>NC_140588.1:383606299-384879242 GCF_964204655.1 Triturus cristatus
AGCAGCTCCCAGTCTACTTAATGCCTAATCTGAGGGGTGACGTAGCACAGGGCCTTCCCTGAGCACATGGTATTGTTAATAATGTTGCAAATTAATTGTTGCAAATAGAAAGGAAGTACGGTAAAAGACAGCTCTGTGTCTGTGTAACTGAGCATTTGAGCAGAGAGGAGCTACATCAGAAGCAAAGAGAGGAAAGTAAGACAAAAGTACAGAAGAGAGTTTAAATGGACACTATCGACACACAAGTGAGAGATGGAGAGATGTAAGGAAAAGTGTGGGGTGAGTCAGGTGAAGGTGAGAGCAGTTTAGAGAGACACAAGAGACAATTGTGAAAGGTGATAATAATGCTGATGAGAAAAAGCTGAGTAGAAAAAGAGAGACCCGTTTGGGTAAAAGACTGAGTTGATAAATTGACTGTTGTGAGACAGGAAGGGAAAGACACCTGAGAGGGTGAGGAAGGAGATAGGAGAATGTGTAAGAGAGCAATAGGTGAGAACTGAGAGAAAAGATTGGCAGTCCGGTGCGGAAGAGTTAATAAAGGGACATGCAGTGCTTTAAATGGGCCGGTGCTGTCCGGTACTGAGTACTGGCACTTTTTCATTCTAAGAAGGAGAGTACCAGCACCTCTCAAATGTGACCTAATACTTTTAATTGGAGAGTACCAGCACTTCTCAGAAACAAGCAGGTCATCTGGTATAAAGTTCCTGCACTTCTATATTTCCATTTCAAGCGCTGGGAACATGTGATAAAAAAGACTTGTACGAGAAATAGAGAAGGGTGATAAAGAGAAAGCTAGGGGACGTGTGAGTGGGAAACAAAGTAGAGAGAGAGAGACAGAGGCAAAAAAAGTGATATAGATAGAGAGGAGTGATAAATACAGGTGTTGGAAAGGGACATCTGCGGGAGAGAGGAGGCCAGAGAGATAAACGATATATGATAAATATACTGCGATCTCAAAGTAGATGTGTGTGCGAAACAGATCAGCAAATCGGCAGGTGATAAGTACCTCCGAGTGAAAAATGTGAGGCGGATGAACATGGATAAAAAGCCAGGGGATACAGACAGCTGAGAGAGAGAGGCAAACTGAGAGATGTGACGTGGTGCAGTTAGTTGAAAATGTACAGCTGAAGGAGAAAAGGGCAAATAAGAAAGATGTGAGAGAGGGGGAACAGGCGAAACAGTTGACAACGAAGTAAGAAAAAGACAGCTGAGAAAGAGACAGTGGTAGGTAGGAGAAAGAGACAGCTGAAAAGAGTTAGTATTGGGGAGGCAGAGGAGGGAAAGTTAAAAGACAGCTTAGAAAGAGAGCTAAAGCCAGCCGAAATTTAGCAAAGTAATGAAGAGATATAGGCAGGTGTGAAAGAGACAACTGAGATGAGGAATAGGTGAGGAAAAGGGGATAAAGAGACAGGTAAAAATATAGTTGAGAGAGGGGGAGGCAGGTGCAGAGGTGATAGAGAGATAGGTGAGAAAGAGACAGTTGAAAGTCAGAGGGAGGAGACCGGTGTGATGAGAGTTAAGAAAAATACAGAAAACAGGTGAAAGACAACAGAGGCAAGGAAATAGGTGAAAGAGATAAAATCATATAGAAAAGAGAGAGAAGAAAAAGGACCATATCAAGGAGACATATGAGAAAGAAGATAAAAAGAGGACAGGAGGAATAGGGACATGTGAGAGGTATGGGAGCTGAGAGAGGAGTACAAGAATTGGAATATGTGAGAAATGGCACTGACATTTTAAAAAGTATGAAAGAGAGATGGGAGAGCAGAGGTACATGGAGGGAAGAAAAGAAAAGGAGAGAGACAAGCGAGAGAAAAGCATGCTCATTGCCCAACATATATTCATAGTTAGGAATAGCATAAAGGGATTTATGTCATGGCCGATTTGTGGACATACATATGCAGCATAAGAGTCTATTTAAAATGTGGGGAACAGAAATGTGAATCCTTCTGTGAGGAGTACATTTGTAATGATTTATAAACTGCTAGAAGGACAGAGGCAATAGGTTCCTTAGAGGGGCCATACAAGAGGTCAAGGAGAACTATATTTGTAGTATCTGGGAGAGATGAGTCTCCTTGAGTCCATGGTCTCTGTTCCAGTGGTGGCTGGTGGCATTTGAAAGTGGTCTGGCATAAAAGTTGTGCTATGACTTTTATGTAGTGAGCGACGCGGGCAAGCTTAATGGACAAAAGTGGGGTCCAGGCTAGATGTTCCTCCAAAGAAAAAAAATGAAAAAAAGATTGGCAAATGGTGCATTTTAAAGAAAATTAATTTAGTGATAAAGCAAGGCTTATAAATCAGTGGAAATGAATAGTTTTGAAATACTAAACACATAAAAACTGCCCTATATCTTATTGCATCAATATGTTCAACAGTTACTGTAATGTGCAAATTGTACAACGCAACAACTTCAACCTTTTAAAGTGTGTGCTTGCCCAGTGTCTTGCACTGCATGCGGCATCAACTTTGGAAGAAAATGCTCTAAACAGGCTTCGGGAAGGACCCACAGCTGCTGCTTGTAATCAGTCATATAGAAATATGTGAAGACAGGTCTTTAAGTGGGACGGGAAATGTGGTAACACGTAAAATTCATTTCTGTGATTCCCATAGTGTGCTACCTAACCAGTATTTTAGTTTCTCTCTGAAGTGTAATTGCATCTAGATATATAACACAACAACTGCTCTACTCCTGAAGCCCGTCAGTAGGATTGGCTTTGTCAATGGTGTAAGCTGTTTAGCATTAATGTGTAACAACAAGGATTTGTTATGTATAATTAACCTTCAACATTTTTAACTCTGAAATTTCAACAATATTGAGGCCTGTGGAAGGAGTTTTGGCCTTCAGTTATGTGAGCTTTATGTTAGATATATATTTCGTTTTTCTCTGCACATCTCGTCCATCTGCACATCTTCAACCACCTCTCTTTCCTCTTCAGCACCCTCTTTTCACTCTTCCCCGAATGCACTTCCTTGCATCGCCCTCATTTCACCGCTTCCAAACAAACAGTGCACTCACTCACATTTAAGCAATGTATTAACTTTTGCTTTTGCCCTGTAAATATTTTGCCATCTGTACAGCCCCTTCGTACACATTTTCACAAAATTGCAATTACAAATGTAATACATGACTATTGGTCCGTGTGCACTGCAGAGAGGCCAACCATCTGACAGGCACTTTGTTTTGGCTTCAGTGTCAGTGCTCAAGCCCCTCATAAATACTTGCACAGCTCAGAGTATGAAAGAAACAAAAATACAGAAAGAAACACAACATGATTAAATAGTTAACTCTTGAGGGAGGCAAGATTAAGTAAAACTTGAAATAAGAGAGGAGTTAAATCACTAGCATATATTGCCTTAACATTTTTAACACTTATTGTACATAAATCAATCCATGTTTTTGGCATTAATGTTGTTAAGGGCATGAAATGAAGATAGGGCCAGTTTTAATGTCATGCAGCAGATAACTGTCTACTGTAAGCACATATCTCTTGCTTTGCTCTCGACTAAGATATTTGGATCAACTTCACAAGGGAGCAAGAACCCTGGCCTGCTTGACATTTGGATCCACTTTTAGGGGGAACAAATGCAGCAGCTTCAATTCTAACAGGGCCAGCGATGTGCAGTCAAGGTCTGGGGTAACAGTGGGGGAGGTTAGCGTGGTGAGGGGTCTCAGAACAGTATACATAGCAGAAAACTAGCTTTCTAACACTTCCCATTACCGAGGATAAGGCACCAAAATGTGCTTGAATCCACTCCTACGTATGACGAATGGAAAAGGGTGCGATCTATGCCTGTAAATGACGGACAGCTGCTCTCACGCCTCCAGCACCCAAAACCATAACGCTGAAAGCATCACTGGCCAATAGTGGATACTGCCATAGACTACAATGGCAATGATTCATTATGAAGGGCTTTAGTAATCCCTGCGTCATGCGTCATCGTGCAGAAAGTTCCGCCTCCTGCTTCAGAGCGTGACTGCGCAGGCAGCCTGGGATAGACAGCCCGACTTAAATACATTGGTTTGTTTATATACAATCATGTCTCTAAATAAATCAATCTATTTATTATTTGTACAGGAATGTGAAGGAATATCAGGGGGCACATCCCCTGAGCCCTAATGGAGAATCCACCCGTGCTCTGTTGTTTTCTAGGGCACAATCGTATAAACACTCTTTACATATACAAGGGCCTTTTTCCAAACAGCTCAATGGGCCAAGCATAGTTTCTTAAATTCTATTTAATATTGGCCCCAGGTTCCTATGTAAAGTTTATCCAAGGGGCTTTACATGATCAATTTGTTTAAAATGGATATCTGCCAAACAGCCATTGAGAGTCCGTAAATCAGAACTGCTGGTGTGTCCATAAAAAGGGCACTGACACATTCTAGACAAAATAATAACCCTGATTGGTGTGATCCTTTTTGCCAAGTCCATGAACGGACGGACATTTCTGACCAGTCACAACTGAAGCCTACAGCTTTGCAAAACTGCAGAAAATTATGAATGCAGACAGTTGATTATCAATATGTACCAAGGAGCATATTTATCAGAATTGTTGAGCAGGACAGCACAGTAAATTACCATGCTGCACTACCCTGTGTCACAGGGAAGGATAGGAATGTCCAGTACGGCACACTCCTGCCCTTTCCCTCTGCACTAGTGCTGCTGTGGCAGCCTAGCGCCAACGTGGACACCCTTGCATCTGGGGTAAAGGTGCCTGTGTTGTAGACAGGATTGCTTTTGTGCTGGAAGGGGCACTTTCCTGCACAAAAACAATCCATAGAGGCTTTTCCTCTTTCTGGGTGTGCAGCGGAATGCAGCACACATAGAAAGAGAAACAAAACAATGAGAAATAAAAATATTTCTCCTCGTTACGCCTCACCTGTGGAGGCAAATCTTTTTGGCGCATTACCAGGTTTACCAGGTTTGGTAAATCTGTCAGTGCATCAAAAACCATGGGATATGCACGGCAACCCCTACAGCAATGCCCATGGAATACCATCTTTCACAGAGTAATGCAACACAGTGATTTGCACTGCGTTTCATTACTCCCTATTTTTTAAGCGTTTAAAAGCCAAGCAAAGTGGCTTTGATGGCTTCATAAATATGACTTAAAGCTTTGCATTGTGCATGTACCACATTGTTTGGTGCACGCATGATGCTAAGCTCTCATAAATATGCTCCCTAGGCTCTGCATAGCTTTTAAGTGTAAATGCACTGTGCATAAACCAAACTTTCCACACTTAACAGTAATCAAAGCAACCCAAAATCTATGATTCAGTATCCGTCTGAGAATCTGAGAATTGGGTAGGGGTGGCTTAGGGTGCAGAAAAATCCCATACAGGCTGAGCTTCAAATGTGTTGTTCCCTGCAACTCGCTCATTTTTGAAGTTCTGCACAAGTATCTCGCTGATTTAAGTGATATTTAAGCAGTCATGCAAAAGAAGGGGTGTACCTCAGATGTATCTCTGCTGCCAGAGTGCTCAGATATTCACTTTGTTGTAACCGGAGATATAGGCCGGCTGTGTAAAGTCCAAGTCCATACCTCCAATGTTACCTGACAAATAGCTAAGTAGTCTGAATCCAAATTATGTGGACCTGTGTAATCTGCAGGGTAACTCGACTCTCTGAGACCTTCTGATTGGAGAAGGTGGGCATAGGAATGACATTAAGATGTGAGATGGCACCCTTGATGTATCTTGCAGGGGTGCCCATAAGGTTAGTTACCCAACTGCAAAAGCAGATTTTCTGCTGAAATAAACACATCATAAAGGTTTTTTTCCCAATTATTTAAGACTGAAACAATGGAAAGATAACCAACATCTGACCCCATAAAGCTTTTTTAAAGATACTTGTGCAATTGATATGACGTCATATTTTCCCTGGAAGCTATTGGGTGCCCAGACTTGCGAGACTATTCAGATATAGAGAATCTTTCCAACTAGTTTAAGTTGAAGTGCACATGTGCACACACTCACACAGAGAAGTGAGACATCACCTAGAACATTGTTACCAAGGATGCATACTAGTTAACAGTACATATTTCCAGATGTTATGGTTGATGATGCATGTTCATACTCCTGAAGGAACTCCAGAAACATGAGTTGGAAGTGCAACGATGCCAGCAGCTCTCCCCACAGATCCCCTTATTATCTTCTCGCTAGCCGAGGCTTGTCTGGCATACAGAGAGACACTGGACAGTCTTTGTGCATTGGACTATAAACAATACCTAGCCCAATGACACACTGAAGCGGAGAAGGCTGGCAAAATGTTAGCATGGTTATTGAAAACTGACACCTCACAACACCCCATTAAGGCGATATATACTACTGAGGGCCGCTTAGTGAACACCCAGGAAGTGATTAATGACTCCTTTCAAAATTATTATACCTCCTTATACAAAGCTCCAGACAATGGCGATCCCCCTCTTAATCAGCAGTTGCTATCACACATTCAGCTCTAGCGAGTAACGCAACCTAAATACATTCTACTTGAGGATCCTATCACTGCAGATGAAATTTCCAAATCAAACAATTAGCAACAGGTAAAACCCCGGGGGCAGACGGTTGGCAATCAGAGTTTTATTCAGCTTATTCCGAGCAGGTTATTCCTCGGCTCTCCAATATGTCTGAAGAGGCATTTGAAAGGGTGCAAATCCCACCCTCACTGCGAGAGGTGCCACTGGTTGTACTACCCAAACCTGGCAGGGACCCGCTCCAAATAGCCTTGTATCACCCTTTGTTATATAATCTTAGGTAAAATATTGGCTAATCGACTAATGGAAGCAATACCCATACTGATACATGAGGACCAGAACGGCTTTATCCTAGAAAAAAACCACCGGCCTTAACTTGCGTCATCTTTTTAAACTGCTATATTGGACCCATACAGAAATTGATATGCCTTGGATAGCAGCCCTAGACATTGAAATATTTTTTGAAACCTTAGGCTGGCAATACTTACTACCTGGGCTGTTGGGATTCGGCAGGGGCCCTAACTTTTTGAGTTGGGTTCAAATACTATATACAAAGCCGCAGGCTAGAGTTAAAACTGGTCGCACTATCTCACTATCACTTGTAATAGAGCGAGGCACAAGGCAGGGCTGCCCTCTCTCGCCCATTTTAATTGCATTGGCCATGGAACCTTTGGCATGCAAGTTGCACCAACGCGTACTTGATTGGGGCATATGGGCGGACAAGCAATGGCACATAGTTTCTCTTTATGTAGATGATGCATTAATTTATTTACGTGGCCAGATCACCCTCCTGCAAGAATTCATGGAGCTTCTAGACGAATATGCCCAGGTCTCGGGCCTACAGGTCAATTGGCCCAAGTCAGCAGTGTTCCCAATGAAACCGCTTTCAATGGCTCAGAGGCATACTATGCCTCGTACTCCATTGGAATGGGTGTTTGATACCTTCAGATACCTGGGAGTTCAAATCTACCATTCTTGGGTAGATATAATAGATGGTAACCAAGGCAAAGCAATCACTAGGGCTCGTGCAGCCCTTCCATTCTGGCTACGTTTACCTCTGTCCGCTATGGGAAGGGTTGCCATTTTTATAATGCTTCTGCTCCCTTTGCTCTTGTACTTCTTCTCTACACTCCCTTATAGAATGCCACTCAGGGTTTTCAAAGACTTGGAATCACTCCTTGTTTCCTTGATAATGGGGGGGGGGGTTCTAGATCTAGGGTAGCACTTCGTAAATTTTGTCTACCGCTATCTGACGGAGGCCTGGGGGTGCCAAATTATGAACATTACTACACTGCAGCACAACTGCAGTGGCCAGTGAGGTGGCTCACGTACAGAAACCTTACTGAGCTGGCCACTTGGGCTCTAACATTGCGACAGCAACTATGATAGAATGGCTTTCAGGGTCTACTGCCACACTGCAGAAAAAGCAGGGCTATATGCTAATGTTGGCAGCAAGATGCAGCTGGTTAAAATATGTGCTACCTAGAGGCCAATCTGTACCAGACGCCCACCAATCTACCACTCAAAGTTCTTCCAGGGTCATATGCCTGCCACAAACGCCCGGAACTTGAGTACTGGAAACTGATTTGTAGATTTGCAACTACTAGGTTTTGAGAGCTTAATGGTTAAGTTTGGGATACGACAAGGTATGTTCTTGCTCTATACATTGCTAGTCCAGCAATTTCTCCAGACATGGGGTAATACCCGCGCTGAACCCACCACATCTCAGCCACTACAAACTCTATTAACACACGGATGCGGCAAACATGCGATAACAGCAATTTATAACTCTCTTTGACCTGACTCTACACCCCTGTTAGCACCACTGTGTGCATACTGGGATACCGCTTAGACAATAAATATTACTGATAAACAATGGACACAATGCATAAATTACCCTAAAATAATTTCCACGAACGCCAGGCTGAAGTACATGCAATTTAATTATCTACACCATACATATTTAACACCACACAGGCAGGCACTCATGTACCCTACCTCCGCTAATGTCTGCCCTAAATGCCTAGCCTCAAAAGCAACATTTTCTCATCTGGTCTGGACATGCCCTAACCTTCGGCATATTGGGACGAGGTGGCAGAGACATTAACTGACGCAGCGGGCACCCTAATAATAGCTCAGGGTTCACATTTCCCGCTTGGAATCACAAAGCTTAATGCCTCACGTAAGAACCTCAATAAATTCTTAGACTTGGCACTGGGATTGGCAAAACACAAAATAGCTGTGTCATGGAAATCGCTAACAGGCCCAGCACACAATCATCCCTCCTAGACCTTCGCAGAGCACTTGTTGTAGAGCATGCAACTCAAGTAGTTTGTGCACCACGCATAGAAACTAAACTTAACAAAAAAAACTCAACCACATCGTAAAGCAAGTCCTCGCATTGCACCCCATCACACCATGTTGCCATATGGCTGCATATACAGCGTGCCCGCATAGACTGTATATCTATGTCCTGTAATGAACTGGACTAAATTATACATATGATTATGCGATTCACTGGGTCCTCCCCCACCCCAGTATCACCTGCGACCACATACAGTTACTCACCCCTGATCACAAATGGCCAGTTCCAAAACATAAACTTAAGAAAGACAAGATGAATAATTCAGAACAGCTAACGGTTTGTTTGTTGTGTATTGTAATTTTTTAGAGACTTAAGTATAAAATGTTAATGCTACTTTAAGATTATTGTACACGCCACAACTAGGCGTCCCACCAAAGCTGCTCTCGTAATCAGTATTGAAATACTATGCATACTATCATTGGCAAATAACGCTTAAATAACTTGCTGAAAAATAAATAAAGAATATATATATATTTTTTAAACATGTTGCCGTTTCATAATTCTTCAACTAAGCACGGTAGGAGGTATTCCATAATCACCAGCTGCACTAAATTAATCTTTAAGAGTAGTAGTGCCAAATTCAAACTTCAGTTATCTACACCAATCTTTTCAATTAATGTGCATCTTTTAAAAAAGGATGACCTTTCACAAATATGCAGTATGGTACAGTAAAGGGAAGCCGAGATTCAACTGCTAATACTTGTTGATCACTAATAAACTTAGCCAGAACTTCTATTGCAAAAACTCAGTCAATGAACAGGCAATTTAGCTTCCAAAAAGTCAACACTATTGAATTGCTGTGGAGCATAGGACAACAGTAGCCAGGAGTATAAAGTGCTGAGGCTCTTGCCACTCTCACTTCACCAGTTAAGGATAAGGATATGAAATTTACCTTTGGTTGGTTGTGTGACTAGGAAGGTCTGGATGTTTTATTGGCTATTGGCAACAGGTCATTGCAGTAACCAAGCCTGTACGACCTAGCCTACATAACATATAGGCAAAGCCCTGTCAATTACCTCAACATTCATAGTGAGTGACAGGAGGATAATAATAATAATAATAATAATATCAACAGGACAACAACAAAAACAACATCAACAATAATAATAATAATAATAATAATGATACCATGTCGTCCCATGAGATGCTTAAAACCTAAGGAATTCGAATCATTTCTTTAGGGTCAAGATTTGATAAGGCACCTTTCCCCACAGAATACCATCAAGCAAATAGTACACTCTATAGTTGACAGGGAGGTGATCCATTTTGGCTCTATTAGAAGAATAATACAGCTGCAATTCCGGAACGAAATAATAATTGACATTGTGATACACAAAATAGTTTATGATATTGCAGTAAATGTTCAAATGTAGAACCATGTTGGGGGATTCAACCTGTTATGGCTACAACAACAGATACGAATCCATCTTTAGTGTTGGCTAATAGCAGAAGTGGACATTTCTCAGGTTTCTTGGAAAAAATAAGGAAAACAGGTAGTGTTTCAGGGTATAGATTAGGTTCTTTCCCAGACTGCACAAATTCTTGCATCTGCATTATTTCAAAAAAAGGTGCACATAAGATTGTAGTTGTAGTTATAGCAATTGTTGCTGAAATCACAGCAGGTTCACTTGTTGAAGCTAAATCTTGCACCACGTCTGGATCAGGACTTGATGATGGAAGTGAGGCTGGAGGCACAGCAGACTCATTGGTCCCTGGAATGGGGCTCATGATTTCAACATCACTGTACTCTTTTTGAGGTAACGTCAAAGCATTGGACTAATCCAGAGGCACTTTGGTGTCAGCGATGGCCCATTGAACATAATCGACCGCATATTACTTTGTGATGTGATTAATCAATACCTTCCTGTTTTCCTTCTCACCATGAAGCAATGGCAGAATTATAGTGAATGTGCTTCTCAGAACTAGAAGAGGTGGTCTGTAAGATCGTCTGAAGACATGCTCGTCAGGGATACATTCCTAATTAGCTCTACCACCTTGGGCAGCCACCCATCGGTATCTTTATCTTCAGTTGTGGAGTCTTTTTTACTGGAGAGGGTCTCCCTAACTTTTTGAACGTTCTGCAATAACTCCAATCATGAACCAGGGCAGGTGAATCAATGTTTTTCTTTGCCATTCAGATTGATTGGAATAAGAAAGAGCTTATTATAGGGGGTTCAGAAAACAAATACTCCTCCAGGCAAGTTATTTAACACCCGCTGAGCACTGTTGTGAATGTGATTTCACTACAATCCAGAGTTCAATATTTTAGATGTCAAGGCTTCCTTGAGCATACTGTTGGCTTACTCAACCACACAGTTCAATTCCAGATGGAACGGGTGCGACTATAGTAGTTGTGTTCCCAGAGCAGACATGCATACATAATCACCTTACTGGTGAGTACAGCACCATCATCTGAATTAAAGGTACAACCTGCTTCCATTGCCCCAAACACAACCAATAGTTACTTATAATGACTGACTACTAGCAAGAGGTCAACATGACTAAGGAAAATCATACTGAAGGGTTTACCAGGTATTGTGAGGAGAGTAGGTGGTCATATTGCAGCAGTAAGCTATAGTTCTTAACAAACATTCCTTCATTGTAAACATTTTTGCATTCTACTGTAAATAAGACCTCCAGTATAACTGCTGTATCACTTACACATTAGCACTGATGACAGTCTGGGCTAATGCTAACCCTACTCAGAATTTAGCTCATTCATCAGGTATATGCTTTTCCCCAAACCTAGGTATATAGACCATAGGAAATTATTTCTGGTGAATCTGTAAGCGTTTTTCGAAGAGCAACCCTCAGGAGGTTTTTCTCATGTCAATGGTGCTTGCATTGTCATCATCATACCTGCATCGATTTTGTCTGAGATCAAGTCACGGCAGCTACCTTTGCACCACTGTTTTTGGGAGCTAAATCAGCAGCACAGTTTCCTTTAGCATGAATTCCTTCACTTTTTATGGACTATGCTGTGTTGTACATGGACCAAATTAAGCCTATCTGACAGAACAGCTGGCTGGCTTAAGTAATTTATATGAAGGCTTTACTCACTGAGCATCATGTGGTAAGTATCAGCTTCCAAAGAGCAAAATCTCCATCAAGGAAGACAATGTTTTTGATGTATTTAAAGAATGTAAAGTGGAACACTTCTCCAAGAAGTCTAGTGTCAGTCCTTTACATTCACTGGTTGTTTCATATCCAAATAAGCTTACGCATTGATGTGCAGGCTTAGATTTTTATTAATTTATTCTATCTGTGCGTCAGGCCAAAGAAGTAAGCATTCTGCCCACCCTATGTAAGTGCTTTGTTAATTTTTGTTCTGTGATCCAGATGTCATTAATGTAACATAGCACGTCAAATCCCCATAATTCTTGCCACAAAAAGCTATGGGCTTTTGTAGCCCGGAGAACTGTAACATGATAGCTGTTAAATACTATGATTCAGATGCTATAGTTTGACTAAAGAACTCATTTGAATCGTCCAACATCCGGATTACTGGTGAATTTGTATAGTGAAATATGAAAGTAATTTGAGTGGTGGATATTAATCAGTTATTTGGATTGAGAAGGGTAGTGGAGGGATTGAAGAGTGAAGGATTTAGACAATTATTTTTTATCTTGTTGGAGGTCATAGCTGTAGTGGGAGGCTTGGGATGAGTAAAAAGGGCTGTGGAGGAGAAAAATCACAGGGAAGAGTTTAGAAAGACTTGTTTTGGTCGATCAGTATACTAAAAGAGGTGTCAGGTGGTGCAAGGAGGGGTAGGGTAGGGGAGAGTATAGAAAGGGCAATTTTGGGAATCATAGTAGTTGTATGGAGTTTGGGATGAATGAGAGAGTGGAGGTAATGGATCATTGATAAAGGTATAGGGTGAGAAATTGGCTAGTGCAGTGGAAAGAGTAGTAGAAAGAGGTCTGAGATAAGTCAGAGAGTTGAGGTAGAAGATATATTGAGAGAGGTATAGGGTGAGTTATAGGGTAGTGCATTGGATATGTTGAATTAACAGAAAGTAATAAATAGAGAGATCCATAAGTACATGCAAAGATAATAGATGCATAATGGAAGTAAGTATATGTAGATTAAAGATATTGATAGAGCTATAGGGTGAGAAAAAGGGTAGTGCATATAATGTGTTTTTTATTATTATTATATTTTTGGGGGAGGAAAGTAATAAATAGATAGATCCAAGTACATGGAAGGTATATGGATGCATAAAGGAAGTAAGTAGAAGTAGATTAAAGAAGCATTTGATAAACTCTGGTTTTCAAGTGTTGTTCCTAAAAATGTTTTGATTTATTTTTTTAAACATAATTATTCTACATGTTTATACAGAGCAATACACATATAAAGGTACATATCTATAGTACAAATAAATGCTTATATACAGATGGATATGATGTATATTTCTGTTTGCGTATGGTGCATATGTGGGGAAGAGCCAATTCTAGAGTAGTGTTCTGAAGATAAGGTGGTTGTCGGTGGATCTTAGGTTGGGGGGGGGTAAAGAGTTCCTTGTTCAGAGAAGGATGTGCCACCCATGTTTTTTTTCTTGTATCTTTGGATTTGAGGCAAGGTGCCACTCTAGAGTGGAGGTTCCTATGATGAATGTGTTTGGTGATTTTATTCCTGATGAAGAGAGGTCCCATTCCATGTATGGCTTTGTGGGTGATACAAAGCAGCTTGAACGTGGATCTTCTAGCAACCATTAACGTAAAGAACAAGGGAGATGGTAGCTTGGACCTTGTGTGGAAATCCCAAATGGGGAAAGATTCGTCGGTGAGTTTTATGTAGTAACAAAGCTTGGTCTTGCTAGTTTGTCCACTTGGGCATTCATTGATAGCTTGGAGTCCATGGTCATTCCAAGGTTTCTTACTTCCTTCGATAGTTTAGGCGGTGATCCCAGTTCATCAGCCCAGGTGGCAAGTGAGCCATAATGTTTCCAATCGCCACACATGAGTATTTTCGTTTTGGAAGCATTCAATTTGAGATGGCTGCAAGTCAACCATTGATCCACGGCTCTGAGACAACTGAAAATTAGCCATATTCCAATGTCTTTGAGGAATTCCAGTTGAAGGAGTATTTGCATGTCATCTACATAGTTATAGCAAATGTGTTGAAATTGATTGCTCAGTACTGGTAATGACTTCATGTAGATGTTGAAAAGCATGGGCAAGATGATAGAGCCTTGAGGGACCCCAGCTTTTGAGGAGCACGGTTTAGACAAGAAAGGTGGGGTATGGATGACATTAGTTCTGTTTTGTAGGCAGGACGTGATCCAGTCTTAAGCAGTCCCCTCTATGTCAGCTTCGTAGAGTCTTTGTATCAGAGTGTCATGGTCAACCGTATCAAAGGCAGCCGAGAGGTACAAGAGGAGTAGCGCAGAAACCCGGTTGCAGTCAACTTTGTTCTTCAGGTCATTCAAGCATGGCATGGCAATGAGGGCAAAATCCTGTTGGAAGTCTGATAGTATGGCATTCTCTTCAATGAATTGTGATATCCAGGCGAATGCTGCTCTTTCTATCAGTTTGCCCAGGAAAGGTCCATTAGTAATGGGTCTGTAGTTGTCAGGGTTCAGCGGGTCCAAGTTTGTTTTCTTCAGTAAAGGGCATATGTATGACTTTTCAAGTTCTTCTTGAAATATTCGGGTAGTTAGGGAATTGTTGATGATTCTTCTTACGGGAGTGGCAGCAGAGGTTGTTAGAAGAATACTCTTGAAGGTTTGTGGTGGACATGGGTCAGAAGGGCTGCCGGCAGGCCTGCTTGCTTTGACGAGGTCCATAAATTCATCGTGTGAAATGTTTTGGAAGGAACAGAGAGGCTGAGTTAGAGTATTTTTGGATTGTTGTTTTGTAAAAGGGTTAGTGCTTGTGCCTTGTCTTAAGTACGAGTCTAATGTGTCTGCTTTGTCCGTGTAACGATTTGCCAGTTTGTCATTGAAACTTGATAACGGGATGAGTTCCTTGTAGGCAATTTGGTTTATGAAATTCACGGAGTATTTTATAGAATTATTTATTTTACGTTTTAACCTGTACATATTCTTCAATTTATAGGCCTGATTAACAAAGGTAGCTACACTTTTGAGTAAGTTTACAACTTTTTTCTATTTACAATAAAAATCAAAGTGTGAATTACTACTAAAAAGCAGTAGTTAGTCCAGAACCACACATGAGGGAGTTAAAGTAAAATCCCATAGAAACATTTTTGAAATTGAATTATATCATTCAGAATAGTTGAAAGTATAAATAAATCTAATTTGTGTCAACACCTATAAAAATAGTACATATTTATTTTTTAATCATAAAATATTTGAATATCCTATGTTGAATTTCACAATTAATGTAACAATATTTTTCCTTAAATATAACTACTAAATTAATTTTAATTCATTCTATAAACACTTTTAAAGGCTATTAAGTCCTAAAACAAATTCTTTAGGTGAGAATTTATCTTTGAATTTAGGTGTAGTTCTAGGCCTGTAGCTATCACAATGGCATTTGTGAGTACATGAAGAAGTGCTACAGGTGTATTCTTAACATACTGAGATGCGCATTGGTGAAGAGGCACTAATATACAAAAAGGGCAGCCCAATATCTCAAGAAGAGTGTGGTACACATCCATAAAACACATCCATAAAAACACAAAGAATGATCCATTTTGATGAATTATTTATATTTTGCTTTAGCAACTTTGGAGGGTGAAGTCATCTATTGTCTTCCTCAAGTAAAGGGCTGCATGTGAACTTCAACTACAGGCCTCAAAGAATGATATTTTTTCAGAAAGGTAGTCTTTTATTATTTCTTATTTATTTTTCAATATAGGTGCACATATTAATGTGATATACTCAACCATTAATGGATCACATATAATCAATATTAAACAAACCAATAGAAACAATGTTGTCCAGTTTAAAAGATGCACTGGATCATCACCAGGATAATTTAAACTCTGGAATTATAAAATCACTGCTAAAGTATAACATTTATTACATGAATATACGTATCTATACAATACGATAGCAAATAGAGAGTAACGTACAACTTTAGATGGGGTGCTTGAACTTTCACAATATTTTCAGCTTCCAATTGTAAGGCAGCTTGATGGACTGTAAATCATACTCCCTTCACATGTATTTAATACCTAAGGTAAATAAAAAACAATGGAACATGTTATTGAATTTTTACTAACATTTGAGGAGTTACAGAAAATCAAGGATTTGGGGACAAATTCACAAAAAGAGAAGTTTAGTTCAACAGCTTCATAATATCTGACAATTTAGTGAAAATGATGGTTGTGAGTTTTAAGAAACTTTAGTGAACAAAGACTGTCAACTTCAATGGTGTCATTAAAATAGAACTCAAATATTCATAGGAAATGTATAGGAACTTGAATCTTGAACTAATTAAGAGAAGTTCAGCATCTACCTACAACAAAGTTCGAGGGACCAAGGGTGTGCAAAATATCATGAAATAATGGTGGTCTTTTGCAATATTGCCGGATGTATAAATTAACCCTACTATTTTTTAGAAACCAGTTAATGTATAACTGCTGCTATGTGGTGGGGGCAATGTGTCTTTAGATGTCACTAAAATTGCAATGCAACCATATACTGTTTTTTATTAATTGTTCTGTAAAATCCCATCCATTTTTAATCCTGGGACATCACTGAGGCTGTGCAGAGGTCACGAAAAATGGCCACATGTTTGCAAATTGCCTGTCCTCCCTGATAAGGCCAAACTGTTACTCAATCATGTTCCTGCCTCAAAATGAATGAACACAGTGCCAGACAAAAGAGCTTTCTGAGTGCATGAGTAAGTCCGATGTGACCTTTTTCAGAAGTCAAACTTCCACACAATGCTGTGAATTGGCACCATGTCATGAGTGGGATTTTCATTTAGTGCTGACCTCTGAATCAACATCCCTGTTCAATGTAATATAATTTTATGGCAAGGCACAGAGGTTAGCACTTTGCAACAGTCTTATTGCTCCTACTCCCAGCAGTAACAAAATAAATCATTTGGAACCTTAATACAATTATAATAATTAATGAAACACCAGAACATATAGCTCCCTTTCTTCTTTTGTTGCTTACAAGATAATTAACTCTTAAAGTAAAAAAAAAAAACATTGGGTTGCTAGTGAAGTGAATGATATTTATTTTGGGGGGTTTCCAGTTGTAGAATGTAATTGAACTTGTATTACAGCTATTGTTTTACAGAAAATTAATTTCTTTTATGAAGGTATATTCATATTTCTATATGTTGATTGAATTTTGATATTCTATTGTGATACTGACTCAGTATTTTCTGGGCATCAAGATAACTTTTGTGCTGTTACTTCTTACTTATGATTTTTAGTGATAAATTGAATTGATTTAGAAATGTATTGGGGGAGGAGCCTAGCGCGCAACCAAGATGGCCGCGTAGGTGCGAGGCTCCCGAGGACCTCCGCGACCTCCTGCTTAAATCCTGACAGAATCCTGTCCCAGATGAGGGGACTGTATTTGTGAGCCCGAGCAGAGGTGACGCCCGTTTTCCGTTTTTAAATCGGACCTCGGACACCGGCAGGAGCATCGATTGAGGTTTGCGGCCTTCTCCACACCGGCCCCCCGTACTGGAGTTGTGGGGCGATCCGGACACAAAGTGAACAACAGCGGCGGGCAAGGCTGGGTGACTCGCGTACCCCGCACTTTCACTTTCGCTTTTGCGCCCTCCTTGCTGCCAGGCGAGGTTGGGTTGCGGGGCGGTGTGCGGTGGTGTGGTCTCGCTGGGGTGCCCTGCCGGTCCGCCAGCTGCGGTCCGTCCTGCGGAGCGGTGGTCGCTCCCCCCTGGACCCCTTGAACTGGATTGTCGGCCCCCCCCCTTTCTTGAGGAGACTGACTCGTCTTGGGGATTGAAACCATGTCCACAAAACAAGATGGCGATCGGGCTAAGATAAAATCGACCCGCCGTGGCGCGGCCCAGCAATCCAACAGTATGGACCGCTACACCCTCCAGAAGGGATCCCCAGAGGCGCCGCGTAGGTCCCCTACGGGCCCGACTGATGCTTCCGCTCTGCCCACGGACCTGACCCTCCGAGACGTCATGGGCGCCATCGCCGAGATGAAGGCCTCGGTGGACCAGCGCTTCGACACTCTGGCGCAGAAGATTGACTCGGTCCTCGTGGACGTGGGCCTCGTGAGGGCTGATTTGTCTAAAACCAACGACCGGGTCGACTCTTTGGCCCACTCTACCACGGGCCTCACAACGGACGTGGCGGCCCTCCAACAGGAGGTGCGCAGGCTTGGCCAGGCGAGCGCCCTGATGAATCGTCGGCTGGAGGATTCCGAGGGTCGGGCCCGGAGGAACAACGTCCGCATTATCGGGGTGCCGGAGGGACGCGAGGCGGAGGCGGCGGATCTATTTGTTGAGGACCTGGTTCTCACCCATCTCCAGCCTCGGGGGCTGAGTAAATTCTTTGCGGTGGAGCGTGCCCACAGGGTCCCCGGGGGTAGGCCTAAGGTTGGAGCCCCTCCGAGGCCTCTCATCGCCCGGATCTTCAATTTTCGGGACAGAGACGCTATCCTACAGACTTCCAGGCTACAAGGGCCGGTCAAACTTGATAATATGGACATCAATTTCTATCCTGACTTCACTCCGGCAGTCCAAAAGCAGAGACTGAGCTTTCTTGGAGTTAAACGTCGCCTAAGGGACCTGAATCTCAAATATGCGATGCTTTTTCCAGCTAAGCTGAGAGTGGAGGTGGATGGCCACACGCACTTTTTTGATCGACCCGAGGTGGCCGGGGACTGGCTAGACACTTTGCCCGGAGATCGGGGCCGGGGGGGTGGGGGGGGTGCGGTTGGTGGGGAGGGCCCGCCGGACCAGGACTGAGGGACTAATGGTAGGCCTTGCTCTGGACTGCGTTGTTGTCACTATTGACTGTTAGGGTAAGTTCCCCTCCTGTGGAGGTCGTGTGGGGTCTCTTGGGGGATCTCCCTCCTCCTCTGGGGGACTAGTTAGTTTTCTTATCTATGGGGCGACAGGCACACTGCACTTTGGGGGGGCTGTTTGGGCTCATGCAGGGGTGCAGGGTGGGGGGAGTTCTGTTGGGTTGGGTGGGTTGGGGTGGGGTGTGGTTCGTTTCTACCGCAAGGCAAACCCATTATTGTATTGTTGTTTTTGAGATGCTCTGGGGGGGACAAATGATGGCTTCGTTATGTGATGGGGGGTAGGGATTTGACTTTGTTGTCCTGGAACGTTAACGGACTGGGTGATAGGATCAAGCGGGGTGTGGTCCTGCAGTATCTGAAACGGATTTCGCCTGATGTGGTCTTTCTGCAGGAGACACACCTTATTGGTAACTCCTTTTGTGCCATGAATCGCCGTGGCTTTCGCTTGGTGGCCCACTCGGGCTTCACATCAGGCTCGCGGGGGGTGGGCATCATGGTCAAGACCTCGCTCCCGCTAGAAATAGACGAGGTGCGCCATGATGAGAGGGGACGCTACACTGTCTTGGTGGGGAGGATGGAGGGCAAGGTAGTTGTCTTTGTCTCTGTGTACGTCCCACCGGGGCTACAGTCCACCACCTTTGCAGATCTGGGACGCCTCCTCCTTGACCTCCCGGGGGGGCTTCTGGTGGTTGGGGGGGATTTCAATGCGGTGGCTTCTGGGACTATGGATCGTCATCCCCCTAGGGACCTCCCCCGGGCACAGGCATGGTTAGCGGGCCTTTTGGACACACTGGGATTGGTGGACTGCTGGCGTTTAAAGCATCCCACCCAGCTGCAGTACACCTTCCATTCGGGTGCCCATGGTAGCCTCTCGCGGCTTGATTATGTCCTTGTCCCTGCGGCCTATGCTGGGAGGGTGGGAGAGGTGCGCCATCTGGCGCGGGGTATTTCAGATCATTCCCCGCTCCTGTTGCACTTGGGTGTCTTCCCGAGGGGAGAGGGCAGGGTAGCCCCAATCAATGCTTGGTACCTGCGTGACCCCACTATTCGTGCTGACCTGATTAAATCATTGCAACGGTATTTTGAGGAGAATGTGGGGTCCGTCCCGTCGGCTATCTCCCTGTGGGAAGCCTTCAAAACAGTTCTCAGAGGGGAGGCCCTCGCCTTTATCTCCCATGCCCGCAGACGCGCACAGGAGGAGGTGACCCGGGTGGAGGCCGAAATTACTGAATTGGAGGGTGGTCTGGGGAGTGGGGTGACTGACGCGGCGCTGCATGTCCTACACCTTAAGCAGGCGGCCTATAGGGCCCTCGTCACGGAGGCGGCCAGGGGCCTTAGCAGAGAGCAACAGGGGCGACTGTACGATGTGGGTGATAAGGCTGGCAAACTGATTGCGTGGTTGGATAAGAAGGAGAGAGCTAGTCGTGTGGTCCCGCTGATTGAGAGGATGGATGGTGTACGAATTACTGAGCCGGAAGGCATTGTTTCTTGCTTCGCGGATTATTTCCGCGAGGTATATTCTCCGGTCTCTCCCTGCTCGGAGGAGGATTCCCATGCCCTGCTGCGGGACATCGCGCTGCCTTCGCTTTCAGTGGAGGACAGGGATTCGTTGGATGCCGCTCCCACCTCGGATGAAATCGCCCTCGCCATACGCTCTTCGCCTCGGGCAAGGCCATGGGCCCGAATGGCCTTCCTATTGAATTGTATAAGCTGCGACCGGATGTACTGGCGCCTCACCTCCGCGCGATGTTCCTTGCGGCCCACTCGCGGGGCTCCCTCCCGCCGGACCAGCGTCTAGCTACCATCGTGGTTATCCACAAGGAGGGGAGACCGCGAGACCGGGTTACATCCTATCGGCCGATCTCGCTCTTAAATGCGGAGCCTAAAATCCTCGCCAAGGTGCTTGCCAACCGGCTGGTCGGCGTGGTGGGCGATCTGGTCCACCAAGACCAGTCCGGCTTTATTCCCCATCGCAACACGGCCCTTAACCTGCGGCGCTTGCACGGGGTGCTCGCGCGTGTTCCATTCGTGCGGGAGCCGGCCATCTTGGCGTCCTTGGACGCCACCATGGCGTTTGACACGCTCGAGTGGCCGTACATCTGGGCGATGTTGGCGAAATTTGGATTTGGCCCGGGATTCATCAGCTGGGTCAAATTGTTGTACTCTGACCCATTGGCGCAGGTGGTGGTGAATGGTCGAGTCTCGGCCCCATTCGTGCTGGGACGGGGCACGCGACAGGGTTGCCCCCTGTCGCCGCTCCTGTTTGCACTGGCCTTGGAACCCCTGGCGGAGTGGCTGCGGTGGCACCCTTCTATCCGTGGTCTCCGTTGGACCCCTGAGTATGAGGACCGCGTGTCCCTCTACGCCGACGACATCCTGTTGTACTTAGCCTCCCCGCATAAATCGATGTTCTGCGCTCCTTCGGCCGTAACTCAGGTCTTGTCATCAACTGGGCTAAATCCTGTGTCTATGTGCTTTCCGGGGAGGCTCCTGTTCTCCCGCGGGGCTGCTCGATCCAGATTGCCTCGCAGGGGTTTCGTTACCTGGGCGTCTATATTACGCTGGACCCGGTGGCCCGCTACGAGCGGAATTTGCTTCCCCCCCTCCAGCGCTTGAAGGAGGACGTCGCGCGCTGGCGGCGCTTGCCGCTTTCGCCGCTCGGCCGGGCGGCATTGTTCAAGATGATGTCATTACCGCGCTTTCTGTACGCTCTCCAGAACTCGATGGACCTGGTCCCGGCGCGCTACTTCCGTGAGGTGGAGAGTTTGCAGCGCCGCCTGTTCTGGGACGGGAGGCCGCGTATAGCCCTGGCAAAGTTGACGCTCCCGTGGTATGACGGAGGGATTGCCCTCCCGGATATTAAGCGGTATTACTGGGCCTCCCAATTAGCTGCAATTAATCACGGCCTTTACGGGCCCGCCTTAAACCCGGCATTTGAAATGGACAAGACGCTCCTGCCCGGTGGCGATTACAATCGAGCGCTCTACACTAGCGTGCCCGATTCCCGCCTGACGGGACCCACGCGTGTCATGGTGCGAGTATGGCACGCGGCCAATGCAGCTATGGGATGGAAGGACCGTTTGACCCGGGCGTCACCGTTGTATGCGTCTGAGAGGTTGGGCTCCCTATGGACCTCGAAGGGCTTCGATAGGTGGGACACGATAGGCATTAGTACAGTGGGGGATCTCTGGACGAGGGGAGGATTCAAAACATTCGAGACACTGCAGGCGGAGTTTCAGCTGCAGGGCAGTGAATACTTTCGATACCTGCAGGTCCGTCACGCACTGGGTTCTGTCTTCCCAGACGTGGCCGCCATCCCGGAGTCCTCCCCACTGGAGGATAGAGTGCTAGATGGCCACGTTCCGGACAGCACGATCTCCCTCATCTACAAGAAGTTGATTAATGACCGCTCGGGCTTACTGACTGGGCTCCGCGAGGCTTGGGTTGCCGATGGGTTGGAGCTGGACGACGAGGACTGGATTTCCGCGGTGGCCTCCCCGAAGGAGGTGGCCATCCCGGCTCGCCTTCGCTTCGTCCAGCTTAAGATACTTCACCGGGTGTACATGACGGGGCCAGGGCTTCTGCGTATGGGCTATGCCGAGGATGGACTGTGTAAGCGTGGGTGCGGTGCATTGGCGAATTTTTTACATATTCTGTGGGAATGTCCGAGGGTGGAGCGATTCTGGCGTGGTGTGCATGAGGTCCTGCGAGCGGTTCCGCATGTCGTGCTGGTGCCTGAAGCGAGGAGATGCCTGCTGAATGTGTGGGAACCGACCGACTACTCGGTTCCGCAGACGCGATGGGTGACGCTGGGTTATATGATTGCTAAACGTGACATCGCTCAACTGTGGGGATCCCAGAGGCCCCCGGCAGTGTCGGCCTGGAAAGAACACATGGATTGGTGCATGTTCCGAGAGAAGGTGGTGTATGTGGCGCGGGGTAAGCCTGGGGCGTGGCTGAAGGTGTGGGGCCCCTGGAACGCCTACCGCGGGGGTATTTGCGAGCCGCCATTGTTGCCTCCCGCTTCACCAGCTCCGTCCCCCTAGATGACCCCCTCCCTCAATCCCGGGCACAGTGTTTTCCCAGTCCCGGACCTATTCCCCTTCCCCTCCTTCGATTTTAGTGTATGGTTGGGGTCCCCCCATTTGAGGAGCATATGTTGTCACTTTCGCTCTCGGGTTGCCTTGCGGGTGTGGTTTTCTGTTGTTGTGTTGTATAAAACGAAACCGTATTGTGGGCTCAGAGTCATGTGGCCCACGTTGTTGATACCTCCTGCTTTAGCGTCTCTGTAACGCCAAGTGCCTTATTGTATATATGTCATTTATTTCTGTCACTTTAGCGGCCGGCCGGAAGGTTGTAGGCCCATACCTGTATATATTTGAAATTGTAATAAACGGTTTCAAAAAAAAAAAAAAAAAAAAAAAAAAAAAAAAAAATGTATTGGGTATTTATTTGACCATAATTTGAATTAATCTCAAGAAGTTTATTGGCGGAAGGCACGATTTAGATGTGAGTTGCCTGCGACTTGGAGTTGCACAAGTATAAGGTAGATGATCATGGAAATGTGACACATGGATCAGTGAACTCCATCGGGTGAAGGAGCATTATCCTCAATGAACTGTGCTTCTAAGAAAAGTACGTTAGGAGGCTCAAAGCTGTCTCACGCATGATGTCAGACACTTATGACACCATCTTTGAAGATTAAGATGCTATGAGGATATATATGAAAGGAACCATTTTAGGAGATTGAGCTAAAACATGTTTTGGTGACGATCGGCACAGTGGCAGTTTGTGGAGAGCTTGTAGTCTCTGTAGGCAAGGTGAAAGAAGCTAATGTTAGTTTGCTCTTGGAGAACAGAATTTGGCATTATGTAATAGAACCATTGGAAAGCTGAGTGGATCAATCACAGATTTCAGAGATAAAATAAATTGAGATTTTTTTAGGCAAAAGTTTATTGATTAACCCCTTCGGTGCTCATGACGGCCGGGAGCCGTAATGAGACATGGTGGGCGTGTGCTCATGATGGCTCCCGGCCGTCATGACACATGGCCATGAAATCCCTCTGGTGCGGGCACCAGAGGGATTCCCTTTACACCCTAAGAGCCTTGGGAGCTGGGGAAGAGCTTCCCCAGCTCCCGAGGCCCCCCCTGGTTTCCCTGATATGGCGATCGGCACGCACATAGCGCTGACGTCATTTCAGTGAAATCGAAACTGAAATGAGCCAAGAGGCTCATTTCAGTTTCCCTTTCTACGTGCTCAAGGGGGCTATATGGGAGAGGTATCGTTGGAAAGGGGAGAGGGCGATCCCAAAGCAGGGATCCACCCACTAGACACCAAGGAGGGGGGAGCGGCCTTGGGCAAGGGCCTTTGCTCCCCCCAAATAAATTTGGTACAATTTAGTCGTTTTGCCCCACTCGGGGTCGGCAAAAAGCCCACTAGACACCAGGGATTTTTTTTTTTGCATATAAAAATAAGGGTGGGGGCTGCCCAAAACGAGAATGCCCAAGCCCCCACCCCCCTGCAATCATTACAGCATTTCTGCCCTGGGGCAGTAACCCCCAATCTGCCCCTGGGGGGGGCAAAAAGCCCGCTACACACCAGGGACTTTCTTTTGGCATATTTAAATTAGGGTAGGGGCTGCCCAAAATGGGCAAGCCTATGCCCCCACACCCGCTGCAAAAATGACAATCTTTCTGCCCTCCTGGGTGGCAGATGGGGCAGTAGCCCCCAATCTGCCCCCCCGGGAGGTGCAAAAAGTCCACTAGACCTCAGGGATTTTTTTGGGCATATACAAATTAGGGTGGGGGCTGCCCAAATTGGGCATGCCAATGCCCCCACCCCTCATAAACATTACAGCCTTTCTGCCCCCCCCGGGGGGGCAGAACGCACTCTAAACGCCAAGGATTTTTTTTTAACAATTTTTTTAGGGTGGGGGCTGCCCGAAACGGGCATGCCAATGCCCCCACCCCCCCACAAAAATGACAGTCTTTCTGCCCCCCCAGAAGGCAGATGGGAGCTGTAGCCCCCAATCTGGCCCCCCAAGGGGCAGAAAGCCCACTTGATGCCACAGATTATTTTTTGCGCATTTGTTTTTAGGGTGGGGGCTGCCCGAAATGGGCATGCCAATGTCCCCACCCCCGCCCCCATTACAGCCTTTCTGCCCAACCTGGGGGGCAGATAGCCCACTAAACGCCAGGGATTTTTTTTGCGCAATTTCTTTAGGGTGAGGGCTACCCGAAATAGGCACGCCAATGCCCCACCCCACCAGTTGTGCCCGTGCCTTCCCCCCTGCTGCCTCCTGCCTTGTAAGTTCGCCGCTGCTGTAGCTCTGCTGGTTCGTGTCTTCTGCCGCAATTGTTGTGTTTAGTAATTGTACTGTACTGTAACTGTATTATTTCCTTATTTCTTTTGTGCCTCTTGTGCCCCTGTTTCCAGTCTTCCGCCTTCTTGACTTCTGTACCCCTCGCCGCTGTCCCAGCTCCCCCCGCTGCTCCCCTGCGGCCCGCCCCCTTTTGCCTTCTGTGTCCCCGCTCCCACGCTATTCGCCGCCCTGCTCCCACCTCCCAGCTGCTCCTCCCTCCCACCTCGCCTTAAATGGCGGCCGCTGTGCGGCTGTGAGAACGACCCCTGACCCTGCTCGCAGGCCAGGTCGCTCCCCATGCCGCACAGCTCCACCAGTTGTGCACGTGCCTTCCCCCCTGCTGCCTCCTGCCTCGTAAGTTCGCCGCTGCTGTAGCTCTGCTGGTTCATGTCTTCTGCCGCAATTGTTGTGTTTAGTAATTGTACTGTACTGTAACTGTATTATTTCCTTATTTCTTTTGTGCCTCTTGTGCCCCTGTTTCCAGTCTTCCCCCTTCTTGACTTCTTTACCCCTCGCCGCTGTGCCCCCCCCGCCGCTGCTCCCCTGCGGCCACGCCCCCTTTTGCCTTCTGTGTCCCGCTCCCACGCTATTCGCCGCCCCGCTCCCGCCTCCTAGCTGCTCCTCCCTCCCACCTCGCCTTAAATGGCGGCTGCTGCACGGCGGTGAGAACGACCCCTGACCCTGCTTGCAGGCCAGGTCGCTCCCCACGACGCACAGCTCCACCAGTTGTGCCCGTGCCTTCCCCCCTGCTGCCTCCTGCCTTGAAAGTTCGCCGCTGCTGTAGCTCTGCTGGTTCGTGTCTTCTGCCGCAATTGTTGTGTTTAGTAATTGTACTGTACTGTAACTGTATTATTTCCTTATTTGTTTTGTGCCTCTTGTGCCCCTGCTTCCAGTCTTCCCCCCTTCTTGACTTCTGTACCCCTCGCGCTGTCCGCGCTCCCGCTGCTGCTCCCCTGCCGCCCGCCCCCTTTCGCCTTCTGTGTCCCGCTCCCATGCTATTCACCACCCCGCTCCTGCCTCCCAGCTGCTTCTCCCTCCCATCTCGCCTTAAATGGCGGCCGCTGTGCGGCTGCGCGCAGTGGATGCGCCGCTGAAGCGCCAGAGGCAAGCCCGTCTGTGCCCGTCCGTAACTGGACCGCGCCCAGCACCAAACCCCTGGACCCCGCAACCGCCATGCCACCAGACTCCGCTACGACGCCAGCACTCTCCACGCTATCAACGCCAGCCGAGACCACCGCTGCTTCCAGGCTGCCCCGAAACGCACCCACAGACCTTTCTCCTGCCACACCTTCAGCTTCACCTGTGACAGAGCCACCAAACCTCCTAGGACCGTACCCAACCACCTTCGCTGCATACTCCTCAACACCTGCTCCGCACGCAAACACGCCGTCGAGCTCTGGGACCTGCTCGACACATCCGCCCCAGATGTTGCCTTCCTGTCTAAGACCTGGTGGAACGACTCCTCGGCGCCCGACATCACCATAGCCATTCCCGGACGGCTACAAGATCACCCGCAGGGATCGCGCCAACGGAATCGGAGGAGGAATAGTCATCGCCCACAAGTCCACCCTCAAGGTCTCCACCCATGCGGACGAAACCCTCAACACCGCCGAACACCTGCACTTCCGGATCCACACCGACCCCAACACCACGCTCAGAGGAACACTCATCTACAGACCCCCCGGACCCCGGGCACAGTTCAGCGACTCCATCGCCGACCTCGCCAGCACCCCCGCAATCGCCTCCATGGATTACATCCTCCTTGAGGACCTGAACTTCCACCTCGAGAACAACAATGACGCCAACTCCGCCACCCTGATCGACAACCTTGCCAACCTCGGCCTCAGACAACTCGACACTGCACCCACCCACGCTGCCAGACACACACTGGACCCCATCTTCTCCACCAGCACCCATGTCACCTACCACCACACCACCGAGCTCCACTGGACCGACCACCGCTGCATCCATTTCACCTTCCAGAAACCAACCACGCACCTCCGCACCCAACTGATGCCCCGCCACTGCTGGAGCAAAGTAACCCAAGATCAGCTGACCACCACCCTCGCCCAGAACCCACCCACCGACCCCACTGACCCAGACGCCGCCGCACGCAACCTCAGACAGTGGATCAACGACTGCGCCAACACCCTCGCACCGCTCAAGAAACCCTCCAACAGTCACACCAGCAAGAAAGCCACCTGGTTCACCACCGAGCTCCAGAACTCCAAACACGCATGCCGGAAACTGGAGAAGAAATGGCTCCACGAACGCACACCGGACAGCCACTCAACCCACAAGAACGCCACCCGCAGACATCACCACCTCATCAGAGTAGCCAAGAGATCCTCCTTCAAAGACCGCCTGGATAACAACGCACACGACAGCAAAGAGCTCTTCAGCATCGTGAAGGAACTATCCAACCCCAGCCCCAACACCAATGACGTCCTGCCCTCACAAGAACTGTGCGAGTCACTGCCCACCTTCTTCCACCGCAAGATCGCTGACATCCACGACAGCTTCTACACCACGACCGCCACAACTACGCCGGACTCCACCCACCCTGCGAACACCATAAGCCTAACGTCCTGGGCCAACGCCAACGACGACGAGACACGCAAGGTCATGAACTCCATCCACTCAGGATCTCTGTCAGACCCGTGCCCACACCACGTATTCAACAAAGCAAACGCAGCCATCGCACCCCAACTACGAAAGGTCATCAACATCTCCTTCGAAACAGCAACATTCCCAGACAGCTGGAAGCACGCTGAAATCAATGCCCTCCTCAAGAAGCCCAAGGCGGACCCCAAGGACCTCAAGAACTTCCGGCCCATCTCCCTACTCCCGTTCCCGGCGAAGTTCATCGAGAAAACGATTAACATACTATTATGTGTTACTGGTCAATAAAGCACATCCGTAAGGAAGTGAGATCACATTTGCGATCTGAATGACTAAGACTGACTATACTAGATAAAATTGCTTTGAGATACTAGATAAAGTTGCTTTGACCCCAGATTTAGCTGCTAAGGTTTTGTCATTTATAAGTTAAGGAGGAAGGAACCACATGAGTGTCTCAAAAGAGGTTTGAGGATTTGCCAGGATCAACTGTTGGATGTAATTGGGCCATTAATATAGATTTGTTTAGCAGAGGATGCCTATGGTAATGATAAGCCTCTAGAATCAAAGGAGTTACACCAGTTGGCTCAACGGTCACTATGTTTGTTGTGCAATGTTAATGCTGTTCGGAATATACTCCTTAAAATAGAGAAACAGTTAGTTGACCTGGTGAATAAAGAAGGAGGTCCCTCTTCTAGGTGTTGTCTTATTGGTGAAGAAATGGCAACATTTTGAGTTTTTAGTTCAAGTTGGAAATCCAAAAAGGACATTAAACATGTTTTTAGTCATAGAGTTCTTGCAAGGGCTGCAAGACCAAGGGGTCAGTTTCCTGTCTGAAATCAAGGCGTCTCTTGGGTGTTAATGCTCTGTGCATCAAGGCCCTCCTTTGGAATCAACCATTTTGGATTCAGATCTTTCCAAAGGTTCGTCCAACAAAGCAAAGAACTTAGGAAAGAGGATCCAGGTGTGAAAGAAGTCAGCAGGGAACATCAGATGACTGTCAAACTAGTCCTCATATAAACCCCTACAAGGTTGGGTAACAGACTACCCCAATTTTATGGAAACGGTCCAGAAATAACAGACGGCCCTTGGTTTTTAAAAACAGTCATTTTTTACAGAACAGATTTTGTAGTTCATCCAGTTCAAGTAAGTTTCCCAAGAGAGACTGTTTACTTTCAAAAGGAAAAAATCTTGGAAGAACAAGGAGATAAAAGAAATTGCTGGTAAAAGAAGCAATTGTGGAAGTGATGGATGGTGCGGTAGGTTTTGTAAGCAACGTTTTTGGGTAGAAAAGAAAGACAAGGTGAATCAGTCACCAAGTTAGCCTTTCATGATTCCAAGGTCATTAGGTTGAGTATCACTATAGTCGGTAATAATAACACATGTTATTTAGAGAGCTTAGAAACAGCAAGAACTTGGTACCAAATGCTATGGGCCGGATTCACAAACGTAAACTCACACTTTTGTTTATGATAACTATTTTTCTCAATTCAGAAAGTAATTTTACGAATAGTATCTTTATGACTGAGGAGTCTCCACACTCGTGGCTGAGACTCCGCTCATAAAAAATAAGCCAGTCATAAAGATCCTACTCTGAGAATTGCTTTGTGCATTGCAAAAGATTGTAAATTTACAGAAAAATGTAAGTTTGCCTGTGTGAATCAGGCCCTATTTCAGTAAGGATCGACAAAACTAATGAACGTGGCTTGGAAGTGAAAGTGATTCTTTATTAGTTGAATGTATGTATGTCTGTATAGGTGTGGTATTTCTATAACACAAACCAAGCCAAAAGGCGAGTGAGTAGTCAGGATCAGGGAGTGAGTGAGGAAAAAGTGAAGGCACACAATCTTGTTATGAAGCACCCTCCAACCAGATTGAAGTCTTCATATAGTAAAAGAAATGATAAGGAATTGACCTTGTACACCACACTACAGGAAATACAAAAAATGTGATAAATAGAAAGGAATCAAGAAAGAAACAGCCCTGATGGAATAGAAATAGAAACAGGAACAAAAACCTGAACGCACAGAGCAGCTTTAAAAGGTAGTAGCAAACCCTGGGGCAGATGATTGTAATTTTGGAGCTGAAGAAGCAAGAAGCAGCAGCTACAAGCCCAGAGGCACAATAGAAGGCAGTCTCAGGTGAGTGAACTCACAGCTGTGGCCATCATGCGGCATTTTCAGAGACCCAGGAACTTCAGGACCCTGCAAGACACCAAGGTTCTCAGATGCCTGTCCGGCCAAGACACCACAGTGCAACACTGTTAATACATTGTGATGTAATGTTCTTTGAACAGGTATGCAGGAGATGTGGAAAAATACTGGACCACTAGAGGCAAACAGGCACATGGCACTGGGAAGCAGTGCCTGAATGCTGACACTCACAGCGATGTGCAAAAAGTAATGTCATTATTTCCTATTACCTTTCTATACGTAGCACCCTTTAGGTGGAGTAGCAGATAATAATATGGAGGGCAGGTGGAACAATGTGACGAGCAGGGTTTATACAAAGTCTGAGAGAGTCAAACAGCCATAGGGGTGAAGAGGGACCAGAACACGTGATTTGGGAAGCAAGCAGGGCGGGAGTGAGGGTCATAAAGATAGTGGAATGGGGTTGGAACTATCACCTTTGTGTAAGTACTATCTGATTAGTACAGGTGCAATGAATGATAGTAGAGATGCAAACTGCAAAAGTGTTACTAGTCCTGAATGAGTTAAGCCTGTGGGCCTTTATTTCAAATGATGCTGATGTCACCTCCGCATTTAATCTTTCAGAGGTTGATACATTGAATATTGGTGCATTGGGAAATGCTTTACTCATGCCTATGTGGAACAAGACCCTATAAATTGTGCCTGCTCACAACCACCCGCTTTGGGATGGCCACTGCTTCCAACATCCCGTCCTCAACTTTCCAGCATTCAGCAGTGTCCCTGTGTCCCTGGCAATCAGGACAACTGTATGCGAAACCCTGCGTGTGTTCCTCTACCAGAGTCAATTAGCGCCTGGCAGATAATTAGCCTAAGTAGCTCCTGCAGTGCTCTCTGGGCTCCCAATGCTTGACAAACTCTAGGCCCTGCACCAGTTAACATCTTGTCAAACAGCACCAGAGAGAGCTATTGGAACTGAGGCACTGGATGAGCTCTCACATGGTAAGAGGGAGAAGCTGCAGCATGGTCCAGAGAATGAACAGCACTTTTCCAATGGCAACCCCAGCCACAGACCCAACCTCACAAGTACCTCCCATCCTGACCACATTGAACCAGCACCCCTCCACCCAACTCATAAGTCTGAGTCAGCTACCTCAGGCCCAGCAGAGCTCACGCTAGGTTAAAGGGGACAGACAGGGGACAGTAAAACTTGCACCACCACAGTCTTACAGGGGCCGAATAGTGCAGCCATAGAGAGGATGACAAATGGCAAATGTTCCAGCTAGCCTCACGCCCAAGGCCCCATGAATTAAACACAGCGAAAAGTATGATGTTCAGCCTATATAACACAACACAAAAAAAGGCAGAACAGCTAATGTGCACAAGGAAGAGCATCTTCCAGACCAACAGGATATTATTTTTCCTGTGTGGTGACACCATAACTTCACCCTGATATATCTTTTTCAGGCACTTTAGGGAAACTGATGCACCGCATGGCCAGGAACTACCTAAACAGCCTTTAATCACAAACTCGGGCATAGAATGCTGCCCAGGGTGGAGGTTAGAGTCTGACTATTTAAATCCCACGAGTGGAACTGATAAATTGTAAATGGCCCAACAAGTTTCAACCCTAATGAAATGTCTGGGGTATCTCATCATTTATGATGGCCATTGCATTACAATGTTGATGCAGTGATGACCATTTTAGATGAGTGTGATCCCCTCAAAATCTAATAGGTTTTACCAGCCAGATTCTAGTTCATGCATGATCTCCCAGCTCTGCATACCCCATTTCTTTTATTCTATCCCCCATGTCTGATTCAAAATGCGATTAGTACTCCAGCAATGTAATGGCTCAAGGTAATGACTCAAAATGTTCACAAAATTAAGCATGCCAAAATAAATTCACATTTTCCTTTACACAACTATTGACCAAACAAAGATTGACCTGTCATAAAGTAACCGATTAAACAACCATTGGTAAAGTCAATAGGTTGTGCTTTCAAGACCAATTGGATTTCCTAAAGGATTTGGCCATGTAGCACATCATCCATAATTCTGTGCCGCATGGCTAAAGAATTATATCTAAAAAAAACTTTTGAGGTGGCAAGCCGCATTATTTTGTAGGTTTGCGCACCATGCACAAACACCTAGCAATTGCTTTGCTTGGATTACTAACTGTTTCCCTGAATGTACAAAAGTGTGAGATACTACAAAAGTGGAAGCTACTACAAAGTGCAGTTTGTAAATACTGTAAAGTAGTACATTTACTCAAAAGTGTACGTTTTTAAAGAAAGTGCAGTTTGTGAAAGTATTATGTTTTGTAGTACTACTGTAGCACTACAAAACATACTAAAAAATGCAGTTTATGAATCAGGCCCAGACTCTTTAGATCACAAGTATAAAGTGATGTACTCAATTCAGTTTTGCAAGCTGCATTATAATCATCCAATGTGCAATATTCATTGATCAATTTAACCAAACATCTCTGAACTTCAGTTGGTCACCTTCATTCTATATGTGTATCTGCACCCACTGGGCTTCCGGGTGTGCTCTATTATGCTCCTACATCATCTTTTTGTATGTTTGCTTAGAAGCTTTTAACTCATTCAATGTCGTGAGTGAGAATTAAGCAGGTAAATGAGCTCAGTGGCTGAATACAATGGTAGAGTTGGGGTGATGGGTGTTTCAAAGAAGGGGTGGAGAAGGGTGTTTTTTAAACATGGTGAACACACACAAAGTTGTAACCTATTGGCTATTCACAAACATTGCAATGCCCTTTTCACCCTGCTTCATCACTTACAAAACCTTTGCATAAGTCCAAAGGGAACGTGAGAGAAGCATTTTCTCCACATAAAAATATTTTTCTATTTCAACAAAAAAACTTCTATTAGAGTTTGCATTCTAACCGGAGCCCAAAATTATTCAGATAATTTTTTGCTAGTATAAAATAATCTAATGGAGGGACGGTGGTACACAATCTAGATTTTTGTAGCTGTGTGCTAGGCACAGAATTTTTTGTGTATTCTTGAATCCAAAACTTAAAATGTTCCTAATGGTTTGTAGAGTCAGACTACAATGCACATGACTCAAAACCTAAAGTGGACAATTCACAAATGTTTCACTCATGGAAAAAGGTGTAACCTTCACATGCAAAACATAGATGTGATTCCAAAAGAAAAAAATATACATGAATACAGATGGTACAGCTGCATGGGGGAAGAGTACAAGGGTCCAATCCTTAAATAAATAGTAGGAAATTATGCATTGTGACATTTCTAACTTTGTGTGGCTGGAGATAATGGGTATTCTGTAATTCATATATCTTCTCAACGCTATGCCTGGAAACTTTTACCAGACAAAATCCTTAAAACTTCATTTAATGTCAAACCTAGCAGTGCGCATGCGCTGTCTGCAAGACCTGTACTAATCGGTATACGGACTGTAATCCCGCCTGCTGCTTTGCATTGGTTCACTCCGATGTTGCTCTGCCTTCCTGGCTCATTATTGGGTGGCTCTCCGATATGTCACTTCCGTTGTAAGGCAAGCAGCACAGACCAACTACAGTTTAGTTACGATGTAGGTATGTATCTGCTTCATATAGGGACTACATTGGTTTTTTTCTAATTGCCGTGGTGCACTCTTCTCTAGCGGCCCTTACATTTAATATACACAGGCTCCCGCTTCATGTTGCAGCACGGTGCCCGCTTTCATTAGTACTTTCTTATCACCATATTGCCTGCTTCACGGGCCACCATGCATCTAACTTATGTGCACGGGCGTCGTGCTTTCTTTCAACAACGTGCCACTTTCATATTTTTCCGGAAGCCAAACATTCAAGGTAAAAGGGCAGTTTAACGATTTAATTTAAGGTGCAGTAGAGAGAGCGCCATGGCTAGCTTATAGAAGGAAAATCTGCAATCTTGCAAACATACCCCCATGACACCAGTAAATCATGCATTAAGTGTAAACATGTAGAAGAACTTAGTGAGCAGCATCAACTGAATCTGAATTGATTTCGCAAAGCAGACATAAAAGCCGTCTGTGCCACCTGTGTAGTCTTGTTTTTTTGTAACTGCCCCTTTAAGAATCCTTGTGCCTTTAAGGCACATTCCTTTAATTTCCTTTTGCTGTAGTCAGAAATGACCATCTGTTGTGCTCCGGTCGCAGCTGCTGCAGCGGTGGTGCTCTGCTGCTTTTTAAGTGCAGGCACACTCAGTATTCAGTCCTATGCCCCATCCTGGTAGGTTAGTGCTCCTAAATACAATCCCTTTGATGCTCATTTGTGCCACATTGTTTTCCCATGCCTCCATGCTTGTTAATCATTTCAATCAAAAATGTCATTTTGAACAGCACGAATTTTGGGCATTGTGGGCACTTAATTGTTAGATTTATGGTCAACTTTCTTCTTTTCTGGATAGAGCGACATGTACTTCTAATTACATTGCAAATACATTAGGCTGAGTCCATTTTCTGAAGAGCCAAGTATTTTACTGAGGCTGCTCTCCTGGTCTGTTTTATTCCATCAGCTACCTGCTGCTCCACAGGACTTGCAATTCTGGGTGTACTTTGTGGCTGGTGTAGTTCATATCCACCAATATGAGGTGTTAACAAGGCACTTTTCCATTCTTTCCTTCGGAGATAAAAATTGTTGATACGTGCTTAATTGCACACACGAAAGGTCCTCAATTATTTGCTTAAAGTCAATTTTAGTGTAGTGCTTTCAAGGACATATTCAATTAACAAGTGATGTAAAGTTTTTAACGTAAACATTATATCTATCATCCCTTAAAGGATACAGTTCTTCTGAGTCTCTGTGCCACATAAGTGCAGTCTTAATATGAAACGCCAGTTTTCTTTGTTTATCACCTCATAAATATCTCATATATAGTAAAATCCATTAACTGCAATATTATAATCATAACATAGCAGCCTTTCTCAGTGAGTTATTAAAACCATGTGGCATATTTGTTACTTTCCTGCTGTCTTTAATCAGCAAGTAATAAAGTTCAGACGTGGTGTTTATTTACATTGTTTGTGACTTAAATGGAGCTGCAACATAGTTGTTTTAATACTAATGCTAACTGTTTATCAAGTGTGTTTGTACAACAAAAACGTTGTCGTTATTATTTCAGCTACAGGTTTTAGGAGTTAGCCTGCAGCCTGATTTTGTGTTGTTACTTATATATTTCCTATTCTTTATACAGTCATTAAGGCAACACACCTACTGTTTTTATTGTGCTAATGCTTTGTTTATTTTATAGATGCAGCATAAGTGTATATTTGGATTTCCCTATAATGCACTAATTATGACATGTTCTGCAATTAGTGGCTGTCGAGCTCATCTTACCGTTAATAGCAAAGTGATGTGCATGTCATTCGGTGCCATAAGTGTGTCAACCTTTTGTGCGCATTAAATGCAGAATCCTTATTGTAACTAACTTTTAGAACCCCTTGGGTTAAGCGCGGAAGTTTTTTCTGTGTTGGCCTCGGTTAAGCTGAACTACAGCATACCTTCGTCAGGACAAACCTCCTTCTAAAGGGTCACACAAGCCTCATGTCTATGGGTGCCGATGCTCACATCGGTGAAGGGCTGCTTCCGCTGACTGACTGTCGAATGGCAAGCCTCTTTCGCAGCACCCTGTCTAGCTGGCTACTTGTAACATAATACTATCAATTTTAGCGTGCATAAAATATTCAGGTAAGTCACCCATATGAGCTCTTCCGATTGTCATCTGCAGTGGTGTAATTGCATATATAAGTCAAATTATCACTCCACTGCAAACAATACATATAATTTTAAAAAGTGTCATTTACAACGCCAATAGCTCCAACTTTTAAGAATGCGAGACCTATTGCATTGCAAATGCTTGTTCATGTGTGTGAATAGACACACATATTTTTACTTGCAAAAAAAGACTGAGTAAGTGCATACTATTTACTAACTTTTTTCCACACAGTGAAAATATTTTTCGCTGTGGAGAAACACGTTTCCTTACAACCTTTCCAAATGTTGTTGGGGTAGTTGGGTGTTCCCATCTCTAGCTTGGGAAAAGTATTTGCGAATAGACACTTACACAGATGTACATTTGTGGGTGGTCACAATTTTCGGGGCATTCCATCCCCAGAGCGACCACCACCTCAGATTCAGTAGGAGCTTCACTCATAGAAAAACCTCTTTGTGAATAAATTATTTGCCATGTGCAAAACGAACTTCTGTGAATTCGAAAATTGAAAATTGTTTTGTACTCTTAAAGAGGCAATATCTGCACATTTGTCAGTCTAGCACAAGCAAAGAGATTTATGATTGAGATCTAGGGAGTTTACATACCTTCCATAATTCGAGTTCTCCATGGAATGGATGAGTAAAGTTTGGTATTGCAAATGGAGTGTAAGAGATTAGTTAGGTAAATGCAATGCTAATTTGATGAACAACCAGACAGTCATAACATTGTGAGTTTTCCCAAAACGTTTGATGAATTTCTCACAGGTATGTTGACCTCTATCCTTACACCTGAAACAACCCAGGTGTCAGTATTGCAGAAAGTTTAAAAAAATGATCCTAACATTATCCAATATTAGGGTTAATGCATAAAAAGACTACAAATATTTTTTGTGAAAAGACCTAAAATATATATTCTTTTCTACCTTTCTTAATTTAGACATGCAGAATCTGCACACATCACACATTCTTCACTGCAGGAATGTATGCGAAATTCTCCCTGCGTACACTTTAAATATTAAGAAGCAAGTCTGAAATTCTGAGGTGGCATCAAGGGTTTTACGGCTTTCTTTGTGAATCTGGGCAGTAGCGTCAATCACCAGAGAAGTCACAACCTAACGTCACTGACTGCTGTCAAAGTACTGTCTAATGTACTTTGAAATTACAATATCACAGCAGAACAAAATTCTGACTGTAGCGGTTTTGCTATGGTTACTCCTTTGAGTGAACGCACTCAAAGCCGAGAAAAGCCTTTAGGCGCTGGAACAAACAGATTTGACATGCATGCGCCATTTCTAAATACATGAAGGCCATGACTTCTTCAGAACAGTGGTTACAGGATTATCACACTAACACACTTTCTTCAGCAATAGTTCCTTTTCCAGTAAGTGTATTGCACCTGCTTCTTGTAAGCAAAGAGGGAGATCATGGGATTGATTTCAAACCAGCAAAGCTGTTCTACGTGTTTCTTTGGAGATAGTTTAATGATACTAAAATTATCTAGTTTGATCAACTTTATTTAAGGCGAACTTTGCTCTACGCATGCCTGTGGTTGAAGAATGGTTTTGTAAAAAAGTACAAATGAAGTAACATAAAAAGCCACCATTTATTACTAGTTTTGCCCGTTTAAATTACTTGAAGAGCTGGGACACAGGAATAACATTCAAACGTGGTCCTTTGAGTTTGGAAAGGAACTGCGGAAGATTCAAAACTAATGTACCTTTAATTTTTAGAAGCTGAATTTCAACTTAAAAGTTATTGAAAGCATTCAAGTGCAGGCACTGCAGGTCACTTGAAATAGGCCGTGTTAAATTTTGAACAACCTTGGGGAGAGAGACTCTCTTTCAAACTTTGTAAAAGTTAGATTACAACATCAACTGCAATTGAAATCGTTTTGTTTATATGGCAGGAACAAAAAAGTAGCTGCTCACGCTGGTATTTCACTTGTACTATCAAGATCTTACTTAACTGTATTTGTTAATCCCTTTGATAGGTGAAAAAGATTATGCAAGGCGGATCTTTGGCTTTTTTTTAGGTCTGGCCCACAGATATCTTGCGCGGAAAGCCTCATATTTTTTAAGATATATATAATAAAAAAGCTTATATATCTGTATACATAGTAGGGTTTTCCATCTGTCCTCTTCAGCCATTGGTCTTTTCAAGAGTCTTTTACATTTTGCTTCTGCACATCACAGTACCATATATTGTTTATTTTGGAAATTTTGTACTTTCTTTTTTTTTGCAAACTTACACACAACACCTTTGAATGATGATATTTTTACTTTCTATTGCTTTTAAAATTGAATGCCTCTTTTATACATTTATTAAAAATTAATAAACATATTGCAAGCTTAAAAAACACCAGAGAATAGATTTTTTTAGATCTAAATTACCCTATGCACCTCAGCCTAAAAACATCAGTTATCTGGCCAATCTATATGTTATATTACTAACAGGAATCCTAGGGAGTTACATCATTTCAAAACCATTAAATATTTTGTATGTTATTAAGAAATATTTCTTGATACTTCTTTTATTATTAGCACCACAGTGCAATATATAATGCATTAATGCTGCATATTTCAATTTAACATGTTTCCTTACTTATTTTATCCCACTCTGATAGATATAATACTGAAGTTATCAAGCTTTAGTCCATGTCATCCCGCAGCCCCAACACATGTTTTGGGAGTTGTTGCTTCCTCTGAGCCTTTGTGGGGTTATTGCTGCTTGAAAGAAAGGATATAGCTAGAACTCTGGGAGATGGTGATTCTTAAATTTTCATCGATTCATCATATGTAATAATGTATTTGTTTTCAAGTCTTCCTATACAAAGATTATATAGTTGGTCAGGACCTTCTGCTCATTGAAATTGATTTGTCCTTAGGTTCCTCATTGACTAAATTAAATTCTTTAAACTCAACCAAAACCACAATTTATTTGCAAACTCAGATGTATTAAACCTGGAGCACCAAGTCTATCATATAAAGGGGCATTTACAAGCCCCTATCACCACAGGAACGTCACTTTTAGTGATGTTCCTGAGGCGGTATTGGTTTTGCCTTATTTACAAGGTAGGAAGTGCCCTGCTCCACAATAGGGGCCATTTGCACAGCGGGTAGGGGACTGTGCTGCACCCAGGCCAACATAAACACTGCCTTTATGGAATACTATAGCACTCTCTATGCTGCACAGGACGATGCAATCACAGACCAAATACAGGATTTCTCGAGACAGAACCCAACCGACATTTGAACTGAACTGGAGGAGTCCGTGCAGGTAGATGAGATACGCAAGGCCATCTTGCAGATGGCACACAATAAAACATCTGGGGCGGATGGCTTTCCAATAGAATATTGTATGACTTTTAGCACACTCCTCACCCCACACTTGTTGAAACTGTATGAAGAGGTGACGGATATGGGAGTGGGCCCTCAGAGGAGCATTGATTGCAGTTTTTTCCAAACTGGGGAGAGACCTGCAGGATGTTCCTTTATACCAGCCACTCTCGCTGTTAAACCTAGACTATAAAATACTTGGGAAACTCCTGGCAAACAGGCTGCTGCCACTCATTGGCAAACTGGTCCTTACAGATCAAAATGGTTTTATACCGGAACGCAATTCATTCTTGAATACCTGCCACCTGTTGAGTGCAATGGGGACATGTACTGGTGACCCTGAGAACTGTCTAGCGGTGTCGCTTAATACAGAAAAAGTGTTTGATACACTAAACTGGCCATATCTCTTTCCGTTATAGGAACAACTGGGAGTGGGCCAAACCTTCCTGTGGTGGGAAAAGGCCCTATACAGCAGCCCGACATGATTAGAATACACAGAGGCACTAGTCAGGGTTGGCCATTGTCCCCACTTACCGTTGTGCTTGCAATGAAACCTCTGGCAGCTTGGCTACATGGCAGGACATGGAGGGCGTGTGCATTTGAGGAGTAGCATATAGTGTCATTGTATGTGGACGATGCTCTGGTCTATCTGCAGGACGCTAGCACTTCTTAACTGCCACTGATGATGATGCTGAATCGGTTTGGGGATATGTCCGGCCTTCGCATCAAGTGGCCTAAATCCTGCTTGTTGCCACTCCAGTGGATAGCAGAGTACAGGCGGGAAGCCGCGATGCCCACCAGATTGAGTGGCGCTTTGATACTCTTAAATATCTTGGGGCAAATGCCTATCATTCAGACATGGATCTGATCAAAAGCATCCTGAATGGATAGAGCAATGGCCTCGGCTCGTCATTCCCTCAGCTTCTGGCTCTCACTGCCCCTGTCCCAGTTGGGTAGTGTGGCGACCACAAAAATTGTGATCTTGCCCCGCCTACCGTATTTGTTTTTGGCTCTGCTACTGCTCCTAGCAGGGCATTTATTTAGGGGCCTTCATGGGCTGTTGTCGAACCTTGTCTGGGGTATGGGCAAGCAAAGGGCCGCTCTGCAGATGACACTGCGCCCCTTGGTGGAGGGTGGCCTAGTGGGCCCCTACTATGAGCTCTATTATGCAGCAGCCCAATTGCAGTGGCCAATGCACTGCAAGGGGATGGCCCAAGTACCCAGAGAGAGGAGTGAAAACGTGCCCTCCAGGGTGCCCACATTCTGACATGGATGGGGCGCAGTGCCCGGATGTATACACAGGAAACAGACTCATGTTGGTGGCAGGAAGTGTTGGCACAAGTATGTCCGGAACAGGCTAAAGCACCCACCCAAAGTCCCCCAGTTGCTGACCTTGCAGCTGATGATGATAGGATACCTCATTTACTGGAGCGCCAAGCACTCCTAGAGGGATGCAGATGTACAGCTGAACAAGGACTCATACCAGAAGGGAGTGCTGAGGACATTTAGTCTTTGGGGGAAGACCATGGGTACTGGTGGGTCACTTTCTAGAATGTAATGTCATTCATCATGTGCTCACCACTCTTTAGGGTGGGGGTTCATGAAACCGCAGACATCAATCCCATTGCAAGTTTTGCTAACACATGGCGATGCCAGGAAGGCCGTCAGTGTGATTTACATTGCGTTACCATCCAACACTATTGGACAGAACTATCAGCTAGGGCCAAATGGGAGGCCGTCTTGGGCACTGCCCTGTCCAATAAGCAATGGGCAAGTGCTAAAACACACATGAAGGACATATCCAGGAATCCACGATTCTGTTACACGTAAATCAACTATTTACATCAGACATACCTGATGCCGAATTGCATTCACCAGATATTCCTTGGGGGAACCATCGGAGTGCCGGAGGTGTCAGCACCAAATTACTGATTTCTATCATATGGTGTGGGACTGCCTTGTACTTCGCAGGGCAGGGGAAAAAGTGACGGACATGTTGTTGGGCGTGTTGGAACATGTAATACTCCACACCAGCGAATATTGCATTCTAGGAATAAGACCCAGAACTAAAGGGCAATAAGCACGTTCACAGATTCATTGTGCTGGCCTTGGTGCTTTTTATGAAACAAATAGCTATGTTGTGGAAGGCCAGCACAGCACCAGGCTTAAAATGCTGACCTCATGGACTTGTGAAATGGGCTAAGGTGGAGGCAGATGTCAGGGTGGCAGGGGACACAATTGCAATGTGTGGGACACATATCTTTTAAAGTTAGAGGTGAAGAATGATGAGAGTCCACGCTGAGAAGGTAATTGTCATTAGTTGTGAATATTTCACATGATTTTCTTGGAAGCACGCTGCTGTGCACACTGTGCTGTATTCTTATGGAGCTCCATTACACCTGGGACACATTCCTGCTCATGGAGCGTACACCCATTTGACTTCTCCCGTACACGTAACACATTGTTTGTTTATGCGATTTGGTTATCGTTATGTGCTGGGAGGGGAAGCAGGTCTGATGCCTGGGGTCATGTTTCACTCCAACGGGAGCGACTCAAACATCGTGGATATTGTGTGGGCACGAGTCTGACCATAATGGCTGCTTACTGTACCTCAATGCTGTATGCCTCCAATAAAGAGATTTAAAAAAAATTAAAATGCAAGTCATCTCCCTTTGATGGGAACCTGCACTTCCTGCTGGCCCCAAAACCTTTCTCCATTTTATTTAAGCCTTTCTACAGAGCCTGTTTCATATCATTCTTCATAGACACTACTTGTCATCTTTGACTGGTTCCAGGAAGATGATGAGTTAAAAGCAATTTGCGCTGTCAACTACAAGCAATTAATATTGCAAATGCTGAGGCAGCTTTTTTAGCCTAAAGTTAAACAGTAAGATCACACTGACTGCGTTTCTAATCTATCGTCCATCGGGTCCAGCGACTACCTTTGTTGAAAGCTTAGACGATAGGATTCCTGAATATGCAGTCAGATATGCCTATTTCACAGTTTTAGGGGACCTAAACATTCACATGGATAAAAAGGAGTGCCTAATCACGAAAAACGTAATGAGTGATCTGAGTGTGTTCCAACTCACTCAATTAGTTAATGTCCCTACACATGAGCTGGGCCATCTATTGGACCCCATTTTCGCTAACTCGCCTTCCCTAACAGCAGCCAAACCCATCCCCTTGGTGTGGTCAGTCCACCACTTGATTCCCTTCGGAACTAAGGAACCCTCACTCGAAATTGTACCACCCGTTAAACCTACCTCGCGCAAATGGGCACGGATTACACCCTCGGCATTTACTGAGGTTTTAAATTCCCACAGACCAACTCTCGTAGAATGCCATCAGTAGCTAATACTCAGGTTAGGGGGTGGATTAATCTGTTGCAGGGATTCTGCCCATATACAGAACTATGCACAGGAAACCAGGACCTCAGTGTATAGTGGTGTACCAACTACCCACCTTAGTGCCCAGATACCCAATCCGACTAGCTACAGAGTCTCATTCATTTTCTGTACTACAGCGAAGCTACCAATGATTAGACATCCTAGAACATGTCACTCCGACTCTCTGAGGATCGCGGGAGCCAGAACACTCTTTTGCTCACTCACTCAAACTTGTCCACAACATGAGTAATCAGAGACACGGTATAGTTTAAAACGTTTATTTTAACTAACGTCCTCTAAAATGCAGTACACGTGCCAGTACTATCAGTATAATGCATAAACACAATATAGTCAGCATTGTTGCAATTCCATAGAAAATAAACAGGGTTATCATTTTATAAAGACAGTGGAAAAAGGCCCATTGTACCTTACCACCCTCCCCATGCTAGGAACTAGTTTATTATAAAAAAAGAAGACCTCTGGGCTTTGTCAGGTAGAACCCCATAACTCAAAGTCTAGATGCAAAGGTTTACATCTCCGGACAAGCACAACTCTTCTCTCTGGAAAGGTTTTCTCCGAGTGTGTCTAACATGCATGCATGCAAATATTAAAAGCACTCGATTTTCAGCAGTGCAGCTGTGTTATCATATTATGTCTAAGTGAGGAGGACTGACCAAAGCAGAGTAACAAGAGACATTGTTTTTCGACCTTGAAAACCATGTGCAGACGAAAACCACAGAGTACAGCCAGGAACGTGAGATGCAGACAGTTCTTATGTGAACAAGCACAAGCAGAGGTTTTGCGAAAACAAAGTCATTTGGTAACGTGTGCAACAGCAGCAAAATGGCAGCCAAGTTTGTGCTAACCTATGCTAACTTAGCAATGTCCGCAGTGAATCCAGCAGCCTCACTACACCCTCCCCTGGTAAGTCCGATGGATGTAGACATAGAACGAAAACAGAGTTCAACAAGTGATAGCAGAGTTGAAGGGCGTCTAGAATTTGTTGAATTTTTGAGAGAAAAAGAAAAAAATTGTAAGTAGGACCCAGGCAAAAAAATTGTATATTTTGCTAACAAATACCCCCCAAAAAAATTCCAGCACAGTAGTGTACAGTGAGCCAGCCATCTTAATCCAGCAGAGTGTATGCTCAATAAACCGCAACAGCCTCCAAAAGGATGTATATTCCTCACAATAGGGTGCTTCCAGGACCATCATAGGACAACTTGCATGATATTCAATGAAGTTGTATTGTAGGAGATTCTGCGCAGCGGCATAGACATCCCATTGTGCCAACACTCCAAGTGCAGCCGCACGCGCCATTTGGGCTACTCCAGAACATTCTTGCTCATGGTCCATTAGGGGACCCATTAACAAGTCATAATCCGGGTCCGAACATGACGTATTGGAGAGGCAGACATCCAACACCCATGAGAAGGAGCATCATAAACATGAGAAGATGAGTTGCACGCAAGTGTAGTACGCAAAGCGGAAAGACAATCCATAAGCCACGCTGAGTGTAGCCAGGGGCAGTGTGCCAAAGCATTCAAGCACACGGTTACGGAGCATTTGCAGCCGGTCTGGGCTGTGTAGGACCACAAGAGGTGCAGCCATTGCGTAGCAGGCAAATCAATAGAAGTATTCCAGAGGCTATGGCAATTAACAGAGGTAAGCCACCAAAGACGCTGGAAAAAATGGAGTGAATAAAGGCTGGTACCACACCAAATATAGTCTGAAAGGAGGTCACAAGGCCAGAGCCCACAACTTTAAAAAAATATGCCAAGCCGTGTGTATCAGACACATTGAAAATATGATGAATCAATTCACCGAAATGTAATGGGAGGTTAGTATTTTGAAGGTCTTGAATCTCAGAATTGGTGCTCGCCACCTGAAGCACGAATGTCTCGTGCGCAGAAGTAAGGGGGACTTCTTGTTGGAATAGTAGCGCTCTTATTCTGCTTTCAATGTTGGAATGGAAAGCCAAATCGAGTTATCGAGCTTCCCATGCGGGGGTGGAAAAAGCACATTTTTACAGCAAACTACACGCTGTGAAACTGTCACAATGTACGTATGCCAGTCAGCAAACCGCAACATTCTTCGTTATTTAAAAGAAGATAGCTACCGTTAGCAAGCAGGGTGAAAGTGGGTTTTATAGCTGGGACTGGAATACCTTTTAAAATACATGCGAGGTTCGGGGCGGTAAGACTGCAGGCCCCGTGTAACTGTATTTTTTTTGCAAACAAGGGAACGACCCATTGTAGAATCACAGGATTCCCCAGTAAGGTATACCTCCTTGTCATCTCGCAGTCATCTGTAAGTGAAAGGCAAGGACCAAACTTCATGCAGGAAAGTGCTACCTAAGGGTTCATAGCGACCTAGTGGGTAATACTTCATGCAGGAGCTAAATTTAAACAAAGAGAATGGTAAAGAGATAACCCTGTGGATGAGCCAGACAGCAGAGTCAGTTTCAGCCACGGAGAAGGGTAAAGGGTCTATCTTTTCAATATGTAAAAGAGTGTATGTCGCATCTTTCATGGACATAAACTGCTGTTTCTCTTTCAAATTAAAAGGCAAAAACAAAGCAGATGCGTTTAAATAATCTCATGGTACTTTACCCATTTTTAGAGTATGCAAAGTCCACGCAAACTGCATTACTGAACGCAATTGATTTTGACCATGATATAACACAGACACATCATCTTGAACAATATCAACAACTGATGAAACAATATTATCTAAGGTGTAAATGCGGGAAGACAGTGTGTTAATACTGTTGTCAACAACAGCAAGTACCTTTTCTAGATTTGCCTGATCTATTTCCCTTAAACGTGATGCAGCTTCAATTTGAGATAGCTTCCATATTTCATTGTAAGCTGCGTAAATAGATCTTTTTGTTCTAGAACCAGGAGGTCCCTTGATAAAGTCGGCTAAATCAATGTTATTCGATAACAATGATAAATGTTGTTTCAAGGACGATAGGGATGAGTGCTGTAACCAATTTTGACATAACTTACCCACAGAATACGTGGTAACCGAATGTGTATTTGCAAAACATGGATCAGGTCTAGCCTGTTTGTAACCAGAGACTGCGTTATGGAAACGTAATCGGCAGGCATCAGAAGTCATCTGCCAAACTGACCATCCAAGTGGGTCTAAACTAGCGACATTAAATGTCATATTTTGAAATAAAGCTTGCAGTTCCTCAATGGAATAATTGGTATGCAAGTTCCAGTTATAACATACCATAACATGTATATTTGTAAAGCGCACGTTCACCCCAGCAATGGGGCATCTTGGCGCTGAATATCAGATGTATATTGTTATATGTAGTCAGAGTAGGAATGGTAGGGGTCTTCATCTGTTTGGCAGTCGCCAAACCAAAATAAATAGTTTGATAAATCGAATCATTTAAAAATAGAATTTGTGTTGGGATGAGGAACGCACGATATAAAGCTTCAGTGCCACGAACCTGCCTGGATCTAGAACCCCAAACAGATTTTAAATCAGCAATTGCCTTCCAATGTTCATAGCCACCAACTGACAATTTATGAATAAACGAATTAGAATATAATAGTTTTGTGTGGGTTAACATTACCTTGGGAGTAGATGAAATGTTTAATTTAAAATAATAGGACTCCGGGTTGGACATATCAAAATCTGTAAAATATGTAAATTTATTTAACAGATTATTTGAGCTGCCTTCTAATGGAGTTGGGCAATGTTCTCACTGTGTGTAATTAAAAACATTTCTAAATGTATTAGCTTTATGCAGGTAATGGTGTCCATCTCGATGGCAGTGTTGTTTTGCTCAGTGTCAGATGCGCCAATCACAGGGTTCCTTGAAATTGCTGGACATGATGCAGCCGGTGTTATACTATTCAGAACCGGCCAGAGGTTGTAGCTTGACATTGTCCACTGTGATGTATCTGTTGTCTTTGCTACCAGGAAGTGGTGGTAAAATGACTGTACGAGTACCCTTCATGCCAAGCACTGGAACCGGTGCAGGATAAGAGTGGCCAAACATCCTTTCTGTTCTCCACCTTGTCTCGGACCAGATCTCCAACTTTGGGTAGCCAGCCAACTACTGGAATCTGCAGTGCAGCGTCAGTGGCAGAGGGTAAATGTTCCTTTGCAAGACTGTCACAGGTCTCTTGTAAGTCTTGTAGCATAGTAGAATGATTATCTTCGTCAAAACTTGCGGCTTCCGCCGCCATGTCTAGACCATCAAGGTCTGGCACAAACATTTTTATGCCAAAGAGCATTTCGTATGGGGTCCGCCCACTCACAAATCTTCTAGGGAAGTTACTAAGTGCATGTTGCACGCCATACAAGTGGGCCAACTAGTTACTGCCAGTACCTAAGACTCTAGCGGACAAGGATTGCTTTAAGTCACGGTTCATTCGCTCCACAACTGAGTTGCCCTCAGGCCTGTATGGAGATGCAATTGCACCAGCACCCCGAAATAATTCATTGCATCCATGTACACCTTAGAGGCGAATGCTGGACATTGGTCAGAATGGAAGGTGCCACAGGACAAAATTCCTACGAAGACACACAAATCCCTGATGACATTTCGAGCGTCAGCACTACGTTGTGGCCAAACCCAAATGAAACGTGTGCATGAATCAACTGCAACTAAAATGTACTTATAAGCAGTATCTGAAGAAAATGGACCACAGTGATCAAGATATACACAGCCAAAGGCTTATTAAAAATGCATAGCTGTATTTGTGTGGACGTGTAACTGTAGAAGGTTTAATCTGCTGACAAATGTCACAAGATAGTACATAATTACGAGTCTGTTTATATAATTCCCGCCACCAGTAACGTTGCTGCAAGATAGAAACTGTCGCAGACACTCCAGCATGGGCTGAAGCCAAGCCTTCGTGTGTGGCTGTTATCAAGGAAAGTCTGCGGTCCGCGTTGGGAATCAACCTGTCACCAATGTCATTAATTCTTACATACGGGACCTTGTCGGGACTTAAATGATAAGAGTACTTTGAAGGAAACCCTTGAGGGTAATTACCACCCTTGTCTGTAGCAGCAACAGCTGCCAAAATGTCATTATCAATCTGAGTCATGGATCTTGTAACGGCTGCAACTAAACACATGGCTACTGCTGATTTGGCTGCTTCATCAGCCAAACTGTTATCGACAGCGTGTGCCCCCACACGCTGGTGGCCAAGAGTGTGAATCCAATGTGTGAGAGGCAGATGTTCTTTAAGATCTGCCACTCGAACCCAAAGCATTTTATGCTTAATTGCGCTGCCTTTGGAATCACAATAGTCATTCTGAGACCAAAAGAACAAGTTGTCATCGAAAGAATGAACACAGTATAAGAATCACTTACAACAAGAGTAGTCACATTAGGATCCGCAAACTAGAGAGCAAGCACCAAAGCGCGCAGCTTGGCCAATTGAGCGGTACAGTCACCTAGCGCCTGCGTATGAACAACACTGGGCTTGAACTCACCATTCACTATGGTACCTGCTACAATAGCACAGGCCACTGAATAAGCATGCTTAGACTCTGCGGCCGGTTGCGCCGAACCATCGGTGTAAATGATACAATCGTACTTCTCAAGTGGGCGCAGTGACAGAGGAGGAGGATGAACAAACTCATACTGCAAGAACTCCTGAGTCTGAAGAGAGGAGTCAAAGATAAACGTCACATCCGGGTACGTCAAAGCAGTCGCCCATTGTATCCAATGGGGGTGCAAAGCCTTAGAGTTTGGTAGTGGTACACTTGCCTTTGTCACTGCCTCAAGTGCAGGGTAAGGTGTAACCACCAGAATGCATTTCACCTGTGCCAGTGTGTGTTCCTTCAGGGTCACCATCGGTACAGCAGTTAAGACCTTTTCAACAGTGGAAAACCGCAACTCGGCAGAAGTGTATAAATGTGATTTGTAAACAAAAGGTACTGTGTCACCTTCATTAAACGTCAAGTAAGTGAAACCCACTGAGCCTGGCACAATTCGTATCACCAGGTTTGTGTGGTTATTACGGGTTAACAGTTATTTTGATTCAAGAAGATCAGACTGCAAAGATTGCAGGATAGCTGAATGTTCCGGAAGCCAGCAGGCTTTTGAGAATGTAGGTTGTATCAAAGCATTTTATGCTTAATTGCGCTGCCTTTGGAATCACAATAGTCATTCTGGGACCAAAAGAACAAGTTGTCATTGAAAGACTGAATACAGTAATAAGAATCACTTACAATGAGAGTAGTCACATTAGGATCCGCAAACTAGAGAGCAAGCACCAAAGTGCGCAGCTTGGCCAATTGATTGGTACAGTCACCTAGCGCCTGCGTATGAACAACACTGGACTTGAACTCACCATTCACTATGGTACCTGCTACAATAGCACAAGCTGCCGAATAAGCATGCTTAGACTCTGCGGCCGGTTGCGCCGAACCATCGGTGTAAATGAAATAATCGTACTCCTCAAGCGGGCGCAGTGACAGAGGAGGAGGATGAACAAACTCATACTGCAAGAACTCCTGAGTCTGAAGAGAGGAGTGAAAGATAAACGTGACATCCGGGGACATCAAAGCAGTCGCCCATTGTTTCCAACGGGGATGCAAAGCCTTAGAGTTTGGTTCACTTGCCTTTGTCACTGCCTCAAGTGCAGGGTAAGGTGTAACCACCAGAATGCGTTTCACCTGTGCCAGTGTGCGTTCCTTCAGTGTCACCATCTGTACAGCAGTTAAGACCTTTTCAACAGTGGAAAACCGCAACTCGGCAGAAGTGTATAAATGTGATTTGTAAGCAATAGGTACTGTGTCACCTTCATTAAACATAAAGTAGGTGAAACCCACTGTGCCTGGCACAATTCATATCACCAGGCTTGTGTGGGTATTACGGGTTAACTGTTATTTTGATTCAAGAAGATGAGACTGCAAAGATTGCAGGATAGCTGAATGTTCCGGAAGCCAGCAGGCTTTTGAGAATGTAGGTTGTATCAAAGCATAAAGAGGCTTTATACGCTGGGCATATTCGAGAATGTAAGAATGCCCGAAGTTTAAAAATCCCAGCAATGATTGAAGTTTGTTTGGGGTTTTTGGAGGTCCCCAACGTGCGCATTTCTCCAGGAAGTGAGGCGCCAAGCCTCGACCTTCATTATTGAGCTCATAACCCAAAAACAACACTGTGTACTCCACAATGTGTGATTTAGCAAAGTTAAATTTGTAACCGTAGTCCGCAAACAAAATAATGATGCGGTTGACTCGGCAAAGATGAGTCCATAATTCATCATCTGTGAGATAAATGTCATCAACGTACGAGTACGCATCTGGGTCTATGCTGTCCAGCAAAGAGACAACATGGGCGGCAAAAACTCTGGGGCTGTGTTTATAGCCCATAGCTAATCGCCTAAATTGTTTTTGTTTTCCACCGGAAGGGAATGCAGTCCATTGACTGTATGCAGGGGCAGATTGTGACTGAAGAAGCCATTGGAAATGTCTAGTGTCGTTTAGTATTTTTTATGAACAAGACTGTCTACAAGAGCAGAACTCTGGGTATTCGGTACCGCAAAAGTGCGACAATGAGAGTTCAAATGCCGGTAATCCAAAACTATGCGGTACGATCTATCGGGTTTGGTAACGTTAAAAAGAGGGTTATTCATTGGTGACACACGTTTCAATCACTACTTGATACTCTAACTGGGTTAGAATCTCAGAAACGGGCCCTTTCGCTTCCCGCCGGAGGTTATATTGGGGTTGAGCCTGTGTCACAGACCGCAATAGTATCTCATGGGGTTGAGAATCCTTATCCCAGCCCACATGAGTACAGTACAGAGCCGGTGCAAGCATCAAAGCCCATTCTTCTGCAAAAGCTTCAGCATGCTCCTTGAGGACGTTATGTGAAAAACTCAGAAGTATTACCTCCTCTCCTTTCGGAGCGTTCAAACTAAAAGGTGGGGGCCAATCGGCCTCTGCCAACAAAATGTTGTAAGAAGATGATAGATTCTCCCAAAAATCCCTTCAATCACACACTGTATGTCACCTTCAATTAAAAGAACTATGTCATATAGTCTGTCATGGGGAGCCACTCGAGTGTCAGCTGTTTCAACTGTAATGAAAGCTTCAGTTGCTGTCGCCTCCACAAATGGACGTAGTGCTTGCCGCACTATGGTAAGTTCTGCTGCGCTGTTGCGCAGTCAATGCCCATGTTAAATTCAGGAGGCGGGTTCTCACTGTCTGTGGCATATCTTGCTGTTAAAGCCACAACTTTCTTTTCCTGAAACTGAGGGTGCTGACGAGGAAATTCGTATTGTTTTCCCTTTCCGTCAGTCAGACGAGGCTGCTCACATCCTTGTGGTGTACCCCAACCTCTGCCGCGATCCTGGTGTTCCCCTCCACCGGCTAGTGAGCCTGAAGCCTGCAAAGAACGAGGAGAATGCTGAAGAGGAACCTGAAACCTATCAGGAGAACCAATTCTCGCGCGGTAGCGCAAATCATAAGCGCGCTCAGAAGACACGAGTGTCGGTGACGCAGCACACGACCACTGTTTCTGTTGTTACTTTCCCTGTTTTTTAGTTCTCCAATTTTTCTTAGAAAAGTTTGGACGCTCGTCTTTATCAGACTGAGACTTCTGTTGTGTTTGCGTTTGAGGAGGTATTTTAGCAAAAGGCTTAACACCCAAACTATTGCGCCCAGTGGTTTTATAAGCCTGTGCAATAATTTTTGACAATTCGCGTGGCTTCTCACCCTCGGGGACGAGAGCAAAAGCATTAGCTACTTGAAAGTTCACTGCATCTCTCTTCACGTTTGCAAGGATGAGATCAGAAAATACGTTGAACACCCCCACCAACCTCATCCCCAATTCAACTGCTGCTTCAGGGCGTGCTCATCTTTAAACACACTTAATCACGGAGGAGAGTACGGTCACTGAGGGAGTGCCGAAACACTTTGCATATACTGCCATGAACACCTTACTCCAATTGTTACAATTGGTTAACTCGGGGATTAAGTCCTTCTGCAAGCTAATAGTCAAAATCCTGTGTTTCTCCAAAGGAGAAGTATTCGGAATTACCACCTCCAGTTGGTGAAATTTCTCAACAAGCTGATAAGGTAAATCATCCTTATTCTGAGGACGCTTGCCCATTACCAAATTAACCATGACGGGACTGATAGTCACACTGCCAGGTCCAGCTGGTTGCGCAGCAATCCCAGGTGGTCCCACCTGAACGTTGCACAGGACGTATCGTACAACAGCTCTATGCTCTGGAACTGCCAGATAACGTGGGTGTGGGGTGTACCCAGCCAAAACAGGCCAAGTGGCCCTATCAATTGATAAAGGGCCTAAATGGATCAGAGTCACTGGGTGGGGGTGCACGCCATTAAACCAAATCAGGTGTTGCCATGCTGTTAGCGGACCTTTAAGAGTTCTATAAGTCGATAAACATTAGGAAGGGCCGAGACAGTGTAAGTATGGAACAAATCATCGTCTCTATTCACCGCTGAAAAAGTGACCCAAGACTAAAATACTTCAAAGTGTTGAGCTGAACCAGCTTCCACTACAAAGATAAGTTCTACACCCACGTCTGGCACTCCATACATTGTCAAATGTCGACGGTGTGCTGCACGGCCATGTGCTGCAATATCTATATTAGCCATGTAGACAAAGGACGTATAACAACCAAATGCATGGCAGCGCAATAAAGGGTTAACGATTAAGAGTAAACACCTTTTAATATTATCAAGCTTGAAAAAACCTATAAAAACATCAATATAGGAGGTTACACCATCACAACTGTTTCTGGAAACAGAAGTGATGGTATTGTGGACAAGCACAAGCACTACTCAAGCGTCTCGCAGATAAGAACCAGACCAAAAACCATTGGTGGCGCCATGTTGTAGGGATTCGGCCCATATACAGAAATAAGGAAACCAGGACCTCGGTGTATAGTGGTGTACCAACTACCCACCTTACTGCCCAGAACCTAAATCTGACTAGCTATAGTGTCTCATTCATTATCCGTACTAGAGCAAAGCTACCAATGATTAGACATCCTAGAACATGTCACTCTGACTCTTTCAGGAATCGCGGGATCAAGAACACTCTTTCGCTTACTCACTCGTACTTGTCCACAACGTGAGTAATCAGAGACAAGGTATAGTTTAAAATGTTTATTTTTAACTAACGTGCTCTAAAATGCAGTACACGTGCCAGTACTATCAGCATAATGCATAAAGACATTATAGTCAGCATTGTTACAATTCCATAGAAAATAAACGGGGATATCATTTTATAAAGACAGTGGAAAAGGGCCTATTGTACCTTATCACCCTCCCCGTGCTAGAAACTAGTTTATTATAAAAAAGAAGACCTCTGGGCTTTGTCAGGGGGAACCCCATACCTCAAAGTCTAGATGTAAAGGTTTACATCTTTGGACAAGCACAGCTCTTCTCTCTGGAAAGGTTTTCTCCGAGTGTATCTAACATGCATGCATGCAGATATTAAAAGCACTCGAATTTCAGCAGTGCAACTGTGTTATCGTATTATGTCTAAGTGCGGAGGACTAACCAAAGCAGAGTAACAAGGGACATTGTTTTTCGACCTTGAACCTCATGTGCAGATGAAAACCACAGAGTACAGCCAGGAACGTGAGACGCAGACAGTTCTCATGTGAACAAGCACAAGCAGAGGTTTTGCAAAAACAAAGTCATTTGGTAACGTGTGCAACAGCAGCAAAATAGCAGCCACGTTTGTGCTAACCTATGCTAACTTAGCAATGTTCGCAGTGAATCCAGCAGCGTCTGTACAAATCTAGCCTTGGATACGCAAGCACCATCTAAGCCAGTCACTAGCAGGCGATCTAAGCCCTATGCTCCCTGGTTCTCAGAGGAACTCCAGGAAACTAAGAAGTCATGAAAAAATTTAGAGCGAATATGGTGCAAAGAGTACCACGAACAACATAAATCCACCTATCTGGCAGCCAAAAAGAAGTACCACAAGGATCTTAGCCAGGCCCACGCAAAGTATTATGCCCTTCAAATTGAACCTTCCAAAAACCCCACCAGAGAGCTCTTCCAGGTAATAAAATCCCTGCCCTCCCTTGAATGTACCACAGTGATAATCCCTCCCTCTACTGAGCACTGTGATCAACATGCAGGATGTTTTCATAATAAAGCTAATAGCATCTACACCTCTTTCCCGGAGAGTGCTAGGACTTTTAAGATGCTGTATCTATCCATTACCCTGCCAGACATCATCGATGAGCTCCTCAGTCTGCAACCTATCGCTGAGGCTGATACGCACATTTTTATGCTGAGAATCAAATCGGGATCACCGCTAGACCCCGCATCACCGGCCATCATAGATAGAGGCAATGCTGCCATTGTCCCAGTACTAACGGAGCTGCTCAACCTGTCATTTTGCTCTGGCATAGTTCTGAAAGATTGGAAGCACGCCATGGTAATTCCCCTGCTCAAAAAGCCTAACCTAGATACTTTAAAGCCTGAGAATTTAGGACCTATCTCACTTCTTCCCTACTTTGCGAAGGTGGCCGAGAAGTTTGAAAATCAACAAATAATGCAGCTTGTAGAGGAATACAGCCTCCTCCATGAGACACAATCCGGTTTCAGACCCCCCTTCAGCACAGAATCAGCACTACTTCTAGCTTCTGATTCACTACACAAAATTGCTGATGATTGTCAAACGGCGGCCCTTACCCTGCTTGACCTAAGCGCAGCCTTTGATACGGTCTCGCATGGTCTGCTATTTGACAGACTGCACCGTGCTGGCATAGGTGGCTTGGCTCTGGAATGGTTGGCAAACTTTCTGGAAGACCGTACCTTTCAAACTTGTCTTCAACCCTATGTCTCGTCTATTCAACACCAGAAACAGTGGGTGCCTTAAGGTTCCGCCTTGAGCCCAACCCTTTTCAACCTATATATGTGTCCTCTGGCAGATCTACTGCACAAAAATGGGGTGCAGGCGGTGTCATATGCAGATGACACACAGCTGATCCTCACCCTGGCCCAGGACAAAGGCAAAGCGGCTGAGGATTTCAAATTCTGTATGGAGGACATGGAAAATTGGATAAAACACAGCTGCCTTAGGCTTAATGCCATCAAAACAGACATCCTAGTGGTAGGAAAACAACACTCCATCTGGTCATTGAGATGGTGGCCCAGCCTGCCGAGATCTCCACCCTCCCTGAGACAGAAAGTTACAAATCTTGGAGTCTGGTTTGAATCAATCATATCCTTCTCAGACCAGATTACAGCTCTTACAGGCACCTGTTTTGGGATTTTAAAAATGTTGAAAAAAATCTTAGAACTCGTCCCAGACGATGCTAGGAAGACAGTGGTACAGGCGCTTGTAACATCCAGGCTGGACTATTGCAATGTTCTTTTTCTGGAGGGACCAAAGAGGAGCATACATATATGCCCGAGGGTGGAAAAAGCGGCTGCTCGGATGCTTCTAAACATCCCCAGGCTCGCCCCAACTGGTAGCGCTTGGCAGAGTCTCCATTGGCTCCCTGTTGAGGAGAGGATTTCCTTTAAAGCCCTATGCTATGTCCACAGAATACTACAGGGCAAGGCCTCGAAATATCTTCATCCCATGATACACTCCTACCACCCCACGTGCAGCCAGAGATCAGCTGGCACAGGATTGACCTGTATTCCTAAATTCTTAATTAGGAAACATATCGGAGGTACCTCTTTTAGGTACGTGGCAGCTAATAGGTGGAACTCTCTACCCGGCTACCTCAGACAGGAAAAAACATAGAAGGTAAGATGCACTCCTCTGTACTCAAATTTTAGTTAATGTTCCTTGTCATGTACTCTCCAGTTTAAACTAGTAGGCGTGCTCGCTTGCTCTGCGCTCCGTCCACGTGCGCTGCAACATAGTAGAAACACAAGGGGACCAATTTGCGATCCCCATCAAGCTGCACAGCCAAATGCCAACAAAATCCAATGAATTAAATTCATAATTATTAATCCTCAATTTTGTCCAAAATTATTCAGAATAATTTTGGACAAAATTGAGGATTAATAATTATGAATTTAATTCATTGGATTCGTTGGCATTTGGCTGTGCAGCTTGATTGGGATCACAAATTGGTCCCCTTGTGTTTCTACTACCTCAGACAGGAGCCATCAGAAGCAGCTTTTAGGAAACAACTCAAAACTTGGTTGTTTAGGAAAACTCTTGCTACCTAGTATCTCTCTATCCTTTATGCTCTTCATGATCTCAGCCTCTGAATGGAATTCAGCGCGAGGACACTCTGTATGGAGTAACCATGGCACTTTATAAACTGCCATAACATAACAGTTTTCATTTGTTGTGGTCCAGAATCACCACTTCTCCTTCTTGGGTGCCTACCTACCTTTGGCCTTTCGGTGACACTTATATAAATCTTCCGGGTGGAGTGACTCTATTGCAGAAGAGGAGAATTCCTTATCCTCATCTGCCTCCTCCTGCACGTTCTACTCATTCTCTGTGGACGTGGCAATACTGTTTATTGTATTGTATTGCAATTGCATTTATATAGCGCTTTCTACCCCTGAGGTGGTGAAGCGCTTTTTCAGCAAGTAGCATGCTACTCCTGAACCCATAAAGGATTAGTGATGAATTAGTATAGTGAAATATGAAAGTAATTTGGGTGGTGGATATGTTAGTCAGTTATTTGGATTGAAAAGGATTTTGGAGGGAAAAGAGGGTAAAAAGTTTGCATTTATATAGTGGTTGCTACCCCTGATGAGGTGTTGAAGCGATTTTTTGGCGAGTAGCACGCTTCTCCGGGACCCATAAAGGATTAGTGGTGAATTAGTACAGTAAAATATGAAAGTAATTTGAGTGGTGGATATGTTAGTCAGTTATTTGGATTGAGAAGGATAGTGGAGGGATAGAAAAGGGAAAAAGGTTTGCATTTATATAGCGCTTGCTACCCCTGATGAGGTGTTGAAGCACTTTTTCAGTGAGTCGCATGCTACTTCGAAACCCATAAAGGATTAGTGGTGGATTAGTATAGTGGAAGATAACATTAATTTGAGTGGTGCACACGTTAGTCTGCTATTTTGACTTAAAAGGATAGTGGAGGGACAGAATAGGGAAGGATTTAGAAATCCTTTCTTTTTCTTTTTGGGAGCTTATAACAGTAGGAAGAGGCTTGGGGTGAGTAACAGGGTGGAGGAGGGGGAAGAGTCAGAGGGAAGGATTTAGAAAGGCTTGTTTTGGGAGATAGGAATAGTAAAAGGATGCAAGGAGGGGTAGAGTAGGGAAGAGTCTAGAAAGAGTTATTTTGGGGATCTTAATAGTGATATGGGGTTTGGGATGAATGAGAGTGGAGGTAGAGGATATATTGATAGAGGTATAGGGTGAGAAATAAGGTCGGGTATTGGAAAGAGTAGCAGAAAGAGGTTTGAGATGAGTCAGAGAGATGAAGTAGAGGAAATATTGAGAGTGGTATATGGTGAGAAATAGGGAGCTGCATTGGATATGCTGAATTAGAAGAAAAGTAACAAATATATAGATACATAAGTACATGGAAGTTATATAGATGTCTAATGAAGGTAGTATATATAGATTAAAGATGTATTTAATAAACTTCGGCTTTCAAGTGTTGTTGTGCTTTAAATTATAATTACTTTCTTTCTTGTAATACAATAGTGAAGCAATTGCAGATAGTTATGATAAAAGATTTGGTTTGGTAAAAGGCAGGCCTTCACCTGGGGACAGGGAGGCACTTCTAAAACTAAGTGGGGGCCCGTGAAAAGTGAGTGAAGTTAAAAACCAGTACAGTTACCAAATTACATTTAATAAGGGTGGTTGCTATATGGTGCTAAAATAATGAGAACAGTGAGAATGGGGATATTCTTGTCCCCTCACCGTGGTGATTATTGTAGTTGACATGTTTTTACCTTAGGCCCAAAGGGTCTGTGGCATTCATCAGCACTAAAAAATGAAAGGGCTCAGTTCTTACCAAAATTATGGTTTAGAAATTACCACTTGGTGGGATGACCTCTGTCATACTCCACCTGGGAAGGACTCTCAACAAGCCGGTAAAACAAAAATGGAAAGTGACACAGAAATACCATCAAGAGGTTCGGTCATGGAGGATAAATTTGTAACCACATGCACAGGTATATTACAAGGGTGGCTATATGTGTGTAACATGTGTCACTCAACTGTGAATACACTTAAAAAAAGGCTAGACAACTCCTGTGAGAACATTTCTCACATTTCTTACCCTTGGGAAGTATCCTCAACGTCCCATGGGAGGAGAGTGGAGGAGAGACCCCTGTAGTCAAACTCTGGAAGGGAGATGAAGAGAGGAGTGAGCATATCGGTGCTCCGTTCTAAAAAGTAAAAGTAAGATCATTACACAATCACACACTCATGCATTCGCTTACTACATCAAGGTGTGTCTCTCGTGGGTGCACCTAGTGGTGTTCGCTCGTCCTCCCCGATGATAAATGAAGTGTGGGGGAGTCATGGTTTATATAGTGCTCTTAATAGGGCAAAAATAGGTAAATTGGTGAATTGCACACACGTGTTAATCAGCCAGGGGGTTCCAGTGTCCCAAGCATGCCCTCGCTGAGCATCTGTAACTTGCTTGAACTTTGTCGCATAGTCAAGAAATTTGGAACACCTGGGTGAAGCAAGATCCGGTGTCCATTTTGCCACCATTGTAGAAGGACAGGAAGAATGCCTGACCCCAGTCTTTTCCCGACCGGGAGCCAATGACGGTCATGTACTCTAAAGGGCTCTCGAAAGGGCAGGATCCGGTGTACGGACTGTTATGATGCACGGAAGACAGGCAAGATGCCTGACTCCTGTGTCAGCCCGCTAATAAGCCAATAGTGTTTGAGCGGAGCCCATGTGGTTTGTGGGGTAAGGTTGCCGCTTGGCTAGTGTTGCATGTCTCTACTGTTTTCGAAAGTATCTGGCAATTAGAGCCGGAAAATTAAGGGACCTTATATATAAGGGAAACCCTTGTTGTAAATTCGGAGTCTACCACAAATTGGTAGTGGCTATCCTCACCCTTACCCTGTGTCAAAGATGGAGACCGAACTGATGTTCAATGAAGCAACAATTGCGGAAATTCTCAGAGCACCCTCACTATTAGCAGAAACGGTAGTAGCTCAGACACTGCAAAATTTGGATGAATGGAGGCTCTCTCAGCCAGCAAGACGGAACAAATCCGCACTGCCCTATATGGGGCATTCATGACAGAATACCTGCGGAAGAACACTGCACCAAGATGCCTTATAGTTACTAATGAGCCAAGGCTCTTCCTCAACAATAAAAAAGTCCGTACAAACTGGTCATGCATTGCATGGAGGTGCACCAAAGACTGACTAGTGCTAATTATCAACACGGCCAGACAACTAGCAGATGCATTACTTGTTGAGATACAACAATTCGAAAGCAGGCTAAAGACAACTGTGCATATCTCTGTTTTTAAGAAGAAACTAGAGGAGATTAACAACTATCCTTCCCAATATAAAGATTACTTGACCAGGCAGAAGACAACAACAGTCCAGACCTACCCCACAGAACTGGACGATCAGCTCTGGAGAGGAGAGAAGTGGCAGTGACAGCTGCAGTGATGAGAGCACTGGAGGCCAGCAGGAGAGATCCTAGGAAGGTTGCTGCCACCAGCACTCTCAAAAGAAAGGAGTACGAGGAATGTGGTATTTATTGTCTCTTATTCTCTTTGTTTTAACGTTACCAATGGACACATGTCTCATCGCATGTTTTTCTCTTCGGCCCCTTGGATTGAAGCATCCTTGCTTATTTCTCATAATCCTAAAGAGTGCAGAGAACTAAATAAAGCAGAACCCTAAACAAAATGCCCGTGAGGAATAAGGTCAGGAAGTGGAAAAACAAACACACACGGCTTCTTTCATGAGCCCTCAGACTTCTCTCCTCCTCCTCCTCCTTAGCAAGCAGGTTTTAGCCCACTCACCACGCTTGTGGCAAGATGCTTCAGCCCACCTGGTGGCAACCACCACTCCTCAGACCAAGTCTCTGTGGTCTCCTCTGTCTCCCTGTTGTCACCAGTCCTCTCTGCCTCTTCTTCCTCTCGGTGGCTAGGGCATTCCTTTGCTCCCAGCGATTCAGTTTCCTCTGCCCTCTGTCTGCATAAAGCATTCCAGAATGGGCCTCGGAAGTCCACGGTACCTTGGATCATCAAATCCGCCTCCTCTGTGAGTTGCGTGGCCCGCCCCACTTCTCCTGAAAAGAGATGTCCATTCTCAGTGTTTGAGACGGTCCCTGTCTGCCGTTTTTCCTCTAATAGTTTTCCGTCTTTTCTTCCAGGTGCTCTCTATCATGGTATGAAGAGGATGGAAAGTGGGAGCTGCCTTTGCGTTTACCAGGGAAGGAGAGGGTACAGGTGGGGGTCCTTTCACCGGGTCCCACTTTAACAATGAGGTCCTGAAGATGATTTGCACAGCATTACAGATTGAGCAAAGACTACATTGCAGCTAATGACCTGAGGCTTCAGGCATAGTCGAACAAATGACTGGGACTATCAAGTCTCGACTAGCAAAAGTTTGTGCTTCAACATCACTGAAATGGTCAGATGCTTGAATATTTGAAGTAACCCTGATATGAAGACTGGTTTATTGCCCTATGAGATTCTGATGGGCCATGCAATGAGGGTGCCTGCTATACCTGTAAATGCACTCTTAAATGTCACAGATGATACGATATTCAATTATGTCTGATGTGGTCCATTATGTTTCTTACCAAGTTACAGTGCCACTAAAGATCCACATCAATAACAGTGCTACGCCCTCAATCTTGCTGATTGGGTTGTGATTAAGAAGCACATTCGGAACACTTGTCTGGAACCGTGATAGAAAGGCAACTTCCAGGTCATTTTAGTAACCAGCACTGGTGTTAAGTGTGCTGGAGTTCCAAATTGGGTGCATGCATCGCACAACAAGAAATTGGGAAATCCAGAAGAAGAAGTTGTGCTCTTTTATTCTAAACAAAGTACATTGTTGATAGCACCACCACCTGCTGGTAGACCACAAAGAGCAGTGGTGCCAAGAACACAACAGCAGCAAGCACCTGAACCTGCAAAGCAGGACAGCCTCTCCATTTCCGCTTCCCTGGTCTGCCACGGTGCTTGACGATTGAGCGGAGGGAAGCGGACACACCCCCTCGCCTGACCTGCCTGACTTCCGGTGGGAAACACTGATCAGGGGCAATTTGGCACCCGACCAGCTTCTTAAACACATGCTGGGCCGGACGCACTCAGCTGGCTCACTGCTGGGGTGCCAAAGGCAAGCCCATCTGCGCCCGTCCATGCCCAGGCCACTCCAAGCACCACAAATGCTGTCCAAAATCCCCCAGGTATTGTTTTTTCATCAACACTATTAAAAATCCTAAACACAAGGGGAATTTGTGGATGTCAAATACCACCTGACAAAATAATGGGACCTCTTACATGTCATAAGTGTAGATTAGAGCTCACCACTACAGTCATAAGCCCTAACATCATGGGTAGGTGTTAGAACTTGGGGTCCCTAGTTGGCAGAGGTAGGTACCTTTGCCCAAATAGGGACCCTTGCTTCTAAGTCAGGGAAAGGGGATTACACTACTTGATAACCCCTGCTCACCCCCTTGGTAGCTTGGCACGAGCAGACAGGCTTATTTCAGAGGCAGTGTGTTAAGCATTTGTGAACACATACAGCAATACAGTGAAAACACTACAGATAGACACCACACAGGTTTTATAAAAATAAGTATTCTTTATATAGACTTAACACAATATCACAAACCACAAAAATCCACAATACTGTGCTCAAAATTGACTTAAAGATGGTACAAGTAACTTAGTTCAAGTTGATGGTAAATGCGACAAAGTTCTCACAAAAGTACCTGGATGCGTAACGCAAAAATAAACAAAAGGCTCGCAGCGCTGGAGATGTGTCGGTTCCTTGCTTCAGGGGAGAGGATGCGTGGCGCCTCAATGCTTGCGCAGAGTAGGGGATGCGTCTTGATCCTTACCGGAGAGGAGGTGATGTGTAGATTCTTGTACTGCGGCCCGGTTGCGATGCGGCAAGATGGCGCCCAGATGCGACAATCCGGTGCGATAAGATGGCGCCCTTGATGCGACGACGTGTAGACGATGCGTGCACGCCCGGTGGCCGTGCGGCAAACTCTGTGGCATTGGAGCCACGACAGGCCCTGCGACACGCTTCTCCAGTGAGGTGACGGCGACCTTGCAGCGGCGACACGCTTCTCCGGTGATGCGTCGGGTAACAGCTTTGGCGAAGGCACGCTTCTCTGGTGATGCAGTAGCAACCTCGGTGGCAACACGCTTCTCCGGCGATGCGACGGCAACAGCTGGGACTGCGACATGCTTCTTCTAGATGCGACGCGCTTCCAGCTCCCAGCGACATGCAGGCTTCTGCAGATAGAATTCCCAGCAAGGAAATTCAGAGGGGAGCTGTTGGTGAAGTCTTTTGGCCCTGAGACTTCAGCAGCAGGCAAGTATAAGTTCAAGCCCTTGGAGTAATATTCTGCAAGAAGCTGAAAGTTCTTTAAAAGTTCCTTCTCCTTTCCTTGGCAATGAAGAAACCACTGCAGGCCAACCCAGCAACACAGCACACTGGCAGTGGGACAGTCCAAACTCCTGCAGTTTCCTTGGTTCTTCTCCTTGGCAAAAGGTTTGTCTTGTTCCCACAAGTGATCTAAAGTCTTGGGGTCTGGGTCCCCATATTTATACTACTATTCTCTTTGTTCTCTGAAGGCAGAGAGGCCTTTGCCTAGTCCAAACTAGTTCTGGTCAGTCCTGGAGCACTTTGTTGACAAGACTCCTTCTTTCCTTTCACATTGTACGCCAGGGACATCAGACACACCACAGGAGGTGGAGCCAGCATTCTGGAGGAAGGCACAGCCCTATTCAGGTCCCAGGTGCAACTCCTCCCACCCATCTACATGCAGATCTCTCTATTCAGCCCTGTGCTGACTCACCCTGTCTCCTGGAATCCCCCACCCCCTGTCACTCAAACTCCAGACACACAATACACAACCTAGCAGAGGCCGGCTTGGACATTTAAGCAAGAAAATACCTACTTTCTAAAAGTGGTATTTTCAAACACAGAATGTTAAAACCAACTTAACTAAAAGATGTATTTTATCATTCTGAGTTCAGGCATACTAAACTCAAATTTCTACCCAGTTCCCTGAGTCAGTTAGGATTATAAGATGTAAAAATTAAACTGCCCATTCTGGCCTATGGGGAACAGGTTGCCTTGCAATAGTGAAAAATGAAAATGGCTGTAATTCACTATTAGGACATGCCACACACACACACCAGGGCATGTCCTACCTTATACTTACAATGCACCCTGCCCTTGGGCCTACCATAGGGGTGTCTGATATGAAGAAAAGGGAAGGTTTAGGGACTGGCAAGTGAGTGCACTAGGCCAGTCAACATGGCAGTCAGGGACTGCACACAGGCTCTGCAATGGCAGGCCTGAGACACACTTTACAAGCTGCTTCTGTGGGTGGCACAACCAGTGCTGCAAGCCCACCAGCAGCATTTGATTAACAGGCCCTGGGCACATATGGTGCACTGTACTAGGGCCTGACAAGTAAATCAAATAATCCAATCATGGAGTCACTAATCAATACATCAATTTACCATAGGGAGCTCTTGCACTGTGGCACTGAATAGCAGTGGCACAGTACCCAAAGCATCTAAACCAGCAAAACAGATCAAAAACAGAGGAGGCAATCAGTAAAGAATGGAAGGGAGACTCACGCCAATGACACCAGGTCTAACAGTAGGAAAGCCTCAACACCTAGCAGTGCCCAATTAAAAGGGGGATTAATTAATGCTCGATTAATATGCAGGAGGGGGATTGGCCATTATCTTAAGTGACTCACTACAATGCACTAGTTTCAAACTTGACACACTTAAGGGAGCAGAAAGCCTTGGCTTCTGCTTCACAATAAACGCCTCCCTCGCCTTTACAGGAGCCCTGCTGTATCGTCCACCCTGTCATAGTGTCACCTTTCACGACTCATTAGGAGAAACCCTAAGGCATTTTTTCCTTACATATGCCAATTTCACCCTCCTAGAAGACTTTAATCTCCACTTAGAATGCAGAAATGAGCCTGGAGTGGACAACTTCCTTGAAATAACAGAATCTCTTGGACTGCACCAATTGGTGGTTGTCCCGACGCACCAGGCAGGCCATACTTTGGATGGCGTCTGCTTCAATTTCACCTTGTTATCAGTAGATACCCCTATCCCACAGATATGGTCAGACCACAAATTCATCTCCCTGGCTAGTAAGAGGACAGTCATGAATTGTCCTGCCAAGCAAACCACCCCCTTACAATCAAGGCGCAAGTTGGCGCAACTAGCCATCAATTCAAAGTTGGCCACCACTGCCCAGGCTTGTGTCCCTGTCCCAACTGGTAAAACCTCAGAAGACTCACGACTCTTCCACACCTGGATGACAGCAACAAGCAATGAGCTAATCCCACTAGAACTACCCAATAAGAAAGCGAAAACCAAAACTCATAAAGCCCCCTGGTTTACGCCTGCCTTAGCTCAACTACATCTACTATGTAAGCAATTGGAGCGCAAATGGAGAAGAGTCTATAATGCAGCAGATCAAAAAGCATTCAAAACAAGTAGGATGCACTACCATTCTCATATCAAATTAGCGAAAAAAGAGTATTTCTCCAACAAAATACTTGAGGCCAAACAAGACCAAAAAAACATATTCTCAATTATAAAGTCCTTCACCGACCCCAAAGCATTGCATCAAGAAATTCCTCCCTCTCTGAGCCTATGTGACCAGATCTCGATCTTCTTTGAGGAAAATATCCAGAATATACAGAAGAATTTTGTAACGTCCCCCTCACAAAACCATGACTGGGACTTGGAGCCTGACCCAACCAGTACTGGTCACTCACTCCAAACCTTCTAACTAGTCTTGCTTGAGCAGACACGGGCTGCAATTGCCGCCTGTAAATCAGGCTCTCCCTTGGATGCCTGCCCCCAATGATTTTTCACCAAATCACAGACATCGTTAACCCGGTAATCAACCAGATAGTCAATTCCTCACTACTCTCAGGCACAGTTCCAGACGAATGGAAGCTAGCCATAGTAATACCAAGGAAAAAAAGCAAAACAGACTCATCCAATCTCACCAATCTCCGCCCTATATCGATCCTCCAGATACTAGGCAAAATCACGGAAAGACTAGTCCACAAAGAACTAACTAAGTTCCTTGAAACCGCCATTATCCTCCACCCTTGGCAATCAGGCTTCCGCCCCAAGCATTACACAGAATCTGCACTCCTGGAAATATCGGGCACTATAAAAACTATAGCGGCCAAAGGCAGGAAGGCAGTTTGATTCTGCTTGACCTGTCTGCCGCATTTGATACCATCTCACACAGTGTTCTTCTTGCAAGGCTCAAATCCAGTGGCATCTCTAATGCTGTACTCGCATGGATTGAGTCCTTTCTCACCAATCGCAGGCAAGCAGTGTCCCTCGGAACATTCCTCTCTGCTGAATGCCCCATTGCAACTCGAGTACCACACGGCTCATCCCTCAGCCCGCTGTTGTTCAACATATACATGACCCCGCTCATCTCCCTGATATCTTCTTTTGAGATTGAAGTAACATCCTACGCAGATGATACACAATTGATTCTATCCCTGGACAAAGACTCCACCAACGCGGAACTCAATTTCAAACTATTTCTAGCTGACGTCATCCAGTGGATGAAGGACAACCACCTCAGGTGTAATACAGACAAAACCGAGATCCTACCGATAGGAAAAGACAATCCCTTCAAGCCAAGTGCTTGGTTGCTGGAAGGTGCCACACCACCTCTCACTACTGTTAAGGTAGCCAAAAACCTAGGAGGGAAATTCGACACCTCCCTCTCCTTCCGACCACATGCATTGACAGTGGCAGGGACCTACTTTAACCTTATCAAGTCATTAAAAAAATTCTTTGACTTCATCCCCCTTACTGCAAGGAAGACAGTTGCCTTCTGGCAGCCTCCTGGCGGAAGCAAATAAACAAACACTAAAAAGACTACAAGTGGTACAACACGCTGCCGTCCGTTTTAGTCCTGAAATTACCACGTAGGTCCTTCGCATCCGCAGCAATTAAAACCCTCCATTGGCTTCAACTGCATAAGAGAATCTAAGATACTCTTAATCACCTTCAGAGCATCACTAAACTTAGGCCCAATGTACCTCACAGCCAGATTCACCCCATACACCATGATCAGGACTCTCAGATCCTCATCATCAAACCTACTCAAACCCCCCTGCTTTAGGTACAAAACCAAGGGAGGAAAAATAGTTGTCGCAATAGGAACAAAAGCCTGGAACCTCTTGCCAACACAGCTGAGGCTGTTGAAAACAGATACACAGTTTAGGAAGGCACTGAAAACTGTGATCTTCGGATCCTCAGACGAATTCTGCCTATCCCTCATATAGGTTCCCCGCGGCTCCATCTCAACCTTCCTCCGACTAGCGCTAGGATGCTCCTTTCGGAGTGACAGCCCGTGCTCTATAAATGCAACAATCAAATCAAATCAAGCAGAAGAAAGGGATGACAAATGACAAAACAAATCACAGTAGCTGTTGTTTCACAAGAGTGGCATTGAAGTCTCTAACCAGGTAGAAGCAGAGACTTTAACGAGGCAGCATCAGTACAGTCGGAAGATCTGGGTGAAGGAACAAGCATTGAAACAAGAAGAGTGACTTGTAGAATTGAATGGACACAGAACTATAATCAAGGAAGACTGAGAAAGAGCATATCAGGTGATCCATCAACTATTCTTGAGGAGGGGGGGCGTGGTCTGCCGTGCTGTGGAATGGCCGCTCTGTGAGCGAGCTCCGCCGGCCAAGACATTATCCTGAATTAATCCATACTTAAAAGGGAGTTGGAGTCGTGCCATCCCCACCTAATTGAAATAGACCTTCGGCGCCGAACGGTGTTACCCTGTGCTGGCTGTCTTGCTCCGTAGCCCCGCTGCGAGCCCCGGAGTGCTGAGTGTGGTGAAGGAGGCAAATCCGGATGCCGATCGAGGGGCAGCCGGAATTACTCAAGACCGAGGCTTCCTCGGTGGCGTGGGCCTAGGGGGAACGGTTTTGCAGCACTCTCGCTATCTGACCGCCCACTCACACAGAGTGGGATCTACCTGGAAGCCTGGGCGGCCCAGCAGTGAGACGTAGCGGCTGTGGGCCTGGGTATAAGGTTGAGCCGAGACGCCGTAGAAACTGCGGGGTGATCTGGGCAGAGCGGATGCCATTTTGGGACCTAGAGGTGAATCCAGTGCATGTCTGATAGAAGCCGGAGCTCAAGACAATCCTGTGCAACCAGACAACCAGGTGGTGGAGTAGAACGGGCAGCTTCTTTCCTCTACAGGCAAGTTGCGACGCTACAGATTTTGCGGGGCCCTCTGGATCATGAGGGTGCCATTTTGGGGTTATACATTATGACCAGGGCGCACGACACGGCTGCGCAGTGTTCCCTGGCCTGCCCCTTGATGCATGGTGCATGCCAGATAGCGCTGTGACCACTTTGAACTATATAGCGGCACCAGAAGGCACGAACGTAAGCGGAAATGCTATTGCCTGCACACAGGATCTGCTAAGGCCATTTTAACGCAGGGGAGTGAGGAGACGGAATGCTGACTTACATCCTTGGGTGAGAGGCTATTGCGTGGTGATAACAGGTACTTTCAGGACTGATTCCAGACAGTCTTGCGCTGCTGATACTGCAGGTCCCTCACGCTGACGGTTGTGTGCCCCTTATCTGGGAGGAAGCGAGGAGAAAATAGCGTATGTGCTGAAGGCCGGATTACACCTCTAGGCTACTGGAGCTCAGTAAATTACAGGAGGACGCGTGGCGATAGTGGCACCGCACGTGCGTCTGACCTGTCGTAATGCTCCCTATTTATTGCTGAGGAAAACATCCAAATACCAACCATGGGTAAACAAGCTGCCAAGCAGCCCAAAATAAACTTTGACCAATGGAGAACGACCTGCCTTACAGAATCGGACCCTGAGACAGGTGCGGGGGGTCTTCTGAGGGACAGCCAGAAGACCAGGTAGAAGACATGCAAACACTTATGCTCGAAATGTGGTCCAGCCTCTGCACCATTGATGCTAAACTGGATAACCTAACATCCCAAATGGAATCTGTGAAGATCCAGGTGGGTGTGCACGAACACAGTCTGGATGTGCTCGAAAACAAAAAATCAGATTTCCACGAATCCCAGGTGGAGCGAAAGACAAACTGCTGCAGATGGACAAGCTATTGGGTGTCATTCGTGCCAAAAATGAAGATTTGGAGGCGAGGTCCCGCCGCAACAATCTGCGTATTATAGGCGTTCCGGAAACTACAGCAATCACCAAGATGGAATTGTTTGTGTCGGAACTGTTATGGGACCTCTTTGATGCCCACCTCTCCTGCTCTTTTTGGTGGAAAGAGCTCATCGTGCATTGGGTCTTAAACCTCCAGTTGGGGCCACCCACGACCCATCCTGGCGAGGCTTCTCAATTATCAGGATCACAATGTAATACTGCAGCAGGCGCATGAGCTGGGGAAAATCACGCATAAAGGGAATCACATCTCCTTCTATCCGGACTTCACACCGGCGGTTCAAGCAGCCAGACGTGAGTTCATGCCGGCGAAGCGGATCCTGTTGCAAGCACACATCCCCTATTCATTGTTGTACACTACTAAACTTAAGGTGTCCCATGATGGTACTTCCCATTTTTTTTACTGACGCCAAGTCCGCACTAAAATTTCCCAAACATGTGGGAGGTAAACAGGCAAGGAATAGTCCTCGATTGTAAGATTCCACCGAAAATCAGCTAAGTGACAATGATTGAAAGTATTTGGAACTTGTAGTATCCTTTTTTCTTCTTCTCTTTTGTCTTGGGAGTGATGCGCACAATATATTCATTTTAATGTTAGCTCAGCGCAATGTCTGGTTGATACGTATTGCTGGCTATATCTGTACATCGGTTAATTCATATCTATGTGCTGTGTTGTCCTTGTATGTGTTGGGCAGCTGCCTTGGATTGCCTTGGGAAAATGCCGATTTCTTCCATGTCCCATGAGATCTGTTATTAATGCCTGCTCGCTGTTTTATTATACTGGAGACGGTGGGGTGAGGTGCTGCACTGTCAATTGTAACATGTACCCGCTCCACTATCCTTCTGTTGGGCTGTAGACCGGACTCCCTGCAGTTTCTTGACCACCCTGCCATGGTAGGGGAGTATGCCGGCGCTCACACATCCCCATGGGAATTTTCCCAGATTTACGCTATTTTGCTTTTTGTTGCTGGGTGGGTAATCTTCAACCTATTTGGGGGGTTGGTGTGGGTGAGGGGTGGAGGGTTGGGTATGTTGTTAAATGTTTTGCCGGTGAATTTACATGCTATTGGAATGACTACACAGCCAGACTTGTGAACAGAATATGCTCCCTAGACACAGGGATCCCATGCATGTTTCCTTATGTTACACCTCGCTAACGATCTGAAGTTCTTGACATGGAGCATAAGAGGTTTAAATGATAGCAGAAAGTCCAGACCTTTACATGCCTACCTAATGAGACATAATATAAACTTGTGTCTACTACAGGAAACTCACCTTAGTGCCGGTCCCTCTCCTAAACTCAAGCATAAAAGGTGGGGATTCGCTTACTCCTCGGTCTATTTCAACTATTCTCGTTGCGTGGTGGTGCTGGTTAAACGGGGTATTGACTGGAGGGAGAAGGAAGTGCAAACAGTCCCTGAATGCAGGTACATCATTCTGTTAGGCTCACTGGAAGGGACTCCTATAACCTTAGTAGCAATATACGGACCTAACGTTGATTCCCCAAGCTTCTTCCAAGATCTATGGGCCAAAATTAAAGCGACACGTTGTACCACAGTTCTATGGGGAGGGGTCTTTAATGCAATATTAAATGATGTTATGGACCGGCAGGGAGCTGCCAGGAATCTTCATCCTGCTGCTGGTGAAGCCCTGAATGCTATACTTGGCGACGGGGACCTTGTTGACGTCTAGAGATTGAGAAACACCCTGTCTAGAGAGGGTACCTGCTTCTCTGAACACAACAAGGCCTGGTCCCGACTGGACTATTGGCTGGCATCTCGAGATGTGGCAAGCTGGGTAGTGGAGATATCACACTTACCGCGAACACTGTCAGACCACTCCCCATGCCTCCTGTGCCTGTTGCTCCCTGATTCCATTAGGAGAGCGTTTTTTGGATGAGGCTTTTAAGGAAGAAATACGGAATGACATAACTGACTATTTTACTATTAATACGGGATCTGTCAACACTGAAGCATCTTTGTGTGAAGCTTTTAAAGTTGTCATTAGGGTCAATGTATTGCTCTGCAGGCGGGGGTACTCAAAGTCATTAGGACCACGCTGACTACAATAGAGGCTCAAATCAAAGATCTTGAAACGCGATTTTATTCTGATGGTACACCTGCTACCTTAGCTCATTTAAAATCCAAAGTATTAGACTATGTCGAGGAGGCACAGAGGGAGGTGAAGTTTCTTGGGAAACATGCAGAGGCGCGTAGATATGGAGAGGGAGACAGGCCAGGGCGGACACTTGCCAGCATGATGTGTGCCCCGCGGCCCACTGCATATATTCCCGAGCTGGTTAACAAAGAGGGTAGTACTATTAGAGCCCCAGCAGCTATCCTTAATGAGTTCTCCTCGTTATATTCTCAATTATATACAGCTACACAATCCAGATGCCCGGAGGGCATGCAGGATTTTCTTGACTCCTTAGAACTTGTTTGGTTTAATAACAGACACAAAGAAGACATGGACCTACCGTTTACTGTGGAGGACGTGGCTAAAGTGATTAAAAGTCTGCCCCTGGACAAAGCCCCGGGATCAAACGGGTTGACGACCGCCTTTTATAAAACATATGTGGAGGAACTAGCGCCCCGGCTGTTGGTGGTCTATGAAGAAGCACAGGCGTCGGGTGTATTGCCCGAAACGATGCGGGAGGCGATTATTATTACTCTGCTAAAACCAGAAAAGCCTGACACTGAATTCGACTCATACCACCCTCTGTCGCTTATTAACGTAGATGTTAAGATTTTGGCGAAGCTCATAGCTAACAGGTTGCAACCCATGCTCCACATTATTGCTCGTCCAGACCAATCAGCATTTATACCGGGGAGATCTACTTCTAATAACCTTCAGACCGTTTTTTCAGTTCTGCATTACTTACACCCAGATGTGCTGGCTGCGGCAGTATGCCTAGACGCCACCAAAGCCTTCGACATGCTTGAATAGCCTTATCTTTTTGCGATAATAGAGCGGATGGGATTTAGCCCCCTTTTTATTAAGTGGATCCGGTTATTATACACAGAGCCTACAGCTCGGATACGAACTAATGGTCTCTTGTCCGATCCGTTCCCGATCTCACAAAGCACACGTCAGGGGTGCCCACTACCCCCCTTGCTTTTTGCCGTACCGATGGAACCGTTAGCTGCACGCATTAGACAACATCATACGGTTAGGGGGATAGGGTTCAGTGCTAGGAGCCTCCTGATATCACTCTACGCGGATGATGTTACTCTGTATGTTCGGAATCCCGCGGAGAACTTGGATGGTATTTTAAGGGAATTCGTTCAATTTGGAGGGTTAGCCGGCATATCAATTAATTGGGCTAAGTCAGTCATGTTTCCCCTGGCAGACAATACTAGGAGGTAAACTCTGAGTTCCCACTGAAATGGGAAGCCGAGAAGGTCAAATATCTGGGGATTTGGATAAGTTGTGACTTGCAGGAGGTATGGAACTTGAATTATGGCCGAGCTATAACTTGGCTGGAAGACAAGGTTAATATATGGACAAGACTTCCCATGTCATTGGCAGGGAGGATCGCCCTCACAAAAATGGTGGTATTGCCTACATTTTTATACCTTTTTGTTAATCTGCCGATCATACTTACTCAATTGTTTGTTAAAACATTACGCTCTTTCCTGATATCTTTGGTGTGGTTTGGCAGACAAGCTAGAGTATTGTGGGAGCTCCTGTCTCTTCTGTTTAAACAGGGAGGTTTGGGCGCTCCAGATATGAAACTATATGCACTTTGTGCACAGGCACAATTTCTACACTATTGGGTTCACCCCACACCGTTTCAGCCACATGTGGCGGTGGAGACGGACGCGGTGATGCCGGTTCCTCTCCGGGTAGCATTGTATCAGACTTTTAGATGCCCCACAGAGGGAATAGACTCCTCGGAGACTCTGCGATGGGCATGGGATGGACTGCGTAGGCAAGCAGGAGCCCAGATTTTGTTTGCCCCTTCCATTCCCTTAGAGTTATGTGACAATGGGATAAACCCGAAAGGCCACTGGACCGGGGTACAATTTGGTACAAAAAAATATGTGTCCCAGTGGCAAACAATTGCACAATATAAACAGAGAACTTTGGATTTAATTTTACTTTTTAGGTCAAAAAAATGAAGCATCACCATATAAGTTTCCAAAAAATGAAAATATTTTTAAGTTTAGTCAAAACAAGAAACATAAATGAATTACGTCAAGAGACAAGGTACATGTCACATTTGAAAAATCAAAATGGTGCACAAAGATAAAGTGACAAGTGCATGGGAAGGGTTGTGAAGGTGATGTGGGAGGGAAAGGTAGTGTCAGTTGTACACATCAGCATAGAATGATGTCAACCTATCCGGCCAGATGTCTGGCAGAAAAACATATATGAAAAATCATAACATAGAATATTAGACGCAGATGTACATTCTCTGTCATCTATGTTTGACACATTAAAGAAGCTGTCGACGTTTCGACCCCCATAGACCAAGGGAACTTGCACCTTAACGTGGGGTCTTCATCAGGACCAACGTGATAGAAAGGGAGGGGGAGTGGTTGCACCAATGGGGTGCAGCGAGAAACTTCAGGCTGTAGTGGAGAGAAAAAGGGCCCAATGTGCTCTTGTAATAATGTCAGCAAGGAGCTACAGAAAGAGCAGCCCCTAGACTATGGTTACTCACCAACCTTGGCTCTGAAAACGAATCAACCAAATAGAAGCTTCTAATTATTACACAAGCCCATTGGGCCCTTTTTCTCTCCACCACAGCCTGATATTTCGACAGCTTCTTTAATGTGTTGAACATAGATGACAGAGAATGTACATCTGCGTCTAATGTTCTATGTTATGATTTTTCATATACGTTTTTCTGCCAGACATGTTGAAAAGCTAAAAAAAAACTATTCTTGAGGCGACAAAGTCAAGTGATGAAAGTGATACAGAGGTAGATCATCAAAAACTGAGAATATCAAAAAGAACGTCACAATAGATGAGTTGTGTGATGTAAAATCTGACCTGTTTGAGTCTCCATTACTTCACTACAGTAAGCATTGTTGGGATAAAGATTCTTGACAAAAACGAACTGTTCAATCATAAAGAGTCATTGAAAAAAACAAATCAAAAAGTTTGTTTGAAAGAGATAAAGAAACTGATACTAACTTACTAATTTTTTATATGAAAGAAGTTTACCTAGGCCCGAGTCTGTGAGGAACAGAGTAGGGATAATAATTTAGGAGAATTTAGATTAAGGTTAAGCATTGTTTATAGGAAGATTGCTTTGCTGAATGTTACCCATCTTACAAAACTACTTTCTGCATTAAACTTGGCTGTCTCTAATATGCTTTTGGAGAAATATGTGTTTCTTTAAAAATAAGTGTAAATATATTATATGTTCAGTTTTTGTAATAACATTAATAATAATTACAATAGTAGGATTAGGATTTAATTTAACGCTTGAGAAAGGCTTTGAAAATGCAAAACAACAAAAACACATACACGCCTGAATGATAAACAACAATTGAAAGCTTCATTTGTCACATACAATTTAGAGGATTACTCAACTACCATGTATTCTAGATTAGTAAAGGAACACATGCATGTCATGGGAGAAAAAGACTGTTATGTCTGTGCTCATTTAGCATCATCAGCATCAGAAGAAGCCACATATTTTCATATGCCATTCTTCTATGGAATTATATGTAGTATGCTGCATTCACTTGTTTATAGACGTGAACATTTTGTACATTTCAATTCTAACTATGACTTAATACTTTCTAGAGGGCCTTCAGTAGAAAACACAAATTTACACCCGCAAGCAAAAGAAATGGACATTCCTTGATACTATTTTATGCCACACAGATCTATAGATAGCGTTAAGGCTTATCAAAACATCTTAACTTGCTGAATGCAACCCCTAGAGAAAGTTTTCATTATGACTATGGAGGAAAGAAATACTAACCTGGCATGTAGTAAAGATAAATACAGGATGTTTTGAAAAATGCTTGAAAGAAAGAAGAAGATGAATTTAAAAATAAAAAGGTTTACCCAAGATTGAGATTAGACAGCCAACTTAAAGGGAACATTTGCGCTTACGGAAGAAGAACACCCAAATGAACCAGACATGTAGGGATCAGTAGTTGTGAAAATACATGAAAATTATTTGGAGGAACATTACAAATTTTACAGGGAGAAGAATCTGCAATTCCAGGAGTTTGTTTTGTTTATGGACAGAATGCTTATTTTCTGCTGACTGAAAATGCGTGCGTGCTATTTCATAAGATGTACCATGTGAATAGTATAGATGCATTAACAAGGCCACCAGCACACATACACACTTGTAGTACAGAAAGTGGAGGTGAATTAGTGGGATACATATTTGGTGCAATCATTTCACCTGTAGGAGTCATATTAAATGATGAAAAGATTATAGATAGATAGATAAAGATTATAAAACAATATACTGTTGTCGACAAGCTGCCAATAAGTACTTCTAGAGCTCCATTACCTGTAACACTGAGCTTGTAGCAGTAGGATCAATGATTTTACAAGATCGTCTGGCGCTAGACATTTTACTTGCAGAAAAAGGCAGAGTCTGTAAAATAGTTAAATTAACCAATAGTTGCTCATATATAGAGTAAGAAAATAGTTTAATTTGAATGAACATTTCAGAATTAAAACCTGAATTAGAAGATATGGAAACACAAAGTGTATTTGAAAATTTGGGGAAAGGAATTCGTTCAATTGGGAATTGGATTAGAACAGCAGGAGGAGGTATTATCAAAGCTATATTCATGCCAATACTAATAATAGGGCTATGTTTTTTTACGCCAATTTGCTTTATTCAAAAGCTGTAGACTTTACTTACACAGGAGAAAGAGCAGAGAAAGAAATTTGATATTTGAAAAAGAATTTGATTTAAGTAACTTAATGCATGATGACTACCGTAATGCATTAAAACTCCACAGTTTCAAATGGAAATAATTGGATTCAACGGATGATGAAAGTCTCTTTGAGCAGAACTCACATGTGAAATCAAGATAGTGTGATGGTTAAGATAACCATCAAATGGGAGATTGATAAAATCCACTAATTAAAATGCAAATTATTTAGATTAGCAGCAAAACATGTAGTGATTAATGTAAAGCTGAAATGACACGCATTTAAAATATACAAACTGCAATAGGTAGGCATAGCTATTTGTATAAGCCATAGAAATGCAAAAAGCAAGTTTCTTTTAACTAGAAGTAAACCAAATATTGCTGAAATTAGTTTGACCCTAAAGTGACCCGACACCTGACACTTGCCTTTCAGAGCCAGTGCAGGAGACTACAGGCTCAATGCTTCACCGCCAGTATTCTTCGCGCCAGGCGGCGCATTTAAGCAGAAGAGAGGCCCCGCTGCGTGGGACCTGACACCGGGCACTTGCCTTTTAGAGCCATGGAAGAAGATTACAGCCCCAAGGCTCCAACACTTCACCGCCAGTATTCTTCGTGCCAGAAGGCCCATTTAGGGGGATGAGAGGCCCCGCTGCGCTGGTCGGGTGGGAGTCTTGCCCATGCGAACGTCAGGCCAAGGGCGGGCCTGCCTGTGCCCATACGCGCCAGGAAGAGGCAGGGCATGGCCCCCCTAACATCTCATACACAAGGTATTGTGTGCATTTCTGTGTTTCTTTTGTTGCTTATTTGCAGCCCTGGCAGCGTGACTAACGGTGTCTAGTAGGGACTTGGACTGTGACTGCGACCTTCACGTTGATATGTATTGATTGCGGTTCTGTTAATCCTAAAACTGCGCATATCAGTGCAGCTTTGACTTACATTGCTTATTTTTAGATAGTGGCTACTTTGTGTCCCTATAGGCCACCCTATTTAGGTTGACATTTCAACTCAAGGGCCATGGGTAAAAGAAAGTCTGGGAAGGGCACTAATAATCTGGGGAAAGTGAAGAAGGCAAAAAGGAATGCGGTGAAAGAAGTGGAGGCCAAAGGTGTAATAGACCAAATTGATGACCTTTTGGGATAATATGAACAGCTATTGACTCCCGCTCCTATTGTCCCCCCTGAAGTAGAACCTATGAGGGAAATTACCACATTGGCGGGTACAGACACTTGCCATCTTTGTATCCCAACAATGTTCATGAGAAACAAAAGCTGCTCTGGGATCTCACAATCGAATGTGATTGGATGTAGAACTCGTGATTCAGGCTCTAATCCATCTAACTCTTTGACAAATGTATCACCTGATGTTGTTGATGTTGATGATGTTGATTTTCCCAAGAAAATGATAGTGCTTTACTGCAGAACTCTAGTGTTGGTTGCTTGCCTAGCAACTCCATAGCTGTTCTTACTCCTCCCGTTACAAGTCCAATACCTGATTCAATGCCTTCTGCTGTTGCTGTTCCTGCTGTTGCTCCTGTTATCAATTGTGCTCCACTGGTTAAGGAACTGAAGGCTGAGGTGAGGGTGCTAAAGGCTATTATAAGTCAGTTGATAATAACAGTTAAGGAACTTTAGTCATTCCAAAATGCTCATTTAGGGCCAACTTTTGTGCATGCCATTACCACCACCATCACCTTTCTTTTGCTGACACTGCGTACCTGTGATCACTAACCAAAACTCATTCTTAATACTAGGGTTTGTGGTCGAGAACCATGTGAGAGTAGTCCTAGTAACCTGATAATTACTGGGTGCTTGTCCTGGCATAATTCTGTTTCTCAGAGCGGGGAAGGACAAGTAGCTTACTCTTCACGTGACAGAGGGCTAACGGGATCTGCTGGGGCTGTAGACCCATTGAATAACAGGTCTAGTTCAATTTACAACTGGAAGATTCTACAATTACGTGATCCTGCTGCAAGCAGAATCTATATGGTAAATGTCCCAACACCCCAACCCTTCTGTGGGAAGTATGAGTCAGAAGATTCTCTCATTAATAAGGTAACGCACTGGATCAGGCATGTTAGAGGTTGCCGTTCTGTGATCTGAGACGATATTCTTGGTGCACAGAGATGCACCGCAGGAAGCTCATCCTATGATGCCATTGATGTGACCCTGAGGAAAAGGATGATTGGAGATAACTTGGTCGCACTAGATGCTAGAAGCTGCCTGCCAAATAACTCAAATAAACATTTCAAGTATGGAAGTGAAGGGTCTGACCAGGCTACCAGGCGTTTCTGGGCTGGTAGCCCAAAATCTCGTCTGATGATGTGGATTGATGTAAGGCATGCACTAGAACCATCTTGCCTAAGACTTATGAGATTTTGGAGGGTAAAACAGAGTGTATTCAGCCTAGGACGGGGTCCACGTATACCTTGCCAGCATAGAATATGACAATAGATAAGGTTGCTGTGCTCGGACCTGGCAGCAGTGCTATGGTAACAAGTGTGAGGCTGTTGCTGTTCCCTCATCTATGGCGAATAGAAATAGAAATGTTCAAGACACTGATATTAACAATGTGCATATGCACTTTGGGGGATCACAATCTGGCAGCAATTATAATTTGTATAAATCTACTTATAACTGTGTTCCCCTAATCGATCCTGATAAAGTGGCTCATAGCAACAGTAACAAGGGGGATTGTACTTCAAATTCCAGCATGTCAGTTATTTCATGGAACATCACTGGGATTTACTCGAAACTCTGTGATCCGGTTGGCTCACATTGATAAATGATAATGATATTTATATTTTTCAGCAGACCTGGACTACTGAGATGGTCTTTATCAGTGGATTCACCACATATAGTACTGAGGTGTTAGCATCGAGAAATAAGGGGAGAGCAAGTGGTGGCTTGGCGACGTTTGTAAAATATTCTATTGCTGGCACTCACAAATGTATAGAAATCAACTCACCGGACTTAATGGGGATACAATTTGCCTTTCTGTCAGGGCTACTAGTAACTATTTTCAATGCCTATATACGATCTGTCCCTTTAGGAAATGATTCACATACTCTACATATGCTAGACGAGTTGGTAGGCAACTACCAACCACAGACCAAGATATTAGAAGCTGGGGATTTTAACACTACGTTCGAACCCTCAGCGTTACTTGAATCACCAACTGAGGAAGAGGACACAATGTGGGGAATCCCAAGCTTTGCAACTAAAACAGGTGGTTCACATAACACTAATGTTGCTTTCCAGCTCATCTCTCGAGTAGCAGGGAGGGGCTTCAGGGCGTGCAATGGCAGGATTCGCTCAGATTTGAATATGCAGAGTACATTCAAAAGAGGTTGTCGCTCAATTGTCATTGATTATATTTTAGTGGACGTTAGATTGTGGCTCTTGGTGAGTGATATGGCGATTACAACTAGGACTGACAGAGACCATAATTCCCTTCTTCTTCCCCTGGATGGTATTCCCCTTTCCAAGGGTGCACATTGTAGCAGTACAATACAGCAAGAACCCCAAATTTTTAATAATTCTAGAAGTATTCAGTGGCCCAGAATCCAAAACGATAATAGATGCCAAGCAAAAATATTTGAGTTGTTTGTGCCACATTTTTTCAGTCTTGATACAGCCACACTATATCCTGACAAAGCAGTAACTGCTTATTTAGGATTTTTTAATGAGTTGAAAGGAATGTTTTGTAATACAACCCGCTGCGAAGAAAGAGAGGGAGGGGAAGAATAGTGTATGCTATAACTGTGATTGCAAGCAGGCGAAACTGAACTTAAAAATAGCAAATCAGGGGGGGAGGACTAGTTATCTCCCAATCACGCAGTAAGAATAAAATAGTCTGAGGAAAAGCCAAATGTGACTGGGCTGACAAGAACTGGCAGGCTTTGCTGAATGCTGCACGGTGCAAAGATAACCAAACATTCTGGCATATTATATCTCCTGGGATTCTAGAGGGGGTAACAACACCAAATTACTTTATTCAGCCTGAGAAGTGGGTTGGTCACTTTTCTTCATTATATAAAAAGAGTGAAGCAATCTCTTGTTTGGATGAGAGTGAAAGCTTGCCTGTTTGCACATCTATTGGAATAAGGAGGGCCGCCGGTAGCGAGGGACCCCTCTTTAGCTTGGACGACACTCCTAGAGCGATAGAGAAGATGAAATCAGCAAAAGTTCCGGGGCCCAATAGGATACCGGGTTACTTGTATAAGTCTGAACCATTGGTCTGGGCCCCTTACCTAAATCCTGTGTACAGTGCAGTTGCCAATGGGGGGAAACTATCAGAAACCTGGAGAGGGGCGGAAATAATAACTATATACAAAAAAGGTAATGCATGCACCCCATCTAATTACAGGCCGATTAGCCTGTTAGACAACATACAAAAAATCTTCTCCAGACAGGCTCTGGATAAATTATTAACTTGGATGGATAAGAATGAGATTCTGGCGCCCTACCAAGCAGGTTTCCGCTCCAAAACTAGTACCTGTGATTGGGTGTTTAGGCTCACCCTACTTATTTGGAAATGCATGCAACTCAAAAAGCAAAAATTGTACGTAGCCTTTGTTGACCTTCGTGCCGCCTTTAATTTGGTACGTCGAAAAATGCTTTGGTCTGTGTTAAAAGAAATGGTAGCCCCAGACCAATTGGTTAAGCTGCTGGTAAGGTTGCATGAGCATAATGATGCACAGGTCCGCTGGGGGAAAGGTGGAGAATTAACTAATAAAATCCCTAGTCAGAGAGGGGTATGTCAAGGCTGCGTCCTTGCGCCCACATTGTTTTCCCTCTGTGTAATTGGACTGGGCAACGAACTGCAGTATTGTGAAGACGATTCACCAATTCTGAATGGTGGGAAAGTACCGATCCTGCTGTTCGCTGATGGCTCGTTACTTCTATCCAGGGCCCAAATGAGACTCCAGAGGCTGAATAGCAAATTCCTGGGTTTCTGTGAGGCCAGGGGTCTGGAACTGAACACTGATAAAACAAAACATTTGGTTTTTGGAAAGTCTAAGGGGAAATGCAGACCAGTAAAGGTATTGGGGAAACAACTTGAGAGGGTGTCCAAATTTGAATACTTGAGTGTAAGACTAGCAGAAACCCTGAGTTGGTATCCCAAATAGATTAAAGCCAATTAACCCAATGCTACAAGTCCAAATCCATACTGCGCTTCTTTAAGCAGTCTTGATCTCGGTCTATTACCCCTGCCTTAGAGATTTATAAAATGAAAGCGCAAAATGCTGCACTTTATGGTGGTGAGCTTTGGGAGCATAACGACTCGCATAAGCTAGTGGTGAGTGAAAATATATTTGCCAGGCTCTGACCCCAATTCCAAATAGTACCCCATCGACTCCTCTATTTTTTGATCTAGGTTTGAGGAGAATTAATGACGTGTCAGCAATTAAGCTACTTACCTACTGGCTACGTATTTGGTCCACCCCAGAAATAGCCCAATACTGTGAATCCCTGAAAGACGTCTTGAATCCAAGTGGTGCTAAACGGATTCCTTGGTTCAGACATATAAAATCCTGGTGCAGGTTGTTGGGGACGGCTCATTTGTGGGAAAGTCTAGAAACTATTAGCAAGAACAATATTCCTGTATTGAAAGCTAAATACTGGGCATATGTACAAGAACAGTATGTGACCAATAGTTCAGCGGGGCACTTGACCATTGAGCTCCTGAGCTTTAAACCCTTCACAGGGTTTGAGCCTTTCTATAATCAGAACCACCAATGGCGAAAAATCTCTATGTGAGATTTAGATTTGGCTTTTTGCCTTTAAGGTATTTTACTTTTTGGAAGACAACCCCAGCTTGTGATCACATTCAGGAGACAGTGGAACACATTCTTTTTTTTTACACTGAATATTCTCTTTATCGCAAGAAATGGATTTGCCCTATTTGCTGCAGACTGGGAATTAGGAAATACAGGATGGCCCAGAGAATACCAAGATCTGATACTACACCTCTTGTATTTGCTGTGAGTAGATTTTTGCTGAGCTTTTGGTTTAGGCATCAGCAGTTCATGTCCCAGGCTCTATGTGAGGTGCCCGTACTAAATGATGTGCAAGTGCAGCCACAGTGAAAACGACCACTACTTTATGAAATCTTGTAAAGGAATATGACTGTACTGATACACATAGCACTTTATGGTTCTTAGCCAGAATGTATGAGGTTTTAATGATTATTATTTTTATCTGATACTTTGTAAGTTTGATGATGCAAAATTGGTACCCTTTTCACTGTTTTTATGAAGGATTATAATACTATTTTATGGTAGACATATATGTCACATATTGATTTTATTGAATGTATAATACAGCTGGAATTATGTACAGATGTACCATCAACATGAAAACAGGGAAAAGGAGATCTATTATGCGCCTATCTGTTGACAAGTGGGTACCGTTCCAGCTAAACGAGAATATTCTATTACTGTACATATCAAAGCTGTTTTTATGTGATTTGTAAGAGTTATTCATATGTATGTTTTAATGTATTTATTATTGTGTACTTTAATGGTCAATTGACCGAATAAAGCGATTATGATTATGACATGCTAAGAAATGTTCATCATAACAGCAGAATGTCCCATTTTAATAAATGTATTATTTTACTAAGCAACATATTATGTGTAATGATTAACTTTCATTTCTCACCATATTTCACAAAATACTTGAATAGTATAGTTGTACATTTGAAACAATAATTCTTCTTTGGGTTCAGTGAAAAGCATCACCTAACAGTCACTTTGAAAGTTAGTGTTTCTCTTCTTTAACATAGCACATTGTGTACGCAGTGAAACATTTAATATTTAGAAGGCCAACCTGCTTTAGATGCCTATGGGATCTGAGGCTTATGTTTCCAGAACTTAACTACGCAAGAAAGTCTGTAGCTAACTTTGCGATAAAGCTTTGCAAGCTGCATGCATTTTCATGGGATAGGAAGAGCTGAACCTGCTCAAAGATGAGTGCTGCCATCCGATTGGTCCGGAGAGGAAGAAGCCTGCTACAATGTCTGCACCATGTATTCATGTCTTTTATATTAGTGTGTGTTCCTAGTTACTTTCAATGCATATCTTTCCTTCACTCCTTACCCACCTTCTTATCCATTTTTTTCCTTGTCCTAGACTGACGGTTGTGGCTACTGCTGCTTCTGTTCATCCTTATGTGATTTTGGTGCTTTATTTTCACAGATTGCTATTGCAACCGTATAGCAATTTGCTCGTATTACTGAGACTTGGCTTAGTTTCATGAACTACTCTTTATGGGAAGTTCTGCTGCTTTAGTTTGGCTTTCAGCTTTATGCACCTTTGATCTCACTCTTTCCCTTTGAACTTGAACTCTTTATGGGTTCTACTAACTTTGAAATTATGGAATTGTTCTCCAGAATAGAGGTTCTATTTCTTTATGGAACTTACTTAATGCATTATTTGAATATTTGTTCAAACCAAACCATTGTATGTGATTTCTGTAAACTTACTAAAGAGGTTTTGACAAATTTGAATACAAAGACTCTTACTAATCTCTAAATGAGAATAAAGCTTTTAAAACGTATTCAAACTCTCATCATTGACTGAACTTGGAATTGTACTGTAAATTAGGTGTGATGCTGAAATAGCTCTTTGAATAAAAATACAGTGGCAAAGATCCACCACCTGAGGCAAGAAAATACCAGTGAGAGAACAGGCCTTGACCTTGTATATGATGGTAATTGAAAGGTTGAACAATATATTTCAATTTTGGCCTCAATCCATGCTATCAGTGGTCTAACACTCCATAGACTTCATCAGGTACTTAGGATCAACAGAAGATGCTTACGATGGACACATGGGGCTGGTGTCCCTCTGGGGCACCAGAGGTATGCCTAAGAAGAACGCATTTACACCTGATAGTGTCTTGATGAAAACAATGGTCAGACTCACTGTCTGAGTAACCTGAGAGGTGTTAGGTATCACTGCTTCAAGCAACAATAAATATTTAGTCTACTCTCCTGATTTCTTTCTGTCTTGCTTTGCCACTGTAATTGTACTTCCGTTGCCATTCCGTGGCATAGTATTTGTTCCATTTTTTCAAAACATTCTGATCATAATATTATTGTAAAGGCTAAATTATAGCTGCAAATTTTCTGATCTGTTTTCTAACTAAATACTCAGTTTCCTTTGTTACCTAGAGACTAGGGGGCATATTATCAAGCACGGCGTTAAAATTATCGCCACTTTAGCGGCAGAAAACTGCCGCTAAAGCAGCGATAATGGGCTTGATAATATGCCGCAGAGAATTCCAATAGAAGCCCATGTTGACACCAGAACATGGGGTTCTATGGGAATTCTCTGCAGCATATTATCAAGCCCATTATCGCAGCTTTAGAGGCAGTTTTCTGCCGCTAAAGAGGCGATTCTTGATAATATGCCCCCTTGTTCTTCACAGATTCAGCGTCTATATTAGATGAACTGACTCAACTTTGGCCTTGTAAGCCAATGGTATGTGAGGCAAGGTCTATTCGTAAAACTCCACTCCAAATTAAAAAACACCATCCCCACCCACCTCAGTAGATTACCTACTCTGGCAATAAATAATGATTAAAGGCCAAAAATTGATTTTTAGGGACTATTTCACCAGCAGCCTGAAATCTCTCCGAGCACAACAGCCATGGGACCTGCCCCTCTCTTTCGCAGTGTTCAAAAAACAAACAACAACTGCTTACACTAGTTATCTTTCGTGGAAGACAAGAAAACATTTGTCAAGAGGTGTCATGCTTGGATTATGATAAAGACTTACAGAAAGTTCAGCAGCCAATCCCTATCTGGACAGTTGCTACTCTAAATTAATTACGATTCAGTTCATGTCCTAGCGTCTGGGGGCTCAGCCTACATAAGATATTGGCCCAGGTGGTTGGCTGCCATCACTGGCTTTACATGCAGATGGTGCCATGAAGTTCAAGAATAAATACCGCATGTTATTTTTATTTGCCCAGCACTCTGCTCTGAGTGCAAATCCTTGTTGAATCCTCATTTTAATTCCCTGTGCATGGATGTAGACAAGCCATAATATAGTGCTATAATAGGGCCACTATTAGGCCTAGTACCCAGGTGATTACATTTTTAGACCTGGCAGTAAAAAGATTTCGGGCTTAACCTGAGTAGTTTCTAAAAACTGGCCTGTCAGCTGAATGATGAGACATACCAGCTGATTTATTGCTTAGTGCTACAGCACTATGACACTTGATACCTCAAACAGACTTGCACATGGCTTGAACAGCATCAGCATTTTGGCACTTTGAGCATAAATCTACAACTTAAACCTCTGTGCAATTTCGAGTATTTGCCAGCTAGCTGGTCCGTGGGGAGGTCTACACTCAGTGGTGCATATTCCAGTGCTATTACACCACAATACTTTGACACCTTAACAGTTTTTGCCCATGATCTATATAGTGTCTACACTTGGCACGGATTACAATTTAACACAATGGGCCTGATTACGATCTTGGCGGATGGGATTCTGCATCACAAACGTGACGGATATCCCGGCCGCCATATTACAAGTTCCCTAGAATATAACAGCATTGTAATACGGCAGATGGGATAGCTGTCACATTTGTGATGGAGTATCCCATCCGCCAAGATCCTAATCAGGCTCAATGTCTTAAAATATTCTTGTCTTTTAAGAGAATCTGGTCATCCTAAATTTCGCACTGGTAGCAGATTTTTATCTCTGTATCATATCTTGTTTTTGAAGTTACTGTGCTTCAAGTTTTTGCAAAGGTTTTAACTAACTATGCAATAAAAACACATTTGACATATTAGATGAACTGGTCCCCACCCAACTACAGGACCCTCCACACAGAGAGATAGGAGCACAAAAGATGTAGCAGTTATAGCCCATTGCTCCTCTGAGATTTATTTGAAGGATACTCAGCTCATCCCAGACCTTAAGACCTTAGTGCACTCTTGTAAAGTGAACAAGACTAAACTCCACTTAATGATATTTTATCGACCTTTATAAGCAGCCATTTCCAATTTATCTTCATTAGTAGATGAAATCAGCCTTCTCTCTGTAGATAATCTTTGCCTTACTTTTCTTGCGGAGCTCAACCTTTAGTTAGAAGCCTTGCCTTCAACAGATCTTACTTTTTTTAAATCAACTACAAGTCTATAAGTTGTCTTTTTAGTAATAGGCTTGGGTGAGATTTTAATTACACTGGCATCATTTTTGTAATTTTGGGAACTTTACGTTACACATGTACATTGAAATTCCTGAAATAATGTCAGTTTGCACAATTAGCACCATTTACTGTAAGAATTCATGCGGAATGAACCATTTGCAGTAAAAATTTACCAAAAATGCTCAGGAACTAGATGTTGTTTGCGGTGCTTTGGTTTTTTGCATTTTAGTGCATAATAAGTCCCAGATTCATAAATTGACTTGAGGATGCATTTCATTTTAAAATATAGCATAAATTGACATATTTTTGTTTAAAGAATTTTGCATAAATTCGCATAATTTTGCCAACATTTCAGGTTATAAAGCAAAAGGAAATGTCACGAATTTCTCACACCCTACTTAGTACAAAGTATAATCATCAGTTAGGACATTTTTTGGATCATATTTGGTTACCTTGAGACCTTATTGTACTTAATGAACCTATCCAATTTGTGTGAGCTGACCACTACGGTATCCCACATTCCATTACAGTATCTGACACTCAAATGTATTGAGTTCAAACTAAATGAGCCCTGGAAGGAATTGGGAAAACTTTAACCCCTCTCTGTTTAGTCCAGCCATAAAAAATAGTGCAACCAGTGACATTGACTCCACCTGTGTCAAGGACCAGACTCTCCTGCTCAATTGCTTACATAACTGTTTGTACACTGTTCTAAACAACTTGCTACATTCTTTAGTCAAACGATAACAGTTCCATTGACACCATGCCCAGAGCAGTTGGTTTTGTTCAGGATTAGATGTTGAAATTAATTGTCCAAGAAACAGTGAAGAAATGGAGGGGTCAATCACTCTCCGGAAGGGAAAAATCCTACTTTTTTCAATGTACTACCTCTGCATCTTATCTTAAGAATGGTTCCACATTGTAATCAAGCATCAATCCCCATCTTCCATGTCACCTGGAGTTCAACGCCCTGGAGAGAATGTGATGATAACTAGCCCACTTTTTAAAATATCAAGATCACTAATATCGGGCCACACTCCTGAAGACTCAATCTCTTCCCTTGAGAAATGTAACATAATCGTCCTCTCAAACGTACCTATCCCACGTTGAGCCTATTAAGGAAGTGCTCCTGCTAAATACCATAAATCGGATTCGTCCATCTGTATCACCTAACCACATTTGTCCCAGACGTTCTATGGAAAATCTTTGTGGGTACCTTAAGAATGACCGCCTGTTACTCATCAACCTCAGGAGTAGTTTCTGATGTTTAGTTTGTAAGTGAGCATTAATTAAAAAATTGCTTAAGAAACTTCTCAGTACAGACAACCTTAGAAATGTCTGCTCTGTTTCTTTGGCAAATAACTCAAAAGACTAGTATTCATTCTATTGTAGAAATTTGCAGAAGAACACAAACTGATTTCAGAGTGGGTCGGGACAACGAGGTTGAGTTTTCTGTTTTAGATGATTACCGCAGATTGGTGGATAACAGTGGTATGTGAGTCATAGTTTTAGATCTATCTACGTGTTCAACCTTAATAATCATAACATATTCATAAAGACTCTTAATTACTATAGGCTTACTGGGCAGGCCTTCAAATGGATCCAATCAATCCTTTGACAACCGGAACCCAATTTGTGTCAATTCATCCTTCTTCTAACACAAAATCCTTAACCCGTGGTGTCCCACAACTGCAGATAAGCTCATCTCAGCTTTTCAACCTGTAGAAGCACCCCGTGGCAAACTTTCTCCACCTGAATGGGGCACGCTTTCAGTTGTACACAGGTGACACTAAGTTTATTTTTACTATTCCCTGTCATCAAGAACACTCACTCCTTCAATATAAACAAAATGATCTTAACATTTTTCAGAACTTTAACTGCTGATAGATGCAGTTAGACTTGTGAGCTTTAGGTTGGTCTTCCCACAAACGTTTTGCCTTCACCCCTCTTATTTTTGCCGATCTAATTTTTGCTATCCTTAGGACTCTGTGCAGTTTACTGCTGCTAACCAGCACTAATGTACTCTCTCCCTAAAATATGGAAGAATTGGCTCACACCCAATTGGCATGTTTAATTTACTTGTAAGCCGCTAGTAAAGTGGCACTACCTGTGCCTGGGGCTACAAATTAAATGCTTCTAGTGGGCCTGCAGCACTGATTGTACCACCCACTTAAGTTGTCCTTCAAAAATGTCTGTGGTCTGCCATTGCAGCCTGTGTTTGTAGTTTTGAGCTGCCATTCGACCTGGGAAAATAAACCTTTTGCCAGGCCCAAACCTTCCTTTTTAGTTTTACATGTCCTGAGAGTGAAAAATACTTAAATTAGTTTTTCGCTATTGTAAGGTCATGTAATAAGCTATAACTTCCAAATGGGAATAGGTAACCAGCTCATGTTTGGTGTTTTTGGAGTTGTAATGAAAACTACTCTCTTATGGTAGAGTTGAATTCTAAATTACAGTTTTGAAAACATTACTTTTAGAAAGATGGCATTTCCTTGCCTCAGCCCTTTATTACCTGCAGCCTGCCTCGGGATCACATGACTGGCTGCAGCTGACAGTTGGGCTTTGGGTATTCCTCCCATCCAGTCACACACATTAGAAAACTTAGATGTGCCTGCATGGGCTATGACTGGCAGGACGGGAGGACAAAGCCCTACTTACACTTGAATAGGCTGTGTCCTGCATCAACAGAGGGCTGCATACACCCTGCAGTTAGCCTGGAGCCATGACAGGGAAGGCAGGAAACTTGTGCACTTCAAATGGAAAGCTCTAGAAGCTTCTCCTACTTCAAAGGAGGCACTTGTTATAAATATTTGACCTCAGACACCAATTCTTCATTAGACTTCTGGACCTATGGTTTCTTTCAGAAAGAATGAGTGCCATGCTGCTGTACTGCTGCTCTGAAGGACTTCTGACCTGCTGTGCTGCTCGGCTGCCTGCTGCCCTCTTTCCTGGGTGAGACAGACTGGAACTGCATCTGTTGAACCCAGGACCACAGTGTGAATCTAATGGCTAGTTGGCTGGCCTCTTTACTACAGCCTCAGGGATAGAAGGTTCCAACAACCTTGAACACAGCACCTGGACTTTGCAGTCTATGAGTCATATCCTGCCAAATGGTGCCACCCCAGTCGTGGACCCTTGGAAGTGGACCTGAAGGTGCTCTGCCAGCCTATCTGTGGTTCCAGCAGAAACAACGCATCTCCTCTATTGTTCAACGCAACCCCGAGCAGAATAGATGCATCGCCTCTTCTGTGTGGATTTTTCTGAAAAAAGGATTTTGCATCTCATCCTTCAGCCCCAGTGGAACCGCAGGTACATTATGCATCTCCTATATGGGCCCTTGCATCACAAGCTTCTTGGCAATGAGATCCTTGACAATAATGGGTAAGGCAAGAAAATGCCAACTTTCTTAACGTGTAGATAATGACAGCCTAATGCACTCTAAAAAGTAAAAAAGTAAACTCACTAATTTCTTTAAACCACTGTAAACTAGTAATGTGTGCACCAACAGAGGAGGGTCCGCCCAAACCTCCTAATTCAAAAGAACATCTAGAAGCCAAGGACCAAATCCTGGCCTGCGAGTGCACTACAAAAACACTCAAAAACACGCCAAATAGCACAAAGCACCAACTGTGAATATTGGGTCACGTTAGACCGTGACAGAGACAAAAGTTCCAGCCAACCGTGATGGAGTGCAAGCTAGCTGCAGGTACCCAGTTAGGCCCGCTGAATAGAGTACCTTCATCCTGGTTACAAAATGTTGCGGAGTCCAGCGTCAAGAATGAGTTGCGCTGCTGATGTGATGAATCGTAGGATGCTTGTTTCCGGTCCAGGGAGGACCAGGCTTAGCAGTTTGGGCTGGACTGTTCCCATGAGGCACAGGGTCAAGACTGATTTGCATATGGCCAGGTCTAAACTGAGGTGGCATGGTGAGCAAAGGAATGATGGATTTAACCCAGATCTCTTGACTGGGGGTGAATGTTTTGATTTGTTCTGCATTCACTTTTACTTTAAGAAAGTTGGCATTTTTTTGCCTAACCCATTTGGTGACTGGAGCCTATCTCTGGTCTCAAGACTGGGTGTAGTTGGCAGCTGTGCTTTGTGTATTCCTCCTAGACAGCCCCACACCATAGGATCCTAGGTGTGACTGGGTGGGCCATCACTGGCAAGATGGGAGGGGGAAGCTGGGCCCAGACTCACTTACACCTGAATAGTCTGTGTACTGTCTCATTACAAAGGTCCTAATGACCTTGCATTGTACCTTCAGCCATCTTGGAGCCAGGGCAGGGGGAGTAGGGAATCCCATGGACGTCAAAGACACTGTCTAGAAGCTTCCCCCACCTTCCACAACCAGGGCACCAGTGTGGCTGTCAGACATTTTTTCAGAGGTGGAGGTGACTGCACTCATTTTAATGTGCATCGCCATCTCTACTTCATGCTCGCAGCAGGTGGCAGGCCTGGCAGCGGGTATGGGCAGTGGGAGTGTTGGCTGGTGTGGGGGAGGGTGCTTCTGTGTGTGTGCTGAAGCTCTGGGTTCCAGCGCACCCAGCAGCAGTTGACGAACCACTGGGCCGATATTCTGGACAGGGAGCAGGGCCTGCTCAACCTGCTGGGTGTCGAGGTTGCAGGGCTCGATGAGTAATTAGATATTAGTTGTGTTCTTTCTATGCTATATTGTTTTCCAAATAGCATGCTGCTCACACACAGAGGTAAGTTAAGTTTATCTAACAAATATTATGTGATCCAGCCAGGTGCTCGGTGCAACCTAATCGTACTTATTGACGCTTGATTGGGGTGATTCTTTAAGAACCCAGTCAGCAGACTCCTCTGTCTTGTTACTAGGATAGTGGTAGTAGTAGTAATATCAGGGAGTTAGAATTCTCTGTATATACCTTTATGTAGCGCGTACAGTCCAAAGCCATCTCCCAGTCATGTGTAGTATGCATCTCTGCTTTGAAAAAAGGGAGTCTGAGTTGGCCCATAAAAGAGGGTTGAGATTGAGATTGAGATGAGAAGCAAAAATCATTCATTGCAATGCATTTGTAGTTCCGAAAAGTAGTTTAGGGTTATTAAATTTGGAATTGGACTTAGATTTAGGAAAGGGCTTAGGAAATAAGGAATAGGCCGACTCAATACTAATAGTAATTTAGGCAATCTGATATAGAAAAGTACAATTTAACTGTGTTTATCTTTGCCTGTAAAATATTTTGGGGGAGATTATTAACTGTACCACTATTTTTTTATCTGTATCTTCTTTATTTATTGCATCAGCATCCAAGGCCAAGAAGAGGCCTAGCAGCTCGGAGGTGGGTCTGGGAGCCAGGGGTACCACCACTAGTGCTGCGGTGGGTAGAAGTTCCACCACTACCACCAGCACCGTGGCAGATGCCGACAGGTCTGCCTGCCCCAGTAAGTCCTCCTGTTAATATTATTATTATTTCTCTAACTTTTACCGCACCACATTTAAAATATGTTTTCCTTTATTTGTTACTGTTTCTGTCTCTTGATTTTTTTCTAACTCTCTTCATTCTATCTAATGTTTGTTAAATTCTTGTTTTCCTTGCATTTTCCTAGTTATTTTCTTTATTTTAAGTTTCTGTAGTTGACTTGCTACTGTCTGCACTAGTCTGTCTGTAGCTTCCTTTCTTCTGCTTTGTGAGTAAGCTTTCCCTCTCCCCTTATATATATATTATGGACTGGTACTGTAAAACTAAGAGAACCGATTTTATAGCAGGTACTCTTCTGTGAAGATTGCGTGCCCATGTAAGCTATTCTTATTTTTCTCATGTTTGTTGAGAAGGCTTTTTTTGCTTACTGATGCTCAAACAGTAAAACAAGAGAGTGGCCATGGTCATGGGTGGACCTCCCCAAAATGGTGTATGTATTATCATTCATTTATACAATAGTGGTATCCCAGCATTGCTATGACAGTGCAGCATGGCTGGAAACTAGTATGGGTATGGTCCCACTGCATTTGCCAACCAAGACCACATGTCCTTCATTGACCAATTATTCCTCAACTTCATTGCTTGTCAATGACACAGAGTCATCATAGCTCTGCCCCTCCAAAACAATACGTTTTTGGTTGGCTTGACTACCTGGCTTTACAAACATTGTCAACCAACAAAATGCACAACATGATATTTTTGATAGAAGACACTGTAACCGGACTGTAGTGATGCATTTTGGTTGAATTTTGTTTAAAAAAAAAATAAGGGTAGGCATTTCTGGCATCAAAAATGTGTAAAGATTTTTTCTAGCCTCACAGCCTGGCAGGAGCAGTGCCAGCGGAGCAGACACGTGGTAGTCAAAGGCGGAATCTCAGCGACAGCAGGGACGGGCGGTTCAAAATAACATTGCTTGCTTATTGACAATTACTGCAGGGGCGTTGTGATCTCCCCGCGCTTTAGCAGCTTCAGCGGGGGTTGAGTAAATATCCTCTTCTATCTGAAACCCAGCAGACAAAAGCTCATAATGAATGCTGAAAAGGATGGGTTGATGAAAAGGGAAAAAAGGATGGAAGGAGAAAGGATGGGTAAAATGTAATACGAGTGAAAGGATGTGTGGGTGAGTGCAGGTGAAAGGATGCATAGGTGGGTGATTGGATGCATGGATGGGAGAAGCATGGGTGAAAGGGTCTATGAGTAAATGGATGCCTTGCTGGGTGAATGGGTTTATGGGTGAAAGGAATTCTTCTAGTGTGGGTTAAAATAGAATGTACCTCTTTTTTCAGCATTTTGTTTTCCCCGCAGGGAATTACAACGCGGTTGTTACAAAAAATGCGTTGTAATAAAGCATTCCATTACCCTGCAAGTCGTAACAACAACTTGCGGAGGTGGGGTGCTGGAAGTTGGAATAGTTGGATTATGAATCCAACACCTTCTGCCTCCTCCGCAAGTCGTTGTTCCGACTTGCAGAGTAATGGTATGCGTTGTTACAATGCGGTCGTTGTAACGACCGCATTGTAATTCCCTGCGGGGAAAAGTATTTGTGGTTAATGATGTTTATCGTTCAAGTAGGATGGGTGAAAGGGTGAATGGGTGAAAGGATGCGTGGGTGGGTAAATGGATGTATTGGTTAAAGGATGATTTAGAGCCGTAGATAGGTGAATCAATGGTTGGATGATATATATGGATGGATGGTTTCCAAGGTGAAAGACTAGATGAGAGAATATAAAGCTAAAATGGTGGGTATCAAAGAGGAAATAATACTAGAAACGATGAATGGAAAATTTCTTGGATGAAACAAGGGAGCTCTTCTGGAGTGGGGAGTGCACACCTACTTAGCTTGTTTGGAATGATTTTATCAAAGCTTTGGTTCAAAGTGTGGGGGTTATTTCTGTCTATTCTCTGGACTCAATGTATTTTTTAAGCAAGATTGATATGTATCCCACCCATCACCTACCTTCCCATGGAATTTCGGCAGTGCCGCCCATGACCTAACTGCTGCATGGTTCAATTTGGCACTGCAGCATTGGCTGTGCAATGTGCGACTGCTTCAGTTAATGTGACATTTACAAAGTTTTCAATGCATGGCATTGCGAAAACAAAGTGTGTTTCCCTTCCCTCCCAGCCAGTACCCAGTCTGCCACTTCCTAATACTTTACTCCTGTATTCTTTCCTAAACTCTGTTCCAGCCTGCCAAAAAAATTGAAAAATCCATTCTTGGCATGTGCCACATTCTCCTTTCCAAGTGATTTATATATTTCATGGCTTCCATAACAGATATACGCCTGTTCAATTTTTTTCACTTTTACATTTGTCAACTACAGTGTCTGATTAAGCCAAAGCTTAGGCACATGATCATGATCAGTGACACCTGACTATTCTGTAGTAAAATGCCTACTTACCCGACCTAATCCCTCCAATTTACTCTGCAATAGAGTAGGTTAAGTTTCCTTTCCTTATCGCGAGGCGAATGTATTTGTTGAAAATAATTATAAATTGTGGTGAAGAGCGAGGCCAGGTAGTAAAGTGGGAGTAAGTGCCTTGAGTTTTGGGGATTGGATAGCCTATGAGGAACGTTCCAAATACAATCTATAGATCCCATTTCTTTATCCTTTCCCAGTACTGCAGTGCATCATTTTTCCCACTGTCTACTTACGGCAGACAGGATATCTGCATTTTATGTATGATGTGTGTGGGGTTTTATCATTATTATTCATCTGCCTTGGAGACATGGTAAAATTGAAAGGCATTCTGGAGAAGAGCAGGGCCATTGTAATAAGATAATTGTCCATAACAACTGCCCCAGCTGCTGACTGTAGAGTAGCAAGGTACCGGCTATCGACGCACTAGCCAGCATTCCACCATTAATTTAGAAAAACAAGAATACTGGTACTCCATTATGCATAATGCCTTACTCATTATTAAGAGGTAATACATTTTTATTTTCTCACACAAAGTGTCTGTTTGTTTGTTTACTAGGAAATCCTTTAAAAGAAGAAAAAAATAAGTGTTTTTTTTTTTAACAGATGTGATGTTATTCTTCTGCCTTAATTCCTTTTAGTCAGTTTCAGCCTTTTATGTCAGGCATGTGTGGGTAAAAAATAGTTGTGACTCTAATCACATCAAATTTGAATGGCCCTAGGGGATGAGCAATGTGCTGCTACTGTGCTATTATATAATTTTAAACAAGTGCGTTGCACAGAGAATTGTTTCCAATTTGCCTTTATTCTTTGTTGATATAGCTACTTATGCTGGTTGACCACCTACGAGGCAGGATACAGCAACCTTGCTGCGGCAGCAGAGGCTGGAGGCCATACTGGCATATTTCAGCAGCTGGTGGCCCATGAGGAGGAGGAGATGAAGCAGCTGCTGCTGCTCAGGGCCCCAGCCAGCTGTCAGCTGCCTCCAACCTCCCACCAAGAACAACACCAGCCATTGCTGTCCCCCTCACCCTCAGACTGCATTTTCCAGCATCGCGACCTGCTGAGGCTGCTGCGTCTTGAGAGAAGGACGGCATGCATGAAAGTACACCTCAAAAGTCTTTTGACCCGCGTGTAGTGCCCTCTTCATTAGCCCCTTTTTTAATATTTGTTTTGGTCGGAGGGACGTGTTGTGGGAGGAGAGGTTGGTAATGATGGGAGTTGGGACCAGGAATGTTTCTTGAAGTTTTTCATTGGACATTGATAGGGGATGGGGAGATTTGTTTGGGAGAGGAGTGGGCCTGTTATGGGTGGAAGGGGTGGGTTTTAGTGTTCAAAAAGGCTAATAAATATTTATTTTACTTTATTTCTGCCTTATACATTTTTGGGGTGTTTTACTTTGCACTGCTTCCTTTTAGTGCAGCCTGTTTTTTAAAATCTGTTTAGAAAAGGGTATACCAGTTAGTTATATAGTACCCTTGTCCTACTACCCTCTGTAACTATATTGACCACTAGGGAGGGTTTGCCATTGCCTATATTGCCTACAACAACACTTCACAGGTCTCTTACATGAATAGATGAAGTAAGAGCTGCTACCTATCTCAGTGTTCTTACTGCAGGGTTTCCCAAGGTGCCATGGTGGTGGTAGTAGTAGTAGCAGGCTAGCGCACTAACAGGGAAGGAATCACAAGCAAGGTCCTACTCTCACCTAGGTAAACTCCTACTGTATTATTAATCAAAGTAGTATCCATCATATGCAACTTGACTGAAAGAAAACACAGAGTTAATGGGTTATATTATTATATCTTAACTTTAGAAAGACTGAGACCAGACTACCACCATCACACAACAAAGCAGACCTGTTATGATAGCAACAATCAGCAATAGAAGCTTCTTCTGAGCAATGGGGAGCTAGTATTTAAAACTAAATATATGAAATCTTCAAGTCAGGAGGAGTTGTGTCAGAGTCAGAAGTGGAGAAGGTTAAGCATTTACGCAGCACAATACAAGGCCTGAATGATGATGTTGACGAATTATGTTCTTCTATATCTAAAATATGAACCTAATTTATGATTGGGTGGATAAAATGGGGCCAGCGTGGGCTATTGCTCCGGAAATAAAAGATCCCGCAATAAGCTGGGATCACTTTCACCACGTTCGCCTCACCAAGTGTGCTGTATAAATTTAGTCACATCTCAATAAATTACACAGCCCAGAGGAAGAGGGTTAGGTAAGGGGTTTGATGAATGGATGGGAAAGGTCTCTGAGGAAAGGTGTGACAAAGACAAACACTAACAGAATGGCACAATATTAATCGGGGTGATGAGCAACACATCATCATCAATCTGTTGTGGAAAGAAATGAATGAATAAATATGGCACTGTTCAGTTAAATGCATTGCAAGAAGAAACAGTCCTTCAAACCTAGAGAACCAAGTTATTATTATAGATCTAAATGTTCTGCCATGTAGGATTCAAAAATAGTATACAAATTATGGATGAGTGAAGTGAACCCACACAGTTCTAAAAAATGATTCCAAAAAGAAAAATGATACTGTATTGCCAAATTGGGTGGTGCATCTGCGTTCTTCTAGGATTGTCCATCAATCTAAGTTTCTTGACTGAAGCGTAAGGTAAGCAGTAGTGTTTTAGAGCTTTCACCTTTTGTACAGGAGAAGATAAAGCCTGTGAATTGTAAAACAGAAACTATATTGTAGAATCAAGGAGAAGGACCGAACAGGAGGTAAGCTTCGTGAGGAGTTTACCAAGAAGACTCAGAGAGGCAGATCAAGAGCATAGTCTGCTGCAAACAATAATTTTATGACTCATATGTGATCGATTAACTGTGAAGTGAGAGCAAATTATAGCCAATTACAGACAAGTGGCTGCATGTACTGGGCTGGTCAATCTTACACCTATCATCATAACATTTAACCAAGCACATGCATATTATGATGATGTGACATCACATAACTGTCTTCTGTTACTCACAACAACAGGCCCCCCGAAATGACCACATAATAGATAAGTTCTGAATTTGAGCTGGAACGCACACCTCTCACCAGTCCACAGAGCTGGGCAGGCCTCTTAGAGTCCTCTTCATGTTGGTTTCCCTGAAGTTGGTAACTACCTTCTTCTGGCTCTACTGCCCTCATCGCCGCCACAGACGACATCAGGCGCCAATTAGACAACGGCGAAACATCAGCCCTCATCCTCCTGGACCTCTCGGCCGCCTTCGACATGGTCTGCCATCGCACTCTAAAAACACGCCTCCAAGAAGCCGGTATCCAAGAGAAGGCCCTCCAATGGACCACATCCTTCCTCGCCGGCAGATCCCAGAGCGTCCGCCCCCCACCCTTCCGACATCATCTGCGGCGTCCCCCAGGGCTCCTCCCTCAGCCCAACGCTGTTCAGCATCTACATGGCCCCCCTCGCACAAGTGGCCCGCCACCACAACCTCAACATCATCTCCTACGCCGACGACACTCAGCTCATCCTCTCCCTCACCAAGGACCCACGCACCGCCAAAACCAACATCCACGACGGAATGAAGGCCATCGCCAACTTGATGAGGAGCAGCTGGCTGAAACTGAACTCGGACAAGACGGATGTCCTCATCCTCGGACCCAACCCCTCGGACTGGGACGACTCCTGGTGGCCGACCACTCTCGGGATAGCGCCGAAACCACCCGACCTAGGATCTAGGATTCATCCTCGACTCCTCCCTCTCCATGTCCAAACAGGTCAACGCTGTCTCCTCCTCCTCCTGCTACAACACCCTCCGCACGATCCGCAGGAACTACAAGTGGATCCCGACCAAAACAAGAAGAACGGTGACACAGTCCCTCGTCAGCAGCAGGCTGGACTACGGCAACGCACTCTACGCCGGAATCCCAGCCAAACACCTACGACGACTACAGCGCATCCAAAATGCCTCCACCCGACTGATCGTCAACGTCCCTCGCTGCAGCCACATCACCCCCCACCTGACAAACCTACACTGGCTCCCCGTCGACAAGAGGATCACCTTCAAACTCCTCACCCACGCACACAAAGCACTCCACAACACCGGACCAGCCTACCTGAACAGCAGACTCAGCTTCCACACCCCCACCCGCCAGCTCAGCTCCGCCAGCCTCGCACTCGCCGCCGTCCCCCGCATCCAACGGACAACCTCCGGCGGCAGATCCTTCTCCTACCTCGCCGCCAAGTCCTGGAACACCCTACCTACCCACCTGCGGCAGACCGAAGACCTACTCACCTTCAGAAGACTCCTCAAGACCTGGCTCTTCGAGCAGTAGCGAAACTCCCCCCCCCCCTCAGCGCCTTGAGACCCTCACGGGTGAGTAGCGTGCTTTACAAATACCATGATTGATTGATTGATTGATTGTTGAGATAGTCCTGCCCTGAGTTCTTCTATCATCCTCCTCAATCCAAGTAACACATCTGTCTAACTCTGTTTCGACTCCTGACCCAAATGAAAGAGCTCGACCTGTAGTGCACTGCTGTTGATGAACAAGAAGAGAAACACTGCATAATTTTAGATTTGTGTTTGGTCCTTGATGGTTGGGAATCACATCAATGGCATGGCTTACTCCGCAATGATGTGATTCACAACCATCAAGGACCTCACTTCAGGACCTCACTTCAGTCATTGCTTTGAATCCAACCAAACAGTGGACCATACCCTGCAAATCTCCCTTTGTTTCGGGCTCTCCCTTGGTTCGTCTAGTCCTGAGGAAGACCCACTGTGCCTACTAGTCAATCATGCACGTTTCTGCGTTGAAAAGCCGACGTACTTGTGATAATCTTGACCCTACTATCTCCACCCCACGCGAAATGGAAATTTAAAATCCCAAGCGGTGTAGAGCTTCATGTACCTAGGGATGGATGTACTTTGAATGACTAATTTCAACAATTCTTGCAGCACTGTATATATCTTGTTCGCATTTAGCACTTTCTTTGCACTTTTTGCACCATATCACTTGCGCCGTTGGAACAAATTGTATGTTCATAAGCTTTGACAGCCTTCTAATGTCAGCTTGACACCATAAAATGTTAAAAATATATGGATTTATACTTAAATGCAAACTTTGTTTGATTTATTTTGGTGTGTTTTTCGTTTTATGACTCATTTCGTCTTTCCGTTTTATTGAGTATTGCTGAAAAGTTTTGAGCATTGTTGTTTTATTGGTTATTATTCAGTATACCAGGATTCAACTCTGTACCCGACAGAACCACATTCTCCACATTCTTGTACACCCAGGTTCTGAGGGGCACTGGGTCACCCCGTTATACTAGATGTAAAAATGATGGGCAGTATGAGTCAGTCAGACACAAACTAACAAAACAAAACAAAACAAATAATATAATCTTCCCCTGGCTATAACCATATTTTTTTCTTTGGGAAAAGTAATTCGGTGATAAAAGTTCTATGGTGGCCTACTCAGTCAGAGAAGTAGAATTTGTCCTGAAATTCAGGTGGTTTGCCTAGAAGTTAGTCAGCTAATACAATCCGAACTGAGTCTGACCATCACCCTCATCCTCCTGTGGTGTTTCAGGAATAGTGTAATTTGATGATTTATAATGTTGGTTCATTTTGATCATGGTCAACCTCTCCACATTTTGAGGCACGAGACTGGTCCTTATCACTCTGATGACTGCTCCAGCTGCACCGAACACACGCTCAGCAGACACTTTGGATACCGAGCAGCCGAGATACTTTATTACCAGTCTGCTGAGCTGTGGCCATTGGTTCATCATTGCATAACAAAATACAAATGGGTTTTGATCCACATAGACCTCTCTTGAGTCATCCAGATATTCATTGAAGATCCTTTCAATGGTAATCGGTGCTGCTATTTGCTCAACCTGTTTTGCCTTCACCTCTGCACTGGACTTAAGCCCTGCCTTTTGGTACCAAGTCAATGCAGAGGTTGTGGATGATTTTTTTGTTCCTGCTGTTGTTGCCACCAGTGTTCTTGTTGCTGGTTTGGCTGCTTTGAGACAACAGGACTGCCCTGTCTGGAAGTTGAAGGCGGCACCCCAGAACTTTTTCCTGTGAGTGAGACTCTATGTTCCAATTGTTGTTCTTGTTCATGATGTTGTCAGGACTCTGACTCGCTCAACAATCCACTTCTTGTATTCTTAAACATCCCCTACTGAAAAAGGAATGAAAGTGTCCAGTATTTTTTTGTAACGTGAATCCAGTATTATGACACAGATGTACTCTTTGGATGACATGATGTCACTCTACAGCCTTGTATTCTCAGTCAAGCAAAAGGCTTAAGCTCTGAACCAAGGTATGTGCATCTTCGTATTCATCACCTACAGATGTGAACCCATCAGACATGTTTTTTGACTGCTTCTTTAGCAGATACAACAATGGGATTGCTTGGCTGCACTCATTCCTGACTTCCCGTGTGAAAACCTCAAAAGGAGGTAGCATCTCTGTCAGGCAATTGACTTTCCATTTGCCTATTCCAATGGTCATGTTTTTAGTTTCATCCCCTCCTCTTTGCATGACATACTCATTAATCATTTTTTACTGCTGAAACAGATATTGTAGTTGAGTTCCAGCGTGTTGGCACCGCCTGTCTTTTTTTTTTTTTAAGCTTTAACTGGTATTTTATTAGTACACTGTATGATCCTCAATTGCTTCACTGCTTTTAAAAAATGACTGAAATGAGTGCAGATTCTTCTGCAGATGGTCACTGAGTTGCTGACTAGGTCTTCTTTTTTGAGAAAGTCTGCACAATGATTTTGATGCATTGTGTCAAACATATGACCCTGAAATAGCCACCATCTGGGTCGCAGCCATTCAAAGACCTTGCTCTTAAAGTCTTTCAAGATGTTTGTAGCTGTATGGGACCTGGCTGTTCGATCAGTAGCGCCCCCCCCCCCCTGCGCCTTGAGACCCTCACAGATATGTAGTGCGCTCTACAAATGTTTGATTGATTGATTGATTGATTTCTCCAAGACAAACATGGCCACTGTTGCATGCGGCCAAACGCCCTTAAAAGTTTCTTCAGCACTGAGATCTGTAAATAGCTGTTGCCTAACCCCCACAAAACAGATCCAGTGTGCAGTGATACACATGTAATCAGTGGATTGACAACTGGCCCATGTGTCTTTCGTCAGGTGGAGAGACTGCACAGCACTCTGCTGCAAAGCTTTTCCAACCAATTCTAGCACATATGGATGGAGCACTGGAACAGTCACTCAAGCAAAGTAGGTCCTGCTGGGAACCTTCGATTTCAGGCAGTTGGCCGGCATAAACTCTAAAACGTACCATTGGGTGGTTGCGTTCTTAGGGCCCCTTCTGCCTAAAGATGCTCCTCTTAGTAGACAAGGTTCTTTTGTTGGTGGTGCCACTGCTGCATGTGACTTCTGGAGAGGACAAGGAGGTGGTAGACTCAATGCGCACCTTATGTCAGTCACTGTATACTGTTGCTATGTTGTCTCCATCTGACTCTTGTGCCTTTGCAAGGTTGCTGAGTTGGGTGATACTGCGGGACTTATGGGGACAGGGCTGCTTTGCATAAAGATGTCACCTTGTTCCTTCTCATCACCACCTACACCTCCCACTCTGATAAGAAAGTTGCTTGATGTGCACCTCCCAGCAGAGTGTATAATGTTTTTTCAAATTGGTTGCTTGGCCTCCAGTGCAAGCTTACCTTGACGAACACTAGAATCGCAAATGGAGCATATTGCAATGTTGTCCTCCTGCTTGCTAACTGTGAAGAAGTCCCAAACTGGGGAGGTGTACATTTTCATTTGGCCACTGGTGCCACTGCCAATGCCCGAAGAACTGGAGGTTGACGGATGTGTCAATGATTGGCTCTCTGCAGTACATACTTGTACAGAACTGGTGGTGGATACAGGTCTCAGGAAGGGCCCGGCAAATCTGGTAGCTGGCTCAGGCAGTGATGGTGGTGGTGCTACATCCCTTGGAGCAAGTTGAATAGGAGAGGTAATGTGGGTCTCCTCAATGCCAGTTTCCACAATGACTGACGCATCGTCATCCTCACCGCTTTCCATAAATTTCTGGACGCCAATGGTTATAAAAGAGGATGTTATTGCTCAGCAGGAAGCTCCACCTCCTGTTCTGCTCCTACTTCAGTAAGATCCATTGCTGGCTGTGGCTGTTGTCCACTTTCCTGCAACGATTGGTACTACTTTGTGAAAAAGACAAATCCAATTCAATGTCACTGCTCGTCAGTATACACATGATTGCAGTGGCTCTCTCATTGAAAGACATGGGCTTAGGTTTAGGTTGGGGGGTGCAGTTTATGCGGGAGTGCTACTTCCAGCTTGCTCTTGGAGGCCGGTGCGGCAGGCACAAGTTTTCCAGAAAAGGTTCTGGGTGGCACGGCAGTGGCAGGAATCAGCTTCTTCTCCTCCCCACTGGCCACTATCTTGGCAGCACCTTTCTTTGGGGCCATCTTGAAGCTGTCAGTTGGCAGTGGCACTTAGCAACACAAGCGGAAGAGATTGGAGGACTCACAGGACTGTCTGGTAGTATTGTGGGCGATGTCTCTGTGTATCTAAAGCAAACAAGCAAGAAAAACATTTAGTGAAATGTGGGATTGTTGCAGGTTGAATAAGTACAGACAATATAATTTAATGTGATTACTTAAGTTATCATTATTATACTAAATAATGAAAAAACAACAGTGCTTTTCAAACCCAAGCCACACCACCAGCTCAGACTATTTAATTCAAAATCAGGATAACAACTAAGGGTGGGCACAGTGCTCCGCTCCGTCCGCGGAGTGTGCGTAGTACTGCCCACTTCGCGCTTTGCAAAGTAGGCGTAGCAGGGGCAGACTACACACATCCCGCGGCGGAGCAGAGTTGCCCGCCGCCCGCCTCCCTCCTGCCCTCATTTTAAAATTACTTAGAAACATTACATAAAGAAAATTACTTACCTGAGCTGCTGCGTCCCGGGGCTCACACATGCGCATTTCTCCTGAGAAATGCGCATGTGCGGGCGTCCGCGCATGCACATTCGCGAGGAAGAAGCTATCCAGGAAGCAGCAAGATGGAGCTCCGGGACGTGGCAGCTCAGGTAAGTAATTTTCTTTATGTAATGTTTCTAAGAAATTGTAAAATGAGGGCAGGAGGGAGGCGGGTTGCACGTAGTGGGGCTACGCGAAGTGTGCGGGTGGGCATAGATTTGCCCCCACTCCGTAATGCTTTATGTAGCCTCACTATGCCCACTACGCCCAGGGCTGATAACAATATAAAAATGAACTGTTTGCTTTGTGAGCATCTAAGAGAGAAACATGTGGCAGTCATAGCGGTGTAGGGGAAAATTGTATAATGCTTTAAAAATGAATGCTGGTGTGCGTCTATTCTATGGCAGGCAAGGGGTCCATGGGAACATGGAAAAATCCATAAAAAATGAATGCTGGTGTGTAGGATAGTAGGATTTGCTTCTTATGGTCCCACTTTTTGCTTGATCTGATGCTATTTTTGACTAGTCTGACTGGGATCCTGCTAATCAGGACCCCAGTCTATCTGCTTTCTCCCTAAATTGTTGTGTTCAGTACATAGGTACATCCAAGATTGGACACTGGGGTACCCTTGTCAGTCCCTTGTATATGGTACCCATGTACCCAGAGCATAGGTACCCAAGACTTCTCCCACGGGCTGCAGCATGTATTGTGCCACACATGAGAGACCATTCAAAATGGAACTACAGGCCTGCCATTGCAGTCTGTGTAAGTTGGTGCTTGCACCACTTACTAAAGATATAGGCTTACTATATCTTGGGTCACTGAACTTAAAACCTATAAGTCACCCCTAAAGTAGGCCTTTGCAATCCTGAAGGCAGGGTGCTTGGTACTAAGTGAGAGGGTGCCCCTGCATGAGCAGAACACACCTGCAGCCTACGGGGTACATTTTACTGGGTTGTCAGTGAAGCAGCCATATACTATATAAAGGGACATCGCGATGACCATCTTGAAAACGGCTGCAACAAATTCCATCATGTTTGGTATCAAACATGTTGGAATCATACCTCCCACACCATATATGGTGTGGGAGGTATTATTCCAACACTGGAAGAGCCCTCCGTTAGCCTCTCAGTGTTCCCGGTGCCAACCTTCTGGCCCCGGGCTGCACAAAATCGTTGCTGCCCACCAGAGACACATTTCTGCCCTCCTACTCGAGCAGAGGAAGGCGGAAAAATAGACCAACTCCCAGACACGATTTAGTTTATTGGGACCGGGTGGGTGCACTTTCCAGCACCAGAAAGTCTGCATGAGGGGCTCAATTGGTATCCCTGTGCACAGTCCAGCTCAAACCAGTTCTGAGAGCCGTTGGCTTCTGCTCTGGCATGAAACTGGACAAAGGACATGGGAGTAACCTCCCTCCTGTCCAGACCCTCCCTGGGAGGTTCCCTGAATCTTCCCGACCCATTCCCTAGAGTACTTAAGGGCTTACCTGGGTGTAGGTCCCTAGATTCGTTGTTGGACAAGATTCAGAACTGACTCCACTGCAATTCTACTGTCTGGGCACTCTGGAGTTCTCATAGGCCTGACTTCCTCTCCCTTCCAGTCTGCTGTATTGTCTGTGCCTGTGCACCATACAGGATCCGTGCAGGCCCAGTAGAGCATCTAAGACACTTGAAGGAATCTTCCTTGAAGTGAAGGAGTCACTTCCCTGCATACACAGGCACCTCAACACTGCTGACCGGTCTGCTGATACGCAGCTGATACGAAGCTCCTGTGGACTCTGAAGGGTTGAACAACATAGGTGGTGGTTTCCTATGTCCCTTGAGGCCTGAGCTGTCCTCTCACCAAGTTTTGAGGCCAGTATTCCTTGTGGGGGCAGCATTAATCAAACCCCTGTGCACTGTTTTCTTTTGCAAGTGCAAAGCCTTCTTTGGCAACTTTGCAACAAGTGCATTGGGCTCCTAGTAGCCCAACACACCCTCCAAAACCATCAAATATACATTACCCCACCTATACATATTTTGCAGAAAAAACGTGAAATACCCCCAAACAATCCACATTTTTTTATTTAATCCTAATCTCTTCAATTCTGGCCTGCTAGCTGGGTGGCCCATTGGCAGACTAGGATAAATAGTAAAATAAATTAATATTGCAATTTTTTTTTTTTTAACATTGAGAACATGTACTGAACTGTGCAACATTTTTCCTTGACAAAAGAAGAAAAATAAAATGCAAAAAAATAACGAGGCACCTACAGAAATTGCAGGTCACCCACCAGAATAAATTTAAACAATCAAGTAAAAGTAAAAATAAATCTTGGTGCATGCCCTCAATCAAACAAACAATACACTTAGACAACAGTGTTAGAACTTATTTGTGATTTCACAAAAAGAAAGTACTTAAATCCAATGGTTTATATGCAGCAGGCGAAGTGAGTGATCCTTCCAGCTCCAAATTCAAAGGAAAAGTGACCCGGAGATGGACAAAGCACTGGGAGGAGACTGCTGGACAGCAACAGGAAGTTTGAGTCTTTGGGGCACATCCTCTTGTTGAAAAAAGAAAGTAAAATTAAAAAAAAGGCTCCTCACAGCTTTTTGAGGAGAAAATCTGCTTGAGGATGCATGTGCGCTCGCTGGTGCTCTCTCCCAGTCATTGTCGTCAGAAAAACTACACCGGATGTTGCCGACGTGGCCTAAAGCCACACTAGCGGCCATGAAATCTCACAGGCAAATCTCGGCAGTGCTCCCGAGTTCCTTGGCAAGACTGGTTGCGCTTGCTGGCATGCGCAAAATCCTGGCTCGAGTGCATCAACCGAAAAAAATTCCACCAAGGGGCGGAAAGCAGAATTTATCAGGAACTACACATTTTCCGTGTAGCGTGGAGTTCCCAAACAACTCCGCGTGTGAAATTTTACACCCAGGCCTACTTTGAAGATACTTCTGCCCTGCTGTGTTGACCCAGGAGTGGCCCGTACAGGTAAGAGTGTTGTGGCGGTAGGTCTGGGTGGGGAGGGAGTCGACAGATGATGAAGACTTAAAGTTAAATAAAAAAAATGTTTTAAACGCTTACCTTGTACTCGTCGTATCGCCGAGTCAGCGATGCAGCATGTGCAAGGTAAGTGGGTATTTTAATTTTAACTCATCGTCATCTGTCGACTTCCTCCTCACCCTGCCCCACCACTCTTACCTGCACAGTCCACCCCTGTGCTAACCTGCTGCCTGCTGCCCTCTTGCCTGGATGAGAGGACTGGACCTGCATCTCTTGAACCCAGAACCCAGAGTGACTCCAAGGGCTAGTTGGCTGGCCTCCTGATCTGAAGCCTCAGGGACATAACAGGCTTCCAACAACTTCACACCTGCACCTGGACTCTGCCATCTGTGGGTCTGCCCTGCCAAGTGGTGCCCCCCCAATCCTGGACACTTGGAAGTGGGCTGAACATGCTTGCCATCTCCTATGGATCCAGCAGAACCAACACATCTTCTATGCTGAGCAGCACATCCCCAGCAGAACCAATGCATTGCTGCTATGTGGATTGGACCCGTTGCAAAGACTCAGTTTGTGGGTGCACTTGCATCGTCTTCAGAAACGCTACTGCGTGATGCATCCTAGGTGTAGGCCCTCACATCTCTCATCGATGGCAGTCTTGACAGTGACGTTGTACTCCGCATCAAAGCCTCACAGCTCTTAAGAACTGAAGTATCGCACTGACTGTGCTCCGCATCCCCAACAGAAGACCACATCGCAAGCTCCATCGACAAGATCCTTGACATTGACGCATCATAGGCATGAACATGTTACTCCAGTTTTGAGGTCACTCCATTGGTTACCCATACAAAACCGAATCATTGAATCATTTTCAATGCCATGACAATAATATACAAGGCTTTCCACTGAAAAATCCCTCTTTTCTTACTTCCAAATTCACCTGGCACATCCCTACCATATCAATCTGTTCAGTCAACCTTTTCTTACTATCAATCGGTAAGAGAAGATTAGTCACACATGTTGACTGAATTTTCTCTGTCACAGTGCCTAGGTTTCGAAACACTATGCCTCTTCATTTATGAGCTAAAATGTTTCTAACGTTTTAAAAAAAAAAAAATGTTGAAAACATGGCTTCTTAATCTACATTCTTTTCATCCATTAGTCTCCAGTTGGGTCTAAGTGAGTCTGGGTTGTGTTATTCAAACAGCTCCTATGAGCTTATGTAGATGAGCACTAGAAAAAATCAATTAACATAACATATGACGTGACTTAACGTGACATAACTTAGCATAGCATAACGTACTGCTCTGTTGATGAATTACCACAATACCTAGTACAAGCAGCAGAATTGGATTCTCTGTGGAAAGTCAGCCATGACATACTCAGTACCTGCGCATCCCCAGCCAAAGTGGGGCGGTAGGGACGGACGGCCTCTAGGAGAGAGGTGGGAACGGTTTAGGTACAGGAAAAAATATATATATATATCAAATAAATTTACCATAACACTGCTGCCGTCTCCCGCACATCTGATCTTCCTGCTTCTGGCTCTGGGATTGGGCACAGGCTCCCAGCCTGCCCTGCAGTCAATCCTGAAGCTGCTCTCACATTAGAGCAGCTTCAGTATGGGCCTGAGCTTTGGCAACTTGTTCTCCCAGGCAGACTGGGAGCCTGTTCTCTCTTGCCCCAGCAACGCAGCGGAGGCTGGAGAGAGCTTTAATGTGCATGAGGGGTTTGGCCGGCAAAACACCTCATGCCACCGCTCCCCCACCAGCACTGTCTACCCTGGACCCACCTCCAAGACTCGCCAAAGTCCAGGGGGCGGGTCCAGGCGATTCAAATAAAACGATAATGAAACGGGTTTAAAATACGTGCAGTGGAATTCCAGCAACCTACAGGAGCCAAAATATTCACCAACTGCTTGTGGTCGGTTCTCAGCACAAACCTACTGCACAAAACATAGTTACTAAAGTTTCAACTGCCCACACACATGCAAGTAACTCTCTCTCAATGAAACCATACCTGCGCTCCATTACATTCATGCTACGCGAGGCAAATGAAACATTCCAATCATCCTTACCAGACTTTTGAGATAGTGCCCCTCAATGCCAAACAAGCTTGTATCTATTGTAATCACACATTTTTTTTCATGCAAAATATTTTCAAAATGGGCGACCTCACAATGTTCTTTTTTATGTTATTAAAAGCGATCTGTTGGATATCAGACCATTCAAAAGCTACATTGCGTCTCAACAGCACACTTAAGGGCTCCATCTTTGTAGTAAAATGAGCAATACATTTGCTATTGTACTCACACATGCCAGCAAATGATATCAACTGCTTCTTGTTGTTGGCAGCAGGAGCATTTGTAATAGCCTCAACATAGGATTTTTCATTTGCACCACACCATCACCAGATAGAGTGTGACCCAAATACTCTACAGAATTTTAAAATAATTTGCACTTGTGTCCCTTGAGTGTAAAACAATGATATTCCAACCTGTTGCAAATTTCAAAAGATGACACATATGTTCTTCTTCTTCATTTCTAGAAGCTATTAAGATGTCATCTTGAAAACATTTGACATACTGGTCAATGTCAAAACACAGAAGCGGCTGCAGCCAAACCAAATGGCATCCTGATAAACTGATATAAACCTTGAAAAAAGTAATGAATGCTGTAAATTGTCTACATTCCCTAGATAATTCGATCTTATGATAAGCAGACCTAAGGTCGAAGGATGACAGTCAATTATGAGATTTGCATTCAACGCTCTAAAATCAACACATAGTCTCAATTTTTGGTCAGCCTTGTGCAACAAAACGATGGGAGAAACCCATTCTGCAGACTCAATTTCTTCAATAATGACATCACTAACTAAGTCCTTTAGAATATATCTAAATTCCCCCCTCACATATATGGGAACACCTCGTGATTTTTGCTTTACTGGTATAGCATTGTCTTTAAGTTTGATCTTATGACAAAATCACATAATTTTCCCAAACTGTCAGTAAACACTTTCCTGAACCGGTGCTTTACACTTTTTCCCCTTTCACATTCCCACGTAAACTTGCATTTTTCACAATGGACATCCATTTTTCAGATTGTTCCAATGCTTTTGCAGTAGAAATCGCGTCTTTTAATTTAGGATCCCCCATGACCCAAAACTGCTCTTGAGTTTTTTTGTTTTTCACATGTACAATTATTTGGTCGCTGATCATTTTATCAGACATAGGGCCAATATTACAATGCATAGACAACCCTCTAAGTGCTGTTAGGAAATCATCAAATGATTCACCTTCTTTCTGAGCCCTACTATAAAATTGAAATCTGTTGAGTGCGACACTTGTAGTAGGTTTAAATCTTAGTTCCATTCTCAATATTGCTTCTTTATATGCATACGTATCCCATAGTTTGAGGTAATGTCCTAAAAACTATTTGCCCTTCCGATCCAATACAATGTTAAAATATACTTTATTTGCCCTCCCCTCCCATCCGTTCTCCATCTATACCCTTCATGTATGTCATAACCTTATCCTTCTATCTTGTCCGTGGAATAGGAGGATCTCCCTTTTTTTGCAGGAATTAAGCGAGAGGATCAAACTGTATGGTAACTGTACAACAACAAGCAGAATTACTCCTGGGAGGAACGAAATAGGAATGAAAGATGTGGAATTCAATTTTCCAAAAGGAATAATGAAGAAAGTACTATAATTAAATTTTACCACACGTCAAAAGAGTTTATGAAATCCAGTAAATGCTTCTCATTTCGTTGCGATACAACCCAAAAAAATTATATTTTCTCACAACATGTATTGTGTTCTGCTGCATAGAGTAACTTTGGTAGATCCCCTCTTACAATTTTCCTTGCCACTAGAAATATGGGATAATGCTGCACCTTCAGTGTTTTCTCTTCTATGTGCACAACACTGCATAAATAACTGATCCAAAATGGCTGCTGTGACGTAATCACGCAACGTGACCATGTCGCGTAAAGCGTTGTGCATGTGACGTCGTGCGGGAGCTGCAGTCGGCGGAAAGAGGAGAGTCTGACACAACCATGGATTGCAGGTTACCCACGAATCCAATTCACGGTTCCACGCTTGATGGCGGGGAGTTCTGAGGGTGGCATAGAGTCCCGGACAGTCTGAGAGGTTACTTTTGAACTCAAACGGATTCCCCAAGGTAGCCCAAATTTTTCAAAGCCAGTTTCCATAAAACAACTATGATAAAAAGAAATCCTTCCTCATGTGATGCAGAAAGTTCTCATCTAATACTTTATTTCCAAATGAAGAGCAGATAAACATGATACCAATAGTCGAAGAGATCCAATAAATCCAAATGTGCTATGCTATGTGCATGGGTCCAGGAAACAATCCGTTCCTGTATTGCGAAATTGACTGGATGATTTCTTCTTCAACTTGTCACCATTGTAAAAAAATCCAGGTCCAAATAAAAGGAGAATAAAAAATGTACTAGCATTCGCGCCAAAAATTTTCAATTCTATTAAGGACACGGAGGCGAGGATCATGCTTCTCTTTCTTTACTGTCAAACACAGCAGCCAATGAAAAAACGTTTTCATATCACAAATAAACTGCATTTCCCATGGTGCTCTTCCACCAATCATGTCCCATCAGACCCTATAAGAGTCACCATCACAGTCGCATGAGCCTCTTTGTTTGCTCGAGTCCATAGTCCAAGTGCGAACATTAATTTGAATCCACCAAGAATCCTCCAACGTGGAAGAATAAACCATTAACTGGGACTCGTCCAACTTCTTCAACCAAAAGAGACATTTTTAGGTATCGCCTGAGCCAGCACATGCGCTACACTGGCGAGACATTTAGTAAGTGGGCTTTTAAAAGTTCTACCACTTGCTCTTGGTGGCCTCACGCTTGCGGTTACATGCGCGTGCACGCGCGCAGCCAGCAACTAGCTTTTTGTCATGGCTCATTAAGCCTTACAGCGCGCGAATCACTTTTATTTTAATGCTCCTCCACCCACTTGCTCTCTGCTCTCACTACCCCCCTCCCTTTTCCCCCTCCCTCCCTCTCCCTACCCCCTCCCTTCTCCGAAAAATGTCACTGCGCTAGAGCAGGACCTATGCTGACTCCGGCGTCACTCACCTTTGGATGTTTGTATTAAAATTGCTTTGCCACCCCGTCCCTGCACACGCTGTTGTCCCTGCCATCCTCCCATGCCTGTCTATGTGCGCGTCAGCAGTATTTGGACTCTAATTGTTTTAAAACTGGCCCTTATTTCCATTAATGCCCAACCTTCTGTAGCAGGCCTTTCCCTGCCCTCGAAGCCCAGGCCTCAGTTGATTCCATGCAGCAGGCACCGGCCGCGTTACCAGAGATCTCCAGCGTGCCGATCCTTGTGCTTAATTCAGCACAATCTCCGCTTTCAGCACAGAGGTCACCGCGTGGGGAGAGCACATGATTCCAATTACGTGTCCCGACCTCGGTGCACATCTGGGAAGATATCACAGGTTACGCCACGTTTTTTTTCTCCTTCCTTACTGTGTTGTTTAACGAGACATCGAGCGAGCGAGCGACGCAGAGACCGCGTAAATATTTAATATATTTCTGCAGAATATATAATGAGATTGCTTAGCCTCAGTTGGTAATTTTCTCCCTCCCCAGATGTGAAAAGTGGGTTTGTTTTGCAGAACGCTCACTCAGGTGCAGCCTGCGGCAGTCTTCTCTCGCTGTTTTGTATTTAAAAAAAATAATAATAATTTTTACAAAGCTTGCGTAGACGTCTACAAAGCTGAAGTGAGAGGTTACCGTTCCCACGTTTTTAGATGGTGTTTTTTTCTAACAGATTCTGCTGAACAATAACTAGATAACTGCAGACAAATTTGACGTTTAACATTCGAATGACGTGGCCAAAGCATGTCATCTGCACAGTCAAATATCAAGAACAGACAATAGTGTTCCAGCTTGTTTTTTTGCAGCACATCTACTTAAACCAAAAATTGGCACAGATAGTAGGGCTGGAGTTAACTGCTACCCTCTTGGTTTTGCCAATGCTTATTATGTTTGTGAATGGTTTTGCATGAAGACCCATCGTATGAAAAAACAGGCATTTCCCAGGAACAAACATATGTATATTTATATGCGAAATCACACATTGCGCTAGAAATCCCTGGCGCTGAAGGAACTACTTATTGTGTGGACGTGCACATTGAGAAGAGGAACTATGTTCTCACTGAAGGAACTACTTATTGTGCGGACGTGCACATTGAGAAGATGAACTATGTTCTCACTGAAGGAACTACCTATTGTGCGGACGTGCACATTGGGTATAGTTTAGATATTTTTATTTAAAGCAAAAGTTCTTGTCTAGGGGCAGACCTAACACGAGCAAGTGATTGCAGGTTCTTGCACTACAGTAGTCTTACACAAAATCACTCACGATTTCTTAACCTCTTCAGTGCCCATGACGAGATAGTCTCGTCATGGAGCACGGTTGCCCATGAACCCCACCCACTAGTGCAATGCCCGGCACAGGAGGGGGAAAGGGCGTGGCACTGAAGGGGTTAAAGAAAGTGAAAGATAAAGCAGATTAAGAAAAAATCATTAGGACGTCCCTATGTGAACAAGCATTGGCAAAGTTTTGCTTTTTTGACACATTTTATTTGCTTCTGCTTTTTGCTGATGCTGTGCAACACCGGCAAAGAAAGCAATAAAAGGAGTAATGATGCAGCTGGGTCATTTCATATGCACATATATGCTTCATTACATATGGTGTATATAAACAAACATTGGCATAGCCAATAGGTCTCGCCTTTGGGACCTTATAAGTGTTTAGTTATCCAGCACAATATCCTTGGTGCAACAACATCAAGTGTTGCATGGCTAAACACTTATAAGGTCCCAAAGGCGAGACCTATTGGCTATGCCAATGCTTGTTCTGCTTTCTTGTCTGAACCTGGAATAAATAAAATATATAACACGTAATCTCTGTTGAATAGAATACAATTACATACGGGTGGGCACTTATTGTACGCAAACATTGAGTACAACTGGATAGGATAAATCTGGCCTCCATGTCCTTAATAGAATTGAAAATTCTTGGCGCGAATGCTAGCAATTTTTTTATTCTATTACAGGACCGGAGGCTTTGGATTATGTTTGTTTAACACTTATCAAACACCACAGTATTTATATCACCCACCGGTTTATAATAAAATTGCTTAAACATAGACTCTGATGACCAATCTGCAGATTTCATAATGTCCTGAATAGTTGAACCAAAAATAAATGTTTTGGACGCCATAGCGTCTCGTACAGTATGTGCTCCAAACACCTGGGTATCAACACCAGCTTTTTTCATAAGTGACCTCAACCATCTAGCTATTGTCGCCGCAGACACAGGCTTAAATGGTTCATGCAAGACGATCAATAACTGTTTGAACCTTCTGGTCTCAAGGACCGTGTACTCTCTTCATATGCTTTAAGGCACTGTACAACATAAAATGTATCTTTGTTAGGAAAAGCATTATACTCAATGCTACTTGACATCGTTTTTGTCCTTCCAGTAATGGTAAAGGAAACTCCCTCCAGAGTAAATACTTTACCTGTAATGTCGAGAGCTTTCACATCAGAAGAACGTCTGCAGGCAGATAGACATGAAAGCATAGCTAATTTAGCTGATAGCTGCTTTCTGGATAACCGATCGTTACCCGGATATTTGTCCAAAAGGTTTATAACCAGTGATACATCCCATAAACATGAATATTTTGGTCTTGGGGGATTAGCCACTCTAATGCCTTTAAGCAACTTACACACCACTGGGTGCATGCTTACCGGTTTTCCGTCTACCTGTGTATGTCCTGTGGATATAGCTGATCTGAAATTGTTGACTGAACGATATGCTAAGCCTTCTGAGGCTTTGTTGGACATGAAGTTTACTATATGGGATAACTCTGCCTCCACGGGATCTACGTGCCGTTCCACACTCCAAGAAACCCAACATTTCCAAGATGAGGAATATCTCTTTCATGTGGAAGGGGCCAAGGCTTGTCTAATAAATTCGGAAGCCTCGTTCGAAATTCCTGGCATTTCCCACTGTTGCCGGAAAGCCTCCATGCCATCAGGGACAACTGCCCCGACATTATCATCAGATGCAGTTCTCTGTGAGGGCCTTGCAGTAGCGTCTGAGACAAAGGAAGCATCCTGGGGAGGGCGCAACTCATCTCCAACAATATCGGGAACCAGGGTTGCAACCCCCACAGCAGCGTCACCAAAATCACCTCTGCCTGTTGACGGGCTATCTGAGTCTTATCTCTGAGGATTAGGATGAACGGGGGAAAGGCATAATTCAGATTCCTTGCCCAGTTCGGGGAGAAGGAGTCCATCGCTCTCACCAACTGGTCTTCAGCTGAAGAACGTCTGCAGTTGTCGATTCAGTCTGGATGCAAAGAGGTCTATCTCGCAAAGACCTCACACAGTCTGCAACCATTGGAACAGTTGCAGCTGGAGTTGCCAGTCGTTGTAATTCTTCAGATATCTGAAATTCCAAACCGCAACAGTGTTCGACTGCCCTAGAATGTATTCCGCAATTACTGATATCTGCTGATTCAGGCAATAGTGCCAAAAATCCTTTGCAATTTCCACAAGCAGGAACAACCTCGTACCTCCCAGCTTTTTGATATATCTCTGCCGAGATATTGTCCATCCTGAGAAGGATGCAACAAGACATTTGTTGGGGACAGAGTTTGTATCGCGAACGACCCTGTTAACAGCTCCAGGGAGTTGATGTGGAGTGATAGTTCTTGAAGGGACCATCGACCTCCTGTGCGCCCCCTCAGCCCCAACGGCTGGCGTCTGACTCTATAACCAATTCTGGTTGAGAACTGAAGATGGCTCTGACATTCCAGGCCTCTACGTGACCTAACCACCATTGCATCTCTTCCCTCACTTCTTGCGTTCGGGAAACCAGATTTGTATATGACAGCCCTTTGCGTAGATGTTAGATCTTTAATTTCTGAAGGGCCCGATAATGTAACGCCCCGGAAAAATCACCTGTATTGAGGACGCTAAAAACCCCACTATCCTGGCAATTGTCCGGAGAGATACCACCTGTTTGGATAATGCTGATGTGATCTCCTTCTTGAGATCCCATGGCTTTGACTTGGAAAGTCTCAAATGAGCTGTCTGTGAGTCCATGACAAATCCCAGGAAGTCTATCGTCTGGGAGAGACATAAGGTTGATTTGGGTTTGTTGATCACAAAACCCTGGTTCTGTAGAAGGGACATCGTCATCTGCAAATGAAGATTGGCCAATGATTGATTCTGAATCATGATAAGTATATCGTCTAAGTACACTATCATGCAAACTCCCTGTGCTCTGAAATGGGCTATCACCGACTTCATTACCTTGGTGAAACACCATGGTGCAGAGGAAAGCCCGAAAGGAAGGGCCAAATATTCCAATCATCGGTTCCTACATTGAAACTGTAGGAATCGTCGATGAGGAGGATAAAGAGGAATCGTCAAATAGGCATCCTTTAGGTCAAGGCGGACCATCCAGTCCCCCTTTTTTAATAGATCTGTCAACAGAGCGATCACTTCCATTTTGAAGTGTTTGTAAACCATAAAATGATTGAAATCTCTCAGGTTTGCCACCAAACTGTGGCCACCACCCTTCTTCTGCACCAGGAAGACGTTGCTAAAGAAGCCGTGAACCTCGATGTCGCAAAAAGCAATCACGTGCTTCTGCAGCAATTCTTCTATTTCTGCGTCTTGAAAAACACATTCTTGTTGGGAAAAATTGAGTCGGATGTTTGTCCTGAAAGGGAATCTGATAAAACTCTAGGTAGAAACCTTGAATAGTCTGTAAGATCCAAGCATCTTGTAACAACACTCTCCAATTGTGTATGAAGAACTGTGTACGACCCCCAATGGCAGGTGAGACAATCCTGTTACACTTACCTGAAGAGTTTTGAGCTTGAAATCTTGCTCTGTGGCCACCTCTGTTGAACCGGCGTTTGTTGAACCTTTGTCTGGTCTGGTAGAAGGTACCACCTCTGGTAGAGTCCAAGTCACCTCTACCTCACCCATAGTCTCCTCTGGGAGGACCTTGGTAGTATTGGCGGCCTGGCGAGCGTCCTCTGCCTCGCCCGGCTCTGTTAAAAAGGCCAGCATGAAACACACGTTTAATGCCTGACTGGGCTTCGTCTAGTCAAGTAAAAGTACCTACGTACTTTGACACATCTTTGACAAATCTTTCACCAAAGAGGTTACCCTCTGCCAGTGGACCTGGTTCAGCTGAGGCCAGTTCTGTCAAACTGGAGTCCATTCTCATTAGTAGTGATTTGCGCCTTTCCGTGGTGATGGCGCAGTTTGCGTTTCCCAGGTGACAAACTGCCCTTTGTGTCCAACCTGCCAGAATATCTGGATCTATGGGATTGGCTGACTCCTTTCCCATGTCTAGTGTCTTGGCCAGGGGTCCTGCTGCGTCGAGGAGCTTGTCCTGGCAGCCCCGCCAGGCTCGATCAATGCCCTTTTTAGGCTCTTTTGCGAACTTTATAAGAAAAGTCTAGAGGCTAGCATCGATATTGGGAGTTTTTGCAACCCTGTTTGGGATATCCGGGCGAGGGCACTCCAAGCATAATCTGTTGCGTACCTCCTTATCAAAACCTTTCTTAAGGTTGTAATGTAAATAGTCCACCACTTCAGGGGCTGAGACCCAATAGGATGACCTGGGATGAATTATGCTTGTCGGGTCAAAGGTAAAAGGTGTATTGGGGATTTTAGACATCATATTGGGTACTGAAAATAACTGCCTTTCTAGATTTCTTTTTGTTGGGTGCCTCTTCGTCCTTAGTGTCAATGTCGGTCGCGTCGGTGTCTATGTAAACTTTTGGTTTGCGTTTGGCTTTACCACATTCAGTGGTTGATGGTGTGGAATAGCCGTGATCCACTGCTTTCGCCTGTGGCAGGTTAGCCAATGCACCAGCATGGGTCCATGACCCCGTCATACTATCATCTACAGGTGTAACTTTGGGTGTTTCAAGAGGGTTTTGGAACTCGTGCCATTTCGCAAAGCTTTCCAGCTGTTTGGTAATAGGCTTTAGTGCCGCTGCTAAGGCTTGTTGCACCATTTTAGGGACTGTACTTTCAATTGACCTGTTTACAGACTGCTGGACCGATGCGTCCAGGGCGTCAACAATATTATCTTCAAGTACACTATCCTTCTTTTCATTATAGTAGGGTTCATCCTCCTCAAATCTCACCCATTCTTCTATTATGGATCACTAGTCCCACTCTTGCCCAAGGATTAAAGATTAAAGGCAGAGTAGATATAGGAGGAGTCAGGGGGGAGCCAACCCACTTGCACACAGAGTAGGTGGAATTACAGATCTACTTAGCTCCTCAGCAAAGCTGTGGTCTTTATTATTTCAGCCCAGTCTTCAGGGCGTAATGAGCCAGCTTTCAGTGTTTTATGGAGCGTGTGCTCACTCCCTGGGCTGACTACTGTTGCAGCCAGTCAGGCATACACTCTCTGTGCTGCTGGTGTAAGATCCCGGCTTTTTTTAGCCTCATAACGATCAAGGGGAAACGTACGACATGGGTAGCCCAAATATAGCCCAAAAGTAGCCCAATTGGGCTATGCATGTCGGACGAGTCTTGGCTCAGCTGTGATGTCGGGCCTGACAATGGGGGGCCTCCGACAGTGAGCGCTAGGATCGCACTTGCATTCAGATGCAGAAATATGACAGAACTACACCACCTACCTTGGTGTTACATTCTATTTTCATTCAATGAATACCGTTCGCGGGTCAAACACACTCGTGCTAGCACGCGTGTCGTCAAATAAAGCACTCAGGGTGGGAACTATAATTATTAAGGCAAACCGCCTGCTCGGGCCAAAAAACAATCACACAGCGGGCGTAAACAATCCCCAAAGGTATAAACAACCAATATCAAGCCGCAGCATGTAACCATGCAATGATACAAATATGCAAATAATTCAAGCTCGTTCCGACAAGCGCGCGCTTAAGGAACAGCTGATTAAACATACAATCATTAATTTGAATAGTAAAAAACAAATAGCGCTTATCTCTGCCATGAGCAGCAAAGAATGAGGCTCATGGGACTGTGATGGTGACTCTTATAGGGTCTGATAGGACATGATTGGTGGAAGAGCACCATGGGAAATGTAGTTTATTTGTGTTATGAAAACTCTTTTTCATTGGCTGCTGTATTTGACAGTAAAGAAAGAGAAACATAATCCGATGCCTCCGGTCCTGTAATAGAATTTAGATTTATTGCAGTGACACAGCAAGCGCACTCACTAAGAGGTTACTACAGAACAAACTGAAGAGCATTCAGCATTCCACAGGAAACATTTCTATGGAATGCAGAATGCTACACAAATACAAACATGGCACTTTTTGGTGTATCTCAAGTAAAAACGTTGGAAAAAGTAATAGACGCTGACATAGATTTCTGTCCTGCTGTGAAACTTTTAATTTTGGCCCACCTCCTAGACATCACTGCTGCTGGAAATGAACCTGAATAGTAGCAGGTCTGCAAGCGAACTTGTGGTCAGTATTAATAATAGACTCCTCAAAATATTTTATTTATTTTGATTGTGAATGCTATATATAGAGTTATCTTCTAGCAAGGGATTTAGGATGCCTACATAGCTCTCTCTGAAGGATTGTTTGGGATATTTTAGAGACAGTATAAAGCTTTCATATACAAAGAGTAATTTTTATCAATGTTTTATACTATCTTAAAAAATACCAACTTCTATGTTAATGTTTCATACCCCGGAGGGGAGACTGTTAATAGATTTCTGTGGATTTCTTTTTTTCAATCACATCCTTCCTCTTTTGTTTTTAGGTCTCGCCTAGCGTTGCAGCGCGAATGCGCTGCCATCGCTTTGCGAGGCATGCAGTATATACTGTTGTCTGTAAGCTTCGTGGAAGCTCCACCAACTCTCTGCCCATTGGCTTTTGTCTTAAATGCTGCCTTCTGATTTGTTTGAGGCTTGTTAGTCCCTCCTCATTAATCATTTGTATCCTTCCACGGCTATTGGCCCCTTTACTCCTAGCACTATTTTCTTTTAGGCCTCGTCTAGCACTGCAGCAAGCATGCGCTGCCATCGCTTTGCAAAGCATGCAGTATATACTGTGGTGTGGAAGCTTCGTGGAAGCTCCTCCCACTCTCTGTCCATTGGCTTTTGTCTTAAATGCTGCCTTCCGATTGGTTTGAGGCTTGTTAGTCCCACCTCATTCTTCATTTGTATCCTTCCATGGCTATTGGCCCCTTTACTCCTAACACTATTTTCTTCCCTGTCTCCCCACCCCATCACCCCCTTCCACAGTCTGTGACTTTTCAACGTCCCCTGCCCCTCCCCCCCACTCTCATTCGTGTTTTCTTGCCTGCCGGCACTTCCGTTTTCATCTTTATTATTGCCGCCTTGAAATATGCGCGTTCAAGATGCGTTCTGTACAAAAAATTCTCTTGTTTAATGAACTTGATTTTAATGTTACTCTAAATATAATAAGACTCTAGGCAACATTCGGGGTATGCATGGCAACTGACGCCTCTTAGTTCACAAAAGGCATTGTTGTCGGGCAGGAGGAGCGGCAGTGTTTTAAATCATGCTTAAAACAAGCACTTTTAATAACTTCCTAACATTTCTGTGCTATAATCTTGTGTACTGAGGTGATGCGCTAAAGAAATGCACTTTTTTGAATTCTAAAGAGACATTATCACACATTTACATCATGTTTACTGTATGATTAACATCTCGATCATTTTCACGTCTCGCCCACTGGCTCGTATACATTTGGCTCTTCTCCGGCTGGCTCTACCTGCTAATTAATATATTGGCTTGTGCACCTCTAACAAAGAGAGATGAATGGCTACATGACAGTGAGCCTGGTAGATGGTAGAAAAATAGACTGGTGCAGACAAACAGACAAAGTCAGTCTCCATTGTCTCACGTCAGAATCATCACTTTCAATAACCTGGAAATCTGCTAGCAACTCCCGCATGCCCCAACCTCATCCCCCTCACCTATTCTTAGCAGATGCGGCAGATTCTGAGCTGTGCCCTGCTGGTGCAGAGGAGCACGGCAGAGTCTGTAGAAGTGCTAGGATCCCTAGCCTCTCCGGGTGGGCACCTAAGCCTTCCGAGTGCCTTCACACTCAGAATAAATGAATACATTTTGTTCTGTGCTTTAGTCACCCCTCTGTGAGCACTGTCTGGTAGATGAACCTCTGTGTTAATAAACACATTCAAAGAGGGGGTTGGGTACAAACAAACAACAGCCACAATACCGTACATTTTGAACATGTAGTTAAATAACTGCTCATCGAGTACCTCATTGGCTGATCATTTCATGGCACTACCAAAACTACATTTGGACACATTTGCTCAACTGTAAAAGACTCCCTTCTATGGGTCATTTAACAACTCGGGGCTTTGGGGTTAGGTAACCTACTTTGGATGCTGTGTAAAAGAGTAAATACAAAAATTAATGCAATGAAACTAAGCAACCAGTACTGTCTAAAACACTATGAAAACTGACATGCATTCTGGCATTTTGTTTAGTTAATGTCAATTTCCTCATAGATGCGAGTAAAGTACTCTTAATATCTTAATGAAATCTGCACTCTTTTAACTAATAGCACCAGGCGACCTTTGACAACTAGGCAATGAAGACATTTTCATGTACCCCCAAAGCCCACCTGCCCCCACCCTGTTGGCAAACTTCATTGCCTCCCACTGTTTTGGCAATAACCAAGACGTAGGCTAGTGAGTCAAATAGTCCAGAAAATGAAAGAGAAGCCGGGATTCAGATTCACATGCTCCGATACCGATCGCGTTGTTTAGTCTGTAAGCACTACTTTTATTAACGAGTTTCGCATTATTAAAGCACCACGGTGTGCATGTGTGGCGACACTTCACCCATGAGGTACGTACCAAACAATTGTTGACACATTCCACACTGCGTCTTTTTCAATATATTTATTACGAAGTGCAGGACCTTTCCAAGGGACTTTGCACACTACATACGTTCACTCCAAAAATAAAACGTGTAGGTGAAAAAGAAATTGCCATTTACAACGTCAATAGCTCTAACTCACAAATGCGAGACCTATTTGCATTGCAAATGCTTGTTTTTTCTTCAACTACTTTTTGCATCACTATAAAGTGAAAGGGCACCGCCTAATTAGATAAGATCTTTATTGCATAATCTGAAAGGAAAGCAGTCCAGTGGCTAGCAAATATGTTATGGCCCCAGTGCAAGTATGTAAATGGACCGCATGGTGGGCTCTTTGGTCTGTGAAATACAGCAGTAATCAGAGTTCAGTAGGCCCCTCAGGCATTTGTGCCCGGCACCACTGCACCTGCTTCTCCAATGGAAGGTACGCCCCTGAACACGTGATAAATGGAAACGTACCGATATTGTGTGCAACCTATATCAATCAATCAATCATAGTATTTGTAAAGCACGCTACTCACCAGTGAGGGTCTCAAGGCTCTGAGAGGGGGGGGGAGTTTCGGCACTGCTCGAAGAGCCAGGTCTTGAGGAGTCTTCTGATGGCAAGTAGGTCTTCGGTCTGCCGTAGGTGGGTAGGTAGGGTGTTCCAGGTCTTGGCGGTGAGGTAGGAGAAGGATATGCTGCCAGAGGTTGTTCGTTGGATGCGGGGGACGGCGGCGAGGGCGAAGCTTGCGGAGCGGAGCTGGCTGGTGGGGGTGTGGAAGCTGAGTCTGCTGTTCAGGTAGGCTGGTCCGGTGTCGTGGAGTGCTTTGTGTGCGTGGGTGAGGAGTTTGAAGGTGATCCTCTTGTCGACGGGGAGCCAGTGTAGGTTTGTCAGGTGGGGGGTGATGTGGCTGCGGCGGGGGACATTGACGATCAGTCGGGCGGAGGCATTTTGGATGCGCTGTAGTCATCGTAGGTGTTTGGCTGGGATTCCGGCGTAGAGTGCATTGCCGTAGTCCAGCCTGCTGCTGAAGAGGGCCTCTGTCCACTTGTAGTTCCTGCGAAGCGTGCGGAGGGTGTTGTAGCAGGAGGAGGAGACGGCGTTGACCTGTTTGGACATGGAGAGGGAGGAGTCGAGGATGAATCCTAGATTGCGTGTGTGGTCAGTAGGTGTCGGTGCTGTCCCCAGAGTGGTCAGCCACCAGGAGTCGTCCCAGGCCGAGGGGTTGGGTCCGAGGAGGAGGACCTCTGCCTTGTCCGAGTTCAGTTTCAGCCGGCTGCTCCTCATCCAGTCGGCGATGGCCTTCTTTCCGTCGTGGATGTTGGTTTTGGCGGTACGTGGGTCCTTGGTGAGAGAGAGGATGAGTTGAGTGTCGTCAGCGTAGGAGATGATGTTGAGGTTGTGGTGGCCGGCCACTTGTGCGAGTGGGGCCATGAAGATGTTGAACAGCGTTGGGCTGAGGGAGGAGCCCTGGGGGACATCGCAGATGATGTTGGGGGCTTCGGATCGGAAGGGTGGGAGGCGGACGCTCTGGAATCTGCCGGAGAGGAAGGATGTGGTCCAGTCGAGGGCCTTCTCTTGGATACCGGCTTCTTGGAGGCGTGTTTTTAGAGTGCGATGGCAGACCGTGTCGAAGGCGGCCGAGAGGTCCAGGAGGATGAGGGCTGATGTTTTGCCGTTGTCTAATTGGCGCCTGATGTCGTCTGTGGCTGCGATGAGGGCAGTCTCGGTGCTGTGGTTTCATCTGAATCCGGATTGGGACGGGTCCAGAATGTTGTTGCCTTCGAGGTGGTGGGTCAGTTGCATGTTGATGATTTTTTCGATGACCTTCGCCGGGAACGGGAGCAGGGAGATGGGCCGGAAGTTCTTGAGGTCCTTGGGGTCCGCCTTGGGCTTCTTGAGGAGGGCGTTGATTTCGGCGTGCTTCCAGCTTTCCAGGAATGTCGCTGTTTCGAAGGAGATGTTGATGACCTTTCGTAGTTGGGGGGCAATGGCTGCGTTTGCCTTGTTGAATATGTGGTGTGGGCATGGGTCTGTCGGAGATCCTGAGTGGACGGAGTTCATGACGTTGCGTGTCTCGTCGTCGCTGATGTTGGAACAGGAGGTAAGGCGGTTGGCGTTGTTGGTGTTCGGAGGAGGGGTGGAGTCTGGCGTGGTCGGGTCAGTCGTGGTGTTGAAACTGTCATGGATGTCAGTGATCTTGCGGTGGAAGAAGATGGCAAGTGAGTCGCACAGTTCCTGTGAGGGCGGGATGTCGTTGGTGCTGGCGCTTGGGTTGGAGAGTTCTTTAACGATGCGGAAGAGCTTTTTGCTGTCGTGTGCGTTGTTATCCAGGCGGTCTTTGAAGGAGGACCTCTTGGCTGATCTGATGAGGGGGTGGTGTCTGCAGGTGGCCTCCTTGTGGGCTGCGTGGATGTCCGGTGTACGTCCATGGAGCCATTTCTTCTCCAGTTTCCGGCATGCGCGCTTGGAGGCCAGGAGCTCGTCGGTGAACCAGGTGGCTCTCTTGATGGCGTGGCTGTTGGAGGGTTTCTTCAGTGGGGCGAGGGTGTTGGCACAGTCGTCGATCCACTGTCTGAGGTTGTGGGCTGCGGCATCTGGGTTGGTGGGATCGGTGGGAGGGTTCTGGGAGAGGGTGGTGAGCAGCTGGTCTTTGGTGACTTTGCTCCAGCCGCGGCGAGGCAGCTGTTGGGTGCGGTGGTGCGTGGTTGGTTTTTTGAAGGTGAAGTGAATGCAGCGATGGTCGGTCCAGTGGGGTTCGGTGGTGTGGTCGAAGGCGACGTGGGTGCTTGTGGAGAAGACGGCGTCCAGCGTGTGGCCGGCGGCGTGGGTGGGTGCAGTACCGAGTTGTCTGAGGCCGAGGTTCGCGAGGTTGCCGATCAGCGTGGTGGAGTTGACGTTGTTGTTGTTCTCGAGGTGGAAGTTCAGTTCCCCGAGGAGGATGTAGTCTGTGGAGGCGAGTGCGTGGGTGCTGGCGAGGTCGGCGATGGAGTCGCTGAACTGGGCCCGGGGTCCGGAGGGTCTGTAGACGAGCGTTCCTCTGAGGGTGGTGCTGGGGTCGGTGTGGATCCGGAAGTGCAGGTGTTCGGCGGTGTTGAGGGTGTCGTCTGCATGGGTGGTGACCTTGAGGGTGGACTTGTGGACGATGGCAATTCCTCCTCTGATGCCATTGGCGCGGTCCCTGCGGGTGATCTTGTAGCCGTCTGGGATGGCAATGGCGATGTCTGGTGCAGAGGAGTCGTTCCACCATGTCTCGGTCAGGAAGGCTACGTCCGGGGTAGTGGCGTCGAGCAGGTCCCAGACCTCGATGGCGTGTCTGGGTGCGGAGCGAGAGTTGAGGAGTATGCAGCGGAGGTGGTTGGGTCTGGTCCTTGATGGTTTGGTGGTACTGTCGCAGGTGAAGCTGCAGCTGCATCAGGAAAAGGGCCCGTGGGTGCGTTTTGGGGTGGCCTGGTTGCAGCGTTGGTCTCGGCCGGTGTTGAGAGCGTGGAGGGAGTAGGCATCGTAGCTGAGGCTGGGTATGGTGCGGTGGGGTGCACGGGGTCCAGGGGTTCTGGCACGGGGTGCGGTCCAGGTGCAGACGGGCGCAGACAAGCGCAGACGGGCGCAGACGGGCTTGCCTCTGGCACGCCTCCGGCACGCCAGCGGCACGCCTGCGCAGCGTCCTGCATTAAGAAGGAGTGGAGGGAGGGAGGAGCAGCTGGGAGGCAGGTGGCAGGAAGCGAATGGGAGAGGAGGGGGGCAGGGCCGCAGGGGACACAGCGGCGGGAAAGGAATGCGTGGAGTGCGGGGAGCGGGGCGGCGAAGAACTTAAGGCACAGCAGAAAGGAAACAGGCAACAAAAACACAGGTAACAGTTATTTAAGTAGCGTGCAGAAAAACAGGCAACAAATACATGCAACAGTGACTAAAGCAGCGCACAGAGAAAACAGGCAACAAATACAATACAAATACGGGAAACAGGCAGCAGATCAGACCGAATACTTACCGCCCACCACTGGGCCACCAGGGATGAGGCGCAGGCGGGAGCCTGCGGGTGGAGGAGGGCCTCGAACTCCCAGCAGCAGCGAGGGGCAGCAGACAGAGGACACAGCACCAGCAGGGAACGCTGGAGCGGTGGGGGGAGCGTCGTGGCCTGAGAACAGGTCAAGGTTCGCACCCTCGCCGCACAGCGTCCTGCATTAAGAAGGGGTGGAGGGAGGGAGGAGCAGCTGGGAGGCGGGTGGCGGGAAACAAATGGGAGAGGAGGGGAGCGGGGCCGCAGGGGAAGCAGCGGCGGGAAAGGAATGCGGGGAGTGCGGGGAGCGGGGCAGCGAAGAACTTAAAGCACAGCAGAAAGGAAACAGGCAACAAAAACACAGGCAACAGTTATTTAAGCAGCGCACAGAAAAACAGGCAACAAATACAGGCAACAGTGACTAAAGCAGTGCACAGAGAAAACAGGCAACAAAGACAATACAAATACAGGAAACAGGCAGCAGATTAGACCGAATACTTACCGCCCACCACTGGGCCACCAGGGATGAGGCGCAGGCGGGAGCCTGCGGGTGGAGGAGGGCCTCGAACTCCCAGCAGCAGCGAGGGGCAGCAGACAGAGGACACAGCACCAGCAGGGAACGCTGGAGCGGTGGGGGGAGCGTCCTGGCCTGAGAACAGGTGAATGAATGAATGAACAGATCCACAGAGTACCATCGAGCTGGTTTACTGCGTGCCAAACAATATATAGATGACAGAAAACCAAAATGATCATGAGAGCCTTGTTTGGCTTAGGATAAACAGACCGAGGTGGAATCAGTTATCATCCATGCCTGTGATCGATCATCATCATTGAGAGATAACCTTTGTTGTCTCGCAGTATCCCCTTCTAAGTGACACTGCCTTTTTTTCATCTAGTGTTCTTTGCAGTATATGTTTTTACAACTGTTCATTTTTTTTTTCACTTGACATATCATCGGGTTGAGTAGGTAGTAGATTGACTAGGCATTTCCATGAAGAGTACTGAGGCATAGTGTCTGATATTAGATACTGGAAATTGCGTTATTACCTATTTCAACAATGTAAAGGTTGTTCCACCAGCGTAAGTGCACATGTTGTAGAATTACGCTGGGGAATATGCCTTTGTGAAATGGAATTTTTTTTTACTTGTCTATTACTCTTGGAAAATAATATAATATGTGTAGGAACTCCTTTCCCAGCCCAATTCTTCCTACATAAAAACAATCCTGAGAGGCTTTTTCTTCTTTCTATGTGTGCTGCAAAATGCAGTGCACACAGAAAGAGTAAACAACGAGGAGAAATAAGCATATTTTTTCTCATTACGCCTCTGCTGGGGAGACATATCCTTTTGGTGAAGTCTTAGGTTTACATGGTCTTGTAAATCTGGGAATGTTCCATATCCATGGGGGTGGCATGGGAACTCCCACGCAATGCCCACTGAATGCCTACCCAGGGCAGAGTAATCCAACGCAGCGATTTGCGCTGCATTACTCCATATTTTGGATCCACTCAAAACACACACACAGTGGCTCTGCGTGGCTTCAACAATATGTGCAAGAGCGAAACAAACCGGGTCATTAATATGGCCCTAAATTTCTTCAGAAGTAATCCGTGAGGGGATTGTCAAGTTTGTGGTCAGGCTCCATTCCAGTCTCTGTGGTCTCTGTCAAAAGGTCACCGTAGTCTTCGCCAGCGACTATGGATTGGGGTTAGGAACACTGATCACACGAGGTGATGATTTCCCTCATGGATTAGAGTCTTCAAAAATCCCCAGGTCTGCAAGGCGAGGGGGCGAAACACGTGTTGGATGTTTTGTTGCTTGCTTGATAAGACAACAATCATGGAAAAGAAGTAAAAGGAACAGAAACAATCTTTCCAATGTAGGAACTTGCATCTTTATTATTCATCGCCTATAACAATGTGCAGCAACGTTATTTTGAGAAAGTGTAATTAATGAGAAACCTCTAGCACTTAAACCCTTGATTAAGCACATCCTAGGGCAACAGTGTATATACTAAATGATCAGCATTGTGTACTCTTTAGCATTTTGTGATTACGAGTAGTGAGCCCCACCCTCTCAATTAGAGTGCATCTCACACCACACCAAATTTAGGTCTAGAAAAACAGTATAGAGATAACACAGTCTGTAGGGCCTTCAATATTAAATTACACATTTTTCAAATATTCAATTTTGCAGTTATTAATCTGTGTTAACTGGGTAAATTCACCACTTTTTTAATGAAGCAAACAGTACTAGCTCCTGGACAAGGGTGGAACTTATGTATGCACGATTTAGAACTCTCACAAAGCCAGTAATATTTAAATTAGTTATCAGGAAGCTGAGTAGGTGGGGTGTGAGTACATGTGAAGGAGGGAGTTCCAAGAAGTGAACATGAACAAATAGAAGTGTCAGATGGTGGTGAAGGACACACAATGTACATTTTGCAAATGCCCGCCAAGTATTATAGCGTTTAAGGGCTTTCACAGAAGAAAATACATAATCTAAGCCTAAACCGACTAGGAGTAAATGTAGAAGGTGAAGGGAAGTGCACAAATCAATTAAAAATTCTGAAGCTGTTGACAAGAAGAAGTGTCACCTATGCAAACATGTTTTAATGAAGGAAAGAATAGTTAAGCAGGAGCCAAGATATATTTTTGCATTTGTCCTAAACCTCCCTCCCACAAGAATACCTTATGCATGAGTAAGTGTCACATGGGCAGTGATGTATATCTAGGTAGATGTCAATTACTTGTGTGAATATCAAATAGTCCCTGTGGAAATGTATGCAATACATAAGCATTACATACTTAAAGTATGTGAAATGGAAATGTTTGTGGGAGAGCAGAAAGAGCTAATTTATTCACATGAGTAGGCAAACAACGCATAAGAAATTGAAATGGATAGAATGCTGCGTCATGAAAATTAAGCGATACGTCATCTCGTGTTTAGCAAAACCTGTCCCAAACAGCTAATACTTGAGGGCTCATTCACAATAAAACTGCTATGGGTAGTTGTGACTTATTGCTCTAGTACGCGTGGCTAAATATGGGATTTCAGGAGTAATCCAGGAATTCTTCGGACTCAGTCCTTGCTTACTTTACTCCTGGAATTCCAGAGGCAGTCAGGTGTACTACACGACTAAATCAGAAAAATCTTTGAGGGTCAGACCCACAGTCCCTATTATATTATGCTGAGTCAGAAGTTGGTGAACTCTGACCCTTGGACAGGGCGACATTCCTTTTGGAATGAGACAAACACTTACCTATTTGGGGGGAAGGTGATCCCTTGCTGACTGTCGCAAAACCTGGTAGTTCAGCCCTACACACGTTATGGCCAACTACTCATTTTCTGTGTAGGCTATAGAGTCAATTTACCATTACACGTCTTAATAAAATAGCTGATGAAAGTCACTAAAAGTCATGTTTCTTTTTATTAGAACAGTGTTTTCAAAAAAATTGCTAATAGGCTTTGAGAAAATATTTTTTTCCTGTGGCTGGGATAGCTGCTGTAAGTCTAAAATGGGTTAATCATTCTTCCTGAATTTTTATATTAAGCATTTTATATTACTTTATTGACTCGAGTTTTATGCTCTTCTTCATTTTGACAGTAAAGAATGACCAAGCAATACTCTCTGAAAATTGGAGACTATTTGCCGCTGCTCTCCGCAGAGGAGAGTGAATAATAGGGTGCCCTGGAGGAATTTCAAAGGTATCACTCAACAGAAACTTTTGTGTCTGAAGAAAACGAGATCATTTTATCATGGTAGGCATACTGATCGGTTTGCTTTAATAAAATGGCATATTTCTGTCTTTAATCTCTAGTCAGTCAGCCATTAAAATCATGCGAATGTGTTGGCATGCAGCCGATGTTAACACTTGTATATTTAGGGCTGTCACAAAAATACACTAATCAGCAACAGCTTGTGCTTTGTGAGCAGGCTGAGGAAAGACAATCAGTGATATTGAAAATGATTCGTGTGTTAAGACTAATACTGCACAGCTAGCTATTTACAATCATTTGACGTGACCCATTAAATTAAATGTCACCTATTTCTTTGCATTAGCACTTCTTTTCCTTCAAGAGGGGGACAGTTACCAGAACTCCGAGTTCCATGGAAGGTAGAAGCATTCCTAAAATATGAACAAAAGGAGAGTACCTGAACCTCAGTTACCAAAGACATCTAGGTAGAGCGGTCTCTTGCTGCTATTTTCTGCAGTGGGCTCTGAGTAAGTCTAGTACTCAATATAGGTGTTATTTCATTCCCTTATAGTGAAATTGAACATTATTTTGTTCTGTCTCATCCACTGATATAGACCAGTGAGTTAATGAATGAGTGAGTGATTAAATGAGTTTGGTAGGTGAATCATGAGTGGGTGAGGGAGCAAATCTGCATGCCAGTGAGTGAGTGAATGTGCTTTGTTGGTTAGGACGCCTGTGATTGAGTGAGTGAGTGAGGTGAAATGCTGGGTAAGTGAGTGTGTAGACGCGCTTAAAGACCCGAGAATTATTTCAGAGTGCAAACCTACCTGCCGTGAGGTGAACGTCTCTCTAACTGGAGGAATCTTGCTTCCTGCACTTATTTCCATCGCCGTGAGGGGAACGGCTCTCCAACTGGGGGAATCTTGCTTCCTGCACTCATTTCCATCGCCGTGAGGGGAACGGCTGTACCGAACTCCAGTGCCCAGCATCCCCTGGCTCCCGTGAAGCGCCTGACGTCATCTGGGCGCCCCGGAGCCTTACAAAAGCAGCTGGGTGCCTCCGCAGCGCCGGACGCGCGCGGGCAGCGCCCGGGCGAAGCCCGGGCCAAGGGCGGGCCCGTCCTTGCCCGTCAAGGACCGTTCAAGACCGGGCCGGGCTCACCCTCTAATATTTGTCACTGGACACCAGAACTGTAAGTGTCGCGAACGAACTTTTGGCTGTGCTGTTGGTTACCCCTGACTGTTGAGTGATACTGAAGCACTACCCCTAACTTTCTAGGCACCATTTAGTAACCTTCCCCGGATTAACGCCGCCCCAACCTACGTGACTAATCAAGATCGGCCACCTTTGTAGGCTTTGCATCTTAGTAATTGTGGGCGGCCCGGGGCTGCTGAGTGGTGGCCTCCGATCATAAATTTTAAAATTCTGTTATTTTTTTAATGTCATTTCATATTAAGTGCTTTCTTTTTAATCTAGTAATTCCTGCGTTCGGTAATTTTGTGTTGGTTATTCTATTTCTTTGTGCCTTTGTATTTTGTTCTTAACGCGCTATGCTTAAATCAGTCGGGAATCCCCGCCCTGGTCTTTCTACACTTGATAACTATTTAGTTAAAGTAGTAGACAAAATTAATAAGGAACGTAGACTATCTTTGGGTTTAGGAAGTATACCTGACCCTACGATACAACCTACCACTGTGGAGATTTCTGCCCCTCTGCCCATTGATTCGTTGTTTCCCACTATTGATGATAGTTGTTCAGTGGTCTCTCCAGACAGTTTAATCAGGGAGGGCAACAATGAAAAAGTACAATCACGGGTTATTTCTGATGCTGAGGATTACCATAAGAAACCTGCTGTAAATAAGTTTCATCCTGATCTTGACTCCGTCGCCCCGGGTATAGCAGCCCCTAAACCTCATAGAGTGCTGAGGTCGGGGAGACACTTAAGCAGACCAATACACCCCAAGAAGGGGGGCCATAACAAGAAAAAGAATAGTGCCCCCTTACCAAGCGGGGGTCCCATCGAGTCTAACATCTTACTAAATGATGATAATCCCACCCATTCGACATTAGCTCCAGACCAGCTTGAGCTTCTTATAGGGATGATTGATGCTAAACTGGATAAAATAGTCCTTCCACTCCTCGACAAACTCGAGGTTGTTTCTAGGGAGGTTGTTAGATTAAGTGAGCTTGTACAATCTGGCCTGAAACCTACCAATAGCCAGCAACCAGCCACAGCTGTCGCTGCGATCCCTATGGTCGAGGGTCGGACCAGCAGGCATGTGCAACCTAACAAAGGAACCTCCATTGTTGGAACGACGTATATAGGTTCTAGTAACCCTGCTCAGATAAATAGTATTCCTATGATAGCTACTGAGCAGCAGAGTTATTTAAACTCACACTCCTCAGGGGGTTCTATAACAGTTACTACAGCATTACTTGCTTGCACTAATGAGGACCCTCTGAACCCGCCAACCACCCGGGCCCCGGGGAACCAGCTGAAGATCTCAAATAGGGGGATATCTAATAATCGTGGCCTACCTCAACCAAACCTCCCACCGGACTGCTCACCGTATGTAGCTGTCCTGACCAATGTTACACCAATTAGGGAGGATGGGCCTCATCTTTATACTGAATCACATGAGTCCTAAAAAATAAGACTGTGGCATGGCTAAATCGGGAGTGTGGCTTTCCAGTGGCTCTGGCGGACCAAATCTTGGCTACCACCAGGGTCAACTGGATTGGCACATCCCCAAAGCACATCTCTGGGGATTGTATTATTGTTAACTTCAGTAATCCACACCTTGCCACAACAGCTCTGATCCGAGCCACCTCTCGTCCTTGCAATGAGCAGGGCATCTCACTCCGTCCATTGGGCTTTTTTTATAGACAACGCATTAGTCATCATTTTTGCAACAATGGGGGGGTGAGTACGAGGGGAGAAGTTGTGGACAGGTCTGTAAATAGTTTTCATGCGAATACTGCTGATCGTTTTGAGTGCCTTAGCGGGCTAGATCAAAATTTGGTTCAACAAACATTTACGAGCAGCAGCTAAACAAAAAGTTCGTACCTGTATGATCTGTTGTCAGTTTAACCCAGGTAAAAGCATTTCCGTAGAACAGGGTGGATTTCAGCCTCCTGATCACCCTTTTGAAGTCCTCCAGATGGATTATATCCAGATGGAACGATGTCGAGGATTCAAATATGTTCTTGTAGTTGTCTGTGCTCTTTCCCGTTGGACAGAGGCATACCCGGTTTCAGATTACACTGCCCCGACTACTGCCAAACAGTTGGTTCGAGAATTTTTCCCACGGCACGGTTTACCACGTGTTGTCTACTCAGATAACGGCCAGCCGTTCTCATCCGAACTAATAAAACACGTTTCACTCTTGTTAGGCTATCAGTGGAAATTTCACTGTGTCCGACACCCCGAGGCAGCAGGTCTCGTGGAACGACATAATCAAACTCTGAAAATTAGATTGTCCAAGATATGTAGAGAGAAAGGTGTCGACGGGGTAGTAGCCTTACCCGTTGCACTCTTTTACATGAGAATGGTAGCGCACTCTCGAACAGGGCTATCCCCTTATGAGGTGATCTTTGGCAGACCACCAAATATGTGGGGGACGCCTATACCACGCAAAATAACTGATGTAGACTGTAATATGCTGACAGATTACTTGGCTTCCTTGATGTCTGCACTACAATCTTGTCGTTCACAGGTAGCTGCAGCCTTTCCCGACAACACCGAGGTGAAACCCCATGACGTAGTTCCCGGGGACCTGGTGTTAGTGAGAAATTTTGACCGGAAAACTCAGCTGGATCCTAGGTGGAAATCGCCTCAACTTGTACTGTTAACCACGAGGACAGCCGTGAAGATCGAAGGTCGCAAAGGCTGGATACATTCAAGTCATATCAAGAAATTTTATGGACTACCGTTCGATGTAAACGATACACCTCGCGTGTCTTCACCGATTGACTCAAAGCTTCCTTTGGTTGAACAGACTAATAAGGAACTATATAAACTAAAACTACGGTCTAACAAGTCAGACAATTTGATTGTTTAAGTCCTCTCCAAGGTGAATCGGTCGAATTTGTCTCTGACATGTACGCCCTAGACCTGAACAGAGAAAGAAACCGAAAGATGCAGTTGAAACAACATGCGTACTGTAAATCACTGCGTAGTCATTGCACAGTGACGTTAATAATTTTGTTTTTCTTAAATCTTTTAATAATCACTGCAAGTATATTGTTGCATATATATTATCCTATTTCTAAACATGTTTACAATGTTACTGCTGAACATTCTTTTAGTGAATTACCCCCGCATGAGTTGCCCTATAGATTTGCGCTGCGCAATAACACTTTTATTAGTATGTTACATCATTCCCATCAGGCTAGCAATGCTACAAATTGTTGGATATGTGGCCGACTCCCTCCCTATCAGAACTATAAGGGAATTCTGCCTCTCTTCCCATATCCGTTCACACACAATGGCTCCTGTGGAGCATGGTTTAGTTTAATTAATTCCTTCGATTCAAACTCAGTAACTTATCAAGACAATTGGGTATGGGGAAACCTGAACCTAGTTTTACTCAAAGCCTGCTACCCTAATAAGGAGGGACTTCCCAAAAGAACAGGAACTGATCTAGAAAATGAAGTATATGGATTAGGGAATTTCACGCTTAATCTCATGATCCTGAATGTTGAATCCGAAGCTGCACCAATTTTGCCCGCTATGTCAGTATTTCCAGTTAAAGGTGAATTATGTGTAAGAAAGAATGGTTCCATACATATGGGCCATAGTAGATGCACCACTGTAATAGAATTCAGTGATCAAGGCAAATCTACATTTAGAGCTTCTCGCCATTCCTACTTCGTATGTGGTCAGACTGCCTATATACGTTTGCCTCTAGATTGGGATGGTACCTGCTACATCGGATTCCTTTTGCCATCCGTTTTCCTAGCTCCTCCTGATTATCACAGAAATACTCATTTAGTACACAATAGAGAACGGAGAGATCTCCCAATAGTCGATTACACTGAAACAGCATGGGAAAAATACACAGATTTCAATAAAGGTCTCTTTCCCTATATAGGTACAGTTACCAATAGTAAGCTGATACGTAGATTAACCAGAACCCTTGAAGCAGTAGTGAACGAAACTATTTCCGCCTTAGGCAATTTAACAGAAGAGCAGTCTGCTATGCGGATTGTTGTGCTTCAAAATCGTCTTGTCCTTGACGTCATCCTGGCTGATAGGGGCGGAGCTTGTAGGGTCATCGGATCAAGTTGTTGCATTTTCATACCAGAAAATTCGCCATCTGTATATAAAGCCATAACTCGCCTTCATAAGATTGTAAGCCAGATACACCAGAATCCAGGCACCTGGACTTGGTCCGGTTGGTTTTGGGGTGTATTGTCAGCCTGGGGATGGAGGGTCCTATCCTTCCTAGGTATTGGCTTTCTCATACTATTCAGTTGCTGCTTATGCCTACAATGTGGACCAGCGATTTGTGGTCTGTGTGCCACATCGTGTATTCCACCACCAAGATTTCATTCATCCCGGAAGAAGAAAGAAGAACAAATGATGCTATATGAACAGATCGACGGATTGATGAAGATTGATATCTCCTAAGGGCAAGTAGGGGACAAGGAGGGAATGTGGAAATATGGATTTTTATGATCAGTTATGTCCCCTATCTTGGACCCCAACGGTTTCATGTATAAATCACAAGTACATGTATGTTCCCTCCAGTTCCAGTTATGAAGACGCAAACACATGTGCGTCCACCGTCAACATGTCCTCTTTCAGATCCGCCATGAATGGGCCGGATATTCTATTCCTAAGTATGAAAGGCCACCGGCTTTATATGGTTCATTTATCCCATTTTACAGTCCAGGCGAGTAGGCCCTGATTCTGCCATTAAGCCTTTTCCTGCGTTCTGCCTCTGAAAGCTCCAGTCTGAGCTCGCATCTGTATCCATGAACTTTGTCCTACTCCCTGCGCGGCTAACGGTGCCTGACTCGGCCTGTCTGCTTGCCAAAAACTGTATTTCACCTTCGAGATTATCTGCTCCGCTCCCCATCCAATGCATTCCTGTCTAGTAGTTTAAATAAACATTCTTCCAGCTACCGAGCAAAAGGCCCGGCTTCTCTGTCTTTATGCAAGTAATTCATAGCCCTGTTACTATGGAAGATTTCTGCCCTTGCATCTAGTGTAGACACTTAGACGCTTGTACACGCACTCACAGTCAGTATAGAATAGATTTCATTCGAGAGACCTCTCCTTTTGGATAACGTAGTTCTTTAAACATAGGATGTTAGATATGATTTGGGATTAGGTTGATTTGACCCCCAGACTTCTGTCTCTACATGTGGAGCTAAATGTCAAGTCCCCTTCACCCCCTAGTTGCACGTCAATCACACGTCATGCTGCTGCGCGCGCATCTCTGCCAAGTATTTCTGCTGACATTGCGAAATTCTTTCATGGAACCACCCATTTATGACATCATACCTGATGACGTTCTTTAGTTACGCCTCGTTACACCCATTTTAGTTACGCATGTATGTTGTTATCTTTGTTATCAACTGTTACGCCTCTTGCATCTGTTTCCACTACAATGCCTCTGTATAAAAATGATTACTTGTCAATAAAGTATGTCCTTCACTTCCTGAACCTTCGTGGTGATGGAATATGGAGTCCATCAATTCGAATTGATTTTGGAATAAAGCCCGTTCCGAACCTCTAATACCACGGATTCTGCCTCTTATTTTACTGAGCTATTATTATAGATTTTCTGCATCAAATTAAGTACCGGTAATTAAATTATTTACCACATATATGGCGCCCGAATAGGGACACTTTCTCATCTCACGCGCCGGAGGTGCGTTGCAGGCCCGGTCTCCTGCCACAGCTGGACGGACAACAACGCGTACCCACAGGATTTCCTGTATCTCCCTCCTGCCGAGCGGGGGTAACTGAGGCTGCGATCAACACCCAGACGAGGCGGTGAGAAGTGCGAAGTATCCCGACCAGAGCCTAGCTGAGAGAGCAAGATCCGAGGTATACAGAGAAGCCATGTCCACCTATACAGAGGCCCACCAGTTTCCGAAGTTCCGAAGTTTCGAGTCGAGTCCAGTCCGGTTCAAGTCCAGTTCAGTTCAGTTCCGAGGCCTTCCGTTCCGAGCTACCCGGTGAGTACCATTGTCGGGGAGGCGTTCTGACGTGCACATAGGTTGTGCCGGTCAAGACGGGTTTGGGTACACAAATCCGGTCTGCACTGTTTCAGCAGTGTATCTGTACTGTTCAGCAGTATATCTAGTATGTCTAGTATATAATTCAGAATTACCTAGTTAGTGCCGAGTATTATGCTTAGTGACTAGTTCCCTAAATGGCCATCATTGTTGTTCATTAAATGTTAAATGTTAAATGTTTTAAATACGTTCTACATATTGTGGTGTGAATGACTGTTCATTATTGTGTTTTGTTGTATTAAAACGTGTTCAAAATTAGGTATCAGATCAGTTCTCAATATGCCGCTCTTTTCGAAATTAAGACAAATCAAAACTAGAAAAGGGGTACTCGAAGAAGCTGTTCCATTCCTCCTAGGGACACTCCAGGGTACTTCATGTATCATAAACATGGCCTAGACGCCATATTATTTCTTGATTTATGGGTAGACTACACCAAGGAATTACCCGAAAGTCAGAGGTGGCCCGCAGCTGGGACCTGGGATGCAGATTGCATCATGAAAGTAGAGGAAGAATTATGGAAAAAGAAAGCTAGACAGTCACAGAAAGATGCCATTGAATTATGGCGTAAAGAATCATATAGACGTACAGAAAAAGCGCTCAGACAGGAAGAGAAAAGTAAGGAGAATTCAAATAAAGTCCGAGAAAATGTATTAATTGAAGAAGGTACTCGAGTAAAATCAGAACAAGTAGACAGACAAAGAAATGCCCTTATGAATAGTATGTATCCTCTTCTGGCCGAAGGGTTACCTAAGGCTACTCCGGAGATACCAAAAGACTTGCCACCCCCATTGTTTCCGATAAAAGCACATCCCAAAGGGCATCCCAGAACCGCAGAAGATGTTTTCCTTTCCTCTTATTTAGACGACGCAGCTCCCGAGTATGCTAATACTGCACCTCATAGACCGCCTGCCGAGGGGGTTCAACGCCAAGACCCTCCTCCGTCTGTACCTCCGCAACAACAAACTCCGACACAAGTTCCGGCAAGCACATCTGTTTCTACAGCTGTATCCACACCTATGGTTGCTATATCACGTTCAACGAATCCTTTCACATCTAGCACCCCAGGTGGTGCTACAGGAGGTACATCAAACATTTTTTCCACGCCACCCAGAGTAAATAAACTTTCGTTTCAAGAATTAGCCCACCAACGTACGCCCAAACTAGTAACTCCCGACATGCTTAAGGAACTTCTAGTAGATTGTAGATATGACCCTGTGCCCGGCAAAGAGGACGAAATGCTGCTGGCATCATTACGTATCCGACGAGCTGCAATATATTTAGGGAGGCTACTAGGAATGACTACACATTTAGAAAATATATATCATTTTGTCCAGTCAGGGCGAGATTCTGAAAGTATTAATCGAGCAATGGAATACCAGAAAGTGGAGATACAGGGGGAACTGTTACGATTCCTCATAAATTGTGTGATCAGAAATCAAGACCGACCAGGGGTAAATCCGGAAGAAATGCGAATTCTTACCACATGGAGTCGGAATATATCAGAGGGGAGACATGATAGACTATTAAGTATAGTAGCTATGTGCCGAAAGATCCGCAAAGAAGTAGAACGAATACACGAAGAAAGATTAGCAGTAGACCAGCCTGAACAAACCGAGGAGGAGGAAGAATTAGAACTGCCCACAGGACAGTTAGAAACCATGGCCTATGTAGGTAGAGGAAGATCTTGCAATAATACTAGATGCTTTACTGATCCGATACGTCCGATACGTCCAGATAATAGCAGAAATTTCCAAATCCCTATAATAAATATAAGGTCCCCCGAGCATTCGTTCCAAGCCGCTGACAAATTACTCCGAGAACGAAGGGGTTATCATATACTCGATTCTATGGACGAACAAGAATTAGCCAGGTCAGCCGTTCACTGGGTTGATAGTCCCGGAAAATATAGTGATGATACACTAGCGCACACGTTTTTGAACCTCACCCCAGATGAACAGCGTTTAGCTGGTATCTATATGATTCAACAACTCCTTATATTATATAAAAGCCAACACTCCGATCCTGGTCCCTTACCTGATATATTGACTGAATTACTCACGAATAAATGGAGAGGTTCAGGTACTGAGTTAATTAGAGAAATACTAGAATCCAGAAAGCAGTACATTCTTTTTGTATGCCCCGAACATGTCTCACTGCCCATCAAGGAAAGAATGACGTATTACATGGATAGACAGAATCCCTTACGCGAAGTGCACCCGATAAAAGGTGATGACAATCAGTTTAAACGTGTGTTTGTATACACACCCATATCTAAAATAGAACTATTAGAAATGAAGAAAGTGGTACCCAGTCATGATAAAGACCCAGCGGGTTTCCACCGAGAAATTAAAGACATGTTGCTCATGGGAGAATATACCTATCCCGACATTATGAAAATATTGAAGGTATTAATGCCTACGGGCATTTACGAAAAACTCAAGGAAAAGGATTGGGAGGTGGGAGACCAAAAGATAGATTGGACAGCATTAGAAAACGAAGAAAAAGCTCGAGGTCCAGGTTCAGGGCTTGGGGACAAGACCAAAACACTACCAGGTTTACTAGTACAGGTACTGCCACGTTTATTAACTACGAAAAAGGAAGACTGGGGTGCAATCTCAGCCTGTAAACAAAAGCAAGATGAAGACACTAGTGATTTCTATGCCCGATTCGAAAAATGTTTTGGTATAAATAGTGGAATAAAAGCAAGTAGCGAATCGTATCCACATCTGTTTGTGACAAAATTAGTTGAAAATTCCTTGCCCCAAGTTAAGAATAGAGTATTGAAATTCGAGAGTACCTGGCAAGGTAACACTCCGTCCCAAATGTTACAAATGCTACAGTACCATCACAATAGAATTAGAGAGGAACAAGAACATGAACACAGACGCATGAAAGACACGAAAATAAAAATGCTAGTTTCCCAGACAGTTCCAGCTGACGGTCATAAAAAGGGTATGACACAGTCCAGTGTTTCAGCAGGTCCTGTAAAAGGGACATGCAACTATTGTAAACAGCCAGGTCATTATGTACACGATTGTCCAGTTTTAAAACATAATATCGCCATAGGTAATACAAAAGAAAGACCACAGCCACTTAGACAGGATCAGAACCAACAAGGAGCCCCGCAGCATGCACAGTCCATGCCAGCTCCGCAACAGTCTATGCCAGCTCCCCCACCGCAGCCTATTGCTGCCACACAAACAACGACACAACAGATGTACCAGACCGCACAATATGACTATCCTGATTATCAACGATACTCATGAAACAGCCTAGAGAGGGAAGTTGGCTTACCCCTTATCGAGGTCCCTGTGGATCAAGAAGGACCTTATGTACACAGTGAACTATTAGGCCAAGATAGAAAGTTTTTACTTGATACAGGGGCAAGCCGAACAACCATAAAACGTAGTGAAGTTCCAGGGGCACCCCTCTCAGGCTCACAGAATATTTCCCTTGGCTTTTCAGGAAAACCTATCATTAACGAAGTATCACAGCCTCTTCCACTTACGATTGGTCCCTTGACACGAACTACAGATTTATTGCTTACTAAATCATGTCCAGAAAACCTGTTAGGTATAAAAACATTGAAAGCTCTAGGAGCTATAATATGTTGTTCTCCGGAAGGAATAAGATTGTTTTTACGTGATTTCAAAGGGCACTATGTGTCTCGAGACATGGATCACCGACTGCAGACTTTACCCACACATTTATGGGCACAAGGCCCTACAGATGTTGGTTGCATGAACATTACACCATATCGAGTCACACTAAAGACAGGAGTGGTATTACCACGAATGCGACAATACAAGTTACCCCCAGATGCTGTAGTGGCTTTACTGCAAATCATTGACGAGCTTATTACCCAAGGAGTGGTTGTGGAAACCGACTCCAATGTATGTAATTCCCCGATAATTCCGATTCTTAAACGAACTGATCCAAAAGCCCCGCCAGTATATCGATTGGTTATTGATCTGCGCGAATTAAATAAATGCATTGTACCACAATACCCCGTAGTCCCAGACATTTCTTCATTACTGACAGCCATTGATTCCGAAGCAACATTCTTTACTGTAATTGATCTCAAGAATGCCTTTTTCAGCGTTCCAATAGATCCGGAAAGCCAATACTTGTTCGGATTTAGTTTAAATGGACGAAGCTTTAAATTCACACGCGCACCTCAAGGATTCACAGAAAGCCCCAGCATCTATAGCCAAGCACTGAAACGAGAACTTGACAGTATACACATGCCAGTCAACACTGCCCTGCTTCAATATGTCGATGATCTGCTGATCACCGCTAGAAGCGAACTTGAATGTGAAAAAGCCTCACTGACGGTTTTACAATTTTTGGCCGAAAAGGGGCACAAGGTGTCCCCTTCTAAGCTGCAATTCTGTTTCCAGCGAGTTGTTTACCTTGGGCACTCGCTGTCCAAGGAGGGAAGGCAGCTTACACCAGATCGCATCCAGTTAATTGCTAACATGCCAATACCCAAGACACAAAAGGAGGTACGGGCTTTCATAGGCCTCACTTCATACTGTAGGCAGTGGATCCCTCAGTATGCATTTCTAGCAAAACCACTCATTCAGTTGACAACGCAGGAGGCAGCCACATCGACTGTTCTCCCTTGGACTCAGGAACATGCACAAGCTTTTGAAAGCCTAAAGAAAGCTTTATGTCAAGCACCTGTTTTAGCAATACCATGTTACAATAAACAGTTTACACTCTTTGTTACAGAACGCGAAGGTACTGCCTTGTCAGTACTCACACAGGAACAAGCAGGATCACATAAACCATGTGCTTATTTTTCTAGTACATTAGATCCCGTAGCTCAGGCTCTGCCTGCGTGCCTGAAATCAGTGGCAGCAACAGCTTTGGCAATCCGACAAAGCGATGCCATAGTGTTAGGACACCAATTGACAGTACAAGTACCACATGCAGTAGAGGTTCTCTTGAACCGCACACAAACACAACACTTGACTATAGCAAGACTCACCGGTTACGAATTAACATTGTTCCAGCCACACATAGAAATCAGACGTTGTAGTACATTGAATCCCGCCACACTGTTACCAGTAAACGGAACAGACCCACTAGCACATGATTGTATTGAAGTTATCACTATCACGACGAAACCCAGACAAGACTTGACAGACGTCCCATTGTCAGATCCAGACCTGACGTTGTATGTAGATGGTTCATGTATGAGAACAAGTACAGGAGAGTTAGTGGCCGCGTATGCAGTCACAACAGACACTGAAGTCATTGAAACAAATTGCATAAATACCTTGTCAGCTCAAGCAGCAGAGCTCATCGATCTGACACAAGCCTGTATTCAAGCCACAAATAAAAAAATCAACATATACACTGATTCACGTTATGCATTCGGAGTTGTACATGACTTCGGCGTGCTGTGGCGAGAGAGAGGTTATTTAACTTCTCACGGTGCCCACATTCAGCACGGACCCCTCATTCATGCCTTATTAGATGCCATACATCTACCCACTGCAATATCAATTATGAAATGTAAAGCTCATACGAAAGTTACTGATATCATTTCCCAAGGCAATGATCTAGCTGACAGAACAGCTAAACGGACTGCTCAAACTCACACATCTGACATGACAAAGACAATAGTCCCGACACCAACACATTGCATGACAGTTAAGGATCCCGCCCTTGATGTAATTGACATACAGACACATGCTACACCAGATGAAATAAAGAAGTGGACTGAATTAGGAGGGATCCAAACGGATCAAGGATGGATGACGAAGGAAAAATCTGTATGGTTCCTTCCTGATTCGATGGTCCAAGTTATCATTAATACAATACATAGTCCAGCGCACCTAGGATAAAAAGCTATGCTAGACAGCATTCAACACATTTGGTTCAACAAACATTTACGAGCAGCAGCTAAACAAAAAGTTTGTACCTGTATGATCTGTTGTCAGTTTAACCCAGGTAAAAGCATTTCCGTAGAACAGGGTGGATTTCAGCCTCCTGATCACCCTTTTGAAGTCCTCCAGATGGATTATATCCAGATGGAACGATGTCGAGGATTCAAATATGTTCTTGTAGTTGTCTGTGCTCTTTCCCGTTGGACAGAGGCATACCCGGTTTCAGATTACACTGCCCCGACTACTGCCAAACAGTTGGTTCGAGAATTTTTCCCACGGCACGGTTTACCACGTGTTGTCTACTCAGATAACGGCCAGCCGTTCTCATCCGAACTAATGAAACACGTTTCACTCTTGTTAGGCTATCAGTGGAAATTTCACTGTGTCCGACACCCCGAGGCAGCAGGTCTCGTGGAACGACATAATCAAACTCTGAAAATTAGATTGTCCAAGATATGTAGAGAGAAAGGTGTCGACGGGGTAGTAGCCTTACCCGTTGCACTCTTTTACATGAGAATGGTAGCGCACTCTCGAACAGGGCTATCCCCTTATGAGGTGATCTTTGGCAGACCACCAAATATGTGGGGGACGCCTATACCACGCAAAATAACTGATGTAGACTGTAATATGCTGACAGATTACTTGGCTTCCTTGATGTCTGCACTACAATCTTGTCGTTCACAGGTAGCTGCAGCCTTTCCCGACAACACCGAGGTGAAACCCCATGACGTAGTTCCCGGGGACCTGGTGTTAGTGAGAAATTTTGACCGGAAAACTCAGCTGGATCCTAGGTGGAAATCGCCTCAACTTGTACTGTTAACCACGAGGACAGCCGTGAAGATCAAAGGTCGCAAAGGCTGGATACATTCAAGTCATATCAAGAAATTTTATGGACTACCGTTCGATGTAAACGATACACCTCGCGTGTCTTCACCGATTGACTCAAAGCTTCCTTTGGTTGAACAGACTAATAAGGAACTATATAAACTAAAACTACGGTCTAACAAGTCAGACAATTTGATTGTTTAAGTCCTCTCCAAGGTGAATCGGTCGAATTTGTCTCTGACATGTACGCCCTAGACCTGAACAGAGAAAGAAACCGAAAGATGCAGTTGAAACAACATGCGTACTGTAAATCACTGCGTAGTCATTGCACAGTGACGTTAATAATTTTGTTTTTCTTAAATCTTTTAATAATCACTGCAAGTATATTGTTGCATATATATTATCCTATTTCTAAACATGTTTACAATGTTACTGCTGAACATTCTTTTAGTGAATTACCCCCGCATGAGTTGCCCTATAGATTTGCGCTGCGCAATAACACTTTTATTAGTATGTTACATCATTCCCATCAGGCTAGCAATGCTACAAATTGTTGGATATGTGGCCGACTCCCTCCCTATCAGAACTATAAGGGAATTCTGCCTCTCTTCCCATATCCGTTCACACACAATGGCTCCTGTGGAGCATGGTTTAGTTTAATTAATTCCTTCGATTCAAACTCAGTAACTTATCAAGACAATTGGGTATGGGGAAACCTGAACCTAGTTTTACTCAAAGCCTGCTACCCTAATAAGGAGGGACTTCCCAAAAGAACAGGAACTGATCTAGAAAATGAAGTATATGGATTAGGGAATTTCACGCTTAATCTCATGATCCTGAATGTTGAATCCGAAGCTGCACCAATTTTGCCCGCTATGTCAGTATTTCCAGTTAAAGGTGAATTATGTGTAAGAAAGAATGGTTCCATACATATGGGCCATAGTAGATGCACCACTGTAATAGAATTCAGTGATCAAGGCAAATCTACATTTAGAGCTTCTCGCCATTCCTACTTCGTATGTGGTCAGACTGCCTATATACGTTTGCCTCTAGATTGGGATGGTACCTGCTACATCGGATTCCTTTTGCCATCCGTTTTCCTAGCTCCTCCTGATTATCACAGAAATACTCATTTAGTACACAATAGAGAACGGAGAGATCTCCCAATAGTCGATTACACTGAAACAGCATGGGAAAAATACACAGATTTCAATAAAGGTCTCTTTCCCTATATAGGTACAGTTACCAATAGTAAGCTGATACGTAGATTAACCAGAACCCTTGAAGCAGTAGTGAACGAAACTATTTCCGCCTTAGGCAATTTAACAGAAGAGCAGTCTGCTATGCGGATTGTTGTGCTTCAAAATCGTCTTGTCCTTGACGTCATCCTGGCTGATAGGGGCGGAGCTTGTAGGGTCATCGGATCAAGTTGTTGCATTTTCATACCAGAAAATTCGCCATCTGTATATAAAGCCATAACTCGCCTTCATAAGATTGTAAGCCAGATACACCAGAATCCAGGCACCTGGACTTGGTCCGGTTGGTTTTGGGGTGTATTGTCAGCCTGGGGATGGAGGGTCCTATCCTTCCTAGGTATTGGCTTTCTCATACTATTCAGTTGCTGCTTATGCCTACAATGTGGACCAGCGATTTGTGGTCTGTGTGCCACATCGTGTATTCCACCACCAAGATTTCATTCATCCCGGAAGAAGAAAGAAGAACAAATGATGCTATATGAACAGATCGACGGATTGATGAAGATTGATATCTCCTAAGGGCAAGTAGGGGACAAGGAGGGAATGTGGAAATATGGATTTTTATGATCAGTTATGTCCCCTATCTTGGACCCCAACGGTTTCATGTATAAATCACAAGTACATGTATGTTCCCTCCAGTTCCAGTTATGAAGACGCAAACACATGTGCGTCCACCGTCAACATGTCCTCTTTCAGATCCACCATGAATGGGCCGGATATTCTATTCCTAAGTATGAAAGGCCACCGGCTTTATATGGTTCATTTATCCCATTTTACAGTCCAGGCGAGTAGGCCCTGATTCTGCCATTAAGCCTTTTCCTGCGTTCTGCCTCTGAAAGCTCCAGTCTGAGCTCGCATCTGTATCCATGAACTTTGTCCTACTCCCTGCGCGGCTAACGGTGCCTGACTCGGCCTGTCTGCTTGCCAAAAACTGTATTTCACCTTCGAGATTATCTGCTCCGCTCCCCATCCAATGCATTCCTGTCTAGTAGTTTAAATAAACATTCTTCCAGCTACCGAGCAAAAGGCCCGGCTTCTCTGTCTTTATGCAAGTAATTCATAGCCCTGTTACTATGGAAGATTTCTGCCCTTGCATCTAGTGTAGACACTTAGACGCTTGTACACGCACTCACAGTCAGTATAGAATAGATTTTATTCGAGAGACCTCTCCTTTTGGATAACGTAGTTCTTTAAACATAGGATGTTAGATATGATTTGGGATTAGGTTGATTTGACCCCCAGACTTCTGTCTCTACATGTGGAGCTAAATGTCAAGTCCCCTTCACCCCCTAGTTGCACGTCAATCACACGTCATGCTGCTGCGCGCGCATCTCTGCCAAGTATTTCTGCTGACATTGCGAAATTCTTTCATGGAACCACCCATTTATGACATCATACCTGATGACGTTCTTTAGTTATGCCTCGTTACACCCATTTTAGTTACGCATGTATGTTGTTATCTTTGTTATCAACTGTTACGCCTCTTGCATCTGTTTCCACTACAATGCCTCTGTATAAAAATGATTACTTGTCAATAAAGTATGTCCTTCACTTCCTGAACCTTCGTGGTGATGGAATATGGAGTCCATCAATTCGAATTGATTTTGGAATAAAGCCCGTTCCGAACCTCTAATTCCACGGATTCTGCCTCTTATTTTACTGAGCTATTATTATAGATTTTCTGCATCAAATTAAGTACCGGTAATTAAATTATTTACCACATCCAGACCAGCTTGAGCTTCTTATAGGGATGATTGATGCTAAACTGGATAAAATAGTCCTTCCACTCCTCGACAAACTCGAGGTTGTTTCTAGGGAGGTTGTTAGATTAAGTGAGCTTGTACAATCTGGCCTGAAACCTACCAATAGCCAGCAACCAGCCTCAGCTGTCGCTGCGATCCCTATGGTCGAGGGTCGGACCAGCAGGCATGTGCAACCTAACAAAGGAACCTCCATTGTTGGAACGACGTATATAGGTTCTAGTAACCCTGCTCAGATAAATAGTATTCCTATGATAGCTACTGAGCAGCAGAGTTATTTAAACTCACACTCCTCAGGGGGTTCTATAACAGTTACTACAGCATTACTTGCTTGCACTAATGAGGACCCTCTGAACCCGCCAACCACCCGGGCCCCGGGGAACCAGCTGAAGATCTCAAATAGGGGGATATCTAATAATCGTGGCCTACCTCAACCAAACCTCCCACCGGACTGCTCACCGTATGTAGCTGTCCTGACCAATGTTACACCAATTAGGGAGGATGGGCCTCATCTTTATACTGAATCACATGAGTCCTAAAAAATAAGACTGTGGCATGGCTAAATCGGGAGTGTGGCTTTCCAGTGGCTCTGGCGGACCAAATCTTGGCTACCACCAGGGTCAACTGGATTGGCACATCCCCAAAGCACATCTCTGGGGATTGTATTATTGTTAACTTCAGTAATCCACACCTTGCCACAACAGCTCTGATCCGAGCCACCTCTCGTCCTTGCAATGAGCAGGGCATCTCACTCCGTCCATTGGGCTTTTTTTATAGACAACGCATTAGTCATCATTTTTGCAACAATGGGGGGGTGAGTACGAGGGGAGAAGTTGTGGACAGGTCTGTAAATAGTTTTCATGCGAATACTGCTAATCGTTTTGAGTGCCTTAGCGGGCTAGATCAAAATGATTGACTGGAATACAAGATACACCCTGCGATTTTGGAGAGACAGGCCCCGCCTGACTTGGGTCAAAATGTTTGTACTTTATGGATTCCTACCAACACCCCTGGGATAAGTATAGATCGTTTGCCTAGGGACTTGAAGGCTGATACAGTTGGTCAATCGGAATCTTCGATGGTGTTGGGTATGTTACCCCCAGTCACCGTGCTGGAACGGATCCCGATTGGTATTGATCAAATTGGCCACACCCCCGGGTACACGGATAACCCTTCTGGAGCAGCTGTAGATTGTACTCCTATGGGCAGGGAGGGCATCCTTCTTGGCCGGTCGGAGTTATCACCATATTCTTCAAATATTGCTATTTCCCAGCAAGGTAGTAATTGTTTACCTAAGGGGCCTGGTGCACCTGGTTTTTCCAGATGTTATATTGCAAGTTGGAATATTGCGGGCATCAGGTCCAAATCAGATTGCCTAGGTTGGACCGAATTCTTAGTTCTCTTCGATATTATCTGTCTACAGGAAACTTGGTGTAGGGACTTTGAAGGATATAATGGTTTTGTCTCTTACCAGTTACCTTAGCTCTACCATCAGGTAGAGCTAAGGGAGGCCTTTTGATCTTAATATCTGTCCAAACTCCACTGCTGGTTAAAAAATATATACAAGTTGGGGCTCATTCTCAGATCCTGTGGCTCTATAAAACCGGAGGCAGGAACATTCTTTTAATACATTTTTATAATAATGTTTTTGATGATTCCAGGGTTCAGGTGGTTAGTGCACTATCAAGTGCGTTGGATGATATCCTTGAATCCAACGTATTTTTTGATCTGTTCATGGCAGGAGATTTTAATGTTACTACCTGTCCATTCTCTAACGTCAATGTTTGTGGGGTGGTGGATTGTTATGGAGACGGAATTTCCCACTTCCAACATAATCGTTATGGAGATGCCTTAAATAGTCTCCTTGATTCACATAATATGTTTATTATGGTGAATGAGAAAAATGGGCAGAAGAAGATTTGTCCCACTTTCACAGGTCGGGGTGTGCATTCTGTTATTGATTTTATCTGCATTTCCTCGAGTCTCGAGGCCTGGACCATGGCACCTAAAGTCATAGACATCCAGCTTAGTGACCATAATTGTTTGTCAGTCGAGGCTATATTATGGGAAAACAATGGGAACCATATTGCAGGCAGTATCAATAACATAGAAGTTGTACGCCCTAATGGTTTTAGACTCAGATGGAGGGGGGACAAAGCCGAAATCCTGTCCGACTCAATTATCACCAGCTGCCTGGCTGGTATCACAGGTATTTTAGAAGATAACCAAGGTACTATTGGCTCTATTGAGCTCTTTACAGGTATTAATGCGGTCATTGACTCCAAGTTTACTAGTACATCTAAACTAAAGGAAGAACGTCAGCGGGGGTGGTTCAATACAGCTTGTACTCAGGCTTTAAAGGAATTAAAGTTCGCCTTATCAGCCTCGCCTAGAGATAAGGATTTGGTTGCAGATCTTAGAACTAGATATAAGGATACCCTTAAACGGAGGAAGCTGGAATTGAAACAGGAAGCGTGGGATAATTTGTCCCTGGCCGCCGAATCTAATAATAGCACCCTATTTTGGAAAACAGTTAATTCCCCTTTTCTCAAAGATGACAAAATCCCCGAATTAACTTCTAATGTCATGAAGGAAGAGTGGGTTTCCCATTTCTCTAAAATCTTTGAGTCTGATACTGTATGTAGGGATCCTGGGGATAGGTGGCCATTTATGCCATTGAACATTACCATTCAAGAGGTTTTAGATAGCATAAGGGCAAGTAAAGGAGGAAAAGCTCAGGGACTAGATGGCGTCCCAATCGATGTTTACAAACTGGTCCCTGAAGTCTGGGGACCTTTGCTTACTAATATCTTTAATGCAACAGCCTGTAATGAGGTGCCCCCCACTTGGGAAGAATCCATCCTAATACCAATATTTAAGAAAGGAAATCGAGGGGACGTTAAGAACTATCGTCCAATCTCCTTGTTGGATTCTTCCGTAAAAGTAATGAGTAGAGTGCTCCTAGTAAGGCTGGAAGAATGGGTGGAGGATAATGGCATTCTAGCAGAGAGCCAGTTTGGGTTCAGGAAGGGCCGAGGTACGATTGAGCAGTGTCTAAACTTAGACCTGCTCATCGGTAAATATACTCTGGCAAAGACTGGCACTATTTATCTCTGCTTTGCGGATTTGAGTAGTGCCTTCGACTTGGTGGACCATGGCATTCTCTGGGCAAAGCTCATCGAAATCGGGGCACCTGAGGGCATTGTGTTTTTCTTAGCACGTCTTTATGCCAAATTACGTGCTTGTGTCCGTTATGGTCCCAACGGGGAATGTACCACCAACTTCAAAATCGGACGTGGAATTAGGCAGGGATGTGTGCTGGCGCCACTGCTATTTACACTTTTTATTAATGAGATTGATCTTATTCTTAAATCTTTGGCAGCGGACGCCCCCAAAATCAATAAGGACCCAGTCCCAGTGTTATTATACGCGGATGATGCGGTCCTAATTTCACGTACCCCTAATGGCCTTCAGCGATTGATGGATGGCTTTTCTCAATTTATCACAAGTAGAAAGTTGGTGATAAACAAAGCCAAAACCTTTGTTATGGTATGTGGGCGTAGGAACAGAAAGACACAGTCTTCCTTCTTTATAGAGGGACAGAAGGTTCAGGCTGTTGATAATTTCTCATACCTGGGAGTCACCTTTTCAAATAAAAATATTTGGGTTAATGAACATAGGAATGTCAGGGCCAAGATGGCGAGGAGTGCTCATGGAATTTTTTCCATGGCCACGAAACTTGGAGACAGGCGGGTTCAGGATATGCTTAAAATCTTTCAGTTCCGCTGTGTTTCGATTGCCTTATATGGAGCTGTAATTTGGGGCTATGCCCCGGCGGGATCTCTTCAGGTCGAGGAGAATCTTTTTCTGAAGAGACTTTTGTGTTTGCCAAGCTCTGTTTCCAATGTTCTAGTGCATAACGAATTGGGTATTCACCATCTTGCCGATCTGATCCCCCTTAGGCCTCTGCTGCTATGGCGTTCCATCTGGATAAAAGAAGAGACCTCATTATGTAGAGCTATAATTTCTGATTGCCTCTCTTTAGACCACCATCTGAAGATCCCATGGTTAAAGTATATCGTGAATAGTTTTCATGAGATCTTTAATATTAATATCTTGGTGGATCACTGTGGGGCTAATGTGTTGTCTAAAGCAGAGCTTAAGCACTGCTTTTTACAACAGCTCTCCACTAGGAGGTTACAAAACAGTCTGGAACTTTCTTCCTGTGTTCTTTATTATGATCTAAATGAATTTGTAGGTCTCCAACCGTATTTGTTACAAGTGAGCTGGAAGTCACATCGGTTTGTGTTGGCCAGATTTAGAACAGGAATAGCCCACAATCTTGTTGCTTTCCCCTCTCAGTACCTACATCCTGTTGGCCCCTGTCCATGTGACAATACTACCCCCCAAAGTACCGTGCACTTCCTTTTGCTTTGTCAGCTGTATAAACATCTGCGGATTGCTTACCTGAAACCCTTATTTGTAAAATTTGGAGTTAGATCAATACATGACTGTATGAGCTTGCTTTTTAATTTACATCATCCTGATGTTTGTTTTTATACAGCTACCTTTCTTCTTAAATCAATTAATGCAAGGAAAAGTATGCTTTTTTAACTTTTAATACTGTTGTATATTTTGTTCATGATTCTGCCCTATATTTTATGCTGTGCTTTTATGGTCTTGTCAAATGTACCGAATAAAGCCTTATGAAATTAAATGAAATGAAAAATGAGTGTGTAGACCAATGCTTGATTGATAGAATATGTGAGTGAGTGAGTGAGTGAGTGAGTGAGTGAGTGAGTGAGTGAGTGAGTGAGTGAGTGAGTGAGTGAGTGAGTCAGTGAGTCAGTGAGTCAGTGAGTGAGTGAGTGAGTGCTGGACCTTGCCCTTTTTGCAGGGTTATCCCAAAATGTTTTTGACATCCTCCTGTATTTTTCTGACCTCTTTTTTCCTGGTGTAAGGACTATGTGCACTTTACCAGTGCTGACCAGTGCTAAAGTGCAAGCACTTTCTGTCTAAATTGTATTGGTGAGCGGTTTATCCATGATTGGCATATTGGATTTACTAGTAAGTCCCTAGTAAAGTGTATCAGGTGGGCCTGGAGCCTGTAAATCCAATGCTACTAGTGGGCCTGTGGCACTGATTGTGCCACCAACATGAGTAGCCATGCATACATGTCTCAAGCCTGCCACTGCAGTGTCTGTGTGTACAGGTTCAAACTGTCATTTCGACCTGTCAAGTACACCCACTTGCCAGATCCAAACATTACCTTTTACTGCATGTAAGTCACCCCAAAGGTGGGCCCAAGGCAGCACAATGGGCACTGTGCAGTGAATGTAAAAGGTAGTACCTGTACTGGTGTGTTTTGCATGTCCTCATAGTGAAATACTGCTAATTTTGTTTTTCACTTTTGCAAGGCCTATCTCTCCCATAGGGTAACATGGGGATTGCCTTGAAATGTCTTTTAAGTGTAACTTCCCATTGGGAGCAGACAGAGATTTGGAATTTGAGGTCTCTGAAGTCAAAATTTAATAATACATCTTTTGGTGAAGTTGGTTTTTAAATTGCATGTTTGAAAATGCCATTTTTAGAAAGTGGGCTTTATCTTGCTTAACCATTCTGTGCCTCTGCCTGTAAAATACACGTCTGGGTTGGCTGACTGTTAGGCTCTTGTGCATTCACTCTAGACAGTTACACAAAGGGAGCTGAGGTGTACCTTGCATATCCTGATGGGCCATCACCAGGCTGATGGGTCTTCTTGAGCTAGAGTGGTGAGAGGAGTTGTCACTGACACCTAAATAGGGCTGTGCCTGTCCTCACACAAAGCTGTATCCACCCCCTGTACTGTGTCTGGAGCCAGGTCAGAGAAAGGCAAGGTCTTGTGCACTACAAAGGTTTTCCCTTGAAGTTTGCCTACTTCAAAGGCAGAAAGGGGTTTAAGTATTGGACCTCTAATACCCCAAAATCAGAACACTTCTGGACTGAGGACATTCTGCCAATATGAAGAGCTGGATGCTGTAGAAGGGACTGCCACTCTGCCTGTTACTTTGTTGTGCTGGCCTGCTGCTTGCTGCTTCTGTTATAGGAGTGAGTGAAAGAACTGGAGTTTGCTTTCTGTGCTGTGCTTCCAAGGTTCTCCAAGGGCTTGTGTGTGGTTGCCTCCTGTTAAGAAGTCTCAGGGCCATCAAAGATTTCCCCTATCAGTGTCTGGGCTCTTTGGCTCAGAATCCTGACTTGCCAAGTGGTGCCAAATCCAGTTCCTGGGCCCTGGGAAGTGTAACCTGGTGATCTTAAGGAGAAAATTCATGCTCCGACTCCCAGCGCCTGTTTTTTCAACACATCGCTACTCAAGATGGACATGAGGCCTTTTCGGAAATCATTAGGGACCTCTGCTCCCGGTACCAACGCCTTCTAGTGGTTGGAGACTTTTAATTACCAGTGGGATGTACTTCCAAGGGAGGTTTCGGCCAGTCAATTTGACGGTGCAATGAGCTTGATGGGACTCTCCCAGCTGGTGGACATCCCCACCCATGTCAAAGGTCATATTTTGGACCTGGTCTGGACCTCTGTGCCACAGACGACTCTCACCGACATTAGCCCTTGCGCCTGGTCAGACCACTTTATAATTAGCTGCTGGGTTCTGCTGGCTAGCCAACTGCTTCGTCCCCTTCCCAAGTGGAGAATGGTGCGCAGTTGAAATAAGATCGAGGCAGACAACCTAATTGGTGCTGTGTCCAATAGCTCCCCAAATAAAGCCTCAATTGATAACCTTGATCAGGAGTGTGAAGCGCTAATGGGAAATCTAAGCAGGGCTATAGATCAGGTGGCACCGTCCCAGACAGAAAGAATAAGAGATAAGGGTAAGGGAGCCCCCTGGTTTAATGAAGATCTGCGAAACGAGGAAACAAATCCTTCGTCAAGCATAAAGATCACGGCGCAAACTATACCATCCAGGCGCACTTGCACATTATAAAGTCCTGTTAATGTTATATAAAAAAAGCCATAATAGCCAGAAAGGGTGAATACTATGAGGCCAGAATAATGGAGGCCGCCAATAAACAGAAGGAAACTTTTAGAATTCTCAAGGAGCTTAGTCAGAAGTCAGAACAAAAATTGGCAGCTGAGGCAACGGACTGCAATAAATTTCAGGACTTCTTTCTCCAGAAATTTAGGGACATTCTCATTTAGATAGACAACAGCCCATTGTATCAGGTGGACTCGGACCAGACTCAAATTCCCTGTAATCCAGATGCGAGGCTTACCGTTTTTCCTAACCTAAACTTAGCCTGTATATCATGTCTGATGAATGGGATCAAATCAGGCTCCCCCACTGACCCCTGCCCACCAAGAATTTTTCATATGGCCCTTCCCGGGCTAGAAAGTAAGATTCTTTCGCTACTCAATCACTCCTTGGAGACAGGCTAACTGCCCATTAGCATGAAGGAAGCCAGAGTCACCCCTCTATTGAAGAAGCCAGGGGCGGATGTGGCCAACCTTAAAAACTATAGGCCCATCTCCCAGAAAAGGTTATGAAGCAACATGTCCTCACAATACTGTCATCTTTTATAGAGGAACATAATCTACTCCAAGTGAGGCAGGCTGGCTTTAGGGCTCATCACAGCACTGAACTTGTGATGGTGGCCGTGCTTAAAGAGCTCAGAATTAGAGCTGATAATAAAGACGCAAGCTCCCTGATTTTGTTCGATCTGTCAGCGGCGTTCGACACGTTCAACCATGCACAACTCTTGCTGAGAATTGCTAACCTGGGTATGGGCGGGCTGGCTTACCAGCGGATTGAGTCCTTTCTGTCAGGAAGGTCCCAAAGGATCCAACTGGGCAACCAAATATCAAACAGGGGTGATATCACCTGTGGAGTCCCCCAGGGCTCAGCTCTGTCTCCTCTTCTTTTTAACGTGTATCTGCAACCATTAGTGGCAGCATTAGCCGCTATGGACTGTCAAGTATTTAATTATGCAGATGATACCCAACTTATTCTGCAGATTAATAATTCTCCGCAAGCTCAGTTTTGCGCCCAGAACATCCTCAGATACACTGTGAATTGGATGACAGCCAACTCATTAAAAGTTAATCCAGACAAGACTGAGATCCTGGCTATCTCTCCCGAGGGGAACCCCTGGAACGACCTCTTTTGGCCACAGGACCTTGGCATTGCCCCTAGGCCAGCTCCTGTCATTAAAAGCCTGGGCATTAAGATCGATGCCAACCTGTCCTTGACCAATCAAGTGTCCTCGGTGGTAGGCACCTGCCTGGGTCTAATGTGACAGTTGCGGAAGCTGGCCCTCCTGCTATCACCTACCACTTCAAAAATGATCCTATCTGCTATGATCGTGTCCAGACTGGACTATGGCAATGCTTTGTATATCGTCCTCCCTGAGAATCTAATCAACAAGATGCAGGTGACCATGAACGAAGCAGCTAGGTTGATTTTTAGGCTGCCAAGATGGGCTCATGCCACCCCTTTGCTGCCTAGGCTACATTCGCTCCCTGTGAAACAGAGAGCCAAGTTTAAGGGCCCTTGCATTGATCATAAAGCCATTTTTGGCCAGGCGCCATGTCACATTAAGGAGCGTCTGATGAATTATGCTCCGGAACGCACATTGCGATCATCCACGGCAGGCCTTCTGGCCCTCCCAAGAGCCAAATTGGCATAGATTCTCTGTTCAAATTTTCCGAATTTGGAATGAATTACTGGAGAACCTTCGAAAGGATTCTGCCCTCCTCTCCTTTAGGAAAAGCCTTACGGCTTATTTGTTTAGGGAAGCCCTGGCTACAGTATAATATACTTAGCCTCTGTGTTTCTGGGACTTCAGTGGCTGCCTGAGTTTTCTCTACAAGTGCTAAGAGACCTGCAGGTGATTACGCACTATATAAGCTACAATTAACATAACATAACAGCACCTGCTCCACAGCTGAGAACTCAATGCAGCGGCTGTTTAACCTCTGTCGCATCAACGCAGTGTGTCTGGATTTGCGACGCATCATCCCTGTGTGCCGATTCTTCATTAACACCGCACCACCTCAATAAGGAGGCAATAGGAGGCAGCATGTCCAGAAATCGACACATCACCTCCTCTGCAAGTAAGGCACCGACGCCTCACCTCCCTTGCCAGTAAGGAACCGACACATCACTTCCTCTGCCTAACAGTAAGGAACTGATACATCATCTCCAGTGTGTAGTAAGGAACCAACACATCACTTTGCTTTTCCTGTGCCTCACCTTCCCTGCGCCTGCTTCATCTTTGATTTTTGACACATCTAAGGCACTTTGTGCTAAAAGAAACGCACCCATTGATTTCTATGAACTAAACGTGCTTAATCTTTGAAAAGTGATATTTTGACTTGTGTATTTTGGATTTTTGTTGTTTTGGTCTTGTTTTACTCAGATATATATTGGCTATTTTTCTAAACTAGTGTGGACTCCTTTCGTAGTGTTTTCACTTTGGTACTGTGTGTATGTACGAATTCTTTATACATTCCTTCTGAGACAAGCCTGACTCGTGCCAAGCTACCAAGGGGGTGAGAAGAGGTTATCTTAGCTGTGTGACTCCCTTACCCTGACCAGATTGAGGGTCCCTACTTGGACAGGGTCCAATTAAAGATCCTATTTTTAACAGTCAGTGAGAATTATCTACTGCCAAAGAGTTAACATTGCATGGGCTGTTGGGCTGAGAACAAATGATCGAGAAAGTGAGGGAAGGTCATGGGCCAGTTATGGGTGACTTACGTACGTTGCTTCATGCAGTGGGTGGGTCAGTGAGATAGTGAACGATTTAGGGGGAAATTGTTGAATTTACTGAGTAAGAAAATAAGTAACTCAGATAGGTGGTTGGCTCAAGGATTCTGTGGGCGAGATATCAGTCAGTAATTCATTTGATTGTTCATTCATTTATTCAAACGGTAACTAAGGGCTTGATTAGGAGTTTGGCGGTGCAGGAGCAGGGGGTAGGACACCGCCCCACTCCCACATTGCCAACTCGACCACCCACCAAATTCTGAGTTTTCTTGTTGTCTGGCAGGCGGTCCTTTGGTGATCCCACAGCAGTAATTTTGAACAAGCCACCGCAATGGGAATGCGAATGTCCATGCCGTGCAGGAAAAGGGGTGCATGCACACAGTATGCATCCAAGGGCCCACAGCCAGCTTTCTTTCCCCACCACCAGAATTTCACGGTGTGACCATCACCATGAAATCCTGGCAGTGAGGAAAACTTGTAATATGTTTGGCAGTGCAGCAGCAGTACCTACCAGCATATTGCGTGCCTCTGACCGCTGTGCCACCGCCAGGGAACGCAGCTCCCTAGCGGTTGCGGCAGTCCTCTGGAAGTCCGACCACCACAGTTGTAATACGGCGGTCAGACAACTGGTGTTGCAGTCCCCGACAGCCACGACACCTCCACCACGGGGTTGGGCAGTCTGATGGACCGCTGAACTCGTAATCAAGCCCTAAGTCCTTTCCTCATCGACTCATGTTTATTTTGCATCAGTATATTATTTCCAAAGAAACATAGTGTTGCGATACAAGTAAGCACTCTGCGCCCCCATTACATAAGAGTTTCTGCTGGTAGCAAAGCCTGACCAGTATTATTGGACAGTGGAACTAAAAGTATGCATTTCCAGCAGCAGTATGACATTATGTCTGGGGGAATACAATGCCTCAATAATCAATGCCTGATGATAAAATATAAATCCAGCTGACCATGTATCAGTTTTCTTGGTTCTTTTTGTACTTCAGGCCCCATTGTAGATCTGGCTACAGACATATTTAGCTGGCGAGACCTCATGTTAACACAGCACATAGCACACAACTTGGCAGAATGTGTTCCCTTCAGGCATTGGCTGTATGGGTGTGCTCCACATGTTGGTATTAACCTAAGGAATTTTGAAGATTTGCAAATCTTTTCTTCATTTGTAAATGGAATTGGTTAGAGTGAAGTGTAATAATAGTCAGGATCCGCTTCAGAAGTGTATTGTAGGTTTATTAAGAGGTACAGCAAGATCCTTAGAGCAGCACCAACCGTCTCAATCCTCCTTCAATCCATGGAATGAATGATGCATCATGCCATGCATCACACCATTCCATGACACAGGAAAGATTCCACATTACATCATTGACTCCATTAGAGCCAATCATAACACATCCCCTTCCCACCCAAATGAAGAGAATACAAAAGACCTTAAGAACTTATTCTAAAAAAAATGAAAATACAAAATAAGAGCAGACTCAACCAAAGTAACATTAGTACAGTACATGGTCCATCATCTTAACATACAAAATAAGAGCAGACTCAACCAAGGTAAGATTAGTACAGTACATAGTCCTTCATCCTAACAGGTACACTCCTAGACCTGGACGGATACTGTTCGGATACCCCTCCAACCACAACCCCCTCACCTTCTGAATGATTACCACCCATCTCGGAAAGGTCAGAACACTCTGCACTCCGGGAACCACCAGTGTGCCTGACCAACCTGGACATACTCCACCAGCAGCCCGTGTTAACCTTTACCACATTTTTCTTGGTGGCTACAATGGTAAAGGGACCCAAATAACGCGTTCTACCTTTGAAGGTATGCCTAGGATTCTTCACCAAGACATGGTCTCCCACACACCATTTCTTGTACTTAACATTCATTCTGGAATCATAACTAGACTTGTATTTGTTTTGATACTCAGAAATCCTAGCTTTCCTAGTTTCAGCAGACAACTCTTCTTCCAAACTAGAAGGTAGCCAACTAGGATTTAATTTGGAAGAAGCTTTCCTCCCCCTCAAAACTTCAAAAGGAGACTTTAAAGTAACAGCATTAGGCGTAGTACAGTGAGCCCACCAAGTATCTCTCAAAACAGTACTAAAAGGCATCTTAGACTCAAGGGCCCGTTGAGCACATCCCTTGACCACCCTGTTCATTCTCTCAGCTAACCCATTAGCCTGAGGTGAATATAAAGCTGTCTTTTGATGGATAATGTCAAAGTCTTTAAGGAAGCTGTACATTTCATGGGAAACAAACTGCACCCCATTGTCAGTAATTAAGAACCTAGGAACTCCCTCAGACACAAAGACATCTTTAAGGAAGTCTATCACCGTCCTAGTATTAGCCACCGATACGCACTTAGTAATTACCCACTTAGAGGTATAGTCCACAAGAACCAGAACAAATCTCTCAAAAGAAGGTAAAAGCTCAAATGGCCCCACAATGTCCAGACCCAGCTTCGACCACGCCTTTTCAGGAACCACCACAGGAGACAGAGGAGCATTGCTGGGAATGTGAGACTTGTCGTTGGAGGCACAAGACATACAATCTTTGACCACTAGTTCAATCATCCGATCCATACCAGGCCACCAGTATTTCTCCCTCACACGGGCTTTCGTCAGACTCCTGCCCAAATGTCCCTCATGGGCAAGGTTAATTATTTTGTCCCTGAACACACAAGGAGGAATCACCCTTCCACCTCTCATGAGGTTATCACAACAAAACGACAACTCTTCCAGATATCAATCCTGTCAGCTACGGGGGTTCCAAGATCAATGTCCTAGGTTATGTGAGAAAGCAGGCTCAGCAACCCATGACACACACTCCACTTCACTGCAATCCGTGGATTTCCCAACAGGCAAACGAGAGAGGCAATCTGCAGACTTGTTATTCATACCAGGTATATACCGAACAACAAAGTTGAATTCCTGTAGACCTTCACTCCAGCGTTTAAGCCTGGGTGGGATGTTCTCATTATGCCTGTACGAAAAAACTTGTACCAAAGGACGATGATCCGTTCGGACCACAAAAGGAATTCCCCAAAGGTAAAACCTGAAGTGCTGTACCGCCCAGAACACACTCAAGGCTTCCCTCTCAATACACGAGTAGTTTGCTTCTGCATCCTTAAGGGCTCTAGAGGCAAAAGCAATTGCCCTATCCTCCCCATCCACAACCTGAGACAACACAGCCCCCAACCCTTTAAGACTGGCATCAGTTGTAAGTATAGTCTTCCGATTAACATCGAAATGTCCTAAGATAGGCATTTTACCTATTCCCGTCTTTATACAATCAAAAGCTTTCTGGCATTCGTCAGACCAAGTAAACTGTGTCCCCTTCTTAAGCAGGACTCTGATCGGCTCAGCAACACTTGCAAACCCATGTATAAACTTGGAATAAAACTCAGTGAGTCCCAAAAACGACCTTACTTGGTCCTTATCTTGAGGAATAGGTGCCTTCGCCACACTTTCAGCCAATTCCAACTTTGGTTGTATCCCCTTCCCAGAGATTACATGACCCAAGTATGTTACTGAACTCACACCTATCTTACACTTTTGTTTTTTAACCGTGAGTCCAGCATCCCTCAGTTTCTCCAATACCGTGTAAAGGGTTGTACAATGCTCTCTCTCATCCTTCCCATATATCAAGATATCATCTTGAAAGAACATCACATTAATTACTTTCCCTAATACCATCTTCATGACCCTCTGGAAACATGCCGCAGCTGACGCCAACCCAAAGGGCATACGCAAAAAACGGTAAGCTCCCATGGGTGTTACAAAAGATGTGAGATGTCTTGAGCCTCTATGCAGTACAACTTGATGGTAGGCCGAGGATAGATCCAACACACTAAATATTTTGGCCCCAGAAAGAACACTAAGGGACTTGGCTATATTGGGCAAAGGTTGGCGATCCACCCAAATCCATTCGTTCAGTCCCCTCAAGTCCACACACATTCGGACACTTGCCCCACCATCCTTAGGGGCAAGAACAATGGGGGCAAGCCACTCTGAGGCTTCGATTTCCTCAATAACTCCTAAATTGAGCAATCTCTGTAACTCGGCTTTCAGTGGTTCAATCATCATGTTTGGCACCCTCCTTACCTTGTGCACACAAGGAATAGCTTTCTCTTTGAGGACAATGCGATGCTCAAACCCCTTCAGACAGCCTAGGCTATCCGAAAATACTTTGGGAAATTTCTCAAAACATTCAGAACTTGAGTCCCAAGAAACTACCAACATGACCTGATTATCAGGATCCTTAGCACAAGGGTTAAGCATGATGCCAAGATCACGCTGATGTCTCCACCCAAGCAGGTTGTCACCCCTTTCAGCTACATAAACCTTGCCCATAGTACACCTATCTTTAAATTGAATAGATGCTTGAACATAACCTAGGACATTGATCTTGGAACCCCCGTAGCTGACAGGATTGATATCTGGCCTTAACAATGCTACGTTGTCAAGACCTACACACTCATCCCCCTGTTTGTTACCAATCATGGTAAAAGGCGATCCCGAGTCAGCCAACACAGAAAAATCAAACCCATCAACCATTATTTTACACTCTGGCATGGTTATACTATCTGCATCTACTTTCCCATCATCAGCCCTAACACTCAAAAGAATGGTACGCACAATCTCCACATTCTTCTGAGGGTTGCGAGCTTTGTCAGAAGCTTTGCAGACTCTAGCATAATGCCCCTTGACACCACATTTGTTACACACTGCCTCCCTGGCAAAAAAATGTGGATAATTAGAGAAATGTGAGAAACTTCCACATCTCATGCATTTAGGTTTAGTGACTGTAGAAGTGGGCTTATCAGGAGAAGAACCACTGTGATTGTCACGTTCTACTCTGCTTTGAGTGCTCTTCAAAGGAACACGCACACGTACATCCTTCTCAACAGTCTTCCCACCGGAAGACGCAGAAATCTTTGCTAAACTGTTGCAAGTCTCCAAATTATCTTCGTCTTCTTCTATGGCATGCACTTCATTAGGTTTCTGACTTTTCTCTTCCTTGTTTTTCCTAATTTCTTTAACCCTCTTGGAAGTGTTCTCCATTCCCTCCACAATGGCTACAGCCTCAGTCAAAGAGGGATTTTTTGATAAAAGTTTCTCCTGAACTCGAACACTATTGGTACATCTTACCAACTGATCTCTTACTAGCGAATCCGAAAGATCACCAAACTCACACGTGCGTGCGAGAGTTTTCAGAGCTGCCACATAGCTGCCAACACGTTCAACTGGACCCTGGATCCTAGTAAAAAATGTATGTCTCTCCAGAACCAAGTTGATACGTGGACCAAAATACTTTTCCAACATAACCAGGGACATCTCATACACATCGCTAGGAGCACCATCACCCTCGCCCACAGGAATGATGTCCATGCTGTCGTAAGTATTTCTTCCTTCTACGCCCAAGTTATGAAGTAGGATAGCTTGTTTTCTGACAGCCGAAAACTTCTCCCCACCAATGGCTACAATGTAGGAGTCAAAAAGGTTTTTTCCACCTCTTCAAGGGCAGAATGGGATCACCCTCTTCTGACAAAAAGGGTGGAGGTTGTGACATACTGGAAGATGATGCTAAAGCCATTTTCCCTAAGGAGAGAGGACTGGAATTAATAAAAATAAATTGTTAGGAAAATAATGTGTGTTTGTTTTCCACAAAATTCCATTAGAATTCCATATTATTTGTTCACCGTCCAAATTCAACAGTTAAATACTATTTTTATGGAAAAATTCCACAGCAAACGTGTTCTCTTATCGAAGGTTTTGTTGTTAAAATGCTTCGTTCGTGTTCATGTCGTTGCGCGGACACAAAATTAATTACCAAGGGTTGCTAGGTAACGATGAATGCTCCGAAGCTAACGTGATGACGAGGCGCACAGGAGCGTGCGTACGAAGACGTGCGTTCCAGCCGAAGGAAGCAGGCTTGGAATGGAAACCAACACGCGAAGGCAGGCGCGAGGAGGCAAGCGCGTGGAAACAACAGTACGGTACGTTTCACTTTAAAAACTGACTCGAATAAAAATTGTCCAAAATTAGTCAGTGAAACTCACGGAAGGTGATGTGCTCTTCCGTTCAACCTCCGCTTCGCTCTGCGCTGTTCACGAGTCTCTGTCACTTCAGTTTTGACTCGAAAATGAGACGTTAGTCATCAGGGGAATTGGTGCTTCGCCATGTTGCCTGTCCCCAGTCAGGTACTCGTCTACTCGTCGCCAGTGTAATAATAGTCAGGATCCGCTTCAGAAGTGTATTGTAGGTTTAATAAGAGGTACAGCAAGATCCTTAGAGCAGCACCAACCGTCTCAATCCTCCTTCAATCCATGGAATGAATGATGCATCATGCCATGCATCACACCATTCCATGACACAGGAAAGATTCCACGTTTCATCATTGACTCCATTAGAGCCAATCATAACATGAAGATGTTTTCATTTAGTTAGGGAGAATGGTTTATGTTTAAAAGCCACAAGCGGGTCCACAAATTTTGCTGTAAAGCTAATATTTGCTTTGTCGACAGAACAAGCAAGTTACTGGCTCTGAAAAGATTGTACATTCTGGACATTTCACTAACCGAGGCTCTGTGCACCCCTGTTCTGTAGAAGCATGCAATAGATACATTGGCTGTATACATTCTGTGCATCACTGCATTGCACTGTATTTTTTGAAAAGGTATACAACAACTGTCAATAGGGTGTCTATCAAGATTGTCTTTTCTTTTTGTAATATACAATGTTTTATATCCTTTCAGCAGGCCTATTGATAAGTACTTTGTCGTCATATTCTATCTGCGTTTTTACACAATAAATAAAGCACATCACTCTTGATATTTTTATGTGCCTTAAGTTGATCTCTTTTCAGTGGCTATTCACCGCAGGCCCAAAGCTCTCCTTCCGCACACATACAAAGTCTTACATAACATTGGCCCAATGAACCACAACAACCACATACACTTCCACAAAACCAAACAGACACCTCTGCTCAGGCAAACTGCTACTGCATCCCCCCACATACGCAGAACGAGATCTGATGGTTATGCCTTTTATATTTCACTCTTAAAGCCTGAAATATCCTTCCCACGCACATCAGAGCCACCTTCTCAATTCTTGAATTCCACAAGAAACTGAAGAGCTGGCTCTTCGCCTAACCCCAGACCTGGCTCAGCCCATAGGTGGTCCCGCTACAGCGCCAGGATAGCCTCCCAGATAATTTGTGTGCTATATAAATACACCTAACATAATATGGCATAAAATATAATGACAGCTACAAGATGAGTGGCACGCGGCCACATGGATAGGGTGCCACTGATTGTCATTATCACAAGCAAGCCATTGAATATGGTAGTAACACTCTGAAAGATTTATTGCCAATTTAGCAGAAAACATCATGTATGATTGATTCACCAGTGGTTGTGCTCAGTGATTTAAATAAAAAAGACAGGGCAGAGTGGGCTGTGCAGTGTTCTTTGCACTTGAGTAGGTTGGGAGGAAGGGGAGGGGACAACTTGGTGACATTGCAGCCATAGGTCCAAGCACGTAGCATCAGCCCATGCTGCGATGAGCACCCTTTTCTTTCCGATGTGCTGAGGGAATTACTGCCACTCCTGAATTTGTGACGCAGTTATTGAAGGCCCAAATACTTGTTAACAGTGGCAATTGTTTTTCATTTTGGGCGCAATGCTGCCTTAATTCTACCAATGTGAGTTAGTGATTTTTGGATTAAAGGGCTAATTGATAGTCTTAATCGCCCCACCAGAACTTTAGCACGAGTTTGCGCTTCTGGAAGCAATGGGGCGACTCTCCCTAGCATCAATAACTCTGGGGAGGGTCAAGATGTTAACAGTTGCTCCCACCGTGCAGCCTCTGAAGGTGCTTTTTTGCATGTGGCTTCCCCACATAAAACGCTGAATAGGATGGAGTAGGGCTGCTACTGCACCCACCCCCTACTCTGATGCTCAGCGGCAGAACAGTGATGTCAGTCTTGAACTGGAGTTATTGGACACAGAGTTCTGGAGGTACCAGGGTTCCATCGGAAAGAGGTGGTCAAGTGGACGTAGCTGGGCTGGTGCGTGTTGTGGCAAGAATTCAGCAACATCAAGCAGTAAGTCTAGTGTGAGGCCCCCAGTGCCTGCAACTTTTAGGGCAGAGGGGTCTGGGGAGCTGTGCGAGATGGGTGAGTCAGTGAGAAGTTCTGGATGGAAGTCTAGGTCATCATGGTACCTCTCCTTGGTGGATGATAGAGGTGCAGGTGCTTCAGGAACAGACCACCGAAGGCCTGGGAATCCCTATGGCCAGCATCTGGGCCTAGCGGGGGGCGAGGTGCTCTAGACTTCATTTTGCCATCATCAGAAAGTGGGAGCTGCAGGGCCTAGGGATGGTGAGGGGATTAAGCAGCAGCCTATGTAGGACAATGGCAGGATGGGTCCACCAGAGGAGCTTGGAAGACCGCCCCAGTGACTTTTCCACAGCAAAGAGTTATTTGGTGCTGGGAAATGGCCCTGTTCTGGGCCCACTCCCCAGGAGTAGTGTTTTTGGGTTCTTGAGAAATAATTAGGAATGCAAACAGGGTCTGAGGCAGCAGAAGGAGGGAGATGGGAATTTAAGTGATGTGGGAAGCCCTGGAATGGCTGCAGGAGAGATATGGAGGCAAATAAATATGTACAGGTGATGGAGCACAGACTGCTTCCAGGTTGGTGGTGGTAAGGATCACAGGGCTGGAAATGCCTAATGAGGGGCATGCAAAGGGCCACAGAATGCTTTGGCTATTGTTAGGCACCACTCTGATGTAATCAGCAGTGACAGCTGGGGGTATGGAGCCTCCTCTTCAGGCTGTGAAAGGTCTGACACTGACCTTGAACAAGCTCAGGACAATGGTGGCCATTGTCCAGAAGGGGAAGAGGTGGAAGTTGAGTCTCATGACAGAGGGGAGGGTTGTCCGGGAAGGATAGGCAGGTGTCAGGGCAAGAGGCATATGCAGGAATGTCATGGGCCAGATCAGTAATGGGAAGGTGGCAAGCGATCAAGGTAAGTAGACAGCTAGTGGCCCTGGGGAACTGTGGGAGCAGTTTTGGGGGGAAACCGCGTTTACAAAGCTGTCGGTATAAACCGGTGCCATTACAACGTGGTCAGTACAACGACTGCATTGTTACCATGTGTACCATTACAACGCAAGTCATTACAACGACTTGCTGTAGGGGGCTTTAGGTGTCGGATTTTCAATCCAACACCTTCCCTACTGTTACACAGACTGGAGTTGGAATAGTAAATTATTCCAAACTCCAGTAAAAAGCAATTCGTTGTAATGACTTGCGTTGTAATGATACGCGTGGTAACAATGCAGTAGTAATGACCACGTTGTAAAGAGATGCATTGTAAACACATGCATTGTAATGTCATATATTCGTTTTTGGTGATACAGAGGAAGAGGAAAGCAGGAAACCAAGCTGCGAGTGCTGGGTGTGTTGTGATGGGGCGCTGTATTACTGAAACGGGCGCAAAGGGAAGCATGCCCTTAGGAGGCTCACTGACAATGTGTCAGTATGCCCCCTGATGGCCTGCCCTCTCAAGGGATGAAAGAAGGTCCCAAAGACCCCCATACATTTCCCTGCACTAACTGCACTTGCATGCAAGGAGATCTCTCTCCCCTCTCTCAAAGTGCTGGCAAGTTGACACATGCACAGAGTGGCTTTGAAACAGCTGGTCCATATTTCATTGAATGTGCTGCCCCCAGAGTTCATGGCCGCTCGGAGAGCAGTGCGTTTGTTGTAACAGGGCACACTGTCCCTGTTTGGACCCGGCGTACCCATTTGCAGTATAATCCCTGGACCTCTTTCTGTCTCTACCATTGAAACTTTAGTTGCTCCACTGCATTGCTCCAAAAAGTAGTAAATCTGCCCCAAAGTGTTTTCTCATTTTTCAAACCACGGCTAAATGTTGTGATTATCAGACTAGGTGGGAGAAGTTCAGAAACAATGTAAACAACATATTTGTTTTCTGAAGCAGTGTGAATGCATGAATAAACATTTCAGGAAAAGGGGTGTAGAGTACACAACTGTGGTGATAGAAATAAAAAAAAAGTCTCAATCAGATACAGGAGAGGAGAAGTAGTACTGATTAAGCAAATGAAGAGCTAGACACCATGCAGTGCCATGAAAAATTCAGATTGAAGACATTGCTCTTTTAATGCAACCTCTGAGATTTCTTTAGACCCCATTGAGATTACTGTTTTTCCTGCACCAATAAAGTCAGAAAGTCACACTGGACCTATTGCATTTAAGAAGCATTATTCAGGTTTGGTTTGGAAGCTTATAGATCAGCTGTACTTAACCTGTGGTCGGGTACTCTTGGGAGTCTGTAAACCCTCATCAGGGGGTCCAAGACTTCTTAGACAATTAAGTAATATTAACAGATTAATAACGTGTATATAAAAAAAAATTAAAATTGCCTAAGTGCGAAGGAATTTGAAATTGGACACTAAAAATTAAGCTGGTATCCTCAGATTGATTCTTGGGACAGTGCAAGTGAATCAAACAGAATATAGTATGGATGATGGGGTAGCTTAATTAAATTTAGAAAAGTGCCAACCTTTCCACTAAAATGAAAATTGTGATTTTCTAAAATATTTGTTTGTGAATTAAATAAAGTATTTAATCATTTGTGTATTGTTTTGTGGTTCAAATCATCGATATTGCTTAGGCCGTGATCCCCAGCTTTCAGTAATGACTCAGTGGGGGGGACCCGGATTCAAAAATGTACTGGGTGGGATTTCCCCGGATTCCAGTAATGATTACATGGGGTTCACAGAACTCAAAAGGTTAAGAACCACTACTATAAATCACTCAACAGATTTTGAAGTTGATTCTGAGGAGGGGCGCTTATGCAGTTGTTTTAGAGTTGGAGTGATGTGATGAAGCTTCCATTGGATGAAGATATGTTGATATGTTGATCATTAAATTGTGTCTATGACAACTCTAGTAGACTGCCAATATCATCTCTAGGAGTGGTCAGACAATGAGATCAAATAGATTTTTTTGGATTACCCCCTCAGTAAATCTGTGTGCAGAATTGTGAGACAGCAAGCCTTAGGGGCTGATTGACTAAAGAGTTTATGAATATGGGAAGCACTTCTACAGGAGTACTTTTTTAAGTACTCTGAATATATTTTTGTATTCTTCCTAAAATGTACAACTCCCTCTTAGTAAAAGTGTAAAGTGGGAACAGTCCTTTTTTATGTGTACTAATGGTATATGAACATTCCCTGAATATTCCCATTTCATTGCCATCTTGATGTTTTGGGGTCAATTTACAAAAATATGTAAGAGTGCCTAAAAGAGAATTACTAGAATACTACTTTACATATATATCTAGTTTTGTAATCAATGCAACTGTGCCCTTAAGTGAAAGTTATTTTGAATGATGGATTACAATACAAAATACATCTCCAAAGAGCACAATAATGCTTGCTCTATTTAAGTCGGAAATCAATAAATTAGATACATAAGGTTAAATGTGTATTGCAAACAGCAAAGCACTTGCATGCTTATTTTTTACCAGGGGCCTGCTTTTGGAGATACTAGACTCTACATTAACAGTACAATATGGCGTTCAGTTGACTTCAATCGATAAATGATGGACTGTGTCCTTGAAATTGTATATTTTTTATCTCTTTGCAACTACTTTAATTGTAGGGAACCATCCCATTTCATTTTCGTTGCACACTGATGCACAGTTTCTTTTAAATATCTGCTGTTCGTGTTCTCTTCCAGAGCCAATTGTATTTGCTCCCATCCTTCCAACATGAATACTAGTTCTAGGCCTATTTAATTCACTTCCCACGTTAATGACACTGGGATCAATTTCTGAGGCTGCTTTAGCCTGCACTCTCGCTTTTAATGAAAATATGATTTTCTTTTTTCATTGTGTAAGTTGAAAACATTTGTTCCCTTTTCCTTATACTTTAACACACAGAGGTCTCTACCACTGGGGTAGAGCTCTCCCTATAGTAAAGTATAGGGAACTGTTCCCTATACTTTACCATGTGGATATTACCGCCTCAACTGTGAAGATTTCCCTATGGTAAAGTATAGGTAACTTTTCAATTTACTTTACTTTATTATATGGAGTTATCCTCCCCCACTGTAGAGTCTCCCTTTGGTAAAGTATAGGGAAAAGTAAAAAAGTGTATTTAACTTTGAAAATATTTTAAACAATTTTTTATGTAAAATATTAATGTAAAGTACTTTTATATATTTAGTCCAGTTGCAGAACTAAAGAAAAGAAATACTACAGCACTATAAACTACGTTTTGAAAATCAACTTACATGAAAATAACTTTCCTTAAGGTGAAATTGAAAATAAATGCCCACTTAAATTTCTTAAAATTCAAATATTAATTTTAAGTGATGCACAGAATTAACTAAAAGTAATTTAATTATATTTAATAAAATTTACTGGTACATACATTCTTGAATGCAAAAAGTTATTAGAATATTTTATAATAAAATTCAAGATTAATATGAACTATTCATATATTTTGACACAAAATTATATTTATTCATATATTAACTAATTCAATTTTTTTTTTATTTAATTAACATTATTTCCTATGGGGTTTTATTTCAAGTTCCTAACTCCACTGATTTCTATGGGAGTGTGTTTCAGTAACAATGCTTGGCCATGTGTGGTGCTTGACTTACTCGAGCTCTGAGCTGTTGTGCTTTACTACTGTTTTGGATCCCTTTATGGCTGTAATAACTATAGAAGTGCAGTTTATGAATAGGAATGGGTTTACTCTTTTATTGTTGGAGACAGCACTCCACAAACACCTCTCTGACCCTCCCTTAACCCCTCCTTACTGCTCCCTATCCCACTCCTCTTTAGTAGTAAGTATCAGAGGCTGCTCCACCGCTAAGGTGCCTTTTAGCAGTGAAGTTAAGGAAAAATAAAATGATAATAACTCATGTTATTATCATTTTATTTTGTCCTGATGTCCAGCACCTTTGCTGGCCAAGGCTGCTCTCACGACAGGAGCAGGTGGAATGGTGAGCACACTGTAAGTGTGCATAAATGTTTGGCTGGCCGTCTCTGGGCAGCCAAACATTAAGGTGCACTTTGCAGGCTCCCAGTCAGCGACTGAGCGTCGAACCAGGGGCGCTCAGACCAATCACAAAGCTGCATTGTAGCGTTGTGATTGGCTGACTGGGAGCCTGGATGTGCTTCCTCTTCTGGACAGAGCGAGGGACTACGAGGGGAGACACGGCGAGGAAGCAGTGAGAAGGTAAGTTATTTTCTTTTTTGGTTTACAGCCGCTTCTCCTGCTTCTCCTGCCCCCACCCGTGATCCTTGTCAGCCGCCACTCGTAAGTATTCCCCATTTTCAGCTGCTCCCGTCTGTCCTCCCACATTACCTATTAAAACATATACTTGTGTGTGCCGACAAATAATAGTCAAAGCGGGGGCTTACACTTTATCCATAGGTTTGTGAATAACATTTTTAGTATGTTTTGTAGTACTATAAAACATGCTACAAAACACAGTTTGTGAATAGGACCCACAGTTTTATTCACTAATCTTGCATGTTCATTTGCTTTGCTGTTTTTATAACATGTTGATGGGGCTACATTTTGTTTTTGCTGACAATGTTAAGATGACTACGCATATATACTTTCTTAAAATAGCAACAGAAAAATGCACTGTGTCCATATTAACACTTTCTTTTGCAGTTTTATATAGCGTGAACTCGACCCGAAAGTATCAGAGCGCTTTACATGAACATCAGTTCCATTACAGACAGACACATACATTTTTTTGGGCACAGTGAGATTAAATGATTTGCCCAGAATCACAGGATGTTTGAGCCTCTTGTGAGACTTGAATCTGGTTCCCCAGCTTCAAAGTCAACAGCTCTAGCTGTTAAGCCATATTCTCTCCCCAAATTGCTATCAAGCAACTCATACAACCTAAGCAATTCTTGAACACTAGTACATACTAATTACTAACACCTGCCCTAAACAATTTGCATTACACACATTCCATATACTTTCTACTACTCCAAACCAATCATAAGCATACTGAACAATCATTCTCAACTCATATTCTTTGCACTAACATAACATAAAAAATATCATCCTATTGCTACCTACTCATGCACTACTCTTCATCCATACTAAATAAATACCACCTTCAAATTGTAAAAACGGTTCTATTACTAGCATGTGTATATTCATACATATTTGCCTTATTTTTTATAATTCTCCTACATCTAATCACTAATTGTTTAATAACATTTTCCATCACCTATCAGACACTTCGACTTTCTATTTTTCGACTCATCATACATTGTTGCTTTATTGTGGGATTTTCTTTCTGAAACAGAGATGGGCACCCCATACATGCAGTCACTCAGCTATTACCAAACACTTATGATATTGGTTACATTTTATATTTCCAACCACTGGTACATACTTTGCGCACTCCATTTAAAACACCACTCCCCCATCCATAATCAGGTTTTTGTCAGGATCTGATGTCCCATGTAGTAGTAAACAACAAAGTGGTCATTGTTTCCTTGTTCACAATAATAAATCATGATACAGAACTTTGCAGTGCTAGTTCTGCAAAACTTTGGAAATGGACTGTGACCTCTTCAAGAGGAAGATGGCACCTGAGTAAGACGCCAGCTTACCTGCCACTCCCCTGACCTGATTTTCCCGTCGATGGAGGAGCGCTGACCTGGAGTATGCGGTCCTGGCCTTGGTGAACGTTTTCTCCTTGGCATGTCCAGAGTGAGCTCATGCGGCGGACGAGGCTGGCAGCTTTGTGCTGTGGCTGCCGCATCGGTGAGTGTGACTTGCAATCTCATCAAGTTCCCTCTCCAGTTTTGGTCCTTTTTTCTGCAGCTTTACAGGAGTGTGGAATGCCCGGCTGTGGAGCAAAGAGAGAGGCGTTGGCCAAACCGTCAGCAGTGGCTGCAGCTCCTGCCCCCTCTAGCATCCACCATGTCCCCAGTAAGTAGGCAAGGGGGTAGGAAATTTGAAAAGAAAGTACCAGCAGGGGCAAGATGAAAGGCAATGGAGTTGATGGTGGACTGAAGGGGGGCAAACGGCCTGGGAAGACAGGTTTGCTCGGGGCCTCCATGGTGTCACAATCATTAATTCCTACGCTGTTTTCACAAATTGGTAATAAGGCCCCAGTACTGGATAATGGAGGGCCAGATCTCAATTCAGAAACTTGCACTGGGGAGGCGGCTCTGGTTAGCAGCCTGCTGAGTGGGAAAAGACTGTCTCTTTACCGGCCACCCCCACTGCCTTGGTTAATGATGTAGCCCTCAGGAATACAATTCAAACCCCAGAAAACCGACTTAAGATTAGGGAGGCAAGAAATTGTCTAAACCCTAAGGAGGGCGCACAGAGTGAGATCGGGGGCAGACCCCTGGTAATGCTGCAACCCTGGTCAAGGCAGATGCAGCTCTGAGGGGTATAAATCAATCCCCAGAAATTCAGATTCAGGCAAATGTGATAAAAGCTTGTCCAAAATCCAAGAAAGATGAACAGACCAAGGATCTTGGCCTGATTCCTGGTAACGGGGGGAACAGTCAGCCAGAACTATTTGGACGAATCCAGGAGTGCTATTGACAGGACCACAAAGCTAGAATATAGATGAGATTGAGCAGATAGCCATGGCTAGGTTTCCTAATATGGGAGATAAGTTATTTTCTCTGACCGATGATTCAGATCTCTCAAATCTCTCCATACCTCTTCATCCTCAACTAATGAGGAAAAGTGTTGGAGAAGATACTGATAGGAGCAAGAGGGGGGCTTTTTGTTGAATCTGCAATGGGACTGTTCCTCAATCCAATTGGTATATCCAGCAGAGGAGCCAGTGGAGACCCCAGAGGATAACAGTGGACCATCTGGGGTGGGCGTCAACCAGTTTATCTACAGTAGAAGCAAAGTTGGCTGTAATCCTCCAATCCATAAAGAAACTGCAGGAAGAAACCCAGAGCTCTAGTCATCGTGCACAGCTGGCTGTGAAAAAACTACATGGAACAATAAAAAAAAGTAAATAAAACGTGCTCTGACATTGCTGGAAGAATCACCATGGTGGAGGAACGGACAGAGTGCTTTGAGACCAAAATGAATGACCTTAAAACCCAGAAATCCTCTCAAGAAACAGCTTTGGTGGATGTCCGCTGGAAACTTGAAGATCAAGAGAACAGACATCGAAGGAATAGCCTGAGATTCTTGGGGACTCATGACAGGGTGGAGGGACAGGATGCAAGAGCCTATGTAATCAAGTTATTGAGTGGAGCCATCCCACAAAAATCCAACTGGGACGTGGAAATCCAATGGGCCCATAGATTCCTGCTGATGGGGAGGAAGCCACCACCCAATTACACGGAGGGACCTAGAGCTATGCTGATTTACTTTGGAAATGTCTTGCTACGTCAAGAAATATACATTCTAGCTCGTTCCAATGTGAAGAGAGAGTTTGAGGGTGTTGCATTTTTCATTAGACCTGACTTTGAACATGCCACGGTAGAGCAACGATGGCGGCTACAACAACTATTTAACCCTTTTCAGAAAGTTTGGGCTGAAGTATTTCTCCAAAATCCTGCTTAGTTAAAAGTTATTTATAATGGTTACACTTGTAGCGTTACCACTGAGATTCAGGCCCAGGAAGCTCTAAAAGAGCTTAGCGGGGGTTGTGTACCGTTGTTTTTCAAAATATTTTTATGGGTTAAAGTCTGGGGTGAGTTTTGGTTTAACTGGTACAAATGGGCAGTCTACCCTCTATGATTGAGGATCTGGGGACAATCTACTTTCCATTTACCATAGCGGGCTCTTCCCTCTTTTTTGTTTGGCTATTTTTTCTTTGTTCTAGTCGGGGGAGACAGATGGGGGACAGCAGGGGATGCTATCTCCCTCTGGTGTCATCACTCAGGCAAGATGCCTGATTGCTCGTTTGGTGGTGGGGGAAGGGCACTGCGAGGGGGGCTAGAGGGTGGGTCAGGGTGGTTATGGAAGGGTGGGGGATGGGGTGCCACACAATTAAAAAAGCTAATACCTCAGAGACATTTGTTATGAAGGGGGGAAGATTGTGCTCACCGGATTCTAGGTGCTTAGAGATAGTGATTTGTGACTGGTTGGCAGATTTAAAATCGAAAAAAGAATAAGCTGAGAATTGCAACTATCAATATCTGCGGACTTAATGACAAAAGGAAGAGGTTTAGAGTTGCTCTCAAATTAAAAATGCTAAAGGCTGATATTATTTGTCTTCAGGAGACGCATATTGAAGGGTAGCAGTTATCACTGCTGGATACACTTGGGTATAAATTGATTGGTGGGAATCGCAAGGGACACGCACTTACTGTGTGGCAGTCTTAATTCCAAAATCATTAGGGATTTTTAAACAAGTCCATTCTGATAGCCATGGGAGGTGTAGAATATCAATCTGCCGGGAAAATATTCACCTTGTGTTCCGCCTATGGGTTTATATCAGATGATCCCGAGTTATTCGACAGGCTATCTAAAGAACTGGCACTTTGCTGCTGCCTATTATTCGTTGTGGATATTTGAATATTAATTTGCCAATAAATTGGTCATGTGAAGATCTTTACAAATACTCCAAAGGAAAACCTAAAGTATTTCAGTCCCTTAGAGGGTTCTGTAAAGATCATGGGTTGTCAGATGTATTTTTTCAGCACCACATCAGATGCATGCACAATTAGTTTTTTTTTCTTCTCTCATACGTTTGTGCAGGAATGCAATATCGAAATCTATCCCTGGGTCATGTCTGACCATAACCCCCTAGTGTTGGAAATAAAGAGTGGGGGTTTTGTTAAGAAGGTAACCCATTGGAGCTTTGAGCGAGCTCTTTTAATCAATGAAGAATATCTGCTTCACATGAGGAAATGGATTTTGACATTCCTCAGAGAGAATATGGGGAGTGCTCCATTGGGTGTGGTGTGGGACACTTTGAAAGCCGGAATTCGGGGGGGGGGGAGTCTGTACAATTTACTTTAAGCAGGAAAAAAAACCTAAGATAGCAGGACCTCTACGGCACATTGGAAGTTAAACATTGCCACTCAGCAGAAGGATAATATTTAGGTGGCACAAATGGGGGTAGCTCTAGCAGGGCCGGACTGGCCGTAGCGGGCACCGGGCAATCCCCCGGTGTGCTGCACGGGTGGGGGCCGGTTTTGGGCCCCTGGGGGCATAGCTGCAAAATCGGCCCTGTAACAAAATCGGCCGAAAACCGGCCCTGGCAAAGTGCTCGGCGGCACGCCTCCCCCCCGGGAGGGGGGGCAGGGGGGGGCAGCTGAGCACTTTGCCAGGGCCGGTTGTGGTTCCCAGTCCGGCCCTGAGCTCTAGCCAAAGTAGTGGTTAATGGAATGACAGGAACAAGAGTAGCTGATAAATATACAGTCTAAAGAGAAAGTCTATTAATGTAGCGAGCAAATTAGATGTCATCTAGCCACCAGGGTTAGGCAGAAGGGTGGGCAAAGTGAAGTACAAGATATTAGAGATCCTAACAGGGGCTTAGTCTCTGATCCAGCAGGCATTAGGACTGCATTTAAAACATATTATCAATTGAATATTTTTGTCAAGATTTGGAACTCCTAGGAGGTTTGCATAAAATCACGTACATAGTATTATAAATAACAAAACATAACAAGGTTCACTCCACATGCCATCATAAAATTTACCGCAACAACACGTAAACAATTTGGCTATGAATGGTGTTTAAAATTTGCAGCATAAGCAATGACATAACAAACAATATCCTGAAAAGTGCATAAACATCAGGTAGCTACCCGTTCTTATGTTATATAAAATCCAAAATTCTATTTCAAATAAAAACTATTAAAATTAATTACCAGGCAAGAAATGAAACAAAGCATCTCCTAAAATGTGCAAATGTACAAAAGGGAGTAGATATCATCCAATTCAAGTACAATTTAGGGAATAGCAGCATGGAAACAGAGTAACTAAGCGTAACCAGATCTATGTAAAAAGCCATTCAGTAGCAGCTAAGTTATGTGCAAAATACATGCAAAGTTCCACTTCAAATAATTTTGAGGAATAACCGAAAGGTCAGAGTGGGACATGTACTCAACATAGCCCTAATGTGCAAAGCAGCAATAAATAGCAGCTTGCAATGTGCAAAATACAATTTAAAAGAGCAAAATACTAGTACTTCGTAAGATTTTCTTAAGCGAGGAAGTTAATTACCCAATTAAAATAAGTATGTATATATATGACAGATTTAAAATATATATATAAATTCTTTAAAAGAATTAAAAAGTTTTACCCATACGGCTTCATTTTATGGACAAAAGTGATAGTCTCGGGCTGATGCTTCATTTTTTACACTGTTTTGCAGAAACATCAGCCGAAGCCAACGATAACGACCAATGCAAGCAAGCAAACAAAACATGATCTAAAGTCTGGGTACTCAGGTTACAAAAGTTACAAATTCTTCCATTATTCAAATTCCGAGACCAGTTGGCAGTTAAGTCATTTAGGGGTAGGAGATTCATGCTGCATAAAATTAGCAGGCGTCAAATTCCATGTTCATAATTCCAGAATACGTATTTTTGTGGAGTTCTCAATTCGTTAGTCCTGGTTATTAGCTTTAGTCTTTCCTTAGAATTACAAAATGGAATATCTTTATTAAAGCTAATTTTGCCACATAAGGTTTTTAGGAGAGATTTAAATCCTAAGGGTGGGAGTGTGAACATTGATTCTTCTTGTATATGCTGTTTTATGCTGTATACTGAAGAGTACCATTTGTCACGTGACATTCTGCATCTTGTTTTCAGTTTTGCATCACTAAAGCAAATGTGTTTTCTTGCAATTTGCTTTCAGGAAAAGGAAGTCGGTCCATATATATGGCTTTAATGGTTTTAATGTCCTATCTTGACAAGCATTTTCTGCATGTGAAGATCTATGATAAAAAAGAGCTAGAGTAATGAGGCAAAATTATTTTTAGGATCACAAAATGTGTTAGTCATATTTTGTCTGCACCGCATTTTGATTACAAAATATTTGGTGCCACAATGAACTATCATTTTAATTGACTGCAACACATTTGAGGAAACAATGGAAGTGTAAAGAATAGTGATGAATACACTAGAACTAACCTACAGTGAGGATCCTGAATATAGAACCGGGAGCATCGTAATACCTTAATATCGTAGCCAAAATATTGAGGACAAAAAAAATCAACTGGTAAGTATGTAAAGATTTTTTAATAACTAACTCTACATATTCGTAACTTTACCATATATATGCATCTCCAAGGAATGTAGATGTGGAGTTAAAAATAGTAAATCTATACTTCCCTATATGCATTTACATTTCTAATTTTTGTTCCTCGATATTTCGGCTACAATATTAAAGTATCAAGATATTCCTGAACTCGATATTCCAAACGACAGCCCTAAACTACAGGACATGAAATGCTTAGATCTGAGGAGTGCAAGTAAAATGCTCCCTGTGAACATTCAAATACAAAAAGGCTGATTTAAAAAGTATGGGCAAAAAGGTGTCAGGCAAAGTATGAAATATGGTTTTAAATTGGGACAAGTAACTACTTCTAAAAAATGAGCATAGAAGTAAGTTTCATGCCATGAAAGTGTTCCATAAATAAGATGTGAAAATATACAGTATTCATACACATTACTTACTGATTTACACTTATTTTCTAGCCATTCCATTGCACCATTCATATGCAGCATTAGGAAAATTCACTTTTCATGCCTTTTCTCATATAAATTATTTTTGATTCACTGCCTACAAATATTGCTTTAAAGCTGTTCAACCAGAGAAGGAAATACAGAGACTCATTATCTGGCCAGCATTTGGTGATACACAATTTAGCTATTAAAATGGCCACAAGCAAGGCTCCTTCTACCTCAGCACTGATATATTTAGTGTAACCTAACATGACCAATTTAGTTGATGGTGTAATATTGATGCAAGTGAATACACCAGTTCCTGAAACATGGCATGTTAGCGTTCACTCAGGTTGTGAAAAGACACAAACTTTTGTTCCCTTCTTCAGAGCCACTTCCAGGGTAGCAGGAATTCAAATTAAAGCCCCAAGCAATGTGTAGTAAAAATCATTAATAGTTTTGCCATGCTGTCACTTTACATTGGCTGTATTGACCAGCCCATGACACTTTGTACAACTATCCATTAGGTGGCCCTCTCTGACCACCACATCCAGTTGCTCAGCCCATCTGTTTCATGACTAGGTAAGCCCGTCTACCATTATGTGATTGAAGGTGGAGCAAAGATTCCTGATTTTAAGACCTGTTCCTTACTGAACACTCATAAGTTCTAATAAAGGGGAGGACGAAACATTAGTTAAACCAGATGTTAAGAATTCTAGCATCTGCAGTACCCCCTATTATTCAAAAAGTAAACTGTTTTTAGATATTTAGAACTAATTTAGAACGGGGCGTGGTCTCGCGCCACGAGAAGATGGCGGCGGACTGCTGAGCTCCGCTCGACCGCGGAGGTCTTTTGTCATTTTCAACCTCTCTCTTCACCTATGGACACCTTTTGCGGCTGGCTTGTGGGCGATGAAGGGTCGGTGCGGTGATTTCGCCCGTTCCGACCCGGTAATCTCCTTTCGCGGACCCGGTGGCTGTGGCGGTTATTTCCTCAGCGCTGGAAGTGTAGCGGCCGCCATTTTGAGATGGCACTTCACAGAGTTGCTGACCATCGTGAGGTAATCCGGCGCTTTATCATCTTTTTTCTTTATCTGCACTCTATATATATATATTTTTTTTTCGCCACACTGCCTTATGAACTGTTTTTTCAGTTTGCTACCATGTTCTGCCGTGGACAAGTTCTATGCTCCTTTCTTAAATGCCACAGGCCACACGCGCAGCATATTATTTCCAGTATTAATTTTTGAATTGCCTTGGATGGCAATGTCAGTTGTACTCATCTCCTCAACGTCACATTTCCTAGCCTCCTGGTGGCTTATCTGGCTTAATTGCGAGACTGTTTTGCCTATGAGTGCTAATTACCTCTAGAGTGCTGACGGAAGGTGACGTCTTCTTCTTGGTGCATCTTCCTGACGGATGGGCAGGCAGAAGTCTTTGTTGAAGATCACCTCTCGTCCGCCTTACCGTCTCATGATGGCCAGTGAGGCTTCTACTTCGGCTAGAGCAGTTTCTTCGGGTACCAAGCCCAAAAGAGCCAAAAATGACCCTCCATCTCCCATTCTTTCCTCTCAACATCCTGTCCTGGATACTATTTTAGAGGAGGTGAGGGGTCGTATATCTTTTATGGCCACTACTAATGAGAAACTACAATTAATTGAAGACAGGTGGATTTCTATGGAAGCTAAGGTGTTTGATATGGAGCAACGTATTAGTGATATGCAGGATATCTCCACTAAAATTCCAAATATGGAACAAGAAATTCAACGCCTTAAGCTTCACACCGAGGACCTGGAAAATCGTAATCGGCGTAACAACCTACGCCTTTATGGCTTGCCAGAAAATTTTGAGGGTTCTGAAATACTTCTCTTCCTGAGGAAATTTCTGACTGAACTTTTAAATATTTCCCCGGAGCCTGTTTTGAACATTCAGCGTGCACACAGACTCGGTCGTTTTCAACCTAATGCTTCTAAACCTAGAGGCATCATCATGCTGTTTTTGGAATTCACGGACCTAATGCGTGTTCTCTCAGCTGCCAGATTGAAGCGTCATCTCCCATGGTCTGGTCATAACATCTTTATTTCACAGGATGTATCTAATGCTACCAATGCGAGAAGGAAGGAATTTCTGGCACTTCGTCCTCTCATGAGACAGTTGAATATTCGCTATGGCATTCTTCATCCGTGTCTGTGTAAAATCACTCACGATGGCTCCACTCGGTCTTTTGATGACCCTCTTAAACTGAAGTCTTTTCTTCAAAACCTGTCTTCACGTTCTACATCTGGCTCTTCATCTTCTACTTAATGCCTTTGTGTCCTTTTGTTCTACCTTTTAATGCGGCTGTTTCTTGGTGTTCTACTTTTATTCTTTTTTCTGTCGCTCCGTCTCTTGTTGGTGCCGTTATGCCCCATGCATCTGTCTTTATCGTTGTTTTTCTTTAGATCTGGATATCTTTCCTCGATCTATCTTCTTATTCTTCTTTTTCTATTACCTATTTTTTTTTCTTTTGCCTTTTTACTCTTTCCATCAGTATGTCCTAGTATTATGCTGACAAGGTTTTGTTTATTGCATATGTTTTTTGGAATTGTGTACTATCCTATTGTATATTTCTGTTCCCAATCTTATTTTGATCAATTTTGGTGTCTCTTTTTTTTTAGATGTCTTCCTGAAGTGTACCATCTCATTCCGTATTGTTCCCCTTCGTTCCCTCACTATGTGTAATTTTGTTACGTGGAATGTTCGTGGTCTGGGCAACCCCGTCAAAAGACAAAAGGTACTTTCCCATTTGTCCAAATTAAACTCTCAGGTATCTTTCATTCAAGAAACACATTGCAATGAAGCGGAATCACTTAAGCTAAAACGACAATGGGTAGGTCAAGTTGTGTGTTCCCCTGCTTCCAGTAAAAAAGGGGGTGTTGCTATACTGTTTCATAAATCTTTATCTGTGCAAATTGTTTCTACACAAAATGACGCTGAGGGACGATGGGTAATGGCCAGGACGGTTATATAAGGCAAGGATTTGATTTTATTGAATATTTACGACCCGGTCAAGCCTGACCCCAAATTCTGGCAAGACATCAAGGTTCTACTCTCCTCCATTGACTGCCCCAATATTGTTATTGCTGGTGATTTTAACCAATGGTTGGACCCATTTTCAGATAGACAATCTCAATCTAAGTTTCATCCTGACAGATCCCATAAAGCCTTTCAGTCGGCCATTGCCTCTCGTCCTCTATTTGATGTTTGGAAGACATGTAACCCAGAGTCTCTTGAATATACGTTTTTTTTCCAATGTTCACCATACACGTTCTAGGATTGATTATATTCTGGTTAGTAAATCCATGCTCCCATCTATTCAATCCGCGGAGATTGGGTCAATTTTTATTTCAGACCATGCACCAGTCCTTTCTGTTTTAGACCTATCATTAACCTCCCAAAAATGTTGTCGTTGGAAACTTAATAATGTTTTATTATCGGATTCTACTTTTATAAAAGAAGCTAACTCCTTTGCTAAAGAATTCTTTATGTTCAATGACCCCCTAGCAACCTCTGTTTCCAATAATTGGGATGCTTTTAAGGCTTCATTTCGAGCATTTACTATTTCTTATGTCTCCAAGAAAAAGAAAATTGCTTGTAATAAATACTTAGCTTTGCTACAGCAGCTTAAGATACTGGACCATAACTACTTCACCTCTAAATCCACTTTGGTCCTTCATGACCTTATTAAGGCCAAGTCTGAGCTTAATAAACTGGCGACAATCGAAGCCTGTAATATTCTCCTCAAAATTAAATCCAAATACCATGGTGGCCAAAATAAGGCTGGTAAGATGTTAGCTACTTATTTAAAAATCAAATCTGAACGTAAAAATATTGTCCCTATTTTAAATGAATCCACTAAACGCCTAGTGTCCTCAGACGATGATATTGCTAATATTTTTCATGACTATTATGAGGCCCTTTACTCTGATGATACGAACCCCTCCAATCAAAATTTTGATATCTTTTTTTCGGGCCTTCTCTCTCCCCCATCTTTGCCATATGAATTCGAAGCCTTGGTGGGTGCAATTACCGTTCAAGAAATTAATAATGCCATTAATTCCCTAAAAAAATCAAAGGCTCCAGGACCGGATGGCTTTTCGGTCGAATTTTATTCCGCCTTTGCATCGATTTGTGTCCCTAAACTTCTGACACTGTTTAATTCCTTTATTAGTGAGGCTAAGGCTTCTGGATCCTTTATGGATGCCTTAATAATCATTATCCCTAAACCTGACAAGGATCATTCACTGTGTAAAAATGACCGCCCTATTTCATTGATTAATTATGACTGTAAGATTTTCGCAAAGATTCTTGCTACCCGACTTGAGAGTCTTCTACCATTATTGGTTAAGACTGATCAGGTTGGTTTTATTAAGGGTAGATTAGCAGCAGATAATGCTCGAATGTTTGCAAATATTATTTCGCATGCACAGAAATTTAAATCTCCTCTTGCAGCGTTATCCTTAGATGCCGAAAAGGCCTTTGACCGTATTAATTGGCGATTTATGTTTAGAACCCTTAAGTGGTTTGGTTTTGGTCCAACTTTTATTTCTTATATTAAATTATTATTCTCCTGTCCCCGGGCCAGTATTTTTGTAAATAACCACTTTTCTAAGTCCTTTCCTCTAGCTCGTGGGACTCGTCAAGGCTGCCCTCTCTCCCCCTTGTTATTTGTTCTTTGCCTTGAACTCTTCCTTGAGCGTATTCGGGGTTAATGCTCACGTTTCTGGCTTTACACACCACTCGGTTGAAATTAAATTATCAGCTTATGCTGATGATATATTGATCTATATGTCCAATCCTCTCACATCCCTTCCTCCCTTCATGGATGAGGTTCGACTATATTCCAGCATTTCTGGGTATAAGCTAAACCTCTCTAAAACAGAAGTTCTACCCCTGAACTCGTCATGCTCTCATTACATGTTTCATGATACTAATTTTACTTGGTGCCCAACAAAAATTAAATACCTCGGTATTTGGTTCTCTGCGTCCATACCTGCCACAATAAAGTCTACATTTGCAGCATTAATTACTAAAATTCAGTCGCTGTTACTTTCATGGTCCCCATTGTTTCTTTCTTGGTGGGGCAGGTTAGACACTATAAAAATGATGATTGTCCCTCATGTCCTTTACATATTGTCTATGTTGCCCATTCGCATTCCTCTTAGGTATTTTTCGCAAGTCAATTCTATTTGTGTAAAATTTTTATGGAATAAGAAACACCCACTTATTGCCCTTACAAAACTCCAACGTCCGAAATCCGAAGGTGGAGTACGTTTTCCTGATTTTAAGGCTTATCACTCAGCCTTTCTCATCAAACAATCCTTCGCTTTATCCTTTGATTTTGCGAATACTCCTATTCCGAGATGGATTGCTTTTGAACGATCCTCCCTAAAGGATTTTTCTTTTCAAAATGTGATTTACATGTCCAATTGTACTTTTATTTCTAATAATCCGATTATAAAATATTCCCAAAATTTACTATATAATACGTTTAACTCCTTTTCAATGTTTTCTTTCTTCCACGATTTGGTATAATAAATTTCTTCGATATAAAGGCAAATCATTCTATTACAAACATTGGAAGGAGAAGGGTATTATTTTCGTACACCAATTAATCCTTCAGCATTCTATTATTCCCTTCCTTGATTTGCAAACACGATTTCAGTTACCTGACACATACCGTGCTGAATATCTTTTAATTTCAGCCGCTTTACAATCACAATTATCTTCCTTTGATGTACCTATATCAATGCCTTCCCTTACACCTCCCACACCCCTTTATAGCATATTTTCTTTCCATATACCTAAAGCGGCCCTTGTCTATAAATTGTTGTTATCTCACTCAACCGAGAGACCTAAATCTACCACTGAACTTGCCTGGGAATTAAACCTATCCCTTTCATTTACTATCGATGTATGGGACAAACTATGGTCTAAGTTATTTAAAGTCTCTGCTGCTGCTCGTATAACTCAATCCCTGTATTTTATTTACAATAGAGCTCTTATTACTCCTGTTTGCATATCCAAGTTTTCCCCCACCTCGTCTCCACTTTGCTGGTCTTGTTCTAATTATACTTGCAATTTGAGACATCTTCTTTATGATTGTTCCAATGTTATGAAGTTTTGGGAGTCGGTTTGGGCAAAATGCATGAACATCTTTAATTGTAATTTGAGTTTATCATTTCACAATGTTCTGCTTGGTTCCTCATCACCTGAATTGGATGATTCCACTCCTATTTCTTTATTGTTTGATCTTTTTATTGCATTGGCATTCAAAGTTATTTTATCTTCATGGAAAGATACTTCGAACATTTCGTTATTAACGTGGTGGAATTTTATATGTGATGAACATCGCATTGCCTCTGTCTCCTCTTCTCTCCTCTCACAAAAAATCAAATCTGATCTTCTCTGGTTACCATTTACTTCTTATCTTTCTTCATGCGCTCATCTTTCCTAACTTTGATCTTTCTTCTTCTATCTGGTTGCATACATAGTCTTAGGACATCTCTTATCTTTTCTATTCCTTAATTTCGCTCTTCATTTCTTTCCTCCTCCCTTTTGCTCTTTTTTCCTTTCTTATCTTTTCTTTTTTCTATCTTTTCTATTTTGAACTTTTGCTCTTATTACTTGATTTTTATACTATGTAGGTATAATTTTGAAATCCTGATTGATGGTATTATTATGTATTTTTGTGTTTTGTTTCTTTCAGAAAACTTAATAAAATTCTTAAACAAAAAAAAGAACTAATTTAGAACTATGACAATAGGATCTAATACATCTTTCTTCAATACCAGCCACAGAAAGGTCAAGGAGACCCTGGTGAATGCTTTCTCCACGTACGACAGGATCATCCCAGCGGTGAAATTTCGACCAGTGGCAAAATCAAAGCTGTGGCCATAATATGTATATGGCATGTAGCGTCATGTATGTGGATGAACCCATGTGGGTTGTAAGACTAACGAAGATTTAACTTTACCAGAGTAGTTTGCCAAAAGTTTACAATACAGCTATTGACAAGCAGTAATACAATATTTTGTGTGATATGACACGCATCTCTTCGGATTTTGGCTTTCTTCAGGAATATTGCAATATTAATCTCAATTCGTGAGGCTGTGGCTTTGCCTTTTCGTCACACAGTGGTGGTTAATGCAGGTAAGCTCAGTGGAGAGGGGCAGGGGCGGGGCAAGAAGTAGACAGACGGCAGAATAGGGAAAATTAAATAAATAAATAAATTCTATTCCGTCGTGTGTCAACATACCCCCGCTCCACCGCACTTACCTGCACAGACTGCTGCTGAGGTTACATACTGTTAGCTAGATCTAAAACGGCTGGGTTCATCTCAGAAAGAAATAGCATAGAAAACTTCACCGAGCTGCTGTCCTATTTGGTAGTCCATGAACCCCCCCAGTCAACCTCCTCCAGGATTAAGGTTTGCTTCAATGCCGGACTTACTCAGACAAAAGCCTCTTCAGCCTATCCTCTCTGCAGCACACATTAATTTTCTATCCAGAACCATGTAAGTCTTCTCGCTCAGAGTAAAATCCCATGGATAATGACTCTATTGAACCAGATTCCTCCCAGTTGTTTACCTCTTTCTCATAAACCCTAGCTTTTGAGTTCTGAATTTCCTGTTACTTCAGAGTGAGAGGTACAAATCTTACCGATAGTCTTAATAGACTTCAAAAACTTTAGCTGTAACATTTTTGTGTAGTAGGGAATGAGTCATAGTCATCTGTTTGTACGCCACTTATTGCTCCCCCCACAAGTTCCCACCAAACCAGGTATGCTTTTCTACTCTCTAAACACATTAGTTAAATCCTAAAAGCCATCTGCTGCAAGCAGTATTTCCCATTTTTTCTGAACAGAAAACTTAAGCTTGCCATCAACGTATCCCACACCAGACTTCATGCAGCAAACCAAGATCTTTGAGAATAAATCCTCACGTAACAGACGTCATTTGTATTTTTTACTCTGGATTTAGTATAAGGGAGAGCTTGAAAGTCTAAATCCCATAGCCTTAATGACAATATCCTTCATAAGACTATTTCCCCAAAAACTAAATTGTGTTCCGATACCGTCTTTGGATGAAAAGTAAACCAGGCAGCATTTAAGATTCTGCATTAAAAATGATGCAGGATGAAAAAATAGTATAACCAATCACCGCCGCCCTCAGAGTTTGCCAACTATCAATCTTATCGAATGATTCAAGTAGCTGATAGACTGTTGAGTAGACTCTCCCAATGAATACCCCCAAATTCATTAATACCCTACCTAATACAATTATGTATGAGGGGATTAAAGGAAAGTTGAGATCTTCACATAATACATATGATTCTTGCATCATAGTTATTAGGGTCAAAGACTCAACAGACAAGCTCTTACTCCCCTATCTGAGCCTTGCAATAGCCCACTGTCCCTTATCATGGGTCATAGTTTGCTTACAAAGACAGATATTTATTGTACGCATTAAGTTCACCCCCTAATTGAGATAATGCTTGGTTTAGAAGAAAGACCTAATAACCCAGGTGCTCAAAAAAACACCAATAGCAATAAATAATAGTGGTCACTTGCAAACAGGTAATTTCAGTCTTCAAAAACTCCCATCATTTCTTTAACCACCCTCTGTTTAGTTGATGCATTTAATTCATTTACATTCCAATTTACTACTTGCAAGAAATTCACATCACATCAGTGAAATATATGATGTGTGAACTCCATACCAGGCACACAATTCGGGCCTTGCGATTGTGCACCTGCACTTGCCGCTGAGCTCAGGGGTGCTAAGTTTAGAAATAACGTTTGGGTTTTAAAGCACCTGCTGCAGATTTTCTTGTCTGTCCAGCAGGTTTCAGGCAACAATAATTTTAAGATAACTTGGTGTTTTGTCTAGTGGCTGGTTTGTCCCATCATAAAGTAGAGAAGAGGTTTAATACACCTCCTGCAAAGAAAGTGCTCCATAGAGTTTGCAGAACTGTTTTTTCAGTTGATAGCTCAATGGGTTGCTGCTTTTGTCACAGAGAGCCTTTTGTTACTTACAGGTCATAAATTATAATTCTAATATAGCAGAGTGTCCTATAAACTGTCATTTTAGAGTGGCATGCAAACTGCATGGTGTAGGTTAATCGTTATGCCTTTTCCCTGATACTTTAATTACCCTAGTTATGCTTAAAGGGTTAATTTGGGTAGAAAATACATTCTTATTAGTAGAGCCAACCCCAACTACTGTAGTACGTTTTAAATCCTACATTTGTGCTTCTCCAGACTAAGCAATCTTAAAATATACTGCTACTAGTATGTGATTCCTACACTTTGTAACTCTCATTGTTTTATGTAACATTTCCTATAGACTGGATTACACACTTAGGGTTTGTTGTCTCTATATAAACTATCTGTGATGTAAATGCTCTGACTCCCTACACAGGTAGGAGTAGCACTATAAAAACAAATGAAGTGCATATATGAGGGAGCTATGGAGGATACTGTTTGAGGGTGGTAATGAGGGAATCCATGGAGGCAAAGGTCAGTGGCGAGCCTCAAAATTATTATTGAACCGGCCGCCACCAGTGCTAAAGCTGGTCCTACACAAAAGTCCTGCTTTTTCAATTTTGTCTTAATACAGTCTCTTACAGAAAAACTACCAAAGCCACAGTTGCCCTACCAGCCTTATGGGTGTCACTGCCCCTCATCTCCTGAGGGAAATCACCAACTGCCTGGCAGTCCATCTAAGAGCCACTAGGCCACAAGTGTCACCCTTCATGTCCGCCGCCAACATTGTTTGTGACGAAAGTGTTGGAGTAGGTTGTGCGGCAGCAGTTTCAAGATTATCTTGAAAACCACACATGCTTTTTCGTAATACAATCTGAGTTGTATACTTTCATGGGAGTGCATCTGCCTTTCTGGACTGACGCTCTCAAGATATAGGATGTTTTGGGAGTCTTCCCTGCTGTAATGATAGATCTCTCTACCACTTTGGACACCATGGAGTTGACTTCCTTCCTCACAGATTGGCCTTGGAAGTCCAAGCCAGTGCTCAGACATTAGCCTGATGTATTATTGGAAGAATTGGTAAAGTCGGTTAATTACATATGTTCCTCAATGTTTTCAGGGAAAAATACTGAACCAAATATTGAAGGGTAAGTAAGTCTAGATTTTCTATACCTAAACCCCCATATATATTTACCTTGCTAGTACATATAGCTTCAAGGTATGTAGATGTGGGTTAGGGAATAGTAAATCTTTACTTTACTATATGCTCTTACTTTCGATATTTTGTCCCTTGATATTCTGTTTTCGATATTCTTGCACCATTATATTCTGGGGGGTCAATATTCAGTAATACAATCACCAATGCTAACACAGTTCTTCCTTTTACATTACAAACCTGTAGAAATATTACAGCATTAGGGCTTCTCCTCAGATAGTTTTCGAGCATAGCCTGCAGTGTAGGGTTATGTAGGAGAGATGCTTTACCTGGACCTTGTTTTGGGGTCATTTTGGGTATCCAGAGTTGTATGAGAGGATGTCCTACTGAAGTCTTTTAGTAATTAAGTCTTGGATACTTTAGTCTGTATTTGTCTCTTTTAAATTTGGTATTATACATAGACAATTGACCAGCACAGTGATAATGTAAGTAATTAAGGAGACAATACAGCCTTAGTCTCACCTACTATCACACCGATTATGTCAGTAATCTTCATTTAGCTTGACTCATAGGTGTTAAAGCAGAACGTGAAAGGAACCAGGCACTAATTGAAACATTTCTCAAACTACTCTGCATCTCCCACATATTATTTTAATGGTGCTCAGGGAGTGCCTGCATCATGGGTAGGTGCGACAAGCAGACATTTGTGAGTCAGAGCTTCATTGTCCTCCTTTTACAATGAGCAGACATGTGGATCTTTACAAAGGCTCAGCTTGCAGCATCTTCTAGAACTCTCTGGGCTCAGATATATGGTGGAACCAAGCAAGCCATTACAATGCATGGCTTTACAACGTGGCATTTACAATGAGCTGTCTTTAACACTGCATTCCTTTACCACACAAGTCTTTATAACGCACAACCACTTTTCCTTAGGGGAAAGCGCTGGACTTTGGAGAGGTATAAATTACTATTCCAACTCCAGTCTGCACAACAGTAAGGAAAGCATTTGGCTTCGAAGTCCAACGCTTCTTCCCCTTTGGCAAGTATTGTAAACACTTGCGTGGTGAAGGAATGCCATGATAAAGTCGGGTCATTGTACAGACCACTTTGTAAAAGTAGTGCATGGCTTAGCCTTCGTGGTAAATGATGTTTTACCTCTAGACTCATAGTGCGCCACAATGTGACACCTCTCTGGAAACAGAACCCGTACCCTTCAACAGGTCCCTGCCCTGCAACGGACTGTCGGGTGAAAGAGAATAAACAAATAACACATGACAGGAATAGCGAAACACACCATGTAACCCGTCCTTTCACCCCATTATTAGAGAGAAGAGCATGTTCATTCCCCTATTTTAATGTGTTTTAGTTCATAAATCAACTTTATGTGTTACTATTGATTGTATAATTGCTATTCCATTTTTTAAATTTAGTTAGCAATTTTAAGTGATTCAGAATGTTTAATTTAAATAAGTAATTTATAGTGTTGTAGTGGGTGTTGAGGTTTTAGGAGATAGGGTGGGCAGTTAGTTAAGTAATATTAGTTATTATTTAATTATTAATGTTTAAGTAAGTATGTGATTGATATTAATTATGTACAGTATGTACTATTAATTAGTTGTACTTATGTTTTAGGTGCAGGTTGATACGTTTTTAAGGGTATAAGTTGAGAAATTAATTAGTTATTAACTAATCACCAATTAATTTTGAATATACTATTAATTATTTAATTGATTAATAATTATGTAAAATTATGTAATAATCAGATATTTTAGTTGTATTTTAAGTGTGGGCTGCTATGTCTGCAGTGTTATAGGCTGGGAAATTAATTAAGTAATAATGAACAATTAATTACTAATTAATTATGTAATTGATTATGTAATTAATTATCAGTTATGTAAATTGTTTTATACTTATTTCTTTTTGTTATATTTTAGGTGCGGGTTGCTAGGTTTGTAGGGTATTTGGTGGCAAGCTAATTAGGCATTAATTAAATAACAATTATTATTAACTGAGTCGGAATAGTACATTTAACCCCTCAGAACTCCAAAGCTTTTCCTACTGCTGCACAGACTGGAGAGGGAATAGTAAATCTTACCCCTCCAAATTCCAACGCTTTCCCTACTGTTGCGCAGACTGGAGTGGGAATAGTAAATTTGACCCTTCCGAAATCCAAACTTTCCTTACTGTTGCACAGACTGGAATGGGAATAGTAAATATTACCCTTCTGAAGTACAATGTTTTCACTACTGTTGCACAGACTGGACTGGGAATAGTAAACCTTACCCCTCCGAAGTCTATGAGGCCGATTCACAGAACTAATCTGAGATAAAATCCTAAACTTACTACTTTTGGTATTCACAGAAGGCATTTAGTAGTAGTAAAGTTAGGACTCCTAACTTTACTACTACCAAACTGAGATAAAATACTAAACTTACTACTTTTGGTATTCACAGAAGGCATTTAGTAGTAGTAAATTTACGAGTCCTAACTTTACTACTTCTAAATGCCTTCTGTGAATATCAAAAGTAGTAAGTTTAGGATTTCATCCCAGTTCAAAAGTACTAAAGTTATGAGTCCTAACTTTAATACTACTAAATGTGAAATCAGTTTGAGAACTCCGAAAAACAAAGTATAGGACCATGGGCACCTTCAAATGAGATTAAAGGAGTGAGTAGCCACATACTAACATCTTACTGGGAGACAGGAGTCACAGAGAGAATATCTGCTTCTTTAGTATGCCAGAAGGAATAAAAAGTGATGACCAATAGTATTCTTACCAATTATCAATCCTTGGTAAATCCACAGGAGCAACTGTGCCACTAGCTTCCAGTACTCCTATCCCTCCAACACCATGCTAGATGTGTTTCAAGGTAATGAATGAAGTGGAGGGCGGGAAAATGAATTGGGGACAGACATATCAATAACACCAGTCATCCATCCCTATTGATGAGAACTGAATGCTTAATAACTAGAAAAGTGCAAGAGAATAATTTTGGTTATACAGCAGCTACTCCTCCACTATGTCGGAGGAGTGTGCCCCCCCCCCCCCCACCGCCAGCAGCCAAAAAAATGATAAATAAAACGATAATAAACCTTTGTTCATTACTGTTTTATTTTTGCTCTATGAGGCAAGGCTTGGGGACGGTGCCAGGGGAATGACAGGCAGTAGGAGGAGTGTTTGTCACTATTATCAGTGCGCAAGACAGTTTGGCAGGCCATCTCAGGACTGCCAAAACGTCATGTGCACTGCAGCTCTCTCCAGCCCGAGCTGCATTGCTGGTTTGGAAAGAGCAGGCACAGGCTCCCAGTCTAACTGGGAGAGCAAATCGAGGGTGCTCAGACCAATCCTGGCGCTGCTCTCATGCTGCCAGCAGCATAAAAGCAGCATCAGGATTAGCCGCAGTGGACTCTGGGAGCCTGTGCCTGTAGTGGAGATGATGGAGATAGAAGAGGCAGGCAAGTCATTTTTTTGTTTTTTTTATTTGTCTCATCATTTGTCTGTCTGTCCCATTCCCTCCTCTGCCCGGTCACTCTATAGAGACACCTGCTGCTACTGAGGTTTTATAGCTTTTGCTTATGTTCCTGTTGCACCAACCTCCCTTCAGTATAAGATGCAACACTTGTACTGATGCCTTGCATCCATAATAGGGCCAAAGTGCTTCCCTCAATATCATGAGGCCACATCTATATGCTAATGAGGGAATGCTCCCTGAAGATAGCGCCGGTGCTATCTGTGGGCCAGCACTATCTCTATCTGTAATAAGACACACCCAAAGCACCCAAGAGGCACTGTATATAACACAGCCCCTGAAGTTCAATGGACTTTATATTCTATTTGTCATTCTCAAAGATTTAGATGATCTGCTTCATAATCATTCCCTCCTTTTTTACCTTTTTCCAGAGTCTTTCTCAATCTGATGCTGTTTGTTATTGACACAGATGAATGTTTAATTTTGTACTTGTGAACTTTTAAATTTCCTTTTCAATTCTTTTTTTTGCATCTGTGTTCAAATTGCACAATTACCCTTGGTAAAAAAAATAATTCAAGTATCCTGTTTGTGCATGCTCTACTACTTTCCTCTTCATTTGTTTAGATTTTAGGGGGCATATGCTCAAGGATCTATCGCCGAGTTACAGGCACTTTACCGCTGCCAAAGTCGCGATAAATTTATCGCACCATTCACAAGCTGGTGCTAACAGCCCATATCACCAGTTTCCCTGTGACAGCAGCCGCAAAAAACATAGCCACGGATGACCCCGGCAACTATCGCTAATGAGAGGCAGAGTAGGCGTTCTCGGGCAAAAAGCCGCAACAACACCACTCCGCAACATTCTCAACGACCACCCAGATCGGCGATAAGATCACAAAACAGGAGATAAGGCGCGTTAGCAGCAGGAAATTAACACCTCTTCTGACCCGGTGCAAAGCCGGACGACAACCTGCAGCATAAAGGGAGCCCAGCCCAGAGCCACACCTGAAGAACAACAGAGGCTATGGAGCTACTCATCATGCAGCTTGGAGCCCCAACAGGGTCACAACACCCACCGACGCCACCCCCAGGACCGCCATCCCCCCGGACCATCACAGAAGCAGCGCAGACAAAGATAGCGGACCTTCAGGAAATGCACCAGACTCACAGACTTAACACCAGAGTATGTCATTGCCCACTACAGACTCAATGGCACCAACACAGCGAACAACCAACATCCCTCCACAGACAAAGCTGCTGGCTGTGCTGCACCTGTTGGCCTCTGGGACATTCCAACCAACAACTGCCAGAGTCGTAGGAGTCCCACAGCCAGCCCTATGCAAGTTCCTCAAACCTGTCCTGGATGCCATCATGAGCTTGGTACCCCAGTACCTATACTTCCCCCACATTGCGCAGGAACAGCTGGAGACCAAGCAAGGCTTCTACACCATAGCTGGTTTACAGCACGTGTTGGGGGCAATTGACTGCACACATGTCCCACTAGTGCCCCCCACTGACACTGCACACAATTACCACAACAGAAAGCACATGCATTGCATCAATGTGCAGGCAATAGTGGACCACCGGGGACTCTTCACCAATGTCGTCGCCAACTACCTAGGCAGTGTGCATGACTCATACATCTTCCGACAGTCCATCATCAACTGGCACTTCCAGGATGGCACCTACGGAAATGCAGTGCTTGTTGGTAAGTACCAAATGGACACACCACACACCTCCAATCCACAATCATTCAACTCACAACCCTGGCAATGCACAAGTAACAAACCCACATACAACATGCCAAACAACATGCCCACCCACCCGACCGCACAACTTACTGTGGCAACCTGGGCTAGCCATGTACATGAGCCACCAACGGCATGGCACATCAGCCACACACCAGGGGAATGTGGAGGAAGGTGGCAACCAGGCATGTGTGAAGGAGGAAAGTGACCCATGAACGAGAATGCACACATTGCCAAGTGTGGCATGGATGTGCTGGACAGACTGCAGTATGCAGAGCACATACATATCCATGTCGACAAATAATGCTGGGGTGGTAGTGTTGTCGACAGTGGATGCAACCATGTCACCCCAGCCAGTGGGGAAGATCACGGAAATGTAACTTGTTATGTCCCCCCTGTAAGTGTGTGCGGAGTGGCCTTACCCAACATACGCCAGGCTAGCGTAGGGGTGTGAATAAAAATCAAGTAGCCCTGGGCATGGTTCTCTTTCGGATTGGCCAACACGTCTGCCAGGGTGGCACCTCTAATCCGTCCATGAGGCCCACGCTGTGTGCAGTGGTGCCTGCGAATGTGTGTGCCTGCCGCAGCCTGGGCCGCTGCTCCCCGAACCTCCCTCGTCTGCCCCAGCGCATCCAGGCCTCACTGCTCACCTGCCGACACCGGCGTGTCTCCAAGAGTGCCCACCACGTACCTGTGCTAGCTCCAAGCCTGAGGCCCGTGACCTTGGCAGCCTCCTCAGACTATCGCAGCCTCCACGAGTAAGGACCGCAGTACTCCTTTCCCGTTGACGTACTCCACTGGCATACACAGCGGACAAGTAGGTTACACATTTGGAACTGAGTCTTGATTACACGATGACAGAGTACATGTTAATGGCATCATTTAAATCCCTCTACTCCCTTCGATGTGGTGCCACCAACTCTGTGCTTAGCATTCCGACCACACATGTCTGTGGGCCCTTGCAGACTTCTGCCTTAGGCCTACACACCGGTCCAGCAGGCCTCAGACAAATCCAATCCAGTCCTTCCCAGGCAGGATACGGCATTGTCGCAGGGTGCACACCTGCTCTTTCTGGTGCCTCCACCTCCGTCAACCAGGAATCTTCTCCGCATGCCATTCCAACGCCATGTGTTAGAGATCCAGGAGGAGCTGGCTGCACAGCGGTTGCCCCCCGCTGATCGCTGCTTCCAGCACACACTGTGGTCGAGTAGGACACACAATTGGAACTGAGTCTTGATTTGTTAATTGCATAGTTTATATCATTGGACAGGCCTCATCGCAGACTGCATCCCCTTCCAGCTCTGGTGCCACTGACTCTGTGCCACGGGAGTCATGGGCACTCTCTCATTGAACTTTGTTGGCATCTGAGCCTATGGCCTGGGGGTTGTCTTCATCATGTAGCTGATACTGACCTGGTGGGAAAAAGGAGACTGTAGCATTCATCTCCTCCAAAATGCCTGTTTCTGTTTGCTTCTGCCCTCTGCATCATGCCCTGGATGGACACCTTCCACTATCCCTGTAACACTCCACAACATTCTCCCTGGACATCAACGAGGACCCGCTCAGCTCTCGTGGCCCTGTCTCAGTGCACCACAAGTCACCATCCCTTGCGAGTGTTCCTGTGCCGGCCACAGTACATCCGGGGCCACTAACTCTATGCAGCTCAAGTCATGGACCCTTGCTGTTCGTACTCTGAACTTCCGATTGTCTGATCACTGTTGTAGTTGTTGCCAGCACCAACCAACCCCTGAGGGGTTGCTTACACTACCCAACACCCATCCAGCATAGGCGTCACTGGGCATGTGACCCTGGCAATAAAAGGTGCCGGGTACACGTGCCCGTAGCCAGTTCCACAAATTGTCTCATTGTGTCAGTGTGGTCATTATGTATGCATGATGGGCTCTGGGCCATACCACATCACATTGTGCTGTGCACAGTGTGTACAACCTTGTCACCTCAGGCAGTGGTGTAGACCTGGGTCATGTGGCTGTGTCTGACCCCCCTGTGAGCGTAAGGGAGTGGAACCGGCGTACGGCAGTACGGCGTATGGTTGTGGTCATTCGACATGTGGCTCTGGGCGTGGTTGAGTTTAGGCCTTGACAAAGAGGTAACTGATGTCTCTGGTGTAGTGTCTGCGCCACCCGTCACGCATTGTGCAATGTTGTTATATAGCATGCCCACGGAGTGTGGCCTCGGCCGAGGGGTACATGAGGGTGAGCAAGCCCGCCCGGGGTCCAGGATCATACATGCCAACTGTTGTGTGTGACACTATATCCGCAGCATAAGCCAAAGGTCTACCCTCAACCGCAGGGCGAGTTCAGCCATGCATGTACTCTACATCTGTGTCTGCCCTGTCCTTACCATGGGCCTACACACATGTGGCGGCACACCTTCAGCGCACAACATCACTGTGTCATTGTGAGGCTTGTGGACTTGCGCAGACAGGCATGACAATGGTGTGCGATAGGGGTGCAAGTGATGCAACTGTGCTGCACACACTAGTGAATAGCCTCGGAGGGAGGGAGGAGCAGCAGTGAGGCTACGTACTACATGTTGATGCCACGCATTTGCAACAAGCAGTACCTGTCATACAGGAATCACAAGTCACACATATCACACACCAATGAACCAGTGAGCCTGCCAACACATCATTGAGAACCAACTGTTGACTTATGTCGCTCTACACTGTCTCAGGTGACCAAGGATGTGCACTCTGCGCTTGGATGATGACACCTTTCCCCGAACACACAGCCCCAGAGGCAGTACAATGCGGCCCACAAATGCACCAGGGGCATTGTGGAATGTACATTTGGTGTGTTGAAGTCACGTTTCAGGTGCCTGGATGTCATAGGTGGAAGGCTCCTGTACAGCCCAGACATCATGTGCAAGATGCTCGTTCCATGTAGTGTTGCTCAATATATGTGTACGCAGCAAGGCACTATGGATACCAGTTCCAGAGGCACCGGATGATGATGATGAAGATGAGGCAGGTGGACCACACCCCACTGCAGCCGCAGCAGGAATAGCCCACCATCACTGCAAATTTCTTCAGATGAGCACGTCACATTGTGACTGTCCTTGGCAATCATGGGACAGTACAGAATAACTACAGGCACAGCATGTGCAAATAAATGCATTCCAAAATTACATTCACTAAGTTCATGTCACTCATCTGTACAGCACATCACTCAGACAAGTGTGAGTGCGACATGTGTTGATAACGATTTTATGATGTGTTCATGGATGGTGGGTTGTCACCTCTGTGCAGAGAGGCTGTTTGGGGTGTCACGTGTTCGAACTGCCAGTCCTGTGTGTCACAGTTAGTAGGATATCCCACTCTTCGGCGTTTCACATGTGTCCAAGGTCGTTCCATTTTGGCTGCCATTTGTGACATACAGATGACAACAGGGCTCCTTTGGGGGTCCGTTATGTACCACCATGATTCAGGGATGCCCCCTGTGACTCAAGTCCCACAACATGGACAACAAGTACGTAAGCGGGAGTTGCTGCCCCTACATTCGTCCACGCTGTCATAATTGATTGATCCTGGCAATGACACGTCTATGTGCAGGAGGGGTTGCTTGTCCCTCTGCAATGTGAAGGGGAGATGCAGTTTCATTGTGTTTTCCATGCATGTGTCTGCATTGGCGCAGTTTACATGCAGACTGCATGTCAATGTACATTGTGACTGTGAGGAGATGCCTATGTGATGCGGGACAATGGTCATTTGTTCTGCATCACGGATGTGGGGTTGTGCTCATACATTGTCATCTCACCGTTTTTGTACTCTGCTTTTATGGTGCATTTTCACGCATGACGTGTGAGAATTGAAGGACTGTCGCTGGTTTTCGCAGTTTTTTGTATCGCTATTGGCCTCATCAAAGCTTTTTTTGCGTTCGTGTTTCGCATTTTTGCGGCGTCGGGTTGACTTTATCGCAGACGTTTGACGCGTTATTGTGAGCCTATCGCATGGACCGCCGGCTTGGGAATATCACGTTGTCACGGTGTTATTTTCCCGCGATAGACTGCAATCTGAAGAGTTGCGTTAAGCTGATTTTGTCGTAGTCATCACACTTTCTTGAGAATATCCCCCTATGTTTTTTAAAAGTTGTTTTTCTTTTCCTTCCAGGTTTTCCTTTTGAAGAGTGTGGAGCCTCGGAAAGATGGTGTGCAAAGCAACACTATTGAGTGGCTCTTTTTATGTTGAGAATCCACTCCTCATGATCTAACAGGACTTATACAGATGTTTCATTACTGTTTCAATGTTGATCTCCTGTGCTCATCATCCTTTCAACTTCATGGCTGATTTACCCTTCCTTTATCTTCTCTGGTGGGATGCATTTTACCCCATTTTTGATATGATTATTGATTATGTTACTCAATCTAGTTTCTCTTATCTCAAAATAACCTCAGCTACCATACCAAATATCTTAGGTCCACCGATGGATCTTGCTCTGTGCTGAAAGGGACCGGAATATTTAGGGGATGAACAATTAGCATATGAGGACCTGGAATAAGATAATTGTTAACATTCAATAAGTTGATGTAACCTCCCAGGTAATTTCTACCTCTTGGTCAGTTGATAAATAAGCAAATCAATTCTTAGCCACAACAAATAATGAAACAGAATCAGCAGAGTATTTGATCTTGAACTGTATTTTTATCTAGTTTTAAATTAATTAGCATACAACCAACATTTTTATCAGATCAGATTTTAATAAGTATTGACAAGCTTGTGAAATCCAGTTATGAAAGGAGCTATCTTCCTCAGCTGAGGGACATTTTATCCTAAAAAAGTAATATATTGAAAAATCAGTTGTCTCTCATCCCAACCCTATGAATAAAAGTTCAGTAAATTACGAATTCCAGTTCCAGTTCATGGACCGGATTGTCTGCCCCTATCCGCACTGCTGCATCAATGCCACAGCTGCTCTGATCGAACCCTTTCAAACGAAAATGTTCTACTACGCAAGCACACAAGCCGGCAGCAAACGCAGTATTTCATCACAATTTGCGTTGTTTCTGGAAGTCCCAATCGTCAGTCTCTGTACCACAAAGTGGGTAGAGTGGAGAACTGCCCCTTTAGCTCAAAAGTTTGGCAATTATACTCAATCGATTCCAGATTTACACCCCTGACATCATCAAATTGTCGAACTACTCTGTCCTGTTGGTCAGTTATGATAGGATGAGATGATATATCAGGTAAAAGTATACAAATACAGAAGAATTAAGTAATCCATTACTTGCATTTTCCTTAGGAACACTGTACCTTAGTCATATGATTGGTTGTGACATTTAGGAAGTAGGCGAGTTAATTTTCTAAACCCTTGTCAGCCCCTTCACAAGCATGTGCTCTAGGAAGTAACAATTGCGTTGCAAGTCTAGTCAAGTTAGCTACAAGCGTAAAATAAATCAATTGATTGAGTGTTAGACTACAAGTGGAAACTTTACTAAAGGTTCCCATGGGTTTCAGACTATTCAGTTCATACTACGAAACAAAGCAAATTTTGAGGCCTTCATGAAATACAGCTTGCGCACGATGAATTTGGGTTAAAATATGAATCTCACATTTTTCAAAACAATACATTAATTCTTCAGTTAGGTAGATTAATATTATCTCAATAGGAACTGCAATTAAATAATGTAAGTATAAGGTACTCATAAACATTTTGTAACACTTCACTATTATTTTACATATAATTTTGTATCTTTCGTTGCACGTTATAGGTCAACACATCATTTAGGATTTGAAAGCACATTTGAAATAACCTTTTGCGAAGCACAAATTGTAACATCACTTTGTGTAACATCTATTTTTCTCGTCCATGTCAGTGCTCACATTACACATTACAGTGTTATTATGCATTTTTCTAACACATAAAGCAATTTTATTCTCACATATAAATTTTATATGTTAGTGTTTATTTGCCACGTTTATCTAAGCATAAGAACACGTCACAAAAATGTCAAATTTCACATCAACCTATTGATCAGTTGGTGTGATCATTAATCTTCTTCTAACATTCTGCATGCTTTTTCGATGCAGTATCTAAATCAGAACTTTATGTGTGTGTTTCTTGGAATGTGGAACCGAACACACACTTTGTCATGTAAAATAGTGTGACGATCTATTTCTGTATAATATTGTCAAAAATAGATGAATGATAACATTTCTGCTCTATCAATGACTTTGAGTGGCAGTGATGATGAAGCCTCACATATGGGGACCACAGATTTGAGTAACAACACATAAAATACTGGGGGCTTGATTGATCAAACTTTACCACAATGCAGCACAGCAAGACACATGCGTGAAATGGAGAGGGCAGGAATGAGCCATATTTAACATTACATGGCTCATTCCTGTCCTTTCCTTGCACTGGCGCATAATGTGCTGACTTGCACCATGGTGTAAGCAGGATTGTTTGTGTTCAGGAAGGGGCACCTTCCCACGCAAAAACAATTCTCAGAGACATTTTCCTCTTTCTCTGTGTAGAAAGAGGGACAAATTGGGAGAAAGAAAGGTATTTCTTCTCATTACGCCTCTCCTGGGAAGGCATAGCATTTTGACACATTCCCAGGTCTACCAGTAATGGTAAATCTGGGAATGTGCCAAAATCCATGGATAGTTGCGTGGAAAAACCCATGCTCCACTGATGGAACACCTCCCTTGCGCAGAGTAAAGCAAGGTAGCAACTTGTGCTGCTTTGTGTTACTCTAGATTTACCAAGCACTGCAAGGCCACGCAAGGGGGCCTTGCAGTGCTTGGTAAATCTAACTTTAGTGTTGCGTTGCCCTGCGTTACCTTGCGTGATGCAAGGGCAACGCAACACTATGATAAATCTGGCCATGGGTGTATACCAAGTCATTGTGGTAGTCATCATTTCACAATAACAGGATTTAGAAATGTATGGCCCAATGTTTATGGGTTGTAGCTTTCAATTCCCATTGAAGTGCAGCTGTCTAGAAGAGAGCCACATATTGTCACCATCAAACAACATGATGTTTTTTGTATTTAACAGTCTTCATAAATCCTTTATTGTTCAGTATCCCAGAATGGATTATGAAGTTCTTCGTGTTGAAGATAAATGTTGAAAGTAGTCATGACGGCTTTTACCTGCGCTGACATTTCTTTCAAAAATTGGTTTGAGTGCCTGCCATAAGTTAAAAAGAATGGCGAGGGTTTGGTTACTGTTGGTCTAGTATTGGTATATGCAAACAGAGCCAGATAGGCGGACCCAGTCGGTATTATAGAAACCGACAGTGGTGAGTGACTCTGTGGACGGTTGAGTGGGAATACAAACATTGATGTTTAGAGCCTTCTGACCAACAACTAAGATGACTTACATCTCTGGTCAAGTATAGAGGCTTAAGTACTTTAAATAATTTACTTATTATTATTATTTTTTGCACCTTCGCTAGCAGAGTGACTGAGGTCTACTGGTCCTGACGAATGCCCTGAACTTAATTGTCACTATGGCAGAAACATGTTGACCTAAGAAGAGTTAGGGTATATACATTTAACCCTTCTTCACTTGCTTTTTAATCACTACCACTGATGGAAGGAAGAATAAAGTTGTTGCCCCGAAGTAGGTAGTTTTTATTCACTTGTCACGATTGCATTCTGCCCCTCCTTACCATTCTGAGTTGGTAGATCCAACACTTGCTTTGCACTCCTGCTCCTTCTCCCTGGGGTTAAGTCGTAGCCCACATGGGGTACCTTGCAGTCCCCATGTGTTGGAGGAACCCAATGATGAAGCATGTCACCCTCGGGTGAGTGAGTGTTTTCGTCCACATCTTTGTTGTGCCCAAAGCTTTGTTGTCTTTCACTTATCAGTTTTTGCTACCCTATACACGGTGTGAGTCGTGATTATATAGTAGTGGTATAGGATAAGAAATTTATCTTGTAGCATTGTTCTACTTTAGACCCTCTTGTGTGTGATACATAAATGCAAACAGTGCCATTAATAACAGTCTACCCAGGCATGTTCTTGATCTAACAAATACAGTTGCAAATATTTTTTTAACTCCTTATTGACCCATGTTGTCTGTGTCCATTAGTTCTGTGTGGTAAGTTGTGGAATATATCTAATTTGTTTGCAAATGTACCCTTGAACTATGAGACAATTTGAAGTATCCTGTTGATCAATACCACTGGGATTCTGAGAAAAGGGTGGCTATTTATCATGCAGTTGGTGTGGCCTTTACTAGAAAGAAATTGCTAAGTATTGTGATATTGACTATATGGTACAGCCACAGTGAGTTGGTTTGTAACGGCATGCCTTAAATGCAGCAGGAACGATGCCCTGCTAAGATTCCCCTGCAGTCCTTGCTGTTCAGGATTTGCCAAGCACCAGATTCACAAGTGAAAACACTTTATTGACTATTAGTACTCAGGTCAGGCACCAAAGGTGTCCTTTTTCTAGCTCTTCAGTTTAATGGATAGGTCCTGCTAGTGAGTTGTCATTAAACAGAACCAGAACTTTCAGTTGCAAATTTATGGTCTGAAGTATAATGTCTCACCAAGATATGGTAATCTGTTTCTCAAGGCTGTCTGTGCATTGTGTAGAGCACAATCCTTCATCTATGTCTCTGTAAGCATTTGAGCTATATCTTTCTCTAATTCACTATGTACTATCGCCCCAATAAAGTACATTTCAGAAGTGCAACAATGCTGTTCATTCTCTAACAATGCATCAGCTTTGCCTTTACTTTTTTTCTGGGCAGTAAGCACTGGCAAAACCAATAGGTATGGCCTTGGCAAGCTGGGACAATTTTTCCTTTTTTATTACTACAATCATATACCACAAAACTAGCATGCCTCACCTTAACCATTGCATATCATTTTATGATGTTAATAGAACAGTCCAGGTGTTTCTTGGGGTGCGTGTTTGGAGGGCAGAAAGCTTTTTTGGATGAAATTGTGTATTAGCTGGCTTTAAAACTAGCTGTTAGAATTTAGCACATGTCTGAACTTGATCTTTTTATATATCACTTTTGAATCTCCAATTTTTTACTTTACCACATATGCTGCTACATGTTTTGAAATTGTGATTAAATTCTATAATGTGATTCTACCTACTTGTAACTGGCTGCCATTATATCCTTGTCACTCTCCCCAGTCCACCGCGGGTGAAGTCCCGATTGTGTGGAGGGAGACCTAGGCGACTTCCGGTAGTGAGGTTAGCGCTCTAGTGGATGCTTCCCTCCAGGACATAAAACCGGATGCTCAGTCCGACGCGCAGAGGACGCGTGCAGCGGGTGCGCCGAAGGCGAGCCAAAGGCAAGCCCGTCTGCGCCCGTCCGCGCATGGTCGAGACCAGGAACCACCCCCCCCTGGCAGTTGCTTTAGAAGTATTCTTAGTTACAGCCCACAATCCTTGTATGGGATGCGAGGACATTCTAGTGCAAATTGTTAACAAGCAATGAATATTGCCAATGGTCTCCCTCACTGTATGTATTGTGATTTTACTTTTCAAGTACATAACAATACAGGGGGTTCTGTTATTCCCCCTCCTTCCATCAGATTGTTTCTTCTGAACTGCAGGTCACTTTTAAAATATTCAACCAAGCTTACATTGTTATTGGATAAGTTAAAACCGGGCGCTCTCTTTCTAACTGAGACCTGGCTTCATAGTGAAGCTGATCCGGTCCTTGTCCAAACTCTCCCACCAGGCTACCTAATTCATAGGGCTGATCGTAAAATCGGCAGAGGTGGGGTCTAGCTATTATTTTCAAAGAGATTTTTAGTTGTCGTATTACTACTACCACCCTCGTGGACTGTGAGAGCTTGGCCTTCACCATAGATTTCTCTCCGATAAATACCTTTTCTGGCCTTTTAATCTATCGACCCCCTGGGGTTGTAGGGCAGTTTCTCACTAGCCTCTCCACCTCTATTTCTAACTTGGCCTTAGTTCCTTCTAATTTTACCGTACTTGGAGATCTTAATATTCATTTAAATGATCCTCTTGATCACTTGGCCAAAGAGCTCTCAATGAACCTCTCAGCGTTTCAACTTATTCTAAAAGGATTCATACCCACCCATATTAAAGGTCGTCTTCTCGATCCGGTTTTTAGTAACCTACAACAATTGGTGGTTGGTACTCCTATTCCATTTCCATGGACAGACCATTTCTGATCCCCTTGGTCTGGGAAGGGAGTGGTTCCACCTCTTCCCCTAATAAAATACCAGTGCTGGCACGAAATTGGTTGAGGCTTTCACCTTGCCTCTGGATCGCTGCTCTTGAAGCTTCTACACCTTCCAGACCAGCTAATACTGCTGATCTGGATTTGGCCATTGATAACTTTAATCATTGGATCACAAGCACACTGGATTCAGTCATCCTCAAAAGACACGTCTATAGGAAATGCAAACCAAGGGAGGCGCCCTGGTTCTCCTCTAAATTAAGAGAATCAAAACAAATGTGTAGAAGGTCAGAGAGAAGATAGGGGCAGAACTATTCCGAATCCAGGAAACTAGACTATAGGAAATTAATTAGAGTGTATAAAACTTAAATTAAAACTACCCAAGCCATTTTCTATGAGGAGAAATTACTTCAGCCTCAAACTCTCCTAAGGAGATCTTCCAAATTGCTAAAACCTTAGTAACCCTACCTCAGAAAGCTCAAATCTTAGAGGGGGCACAAACCCGCTGTAACAATCTTGCGGAATTTTTCCATCAAAAAATCCTAAATATTTATCTATCTTTCCCAGCCTCTCATAATGACTCAAGTGCCTGTCAAATGGCAGAATCGGTCGAGGAACTTCAGTTTTTATTAGAACAATTTCCTCTCCTAGATTTCATCTCCCTTGACCTGATCATGTCCAAGGTAACTTCAGGCTCTCCCATTGACCCTGCTCTTCCTCAGTCACTTGCCCTGGTCACTAACACCATTCGTCCCGTCATCCTCGATATATTAAATGTATCTATCTCTTCTGGTGTGGTCCCTCCTACTTGGAAATGGGCCCAGTTGAAGGCTCTTTTAAAAAAACCTTCTCTTGATCAGTCCAATCTGACTAATTATCGTCCCATATCTCTCCTTCCTTGGTTGAGCAAGTTGCTTGAGAAACATGTGAATACCATGTTAGTAGAGTACTTGGAGTCCAATCATCTTCTTAACTGCTCTCAAACTGGCTTTCGTCCTCAGTTGGGGATGGAGACTGCCCTTTTAGCTGTAACTGAGGAGGCAAGGAAGATTGTAGATCGGGGCGGCACGGCGGCAATCATTCTTCTGGACCTTAGTGCCGCATTCAACACTGTCAATCATAACATTCTGATGTGCCGCCTTAAACACCTTGGTCTTTCCGGCACGGCCTTAGCTTGGTTTCCATCCTTTCTTACTGATCGTTTTTCCAGGTGTTTGAAGGAGATGTGGTGTCTAACCAGCTGCCGTTAAGCTGTGGGGTACCTCAGGGCTCGTCCCTGAGCCCCACGTTATTTAATGTTTATATGAGCCCCCTGGCTGAGATTGTCCATCCTTTCGGCATAAAAATTGTCATCTATGCAGATGACACTCAGCTCGTGGTGGCACTAAACCACCCCGAGAAGTAATCTGGCTCCCTGGGTCCATGCCAAGAGGCAGATGCCGGATAGATGGAACTTTCTTACCTTAAGCTCAATGGGGATAAGACCGAGCTCATGTTTCTCGGCAACTCCCTCTCCATCAACCCCGTTTCTTTTTGGCCGGACTGTCTTGGTCCCGCCCCAGATGCTAAACCCCAGATTAAGAGCCTGGGGTTATGGCTTGATAGTGCTCTTAGCTTTGATTTCCAGGCCACTAAGCTTTCAGCCACCTGCTTTGGCCTCATGAGGCTATTGCATAAGATCCTTCCTCTTCTTCCCTTCCACGCGAGGAGGATCATGGTCCAGGCCCTGATTCTTTCTCGCCTGGACTATGGTAATGCCCTTTACCTGGGATCTCCTCATTTTACATCACATAAGCTCCAAGTGATCCAGAACTGTGCGGCTCGCCTGCTTCTTCAGATCTCTCGCAGGCAATCGGCTGAACCTGCATTGAGGAGCCTTCATTGGCTCCCTGTTAGAGCACAAATACAATTCAAGGCCATGTGCTTGGCACACAAAGCCTTTTGGCGTAAGGGCCCGGCCATTACCCACTCTCTCATCACTCCTTACAATCCGTTGCGTAATCTTCATTCTAGTTCCTCTTTGTTGGCTGTTGCTGTCAAAATACGAAGATCTAGATGGGGTGGTCGTTCTTTCTCTTTCAATGCTTCTAATCTCTGCAATGCCCTTCCGCACAATCTTCGGATGGAGCCAAGTCTATCGACTTTCCGGAAACTTTTGAAAACCTACCTTTTTAAGGACTCCTCTTAAGCTTTCTGACCACTATCCTTATTTGCATGTCTGCAGCGCTGGGAGGCCTCAGGGTAGCCATGCGCTACATAAGTGTAAATTCATTCATTCATTCATTCATTCTTGCACACCGGTGTGTATCTAGAAAAGGTGTAGAAACAGTTTTTAGTTTTTAAACAGTCCAAAAGACAATATGATTCTTACTGGTTCCAATTAAAGGTATAATTGGCTTTGAATCGCTTACACCTGAAGGAACAGTTCAAACATACATAGATGCCCACAAAAGTTTAAATAAAATCACCAAGAATTAAAAGAAAAAAATATTGGCAAAGTAAAGGTTTGACTCAGTATCCTTGCTCTGAAGTGCTCTTCTGTTTAGGCAGATTTGCACATGTGATCAGGCATAATGCAGTCACTTGCAGTGCTAGAGAACCAGTGGCTGAAGTGGGCTGACCCAATGCCTCACGCTCTAGTGGATGGAAGCACCATGTGAATGGCAGTTCAACAGACCAATTAAGCTGGAGGGCTGACAAAAAGGCCCTCTGTGCATGTATAACGGTATATCTTTGTGTTAAATATTTTTTGTCAAGGATGGAGAGTTTGTGCTGATTTGAGAAACTGTAGGTTTCAGCAAGGAGAACAGACTACAGTGTGCGTGCCTTGCCTGTTCAAATAAGAACAGGGATGCAAATTATATATCTCTGAAAGACGAGAGTCTCTTCCTGTTTTGAGCTATGTATCCACTTTATATTATCCGCTCTTTCCTCTTCTTCTTGCACCTAAAGTTGCGCCCTGAAGCAGTTTGAATGTGATATTCTGAGCCTACAAAATCAAGGATAAATAAATAAAACAATACATAAATAAATAAGTACCATTACAGTTCTCTGTCTTTAAAATATAGCTGCACGCTGAGCCTTCTTCTCTGCTCCCACTACTTCACAGAACAGCATGCTGAAGAGGGATGAATAACACCACAAAGGCCAAAGCCTTATAAAAGGAATTGAAGCCAAAATGTCCTACCCCTTCCCTCATAATTGCAAAAACTACCTGTATCTTAATGGAAAAGTTGCACAACGACTGTCATGAGCAAGAAAATGTGAGTGGTCATAGAGTTATTCTGTTAAATTTTCACTGCTTTATTGTCTAGATTTACCATTATGTACCCAACTTTCACATCTCTAAAACATAAGTATAGGTCTTGTTAGACACTGGGTCTCTAGTTGGCAGAGGAATTCACCCTGTCCAAGTAGGGACCACAATCCTAGTCAGTGTAAGTCATACCACAACCTAAATTATTCTGTGCTTACCCTCTGGTAGCTTTGCACAGAGCAGGCAGGCTTTACTTAGAAGGTAATATATGAAATATTTGTGCAATAACTCATACAGTAATACAGTGAAAACACGACAAAAAGACTCCACAACAGTTTAGAAAAATAAAATATGACTTTATAAATACAAAAAAGACCAAAATCATAAATTCACAATGTTTATACATTGAGATATTGAATTTTGAAGAAATACCGCAGCATGGCTCTTTAAAAACAAGTAGCGCTAAAAAGGTTACTTTAGGTCGTGCTGGACCAGGGCAAAGCCAAATTTTGGGCCGACCGATTTTGAGCAGCTGCCGGCAATACGACCCACGCAGTCCCCATGAAAAAACAAAGAAGAAAACCCACTCCCAAGACCAACATTAAAATTGAGTCAATAATATATATAGGCCACACAAAACAATTCAAACCACTAAATGTGTTTTATTTATACATTAGATTTTCTTTTTTTCTCATTTGCATAGAGACTCAATATACATGCATAACATAAATAATATAGTTTTTAACAAAATCATAAATCGTCCACCATTCATGATACAGACATCACAGTCACTCAACTTTCACACATATCACTCAAACCAAATCACTACATTCAATCATTCATACTATAAAACATGACATGCATATAGCCATTGCATGGAGCATCACCGACAAAACACCCAAAAGGGGTTCTGAAAGCAAACTAGCTAGAATTGTCAATTTCAAACAGTGTGACTGTCACTTATTTGTTATAGCATCTTATTACACATACTATAAATCATCTTTTTTACCATACAATATTGACCTTATACAAGTTTTAATCTTTTGTTGATGTTTCAGGGGCTTTAGCTCTGGTGCCAATGCACATTTCGGTGCCGGTGCTCAGCCGACCACCCACCTTCTTCAGGGCATGCAGTAATAGTTAAAGTAAAAACAAGGAAGGGAGGGAGGGGGACAAGGTGGCCATAACAACGATTCAATCTAAAAAGGAAAAAATAACTATGTATAAAAAAAACATGCTCCAAGAGCAATACAAGAATGACATAAGAGCTCAGACAGACCTGCAGACATTTTTAGACCAAAGTATGTCTCCAGCCAGTGTATCTCAATATCAACCACTGTGCAGGCATAACAGACTTCTTACATAAAGGTGCTAACAAGTGAAAAAATTAACTTATAACCCTGGTGTGCCAATCCCTATTACTGACTTCAAACATCAACATGCAAGTGAGAGGGCCCATGCAAATTGACACCCTTATAAAATATCACAAGAAACTACTAAAAAATGCACCCTTTCTTCAAGAGATGCACTGTGTTGACCATAGGGGGAAATGGAACCTGAATTCTAAATACATTGGATTCCAGCTTAAAACTTTCACAAAAGATATTCGCATTTACACTGAAATTACAAGATAATAAAGGGGTTGCGAAATTAGAAAACCTAATATGAAGAAAAAAGCAGAAGACATATACTACAGAGAACTAGGTTACCTGTAGATTAGTGTCCTTAATTCTTAAGACTCAATGAGGAAATGCAAACAGGAGAGCGACTGAGTCTACCTTGACCCCGACGACTGCAAGGTCCAGAGATGGTGAATTAGTGTTATCTACAAAATGTGAAGCAAGGAAAAAGAACAAAATGAATACAATGGCAGAGTGAATAGCATACCCTGCAAGGAGACCCAGAGGTAGAGCCCCATAAGCAGTAAACAATTTCCACATCCTTACTTAAGATCAGACGAGCATCCACAAGAAAAAGCCACCAGAGTTCCGGTACAGCATGCACTCCCACCGCAATCACGGAAAGAAGTGCTGGCGGACTAAAAGATCACATCCCTTAAAGGGGCCAGGAAGAGCATCCCTGCCAATTAATATGATACTAGTGCGGTAACAAATGAGGTGCGAGGGTCGTACGTCAGCCAGGAAGCATAAATGAAATAAACGTCGGCCATCTTGAAGGTATCAAAAACAGACTAACGACTGACCAAAATGGAAAAGGAAGAGGAAAATAATAATGACCAACAGAAAATTGCAGGAAAATAAAAACTCCCTGTAACAAACCAAAAAACCAACTATAACGAGGGGAACAACAAGATATTCAAAAGAAATATTGCCAAACTCCTAAAGCTGCCCATTTCTTACCATAAAAAGAGATAAAGATGAGTGGAGATGGGGGCCATATTTAAATTGTCCAATCAGCAAATAATGCAAGAAAATGAAAAGAACACTTTGGAATAATCCAGTCTTTATACCTGAGTAGGACTCAAATGAAGGTGATGGCAACAGAGAAAATAAAGCACCAACAATCTAACAAAAAACTAGCAGGTGCCACACATTTCAGGAAGGCTACAATACTGGTTGTATAAATTGGGGCTTACAATAACCTGTAACTGAGTCCATAAGGGCATAGACCCTATTGAGAAAATGCAAGTGGTGGAAAAACCATGACGTCTACAATATTATCCACTATGGAGAACTTCCCATGGGATACAGTCATTGAGACCTTTTTTTGCACTGTCTAGATGGAAAATCCCCAAAATGTCCCTCTTTTTTCTTTAAGCTGTACAGTCTCTATTTCGTAGGTCCACAATTTTTTCTAGGATGATCTACTTAAGTTGATTCTCAGTATGATTGAATTCCACACAGTGATCGACCATCGGTGACTGCAATCTATCGTTCTGAGATGCTAACTTGTGTTCACTTTATCGTCTCCTAATTTCTCTGCTGGATTCTCCAACATATCCCAATTCACAGGGACACATAATAATGTATACCATATTTTCAGATCTGCAATTGGTCATGCCTTCAAGTCTAATGGTCTTTTGACCATATATAATGGTGTGTGAAACAATGGCCTTATCACATGCACGTCAGGAACCACAGTGGTGGTTGCCATTGATGGGACTAGGTCCTGAGATTGATTTTTGAATAAACTGAGAGTTTATCCTACGCCTGGCTTTCACTAGTATATCTCTCAAATTTCTGTTGCGTTGAAATGCAAACAATGGCTTCGGTATAGCCAGCCCATCCTCATCAGTGTTTAGAATGTGCCACTGTGGATTAATAACTTGTCTAATTTTATCGTTAATATTGGAATGTATAACCATGCAGACCAAGCTATCATTCTTTTTTTTCTGCCTATTCTCGAACATACTGTCCCGGTTGCATCACTTTAGAGGCTTATCCTTTAAAGGTTGAGCATTTCGGTTGTATTCAATATTGGTACTACATTTCTTTGTATTCTTAGAAAGAGACCGAAAGGGGGGAGTTGCTTGACACCCACAGGAGGTGGCGAAGGTCTCCTGAGCTCTGACACGGCAGCGCAGACGAAGGCTGTTTTCCCGCGGGTCCTGTGACCCGTTCTCCTCACAAGTGCGGTTTTCTGCACATAAACTGCCCGACGATGAACTGGTAAAGTAATTAACTTACCAGCAACGTTTTTTAAAGTTATTTGGTGCTTTTCTGTTTTCGCCTCAGTCGCAGCCGCCATTTTATATCGCGGCCGCAATATTCCTATCATTACTAGACTCATGATGCTGCAATGGCGCAACTTAACTGCTTAATAATTTCGCCTCCAGAAACAACTATAAGCCTCTCTGATACACTTTTAAATGCCTCCTAATGATAGACTCCTACTACTTCTAGCCTTACCAGCATTTCAGCAACAAAAAATCTTTGGTGTCTACAACGACCGCCTCTCTTTCCTGTACTAATGCGGTTGCGTCTTCTGGCATTTTACGATGTATTGAAGCCATGCGCCTACGTCACTTCATTTTTTTCTCTTTCTTTTATCTCGTTTGCTGGAAGCCTCTTATTTTTTAACACTGAGTGGTATTCTCTTCAGTCAACATTGCTAATTAATTTTGATACTACAAAGCACTGTGCCTCAACACTAACTGTCCGCTGTTCCTTGTTTTCAACAATTTGCCTCTTCTTGCTCCCATAATTGACTCTTTCAGTTGACCTGTGATTATTTCAAAGACATTCTCACACTGTTTATGGGTAGGTTAAGGAGATTTAATTCCTCTGTTTTCTCTCACTCACAAAATTACATCAAGAATTCAAAACTTTTCATGAAGCTTTTTATAATGGAGTCTACCTCTGCTCCCCAAATGAAGGTTGGCGCCTCCTCATCTACTTCGCCAGCCATTCCCAATCTGACGAACCCTGTTAAGTCTAATCCTAAGCATCTCAAAAAGGATCCTCCCTCACCGGTGAAATCACCACCTCCTGCCTCATTAGACTTACTTCTGGAGGAGATACGCGCCTTAAAACCCTTTATGGAAGAGACAAACTCCAAGCTTCAGTTTCTGACGGATCGTTGGTCCCAACTAGACGAACGTCTTGTCGCAGTGGAACAGACGGTTTCTTTTTACAACGCAAATGATAATAAAGTTCCTGCTCTTCAGTCACAGATCACCTTCCTACAGAAATATGTGGAAGATTTAGAAAATAGAAACCGCAGAAATAACTTACGCATTTATGGATTACCAGAAAATACGGAGGGTACTGACCCTCTCCTTCTTCAAGTCTTTCCTGCCTAAAGTCTTGGGCCTAGCTGCTGACTCTACTTTGAACATTCAACGTGCCCACCAACTAGGTCATCAGCATATGGACACTTCTGGTCCTAATCGTCCTTGTGGAGTCATCCTGTACTTCTTGGAGTATACGGACCTTCGCAAATTCTTGGCAGCCTCAAAGAAATCCCCTCGTATTTCATGCTTGCGTCACTCATTGTTTTTTTTACAGGATTATGCTAAATCTACTGCGCACAGATGTAGAGAATTCTTTAATATGAGGCCAGACCTTTGTGCCCTTGGTGCTCGATATGGCCTTTTCCATCCTTGCCTCTTTAAGGTCATGTACCGGAATAAAACAACTTCTTACGAAGATCCTGTTAAGCTGAGAAATTTTCTAAATACCTGCAGAGTTGGGACTGTGGATACCTCTGTTGCCTCGTCTTCTCAAACTGGCGAATGTTCTGTAATGACTTATTGATATTGTTCTTTTTGCATTTCATATTTTAAATAGATAGTGTTTCTGTTTATTGTTGTTCTGATATTCCATGTTTAACATATTACCATTTCGCCGTTTACTTATATATTTTTTCTCCTATAGATAATATCGTTGTGTGTATTTCCTGTTGTCACGTACCATGTCGTCTCCAGTCTTCCCTGTGCCTCTCGCCGTGAGCTCTGGATACACCGTCCTTCCATGTGGTTTCATCCGCATCCTAATTTTTGGATTTTTATAGGTATGTGTTTTCTCTCTTACTTTATTCTATTCTATTTATCTTTTGTTCTTTTTACTTCCTTTTCTGTCTTCTCCCCTTTCTTGCTTAAAGCTTCATTTTCCTACTTGCCTTTCCTGAGTACCTCACTTTTTTGACTTCTCTCTCTTTTTCTTTCTTTTCTTTTCATACTACATTTTCACTTATCTGCATGATTGTGTGGTCTTCTTTGTATCTATTTAATATTTTGTCAGGTCTAATTCAAATGAGATTTTCATTTATTTACCTATTTCACTGAATATTGTTACTTGAAATGTCCGAGGTCTGCATTCGCCAATTAAAAGGCAGTGTGTTTTAACACACCTATCTAAATTGAACACTGATATTGCACTGATTCAAGAATCGCATCTCACAGAATCAGAATCCTTTAAATAGAAAAGGGACTGGGTTGGTGACGTTGTCTCCCCGGGAGATGAAAACGCAATGGTATTGTTACGCTATGTCATAAATCTCTGCACGTCAAACTTATCTCTCAGGAAAAGGATGACATAGGACGATGGCTATTTACAGATTTACTGATTAGGAAAGTGTCTCTCTTTTTACTTAATGTTGATGCTCCTACTACGAATGACTCCCTTTTTTGGTCCCATCTTGAGCAAAAGTTGTTGCACTACTCCCATGAAAATCTTATTTTAGCTTGCCATTGTAATAAGATTATAGATCCCTTTATAGACCAAAACTCTGTAACCTCCTTCATTCCCTCTAAAGCCCATAAATTATTTTTACAGTCCTTCCAACATAGACACTTAGATTCCTGGCGTTTATGTAACCCTACCCTGAGGGAGTACACTTACTTCTCACCAGTCCACAAGACACAATCACATATAGATCACATTTTCATTTCTCATAACATTACACAATCTATTTTATCTGCAGAGATTGGTTCTATACTGATCTCTGATCATGCCCCTGTTTCTATTTCATTAGATATGCTTCAAACTTCTTCTGCTTCTCGGTGTTGGCGATTTTATAATTCCTTGTTACTTGATCCTGGGTTTACCTCTTCTTTTACCTCATTTTTTGAAGAATATTTTATCCTTAATGAGTCAGATAATCTTCCTTTTCATACGATTTGGAATGCCTTTAAGGCTGTGGCTCGCGATTTTGTTATTAATTTTGTATCTAAAAAACGTCATGCAGCTCGTAAGAAAGCCACAGATCTTTTTTCATTGATAAAGAAATTAGAACACTCTTACTATACCATTAAGTCAGAAGACTCTTTAGCCGAACTCATAGCTACCAAACATAAATTTAATAAAGAATCAACTGCTAATGCTTCCTTGTATCTTCTTAAATCCACAGCAAAATTTTATGGTGGCCAAAATAAATCTGGTAAATTATTGGCAAACTATCTTAAAGTTAAAAAACAGAAGTTTAACATCGAGTCGATACTTGATGATCAAAACTCTCCCAAATATAAAGATTCTGAGATTTTGCAGGAATTCTATAATTTTTATGAATCACTATACACTCCTGTTTCCTCCCCTGCTGACAATTCCATTTCAGACGATCTTTCATCCATCAATAATCCCTTTGATACCGCTTTAAATTTTGATTAACTAGAATCTGACATATCTCCAAAAGAATTACACAGTGCGCTATTTACACTTAAAAAAGATAAAGCCCCTGGCCCTGACGGTTTTACTGTTGAGTCTTTCCAACATTTTTCTCAGTTACTTCTCACTAAATTACATAGGTTATTACTTTTCTTTCGCAAGCAGGAACTTCATCTGGTTCCTTTTTGGAAGCCCTGATTTGCCGCATTCCCAAAGAAGATAAAGACCCCCGTTTCTGCAAAAATTACAGGCCCATCTCTTTAGTGAATATTGATTATAATTTTTTTCAAAATCTCTGGCCATTCGATTAGAATCACTCCTTCCTAATCTCCTGGGTAGAGAACAATCGGGTTATGTGAAAGGTCGTTACCTAACTGACAATACGCGTTTGTTCTTCGACATCCTCTCCAAATCATCTCATATTTCTGAGCCTCTAGCAGCCATTGCTTTAGATGCTGAAAAGGCGTTTGATAGAATTTATTGGCCTTTTATTTTTTCAACTCTTAAATGGTTTAGTTTCGGACCCAAAGTTATTAACCTAATTTCTCTTTTATACTCCTCTCCTAAAGCAGCAATGTTTGCAAATGGTCTTACCTCCTACTATTTTACCTTAGGTAGGGGTGTTAGACAAGGTTGTCCCTTATCCCCCTTTCTATTCAACATAGCCTTAGAACCTTTTTCATTAAAAATTTGCCAAAACTCGGATATCTTTGGATTTATCACTGGTGACACTCATATCAAATTGACAGCATATGTGGATGACATTCTTTTATTTCTCTCACAACCTCAATCTTCCCTTCCACAGTTTCTTCAAGAAACACTGGCCTACTCTTCTGTTTCCTGCTATAAACTTAATAATGACAAATGTGAGATTTTACAAAAACAACACCAACTGCACCACTCTACTTATACAATCTGATTCAAATAAGTCCAAATCCTTAAAGTTTTTTTCTTTTTCAAAAAGTTCTTCTTTATTATGCAGTTAGTCATGCAATTATAAAAACTTCCAAAGCAGCCAAAGCAGCCGACGCGTTTCGTCCACCTCTGGACTTCTTCAGGGCTGCAACAAATTTATACAAAAACGCAATATAAGTGATAAACATAAAGACTAGGCACAAACATTTGTGACAACACAGTAAAGGACATTATGGACATTTTAGACGCATATTTGATACAAAAAGATACAAACCCAAAAACACTTACATCATATCTATTTTGACAATTAAAATTCAACATATAACATTGCAAAGAGAAATCCATAATTCATAAAATATCAATTGATGTTTACAACAACATTTTTGTGACAAATTGACTGGTTGAGTAGGCCGATGAGTGTATAATAAAAAAATATATGAACACTCCTCTCAATATGCCACGTAAAACGGCCTTGAGGGGCTAATTTTGTCGAAAAGAAGGTTAAACCAATGCAAGGCAATGGGTGGTAGACCACCAGAGTCTGATATAAAATACCAGAGCGAGAATGAACGTAACAATTCAATAAATAAACGAGAAGTGTCACCTAGTGGGGACAGCGTTATTGAAACCCAGTCTAGGTCGGACTTGAATGGGGAGAGAAAGTAGAGACATGGTAACTGCAGGAGAGAGGAAGGAATGTACACACCAAAAGACTTTGTAGGGAGTATGACCGTCTTTGGATTCTGTCTTTCTTCTTTATGATCCCTCTCTATTTCAATTGGTAGTTTTGCTGGGAGTGAAAGTCAGATTCCCTGCGGGAACAAAAAGACACATAGAGTGTGCTAGTATACCGAAAGATTACATACAAAGAGTCGCCAACTTAAAGGTCATAAAAATATCTTACTCACTTTTGTTAAAATAAAAAACATTCTATTCGATGTAGAAAAGTTGTCTATTGAGTAGCCCAGGTGAGGCTTGCCAATGTCATGATGGTTCAATATAAATAGTCATCCAATGGTAAGGACAGCTATAACACGTTCCGAGATACCTATAATAGAGGACATACGCCAAAGAGCATCCAATCAATGATAAAACGTCAGAAATCCAATGATAATACTTCATGAGAGGAGTGAGAGGGGAAAGAAACATCATCTCATGGGGAAATGTCATGCCCCTCTCAACCTTACAAAACAGGGGGTAAGGTAACCTGTATCAATCCAAGTATGGAATCAAGTAAGGCGACATCTAAGCAGAGACAAAAGACTATGCGCTAACAATATGGACTTCCCCATGTCATCTAATGGCAAAAAATGAGAACTAAAACGGGCTAGTGTAGAAACAGAAAAGCGTGAGCAAACTTACCCGATTCCGTATCTCGGTAAAATAAGGAAATGCACCGATCCTGTCAGGTAGCAACAGGACCTATGATAGAAGAATCCTGTTTAAATAGTGTTCATAACAGGTGAAATTGGTTACACCTGGTTTCCAGATCCCAAAACGCGGGAACTTCAATCAACGAGCAAAAGTCCCATTCAAAAGAAAAGAGTGACTGGCCGCCATCTTTGAAAGGTATGATAAACCTATGTGGTGGTCAGGCGAATCAGAAGAGTAGGGGGTAATGTGTTCCCTTGCTTAAGTGGTGTCCATACTAAATAACAAAAGTAAATAGAATGTCCCATTTGAAGTCCTGGAACCAAAGATTAGGCAAATTCAGATGTCGATACATAGTCACAACAGAAACGGAATGCCGAAATGGTCGCCATCTTTGAAAGGTAGTGCAAATCTATGTGGCGGTCAAATGAATTGAAGGTGTGACTAGTAGGTATTAAAAAACATAAGTCAGACAAGAATTTAATGTGAGGTACTAGGTAATCGAAAATCAAGTAATATATGGAAAAGCCATACGGGTAATAACAAGAAAAAACATTTGGTGGGACATCGAATAGCGGATGGGGGATAGACTAGAAATACCACCATTTTGGATGAGTCAGTATGTCCTGAGGGAGACGGTTGCCAGGGACAAAGCGATCGCCATGTTAGAGAAGTGATGAGGTGAGAGTCCCCTCCGAAAATGAGATTAATGAGAACCAAGAAATACGGTTAATCTCATTAAATTGCCATTAGCGTTGTCGGCGAGACCAGATCAGAATGTGGCTAGAGGTGAGGGTTCATAATAAACCCAATGCCCGCAATATCGTGATTCGGGATCAGGAAGGTCGGTGATTGAGAGCAGACCACAGTATTGGGCTAAGTTGGAAACCCCTAACAAAGAATGGACATTTAGAAAGGGGCCTCAAGAAAGGAGATGAACATACGCAGGAAATGGCCAACCATATTCGCCCAAATTCCCCAAGAGGTGTAAACATGAGAGGGGAAAGTGGACAGAAATAAAAGTAAATCTGAATTAATGGGGCCAAAGTCATATGGTGTTCAGATAAAAGATAAAAGATTAAAATGGAAAATAATGAGCATATCATCACATGCTTCACATTAGGCCCAAATCATCCTTTCATTCCAATACAGATAGTGTGAAGAGTGGCTATGTAGACTCCGCTGTGTGGAAATGGGTCATAATAGTGAATCAGAAATGCACTATTTTCTTTAAAACTAGCAGAATATCCTTCAAGCTCTCCCTTCTTGTGGCCACTCTTCACACTATCTGTATTGGAATGAAAGGATAATTGTAAGGATACCATCGCGATATGATCAATTTTCGTCCCTTAATATGCTTTATGAGAACGATTATTTGTGGTTGTCATAAATATAGTACTGGTGATGTTATGTTCTGTATTATGTTTTTGATGAACACTCCTTTCCGTATGTCATATGATTTGGGCCTAATGTGAAGCATGTGATGATATGCTCATTATTTTCCATTTTAATCTTTTATCTGAACACCATATGACTTTGGCCCCATTAATTCAGTTTTACTTTTATTTCTGTCCACTTTCCCCTCTCATGTTTACACCTCTTGGGGAATTTGAGCCCCTTTGGGCGAATATGGTTGGCCATTTCCTGCGTATGTTCATCTCCTTTCTTGAGGCCCCTTTCTAAATGTCCATTCTTTGTTAGGGGTTTCCAACTTAGCGCAATACTGTGGTCTGCTCTCAATCACCAACCTTCCTGATCCCGAATCACGATATTGCGGGCATTGGGTTTATTATGAACCCTCACCTCTAGCCACATTCTGATCTGGTCTCGCCGACAACGCTAATGGCAATTTAATGAGATTAACCGTATTTCTTGGTTCTCATTAATCTCATTTTCGGAGGGGACTCTCACCTCATCACTTCTCTAACATGGCGATCGCTTTGTCCCTGGCAACCGTCTCCCTCAGGACATACTGACTCATCCAAAATGGTGGTATTTCTAGTCTATCCCCCATCCGCTATTCGATGTCCCACCAAATGTTTTTTCTTGTTATTACCCGTATGGCTTTTCCATATATTACTTGATTTTCGATTACCTAGTACCTCACATTAAATTCTTGTCTGACTTATGTTTTTTAATACCTACTAGTCACACCTTCAATTCATTTGACCGCCACATAGATTCGCACTACCTTTCAAAGATGGCGACCATTTCGGCATTCCGTTTCTGTTGTGACTATGTATCGACATCTGAATTTGCCTAATCTTTGGTTCCAGGACTTCAAATGGGACATTCTATTTACTTTTGTTATTTAGTATGGACACCACTTAAGCAAGGGAACACATTACCCCCTACTCTTCTGATTCGCCTGACCACCACATAGGTTTATCATACCTTTCAAAGATGGCGGCCAGTCACTCATTTCTTTTGAATGGGACTTTTGCTCGTTGATTGAAGTTCCCGCGTTTTGGGATCTGGAAACCAGGTGTAACCAATTTCACCTGTTATGAACACTATTTAAACAGGATTCTTCTATCATAGGTCCTGTTGCTACCTGACAGGATCGGTGCATTTCCTTATTTTACCGAGATACGGAATCGGGTATGTTTGCTCACGCTTTTCTGTTTCTACACTAGCCCGTTTTAGTTCTCATTTTTTGCCATTAGATGACATGGGGAAGTCCATATTGTTAGCGCATAGTCTTTTGTCTCTGCTTAGATGTCGCCTTACTTGATTCCATACTTGGATTGATACAGGTTACCTTACCCCCTGTTTTGTAAGGTTGAGAGGGGCATGACATTTCCCCATGAGATGATGTTTCTTTCCCCTCTCACTCCTCTCATGAAGTATTATCATTGGATTTCTGACGTTTTATCATTGATTGGATGCTCTTTGGCATATGTCCTCTATTATAGGTATCTCGGAACGTGTTATAGCTGTCCTTACCATTGGATGACTATTTATATTGAACCATCATGACATTGGCAAGCCTCACCTGGGCTACTCAATAGACAACTTTTCTACATCGAATAGAATGTTTTTTATTTTAACAAAAGTGAGTAAGATATTTTTATGACCTTTAACTTGGCGACTCTTTGTATGTAATCTTTCGGTATACTAGCACACTCTATGTGTCTTTTTGTTCCCGCAGGGAATCTGACTTTCACTCCCAGCAATACTACCAATTGAAATAGAGAGGGATCATAAAGAAGAAAGACAGAATCCAAAGACGGTCATACTCCCTGCAAAGTCTTTTGGTGTGTACATTCCTTCCTCTCTCCTGCAGTTACCATGTCTCTACTTTCTCTCCCCATTCAAGTCCGACCTAGACTGGGTTTCAATAACGCTGTCCCCACTAGGTGACACTTCTCGTTTATTTATTGAATTGTTACGTTCATTCTCGCTCTGGTATTTTATATCAGACTCTGGTGGTCTACCACCCATTGCCTTGCATTGGTTTAACCTTCTTTTCGACAAAATTAGCCCCTCAAGGCCGTTTTACGTGGCATATTGAGAGGAGTGTTCATATATTTTTTTATTATACACTCATCGGCCTACTCAACCAGTCAATTTGTCACAAAAATGTTGTTGTAAACATCAATTGATATTTTATGAATTATGGATTTCTCTTTGCAATGTTATATGTTGAATTTTAATTGTCAAAATAGATATGATGTAAGTGTTTTTGGGTTTGTATCTTTTTGTATCAAATATGCGTCTAAAATGTCCATAATGTCCTTTACTGTGTTGTCACAAATGTTTGTGCCTAGTCTTTATGTTTATCACTTATATTGCGTTTTTGTATAAATTTTGTTGCAGCCCTGAAGAAGTCCAGAGGTGGACGAAACGCGTCGGCTGCTTTGGCTGCTTTGGAAGTTTTTATAATTGCATGACTAACTGCATAATAAAGAAGAACTTTTTGAAAAAGAAAAAAACTTTAAGGATTTGGACTTATTTGAATCAGATTGTATAAGTAGAGTGGTGCAGTTGGTGTTGTTTTTGTACATGTACATTCCAGTAATCTGGAACGGCATTGTGCTGGCGGGTGCCAACCAAAATTGCACACTCATGGTGAATGGAATATATCACCAGTAGTTACATTGAGTTATTTTTAAATCCGGTGCTGTCCTAGAGGGTTACCGCTGGCCTTGTTTGTTTTGCAAATGTGAGATTTTACCCTTGACTAAATTCACCTTTAAAGATGACTTTCAATCTGCTAAGTTTAAATGGAACTCACATCATATCAAATACTGAGGGATGTATTTCTCCACTTTAATCAAATCGTCAATCTCCATTAATCTCGATAAATGTTCTTTGAAAAGTTCCTCCTTGAGAGATAGATGGCACCCTTTATATCTTTCTTGGTGGGGAAGTTTGGACACTATAAAAATGATGTTATCCCCAATCGTTCTTTTCACCATTTCTAATATCCCACTGTCCATACCTTAAACGTTTTTTTTTTTAAATGAATTCCCTACTTTCATCTTTTCTTTGGAATAAAAAGAAGGCCCATATGTCATTATCAAAACGTTTTCGTCCTAAATTGGAAGGTGGTGTCAATTTCTCCGACTTTCCTACTTATCACAAAGAATGTATTTTGTGTCAAACATCTCATTGGTTACATGACTTCTCAATTGATTCTCCTCTATGGGTTGCACTTGAACACTCTTATCTTACCCCTTTTTCTTTTCAGGAATACTTATCATTTACATGGAAGCCTCAAAGGCTTTCTAATCCTATTTTTCAATACGCTAACAAACTATTAGGCCCACTCTTGCAGGGTAACCACATTGATAGGGACTCTTATTTACAGTCTACTATTTGGCATAATAGGCATGTACTGATTAATGGTAAGCCTATATATTGGGAATCTTGGAGACAAAGAGGTCTTATTTGGGTTAACCAACTTATTCTTAATGATACAATTTTGTCTTTCTCTCAGGCCAAGATTAATTTTGATCTTCCTCTCTCATTTAGCAATAAATATCACTTGCTGGCCACTGCGTTAAACACTGCTGTAACTCAATTTGCTCATTCTCCTGCTTTGCCTAATTCCTCTCTTAACATTTCTCGTGAATTTCTCAGTACCTGTCCTATGGCATCATCCATTTACACTTGTTTAAGTATTTCAAATTCCCCGAGAAACAAAACCAAGGTATCACTGGATTGGGAACATGACTTGGATACAACCTATCCTCTCCCATTATGGAATAAAATTTGGCTCAAAATACGCAAATCCTCAAGGGCGGCTAATGCCACACAAACACTTTTCTTTATTTAAAACAGATTACTTCTTTCCCCGGCCCTTCTTCATAAAATAAATGCTGACACTTCTAATACCTGCTGATCATGTTCCTCCATAAATGCTGAATTAAAACATATGCTTTTTACTTGTCCTTAAGTACACAAATTGTGGTCATGTGTCTGGAAGCAGATTACCTCCACTTTTAATTCTTCAGTACCCCTTTCATTTTCTAACATATGTTTGGGCTCCCTTTCTGAAGATTGGTCTCATTCTCATATAAACATGCAAATTTTAGATTTACTTTTGGGAGTTGCATTTCAGCAAATTACCAAGCACTGGAAATCTTTATCTGATTTATCCTTCCAGGCTTGGTGGTACGCTGTTTGTCACAATCACAGACTAGATACAGCATTTGTATACCCTATAGCTCTTGCTATAAATCATTCACAATTAGGGTCCCAGGTTACACAATTTCTAGGCTGTCATGCCCATATTTCCTATGCATGTGCCAGTTCTGCACAAGAAGTCCTAAAACCTCCTTGACATTCTACTTTCTCTTATCAGTATGACGAATTAGAGTCATTAATAATATGTTGTTTTATATTGAATAAGTTGCTCGTCCTGCTTCATAGATTTGCATTGATGATGTATCCATGACATCATGTATATGCTCATGATCCCTTTTTATATTGTATGTTTACTTTATATTCTATTTTACATGCTTGTTCTTTTTCTTTTTTTTTTTTTGACTAGACCTCAATCAACTTTTTCTTTTTTTAAACTTAAAAAAAAGAAAGAGACCGAAAGGAATTCTTTGGCGTTGACATCTGGGATGGAAACTCTGAAAATGTAACAAAGTGTTATGAGCTTTGGAATTATTATAAAGTGATACTTATTGGTGACCATCTTCATTTAATATCCTAATGTTAGGAAACTCAACTTCAACATTACTGATGTTGGGTGTAAATTTTAAGTTTTCATCACAAAGATTTACCCAACTAACAAATTTATGGAGAGTCTTCTCCTCACCCTCCCAAACAAAGAAAATGTAATCTATAAATCTTCCCCAACTCTTTACATTTTCGAAGAACAAAGTACCTTTCCTGGTCACAAGCTGCGGGATGCATCAATCTTCTCCATGCAGTGAAGGCAATGAGTCAGTTCCAAAAACTTGTGCCAAAGTTGAGAGGCATCAAGAGATGCAGTCGAGGGGATGTGTCAATCTCACCGAGCTGCAGCGGTGGCGATACACGGTCCGATGCATCGATCACCAGAGGCAAAGCGCTCGTTCTGAAGCGAAGCATCAATTTTACTCCGGCAGCCAGGTCAATGCACCAGTTCTGCTACCCTCAGACAGGGGATACGTCGAAATTCACGTTGCAAGTACTGGGCCACTTCCAGTGAGCCAGGCACAGGAGCAGGGGTAAAGCCAACAACCCCATGGAGATCACCTGGAAGAAGGCAGAGTCCAACTCACCTTCAGCAGAATCAGACAGCAGCAGACAGCAGGGCAAAAAACAGAAAAGCAGGCCTTCCAGATCAGCAGTCCAGTTGAGTCCATTGAGCAACACAGCAGTTCTTCTGACACAGGTTCAGGTGTAGGTCCAGAAGTGTCTGATTTTCTGGGGTCAGAGACTCAGCACTTATCCCCAAATATGCCTTTGAAGTGGGGTGAGACTTCAGAGAATGGCTTTGAAGTGCACCAGATCCCTTTCAACCCAGCCCTGTCTGCCAGGCTTTCTGTGGGGGTAGGCAGTCCTTTGTGTTGGGTCAAACCAATAACCTTTGAAATGTAAGTGGGAGACCCTCCCTTCCTGCCCAGGAAGGGCTTTCAGTATGCGGATATATGTAGATGGGTACTCAGCCAGACCTAGCTTTCCTGTGTTTGTGGCTGCCTGGAGGGAATGCACAAAGTTTGACTGTCACCCAACCCAGATGTGTAGTGGAGACAGGCTACAAGGCACACAAAGCAGTAAAAGCAGATAAATGCCACTTTCTAAAAGTGGCATTTCTAAAGTAGCAATATTAAATCCAATTTTACCAGTAAGGAGGATTTACTTTTACCATTCCACATATAAAAAATATGATGCAACTACTCCTTTCTAACCAGGAATTACAGCTTAAAGGTATTTTAAGGAATTCACAATATTAGCCTATGAGAGGAGAAGGCCTAACAGTAGTGAAAAACAAATGTAGCTGGTTTTCACTACAAACAAACAAAATAATTACATGTCCTACCTTTTAGTTACACTGCACCCTGCCTTTAGGGCCTACCTTAGTGGTGTCTTATGTGTAAGAAAAGGGGAGTTTAAGGCTTGGCAAGTATTTTAATATGTCAAGTCGAAGTGGCAGTGAAATGAACACGCAGGCCCTGCAGTGACAGGTCTAAGAAGTTAGAGGGCTACTTAGGTGGGTGGCACAATCAGTGCTGCAGACCCACTAGTGGCATTTCATTTACAGGCCCTGAGCACATGTAGTGCACTTTACTAGGGACTTATAAATAAATTAAATATGCCAATTGGGTATGAGCCAATGTTAACATGTTTTAGGGAGAGGTACAGGCACATAAGCACTGGTTAGCAGTGATAAAGTGTGCAGAGTCCTAAAGCAAGCAAAAACACGGTTAATAACTGGAATGAGGAAGGCAAAAATTTTGGAAGTGGCCCTGCAGAAAGGGCCAGGTCCAATGGTTTCCTGCCAGTTTTAGAATTTACAAATGTAAATGAATGTATCCTACTCACATACATCACCGGTGTACAACTGTTTTCCTACCCACACTCGTAGCGTTATAAAATTATTAGTCTTTTAAAAATACCAATTTTCTCTCCTTTTGCTATCCATGAAATCTGATTGTCATTAAAAAAAGCCTTTCGTTCCGCAATACACCCTGTGAAAATGGTAACTTTTGGGGCATATTCCTGCACTTACATAACCACCTACAACTTGGTGATTTAAGAGTAACTTTAAAAGTGCAAATACTTGTGGAAGTATAATGTTATGTTATTGGTGTTTTTATAGTGCACTAATCATCCGTGAGGTATCCAAGCGCTGTGTACCAGTTATGTGAAGCCAGCCCTAGGGGGCTTACACAAAAAACCAGGGGGTATATTCACAAGAACGTGTGATAACTACCGCAAGAGTAGCCTAACGCAACTCTCAACATCGCAGCCCATCGCGGGAAAATGACACCGTGCCGACCAAGTATTCACAACGCAGCTGTAGCATGCGACAGTCACCAGATAACGCGTCAAATGACCGCGCAAATATCAACGCCACGCTGCGAAAATGCGAAACGCAAAAAATCATGCCATGAGGCCAATCGCAGTACAAAAAGTTGCGAAAAGCAGCCACAGGCCTGCAAATCCCACGCGTCTTGCGGGAAAATGCACCATAAAAACCACAGAAACAAAACACCAGAAACAAGCCAAAGCATGTAGCAACATGGATGCACCCTGACCCAGCGCAGAGGCAAACGCGAACCCCACAACCTCCACAGACAACCAGCAAGGAACAACAGGGTTAGGGAAGGCCAAGGAGAAGAGGGAGAGGAAGACAGGGTGCAGACCGCAGGAAAACAAGACCAGCGTCATGGAGGTGACAGAACACTACCAGCAACTAACCCATGACGGCCCTGGCCACTCCCCTTACAAATTGAGTGGGTGACAACAAAGCTACATGTGCAAGCTCCAACCTGCTGCCTGTGGTGACATGTCTGCATCAGATGTACACAGCACAATGTATTGTTGTAGGGCCCAGGGCCCTCATGCATACAACAAGACCACATGGACACATGTAGACATTATGTTGTACTGGCTATGGGCATGTGCGCCTTTATTGGCAGGGCCAAATGTACAGTGACGCCTGTGCTGGATGTGTGTGGGGTGAGTGAAAGCCAGCCCGCACGGGGTGCTTGGTGCTGGCAACCACTTGAACAGTGGACAACAGTGCAACAGAAACTGAAAACACCTGCATGACAGAGTCAACTGCTAAGCAACATGGAGGGAGCAGGAGAAAGTCCTTGGGTAACACAACATGCAAACAGAAGTGTCCGTGAGTTGCAATACATTGAGGTAGGGGCACTACAGCTTAGCGCGCCAATGTGAAGAAATGGCTCGGATTGTGTCCTTTTGAGACATTCCCGATGCAGATGCAGTGGGGTGTGTTAGACCTGCATCATCTTCCTCATCAGTGTCCCAGGTCTCCCACACTGCTTGAGGTGACATTGCTGCGCAACCTCTCAACAACACAAAACTCAATCAGTGCGGACTTGGCTTGCGGTGCACTGAGTCAGTGTATCCGAATTATGATGGCATCCACGACAGGTGTGAGCAACTCCGTAAGTCCGTCAGGACCACCATTTTGACTCTGGCAAATTGTGGTTGGAGGTGGTCCTCGTGGTGGTGGCGTGCGCCTCCTGCGGTGATGCGACGTCCAGGCCCATCTGGCCTCGATTTGATGTGTGAGCCCTGGTGGACCGCAGTTGAGGCCGAAGGCAGCGGACAGCGCAGGGCCACAGACACATGGCGTTGATGACCCTAAGGCCATCGCCTCAGAGGCCATCCAATATCTCAGCAGAAGGGGTCCCAGACCTGACCAGCACAGAGTTAGTGGCCCCGGATACACAGCGGCTGGCACAGGCACGCTGCCACGGGAAGGTGATTTGCGGTGCACTGAGGTAGGTACACGCGTAGTGAGTGGGTCCTCATCGATGTCCAAGGTGAAAGTGGCATACGCTTGCGGGGGACAGAGGAAGGTGTCCTCCAGGGTATGATGCGGAAGGTCTGATGTTATCAGGTAGAAGCAAATGGAGGAGTGGAAAGCGCCAGCCTCTTTTTCACCACCAATTCGGTATCAGCTACATGAGGATTGAAACTTGCCCCTAGTCCATAGACTCAGATGCCACCAATGTACAACCAGAGAGTGTCTATGAATGTCGGGTAACAGACTTAGTGGCACCCTTGCTGAAAGGGGTTGCAGTCTGCGATGATGCCGGTACACTGATATGAACTCCGCCATCGCTAAATCAAGACTCTGTGACCTACTGGACCATAGTGTAGGCCGGAGGCAGCGGTCAGCAATGGCCCACACCCACCTGTCGTTGGCTCGCGATGCACAGAGTTAGTGACACCAGGGCAGTTGTCGGTAGTGTTCGATCACCTCCGTAATGATGATCCTGTTCCCTCTGGACTGCAACGCGTCATCCTCTTACGCCTCTCCTTGCATGCGATGATATGTATTCTGCCTTTGAATATTCAATGTTCAGTTCCTATTCTGTGACCTACTTGTGCGCAGCGTAGGCCGAGGGCAGTAGTCCGCATAGACCCACAGACACGTGTGGTTGTTCATGCTATGCACAGACCTGGTGGCACCACATCGAAGGGAGTGTAGTGACATGCACTCTGCCTTAAATAATGTTCGCTACTATGGTGTAATCAAAACTCAGTTCCAAATGTGTGACCTACTTGACCGTGGTGTAGGCCGGAGGAAGCAGTAGAGTACGTCAACGAGAAAGGAGTAAAGCGGGCTTGTGTCGTGGAGGCCGTGATGGTCTGAGGAGGCTGCCAAGGTCGCGGGACTCGGGCTTGGAGCTTGCACAGGCACGTGGTGGGCCCTTCTTGACACATGCCGGTGTCGGCAGGTGATCAGTGTGGTCTGGCTACGCAGGGGTGGGCCTGATGGGTTCGGGGTCCAGCGTGCTGGGGTACGGCAGGTACACAGGATCGCAGGCAACTTCACTCAGGAGGACGGCGTCATCCTCATGGCGTGTTGAGCAGCGCCACCCAGGTAGAGACGTTGAGCTTTCCAGAAGAGGACCACGCCCAGGGCTACGTGCTTTTTGTGCACACTCCTACGCTGGTCTGGTGTACGCCAGGGCCATCCCACTCCGCTCACGCTTACGTGGGGGACATCACAGGCAACATTTCTGCAAACTCCCCCACTGGCTGGGGTGACATGGTTGCGTCCACTGTCCACTACACTCCATACACTAGAGGTGTATCTCACCATGGATATGGGTGTGTTCTGCATACTGAGGTCTGTCCAGCACATCTCTGCCACTCTTGGCATTGTGTACTTTCCCAATCCTGGTTCTACTGCCTCCTTCACACATGCCTGGTTGCCACCTCTCCCACATTTGGCTAGTGTGTGGCTGAGGTGCCATGCCGTTGATGGCTCATGTGCAGGACTTGCCCAGGTTACCATTGTGAGTTGTTCTGTCGTGTCTGGTGGGTGGGCATGTTGTTTAACTTGTTTTGCCTGTTGGTTTAGATTTTGTGACATGTGCATTTCCAGAGTTGTGAGTTGCATGGTTGTGGAGTTGAGGTGAGTGGGGTGTTCATTTGGAACTTGCCAAGGGGCGTGCATTTCCCTTGGTGCCATCCTGGGAATGCTGGTTGCTGATGGACTGTCAGAGGATGGAGGAATCATGCACACTGGCTGGATATTTGAAGGCAATATTGTTGGAGGTTCTAAGGTGTTCTGTTGTTGCCTGCACATTGATGTGAGACGTGTGCTTTCTGTTGCGGTGAATGTGTGCTGTGTCTGCAGGGGGCACAGGTATGACATGTGTGCTGTGGATTGCCCCCAACACGTGCGTGCATCCAGCTATGGCATATGGTCCCTGCCTGGTGTCCAGCGGATCCTGCGCATTGTGTTGGATGTATGAGGACTGGGGTACCAGGCTGTGGTGATGTCCAGGACAGGTGTGAGGGACTTGGATGTGGCTGGCTGTGGGACTCCAACGACTCTGGCGGGTGTTGGTTGGGGGTTACCAGGGGCCAACAGGTGCAGCACAGCCAGCAGCTTTGTGTGGGGTGGGATGTTGGTTGTCCGCTGTGTTGGTTCAGTCGGGCGTTGTTGATCAGGATGCGTAGGATGGTTGTCCTTTTGGGCCTTTTGTGGGCAATGACATAGTCAGGTGCTGGGTCTGTGAGGCTGGTGCGTTTCCTGGGGGTCCGCTGTCTTTGTCTGCCCTGCCTCTGTGGTGGTGCGGGGGTGTGTTCCTGGTGGGCGTTGGGGTCCTGGGGTGGTGGCGGTGGGTGTTGTGGCCCTCTTGGGTATCCAGAACTCATGACCAGTGGCTCCACGGCATCTGTTGCCCTTCCGATGTGGCTGTGGGCTTTGCTCCCTTTTGTGGTGCAGGCTGTGGTCTGACTTTGGACCAGGTCAGAGCAGGTGTTATTTTCCTGCTGCTAACGCGCCTTATCTCCCGTTTTATGTTCTTATCGCAGTTCTGTCTGGTCGTTGTGAATGTTGTGGAGTGGTGTTGTCGCAGCTTTTGGCACGGGAACGCCTACTCTGCCTTGCATTAGTGATAGTTGCGGGGGTCTTCTGTGGCGATGTCTTTTGCGGCTGCTATTGCGGTTAAACTGGTGCTGTGGGGTGTTCACACCAGCTTGTGAATGGGGAGATAAATTTATCGCAACTTTGGCTGTGAAGTGCCGTTAACTCCGCAATAGCTCCTTGTGAATATGCTCGCAAGCCTTCCGCTTCTCCCAAAAGTCAACAAGAGGAGAAGGCTCTCGTGGTGTGGGAGATCATTCCAGGCTTTAGGGTCCAGGTGCAAGAAGCCTCACCCCTCTACTCTGCTTTTGTGTATGGAGTGAGAGATCAGCAGAGCAGAGGTGTCAGGAAGGTTGGTGGAAGTGAATGTGGCTGAATGCCCACTAAGGTGTAATTGCATTACTTTTTAATCACTTCCCCATCGCCTCTGCAGACCCTCTGGGAACAACCACGACTTCTCTTTCAGGGGTCACCTAAGAATATTGAAAATGCTTTGTGAAATTTCCGCATGTGTACATGACACACAAAAACCTGTGTGAGGTAGACCCGTAATCGACCTCAGAAATATAAAAGTCCAAGTGGTCCTGTAAGATGAAGTTGAACATATCCGGCAATTTGTACACAAACATTTCCACCTGATACAATAACCTAATGAGGTAACTTATCGGTTGGTGAGATAAACACTTTTACATATGGAATACATGGACTAAGCATTTTTCTGTTTTCTGCCACCGCCTTTGAACACAGGGAATATGTTATGCCTAGCAATCCTTGTTAGGTATGGTGAATGTTCTATATGAAGTCACTATGTTCTGATGTCACAGGGTTCTGGGATGGACAGTTGGGGGATCTTGATGGCACTGGATGTGAGAAGCGGTGGCTCGTTGAACCTACAATAAAACTTGTTTTTTTTATAACAAGTCCTTGGACAATCCTATTATTTTAATAGGTTACAACATATTTTTGGCGACGAGCGGGCGAGCCATCGCAAGGAACAACATATGGTGGATTGAATTTGTCTGGATTTGATCTGGTGTTCCTACATACGACGCGTGGTAGCAAGGTTGTGGTACCTTTGGACTTACGTACCAGTGTTGTCTTTCTCTACCACAGCCGCGTAAAGCCAGCGCTGTTGTAAAGTCATTTCAGTGAAACAGTTCCAAGAGTTGTGATTTTTAACTCTTAGCGGGACAGCTGAGCGCAAAAAAAAAGGACAACCAACATCGTGGCAACTCCTGTGCCTGTTTCAAGCGGAAGGAATACCTGGTTGTGAAGACGTCGCTGTTTGGACAGTCTGAGAGCCGTTGTGAAGAGGCGACGCTGTTCGGTCAATCAAAGAGCCGTTAGTGTGCCAGAGGTTGTTTCCCCGAGGAGCTCTGAAGAGGAGTGATGACGTACTAGAATGGTACGCGACGTGTTGGTGGAAGCTTCGTTGACAGCAGCCTATCAGGTGAAATGTTGACGTACTAGAATTGTACGCAACGGATTGGTGGAAGCATTGTGGGCAGCAGCCTATCACGAGTGAAGACGCTTCCGCTGCGACGCTTCAGACGCGTCAGTTTCTTGTCAAGAAATCAAAGCTTCCGTGAGGTGCCGAGTTCGTTGTTTTCTTTTCGTCCACGTAAAGACCGAATCAGCGGTCTAGGGACATCGGCTGGTGACTGTGTCTTCTTCTACAAGACGTGAAAAGCGAATCACTCGTCTGGGAGGCTGTGGACATCGTCGAGGACTTTGAAGGTCAAGTGACATTACTCCCGTTTTGGTCATTCTTCGTGAGCGTTTCATCCATCCAGTTTATTTTTCTTAGTGGTAATCTCTGGACTCCATTTGCATTACCTACAGGTCTCCTGGCCATTAACTGTCGGGCTGAATTTGGAACAGTGTACTTTGTGACATTTTGTTGGTATTTCTCTTAGAGTACGATGCAATCTGTAAATCCACCTCCCCCGTTCCTGGAAAGTCCGGGTGCGCCACCAATACAGTGGAGGCAATGGTTTGATGCGTTTGAAACTTATGTGGGGGCCATTGGTGCTTCGCGCTACAGAGCGGAAAGGAAAAAGTTTCTTCTATTAAATTCATTAGGTTTTGAGGGAAGAGAAGTTTACAAACATCTTCCTGTGTTGGTCTTAGCTGAAGGTGAAGTTCTTGATGAATACCAAGAGGCTGTTAAGAAGCTAATAATTAAGTTTGACGTTCAGCCAAGTTTGGTTGTTTTAAGACACAAGTTCTTTAAGAGAGCACAAGTACAAGGGGAAAATGTAGATACCTATCTAAGTGCGTTGAGAAAGTTGTGTGCTGAGTGTGATTTTGGTGATTACAGAGATCAGTTGGTAAGAGATCAATTTATTGCGCACTGCGCAGATAAGCAGATACAACAAAAACTACTCACAATGGGGAATCCTAGTTTGGAGGAAATTATAAAAGTGGCAAAAAGTTTGGAGTTGGCACAAAACTCTATAAAGGAGTTGGGTAGTGGGTTGGTCACAAAAGATACTGTTAGTGCGGTTGCAACCACTAGTGCTGTGGGGAACACTATTAGAAAAGATAAAAATCAATTCAAGGGCCCCTTCAAGAAAACTAATATGTGTTACCGTTGTGGGTATGCTCCGCATGGGAAGGATAGGTTTTGTCCCGGGAGAAATGCTAAATGTCATAAATGTGGCAGACTGGGACATCTCGCCAAGGTGTGTCAGTCGAACTTGTTGAAAAATGAGAAAGTGAATAGTGTTGGCAAAGACGAGAATTTGGATGAGAATGAGTTGGTGCAAGAGTTTCAGGATATGATTGTGACTGTAGTTGATGAGAGTGTAGTTTCTGGAAATCCTGCAGATTGTGTGGATCCATATGAAGAAATAAAGGTGGGTGATGTGACCTTGAACTTGTTGGTGGATTCGGGAGCACGTATCACGATGATCACCCATGATTTGTTTAAGAAGTCCTGGGGTAACAGACCCTTGTTTCCACCAGATAGAGCACCTGTCTCCTACGAAGGACGGAAGATAGATCTGGAGGGCTTTATTGAAGATGTGCTGGAGTTTAAGGGGCGCAAGATTCATGGTAAAATCTATGTGGCTGTGCGTGGTCTCAACATTTTAGGGTGGTTTCACCAAGGTTTGTTCGGCATGATATTGAGACCAGGTACGAGTGAACAGGTGTTGGTTGTGCAAGACTGTTTGGATTCTGACAAATTGGAAAGTGATTTTCCTGGTGTTCTCTCTGATTCGTTGGGGAAAATTAAAGGTTTCAGACACAAAATTAAGATCAAAGATAATGCAATCCCGGTTAAGCACAAGGTGAGGTCTGTGCCTTTTAGTCTTAGAGCTGACCTAAAAGCAGAGTTGGACAGGCTAGAGAAATCTGGTATAATAGAGCCAATTGAATCTAGTTTATGGCTTAGTCCATTGGTGGTCGCACGTAAACGCAATGGCGAGATCCGTTTATGTGTTGATTTGAGGAGTCTCAACAAGGAAATTTGGGTGGATGCACATCCTTTACCAAAAATTGGGGATTTATTGGAGGAACTGAGAGGAGCTGAATGGTTTTCTAAAATTGATTTAGCTTCGGCTTACCATCAGGTGTTGTTGGATGTGGACTCTCGACATTACACAGCTTTCAATTCACCTTTTGGGTCATTCCAATTTTGTAGAATGCCTTTCGGGCTGGCGTCGGCAGCGTCTGTCTTCCAGAGAGTTATGCAATCTGTGTTACAGGAAGTGAAAGGGGTGGTGATCTTTCAGGATGATGTATTAATTTTCAGTAAACATTTAGATGAACATGACAAAGTCCTTAGAGCTGTTTTAACCACTTTTGAAGAAAAAGGGATTGTAGTTAAGAAAAGCAAATGTGAATTCTGGAAGAAGGAGATAGAGTTTTTAGGACATTTGGTCTCCGGTGTGGGTGTGAGTCCGAGGCCTGGATTGGTTAAGGCTGTTGTGGAGTGTCCTTGTCCCAAGAATAAAGACGAGCTGCGTTCTTTCTTGGGGTTATGTGAATTCTATTCGCGTTTCATCCCAGGGTATGCCGGAAAAATGAAGGCGCTTTCCAATATGTTGAGATCTAATGTCACGTTTGTGTGGGATGAGTTGTGTCAAGAAACCTTTGAGTTGGTCAAGGCTGAAATGACAAATGCGAAGTCTTTAAGGGCATACGATCCAATGATACCTTGTATCATTACGGTGGATGCCAGCAACTATGGTTTGGGGGCAGTTCTTACCCAAGTTGTGGGTAATGAGGAGGTTACTATTAGTTATGCGTCCAGGCTTTTGAGAGATGCTGAAGTCAATTATTCCGTTATAGAGAAGGAACTGTTAGCATGCTTTTGGGCGTGTGAGAAATTTAGAACGTATGTTTGGGGCAGGAAATTTCAGATTCACACTGATCATAAACCGTTGGTTTATATTTTAGGAGGTGAGCGTGTAAAGTATGCAACTCCCAGAATTGTGCGTTTGACCACTAAGCTGTTACAGTATAATTTTGTTACAAAGCATATTCCTGGAAAACAGAATGTCAGGGCTGATATGTTGTCTAGGCTGCCTTTGAGTGATGTTGATCCGTTGGATTTGGAAGAGGATAAGGAGGATTGTTTTATTGCAGTGGTAGATGCAGTTGACAACAAGGCTTGTAGTGAGTTGGAATGGAATGAGGCAGTGAAAGCTGATCTGTGTTTGGGTAGTGTGAAAGAGTTTATTGTGAAGGGATGGCCACGAGAAAAATGTGTTAGTCAGGAAGTTCAACCCTTTTGGAAGGTCTCTGAAGAGCTGTCTATTGAAGATGGTGTGATTATGAGGGATGGCAGGTGTGTTCCTCCTTCAGGCATTCGGTCCAAGCTCATTGATTGTGCGCATGATGGCCATCTGGGGGCTACCATGACGAAAAGGCGTCTTAGATTGCATTACTGGTGGCCTTCTATGGATAAGGATACTGAAGAGAGCGTGAAGTTGTGTGGAGTGTGTTGTGGTGCGGAAAAGAAGCTGAGGGTTGCTACTCCTCCACTTCAACCTATTGATTTTCCCATGAGACCGTGGTCGAAAGTGGGGATAGATCTAGTTGGTCCTTTCAACTTTCTTCCGCACAATCTTCGTTTTGCTTTCGTACTAATGGATTTCCATAGCAAGTGGCCGGAGGTGAAGTTTTGTGCTACTCCCACTGCAAATAATGCCATTTTGTTTCTCAAGGAAATTTTCATGAGAGAGGGTTTTCCGGAGGTCATTGTGTCTGACAATGGTGTGCAATTTGTAAGCCAGGACATGGAGGATTTTCTGAAGGAGTCAGGAGTAAAACACTTAAAGAGCTCAGTTGGGCATCCACAGACCAATGGATTGGTGGAGAGAATGAATAGGGTCGTAGGAGATTGTATCAAATGGGCAAAGCAGAACTGTCTTGATATTGAAGGTGCGGTGAGGTCCATGTTGTGGTTCTATCGCACGACGCCTCATTCTCTTACCAAAATTGCTCCTTTTGTGTCCTTGAAAGGAAGAATTCCCACTTCTACTTTGTATCCTGCTTGGTTATTGAGGACTGTGGCCAGCAAGGTGTCCTCTAAATTTGATCAGAATGCTTTGGAGGTACGTGTGAAGGTTGCTCAGAAGAAAATGGCAGACAGATACAATATTAAAAATTCTGTCAAGCTGATTGGGATTAATCCTGGGGATCTGGTTCGAATTAAAAGTCCGAGGTACGTCTGTAAGGGTGCAAAGAATTTTGGTGAACCGGTTCGTGTAGAGAGAGTGTGTGGTGGTGCAGTTATGGTTGAAGGCGGTCACTGGTGGAACTTGGGCAAAGTAGTCAAAGTTCAATCCGCTGTTGGTGTTTCTCCTTCATTGGATTCTAGTTCTACTGGGGGTAGCAGTAATGGGGGTAGCAGTGTGTTATGTATGGGGCCCAGAAGGTCCACACGTGTAAAGCAACTTCCGTGGAAGTTGCGGTAATGGGTATCATGATGTGGGGTAGTGTTATTTTGTTTTGTTTTTGGGTTTGTTTGTTTTATTGTGTTCTGTGTGCTTTTGTTTTTGTTTATTTCAAAGAGAGGTAATATGTTATGCCTAGCAATCCTTGTTAGGTATGGTGAATGTTCTATATGAAGTCACTATGTTCTGATGTCACAGGGTTCTGGGATGGACAGTTGGGGGATCTTGATGGCACTGGATGTGAGAAGCGGTGGCTCGTTGAACCTACAATAAAACTTGTTTTTTTTATAACAAGTCCTTGGACAATCCTATTATTTTAATAGGTTACAACAGAATACCTTTGGAGGGAATGCTCCAGGCCTCCCTGAAGAAAAACAAATAGACTTTTTCTTTAACTTTTCACAGCCGAAGTCAGTGTACAGCGATAGCAACTGTGAAGTGCACACAGTATTTTCTCGTCCTATTGCTTTTATGCATTCAAATTGACAAACGCCCTTATACATTATTTTTAACTTTCATCAGGGCTAATGCGTCAGTATCTTGTTATGTTTCCTTTGATTTCATTGTCTGCAAAGCTGGTACCACCAACATGGAATTGTCAAGGCACTGGGCTGTCCAATTTATCTTTAATTTCCTGGCAAATTGCCAGTTTTATGAACTGTCTCTTTACCTATGCCCCATAAACATGTCAGGCAGAGGAAAATCATTATAATGAAATCCCACGGGGTTTGCAGGGGGGGGATTACGGCTCCTTGACAGGTTATTAAAAATACAGTTGTTCATATATACACAAGCAGCTGTACTGGGACCTAACACTTGACACAACAGACGAGGGTTGAACCCCTCTGGCAACAGTATTACAATAGGAGGGCTTCTGCGGAAAGGTTAGGCAGCGATGCAAATGTCCACAAGAGAGATTCATGTGTATTTACAGGGAGGAATTAGCCATGGTGATGATACTCGCTTCCGTTGCTCAAACAACATCACTGTAGAAAAAATTGGCACTTGGACCCTTAAATTGGAATTACACGTTCCACTAAAGTAATGCTCGCATTCATGCCCTCCTGAATTTTGTTACATTTTTTTATGGCATGGCTAATAGCTTCGTTTTTCACTCGATTTGCAGCATGCAGGAGAGTAAAGGCCCTATCACCCGAACTGTGCACTGCAAGTGCTAATTTAGGACAGCCTCTCTCCCGCTGTTTTGGGTTGAGTGATGTCTTAAATAGAGAGTGACAAATGGTTGCTTTTCACTGGATCTTTAAAGGCATTTGCTGCTTTTGGCTTGAAATGATAACAGCAATGTCTGATGGTTCCGTTGGGTTTCTTAGCACAGTTATAGTGCATTTATCCAGCCTGCATACATTAGCCAAACAATCTGAACGAATTCATGCACACAATCCCATACAGAAATCCATCCAGTGTTGTCAAATCAATGATAAGCAGGAGAAGTCAAAGCCACATTTTTCGATCTCCCTTCTGTGCAATTAGTGGAGAAACCTTGATAAAATGTTGATGTTTCGACTGAATAGTGTCAATCTGTGGGTCTCAGCAGGACAAAAGCCATCAGTCTGTTAGCCCTACTGTGAGCAAAAATTCACAAGTATCATAAGGAGAGCAACTTTTGGGACCAGAGCAGGCCATTCTTCGAGTCTGTGTCTGCCTGCATGAAGAGAGGAGGCAGACGTGGGCTAAAGATCCTCCTTCCGCAGATTTATTGATCAAATCTTTGATGCTTCACCTGATTCAGAGTAGGTAGGTTTTTCCAAACCCAGGTGCATATTTATCATTGTTTTGCATCTCCCTTGCACCACACAAGTGAGCCCAAGGGTGATGCAAAACCTAGAATGACACTTACCAAGCCGCAGACGTCCACCTTGCATGGCCCTGCGTGGTTTGTAAATTTGGAGTAACACAAGGCAGCGCAAGTTGCTGCCTTGCATTACTCTGCCCTAGGGAGGCGTTCCATGGGTGGAGCATGGGTGTTCCCACTCATTCACCTATGGATTTTGACGCATTCCCAGATTTACCATTAGTAGTACACCTGGGAATGCATAAAAATCATATGCCTCCCCAGGGGAGGCATAACTAGGAGAAATATACTTATTGCTCCTCATTTTTTCATTTTGCAGCACAGATGGAGGAAAAAGCCTCCGAGGATTTTAACCCGTGCACCATGGTGCAAGGTGTCTGCATTAGCGCTAGGCTGCAGTTTGGGCACCATAGCAGGCAGAGAGCAGGAATGCTCCGTATAGTCTTAAATACAATGCATTTCTGCCCTCTCCCTTTCATGCAGCAGAGCAAGGTGGTTTGCTGCTTTCCATTGCGTGAATGGAAAGTGGCCCTTAGTTTTTCTGGATGTGAGAGAACTCTTCCCAATGTTAGCAACCGAGCCTCCTTCCCTATTCTTTTTTTCTTTTATGATGGGAGAAGCATGCAATGTAACACTCCCTCCCACATCCCCACTCACCCCACAGGTCCCCCCATATGTTTACTAGTTGCTCAGAGCAGGTGATAAATATATACTTTAAAACCCATTGTATTGAGAATTCAGTGTGATACAGGACCAGAAAAATCAGTGCCACATAGTAATACATTTTACTTGGAATAGAATCCTTTGGGTGCAATTTTACCATTATGCCAGTACTGTGCAACTTGTAATCAGGCCTTCTGTGTGCGGATTAATTCCTTGTGAAAGAGCAGATTGCCCAGTGCTATATGTTATAGTGGACAGAAGAAAACTGTGAGTGACACATAAACAGACCGAAGGAAGAAAAGGGTGGCTGAAACTAAAGTCCCTCTAAGTAAGAATATAGGTGCCGATTCCGATCCTGGAGAAACCGGGTACGAACCGTCGGACGGAGCATTTTCTCCGTCCGACTCGTACCCGGCAAAACAACATTACAAAAATGCAAGTACGATTCACATGGAAACACTATTTCCGTGCGAATGGAACAAAACACCGACCGACGAAAATATACATACAAATGTGATCCGGGAAAGCGCCGACGTGACGTCGGGACGCATTCAGGCTGCGTTTCACGAACCAGGAAGTACGATCCGCACCGACGTCACCCCGCACGGATTATATTCTCCGGCTGCCAAAAACTGCCGGGAAATCAGGACGACGCGCACAAGGAGCACCTGTACGCGACGGACAGCCATGGACCCCAACCTACGCGTCATCCCGGCCCTCATAGCAGTCCACCTGCTCTACAGGAACCGATGCAGACGCCGCAGAAGGTCAGAACAACACCCAGGGGCTAAGGGGGGCATGGGCAGGAAACATAACCCCCACCCAAGTCCCAAATCAGACATGCCCTGGACATACCTGACCTGCAGGACCTGGGGGCATATGTATCAAGCTAATTTTTACTCGTAAACGCTGCGAATCGCAAAATACAGCGTTTGCGAGTAAAAATTCGCAAAACGGGATGTATTAGGCAAAATCCCATCGCAAAATTAAGGAATTGCTAATTTAGCGATTTCTTAATTTTGCGTAATCATTTAAGAAATCGCACATTGCGATTTCTTAAATGATATGTAAAAAGCACCCAAGTTGTGCGAATTATCCTTAAGAAATCGCAAATTACCACCAACTTCCAGTTGGTGGTAATTTGCGATTTCCTTTCAAAATGCACTATTTTTAATTTTGCAAAGTGCCACGTGACGCTCATACATGCCCTTAGGGCATGTATGTGCGCCATATGCACACACATGCTCATTTCAGGGGTGCATCAGGGTGTCATCATGACACCCTTGCACCTTTGAAATTATTCTCAAATAGCGATTAGCAAATTGCGAATTCGCTATTTGAGAATTACTTCCCATTCATTCCTATGGGTCTCCTGGCCCATAGAAATGAATGGGCAGGTATTCCTTAATTGCGATTTCGCAATTTGCTAATCGCAATTAGGGAATTTTAAGAAATCGCAAAAAGTTTGCGAATTTTTAAATACATCCCGTTTTGCAATTCTCAAATAGCGATTCCTTAACAATCGCTATTTGAGAATCGCAAATGGTGATGTTGATACATATGCCCCCTGGTCACCTCGAGGGGGTGGGGGCGTGTCCAGCAACGCAAGCGTCTGCCACAATGGAAGTGGATGTTGACGCGAACCGGCAACACAACAATTCCGGTACGTACCGTACCCACGCCTTAAGAGCGTGGATACGGGTCGTACCACGCCCACCCCTACGTCACCCCATCAATGGCGGTATGGCCCGTACCCACGTTCCAAAGGCATGGGTACGGGCCGTACCAGCATCGTTGGGGTGATGTAGGGGTATACGTGGTACGACCCGTACCCACCCTCCAAAGGCCTTAAGAGCGTGGGTACGGATCGTACCACGCGTACCCCTACGTCACCCCAACAATGCTGGTACGCACCGTACCCATGTTCCAAAGGCATGGGTACGGCCCGTACCCAGGCCTGCAGATCGTGGGTACGGGAATGTATGGAGCGTACCCCCACCCGTGTATCAATGGAGCGTACCCACACCCCACCAGTGTATGTACGGTGCGTACCCCCACCAGTGTATGAATGGAGCGTACCCCCACCCATGTATGAATTGAGCGCACCAACACCCCACCAGTGTATGTACGGAGCGTACCCCCACCCGTGTATCAATGGAGTGTACCCACACCCCACCAGTGTATGTACGGAGCGTACCCCCACCAGTGTATGAATGGAGCGTACCCCCACCCGTGTATGAATGGAGCACACCAACACCCCACCAGTGTATGTACGGAGCGTACCCCCACCCGTGTATCAATGGAGCGTACCCACACCCCACCAGTGTATGTACGGAGCGTACCCCCACCAGTGTATGAATGGAGCGTACCCCCACCTGTGTATGAATGGAGCGCACCAACACCCCACCAGTGTATGTACGGAGCGTACCCCCACCCTTGTATCAATGGAGCTTACCCCCACCCGTGTATGAATGGAGCGCACCAACACCCCACCAGTGTATGTACAGAGCGTACCCCCACCCGTGTATGAATGGAGCGTACCAACACCCGTGTATGTCCCGAGCGTACATGCCCAGACACAGGAGGGGTGGGTGCAGAGTCCTCCCAGCAGTGCCCAGACACAGGAGGGGTGGGTTCCCATCACTCCCAGCAGTGCCCAGACACAGGAGGGGTGTGTGCAGAGTCCTCCCAGCAGTGCCCAGACACAGGAGGGATGGGTGCCTATCACTCCCAGCAGTGCCCAGACATAGGAGGGGTGGGGGCAGAGTCCTCCCAGCAGTGCCCAGACATAGGAGGGGTGGGTGCAGAGTCCTCCCAGCAGTGCCCAGACACAGGAGGGGTGGGTGCAGAGTCCTCCCAGCAGTGCACAGACATAGGAGGGGTGGGTGCAGAGTCCTCCCAGCAGTGCCCAGAGATAGGAGGGGTGGGTGCAGAGTCCTCCCAGCAGTGCCCAGACACAGGAGGGTGGGTGCAGAGTCCTCCCAGCAGTGCCCAGACACAGGAGGGGTGGGTGCAGAGTCCCCCTAGCAGTGCCCAGACACAGGAGGGGTGGGTGCAGAGTCCTCCCAGCAGTGCCCAGACACAGGAGGGTTGGGTGCAGAGTCCTCCCAGCAGTGCCCAGACACAGGAGGGGTGGGTTCCCATCACTCCCAGCAGTGCCCAGACACAGGAGGGGTGGGTGCAGAGTCCTCCCAGCAGTGCCCAGACACAGGAGGGGTGGGTTCCCATTACTCCCAGCAGTGCCCAGACACAGGAGGGGTGGGTGCAGAGTCCTCCCAGCAGTGCCCAGACACGGGAGGGGTGGGTGCAGAGTCCTCCCAGCAGTACCCAGACACAGGAGGGGTGGGTTCCCATCACTCCCAGCAGTGCCCAGACACAGGAGGGGTGGGTGCAGAGTCCTCCCAGCAGTGCCCAGACACAGGAGGGGTGGGTGCAGAGTCCTCCCAGCAGTGCCCAGACACAGGAGGGGTGGATGCCTATCACTCCCAGCAGTGCCCAGACATAGGAGGGGTGGGGGCAGAGTCCTCCCAGCAGTGCCCACACACAGGAGAGGTGGGTGCAGAGTCCTCCCAGCAGTGCCCAAACAAAGGAGGGGTGGGTGCAGAGTCCCCCCAGCAGTGCCCAGACACAGGAGGGGTGGGTGCAGAGTCCCCCCAGCAGTGCCCATGGAAAGAAAAGGGTGCAGTACCCACATATTATTATTATTATTATTTATTTTTATAGAGCGCGTAGTCACCCGTAAGTATCCCAGCGCTAAGATCAGTACAACTGGGGGGTCAGCGGGAGCATGCCACAATTGTCAGTCAGGTGCTCAAAGACCCTGCAGAACACGTAACACATGTGTGCGAGGCTGGGAGTAGGGAACATGTCCACATGAAGTCATGTCAATATACTCCATACACAAGTACAGTGACCACCAAGGATGCCACAATGTCACCATGCAGTAAGAGCTGACATGAACAAAGAGATTTGGCAAATACCTTGTGATGGCACACAGATACCAGGGTCCACCCCATGAGCAGCACACCACTACATTTCCCAGACACCTAACACATTATCACCACCCCAAATCATGGAGCAGCACCAACAACAGCAATACCAGAAAAGCAGTAGTGTTCAAAGGAAAAAAAACATTGCTTTATTCAGCATGAAAAAAAAATGGGTAATAAAAGTTCAATATGTACAAGGCCCATAGGGCAGTCCATAGTCCAATTCCTGGTGGGGGACACATAGGGACGCGTGTCCCCTAGCTTGCCTGCACAGTTCATACCTCCTCAGCTTCCACAGGGGGGGGGCATCATGTGGGGGGGAAGGACCAGGCACCGCAGGGACAGGAGGGGCAAGGGTAGGTGTTGTGGGTGCAGGGACGGAGGACTCCACCACAGGGGGTGGGGCAGCGCCAAAGGTGGTGGTGAGAATAGCGCTGCACACGGTTGCAAGGTCCTCCAGCGTCACCCCTGCACCCGAAGGAACCACAGGCCCCAAGGAGGGGGGGGGTCGGAGGGATGGGTCGCAGCGCTACTGGGGGAGGGTGTGGACAGGGGGGGACTCAACTACCCTGACCGGGGACTCCTTTGACCGCTTGCGGGGTGGTGACACACTGGGGCTCAGGGACAGAGCGGCCATGAAGGAATCTTTTTTTGAATCTTGGCCAGGAGAGCTGAGGGGAGTGGATTTGGAGGGAGTGGGTTGTGAGGAATGTGGACTCCCACTGTGGCTGCGTGTCTTCCGTTTGCCCCCCGACCCAGTGGGTGTGCCTACTTCACCCTGTGTGTGCGTGACAGGAGGTGTGCGCTTGGCCTTCCCTGGTGGTGTGGTGCCTGTGTCTGGTGGGGTGTGTGCATGGGGACGTCTGGGTGTGCTTGGGACAGGTATGGGAGTGGGAAGTGTGGATGGTGCAGGGGTAGGGGGGGACGCAGCGCTGCAGGAGACTCACTGCTGCAGTCAGTGTCGAGTCTATGGACCTCAGCAACTGGCGTTGGTCAAACTGCGCAGCTGAGATGCCCTCCATGTATGCCTCCATCTGGGTGAGCACACGGGTGTGGCCATGGAGGACATTAAGCATCGCAGTCTGACCAACCTGCAACTGGCGCAGGATGTCCACAGACTCGGCATTCGCGGCAGCAGTGGAGACAGGGGCAGGGGGTGCGGTGCCTGGCAAGAAGGAGACACGTGGTGACCTAGCATGGCGGGAAGGGACCCGAGCAAGTGGGAGGCCGGTGATGGTAATGGAGGGGGCGGGCAGAGATTGAGTGCTGCTTTCAGCTGTGGGAGCTGCCTCCGCCCCCACTGGGAGCTCAGCCTCGAACCCGTCAGCGTCATAGTCGGTGGTGGGACTGGACAGGTCCTCCGCCGTACTCCCCTCGGCCTCCGTGCCACTTGATTCGCCAGACAAGACAGCACTGGTGCTCGATCCCTCCTCACGGTCCGTGCCAGTGTCTCCCTCAGAGTCCCCCGATGATGCTGTGGGCAAGGTGAAGAGACAGGAAATAATCAGACACCTGGATACATATGTCACATGAGTCAAATCTACATAGGTCACAGTGCATAGCCTGAAAAGCAACATGAGTAACATCTACAATACAAGGTACATATGTAGGCCCTGCAACACACGGTTGGTTGACCCACCATGCCACTGAGAAACAATGGAGAGCATGACACAACAGCAAATCACTTGATATCAAATTGGACAGAGGAACCAGGCTCTGGGGACAATCGTGCACAGCATCTGCACCACACAGCGTTGCCAAAAAAGGGATGAGCAGGAACCATGTCTATTAACTTTATGCACATGCTGCAAAGCTAATACATTAAACCATGCCCAACATGACTGGGTCACTGCACCTTGAGTGTATGTCCAGACAAACATCACACACAGGCCAGACCTACCAAGGAGACTTCAGATTTTTACATGTAGGCCTTGCCCGCACAAACCACCCCCTACCTGAGACAATGTGATTGAGACAGAGGAAGTACTTACACCTCTTACTCTGGGATAAAAACACATGGCCTGCACTAAATCCTGATTGTACACAAACTAGCCCTGGTGCGCCTGTCCACATATATCATTGACAATAAACCATCATCAGATTGTCGTACCAAGACACACAGGCACTGCCCACTGTGAGTATACACAAGCAAAATTGGGTCACACAGTACAGTGGACACATGTAGCACAGTTTACGTAAATACAGATGAGGCCAGGGTACAATGCCACAGAGCCCAACCTATGCCGAAGACACAGAGAATGTCCACATTGTTGGTTGACACACATGATACCTAGGAAAAGGTGCCCCAGGGCACGGTAGTGGCCACACTCCTCCATGGTCCTGGATGGATATGACTGCAACTGAAGCAACCGTCCCTGCACTATGCATTACTCCCACTCATGCACATCATGTCAGAGGGCAAAACATTGGACATGCATGCTGTAAGGCAGTACACTTGTAAGACACACTCCTATGTCGGGACTCACCATCAGTGCCAACTGACATGGACCCCACAATGACTGAACTGGCCAGGGCACAGGCAAAGTCCCAAAACCTGTTACACACCACCCCCACACATGATGCTGCAAGCATTGGGCACTTGGATTAACTGACAGCCTAGATAACCTTGTGCAAGAGTGACTACACACAGACCAGGGAACACATGGCAAGGAGCGGAAGGGAGGAAGAACAGCACCGGTGTACTTTGGGGAACAGGTCATGCACTGCACATTTAAACCCTGGCAGTGTATCCATGCAACAGCGCACTTCCAAAAGCTGGTGACACACAACAAACACACATGTACCTACCCCCTTCCTGCTGCTGCTTCTCCAGTAAGCGCCTATCCAAGTCGGGGAAGACCACCGCCAGAACACGCTTATGGATGTGGGTCAGACGCCGGCGCCCACAGTTCTTGTGGCTCTCAGGTGAGTCCCCAGCAGGACCCGTGCGATCCTCCTCGTCCAGCACCAGATATCCTGCCAGCGTTTCCTCACCTGGGCTAGGCGCCGCTTCCGACCCTCCGTCTTCCTCACGGCACTGACGGCTTGCTTCCATATCTCCCCCTTGGCATGGACGCATACCTGTGAGGATGCAAAAGTGAGAATACTTTAATACACCTGAGCAATGACACAGAGACACACATATTAATAACTAGTCTTGTTTGAACAGGCCATGGTATGCAGGCAACTCATTGCACCTTTGTCATAGGGACATTATCCTCTGGGGAAGGCCAAATGCACTACGTGGCATTGAACGTACACAGGTAGCATGAGGGGTGCCACACAATCAATGATCCTGGATCACACTGTGCATCACAAGCTACACCAGGATTATGTACAGCACCTCAAAGCAGTCACATGCCCCAGCCCACTGACGCAACCTCAGCAGAGTACACAGACACACACAGGCACAGGACAATCACCTGCCATTGGCAACTGCGGGTACAAACCTCACTCTGCCCATGTGCCACTAGACTGGGGGGTGTCACAGGTGTGGGGCTGGCTCAGCACGGCAGTCACACAGCACTGCTCCCTGCTCACATCAGATGGCCAGGGTATATCCATCCCTCATGCAGCTGGTGTGCAACACTCCCCATATGCACTCACCCACATGACAGGGGACTTACACACACACACCAATGTCCAGGGGACGAACACATCATTTGGACACTCACAGCACAGGTACACTAAACAAACACACATCTATGGGTACTGTCACTTGTCACACTGGGGGGACCACAGAATCACATCAGGACTGTAGAAACAACATTCCCAGGAGGAGTAGCCAGGCAGAATGTGGCATGCACCATGCATTGATTGTCACAGTAAGCACTATGCAAGTGAGGAGTGCACACAGGAACTACAGCATGCTCTGCATGGGAGACATGAGGCCTTCCCCACCCTGGGACCCACTCTAAACAACATTGCATGTCTGTCACACATGGACACAATGCCAGAAGTCACAGTCACAAAAAGGGGCACAGTCTAAGCTAGTGGAGTCTGCACTCACCTGCTCCCCTGGTCGACCATACAGCATGGTGTACTGTGGGAGGATCACATCCACCAACGCCATATTCTCCTCCATGGTGAATGGCTGGGCCCTCTCCACAGACCTGGACATGGTGCCAGAGGAATCACAAGCAGCAGCAGTGTTGTGGAATGAAAGGATGTGCAGGCAAGTGCTCTCTCATGGGACCTGGCTGCCTTATATCTGCCTTGCTGGCCTGTTTCATTTACAGGAGTACAGAGTGATTGGTCAGTCACATTAGCATCCTACGTTTTCTCCAATCCCTTTAAACCTACCCCAGTGAGTGTCTTTGCATGGTTTAAAAATTAAGCATGATGTCAAGTCAACAACCACTTTGCAACAAAGTATATTGTTTCCAACCGACTTCTGCTGGCCACCTGATGGAAAAATTCAAACTTTAAACTCGGTCTCCATGACAACCAGCATGCATTTAGGCCCTTATACTTGTCCCTCATGTGTCCCCTATGTTGTTCCAATATTCACACACAGGTACGTGCGTTCCACGGCCCTAGGGCACCCCAAATGCAGTGAAACGGACCGTACACGCGTCTGTAGGGTCCCTATCACTATGGGAGTGCTCGCGTATGCGTACGCCATAGTATTACGGACCGTACACGCGTGTGTAGGGTCCCTATCACTATGGGAGTGCTCGCATATGCGTACGCCATAGTAATACGGACCGTACACGCGTGTGTAGGTTCCATATCACTATGGGAGTGCTCGCGTATGCGTACGCCATAGTAATACCGACCCTACACATGCGGGTACGGACCGTATGACCATGGCGTATGCCTAGGGCTGCACAACCATGGTGGTACGGACCCTACACACCCGGGTACGGACCATATCACCATGGCGTACGCCTAGGGCTGCACAACCATGGTGGTACGGACCCTACACACGCGGGTACGGACCGTATCACCATGGCGTACGCCTAGGGCTGCACAACCATGGTGGTACGGACCCTACACACGTGGGTACGGACCGTATCACCATGGCGTACGCCTAGGGCTGCACAACCATGGTGGTACGGACCCTACACACGTGGGTATGGACCGTATCACCATGGCGTACGCCTAGGGCTGCACAACCATGGTGGTACGGACCCTACACACGCGGGTTCAGACCGTATCACTATGGCGTACGCATACGCCAGCACTCCCATTGTGATAGGGACCGTACACACGCCCTCAGTGCGTATGTACGGTGCGTTTCACACCTGACAGTGGTGACAGGCGGCACACAGACAGGAATAGAGCTGTCATACTTGGCCAAGGCTGGACATCAAGGCATTGTCTGTGCAGTACTACATGTGTCGGGCACAGGTGTGTCAGGCTGTGATGTGGCACGTTACTCCTGAGGTGTGAAGCAAATGACTGTATGATGAGCTATGTACACATGTCATGTGTGATGGTGCACTATGTGCCACACATCCCCTTCACTCCTTTGACATGTGTGCATGTAGTACAGACTTGTTGAGCCCTGCGTCACTGGCATGGCACAGTCACCGACACCCGCAACTGTCCCCTGATGCCAGGTACCCGGAATGTTACACCTGAGATGTGAATGCCCGCGTTGCACGCTGTAACTTTGTCATGTGTGTATCATGTGTTCCCATGGGTTTGCTGTAGGTGTTTGGTCAAATGCATCTGCAGTTGCTGCAACCAACATGTGTCTGTGTGTAGATGGGCATGGCACACTGTTACGCACACCAGCCCACATGTGTAATCCGACGTAAGGTGTGTATGTATGCATCGACACGGAGTTCCAAAACAAGGACATATCTGCATACTCTCAATGTATGTGTGATCAGTCTTGACATGTACCCCTTGATGGCAAGGTGTGTGGTCTGTCCTTTTTACATTACATGTGACCTGTGCCTCTAGTGTTCCGCAACCTGTCTGTATGATTGACATATTTATTCTGCCCATATGCGGATGTCTGGCACTCCTGTGATGCGTCTGCCTGTTCACTCACACTGGCCCACCGCTAGTTTAATGCCATGTCATGTTGAGCCTGAGAATCCACGTTTGTGGCTGGCTCTTGGTAGGAGTGTCACCTGCCTGGCATACGTGTCCAGGGCATTTGCACAGACCTGACTCTGTATGTAGCATATGTGTATTGCCTGTTGAACATGTGCTCAGTACATTGACATTGATGGTGTACTGTACTCACTCTTTGTTGTCCCTTCAAATTCACTGCAGGGCTCCGCCTCTCCTTCGACCAATCCGGACCTGGCTGACCTGAGGGAACGTGACTGTATACGCCGCTACCGCTTCCCCCAACAGTTGATTGAGGACTTGACGACACGGCTGGCACCACACCTCCAACCGCTACACAGGTATCCTACTGCACTGACACCCAAGATGAAGGTGATGGCAGCCCTACATTTCTTTGCCACGGGTACCTTTCAATATACCATTGCTCATGTTGGGGGCATGCCCCAAACCATGTTCAGCCGTGTTCTGCATGATTTTTTAGAGGCCATGTTGGATCACCTGGATGAGTTCATTAAATTCCCAACTCCTGAGCAGTTGACAGGTGTCAAGCGTGAGTTCTATGCCCTGGGAGGGATGCCCCATGTCATTGGGTCCATAGATGGAACACATGTGGCTTTGGTACCACCACAGGCACAGGAGGTAGCATATAGGAACCGCAAGCATTACCATTCCATTAATGCCCTTGTAGTGTGTCTTGCCAACATGGTGATTTCACATGTCCGTGCGCATTTTCCAGGATCAGCACACAATGCCTACATCATGAGGCGTAGCAGGGTGCCTGAAATGATGCTGCAGCTGCGCAACGAACGAGCATGTGTTGTTGGTGGGTATACTCTGGCAGTCCTGTATTTAACGTCATCTTCCTGTCTTACTGCTTCTCCTGACCCACTCTTGTCCATGATGTTTCCATGTAGGGGACGCTGGCTATCCCAACATGCCATGGCTGATCACGCCTCTCCGCAACCCCAGCACGGCTGGCCAGCACCGCTACAACAACGCCCATGGGCGGACCAGGCGAGTGATAGAGAGGACGTTTGGCCTCCTGAAGAGCCGATTCCGTTGCCTCCACAAGACCGGTGGCGCACTCCCATATGCACCGGTGAAGGTCTGCAAGATCTTCCTCGTGTGCTGCATGCTGCACAACGTGGCAGTGGAGAAAGCTGTGCCACTCATCCTGGATCCGGATGAGCAGGACCATCCACCCATGGAGGATGAAGGGCTTGGTCACGAGGCAAGTGATGTGGAGGAGGAGGAGGCGGTAGAGGACATCCGGAGTTGGCTCATACGCAACTTCTTTGCTTAGTGGTGAGTTCCAGTGTCTGAGTGTGCACGCATTGGGCCGTGTGTGGCATGTGTTGCGATGTGTGTGTCCATCTGCATGTCTGACAAGTGAGTCAGAGGTGTGTTTGGATGTGTCACTCGAGTGATGGTGCAATGGAAGAATGTTTTTCCAGAGACATCATTGTCACCTAGCATGTTGACAACCTTATACGTGTCGAGTACATGCACATGCATGCGGATGTGCTTCTTTTGGCTGACTTCTGGTGTGTCTCTCATCCACAGGAACTTGCGCTTGCTGTCTGCTGGTGGCATTGTTGTGCTCCTGCTATTCCTCATGAACACAGCAACATGTGCTGAATCAGCGTTACATGCACGGACAAGTTTGAAAATCTCCTTAGGGTAAGGGATGCAGCACAGCTTTTTGGGTGTGGTATTTGTTTGGAATGTGTGTGCACTGCTCATGTTCATGTTTGGATACTTTACATACATGTAGAATCACCATGGGGCACATGACATGGAGCTGAATTCCCCTGAATTGATGGTCAGACTTGGTGACAGTCATCTGTAATGGGATTGTGGATTGTGATGAAGCCATCAATGTGTGTAACACTGCCTTGGAAACATACGGGTTGCACCGGGTTGACATGGTGTGTGAATTCCCCATTAGAGGCTCAATGGTGTATAGCAGCCTCTCCGTGAGCAGCAGGGGGTGTTTAGCTGTAACCCGTCACTTGTGTGCCAGTTCTATGGATTTACAGCATCTGTGGTGCACAGGGGGGTGCCAGTGTTGGTCCCACGTGTTCATCCACATGACCTGTGTATGTGTTGATAGAGTTGCATTAGCATTCCGACACACATGACTAATAAAGGTGTCCCTCTGCCTCCAAGGTGCCTCATCTCTGTCAATGGTGGTCTGTTGCCACTGTGCATGCGGCATGTCTGGCATAGTTCTCAGAGATGGTGCATATGAGTCTATGTGTAGAGTAGCAAGATGCAAGCTGTTTGTCAGGGATTAGAATCTGTATTGTGCATGATGTCCATGGCTGTGTAGGTATTGTGGCATGTCAGTCTCCACGACAGCCACTGTGCTGCATGTGCATCCATTGTGTGTGTGTGTGCCATGTTGAACCAGACAGTCCTTCCTTGACATACACCGTTTGCATGGTTCCTTCCTGAGATCCTTGTCTTTGTGTGCTACTTGTGGCATTGTTTTCTTGACATGGCGCATGCTGCTGCAGGCCCTGCAGCAAGGGCACCCAGTGTCCACGCAAACGAGCTGGTGTATAGCATGGATTGCTAGCTGACATGTGCTATGCAGATCAGCAGCATCTGTGCCTCATGCTGCTGCACACTCTGGATTATGTACAAGATCCCCAGTTCCATCCACCTCAAGGCAAGAGAGACTATCCCCCAGGTCAACTACGACATCCGTGTCTAATCCTACCCTGCACTCTACGGACGTGTGCGTTACAACTCCCATGATACTTGTCCACATCCAGGGTGCATCTGCACAGCTCTGCTTCTACATCCGGCGACCAGGCCACATCAACGTCCAACAGAGATGGGGGGAATGAATCACTGCCAGCTGCAGGATGACCTTCTCAATCCACGCACACACTCAGGATGCAGCACACAACCACAACACAACCTTGTGGCACTGTGATCCAACACCCCATTGTGCCATCTCCATGCATCCAACCTTGGCCGGCCCACCATTCTCCACATCCACCTGACTCAAGCATGCAGGACATGGTTCTGCCACGTGTCTACACATACCTGGGAGTAGCACCCCAGGACACTCCACATGATCCCTGACCTCTGCGCATGACTGTTGCTCTTCTACAAAGGTCTGTAGGCACAGTTGTTCAGGCACCCCCTCAGCTGGTTGGGCCCATCACGGGTGAGTATGGTGCTCCATGTCTGTATTGGATGGTACATTGGGACCCATGTGTGTCCTGTGCCAGACTCAGACCCCAGGGTATGGATGTTTGGAGTTACTTCTGAAATCAGGCATGGTTTGACTTTACAACACACACATGTAGTCGAATAATGCAAAATGACGGCATCATCTTGTGATTCTGATGCATTTTATTTGTGCTGGGGTATGTGTTTGGGGGGTGACAAGAGGTGATTGGCGGGAGTGTAGAATCCAAAGTTCACAGGGGGAGTTGGTATCCTTGCCATTGAAAGTCATCAGAGTCTGTGCCACAGTCTTTGTCAACATTGGTCAGACAGTGACCAGCAAGTCCATGTGGCAGAGAATGTCATTTGCTGCTGTGCTGCTGTTGCGCCAGGAGGCCAGGTGCCAGGCCAGGTGACCTGGGAGATGGTGATGGTCCGCTGACTCTCACGGTCTTTTGCGTGGATGACCCACCTTCCTCCGGGGACCCTCAGATGCAGGCCTTGACGATGCTGGGGACGCTCCGTCAGATGAATCCTCCTCCTCCTCCCTCCTTGTGTCTGGTGCTGGTCTACGCCTAGTGGCACAGGGAGGGTTTGCCAGGCTTTGGGCGATCTGATGGAGTGATTGGCTCACGTCCCTGTGCACCGCCAGGAGCTCAGCCAGTCTTGCCTCCATCCGTCCATGGTGTTGTAGATGACTGGCATGATGCTCGACCTGCATGTTCTTGATCTCATTGAGGGTCTCCACTACCTGGTCGATGCCTCTGGAGTCACGCCGGTATGTGTCCAGGATGTTGTGGACGTGTGACATAACCGGGTCCTCAGCTGCCTGGTCAGGCTCGCGCCTCCGCCGTCCTCCACTCCCACCACCCCTGCCCACTTGAGTCCGGCCTGCCCTTGTGGGCACGTCGGGTCTCCGGGACCCCTGAGGGATGGCATTTGCGGTGTCGCCTGCCTCCTCCTGGGTGCCCGGAGAACCATGTCCCTCCTGGACAGACTGGCTGTGTTGTTGTGTGTGGGCAGGGTTCCTGGATGTCTCCTGGGATGTGGCAGGAATGGGGGTGGTGGTTGGCACAGTTGTACCTGACGCAGGTGCTGCAGGTGGTTGGACACCAGAGGGGCCAGGTTGGTCTGGGTCATCCACAGAGTGGTGAGAGTCGTCGCTGCCGGTGGGGTCCTCTTCACGCAGAGCCTGGTCCTGTGAGTCTTCCCCCCAGTGTTGGGGGGAGATGGATGACGTTGACCTGTGTGTGAGAGAGGCAATGTTAATTGTGTTACATGCGACATCCATGTTTAATTCATTTTGAGTTGGCACAGTTCCTCTGTGTGGTTGGATTTGGGTTGCATTCCTCTCACAGTGCACTCGTGCATGGGTATGTTCCTTGGCCACAGCTTTCGACACTTGACCTATGTGTGACACAATCTTAGTTGATGCATCTTTTTGGAACGCAGTCAGCAGTGTAGTGAGCGGCCGTAGCAAGCAATGCAGAGCCGCCTTACGTGTTGCACTGTACGTGGCCAAATGGTGTTTTTTCCATGCTATTTGGAATGCAGGTAGGTAACTTAAGCATTTGTGACAGGGTTCTAACAAACACAGTGTTTGGGTATACTGGGTGTAAGGTTAGGTTTGTGCCTGCAGCACGGATGTACTCGTGCACAGATTGACACATGGCCCAGTGTTTATCAAAGGTTGAAGGGGGGGTTCACGCACTGCCAAACCTTGTCTACATGCACACAGTCCACCTGCTGACGAGCGGGCATGGCCACAACACCCAAGGGTGATTTGGTCTCCCTCTGTCTCCGTTTCTCCCTCCCTCTGTCAGCCTCCTCCCTCTGTCCATCTCCCTCTGTCTCCCTTTCTCCCTCCCTCTGTCAGCCTCCTCCCTCTGTCCGTCTCCCTCTGTCTCCCTTTCTCCCTCCCTCTGTCAGCCTCCTCCCTCTGTCCGTCTCCCTCTGTCACCCTCCTCCCTCTGTCCGTCTCCCTCTGTCTCCCTTTCTCCCTCCCTCTGTCAGCCTCCTCCCTCTGTCCGTCTCCCTCTGTCTCCCTTTCTCCCTCCCTCTGTCAACCTCCTCCCTCTGTCCGTCTCCCTCTGTCTCCCTTTCTCCCTCCCTCTGTCAGCCTCCTCCCTCTGTCCGTCTCCCTCTGTCTCCCTTTCTCCCTCCCTCTGTCAACCTCCTCCCTCTGTCCCTCTCCCTCTGTCTCCCCTTCTCCCTCCCTCTGTCAGCCTCCTCCCTCTGTCCGTCTCCCTCTGTCAACCTCCTCCCTCTGTCCATCTCCCTTTGTCTCCCTTTCTCCCTCCCTCTGTCAACCTCCTCCCTCTGTCCGTCTCCCTCTGTCTCCCTTTCTCCCTCCCTCTGTCAACCTCCTCCCTCCCTCTGTCTGTCTCCCTGTGTCCACCTCTGTATCCCTCCCTCTCTCTCCCCCTCTCCCTCCCTCTGTGTGTCATCCTCTGTCACCTCAGCCCAGCTTCCTGGGCACACACAGTTTGCAGGTATTTCAAAGGCCATTGGCTTGTTCATGTGGGTTTGTTGCTTATCTCCGGGCACCCATTGGGCGGAGTGTCTGAGTCTGCGCTGCTGCTGTGGCGGTGTGTGCTGTCAGTCTTTCAGAGTGAAGCGTCTTCATTAGCTGCTGTTATGTGCAAATTGTGCCTTCATACCCATGTCATCCTGCAACGCGGCCACCATTTGCAGGCAACACAGTACTGTGTGGGGGCACACTGTTTGTATGGCTGTGCCCTAGGCCATATGGGCTGAGGGCATTGTTGTGTGCTTCAGAGTTGCTCTATGTTAGTTTTGAGGGCCACCCTCCCGGCATCGGGGACATCCTGTCTTGTGTTGGTGTTTTGTGTGGCCTGTGACTTGGCCTGGCCTTGCTTGGGGCATGGAGGCGCTAGTGGCATGTGTGTGTTTTTGGAGTGTGGTTGTGTCCGGTGCTGGCTTTGGGGGGGTTGCGTGCATGATTGGTATTTTGGTTGTGTATGGCGTTCCCCCATGTGAGGTGAGTTGTTTGTGTACTCACCAGGCTCTCGGACTCCTTCTACTCCATCTACTCCCACCGGCAGCAGCGTGGCCATCACCTTCTCCTCCCAGGGATGGTAGTGTACCGGTCTGCGGGGCGGCCCTCCTCCAGTGATGTTGGCCTGGTTGTGATCGTCTGTCATTTTTCGGCGGACCGTCCTCCGCAGATCGTACCACCTGGCTTGGCACTCATGCCTGGTCCTTCTGGTGGACCCAACAGCATTCACAGCATTGACAATACTCTCCCACATGGCTGATTTTTCGGATATGCTGGTCCGTCTGACCAATGTTCCAAAGAGCTGTGGCTCGACTCTGACGATTTCGTCGACAAGGACCTCCAGCTCCTCCTTTGTGAACTTTGGATTCTTGTTAGTGGGCATGGTGTGGGGTGTGGGTGTGGATGTTTGTGGGGGTCTTGGTGTGGATGGTTGTGTGTGTGTGAGTGTGGTTGTGAAGGTGTGTGTATGTGAATGTGATGAGGGGGTGTTTGTGATGGTGGTTGTGTGAAGGAGTGCAAGTGTAAGGTGTATTGATGGATGTAGTATGGTGCAGTGCGTTGTCTCTGTGGTCTGGCAGTAGTGGATCTGTTGCAAAGGATCATGGTTTGTGTGTGTTGGGCCTTTTTCTTGGTCCATTTGTGGGGGTGGCTGTGTTTGAACTTTGGGTGGGTATGTTATAAGGAGTAGTTGTGTTTTGGGCCTCTGTTTAGCTGTTTGGCAGTTGCAGGTCAGTGTATAGGATGTATTTGGGCTTGTTGGACATGTTTTGTGGTGTTGTGTGCATCAAATTGACTCTCCTTGTGTTGTTTTTGTTTGTCCTGGTTCAGTACGAGTGTTTTTGGCGTCTGTACGGTGCGTACATGGGCCATGTTGTTGTACAGTGCTGTCCTTTGCTATGGCTTAGTACGACTCCTACATGCGCGATGTTGGGTGAGGGTGCTGGTGTAGGGGCCTGGGGTAGGGTACGTACAGACACGGGCAGGGTGTTGGTCCGCACCGTCCATCGGTGGTGGTGTTTCGCACCGTACATACAGGGGGGGCCTGGGTGTACGCTCCGTACATACACGGGTGGGGGTACGCTCTGTACATACACTGGTGGGGTGTGGGTACGCTCCATACATACACGGGTGGGGGTACGCTCCGTACATACACTGGTGGGGTGTGGGTACGCTTCATACAAACACGGGTGGGGGTACGCTCCGTACATACACTGGTGGGATGTGGGTACGCTCCATACATACACGGGTGGGGGTACGCTCTGTACATACATTGGTGGGGTGTTGGTGTGCTCCATTCATACACGGGTAGGGGTATGCTCCATTCATACACGGGTGGGGGTACGCTCCGTACATACACTGGTGAGGTGTTGGTACGCTCCATTAATTCACGGGTGGGGGTACGCTCCATTCATACACGGGTGGGGGTACGCTCCGTACATACACTAGTGAGGAGTTGGTACGCTCCATTCATTCACGGGTGGGGGTACGCTCCATTCATACACGGGTGGGGGTACGCTCTGTACATACACTGGTGGGGTGTTGGTACGCTCCATTCATACATGGGTGGGGGTACGCTCCGTACATACACTGGTGGGGGTACACTCCATACATACACGGGTGGGGGTACGCTACGTACATACACTGGTGAGGTGTTGGTATGCTCCATTCATTCACGGGTGGGGGTACGCTCTGTACATACATGGGTGGGGGTATGCTCCGTACATACACTGGTGGGGGTTCGGCGCGTACATCCACGGCCGGGGGGCGTTTGGCGTGTACATGCGGGGCCTGGCGGGGGGTTCGGCGCGTACATACGAGGGCTGGGGGGGTGTTCTGCGCGTACATACGGGGTCTGGGGTGGGGTGTTCTGCGGGTATGCGGGCACATGTCTCCATGGTTGCTATGGGAGTTGGGTCCGTACGGTGTTTTTCCCATATGGTTGTGAAATCTAAAGGACGGGACTGATCGTACTTGCGCGGTCGGACTTCATTTTTCCGAATCGTACGGTGAATCGTCCGGGGATGTGTCGGACACATTTTCCGACCCGAGGACGTGTGGGGAAATTTTCCCACTGCGATTCGTATGGACTTTTTCCCATGCGATTCGTACTTGGCAGTTTGTACGCTACTTGTACGATTCGTACGGTAAAAAATCCGGATACGATTCGTACGGGGGAAATTTTTCCAGGATCGGAATCGGCACCATAATATGTATAATTGTTGTAAAATCAAAAGGACTTGGCTAATTCCAGACCTACAAAATAGTGACAGTGATTAATTACTGCACAGAATAAACACGTTTATTACAAATATTTAATGGTAATAAACATAGTCCACACAATATAAAAATGTCAACATGTTTGAGCCCCACACCAGAAATTAATCAGGCTCTCCTTAAGGCCAGAAACTCAAGCAATAAGATAAAGTGCTAAGAGTGAAGTAAGTGACACAAGCATAGCACAGAACATCATTATTCTTCAGGAATTTGGCAACTATAACTACTGAATGAATTTAAATTTCAATATTGGTTATTAACCAGGGTTAATTAGTTAAGACTTAGAAACCAGCAGATATAGATTCAGGCTGCCATAACTCATAAGGACATGGCACACAGGGTTGTATTCATCTGTGAATGGATAGGTAAATCAGAGGGCATTATATGGTTTGAGGCCTCAATCAGATGTTTGAAAATCAGGATAGTTAGTGATCTGGTTTCTGTAGTGAGGATTAACTTCAATGAGTTGTTAGCAAAGATAACAATACATATAACAAAATGTGAAGTGTTCTGTGTCGAATATCAATGTTTCAGAAGTATTGTGACTGCAGCAGGAAGCTTTATTTTCTGCAGTGACGTTTGTTTTCTGTATGTGTTGAGGTAAAGCATTGATATGGTGTCTGAAATCTTGTCCACATACAGGACTCAGGTGCAAATTATCTAAGCCTTACTACTACACTGACCTCACGATGTTTCCTATACTACTTCACAGGGTTGAGGATGACATTTTGGGAAGGGTCTTGCATTGTCCTTGCTTGTGATTTATAATTACAGTTCCATTCCACATTGAGCTTACTAGATAGGCAACTATGGGCCTAATCTACAGTTTGGCTGAAGGGTACTCCATTGCAAACGTGACTGAGTACCCTGACTGTCAAACTGTATCTCCACCCACCTCATTTAGAGATGAGCGGACCTTAAATATTCTGTGACAGGAGCCCATGTTGGGTCAGTCAACTGAATACTTTTTCCGAGGACATAATATCACCTGATCTATGGTGGTGAGGTCAAAATATGAAGAGGGGGGACGGGGAGCGGTTTTCAGAAAAAGCTAAGGTACAGCACCAATGCTCTCAAGGCTAAATATCAACAAAATTAATGGTAACTGTTCTTAAGGAAAGGATAGTTCTCTCCAACCAATCTTGGCTTGAGCTATAATGTGTCCAGCTATTATATAGGTGGGATCAAAGTGAAAGTAGGGGAATTCCTCCTTATAGAATTAGTGCCCTCACACACCCTTGCGGGTGTCATGCTTCATCATCGGGCTGCGCTCCTCGTGGGGGTGGCACTGCAGTACCCCATGGGCCCCGTGAGAGGGCTCTTTGTCGGAGATCTTTTTTAGGAGGTGCCGCAGTTGTGCATGCGGGTGTGTGGGCTTAGTGTGAATGGGTGTGTGTGTGCAATAAACTTATCTAACCAGATCCCCAAAGTAAGTTTATTCTGGGGTCTGGAAGATAAATTAAAACATTGAGGACTGGAGTTGATCCTAACCAACAGATAAGTAGGGGGGATAAGTATGCTCCTGCTGCTCTCAGTCTGTGAAAGTGAGGTGCACGTGAAATAGGGTCAACATGTTTCGCGCATATGACGGTTCCCTAGTGGATCCTCTGTGCGCTTTGTCAGGACCGTGAGTAAGCTGATAAGAAATTATGTAAAACCGTGGTAGTCAGGAAAAGACACCCTGTACTATCACCATACCTATATTAAGGTCAGCATGTGTCTGAGCACTAGGAAATACGTATTGTTCATATTTGCATTATCCCAACCTACTGGAGACATGAAAAAAAGGAAAAAATAATTAAGCAAGGAAATGATACAGTACATAACGTAGAATGGGGTACCGTATCATCAACCAAATATGAGTTTCAGTCTCGTAGTCATACATTTTTAACACAAGAATCTAACTGCACATGTAAAGCGACTAATTATAGTTTTGCTATAGACATGGGCACTCTTTGGACATATTTTGGGATGATAGGCAAGCATGAAGACGAGAGAGTGGAGACAGTAGTGATTATCGTTAGTTGAAATATAGTGATGCTAGTGCATCTGTCTCAATCATCCCGCAGTGCCTGCACAGAAAGATCCAATAAAGTGCATGTCTTAAAAACAATCCACCAAGACATGTACAATCAGTTGTTAGTACATTGCATGAAGTACGGAGGCGCAGTGTGGCAAACAAAAAGGGGAGGAAAGACGCCTACCCTTCTGTCAGTGAGGGAAGGCCACATCGGCAAGTAGTCTCGTAGTCATACATTTTTAACACGAGAATCTAACTGCACATGTAAAGCGGCTAATTATAGTTTTGCTATAGACATGTATACTCTTTGGACATATAGGCAAATAGGCAAGAATGAAGACGAGAGAGTGGAGTCAGTAGTGTTTATCGTTAGTTGAAATATAGTGATGCTAGTGCATCAGTCTCAATCATTCCGCAGTGCCTGCACAGAAAAATCCAAAAAAGTGCATGTCTTGAAAACAATCCACCAAGACATGTACAATCAGTTGTTAATACATTGCATGAAGAGTGAGGCGCAGTGTGGCAAACAAAAAGGGGAGGAAAGACGCCTACCCTTCTGTCAGTGAGGGATGGCCACATCGGCGAGTACTGCGGATGAGAGCGAAGACCAAGACTGAAGGGAAGGAAACTGAGACAATAGCTCGATAAGTACGTCAGAGAGCGTGAAAGCTGAATCTTGACAGGAGCAGCTGGAGCCAACTTACTGTGTCACCAACTTGTGAGCGCCTCTAAGCCTGTCCATTCCAATCAGGATCACCGGTAACTGAAGAAAACAACCAGACACTAGTTATACCTGACTGATTTCCGGATTCGATCTTGACGGAACGGACGTGACCCTTGACGCGGAATGCGTCAAGCGAGATTACTCGGGAGTATGGCAGCCATTATTAAATGGTGTCTCAACACCTAGGTAGACTATGTGTAGAAAGGTAATATTAAAATACAGCGCGGACCGGTGGCGAAAGTCAATGTCTTTTTTTGAGGCGATTATTGTATTATTGTAGTGCCTTTCTAAGTTGAATATGTACCATCAGCCTATTTAGGCATCTCTAACAAAAAGTATCGGTGCATATACAAGTGCCATGTTTTCATGCGCCATGTTTGAAAAGGAAAGAATAATAACTATATGATAGTATTTAAGTGTGATGCTCTGTCAATAATCTGGAAACAGCATGGTGACCTTTACTGAATAGCTAGTGGCATGGTAGAGAATTCATCCTGCAGGACTATAAGTGCCAGCAAGAGTGAAATACATGATGGTTAAGATGGACCAGGTAGTGGATTATTCTACTGGTAAGGGGTCTTGACTCTTGACAAGGAATTATGAGACCAGGAAGATGTCATAAAAGGGTTGATCTCAGCTACAACTGTGGGGATAGTTATAAGTGTATAGAGACAGTATTATCAACCCAGTTCTACCCATGGTATATCGTCATTCAATCCATCCCTATTGCTATTCAGACGGAAGACCCACTGTTGTTCCTGTCTGAATAATGTTTGTGTGGAACAACAGGTATTGGATTCAATTATGGTCCAGCGTAGACTTTCAAGGGAGTGATTCTGCTCAAGGCAATGGTTCTGGAGCCTTGTGTTAGTCTTTTTACATTGAATAGCACTTCTATGTTCCCCAATGCGAGTCTTAACTGGGCGGATAGTCATGCCCACATACCTCATGGTACAGGGACAAGTAATGAGGTATATACAATTTTTACTATTACAGTTAATATGGCGTTTCTGGAGCCATGGTCTGTCTAGTCCAAGATCAAGCTGTTTGGAAGCTGTGGTTTGCGGACATACTGCACATGTCCTGCACAGGAAGTGTCCCTCTACTGGAAGAATGGACTATAATGTGATTTGTCTTTGTATTGTGGGTTTTGGTCAGGTGTGGACCAATATATCTTTGAAATTTTGTGCACGTTTAAAAGCAAACAGTGGGGAAGGACCTGGGCTAAAGCTGACTGTCTCAAGGATCTTCCAGTGTCTTTTGATAATTTTTTGAATCTTCTTAGAACTAGGTGTAAATGTAGTGACGCATGTTAGTGTTCCTGACTCAGATTTCTCTCTGGCTTCTAGGAGGGCCTCCCTATGGTTGTTCCTTGCTCTGTTATGGCCTCTTGTATGATATTCTTAGGGTAGTGTCGGGCTGTAAATTTCTCCGTGAGTATCCCTGCCTGAGACTCAAACTCAGTGAGTGTGTTGCAATTCCTGCGCAATCGCAGGAATTTACCGACCGGTAGATTATTTTTCAGTGCTTTAGGGTGGTGGCTCTCATACAGAAGCAGACTGTTTCTATCTGTCGGTTTTCTGTAGTAGGTGGTCTTGAGCACACCATCCTGTAGAGATATCAGGAGGTCTAGAAATGGAACTCTTTCCCTTGACTTTGTGACAGTAAATTTGAGGAAGGGATCTAGAATTTTAATCTATTCAAAGAAAGTGCCAAATTGTTTGTCATCCCCTCGCCAGAACATGATAATATCATCGATGTAACAACGCCACATGAGGATATTGCTCTTGTGTGGGTTATTAGTTGACAGGATGAATTTTTCTTCAAATTCAGCCATGTATAAACACGCCAGACTTGGCGCGAAGGTGCTTCCCATGCTGGTACCTTGGATTTGATGGTATAGTTGTTTTTGGAAGGCAAAACATTTCTCTTTAAGAGCTAGGGAAGCACAGTCGCAGATTAATGCAACGGGGGTTTCATATGGCCACGGGTCAACCATCTGTAAGGCGCTCTCTAAGACTTTGAGTGTTGAGTCCAGAGGGATGTTCGTATAAAGTGCCTCTACGTCTAGAGTCACGAGACAGTTGATGGATACCGATTCAGCAAAATTTTCAATAAAATGTAAAATCTCCATGGTGTCTCTGAGGTATATAGGTGTCTTTTCCACTAAAGGACGTAGGTAGAAGTCGCAATTTTTGCTGAGAGATTCTAGCAGAGAATCAATACCGGACCCAATTGGTCGGCCGGGTGGTGGAGTGGTTCCCTCATGGATCTTTGGAAGCGTGTAGAAATAAGTGACACATGGGTCATCATTAGTAAGGAAGGCTGCTTCCTGAGCGGAGATCCATCCTTCCGTCTCAACCTCAAATACAAGGTTCCTGATCCTAGTGGATAAACGTGGGGTCCTCATCTATCGGCTGGTAGTATTTAGTATCCGACAGTTGGAGGAGACATTCAGCGTCGTATATGGCCATGTCCATACGGACAATGGCCCCACCTTTATCTGCCGGCTTTAGGATGATGGCATCTTTCAGGATGGCTTGTTCAAAGGTTAATACCTCATTAGGCGTCATGGCAGCAGTAGGTGTGAATTTCGATTTGTTCCTCAAACCAGTCCCTACAATAGGGGTTTCTGGTTTGCCTTGAAAAAAAGCCTTGAGCCTTATTTTTCGAAAGAGCTGATGAAGCTCTTGATGAAGTCTGAAGGTATCCTCCTTAAGAGTCGGGACAAAACTAAGGCCCCTCTCCAAGAGCCGGGACTCGTCCTCAGTTAAAGTCTGATATGAAAGATTGACTACTAGGGTTTTGTTGTCTTGCTCCTCAGAACCATCTGTTCCGGGTCTTGCCAGTGGACGGTCTTAGGTCCTCCTCTTCTTCTGCCTCTACCTCTGCCTCTGCCCCTCCCTCTGTTGAGAAAAGGGGAGGGTCGGGAATTGTTGGTATTGGGGCATCAGTGAACCATGCCCTGGTGGTACATTCCACATAGGTTGTGGTCTCATCCACTGTCCAGGATACAGAGATGGTTGGGCTGTGGTGAAAATCCTTGAAATAAAGGTGGAGGTTGTTGTCTGTAACCTCCTCAGTGTTGTTGTCTGTAGTTCCTGTTCTCATTAATCGATTCGCTACCGGTAAACCCCGATCTAGTTGAGTGATTGCTACTGCCTTCATCAGATGAAATATCGTTACTCTGAAAGACATAGTCTTCTTTGGTGTAAGGGTAGACTTTACCTTGGTGAAAGAGCCCTCTCACGGGGCCCATGAAGGACTGCAGCGCCACCCCCATGCGGAGTACAGCCCGATGATGAAGCATGACACCCGCATGGGTGTGTGAGGGCACTAATTCTATAAGGAGGAATTCCCCTACTTTCACTTTCACTTTGATCCCACCTATATAATACCTGGACACATTATATCTCAAGACAAAATTGGTTGTAGAGAACTATCCTTTCCTTAGGAACAGTTACCATTCATTTTGTTCATATTTAGCCTTGGGAGCATTGGTGCTGGACCTTAGCTTTTTCTGAAAACCGCTCCCAGTCCACCCCTCTTGATATTTTGACGAATTTGTACGGCAGCCAGCCGTGGGACATTATTACTATTCTCTCCTTGTGTACTATTTCTCTATACTTACTTTTCTTCCCCTGGAGATAACATATTCTTTAGTGGGTCCAACACTAGCACATGATAAGATTACGACATGGACAACCCAGGCCTTGGCTTTGACGATGACACTGTGGCAGAGAGACTGAGGGCACCTTCTCTTCTCTCAGAAAAAAACTTACAAGGTGTAGTGGTCATTCGTTTTTTGTGTTTCAAAAATAAACTCCTTTGGGAGTCATGTCATTCTAGACAAAGAGATTGATAAAACCTCCAAATGCACTTATACTAGCATGTCTAAGGTGTCAAAATAAAAAGAACATTTAACAATATGATGGATGCTTGTACTTAGTTGATATCTGGTGCAAGAAGTTAGGTATTCAGAGAGGTTTCACCTACTGTAGTAAAGAATATGGTTTTCACTCTCTCATAGACTAGTTTCTTTTAGATAAACAAATGCTATAAATGTCTCAGGTGATAACTCACCACCCTGCAACAATGTCTGATAACTCGTCTTGTCTGAGAACTTACCTTGGAGTTCTCAACCTCTAAACTTCAAACTAGGTGGATGCTAAAGAGTGCTCTTATTGTAGATGAGTAACTTATTGAAGAGCTAACTAGGGAAACAGGAATTTCTTTGACTACAATATTGGAACAGCTGGTCAAGCAGTGGTCTGGGATGCATATGAGGCACATCTAAGGGGGTGTATCACAAAGATCTTGCATGGAGTTGATTTGACAATGTGAGACAACAATGAAGAGCTTACTAGGATATTGCCCAGAAAGAAAGTGAATTACAGATTTCTACAATAGTCTTGGGCCAGTCCCACGCTGAGATTGGAGTTAGAGAATTTACACAATGATCTCAAGATTTGCCGGAAAGAAGGAAACAAGATAAGAGGAAAGCTAGTAACATCCAACATTTTGAATATGGGGAGAAAAGTGGAGCATGGCTGGACTAGAAGACCAAAGTAGATTGAATTAGGAACCATATCGATTTACTAATAGAACAAGGTAAGGGTAGAGAGCTTACCTCAACAGAGGATATGAAGATTGGAATGGTGCACAACCTCAGAGGAATATACACTGAAGACATCTGTTCTATACCTTATTGATACTAAAAATTGTCTCTGACATAAAAAGTTACCATCCCTTGCAGAGGAACAAACCATAGATCTTTAGGCAGAAATCACAGAGGAGGAAATCTTACACCAGATTAAACGTATAAGGAACAGCAAGGCTGCGGGTCCAGAAGGGATTCCAGGCGAGCTATTTAAGTGACTAATAATAGAACTGAGACCTGCCTGGAAGATCCTATTTAATTCAATCCATTTTGAGAATGAAGGGATTCCCCTTTCCCGGTATGAAGCAGCAGAAGTAATGACCCTGAAACCTAATAAAGATCTAAAAAGTCAGATTCTTACAGACCTATCCCATTACTAAACTGTGACTATAAAATTGACAGTATTATGACAAAGAGATTAGCAATTTTGATTCATTCGACTGTACGTGTGGATCAGAAGGGATTCATAACCGATATACAGTTTCATGAACATACCCATTATTGATAGGAGCATTAGATATGACAGAAGCCTTTAATACACCCTTAACAATAGCAACTTTCAATAGGCCAAATAGGCTTCATCTATGTGAGTTCTTGGAGAGTTTTGGTATTAGTAATAATGTCATCAAATTATACAATCTTTATATAAGGCACCTAAAGCAAGAAGACTGGTAAATTGCAAACTAACTCTGTCATTCTCAATATCTAGAGGAACCAAGCAGGGGTGTTCTTTGTCATCATTTCTGTTTGACCTATGCATAGAACCTCTTCCCCAAACCATTGATGAGATCAGGACATTGTCCCATTCCAGGCTCTCCAAGATAGCTTTATAGGAGAATTATATAATTGTGTATCCATCAAACCCAGAACTCTCTATTCGAGATTAGAGTGGCATATTGAGGAGTTTTGGAGAATCCCTGGGCATTTAAAATTAAGGAAAAATCATAAAGAACAAAACAGGTTTTTGGGTATAGTAATAACACAAAACTTGGATGACCTCCCTGGCAAGAACTTAGGCATGGCTCAGAAGGATATTGAGACTAAGTTATGGAAGTGGGGGAAACTTCTCATTAAATATCTATGGGAGAGTAAATCTGGTTAAGATGATTATCCTCCCACAGATGACCTGAATGCGTAGATAAGAAGTTTGAAATGGCAAAGTTAACTGGATGGAGAGTCAGTGGAGCTCTCTGAGGTGTGGCATGATGTGGGTGTGGTGTGGGAGATGGAGGATGAGCCTGGCAGTGGTGTTCTAGATGGTCTGGATTCTGTGGAGGAGCTGAGTTGAGATTGTGGTGTAGAGTGTGTTGCCGTAATCCAGTCTGTGCATGATGAGGGCTTGTTTGATGGTGTGTCTGGAATTTGGGGAAACCATTTGAAGATCTTCCTTAAGATTCATAGGTTGTGGAAGCAGGAGGAGGTAATGGTGTTGACCTGCAATTCCATGGCAAGTTTGTTCTCCGGAATGAGCCATAGGTTTTCTGGCGTGGTCCGCAAGTGTTGGTGTGGGTGCTAGCTCCATAGGCCACCCAGAGGAGATCCAGGGTGAGCTCTGGGTCCCAAAGAACAGCACTTCTGTCTTGTTAGTGTTCATCTACAGGCAGTCCTCGCTCATCCAGTTTGCTACGTTGGTCATGCAGTTTGTGAAGTTGTTACTTGGGGTGGTGGTGTCGTCTGTCAGGGATAATATGAGCTGAGTATTGTCGGCATAGGAGATATTGATTCTGTGTGCTCTGATGATCCTTGTGGGACTCCGCAGATTCGTTTCTTGGGTTCTGAGGTGTATTGTGGTAGTCTTACTCTTTGGGTTCTTCCTGTAAGTAATGAGATTATTCACTTCAGTGCTGCATGATGTAGTCTTGTGATAAATGTGTGGTGTGAAATGGTATCGAAGGCCATAGCGACATTGAGTAGGACGAGTGCTTCGGTTTCTTCTTTGTCAAGGATGGCCCAGATGTTGTCTGTGACGGTGATGAGGGCTTTCTTGGTTCTCTGCTTGCTGCAGAAGCCTGACTGCGTGCTGTCCAAAAGTTGGTGGAGTTTGTACAGGATAGAGAGTTTTTTGTTGATCACCTTCTTTATGACTTTGACTGGGAACAGTAGCAGCGAAATGGGTCAGTAGTTGCTGGATTTGCTTGGGTCGGCCGATGGTAAGTTGAAGAAATTGTTGACTTCTGCATATTTCAAGCTTTCTTGGAAGGTTGTGTTTGTGATGGAGGTGTTGATGAGGAATTTGAATGCGTAGCTGATCGCGGTTCCTTCTAGGTAGTAGATTTAGTGGGAGTGCAGGTCCCCAGGGCCCCTGTGTAGACTGACTTCATGATTGAGGTTGTGTCTTATTTGGTGAGTGGGCTTCAGTTGGTTAGGTGTTCAAGCTAGTTGGTGGTGGTGGTCTGCTGGTCAATGAGGTCTTCTGGGTTGGGCTGGGGATTGACGTTACTGTAGATCTTCAATATTTTGTTGTGGAAGAAGTTGGAGAGGTCGTTGCAGAGTTCTTGCAATGGGGTGGTAATGTTGGTTGTGGTTGCAGGGTTGGAGAATTCTTTAACAATGGAGAATAGTTCTTTGTAGTTGTTGGAGCTAGTTTCTATTCACAGCACCAGAGCCCTTTTTTTAATTTCCTTTGGTTGGTGATGGTAATATCTGAGGGCAGCCTTGTAGGTTGTCCCGGCAGTGGTTTCTGGCTGATTCTCTAATTCCAGTTGCTTGCACTACCATTTGGATTCCCTGAGGTTGACAGTGTACCAGATGGCTTGGTTTTGGTTCTCCTTTGTTTGGTGTTCTTGAGGAGTGTGAGTGTGTTGGCGCAGTCTGATATCTAACTATTGAATTTTTTATGTCACTGTCTAGGTTGTTGGTGGTGCCGGGTTGGTTGGTTTTGAGGATGTTTAGCCAGTCTGCTTCTGTTATTTTATTCCAGCTATGTCCGAGTGTGCTGTGTCTTTTCAGTGGAGTGGCTTGTGTCGTGGAGATGTGCAAGTGTATGATGAAGTGGTGCGCCCATAAGAGTGTTGTGACGTGGCAGAATTTAATCTTGTTGCTGGAAATGAATATGGGGTCCAGAGTGTGTCCTGCATTGTGCGCTGGGCGCTGGACGAGTTGGGAAAATCCAATGTTGTTCTGGCTTTCTAGCAGGGCTGTGGAGCTGGGGTCCCTGAGTTTGTCTAGGTGGATGTTGAGGTCGCTGAGAAGTATGAAGCCTTTAGAGCTGATGGAGAGGGGTGCTCTGAAGTCTGTGATGATGATGCTGAAACTGGTCCATGGTCCGGGAGGTTGGTACACAAGGGCTCCTTTGATGGTCGTTCTTTTGCCTGTTTGAAGTTTGAAGTGCATGTGTTCCAACACAGGGTGTTGGTGTCTGCGAATATGATGCATTTTATGGTGTCCTTCTGGATGAAGGCTAGTCCTCCACCAGGCTTGTGAAGTTGGTCTTTGTGCGCGATCTTGTACCCCATTGGGATGGCTGTGGCGATGTCAGTTGCAGATTCTGGGTTGAGCCAGGTATCAGTGGGGAAGAGGAGGTACGGTGCATGACTGTAGATGAGGTCCCAGACCCCGGTAGCATGCTTGCAGAGTGAACATGTGTTGAGAAACCTGCATGCGAGTTATTGTTGTGGGGCGGGTGTGGTTCATGGTGTGGTCTGTGTGGGGGTGGTGAGTGTGGGTGTACTGTAGCAGGTAAAGTGGCTGTGAGTGCAGGTGAAAGGTCCTCCAATTGTGTGAGGTGTGACGCAGCATCAGTCATGGTGACGTCCCAGGTCGAGCAAGCGGAGGGAGTTTGCAGTATGGCTTGGGGAGGGAATCGGACCAGGGTTCGGCAAAGTGCAGAAGAGAACTGGCACAGATGGGCTTGCAGCAGCACCCCAGGTAAGGAGTGGGGGAGTTAGGGAGAGGAGCGGGTTAAGCAGAGTGGGTGGAGCTAGTTACAGGGTTAGAAGGGCAGAGACTGCGATTGGATCAGCAAAAAGGTACACAGAGGCCAAAATCGGTCAAAGTTAAGCAGAGTGTGAAAGAGGCAAAAGAGTGAGATGAGAGAGAGAGTCGAAGAGTGGGGGAGAGGAGCAAAAAAACAGGGAAAGAGGCCAAAAAGGCCAAAAAACGAGGTGAATGGAAGGAGTTCACAAGAGGCAAAAGTGTGAGTGTGCAAATGAGTCAGAAAGACCGAAAGTGATAAAGAGTCAAAAAGCTAGTGAGAGAGAGACATGGAGCCGGGTGCAAGAGGGCCTTGAACTGGTCAGGGATTAGACCAAGTAAGTGATAGCTGGGCCTAGGCACCTGCTCAATGGAGTCGCTCTGCGGCCACCATTTAAGCATGAACCAGTGGTTTATTGGTGTTAATACACAGCCATCCTATGCCATTGTGTTCCAAAAAGAAGTCAGCATGAGCCCATTTTTAAATACCGTACAACAACATTTTGTGTACACTGGAATACGTCAATTCATGGTACAGCTGAGATTTTGTGCATTACATATTCTTGAGTATTTTGTCCAAGAGTGTTTAACGGAAGAGAAAGTCAAACAGTGTAATCACTTGTGAACATGTATTAGGTAATGAAAGGTAACAACATAATACCAATGATTTTAATAGTGCTACTAATAAAAATAACTTGTTTTCAGATAGCGCTTCATGCCGCACTTCTGGGTAAGGTGCTTTAAATAACATGTGTTACTGTTTCACAGTTTAATGGTCCAAACTATTGCTTCCAAGTAAGGAAGAATTTCAAATAAAGGTGCAGAAACTATTTCAGCTGTGAATTAGTTTTCACTTTTTCTTGGCCATTTCTTTATAGAACTAAACCAAAAAGAGCAAAAGTTCATATTGTTGTTGAAAACAATCCACTGAAATGTATTTAAAACAAGAGGAAGCAAGGGCGGGAGGGTGGCACGCCCACACACATGCACAGGCACGCTTCGGCCTTCGAAGCTCTGAGCATGTGTTCTTTGGTTTCATGGTTGCATAATCAATAATCAAGTAATTGGTCAGAACATTCTATCAAATGTTTACTACATTACTTTATGGGCTCTGTTTTCAATTTGATTTAACAGGTATTTCATAGTTTTATCAAGAGAATCAGACTGAAACCATGTAATAACAAATGACAAACACATAAGAATGAGTAGTTTATTGTTGGGATGAGGCTTCCTACTACACACTTGAGGATAACCTCACGCCATGTCTTCCATCCTTGAAGTACAACGTCCCTTTGAATTAAATCCTTTGCACATTGTCCTCAGCGCTGCAGCCACAAGCTATTCTGGGTAATTTATGGAAAAAACTATATTTAGTGCAAGATAAATAATAAACACGGTTTACATTAAGAGACATCAGGGGGCAATGATATTTCAAATCTACAGAGTAAACCTTTCAGCAAAAGAACACTGGTTAATGGCGGTACATCAGCAGGCCGATCTTAAAAAGTAACAATAGAATAGTCAGGCATGAACTCCAACTTTCTTGTCGACGTGTCAACAGAAAATCCACGCTAAACCTGTAACAGTCAGCCATTCTGCCTCTAAGTTAGCCAGCCTATAGATTTGAGGGGCTCAAATGACTTTACTGTTGCTGGGTAATTATGGGCGCAGGAGCAGGTTGATTTGTCGATGACAGCAAGCCCCATCCTGTCCATTTTGTGCAGTGTGTATGATGGAAATTGTAGCTTGTGCAAATGGGTGCATTTCAAATCTATGTGGATCTGACTATGACAAAGATTGCTTCCAGACTGTGTTATGTGATGAGGTCTGTGTTGTCAGTAGCACAGTGGTCTGAAAAATGTGAGTTGATGAGCATGAGTTGGACAATTGGGTTTCATGGTGGTATGCCCATTCTAGTAAGCAAGGTGTGAGTGGCATTCCTAGCATCTGCTTTGGGGATGTGTTGTATGTGATGAGTGATTGCAGGGATTGGGTGTGAGTTTGGGTATGGTGTGTTTGAAGAACATTGTACCAATAGCTTACCACATAAGTAGGGGCATTGACCCTAATCTCTTTCTTGCCCTAACTGGCCATACAGGTAATGTACTTGTCTTCAGTCATCATCCAGTGAGGACACCTTGGTGGCAGGATGCTCTGAGTCTGTCTGGAAAATGCTAGAGCAGGAGCTGCAGGGTCTTGTTAGGAAATGACTAACTCAATTTCATGCTGCTTGTACCTTTTATTGTTAGTGGGGTGGCAGAAAAGACCCATGCTAAGATATACTGGTTCTGCCACTATGTGACAAGATTACATGACTTGCACAGGTCTTCTAGAAAGATGGCACGTTCAGGAGTGCACAGATTGTGCCTTTTGTGTTGACAGGGTGGCAGATTCATGTTAGGCACCTGTAGGAAGCTGGCTCTGAATATACTATACCAAAGTAAGGTATAGTGTGCACAGAGTCCAATGGATCCCCAGAGGTCTTGCAGAGGCTTAAGTAGATAATACTAAATGCTCTCTGTTAGACCTGGCACCTTGGCGTGGGTCTCCCTTCCAATTTTCGCTGTTGCCTCATATGTTTTGCTGGTGTTAGTTGCTCAGGGCACTGTGCCACTGCTGTCCAGTGCCACAGTGCAAGTGCTCCCTATTCCTGATGGAATTTAAAAAAAATGAAGATATTGGGCAGTGGTTCAAGGCCTATGAGGTAGCCATGTCTTCCCACCGGGTCCCTGAGAAGGACTGGGGAGCGGGGTTGTTGGGGCGGTTCCTTAGTGAGGGGCGGGACACACTGCTAGACTTGCCTTCTGATGTCTATAATTCCTATCCCCACATGAAAGATGCATTTATGTCTAGATATGGTTTGACCCCTGAGATGTACAGACAGAGGTTCAGGGGTTGCACAAAGATAGCAAACAGTACCTATATTGAATATGTTACTTTTTTCTGCAGAGCATTGGATGGTTGGGTGAAGGGTAGCAAAGTCAATGATTTTCAGGGACTGCTTGATTTGATTGCAGGGGAGCACTTGTCAAGTAACTGTTTTTCTGAGCTACGCCAGCACCTGATTGATAGTGGGCTGACTAATCCTAGGAAGCTTGCTGAGGAGGAGGACCGCTGGGTCAGTACCAGGGTCCACAAGGGTCACGTGGGAGACTCAGCCAAGAGTGGGCATGGTCCCCAGCAGAAGAGTGGGGGGGACAAGGGTAAACAGAGGGAGTTCCATAAGAAGCCCCAAAGCAATCCCCAAGGGAACCAAGGGAAAGTTTCTCAGCTTCCCCCCCAGAAACCGTCAGGGGGCCCCGACAGGTCCCCCTGTTCAAAGAGGGCCCCCGAGATGCTACAAATGTGGAGAACTGGGTCATTTTGCCAATGATACCAAGTGTCGCTTGTTTGGAAAACCCGCACCCACTGGTGCAGCCCCCCGGCAGATGGCTAGTGTAGCCCTGGGTGAGGAGATGGGTGCCCAAGGTTGGTGGGGTCCTGCAGAGATGTCCCTTGTCTCATTAGGAGACTGTTAGGTGGTCCCTAGGACCCAGCTGCCTGACAACACTAAAAAATACAGGCAGTGGGTGACCATCAATGGCCATAGAGTGGAGGCTCTGAGAGACACAGGGGCCAGTGCGACAGCTGTCAAGTGTCACCTGGTGTCTCAAGAGCAGGTTGTCCCTGGAGCATTCTACCCAGTTGTTGCCGCTGACAACACAGAGAGTCACTGCAAGGTGGCTCAGGTTCCCTTTGAGTGATGGGGGGGTCTCTGGTACTCTTCAGGTAGCTGTGAGGCCCACCATGCCTGTTGACTGTTTGTTAGGGAACGACTTGGAGAACTCACCTTGGGCGAAGGTGGAGCGGAATGCACATTTAGAAATGTTGGGTATGCCTGAGTGGGCGTGTGTGACCACCCGGTCAATGGCAGCGAGTAAAGGTGCTCAAGAGGACCTGGAGCCTGAGAGGGAGGCCCAGGTACCTGCTGTCAAGAGTAGAGGCAGGGGGCATGGGAAACCGGCCCCCGAAGTTCCCATGGTCCAGGAGGGAGCAGACCCTGAGGGGGATGCCCTGGGGAACAGGTAGCCAAACTGGGGGACCTGCCTGAGCTGACCCATTGGCAGCAAGAAGGAGGACCCTCCAGGGAGGAATTCTGCAAGGAGCAAAAAGAATGCCCTTCTCTTGTGGGTCTGCGGCAACAGGCTGCAGACCATGCAGCAGGTGATTAGTCTGGATCACATTGGATCTACTGGGAGAATGATCTCCTGTATACAGAGCCTAATCTGGCTGAGCCTGGGTCAGCCCGTGTGCTGGTGGTACCCCAGCGCTTCAGAGCCTTCCTACTGCGGCTGGCTCATGATGTTCCATTGACAGGACATTTGGGGCAGGACAAGACCTTTGAAAGGCTTGTCACCCATTTGTATTGGCCCCAAATGCACAGGAGTTCAGACACTCACTGCAGGACATGTCAGACTTGCCAGGCAAGTGGCAAGAGTGGGAGGAAGTGCAAGGCTCCTCTCCAGCCATTCCCTGTAGTCAGCACCTCCTTTGAACGGGTGGGTATTGACATTGTGGGGCCACTGGACCCCAAGACAGCCATGGGCAACAGGTTCATCCTGGTCTTGGTGGACCATGCCACCCGGTACCCGGAAGCCATACCTCTGAGGATAGTGACGGCCCCCGTGGTGGGACGAGCACTGATGGGAATTTTCTCCCGAGTGGGATTCCCTCGCGAGGTAGTGTCTGACCGGGAAACCAACTTCATATCCAAGTATATGAAGTCCCTGTGGCAAGCATGTGGTGTAACCTGTAAGTTCACCACTCCTTACCACCCCCAAGGAAACGGGTTGGTTGAGAGATTCAACCGAACCCTTAAAGGCATGATAATGGGTCTTGAGGAACCCATGAGGCGTAAGTGGGATGTCCTCTTACCATGCCTGCTCTTTGCTTACCGTGAGGTGCCACAGAAATCTCTAGGGTTCAGTCCCTTGGAGCTTCTCTTTGGACACCCCATAAGAGGACCTCTAAGTCTGGTCAAAGAAGGCTGGGAGCAATCTCCCAGGAAACCACCCCAGGATGTAAATAGCTACATGCTGGCCTTCAGGAACCAGACTAGGCGTTTCAGACAACTCGCTGAGGCGAATCTGGAAGCCAGCCAGGAGGAGATGAAGCGGTGGTACGACCAGAATGCCACTCTGGTTGAGCTTCAGCCTGGACAGAAGGTGTGGGTCATGGCCCCAGTGGAGCCCTGTGCGCTCCAGGATAAGTGGACCGGCCCTGGTTACCTACTTGGTGGACTTGCGGTCTCCCAGGAACCCCTTGAGGGTCCTGCATGTCAACCGCCTGAAGCCCCACTTGGAGAGGTCTCAAGTGGGCATGCTCTTGGCAACAGATGCTGGGATGGAGGAGGAGACCGAGCCTCTTCCTGACCTCCTGTCCGTCAGAGAGCATCGATGGGTCAGTGGATGGTGTCAACCTCTCTTCCACCCTGACCCCTGAGCAACAGAATGACTGCCACCAGTTGCTGGGACAGTTTTCTGATCTGTTCTCCCTGGTTACTGGTGTCACTGATTAGTGCGTCCATGAGGTGGACACTGGGGACAGTACAATTGTGAGGCACAAGGCCTACAGAGTGACTGACAGGGTAAGGGCTTGCATCAAGGAGGTGGTCTCCAAGATGCTTGCGCTAGGGGTGATTGAGTCCTCTGGCAGTCCTTGGGACAGCCCAGTGGTCTTGGTCCCAAAGGCTGCAGCGCCGGGCGCCACACCCGAACTCCAGTTCTGTGTGGACTACCGAGGGCTCAATGCAGTCACCAGGACTGATGCATACCCCATCCCCAGAGCTGATGAGCTCATAGATCGGCTAGGGGCTGCACGGTACCTCAGCAAGTTTGACTTAACGTCTGGGTACAGGCAGATCGCCTTGACCGAGGGGGCAAAGGAGAGGTAAGCATTCTCCACACCAGATGGGCCCTACCAGTTCTGGGTGATGCCCTTTGGGATGAAGAATGCCCCTGCCACCTTTCAGAGGTTGGTCAACCAGGTGTTGGCTGGACTGGACTCATCCAGTGCCTCCTACCTGGATGACATTGCAGTGTTCAGCGCCAGTTGGGAAGAACATTTGCGCCACCTCTGGGAAGTGTTGATGGCGCTGCGGAGGGCAGGCCTCACGAGCAAGGCGAGTAAGTGCCAGATCGGGCAGGGTTCCGTGGTGTACTTGGGACACCAGGTAGGGAGCAGCCAGGTGGCGCCCCTACAGCCCAAGATTGAAACAATCCTGGCTTGGGAGCCGCCCAAAACCCAGACAGAGGTGAGAGCCTTCTTAGGACTCAAGGGTTACTACAGGAGGTTTGTCAAGGGGTATGGCAACATTGTTGCACCCTTGACAGCGCTGACTTCCAGGAAGCAGCCAAAGAAAGTGATTTGGACTGACACCTGTCAGTAAGCTTTTGAGGACTTAAAAACTGCTATGTGCACAGCGCCCGTGCTCTTGGCCCCCAACTTCTCCAAGGAGTTCATAGTGCAAACAGACGCTTCAGAACATGGTGTGGGGGCTGTTCTATCACAGATGAATGAGGAGGGCCTAGATCAACCTGTAGCCTTCATCAGTAGGAGGTTACTTCCACAGGAACAGAGGTGGAGTGCTCTTGAGCGTGAGGCTTTTGCTGTGGTCTGGGCACTGAAGAAAATGAGATCCTACCTGTTTGGGAATCACTTCTGGGTTCAGACAGACCACAGGCCCCTCAGATGGTTGATGCAGATGAGGGGTGAGAATCCAAAGCTGTTAACGTGGTCCATTTCCCTACAGGGGATGGATTTCACGGTGGAACATCGTCCCAGTACAGAACACGCCAATGCTGATGGTCTGTCCAGATGTTTCCGCCTTAGTGATGAGAACTCCCAGGAGGTAGGGTAGTTCTCCCCACATTTCAGCTGGAGGGGACACGTGATAGACCTGGCACCTTGGCGTGGGTCTCCCTTCCATTTTTCGCTGTTGCCTCATATGTTTTGCTGGTGTTAGTTGCTCAGGGCACTGTGCCACTGCTGTCCAGTGCCACAGTGCAAGTGCTCCCTATTTAAAATTAATGTATAATTTGTGATTCCATGATTGGTTGGTTTGGTTTACTTGTCAGACCCTAGTACAGTGCACCAGGAATGCCCAGGGCTTGTAAATCCAAATACTGCTGGTGGGCTTGCAGCACTGGTTGTGCCACCCACAAAAGCAGCTTGTAAACATGTGTCTAAGGTCTGCCATTGCAGAGCCTGCATGCAGTCTGGTACTGTCATGCTGACTGGGCAAGTGCACCCACTTGCCAGTCCCTAAACCTTCCCTTTTCTTCATATCAGACACCCCTATGGTAGGCCCAAGGGTAGGGTGCATTGTAAGGATAAGGTAGGACATGCCCTGGTGTGGGTGTCATGTCCTAATAGTGAATTACAGCCATTTTCGTTTTTTACTATTGCAAGGCTACCTGTTCTCCATAGGCCAGAATGGGCAGTTTGGTTATTACATTTTTATAATCCTAACTGACTCAGAGAACATGGTAGGAATTCGAATTTAGTATGCCTGAACTCAGGATGATAAAATACATCTTTTAGTGAAGTTGGTTTTAACATTCTGTGTTTGAAAATGCCACTTTTAGAAAGTAGGCATTGTCTTGTCTAACCATTCAAACCTGCCTCTGCTAGGCTGCGTATTCCTTTGTCTGGAGTTTGAGTAACAGGGCTGGGGAATTCCAGGAGACAGGGTGAGGTGTCCCAGTGGTGAATAGAGAGATCTGCATCCAGATGGGTGGGAGGAGTTGCACCTGGGACCTGAATAGGGATGTGCCGGCCTTTCACAATGCTGGCTCCACCTCCTGAGGAGCGGCTGATGTCTCTGCCCTGCACAGTGAATGAAGAGAAGGAATCCTGTCCACAAAGTGCTCCAGGGCTGTACTTGCCTTCCACAATGCTGGCTCCACTCCCTGTGGGGCGTCTAATGTTTCTGCCCTGCACTGTGAAAGGGAAGGAGAAGTTTGGTAAACAGAGTGCTCAGGAACTAGTTTGGACTGGGTAAAGGCCCCTCTGCCTTCAGAGGACAAAGGATTTCCGGGTATAAATATTGGGACCCTGATCCCAAGAATTTAGATCACTTTGGGAAAACAAGAAGAACCTCTGCTGAGGGAGGAACCAGAAGAAGCTGAGGAGAAAACTATCCCTGAAACTGGGAGATTGGCCTGCAGTGGTTGCCTACTGCCAAAGAGAGGAGAAATGAACTTTGTGTGTACTTTTGCTCAACTTGTGAAGGATCTCCAAGGGCTTGGAAAAGAGCTTGCCTCCTGCTGAAGTGTCAGGAACAACAGACCCCAGCTCCCCAGAGTTCTTTGGAAGTGCCCTGCTGCTGTTGTTGGGCCTTCTGAGGGACTGCGTGTTGCAAGGAGTTGGAAGCGCGGCTCAAGAAGGAGAAGCGTGCCGCCGTCGGAGCTGTTGTCGTCGCATCTTGTAAAGTGTGTCGCCGCTGCAGCATCGCATCGAGCGGAAGCGTCTCGCATCATCCAGGAAGTGTCTCACAACGCCGAAGAAGCGCGTCGCCATCGCAGCCATCGTAGCTGACGCATTGCACCGCATCAAGAGAAGAGTCTCGCATCGAGGAAGAATCGTGTCGCCATCGAAGCCATGGTAGTTGTCGCATTGCACTGCATCAAGAAAAGCACCTTGCATCCACTGAGAAGCGTGCTGCCGTCGGAGCCGCTGTCGTCGCATAGCGTAAAGGGGTGTCACCGCTGCAGCATCGCATCGAGCGGAAGCGTCTCGCAAACGTCGGAGAAGAGTGTCGCTGCCAAGGCTGCTGTCATCGCATTGCGTAAAGGCTGTCGCCACTGCAGCTGAAGCATCGAGTCGAGTCTTCTTGCAACATCGGAGAAGCGTGCTGCATCGGGAAGATCTTCACGTCTTTATTTCTTTGCACCAAAAACTTCATCGCATCAACATCATTGCAACACTTTCGTTGCCCTGTGTGTCGCATCTAAAAGGTACATTGACTTAAAGTGTCGCATTTAAGAACTTAAGAGAACTAAGTTAAATTCTACCATCTAAAGAAACAGTATTGTGTGTTTTTGTCGTTTAATGGTCTTGTGGTAAATCTATATAACGAATACTTATTTTTGATATAAAACCTGTGTGGTGTCCATTTGCAGTGTTGTCACTTGATTACTGTATGTGTTCACAAATGCTTTACACACTGCCTCTGAGATAAGCCTGTCTGCTTGTGCCAAGCTACCAAGGGGGTGAGCAGGGGTTGTTTTAGGAGTGTACCACCCCCCTACCCTGACTAGAGGAGGAGGTCCCTATTTGTCACAAGTGCATACCTGTGCCAACTAGAGACCCCCATGTCTAACACTCTCTTTTGTGGCAGTGTGTTTGAACAGTTAGGCTTATCAGAGGGCTGTGTTAAGCATTTGTTGTACACACTCAGGCACGAAATGATTACACACAGTCAATGACTAAATCCAAGACTAATTGTATGTAAATATATTCGTTTTTGCATGTTTATTACTTAGAATCAAAGATACTTTGTTGCAGTAAAATACATATAGTAAAATCACAGTTTTTAAGCAGAAAAAGTGGACACTGCATTTCTTAAACAGTTCAATGTTAACCTATGGGAGGAAAACAATAATGCAATTTCACAGGTAAGTACCCAACTTACAATTCCAGTCTTTGGGTTTTAGGATCAACACTGGGCAAAGGTCAGGTATAGAGACTGCACCACCAACGGTACTGGGGTAGCCGGGTGAAGAGATCAAATTAGGTCACTGGGGCCCAATGCTAATCAATGGAAACTGGGGGCACGCAAAAAGGTGCCAGTTGAAGCTAGGTAAAATCGGAGTTGGGGGTCAATCTCTGGGGGTTTAGAACATCACTGGGGGGCCACGAGGCAGCACCATACACACAGCCTCAGCAGCACAGAGGCAGCAGAGTGCCAGCACAGCATGGGACGCACCAATACAAAACATTCTAGAACGATGGTTTCAAACAAAGGCAGCAGGCTCGGACCAGGAAGCTGGACAAAGGGAACTGGTGGCTCTGGAGGAAAGTTGGGATGCTGAAGAACTCAGGGACACCGTCGGTTGTGCTCCCCAAGGCTTAGGGGCTGCGGGTGTAAGGGTGTCTTTGGACGTTGGGAAAGTCTTACTGGAGCCCCTTAAGAGGCTTATATGTGGGCCAGAGTTGTGCCAATTGTGGAAACAAAGGTACCGTTTTGGGAAAGAACACAGGCACTGGGAACCTGATTAGAAGGTACTCAGTGAACATTCAGTCAAAGTTGCACTCAGAGTCAGGCAAAAAGTGGGGGGGTAAACATCCCAAAAGGAGTACTTTCCTACCTCGCCCTCTTAAAACTTACCCCAACCGTGACGTAAAAAACCCTCTTCTAGGGGAATCAACCAACACTCTGACATAAACCCTAATACCACAATACTTCAAACGACCTCTAATTCCCAAATGCCCAGAAGAAAACTTCCAGATAACCACTTACTCACTACTGACACTATTCCTTCCCATCACTGTGCACCCCCCTCCAGACTAGCCCCTCCTCAAAACACCAATGTATCACTATATTCGCCTTAGAATGCAAGACCACCTGGTGACCCTAAAAAAAACTCCACCTCACTGTTACCACAACCATATCTTTATGACAACATATAACAGCAAGCCAAACAATTTAACACATTTCATCAGCCCCAAAGGAATAGTGCACCACACACATATGCAATGCTCTCCTAACGAACAAGGTCAGCTGTAATGTATAACTTTACACCTCACTTTTGTTAGCATTCCATTAAATAAATAAAGTTAAGCAACTTAAAACACTTTACTCTGTATGCAGAGTACTCATCATGTTATTCAAAGCCAACTACTATAAAATCACCACCAACAAACCTCCTAACAGAAGCAAAACACTCTTCAGGACTGTCAAACACTACACCAGTCACCTGGTAGACACTCCAGTCCCACATTTAGCCAGCAAGTACAACATTATAAATCACATAATCAATGAAAATGTAAGAATGATCAGTAGCCATATCAGGCACACAACATACAGCCCGCCTCCTACCCCCCTTACACCACTAAGTGGATAACCTTCAACTCCCTAGTGCAACCTGACTTCATTGACATCCTTTACTCTCTTGAAGGCACCACTTGTGAAGATAATATCTACCCTCATCCATCATGAAATCCCTTCTGTGGAGATTCCTTCATACTTCTTCTCAACATTGCCAATCCCTCCTTCAATTAAGAAGCATCCTCAGCTGGCCTCAAAACAGGACAGGTGCTCTGAGGAAGAAGCCCACCCCTAACCCTAATGATCTCACCAACTACTGCTCTATCATCATTCTCACATTCATCAAAAATAAAGTAGTATCCATGTAACTCCACAATCAGATCAACATGAACAGCCTCCCCCAGAACTACCAATCCTGTTTCACACTATGTTGCTGCACAGAACCATGAGTACTCAACAATACCCTTCTGATCACACTTCTGCAACTTGCTCATTCTCAACTAATTTACTGCCTTTGACACTGTCGGCCACCAAGCTCCCCTGATGAATGGATGAATGAATGAAATGTGTTTTACAAAGTGCACTGCTGCCCCAAAGGGCACCCTAGCCCTAGTCAGAAACTCGAATGCACAGAAAAGACTTAAGGGAAAATTTACATTGACGGGAACAGCCATGTTTTTTACAGCCTCCTAAATACGTAATCGTTTTCTTCCAAGCTCAGGAAAGGCAGGAACTTGCCCTGGGCTCGCACCTCTAATATGGAAAAGGATCTGCTACTTCTAATGGCCAGTCTAAACTTTGGCACATACATCAGTTTAGCATTTGTAGATTTGGGAGTTCTCTGAGTGATATAGTGGGTAACTCTATTTGAAAGATACTTTGGGTCAGTGAAATGGAAAGCTTTAAAGGCTATAACCAAAGAATTAAACAAAAGATGTTTCTGTACCGGCAGCCAATGCAGTTGTTTTACCCAGTCTCTGCAATACATGTTAAGCACAAGTCTAACACATTTTGTACCACCTGCAGTTTGTTTATAAGATACTTAGGTAGCCCTAAGTAGAGATTGTTACAATTTCTAACCTAGAGGTGATAAATGAATGGTCCACTATCTTCAGAGCCTCCAAAGGCAAAAAGTCCAGGAGTCTCTTCAATCACTTGTTTCACACTTTATGTTTTCTTTTATTTACATTTTTTTTTCTTCTAAACAAAAGATTACAATGCGATAACTTCATTTCCAGACCAAAAAAGGCCCCCCAAGTCCGAAGAAACCATTATCAATATGTATTACAAGCAGTGGAAAACAATGGACAAAATTAACCGATAATCAATTAGACAAAAAGTAAAGACGTAAAATGTAGCGATGCAACACAGGAAAATCCATAAACCGGAGACGAACTGATAGTGAATCCAGGTAAGTGGGGGGAAGGCAGGAGTGGAGAGGAGGAGGGAGGGCCAGGAGAATAGGAAACAGAAGACAGACAAAAATAAATAGATACATGACGGAAGCATTGCTACATATTACCAAACGTAGCTACGCCTCCTGTACGTTCAATGTGCTGAGCCACCTGGTTAGGGGAGCCCAAATCTCTAATCCCTTTTTTTTCCCCACCCTATCTTTCCTAGCATATATAGCTATCTCAGGTTTAAAAGTGGCGAGCAGTCGAGCCTGCCATTGAGCAAAAGAGGGAGGGTTTGGATACTTCCAATAAGAGGCTATACAAATCTAAAGGATAGTCATAGCCAAGAACAAGAAGGCGCCCCCGGATTTTATATTGAACGTGTTGTTTAATCCTAGCATTACAGTAGCAGGTATCAGTTATATATCTTGCAGAAGCACTCTACTAATGAATAGTTGCACCCTTTCAAATAATGGGGCCAATTTTGAGCATGTGGCAAACGTGTACTGAGTCTGCGCTATACTCAGCACATCTCGGGCAAGTTGCTCCACTGCCAGTACCCCATTTGACCACTCTGCTTGGTGTAATGTATAAGAATAAACCGGTTTTAAAAAATTGAGCTTGCAGCTTCGATGACAATAAGTGCGTTTGTGCAAGGCTTAGGGCGTGACAAAAGGTATTAGGAGGTACATTCAATTTCTGCTGCCACTTTTCTTCCATTTTACTAATGTCATCTGGCCTCTGCTCATTTAACATTATATAAATGCTTCCGATCCGTGGTGTTCTGGGCTCTAGAATCTTATGTATCAAGACCATCTTAGCGAACCCGGCTGGACCGTCAGTTTTATTCGTTAAGTATCCTGTAATTGCATTATACTGAAATAGCTGGCTATTGTCTAGATTATACCGGGTTTTCAGAATACTGAAGGGCCAAATGCCTTCTGAAGTAATCAGACCTCCCAGTTTGGAGAAGCCCGCTTGATACTACTGTGGAAGATATGCATTTTGAAAAATAAGTGGTAGATTACTATTATTCCGGGTGGGAGTATAGTAATTTAATTTGGAAAGTCCGAGTAATTTACGTATATTGGAAAATACACTATAAGCATTCATGAGAGTCTTAAATCTGACTCGTTTGAAATAGCAGTAATCCAGCTGACACCAGAGGCATCCCCTTACCCTTTCCCCTAGTAGTATAGTATAGGGAGACGGGAGGCCTGAGGGGTTCTCCGTAGGAGAAACTTGCAGTAGCTCAGAACTATATTGCAGAACAGTTGCCTAGTAGTATAATTTTAAATTAGGGAGAGCCCACCCTCCTCTCTCTCTGGGTAATGAAAGAAATTTAACAACTCTTCTTGGTTGTGCATATGCCCAGATGAACTGAGAAAATATTTGATCGAATATACACAGCATTATATTATTGAATTCTAACGGGATGGTCCTAAAGAAATATAGCAATTTGGGAAAAAAAGTCATCTTTAAGATGTTGCACCTCCCCACTATTGACAAATGCATGTTGTTAATCCTTTTAAGTGATTTTTTCATATCGGCTGCAAGCGGGGTCACATTTTCTTTAACGATTAAATCTAGATTAGAAACTATATTGACCCCAAGGTATTTTGCCTTATGGGTTACTCTATCATCATTCCAGCGTATATATTCATTTAGCACAATCTGAGTTTTGGTTTTATTAAGGGCAGTGGAGTGGTGTGGCTTACTGGAGTGGAGTGGTGTGACTCACTGGTTAGAGGCAGCAGACCCGGAAGCAGAGGACGGCCCGGGACCAGGGTTCAATTCCCGACGCGGCAGGGACGTGGACCAAGGACAGCGGACTCGATAATTCTCGCTTCAGTGCCTACTCTAACCAGGGATCACACTCAGCAACTCTGGGCATTAGCTTGCCTCATCTCCACAACGGCCCCCCACATTCGCCGGGGATGCCTGGTTTCACCTTGGAGATACCCGGGAGGGACCATCTCACAGGGATAGCCAGGATGGGTTCCCCAGCGGTCTACAGTGCCACGACGCCTCAGGGCAGCAGTGCGCTTTACAAGACACATACATTTACATTTCACATATCTTCCCAAATTCTTGCGCCTCCCTGTCCATAATGGCCCTTTCGGGTTCTGGGGTTACTAAGGCTAGATCATCGGCATACGCCATAATCTTCGTATCAGTGCCAAACCGGCTCAGCGCTTCTATTTCAGAACTAAATTCGATTTTTTTGATCAGAGGATCAATGTATAAAGCAAATAGCAGCGGTGAGCAAGGGCATCCTTGTCTTGTTCCGCGAGTTATCCCTATCTGCCTTGTCAGATGTCCATTGATTGAAATTCTAGCAGTGGGGCCCTGATATAGAGCCTGCAATGCCTGCAGGATCCTGGGACCGAAACCTATCCGCCTCATGACCTCCCACAAGTATTGCCAGGAGACCCGATCAAACGCTTTTCAGCGTCTAAGAGTATTAGTGCAATTGGGTCTCCTGTTACCTTGGCGGCATCAAATATGGTGATGGTCCGACGAACATGTTCCGTGGTGCCCTTTTTCGGTATAAATCCGTGCTGCCATTTTGAAACCAGAGATTCAATATTTGAGGACAATCTAGATGCGAGAATTTTAGGGAAGATCTTAGAGTCGGTATTGATGAGGGTTATTGGTCTGTATGAGGACATTTCCAGTGCAGGTTTATCTTTTTTGAGAAATATTACTATTTTTGCCAAGGACCAAGACAGCGGTGGAGATGACCCATTAAAAATTGAAGAAACTACATTTGTAAATAGGTCTTTTGTTTGTAGCGAAAAGATTTTATAAAATTCAACTGGGATATTGTCATCTCCTGTAGCCTTGCCATCGGGGAGGCTTGCTAAAGTGGTTGCGATTTCCTCCCAAACTGGGGAGATTTCCATTTGGTCGCTACTCTCTCTATTAAGTTCCGCTACCGGAATAGCATCTAGGTAGATATTAATCTCCGATTCTCTAAGCTCTCTAGACTTAATGATTTCTTTTGTGTAAAATTTCTCGTAAAATTCTCTGAAAGCCTCCTCTATTTTTATAGGATCATTAGTTATCCCTTCAGAGTTTGTTTGGATTGAAGGAATTAAATTGGCAGTAATCTGTTGCCTGGTGGATATGCCCAATTGATGGCCAATAAGTTCGCTGCATTCATAGAGCCTTTCGCTGGACGAGGCCCATTTTGCAGCAGTTCTTTCTGCTAATATGGTCCCCATCTCTGCCTTAGCAACTGCCACGTTGGTCTGTGCTTCTTCAATTCTGGTTCCCGACTGGACAGCCTGTATTAGTTTTCTTTCAGCTTCTATCATTTGATTAAGTAGAAAGTCAGCCTGTGTTTCTCTTTTTTATTCCTTCTAATGGAAAATCTAAGCGTCTCCCCCCTTATACCTGCCTTTAGTGTGTCCCACACAACCATTACAAAGGCTGACCCAGAATTAATCTAAAAAAACTCCTGTATCCACCTTTTCATACGTTCTCGGTAATCATTATCGTACAGGAGGGCTTTTTCAAAGGTCCAGTTAGAGCTTGACCCACTATTTACCAATCCCTCTATGTTAATAATAAGAGGGTTGTGATCTGAAAGAAGTCAAGGAGCAATATCAATAGCACAGTCATGAACCAGGGATGGAGAAACTAGAAAATAGTCCAGCCGAGCAAATGACAAATGGGGAGCTGAGAAAAAGGTATACCCGTCCTGGCTATTTTTCAACTTAGCCCACACCTCTTTCAGGCCATGAGTTCTAATCAAGTTTAACACGGGCTGGAAAACTTCAGGTTTCCTGCCCCTATAATCCCAGGACCCATCTGAGCGCCAGGTACTAGGCAAATTTAGATTTAAATCACCGCACAGTATGATTGGCAGTGGCCAATGTACCAGTTCCTCATTTACTCCATGAATTACCCCAGGATCGTCAAGGTTGCTTCCATAGACAGAGCAAATTGTAAAAGCAAAATTAGAGGAAAGAGAAGGAATAGAACATCCTGCTATCACCCAGCACTCTAGAGAGTCAGCTTTTACCTGGTTAACAACTAGGGGTAATCTTTTTGAAACCAAAATCCCAACTCCTTTGACCCTGGCCCCTTGAGAGGTCGCCCCAATAACCTTGTATTCCAAAGTGTTCAGCAAAGATTTCTGGGCTCCTTCTACGTGCGTCTCCTGAAGGCAGACAATGCCCGCCCCCATTGTTCGCAAGACTTGAGCAGTTTTATGCCTTTTCGCAGGATCATTTAAACCACAGATATTGAGCGAGACAATTCTAAGTTTGTTTAACATATCAGTTGTTAGATTTTGAATATATTAACCCGGTGGCTTCATCAATAAACATCATCATCCTGCTAACATCTAAACGATAAATACAAATTAAATAGACTTTTCCCGTACTCCCCGCCCATCCCCTCCCCATTCCCCTTCCCAACTCCTGACTCAGTGCTCCCCACGCAGTCCCCTTATTGTCCTTTTCCCTCTTCATTCCTAACAGTTTTCCTGCGCCCTTTCCAAAAATAACCAACAAAAGATTTAAACCAGTCCCACAGTTCTCCTACCACTGCTTGCATTCCAGACCCCCTGCCCCTCCCCCGCCCTCCCCCAAAAACAAGCAGTCAGGAAAGACCTGAATGATGGTGAGCAAGTGTGAGCTCCAGTCGCCAGACCACACCTTGTTTCAACAATTGGTCGGCGATCTCTTTTCGCCCCTTTTTTTCTCTTTTTTCCCCTGTTTTCTTCCCTTTTTTCCTTTGTGGTACAAACAAGCAAAATCAAACAAGAACCATAATTTCTGAGGAAAGGGGAAAAAAATAAAAAATAAGTGCGTATATGCAGTATTTAGTGTAGAGCGTAAAACATCTATATCAATTATGAGAAAAAAGAGAGTAGCAATTAGAGCCCATACAGGGATGGTTCAAATGGTTCCAATGGTTCAAATAAACTTAATTCCTTCTTTTTCTTCCCACAGGGTCTTTCAGGTATTCCCCAGCTTTGATCTCAGACAGAAAAACCCGTGTGGTGTATTCAAATATTACTTTTAGCCTTGCCGGGTTCATGAGATATACTTGGGCACCTTGTTGTTGAAAGGGTATGATCAGTTGACGTAACCTCCACCTGCGTTCGACTGTTGCGTGGCCAAAGTCAGGCTTAGAAAATAATTTTATTCCGTTGACTTCTTTTTGAGAATTTGGTCTGGCTTGATGTCATACCAGCTGCCTCAAAAGGAAGTTTCCAAAAAAACCCAAAAAAAAACCTAGGTTTCTCGGTTCCAGGATGGCTGCCATCTCTTCGAGGCTTTAAGTTGAACGGAAAACGGTGTGCCCTCTGAATCACTTGGTCCCAATTCTAGCTGGACTCTGAAGGAAAGGCGGCACGGGGTAGTTTAACAATATATCCTCTGGGATCATCACCCTCGACCCCTTCCGGGATCCCCAAAAGCCTTAGATTGTTTCTCCGCATTCTATTTTCCTGCTCCTCCAGCTTGGTCATCAGGTCAGTTAGGCAAGCCGCGTGAGATGAGCCTTGTTCTTTCACATCAGTCATGTCAGTTTCCAGAGACTCAGTCCGGGTTTCAACCACTGTAACTCGATCACCAATATCCGTACAGATTTTATTCAGTTTCCTGATCCCACCCTGGAGATTTTTAGAGGTCCACTTAGCGGCAAGGCTGTCAGATCTTGCTTAGTCCCGAAATTGTTTGATAGACTCTAGTATGGAGGCCAGAAAAAATTTAGCCGGACTTCCAGTGATTGTATGTGGGCTCTCCTCAGTTTGTAAATTGGGGGAGTTCCCAGGGGGAATGACCCTTGAGAATCTGAATAATAACATTTCAGCTAACTCCGTCTTCTGCTCCTAGCTTTCTTTTTTTGCTGAATGGTTCTAGATGTTGGTTCAGATTCGTTGCCCTCTTGTTTACTGCTCTCGGAAGAGTTGACCAGAACATCTTCATTCTCAGTATCGGAAAATGACCCATCGGAGACTGAAAATAAAATTTCGCGGTATGCTACATTAGCAGTTCCTCCTTGGAAGACGTTGAAAATGTTGCACTTTAAATGCAGCAAAACGGAAACTCCAGCCCGTATCTCCTTGCTGCTTAGAAGTGAAATAGAGCAGCCGGGCGTTTTGACTCCGTGTTCAGCAGCCAACGTCAACACCGACATCAGCCTCAGGTCACCGTGGGATAATTGCAGGTCAACGCATCGATCGCCGATATGCAGCTCGTGGTGTGGCGGCTGGCTCACTGGAAGTTCACACTAGCGCCATCTGCTGCTGTTGCCCCTCCCGAGCACAGACAGCTAGACTTTATGTTTTCTATTGAGTTTCCAAAAGTGGAGTGGATATGTCCCATTCTTGACCCCTACCTCATTGTATCTAGAGACTCAAGCTACACCTGGATGATGAACCCCAATGAGGCCAAAACATACCATATTGTCAAATGTACATTAGTTGTAGCCTAGACGTTTTATTACAGGCTTCCTCTAAAGGGATTGAACTGAACAACATTTTATAAGACTGGTTATTTTCAGTAATACCACAAAGAATTGATCAAAAATGTTAACAAGTTGAATTTTGGATCAAAATATACACAGCATTTCTGTTCTCGGTAGATTTGCCCAAAGTGGTAAGGACACAACTTGACATGAACCTCTACTCTTGTTTGGAGTAGTGGTGGGAGAAATTGTGTCCTTTTTTTCTAGCACAGAACATTTAACTCTCACAAGAATTACAAGTTTTATTTTTTATTTAGTTTGCATACCTTTCCCTCATAAATTTTCACTGACCAATTTTTGTAAGACTCACAGTGAATGTTACTAGTGAATCAGATATTGCAGCCTTACATTTCCAAAGTTCTCATAATCCATGTTTTTAACCACCTTTGCCATTAGAGAAAGCTATCTGGTCATCATAGGTGAGGGTAGCAGAAAATTATACTTTGAGGAACCCATATTGGGGTCCTACACAGGATTATACTCATGTAATGCACATTAGTCACATGACTCAAATTGAGCACAGGACTCAAACTCTGCCAAAAAAGTTGCAGGCAAAGGTTAGACACATTCTTCTAATGGCCAGACAGGCAAAATGGACAGAAATGCTATGAAAGTAGGTGTCCTAGAAGCATTTACTCAAAGTTTCTATAATTTTTGTTTCCATTTCTTTTTTAAGTGAACTTTTTTACCAAATGATATTCAGAGAGATCTGTGCACTAAACGTTTTTTATAGTTAGGTGAGTTGTATTCAAAAAGCCATTCACAGGACAGGCAAATCCAAGTCTGTTGGCCAAGATCGGTACCTTATTTTTGAACCCCAAACTAAATCCAACAGCCAAACCAGGAGGAAAAAATACAGCGTTCTAATGAAGTGAGACTTAGTAAGTAAGTTGATGGTGTACAACTGTTTTAGGGATGTATCCTGTATGTCTTGTCATACAGTCTCCTCCTTCCTTCCTTTACCTATAGACAATGGAGGAAGCTTTAGGGCAGAAGAGAAGTAGGATGTTACTTCTCAGAATTGTGAGAATTAATCATTTTTAATTCATGTCCGCTCACTGCATCAGCATGCGGTGCAAGTTTTTGACCTTTTCCGTGATGCACAGGCTGACATTCTGTTCATTATGGAAACTTGGCTTTCAGACTCCTCCCTGACTGATGTTGAGACTGCAACCCCGTAGACCCAACAGGAGAGGAGGAGGGATGGTGATTGCATGTAAATAAGTTATTCAATGCTCCATGTTCACAGCTAAGGAGATAGGAGGGGCAAAGGCCACGGGTTTTGTTTATCCTTCACTCCCCAGAAGTCGCTAGCTGGTGGACTCCTGGCCACTATGGAGATTTTATTAAATCACTTGATGTGACGTTGGTCCATCTCATTGGGCAATATGCACATTGTATTGTACTAAGTGATTTTAATATTCACCCTGACTGTGGACTAGCCAACGACACTATAGCTTTTTTGGATAGAATGTCTTCTTTGAAACTCCCTCAATTAGTCTCCGCTACTATGCATCATGCTGGCCACATGATCAATTTTATTTTTTCCAAGTTCCCTATGTTTGTTAGGGATCCTTGTTCCTTATTATGGTCTGGTCTCTCGCTTATTAAATTCCATTGACGGGCTGATATTAAGTCTAATCAGGGATGTCTATCTCTTGCTGACTTATGCTGATGACATCCAGCTTTTCCTCTCTTTCGTGAGGGCGGCTGAGGTTGTCTGCTGTCCTCTCAAGGCGTGCCTCACTGCGGTTTTTAAATGGCTTTGTGCCAGTCAGTCATTTAATGTGTAGTACGGATAAGACTGAGATTCTTCTATTTGAGTGGGTTCTTTCATGAGAATTGATGGCTAAATTGTTGGCATGATAGGGACCCACTTGCACCCTCAATGGTTGTAAAATGTAAGTTTGATAACCTCCTACCCTTTCAGTTGCAAGTGTCTGTTATGGTGGGAAATTACTTTCGAACTTTATGAGCCTTAAAGAAATTCCTTCGTCTCCTTCCTCTGAATTCTAGGAAGACGGTGGTCCATGCCCTTATTATGTCTAGGCTGGACTATGCTAATGTCTTATATTTGGGCCTCCCTGACTATTTGATCACTAGACTTCAGGTTGTTCACAAAGCTGCCGCCTGGCTCATTCTTAGGCTTCCACGTCAGTCACCCATATTTCCTAATTTGTGCTCCTTACATTGGCTTCCCGAAAAGAGAATTCTATACAAATCTTGAGTCATGGCTCATAGGGGCTTGTCCGTAGTTGGCCCTTAGTATCTGACAAGAAGACTGCGTCTTTACTCTCCGGTTTCTCATTAACATTTTGACTACAGTCCCTAGAATCCAACAGGTCAGGAGGAGTGGACGCTCCTTCTCCTATCTGGCCGCTGAGGCCTGGAATCAACGTCTGCTCAAACTACACTCTCTTAGTTCTGAGTCTATTTTCAGAAAATACATTTAAACCTGGTTATGTCCAGTGGCTTAACTGTCCTCTTGCTGTTAGTCATTAGTGCCGGGACTGCGCATTATAAATCTTTTTAATCTATTCACTCGTTCATTTTTTACTGTACTTTTGAATATCGAGTGCATGAATATTGTGGCACACTAATATAGCAATCAAAATATTGAGGAGCAAGACATTGAAAGGTAAGTGCAAATATGAAAGTATAGAGGTAGTATTCATAATTCCACAGTATGTACCTTGAAGATATATATATAATATATTCACTGAAAAAACCATAGGTTTCATGCACGTTATAGTTAGGAATTGGCATTTAAAAAACCTTTGAAATTCACTGAAAAAAAACCAAAGGTTTCAGGGGCATTATGGTTAGGAATTGGCATTTAAAAAACCTTAGAAATTCACTGAAAAAACCATGGGTTTCAGGGGTGTTATAGTTAGCTGGACATTTCCCTCGTACAAATCCATTGAAATTCCCCTGTTATAGTTAGTTCAGCTAACTATAACTCGCGCCCCCGCAATGCACTGCTGATGACGTCACATATTACATCACTCATGACATGGTCAGTGACATCACTGATGACATCTCAAATTACATCACTGATGACATCATCCAGTGACTGTGTGTTTCTGTAAATTTTAAATATGTTTTATATATTTATAGTGAAAGGCCTGTGGAAGAATGAGTGGCTGTACAAGTGTGTGAATGGATGATTTTCTAGGTGCGTAACTGACTCTATAAGTGAGTCATTAAATGTATCTTACAGCAGACTAGTGACTAAACTGTGTGAATGTCTGTATGTGCCTGTGTGCTGGTGTATAAGTGGCTGCATGGTTTTGTGAATAGCTTTATGAGTGTCTATATGGGTTATCGATTGGTTGTCTGAGTATCTGTATGGGTGCCTGAGTGTTTGTGTGGGTAGGGTGTGTGTGACTCTGTGACTAGATGTGTGAGTGGGTGATTCAGTGGGTGCATGGTTTTAAGAATGCATCTGTGATGAACTGTATGGTTGAGTGAGTGTATGTATGGGTGTGTTAGTGATTGAATGTATATCTCAGTTGTACATGTGTCAGTAACTACATATGTGAAACGCAGTGTATATGTGTGTAAGAGTATATAACTATCTATATGTGAGAGTGTGTGATTTTGGGAGTGGCTGTTTACACCATAGTGCAAGGAAATCTGTGTCATGTGCTGTTTGTTTTTCTGCAGGAAGAGACAGAATTTGTTAGTATTTTTATGAGTAAGTGAACTTGAGTGTTTTTAACTGTATAGGTGAGTAAATTTTACTGTGATTAATTATTTGCATGACTGACTAGATGTATCAGTACCTCAATGGATGATTGGCGGTGTGTGAGTGTCTATATAGGTCTATAAATGCACAGAGTGACTGTAAGTATGAGTGACTGTACAGGTGAGTGAGTGGAGATGTATGTAGACCTAAAAGTCAATGAGTGTGTGAGTAGTTATTGGTATTGGAGTATCTATGGTTGTCAAAATGGCCGTCTGAAATTTTGAGTCGGTGTATCAAAGGTTATATTAGGGTGTGAGAAGATGCACTAATTTATCAGATGGATGACGTCATCAGTGATGTCATCAGTGATGTAATTTGAGATGTCATCAGTGATGTCATCAGTGATGTCACTGACCATGTCATGAGTGATGTAATATGTGACGTCATCAGCAGTGCATTGCGGGGGCGCGAGTTATAGTTAGCTGAGCTAACTATAACAGGGGAATTTCAATGGTTTTGTACGAGGGAAATGTAACTATATATATAACACCCCTGAAACCTATGTTTTTTTCAGTGAATTTCTAAGGTTTTTTAAATGCCAATTCCTAACTATAACGCCCCTGAAACCTTTGGTTTTTTTCAGTGAATTTCAAAGGTTTTTTAAATGCCAATTCCTAACTATAACGTGCATGAAACCTATGGTTTTTTCAGTGAATATATATATATATTCACTGAAAAAACCATAGGTTTCACACACGTTATAGTTAGCTGGACATTTTGCTCGTAAAAAACCAATAAAATTCCCCCGTTATAGTTAGTTCAGCTAACTATAACTCGCGCGCCCGCAAACCACTGCTGATGACGTCACATATTACATCACTCATGACATGGTCAGTGACATCACTGATGACATCACTGATGACATCTCAAATGACATCACTGATGACATCACTGATGACATCATCCAGTGAGTATGTGTTTTTGAAAAATTTCAATATGTTTAATATATATAGGGAAAGGCCTGTTTAAGAATGAGTGGGTGTACAAGTGTGTAAATGGATGATTTTCTGTGGTGCATAACATGATTCTTTAAGTTAGTCATTAAATGTATCTTACTGCAGACTAGTGACTAAACTGTGTAAATGTATGTATGTGTCTGTATGTTGGTGTATAAGTGGCTGCATGGTTTTGAGAACAGCTATATGAGTCTCTACATGGGTAATTGATTTGTTGTCTAAGTATCTGTATGGGTTCATGTATGTTTGTGTGGGTAGGGTGTGTGTCACTCTATGCATAGATGTGTGAGTGGGTGATTCTATGGGTGCATAGCTTTAAGACTGCATCTGTGATGGACTGTATGGTTGGGTGAGTGTATGTATAGGTGTGTTAGGGATTGAATGTATATCTCAGTGGTACATGTGTGACTAACTACATATGTGAAAGGCAGTATATATGCGTGTAAGAGTATATAAGTGGGTAGATGTGAGAGTGTGTGATTGTGAGAGTGACTGTATGGATGAGTGTGTGCTTGAATCAATGATTCTCTAAGAGCGTAAGAATGTGATACTATTTTTATGAGTAAGTGAACTTGAGTGTGTTTTACTGCCTAGCTCAGTAAATGGGAGTGTGATTATTTGCATGATTGAGTAAGTGTGAGAGTACCTGTATGGATGATTGGTAGTGTGTGAGTGTCTATATAGGTGTGTGTATAAATTCATATGATACTTTTGTATGGAGTGACTGTAAGTATGAGTGACTGTACAGGTGAGTGTGTGGAGGTGTATGTAGACCTAAGAGTTAATAATTGGGTATGTAGTTATTGGTATTGCAGTATGTATGGTTTTGAGAATGAAACTCTTACATTTTTAGTCGGTGTATCAAAGGTTATATTAGAGTGTGAGAAGATGTGCTACTCTATCACAAGGATGATGTCATCAGTGATGTCATCAGTGATGTCATTTGAGATGTCATCAGTGATGTCATCAGTAATGTCACTGACCATGTCATGAGTGATGTAATATGTGACGTCATCAGCAGTGGATTGCGGGCACGCGAGTTATAGTTAGCTGAACTAACTATAACGGGGGAATTTCATTGTTTTTTTACGAGTAAAATGTCCAGCTAACTATAACGTGTGTGAAACCTATGGTTTTTTCAGTGAATTTGCAAGGTTTTTTAAATGCTAATTCCTAACTATAACGTGTGTGAAACCTATGGTTTTTTCAGTGAATTTGCAAGGTTTTTTAAATGCTAATTCCTAACTAGAACGTGTGTGAAACCTATGGTTTTTTGAGTGAATTTCAAAGGTTTTTTAAATGCTAATTTTTTTTTTTTTTTAATTATATTTTTTAAATATTTCTTTTTCAAAAACTTCCCTATGTATACATTTATATATTATCTGTATCCTTTAATTTGGTGTGGCTCATTTTTTAAAGTTTTAATTAAGATAAAGTTGAACAGCATAGTTAATATCTTCTATTAACCTCTTCAGTGCCCCTCACTTTCCCCGCCCTGTGCCGGGCGTTGCATTAGCGGGCGGGGTTCATGACGAGATAGTCTCGTCATGGGCACAGCGCAACCGTGCTCCATGACGAGACTATCTCATCATGGGCACTGAAGGGGTTAAGTTAAGTCCACTTTTTTTTTTTTTATATAAATTCTTGGGGTGCGCGCTCAGACCGCGCACCTAGTACGTTTGCGTACATTTTTCATGAATTCCGGCGTACCTTATTTACGTACGCATACATACGTTTTACTGCGCGCTCGGAGCGCGCACCTAGTACGTTTGCGTACATTTTTTATGACTTCCGGCGTACGTTATTTACGTACACATACATACGTTTTACTGCGCGCTAGGAGCGCGCACCTAGTACGCATGCGTACGTACGCATGCTTACGTGCGTCGTGCGTACTCCACGCGGTACACTTCCGTATACGCGTAGAGTACGCGCGCTGACGTTTACGCATACGCGCGTGCTGCGTATGCGCGTTACGCACGCGCATAGTACGTAAGCGCATGCGCGCATAGGCGTTCGCGCATGCGTAATTGTACCGTGCGCGCAGGGAGCTTGCTCGGTGCGCGCACCTTGGGGTATGTGATGAATAAAACAACACTTCTAATTGGTTTTCATTACTTTCAGTTTCAGATTGTTTCAACACCACACCCAATACCCTCATGGCAAGTCATGTGATCCAGAAACATCACTTTTCATTGGTTCAAAGTACTTTCAGTTCCAGATTCTTCCAAAATCACACCCACCCCCCTCATTGTTAGTTCTGATTCCCTAGGAGAAGGAGCTAATCTGTGTGTTGAGATACAATGGCAGAGCAGCAGCCATCTTCTGAGAGTGAGCAGGACACTCTTGAGAGACAGAGGCAGAGGAAGCAGAAAGACTCCTTTATATGGCAGTTTTTCACTTTTCCTGAGGGACAAAAGAAGGTGAATGCACCAAAGGTCACCTGCAAACTGTGTCAGCGCGTCTTGTCACGTGGGAATCCTAACAAGAAGTATTCTTTTAGTATTCATACTATGACGAGGCACGTTGAGGCAATGCATCCAGTGACTTTTCGTCGAGCTTCTGGAGCAAACCCTCCACCTGCTCAGCCGACGACATCTGCAGCAGCTCAGCCGAGCACATCTTCGGCAGCTCAGGCAAGCACTTCTTCTGCAGTGGTGCCTTCACCTTCTTCCACACCTCTGGATATTCGTCCTTGTTTTGGGAGGATGAGTACACACTGCATGGATTGTGGTCTTCTTATTTCTTTGGGTGAGAGCAGTATTGATCTCATTCAAAGAAAATTTGAGGAGCATCCTTGCGAGAGGCCATAATTTTCTTATTTTTTTTTTCGTTTTTCTCTTCCACTGTCCCTACATTAACTCAAGGGCTCTTTTAAGAGCCACCTAAAATCAAAACACCACAACTTGTTTTTTAGAATCTATTTCTTTTTTTTTTTTTTTAGACTGCGCGCACCCAGCGCGCACCCAATGGGTTTTTAAAAAAAAAAAAAATCATTTTTTTCACCTTTACTAAACCCCTAAGAGAGGGGAGTGGCAAAGTAATTAAAAAGAGATGGTGTACATTTCACAGATGAAGGGAAGAGAGTCTTCCTATTAAACTTTAAACTCTGCATCAGTATTTATGTATAGGTACCCAAAAAACATAATAGCTCATTTTAGTGCTGCATTTGAATTGGCTGTATTTACAAGGAGAGGAAAAGACACACAGAGAGGCTTATCTTCTCCTTGTAAATATGGATGAGCACCCTGCGCCACTAGTTCGTCAAGAAAATTGACGTAGTGGTGGCGCAGGTGGCTTGTAAATGTGCCCCAGAGATGTTAAGGAAATTAAGAGTAAAACAGACAAACCAAGAGTGACAGATACAGACACAGAGAGCAAACAACTGAGAAGGAGTAAGGCAGTTAAAAAGACTAAGACATATGGATACAGAAAAAGAAACATGGATGAAAAATTAGTGATGGAGGTAGTAAAGGTAGGGGAGTAGTATAGAAGGAGTGAGGAAGTTACAAAAGAGTAGTAAAGCAGGAAGAGAGAGTGAGAAGAGAAATGAGAATAGTAGAGTAAGGAGAGGTGAAGAAAAGGAAGCATGAAACGAAACCAGTGACACATACAGATATGTTAAACTTACCTGACCATCAAAATAAATAATTTAGAATTAAATGTTTTTATTTAATTGCAAAGATAACTGAATAACATCTTCTAAATTTTCTTTCTAGTTCTGAAAAAAAGAAAAAAAGTATTAATATTCAACAATACACTTTATTAAACAGTACATGTTTTTTCATATTTAGCAAGCAATTTTTTGCCCTTTTTTTGCTGTTTTCAGAATGTTTTGATTTTCACTGAAAATAGGGAAATCAATTCTATTCATCATTTAACAGCGGGCAAAAAAAAAACAATCTGAAAGATTGTTTAAAAAAGCCCCAAATGTATCCTCACTAAAACATACTTTAATAGAAATGTTAAAAATACCTTTTAAGAAGAATAACAATTTCCAAAAAATAACGTCTGTAAACCTTGTTGCAAAAGAACATTTTCCAAAATAATATCTGTCAAAGAAGTCCACAATTGTTTGTTTTACCTTTCCTTACGGCCAAATGGTAAGTTTAAAATCTCTTTTGAGCGAAATATCCAATTTAAATCCTTTTAAATTTTAATAATGCTTTCTTCCAATGATGATGTTAGTATTTAAAATTTGGGTTTCAGAAAAATTAGGTAACAATTGGGTAAATCATAAGGCAAACGTTGCTTGAAAATCAATTGAGAATCATTACACAGTGTCCATCCTTTTTCACATTTAAGATAAACTGTGTAATGACCAGAAGTTATAGAAGGTCCATCATGAAAAATTATTTAAACTGCAACAAAAGTTTTTCCAGATATTGATAATTGTTGTCCTGTAAACTTCTTTATTAAAGTGTCCAATTTTGAACCATCAGCTCTACAACGTTGCATCATTAAAATTACATACTGTCCATATTTCTTTAAAAATAACGTTGACAACATGTCTGATTTACATTGAGAACATTCCATGTTGTGATTAGCATCTTTAACTAATTTACTAAAAGTCACTGTTTTACTCTCTGGTAATGGTAAATATATGAACCTTTCAGAATCAACATTACTACTGCTTGTGTTCATACAGTTATCACAACAATGTTCCCATTTATAAGAGACACCAAATACATTTTCTACTTCTACCCCTTCATCTTCCAGTACCATCAGGATATACATCAAGAATTCCTGTGCATCTTGCTGGACATTTTGTGTAAACTGTGTACGTCCAGAACATACATCTAAAAGATTTCTAACATCAGAAGCACTTTCTATTTTAGTTTTATCAGTACTCAGCTTCTCATAGAGGAGACTCAGCAAAGAACAGAATCTTTTTTCATGATTTAGTGTTATCTGCTCTTGCAAAAATTCAAGATAAAATACAACATTCAGCACTACATTTGCGTAGCAGTTGACACCAGAGCTATTTTCAAAATGACAACCAACAACCTCTTCCACACTGTCCTTTTTCTTTTTGCTTGCAGTCACATCACTATCTTTTTGTTTTCTCTTCTGTACATCCTCATTACAGATATCCTCAAATCACCTTTTCCGACAAACAACACGTTTTTCAAACACAGGATACTGACCTAAATGAGAAGCATAGCTTCTTCTTAATCTATTATACTCCTTTACACAGTTTGCATCAGCACTTACTTTTGAGTCATCAAAGTCTATCATGAATAAACCAGATAATTTTTTCACGCGTGACAAAGCAACATATGCCATACCTTCTTTAACCTCTTGAGTGCCCATGACGAGATGGTCTCGTCATGGGCCGCGGTTGCGCTGTGCCCATGACGAGACTATCTCGTCATGAGCCCCGCCCGCTAATGAAACGCCCGGCACAGGGCGTGGAAAGGGCGGGGCACTCAAGGGGTTAAACACACTAGATCCAATGTTTACAAAAGCACTATCTACAGTTAATGTTTGAGACTTGTGAATAGTTACAGCATATGCTAGAGAAAATGGAAACTGCTTCCTACGCACATATAAGTCTTTCACAAGCAAGTAACGAACTGAACAACGACAAATGTCTTTAACCTCTTGTATCTGATCAAATTTTATTTTTAAACATTCAATTCCAACTTTTTTCTGGTAATTAATAAAACCCACAACTCTTCCCATAGCTCCATTCACTAAACCTTTCTCTACATCCAAATTCCGTCTTAAAATTACTCTACAGTTCATACACACATAAAGATTCTTTTCCAAACCTGCTGTTTTTTAAATGTTTTTCTCCAGAGAATCCAATTTAGTACCCAATTTGCCTGTCAATATAACAGTTATTCGTTCATGTTCTATTTTATCCACAGCTTCCAGTTTTATAATCTCTTCATTTTCCAATTTCAAAAGTTCTTGATTGAATACAGAACATTCATGTAGTGTTGGCATTAAGCAGATTACAGTATTTTTTTCTGCAATTTCCTTGTATATTTTCTCTGGAACTATTTGTTCTGTTGGAAACAAATTACTCAGCAATTGACTCTGTAATGCTTTTCTGCCATGTTCTGTGAGTAGTCCAATTCTTATATCTTTCAGAATACTTGCATAGTCCTCATCATTGGCTTGCCTCATATTGGTAATGAGTTCCTTATACTCAAAATATGTCCAAATATTTACATTGCCTATACTTCCTAATGACTTTTTTGTGTCTTCATGTGTAAGTGTATGGAATACCGGTTGTCCTTTAACTTGAGTAAGTTGCAAAAGATCTCCAAAAACTATGACGTGTCTTCCTCCAAATAGGACGTCAAAGTCTGTCTTCAGAATTTGCTGCATTCTTAAATGCACAAAGGCAAGCATTAAGTTTGATACCATGCTTACCTCATCAATAATCAGTACTTTCATTTTTTTCAATACTCTTGAAACTTCCAAGCATGCTTCTCCTGCTAGTTTGTGGTACTGTATTTTGTTCTCATGCTCTACTGGTAACATTAGCAAACGATGTAAGGTAACTCCTTTGATGTTATACGCTGCTAACCCAGTTGGAGCAGTAACAACACAAGACAAAATGGAATCCATTTTCTTCTGTAGGTAGCTTCTAATTACATTAATTAAGAAACCTTTTCCAGTTCCTGCTTGTCCACTTACATACATTCTCATTGGTTCAAAAGATGTGCATGAGCACTCTTTATTTTCATGTAGTAATCCGTGATCAATTTTTTGTCTGACTTCTTCATAAATTTGTTTTTGTTCTTCATTCAGTTGCTCCTCCAAATATTTTAAGTCTACTAAATCTTCCTGAGCTTGATTCATAGCTGTTTCCACTTCGTTCATAGCTATTGCTGCTTCATTTTCGATGATCGGTTGTCCTAGAGGATCTTGACTAAATGTCCCAGAACTTTGACTGTCTTGAGAACTGTCTCTAGCTACTTCAGCTGCAATTGTTGCTTCTTGTTCAATTTCTTCATTTAACATTTGAACATAAGTTGTGAAAGTACTGCATTTGACGCTGTCTTTGCTAGCATTGAAGGAATCTTCATAGCTCTGAAATTCTCCAAGTAGTTCGTCCTCTGAACGCCATGGTTTAAACAGCTGCAAAAGTGCCAAGTAGTAAAATTCCTTTTTATCAGGAGTGTCGCAACTCAGCTTCCGGTGATTTATCAAACTTCCTTTTGTTTGCTTCACCAAACATCCTTCCTCACCAATGACTTCATATTTTCCATTGTTGATATCTTCTGTGACACTCCGTTTAAAAATAAAGTTCTGCAGCACTTCATAGAGACGCATGTTCTCAAGGTGATGACTTCTTTGTGGATAATATGTGTCCAACATGTTTGTTCTTAAAATGTCTGTACTTTCTGGTTCGAACTCTGCTAAATATTCAATTTCTCGAATAGATTTCAGTACCCGATTTCGCATTCCTGCAAGGCCTAAACTTGCCCAAATTATTCTTCTGGATTTTGAGTACAGACTTGCAGATGATAACCTATCTGAGCATTCGTAGGATCCAATTTCTCGATGCGATAACATCTTTAAACTGAAACTGAATAGCTTCTTACTGACAGTCTTCTCGTGAGAAATCTCTTCCCACATTTCCTTCAATTCCGTTTTCTCAGATTTAGTGATGTAAGATGTGACATAGCGAGCAACAGCAATAGAATTGTCAGCTACATACTGAATATCCATCTTAGCATTCCACATGGATAAAATGACTGGGTTGTAGTCATTTATATATTTTGACTCTTCTTTTCTTCTTAGGTTGTAGGTATTCTTCGGCGATTTTCTTGTAATGGTATGTCGCACAGCTGACATAAAACTGTTTACTCTTCCTTTTGAAAGAACAGGTCGTGGAAATCCAAATCGACATTTTGTGTAGAATTTATCTTTACTCTTGTACTTTCGTCGACAGTATTTTCCACACCGATGACTTTGGAAACGTAAAACTTGCTCTTTTAAATTTTTCTCTTCTGTGCTTTTAGGTATAGCACATGTTGCATATCCTTCGATGAAACTTAAAACTGCATAATCAGAATCTGTTCCAAATTTTGGAGCATCCTTGATCCACAACAGCATATGAATATGAGGAGCACCTCTGGCTTGGTACTCTTTTCTCCAAAAGAAATCCACAACTTCTCCAAGAGGTGGATTTTTTTATTGCAGATGAAGGACATCATAGCCTCAAATCTATGATTGAAATATCTACAAACATTAACCGGATCCAATGAGCACAATTCTCCTGCTTTCTTGTATTGGATGTTTTCAATATTTGAATTTGCCTCTCGAAGAAAATCCAGAAGATCATCCCAAGCGTACTCAGCACAGCTTAGGGTAAGGAACCATGTAGAAGTTCCTAAATTCCGTAACATACATTTCAATTCTCCATGGCGTCGGTACCAATATTCATTCGTCCCGTCCTGACAAGCCATCAAATTGATCAATTGAGATTCCAAATGATCATCTCGCTGTTGCACTTTGTTCATAAAATCCTTTGCAGTCACATTACGTAGATGTACTCCAGTTTTCAAAATGTGATTTACTGCATAAGATAGTGCTGACAAGTCACTTTCAAATAAAAGATGGAACAAATAAGGAATACTTTGACGAAATCTCGGATCTTCTGCATATAGTCTTGTAGTCCGATACTCAGAAGCAGGAATCTGTACTGGACGTTCATCATATCGTCCTCCTTCTCCTGTAGGAAACAGCTGGGGAAAACAACGAGCTTCCAAGCTCTCCTCCCATACACTCACGGGAATTCCTTGTGCTTTCTTCATCTGAAACAGATCAATAGCGTTTCCCATAACTTCTTTAGAATGTAGAGGATGTATGCTGAAATGTTCATAAATTTCTTCTTCTTTTGACTTATCCACTTTTTCAAGTTGCCCAGTTGGTATTCCTGTGTCTTCTAGTATTTCTTCTTCATCTTCATCCATATACATGGCTTCATACCATTTATTATTTTTTTTCAAATACAAATTTGCTCTTTGTACTTTTCGTACATCCACCAGCTCCTGCCAAATTTTCTTATTCTTTGTAGGTACACCATTAACCAGAATAACTAATGGTTCAGTTTCCAAAGTATCTGCATCAATTGTTTCCATATTTTTTTTCAAATCCAATGGCAAATAGACAACTCTTCCTTTTAAACCTCTTTGTAAATCCGAAGGAGGTAATTTACCAGTTTTTGGCTCCATACGCACTATGGTCTGGAACGGATGGACACATTGAATGAGTATAGACTCATACGTATTTAAATCAGAAAGTTCTGGAGGAATATCAACCAATTCTAAATTATTATGTACAGCTCTAGCTGGCATTCTATTTTCTTCTAACTTCACCCAAATCTTCACCCAAATCAAAACAATTTTCCAGAAATATATATGTTGCAAAATCTTTCCACTTATAATTATCTTCATTTTCACTTTTTTTATACAGATCAACATTTCTTGTTTGATTTTTGTAATGGCTTCTCCGGCAACATATACAAGTAATATTTGGTCTTTCATTAGAGATGATAGCAAATTTTGTCATTTCATCATCAAAATTTTTACTAACAGTGAGTTCTACATTCTCTTCCACATTTTCATCAATAACTATGTCATTTGCTGCACTTTCTTGTTCTGGACCAAAGTAACAAAACTGAATTTCATCAGTAACCTTCACTACATCTGATACAGATCCACGGAACAGAGCATTATTCAACTCATTTAACTTTAGTGCTGGACTTTTAGCAAAATACAATGTTCTCACAAACTTTCTCATTTCAATATGATGAACAGCCAGCATCCTAAAATGGTGAAAAACACTTTGACACACTTTCCTAGATAGACAAGCCAGAGAATGTCCTTGCAAACCAGTATTCTCTCTCACTCTGCATGGATCTAGTCTTTGAAGCACCTTAATTTTCTGTTTAACACTCTTTTTACTATATTCTCTTAGAAAGTCACGTAATTTATCAATAGATTCCTGACGCACAGTACAAATACTACTACAATTCCAAGTGTACACTGGGGCTTTAGGACGTCTTCCCATAACCTCATCAGCCATCACTTGTTCCTCATTTCTTGGAACCATTTTCTCCTTTTCCATTACACAACCATCCTTAACTTCATAAGCTCTACCATTGGTGTCAACTGCATGCAACAAACTATTACTTTGAAGATAACTCTCTTCATTAAAAAATGGTTCAGTACTTGAACTATGTTTCCATTCTCCTAAGAACACTTTACAAAAGTTTTTTTTTTTTACTTCTCTTTTCCTTTTGCTTTGTGACTTCATTGCATTCACTAATATATCTAATCTACGCATCCTGTTCAAAATTAAAATGAATAGTTTTTTTTTATTTCTAATGCCTTGATAGCAATACTTTCAATACATTTCTTTTTCTTATAAAATTTTGATTTCTTCTTATATTTTTTCACATCCTTCAGCAAATTTAACATCACTCTTCTCTGAAACATTTTTCGACAAATGTTTTTAAAATCTATTTTCCGTGTTAAGTCACTCTTCCTAACTTCTGAGTCTATATTAGCATTTTCTTTTTGCTGACGACTCTGTTGTTGTTTTGTACTTGAAACACTGTTTGAATGTATCTTTCGATCATTTTTTTTTTGAAGATATTTTTTAAAAATTCTTTAGTTTGCTTACCAGAAGACTTTTTCTGTTTTCCAACACGTGCTTCGCCTCCTATTTTTTTTTATCAGTCGTCTTCAAATATAGTTGTTGTTTCTTTTCTTTTCTTTTTCTAGACTTTATAGGCATCTTTATATTTTTTCACTGTTGCTCACCAATACCTGCAAAAAACTAAAAAAAATACCTTTATGTAATTTAAATTCATTACATTTTAAAAAAAAAAACTTTTCAAATCCTATCACATGAGCTGATCCTTTCCTACGAGTGAAACTCTTACAAAATAGAAGAAACATGAATTAAATCTCTGACAACAATTCCTGTGTGCACACAGACTCATGGTCTCATTCTAGGCAGAAAGCGATATTTCCTTTGGCAATTTGAAAGCACATTTACTACTAGGGTAGAGCAAGTGATAATTACTGTAACAGCCTGACACATGTTCCTTCTAGTTTAGACAGGCAGAAAGGAGCACATGTCCTAACAGCTCCTTGAGACCATGACCATGTGTTAGAGGGTGACTGATTAGACTAGAGCAAAGGAAATGAGCCTTGGTGACGTTGAATCTGTTTGCGTTACACACTGCTATCTGAAACAGCACACAGAGCTGACTATTATGCATGGGAGTGTAGCAGAAGCTGCTGCGTGTGTGCAAAGAGTGTGTTTCTGGAGACTGTGTATTGTCAGCTGCAAGAGAGATCTGCATGGAGACTCCCACAACTGCATGAAGAGTACAGACATGTGTGTAAGAGTACATGTGTGGTAAGGGTTAATTGGAGTTTTCAACATGTAGGAACCACCTCAGCCATTGCAAGAATTGATGAAAAATCTACCATGCTATTTTCAAATGTGTTTGCATTTGCCTCACATTTTTGAGATACTGATTTCTGCTGAGTGCTAACCAACACATTGGAAGAAAACAAGCTCGGCCTTTCCTGAATGTGCAAGTTTTACAGAACAACAGCAACACAAATTAAAACGCTGACAACAATTCCTGTGTGCACACAGGCTCATGGTCTGATTCTAGGCAGAAAGCGATATTTCCTTTGGCAATTTGAAAGCACATTTACTACTGGGGTAGAGCAAGTGCTAATTACTGTAACAGCCTGACACATGTTCATTCTAGTTTAGACAGGCAGAAAGGAGCACATGTCCTAACAGGTCCTTGAGACCATGACCATGTGTTAGAGGGTGAGTGATTAGACTAGAGCAAAGGAAATGAGCCTTGGTGACGTTGAATCTGTTTGCGTTACACACTGCTATCTGAAACACCACACAGAGCTGACTATTACGCATGGGAGTGTAGCAGAAGCTGCGTGTGTGCAAAGAGTGTGTTTCTGGAGACTGTGTATTGTCAGCTGCAAGAGAGATCTGCATGGAGACTCCCACAACTGCATGAAGAGTACAGACATGTGTGTAAGAGTACATATGTGGTAAGGGTTAATTGGAGTATTCAACATGTAGGAACCACCTCAGCCATTGTAAGAATTGATGAAAAATCTACCATGCTATTTTCAAATGTGTTTGCATTTGCCTCACATTTTTGAGATACTGATTTCTTTTGAGTGCTAACCAATACATTGGAAGAAAACAAGCTGGGCCTTTCCTGAATGTGCAAGTTTTACAGAACAACAGCAACACAAATTAAAACGCTGACAACAATTCCTGTGTGCACACAGACTCATGGTCTGATTCTAGGCAGAAAGCGATATTTCCTTTGGCAATTTGAAAGCACATTTACTACTGGGGTAGAGCAAGTGATAATTACTGTAACAGCCTGACACATGTTCCTTCTAGTTTAGACAGGCAGAAAGGAGCACATGTCCTAACAGCTCCTTGAGACCATGACCATGTGTTAGAGGGGGAATGATTAGACTAGAGCAAAGGAAATGAGCCTTGGTGACGTTGAATCTGTTTGCGTTACACACTGCTATCTGAAACAGCACACAGAGCTGACTATTACGCATGGGAGTGTAGCAGAAGCTGCTGCGTGTGTGCAAAGAGTGTGTTTCTGGAGACTGTGTATTGTCAGCTGCAAGAGAGATCTGCATGGAGACTCCCACAACTGCATGAAAAGTACAGACATGTGTGTAAGAATACATGTGTGGTAAGGGTTAATTTGAGTTTTCAACATGTAGGAACCACCTCAGCCATTGCAAGAATTGATGAAAAATCTACCATGCTATTTTCAAATGTGTTTGCATTTGCCTCACATTTTTGAGATACTGATTTCTGCTGAGTGCTAACCAACACATTGGAAGAAAACAAGCTCGGCCTTTCCTGAATGTGCAAGTTTTACAGAACAACAGCAACACAAATTAAAACGCTGACAACAATTCCTGTGTGCACACAGGCTCATGGTCTGATTCTAGGCAGAAAGCGATATTTCCTTTGGCAATTTGAAAGCACATTTACTACTGGGGTAGAGCAAGTGATAATTACTGTAACAGCCTGACACATGTTCATTCTAGTTTAGACAAGCAGAAAGGAGCACATATCCTAACAGCTCCTTGAGACCATGACCATGTGTTAGAGGGTGAGTGATTAGACTAGAGCAAAGGAAATAAGCCTTGGTGACGTTGAATCTGTTTGCGTTACACACTGCTATCTGAAACACCACACAGAGCTGACTATTACGCATGGGAGTGTAGCAGAAACTGCTGCGTGTGTGCAAAGAGTGTGTTTCTGGAGACTCTGTATTGTCAGCTGCAAGAGAGATCTGCATGGAGACTCCCACAACTGCATGAAGAGTACAGACATGTGTGTAAGAGTACATGTGTGGTAAGGGTTAATTGGAGTTTTCAACATGTAGGAACCACCTCAGCCATTGCAAGAATTGATGAAAAATCTACCATGCTATTTTCAAATGTGTTTGCATTTGCCTCACATTTTTGAGATACTGATTTCTGCTGAGTGCTAACCAACACATTGGAAGAAAACAAGCTCGGCCTTTCCTGAATGTGCAAGTTTTACAGAACAACAGCAACACAAATTAAAACGCTGACAACAATTCCTGTGTGCACACAGGCTCATGGTCTGATTCTAGGCAGAAAGCGATATTTCCTTTGGCAATTTGAAAGCACATTTACTACTGGGGTAGAGCAAGTGATAATTACTGTAACAGCCTGACACATGTTGCTTCTAGTTTAGACAGGCAGAAAGGAGCACATGTCCTAACAGGTCCTTGAGACCATGACCATGTGTTAGAGGGTGAGTGATTAGACTAGAGCAAAGGAAATGAGCCTTGGTGACGTTGAATCTGTTTGCGTTACACACTGCTATCTGAAACACCACACAGAGCTGACTATTACGCATGGGAGTGTAGCAGAAGCTGCGTGTGTGCAAAGAGTGTGTTTCTGGAGACTGTGTATTGTCAGCTGCAAGAGAGATCTGCATGGAGACTCCCACAACTGCATGAAGAGTACAGACATGTGTGTAAGAGTACATATGTGGTAAGGGTTAATTGGAGTATTTAACATGTAGGAACCACCTCAGCCATTGTAAGAATTGATGAAAAATCTACCATGCTATTTTCAAATGTGTTTGCATTTGCCTCACATTTTTGAGATACTGATTTCTTTTGAGTGCTAACCAATACATTGGAAGAAAACAAGCTGGGCCTTTCCTGAATGTGCAAGTTTTACAGAACAACAGCAACACAAATTAAAACGCTGACAACAATTCCTGTGTGCACACAGACTCATGGTCTGATTCTAGGCAGAAAGCGATATTTCCTTTGGCAATTTGAAAGCACATTTACTACTGGGGTAGAGCAAGTGATAATTACTGTAACAGCCTGACACATGTTCCTTCTAGTTTAGACAGGCAGAAAGGAGCACATGTCCTAACAGCTCCTTGAGACCATGACCATGTGTTAGAGGGGGAATGATTAGACTAGAGCAAAGGAAATGAGCCTTGGTGACGTTGAATCTGTTTGCGTTACACACTGCTATCTGAAACAGCACACAGAGCTGACTATTACGCATGGGAGTGTAGCAGAAGCTGCTGCGTGTGTGCAAAGAGTGTGTTTCTGGAGACTGTGTATTGTCAGCTGCAAGAGAGATCTGCATGGAGACTCCCACAACTGCATGAAAAGTACAGACATGTGTGTAAGAATACATGTGTGGTAAGGGTTAATTTGAGTTTTCAACATGTAGGAACCACCTCAGCCATTGCAAGAATTGATGAAAAATCTACCATGCTATTTTCAAATGTGTTTGCATTTGCCTCACATTTTTGAGATACTGATTTCTGCTGAGTGCTAACCAACACATTGGAAGAAAACAAGCTCGGCCTTTCCTGAATGTGCAAGTTTTACAGAACAACAGCAACACAAATTAAAACGCTGACAACAATTCCTGTATGCACACAGACTCATGGTCTCATTCTAGGCAGAAAGCGATATTTCCTTTGGCAATTTGAAAGCACATTTACTACTGGGGTAGAGCAAGTGTTAATTACTGTAACAGCCTGACACATGTTCCTTCTATTTTAGACAAGCAGAAAGGAGCACATGTCCTAACAGCTCCTTGAGTCCATGACCATGTGTTAGAGGGTGACTGATTAGACTAGAGTGTTACAAAAAACAAGCTGCCCCTTTCCTGCGAGTGCAAGGGTAATAGAGCAAAACCAACCGGAATGAAATCTCTGTTTACATTTCCTGTGTGCTCACTGTCTCATGGTATGATTCTAGGTAGAAAACAGTATTCCTGGGTGATACCAGTACACATTAACTTATAATGAAGACATACTCCATAATATATAACATGTTCAAGCCACTTAAATATCTTCCTTAACATAAAATGTAAAACACAACTTTTAAAGTGGTAGGAAAATGTACCATACTATTTTCAAATGTGTTTTCATTTGCCTCTCATTGGTCAGTAAATGATTTCTGCTGAATGCTAACCATCACACTTTAAGATAACAAACTACCCCTTTTCTGCGAGTGCAAGGCTAACAGAACAAAAGCAACACAAATTAAATCTCTGTCAACAAATCCTGTGTGCAGACAGACTCATGATGTAATTCTAGTCACAAAACAATATTCCTCACTAATACCACTACACCTTAACTTACAGTGAAGGCATACTCCATAATATCTTACAAGTTCAAGATAGTTAAATATCTTCTAAACCACAAAATGTAAAACACAACTTTAAAACAAGAATGACAATTCTATTATTTATATCAAAATACACCACATACTTCCCCTCTCAAACTCATAACTCACCTTTAAAATTAATAAGTTGGGAAAGAAATGTGGCACTCAAACAGCAGATTATCAGATCCAGAATCTCAGAGCTGTACACCTCTCTCCTCTCTCCACAACCAGTAAATGGCAATTTTTCCCTCTCTTTTTTCCCACATATACATGTTAATGTAAAATCACAGTCCTTCCCACATTTTTTCAAATGGAATCACACATTTCTATTGGTTGCAACTTTCAACCCCTTTGCAAATCATCCCTACCCCCAACATGACTTCTGCCTGCTACCATAGCAACAGCTCATGGAACACAGGTGTGAGCAGAGAGGTCAGAAGTTCAGCAGACAATGTTTCAAATCCAAAGAGCAAGACTGCTTGACTTTTCAAACCTAACAGCAAATCCAAAGTAATGTTCAGTGGGAACACATTTTTCTGAACCAATCCAAAAGATGCTTTTAAAAATGTAAACATACAGCCTAGTTTTTAGTGTAGAATGGTTTGAAACAGCCAATGAGTTCTTTTTATTAAAAAAAAGTATGTATGCCTCCATTTTTCAACTGTCTTTCTTTTCATATTGCCATTCTACTGAAATACACCTCCTGAGTGCATCCTGTTCTCCTTGAAAGATGTTCACAGTGTGGATTGTAGGTCACAGCTATGTCTTCTGGAGTGAAAAATTTGCAGAAAAAAGAGGTATGGTGAGAGACCTTGCTTTGCCAAATGTAGACATTAAATGGATTGGTCAGAGAGGGTTAAAGTGGCACCAATTAATGCCTTTGGTGAAAACCTTTCTACATCTCCCACAGCCTAACCTTATTATTGTGCACTGTGGTGGAAATGACCTAGGCACTTTAACTGGGGTAGGTCTGGAAATGCTTATTAAGGACACCTTTGTGCAATTGATGTCACTTTTTCCACAAACTGCCTTTGTATATTCTAATATATGCCAAAGGTAAAAGTGGAACTGGTCCAACCAATTTTGTCCGCAGATTGACAAAGCAAGAAAGCACGTCAATAAGTCTGTTTCTGCTTTCCTCAGAGACTATGGTATGGGTTCTATATACCACAACAACTTGTGTTACAACATGCAAGACATTTATAGAGGAGACGGTGTACATTTCAATGATGAAGGGAACAGAGTCTTCCTCTTGAACTTTAGACTCTGCATCGGTACTTACTTGTAGGTACCAAAAAACATTCAATGAACACAAGGGCTCTTTTTAGAGCCACCTAATATCTAAACACTTAAAAGTGATTTTTTTTTCTTTTTTTTTTCTTTATTTTTTTCGGGTGCGCGCTGGGTGCGCGCACCTCGTGATGTTTTTAAGGTTTTTCGGGTACGTGTAGAGTGCGCGCACCTCGCGATGTTTTTAAAAAAATGTAAATCTTTTTTTTGCCCTTGGTGGTCCTACTGTGCCCCCCTGACAATGACTAGGGGGTCTAGAACTCCCTACCCTGCCCCCTGTTCAGGGTCTCCACCTTTCCTTTTTAGTGCAACAGACAAAATGGCGGCCGACACTTCCTGATTTCGACCGATTCGAATGTTTACTGACATCTAACAACCAATCAGAAATACGCTCGCGCACGGCAAGGTGCGCGCACATGGCTTGCTCAGTGCGCGCACGGTACGCGCGTATAGATATTGATATGCATTTAAATGCTATTTTCTCAGGAAATACTGAACAGATTTACACCAGACCTGCAAAAGGCACTTCCTTGACCTTATGGCTACCTCTCTGCCAAATTTCGAGTAATTCTGTTCAGCCGTTCGGGCTGTAGCTGTGTCTAAAGGTCCTATGGAAAAATGCATGGGGAAAACGCGTTTTGGGACCCCCCTTTTTTCTCACCCCCCGCTTGACGAATCACCCCGAGACTTTCAGGGTAGGAGCTGAACGGAGAGCCCCATTAGTTTTGAAAATTTCACGAGGATTCGTCAACCGGCGCCAAAGTTATTCAAAATAGAATTTTCAGATTTCCTATGGAAACACGGTCCTAACTATAACTAGGGGTGGGCGGAATTTGCGTAATCGCGTTACGCAAACCTCCGCAAAACGGTAAAAATCTCCGCGAACATGCAGAAATTCCGCGAACACGCGGAATTGCTTGTTCGCGATACTTTTTTCCTGTTCGCGATCGCTGTTTGCGTGCTCGGGGTGAAATACCTCGCGAACACGCATATTGAGAACGCGAACAAGCAAAAAATTTCGCGAAGTTGCGGAACGTAGATTTTTTTGCAATTTCGCGTTCTCCGCGGAACGCGAAATTACCCAAATTTCGCAAATTCCGCGAACGGAACGGAATTTACCGCCCAGGCCTAACTATAACTATCTACTGGCGACCAGCAGTAGATAATATATAATATTCATATATATATATATATTTTCACTTAAAAAACCATAGGTTTCACACATGTTATAGTTAGCTGGACATTTCACTCGTGAAAAACCATTGAAATTCCCCCGTTATAGTTAGTGCAGGCAACTATAACTCACGAGACCGCAATCCTCTGCTGATGACGTCAGATATTACATCACTGTATTTAGACACTTATTTACCCATGTCTTCTTCCATTAATTTTTAGCTATACATATATTACAAATATAATTTTTTCAGAAAGACACATATGTCATCAGTGATGTAATATCTAACGTCATCAGCAGAGGATTGCGGTCGCGTGAGTTATCGTTGCCTGCACTAACTATAACGGGGGAATTTCAATGGTTTTCACGAGTGAAATGTCCAGCTAACTATAACATGTGTGAAACCTATGGTTTTTTAAGTGAATTTGCAAGGTTTTTTAAATGCTAATTCCTAACTATAACGTGTGAAACCTATGCTTTTTTCAGTGAATTTGTACGTTTTTTAAAATGCTAAGTTATGTATTTTTTTTTTTTTTTTTTAAAGGTTTTTCACCGTGCGCGTACCCTACTCGCACGGTGCGCTTCGAGCACCGTACGCCCACGTTACGCAGTTTGCGGAATTTTTCCGTTTCTACCGTACGCGCACGCTATGCGCACTCCGCGATTTTTCTAAACAAAATTAAAAGAAATTTTGGCCCTTGGGGGTCCTTCTGGGACCCCCTGACAAAGGCTAGGGGGTCAGGAATTGTCCACCCTGCCCCCTTTTCGCGTTCTCCACCTTTTTTTTTCACCCCCTCAGACTGCGAGAGACAAAATGGCGGCCGACACTTCCTGGTTTCGACCGATTCGAATGTTTACTAAGATCTAACAACCAATCAGAATCGCGCTCGCGCACGGCAGCGTGCGCGTACGGTAAGTTTTACCGTACGCGCACGGTGCGCGCTTATAGATATATATATGCTTTTAAATGCTATTTTCTCAGGAAATACTGAACAGATTTACACCAGACCTGCAAAAGGCACATCCCTGACCTGAGGACTACCTCTCTGCCAAATTTCAAGTAATTCTGTTCAGCCGTTCGGGCTGTAGCTTGGACTAAAGGTCCTATGGAAAAATGCATGGGGAAAATGCATTTTGGGACCCCCCCATTTTCTCAGCCCCCACTTGACGAATCCCCCCGAGACTTTCAGGGAAGGAGCGGAGCGGAGCGCCCCACCTATTTTGAAAATTTCGCAAGGATTCGTCAATCGGCGCCAAAGTTATTCCAAATAGAATGTTGCGGATTTCCTATGGAAACACGATCCTAACTATAACTATCTACTGGCGTCTGCCAGTAGATAATATATATATATATATATATATATATATATATATATATATATATATATATATATATATATATATATATTCACTGAAAAAACCATAGGTTTTACAGACGTTATAGTTAGAAAGTAGCATTTAAAAAACCTTAGAAATTCCCTGAAAAACTATAGGTTTCAGGGGCGTTATAGTTAGCTGGACATTTCAATCGTACAAAACCATAGAAATTCCACTTTTATAGTTAGTTCAGCTAACTATAACTCGCGTCCCCGTAATGCACTGCTCATGACGTCACATATTACATCATTCATGGCATGGTCAGTGACATCACTGATGACTTCTCAAATTACATCACTGATGACATCACTGTTTTTTTCAGTGAATTTCAAAGGTTTTATAAATGCTAATTTCTAACTACAATGTCCCTGAAACCTATATTGTTTTTAAGTAAATTTTAAAAAGACGTGCATACTTTTTGTAGTGAAAAACTAACTGTAACAGTAGTCTGTTATAAGTTATAATTTATCAATGTTTAAAACTTAATTAGCAGTAATTAACATATACGTGTGGAAAAAGTGTGAAGCAGCAGCTATGATACCTGACTTCGAACAACAGTGCTCACAGTTCGATTCCTGGCTCCAGCGGCACATTAGCCCACCACTTCGTCACTGTGGGCAACACCTTGCTCAATCTTTCCGATGTCCCGAGCGCCGGCCCACCTTTCCAGGGGTAGCTGTATGCTTTACAAATGCTCGCATTTTTTTTATTTAAAACCATAGTGATGAGAAATATTAGCACTTTTTTTTTTCTTCTATTTTGAAAGATATTTTTATTTATGTCTTCTATTTAGAATTACGGCGATTAATAGATGTATTTAGTCATGAGAATGGAAATGACAATTTGTAACTTTTCCCAACATGTGCACAAGTTAAACAGTTAAAACGTGAGCACTAGTCAACTGTAAAACGTGACATCTAAATGGGCTGAGCCACATCTTACTTCCATAGACTACTCAAAAAACAAAAAGTATATAAACCACACCCGTTGATTGATTAGTTTCATTTTTGCGAGTTACTTATGCATGTTCATTCAGTGATGCAGGTGCTCTTTTCGAGAGTGTGATTCTTCTTTTGTGGCAACAAAACATAATCCTGAGTTGTACGATGTTTGATTATGGCATAGTAGATATTTATAATACGTAGCTATTTGGCAATATTTAAACACTTGTATTTAGAAAAAAGTGTTTTTTGCCATTTATATGTAACGTCAGCAGCTTGTTTTCAGAAACAGACAGAATACAGCAAACATTGTTCCTTTTCTGGCTCCTTTGAGCTTATATAGTGTGACTTTGTATATTATAATATTGACACTCTACTTCACCTCAGAAGTGTTGGTGACCCGTCGGCGCGAAGACTAAAGATTTATATGTAACGTCAGCAGCCTGTAGGTCTTAGTCTCTTTCGTCCTTGGGATCATATATTGTGATTATGTATTTTATAGTACTAACAGTCATTGTGATCTCAGAGGAGTTTATGACCCGTCGGCGCGAAGATGAAAGATTTCGAAGTCCCGGAGAAAAGAAGCTCTGAACATATTCATCGCTGGAAAGTATTTTGTTATTGATCTTGTTTTGTATTCATGAGTTTATGTTCCTTTTCCTTTTTGTGTGCATCCGTGACACTCTGTATATTGTAATAGAGTTTGATATTTCCACACAACAGGAATTGGAGATTTGTCGCAGCCAGGAGTAAACCATCTGAAATACAGCTTACTGACCTTTATAACTTACTTGATCAGATACTTTCACAGTGAGAATATTTCTCGAAATTGCAGTTTAAAAAAAGTTAGTTTGCATACTTTGTTAATGAATACCTTTGACATTTCTATGTAATATAAAGTCATTTCTGTTTAACTGTTTTTTACTTGTTATTGTTCTTGTGACATGAGATGATGTAGTGCAGGAGTGTTTCTTGTAGCACTTCTTTTCTACTTTATCTAAAAGTAACTCATGCCCTCTTATATTATCAAGAATATGGGGCAACACTTTTACAAACAAAAGCAGAAAAAAAAGGGAGGGATATTTGATGAATTGAGTTTTTATTCTGATATATACAGCTTCAGTCTCCGAAGAAAGTATATTTGTGATTGCTTAATAAAAACTGTTTCAAACCTAGACTGAAATTTTTGCTGCGCAACCACAGCTCCCCGTCAGAAAAGTAAACACCACATTATAAGTAAATAGTGCCCCTGGGAAGTATCCCCCCTGCAAACTCAATAAACTCAATAAAAAGAAGACCGCAACACACTCTGTTATTTTCCCGCCGTGATTTCTGCACCCCAAGCCAGTTATATAAATGGCCCTTAAAATATATAAAAAACAATTTTTACCTTCACAATACCAGTCCTCCACCTTGTGACTACTGAACAGAGTTAATAGTGAACCGTTCCCAGCCAATAATGAGCAAACTTGTACTCGGGACACTTTAGCCAATAAAATGTCCATGGTGTTCCGCAGAGGGGGAGGGAATCGCTGCCAACACTTCTACTTTCAATGGTTTACTGCCAATGAACATTAAGCTTGGGAAAGTCCTGCTTGGAACACGTCAGCCAATCAGATGTCCCTGCTATTCCGCGGACGGGGAGGAAATGGCTGGCTACACTACTACTTTCAATGGTTCACAGCCAATGAACAATGAGCTCGTTGTTGGAACACCTCAGCCAATTAAACGTTAATTTTGTTCCGGGCACAGGAACAGAACACGACCTCCCACATAATATTACATGTCGTGTAAGAAAGAGGCGCTGTCCATGATAAAAGTGAACACCGCATTATAAGTAAACATTACTGCGCATTATATTAAAGGAAGGCTGCAATACGGCGCATTGTTATTTTCCCGATATGATTTACACAGCCGACTGAACATTGCCACAATACCACACATTCACACTACCTGTGTGTGCACCCTACACACTGCTTGCCGCAATATGGCCCATTGTTTTCCCGACGGGATTTCCAGAGCCTACGCAACCTTGCCGCAATACCGCGCACCGTTGTTCTGAGGATGTAATTTCCATGGCCTACGTAACATTCAAACTCCCTGCCTCTGCACCGTACAGACTGCTTAAACTAAGACCACAGTGTTCCTACTCTACCCTCTTATACAATTATTCTCTTTTTTTGCCCTACGCCTTTCAACTCAGTCACAAAATGGCTGCCAACACTTCCTAGTTTCAGCAGTTCGCAGCCAATGAGCCGCACGCTCGTGCTCGTAACGCCTCAGCCAATCAGATATCAGAATTCTCAAATATCGATATCTGTACATTTTGATATTTGTCTAAAACTACTGAACGGACTTACCCCATTTAAACAAAAGCGTGCTTTCTGGACCAAGACCTTTCTCCTTGCCAAATTTGGCGTAATTCCGTTCAGCAGTTTGACCTGAAGCCTTGTCTAAGGTTTGCTATGGAAATTGCATGGAGAAAACACATTTTTGGACCCCCCTTTTTTCTCAGCCCCCCCCTTCACGAATCACCCCCAAACTTTCAGGATAGGAGCTGACCTGAAAAATTGATTTTTGGGAAAATTTCATAAAGATTCGTCAAACGACGCTAAAGTTATATGCAAATCAAAAAATAATTTTAGTATGGAAACATGGTTCTAACTATAACTATCTACTGGCGACCGGCAGTGGATTATATAAATATAAATATATATATATATATATATATATATATATTCACTGAAAAAACCATAGGTTTCACACATGTTATAGTTAGCGGAAATTTTACTGATAAAAAACCAGTGAAATTCCCCCGTTATAGTTAGCGCAGGCAACTATAACTCACGCGACTGCAATCCTCTGCTGATGCTAATACTGTATTTAGACACTTATTTGCCCATGTCTTCTTCCATACATTTTTAGCTATACATATATTACAAATATTTTTTTTTCATAAAGACACATATGTCATCAGCAGAAGATTGCAGTCGCGTGAGTTATAGTTGCCTGCGCTAACTATAACGGGGGAATTTCACTGGTTTTTTATCAGTAAAATTTCCGCTAACTATAACATGTGTGAAACCTATGGTTTTTTCAGTGAATTTGCAAGGTTTTTTAAATGCTAATTCCTAACTATAACGTGTGTGAAACCTATGGTTTTTTCAGTGAATTAGTACGGTTTTTTAAATGCTAAGTTTTTTTCCCTTATAATAAGCCCTGTAAAGCACAGGGGGTGGGGTAAGTGTGGATAGTGTTTTTTGCCCTTAACAAAAGCCCTGTACATTTGGTGGCTTTCGGCCACCAAAAGCACAGGGGGTGGGGTAAGTGTGGATAGTGTTTTTTTTATTTTTATTTTTTTACCGTACGCTTACCGTAAGCGTACGGTAAGCGTACCCCGCGAAATTGCCGAAAAAAAAATAAAACCGTTTTTGCACTTGGGGGATGTTTGGGGACTCCCTCAACATGACTATGTGGGAGGGAGTTGTCAAAACAGCCCCTTTACATGTTTTTTGGCTTGATATTTTAAAAATCACTCTCAGTGCGAGAGACAAAATGGCGGCCGCCGCTTCCTGGTTTCGGCCGATTCGAATGTTTACTAAGATCTAAGAGCCAATCAGAATCGCGCTCGCGCACGCCACCGTACGCTTACCGTAAGCGTACGGTAAGCGTACCGTAAGCTGGCTCAGATATATATATTGATTTAAAGGCTATTTTCTCAGAATCTACTGAACAGATTTACACCAAACCTACAAAAGGCACTTCCTTGACCTAGGGACTACCTCTCTGCCAAATTTTGAGTAATTCTGTTCAGCCGTTCGGGCTGTAGCTCGTTCTAAAGGTCCTATGGAAAAATGCATGGGAAAAACGCGTTTTGGGACCCCCCTTTTATCTCAGCCCCCGCTTGACGGATCCCCCCGAGACTTTCAGGGTAGGAGCGGAGCGTAGCGCCCCACCTATTTTGAGAAATTTGCGAGGATTCGTCGACCGGCGCCAAAGTTATTCAAAATAGAATGTTGAGGTTTTCCTATGGAAACGTGGTCCTAACTATAACTACCTACTGGCTATCGCCAGTAGGTAATATATATATATATATATATATATATATATATATAGATAGATATATATATATATATATATATAGATATATATATATATATATATAGATATATATATATATATTATCTACTGGCGGTCGCCAGTAGATAGTTATAGTTACAACCTAGTTTCCATAGGAAATCTCAAAATTCTATTTTGAATAACTTTGGCGCCGGTTGACGAATCCTCGCGAAATTTTAAAACAAATGGGGCGCTCCGTTCAGCTCCTACCCTGAAAGTCTCGGGGTGATTCGTCAAGCGGGGGCCGAGAAAAAGGGGGGAATCCAAAACGCGTTTTCCCCATGCATTTTTCCATAGGACCTTTAGTCGCAGCTACAGCCCGAACGGCTGAACAGAATTACGTGAAATTTGGCAGAGAGGTAGCCATAAGGTCAAGGAAGTGCCTTTTGCAGGTCTGGTGTAAATCTGTTCAGTATTTCCTGAGAAAATAGCATTTAAAAGCATATCAATATCTATACGTGCGCACCGTGCGCGCACTGTGCGCTCACCCTGCCGTGCGCTAGCGCAATTCTGATTGGTTGTTAGATGTCGGTAAACATTCGAATCGGTCGAAACCAGGAATTGTCGGCCGCCATTTTGTCTCTCGCAATCTGAGGGGGTGAAAAAAAAAGGTGGAGAACGTGAAAAGGGGGCAGAGTGGACAGTTCCTGACCCCCTAGCCTTGGTCAGGGGGTCACAGAAGGACCCCCAAGGGAGAAAAAAACAAGTTTTTTTTAAAATAAATCGCGAGGTGCGCGCACTGCGCGCGCACGGCTCGCACTCCGAACCGTGGGTGCTCGGTGCGCGAAGCGCACCGAGCACCCACAGCGCGCGCACGGTGCGCGCACGGTGAAAAACCATGTCCAGCTAACTATAACATGTGTGAAACCTATGGTTTTTTAAGTGAATATATATATATATTTTTCATTGGTATTTTGCATGTTATCAACACAGTTTCCATTTGTATTTGTCACATCATCTTTCATAGACCTTGCCTCCAACCTTCGGAGAAACCATACTTTAAATATTAAGATCTCATTTATTCAGAGCTTACAAAACACATGTTGTTTATAACATTTTATCAACAATGAACTAAAGGAAAACTCAACATATCCCCCATATCCCCCTCCCCCTTCCCATGGTTGTGTTAGTTTGCGTAAATATGAGAAACCTGTCCTACTTTCAATAGTGATACCTATATACTTTGCGTTCTTGGTTTGAAAGTCATCTGGTCAATCCTTCTGTGTCTGTCTCTTCCTGTTCCGTCTCGGTCAGCTCTGCATCCCTAGCAGGGGTTTTCCCTTTTTGTACAACTTCTATCATGAGGTACCAGGCCCGCGCATCCTTTTCTAGTTTATCGTCCCTTCTGACTTTTTTCATTCTTGAAGATATATATATATATTGTCAAAGTACATAGCTATGAAGTTAGGTATGCAAAATCTTTTCATACTTACCATTTGATATTTTGTGCACACTATTAATATCCCTCAATACCCTGGACTTGGTGGTCAGGAGCCACACCGACGTTTTCCAGTCCAAGTAGAAGTAAAGTAAAACGAAAAGTGTGGCAAATGAACGGAATGTTTTTCGCCCTTTGGAGCATTGGATGGTGAACTAATGCCGTGGAAATTTGCAGTACAAGATAAGACACCGATGCACTGAAGAAGATAACCTCCGACATCAAAAAAAATCTTTGATCCACAGCCCATGTTAAGTCTCAAGAAGAAAAATATATTTTTGTTTTGCTATTAATGAAAAATACATCAAAAGAAGAATATGCCTGTGGGAGAACTGTGAAAGATTCAGGGTTGAATAACTGGGACTGTGATCAGTCCTCACAGGGCTCTTAACTCTGAAAGAAAGCATGCACTGCCTTCATTGCATTTGTCAAAGTGCTGACTTTTTTCTTTTTTTTTTATCAGGAAGGATGCAGTCTTGGTGGAAGGACGTGGTGAAAACAATCTAATAATGCAATTGGTAAGGAAAGCATCGCATACCGAATCCAGTTATTGCATTTTGATCACGAAATTTGAAATCTGGTTGTGATCAGGAAACAGAACAAATTGATTATGCACCTCTCTGTTATGCTAAGACTGACCCGGAAAACATCGGCATAAACACTGTTCAATATATCACTTGAAAAAAAGATTGCAAATAGGACATATTTGTTTAGTTTAAACTGGATTGGAATGCAGCATGGCAATAGAGCCACAATCCACAGATTCGGGGAAAATGTGAAAAAGCATTTTTTTTACCCCCATGTTATACTCTAAAATGGATACCAAAAACTTTTTTCCAGATAGGGAAATCTATGCAGCTGCAGAAAATACGGAGAAATATGAGGAGCTGTTCTTATATCAATCCACATTTAGTTGAACTTTCATCGCAATCAAAATGTAGGTTCCACTTTGAAACGCCATTGGTAAAGCTTCAGAACATCTACAGAGATTTTGGATGATCTCAACATTGGGAAATATTTATGGGTTGTTAGTTTCATCTGTGCTCATAAGTATACTTTTGATCCTGATACTGCGAATTAAGGACAGCATTTGGGGAAACATATCACACTTTTTGCGGAACTATAATTGATTTAGGTACGCAAAGCTTTCTATGAATAAGGATTCATGTCCCCCACCTTTTAAAATGAACATTACCACAGGCAGTGCCTGAGAAAAAGGCACAGCATAAAAACTCTGGGGCAGATTTACTTAGAATTCATGCAACGTAGTGCAGCAAGGCAAGTGGCTGTGCTGCTTTGCTGAATAGAAGAGGGCTGAAAAGTGCTGTATCTACCTAGATATGGTCAGCACTCTCCCTGTGCTTGCTCACTTCAGATTGCCTAGCGTAAATGTAGGTACCACTGCACCATGGCTCAAGGGTGCCTGCATTATGGGCAGGATTGTTTTTGCACAGCAGGGACACTTTAATGCACGAAAATAATCCTTGGAGGCATATTTCTTTTGTATTTGTGCTGCATTAGCACACAGAAAGAGGAAGTAATTAGGAGAAATAAACGTATTGCACCTCACTGGGGAAGAGGTAGCATTTTGATGTATTCCCAGGTTTACTAGCTTTAGTAAATCCATGAATGTGCCAACATTTATGTGTGGATGCATAGGAATGCCCATGCTCCAGCCATAGAACGCCTTCTGAACAAAAGGTAATGCAAAGCGGCGGCGCGTAACTTTTTGTTTAATAAACCATGCAAAGTAAATGCCAAAAAGGATTTTGCATCAGGGCTGCACCACAAAAGTTCTTCAACCCTGTCGCAAAACTTTTAGGAAATCAGCCTTCCTAGGGGCATATTCTCAAGGACCTATCGCCGAGTTAGCGGCACTTTATGACCGCCAAAGTGGCGATAAATTCATCACACCATTCACAAGCTTGTGCTAACAACCGACATCACCAGTTTTCCTGTGATAGCGGCCGCAGATGATACCGGCAACTAACGGTAATGATATGCAGAGTAGGCGTTCCCGTGCAAAAATCCGTGACAACACCACTTAGCAACATTTTCAATGACCAGCCTGATCGGCAATAAGATCACAAAACAAGCTATAAGGTGCATTAGCAGCAGGGATTTAACACCTGCTTTTAAGTCGGACGACAACTTGCAGTATGAAAGGGAGCCCAGCCCAGAGCCACACCTGAAGAACAACAGATGCCATGGAGCTACTGCTCATGCAGCTCGGAGCGCCAAGAGGGCCTCAACACCCACTGCCACCACCACCACCCCTAGGCCCGCCACCCCCTCCTGGACCCCCCACCCCCTCCCAGACCACCACAGAGGCAGCGCAGACAAAGAGAGCAGACCTTCAGAAAACGCACCAGCCTCACAGACTCAACACCAGAGGATATCATTGCCCACTACAGGCTCAAAAGGACAACCATCCTACGCATCCTGACCATCATTGCCCACAGGCTGACGGTACCAAAACTATGGGTGGGCGGAATTTGCAAAAGTGGCTTTCGCAAAATATCGCGAAACGGCAATAAATCTCAGCGATCACGCGAAATTTCGCTTGATCGCAGAGATTTTTGTGTGCTCAATTAAAGCGTTACTGAATTCCTGTTGGGGTTTCATTTTTGTGACAGGAGCATCGTGCCAGAATGAATCCTGCCCTGCATATTTACCCAAGAAGATGCCACCGTTTTGTGCAATACCTCTACTCAACTGGAGTACTTTCTACTGGCTAATCTGTAAGTGCTACCTCGTTGGGTAAATGTATAGTGCTTTTCCCACACTACAGCTGCATAAAGGGCCAAAAGAGTTGTCTACGGTGACCATGTGTGTCTCTAACGTTGCCACCACGCCGACGGGCCCCAGGGTCCCTCGAGTCAGCTGTCCATCGCAGTTCACATGCCTCTTGTTTATAAAGGGCCAGAGACCGATCAGAGCAGCAGATGAGGAGACAGAACCTCCTGGCGTCAGGAGCTACACGGGGATTGCGCTCGAGAAAGTCGTGGATGCACAGAGCTCCATCAAGGATCACAGCTAATTTTTGATGGTAGATGTGGGGAGAAAAGCACACCTGCCCAGCCTCGACCTAGCTCCCGAATGTTTTGTGCTGATTAATGCGTTACTGAATTTGAGCTCTAACTCGGGCACCTGCTTTATTTATATCTGTAAGTGCTTCCTGTTGAGGTTTAATTTTTGTGACAGGAGCATCGTACTAGAATGAATCCTGCCCTGCATATTTACCCAAGAAGATTCCACCGTTTTGTGCAATACCTCTACTCAACTGGAGTACTTTCTACTGGCTAATCAGTAAGTGCTACCTCGTTGGGTAAATGTTTAGTGCTTTTCCCACACTACAGCTGCGTAAAGGGCCAGAAGAGTTGTCTACGGTGACCATGTGTGTCTCTAACGTTGCCACCACGCCGACGGGCCCCGGGGTCCCTCGAGTCAGCTGTCCATCGCAGTTCACATGCCTCTTGTTTATAAAGGGCCAGAGACCGATCAGAGCCGCAGATGAGGAGACAGAACCTCCTGGCGTCAGGAGCTACAGGGGGATTGCGCTCGAGAAAATCGTGGATGCACAGAGCTCCATCAAGGATCACAGCTAATTTTTGACGGTAGATGTGGGGAGAAAAGCACACCTGCCCAGCCTCGACCTAGCTCCCGAATGTTTTGTGCTGATTAATGCGTTACTGAATTTGAGCTTCAACTAAGTCCCCTGCTTTATTTATATCTGTAAGTGCTTCCTGTTGAGGTTTAATTTTTGTGACAGGAGCATCGTGCCAGAATGAATCCTGTCCTTCACCTGCATATGTCCGTTCCGGCCGCGGATCGCAGAATTTTCGACATTTTCGCGTTCCGCGCGGAACGCGAAAATGCCGAAAAGTCGCAATTTCCGCGAGCAGAGCGGAAATTGTCGCCCACCCCTAACCAAAACAGCAGAAAACCAACATCCCTCCGCAGACAATGCTGCTGGCTGTGCTGCACTTGTTGGCCTCTAGGACATTGCAACCAACTGCCCGAGCCGGAGGAGTCTCACAGCCAGCCCTATCCAAGTTCCTCACACCTCTCTTGGATGCCATCATCAACTTGGTACCCCAGTACCTTCACTTACCTCACTCTGCGCAGGAACAGCTGTAAACCAAGCAAGGCTTCTACGCTATAGCTGGATTCCCGCACATGTTGGGGGAAATTGACTGCACACATGTACTCCTCGTGCCCCCTGCCGCCAATGCACACAATTACTGCAACAGAAAGCACACGCATTCCATCAATCTGCAGGCAATAGTGCACCACCGTGGACTCTTCACCAATGTCATCGCCAACTACCCAGGCAGTGTGCATGATTCTTTCATTTTCGGCAGTCCATCATCAACCAGTGCTTTGAGGCTGGCACCTATGGGAATGCATTGCTCGTTGGAAAGTAGCAAATGAACACACCACATACCTCAACTCCACAATCATGCAACTCACAACTCTGGGAATGCACACGTTACAAACTCATATACAACATGCCAAAGAACATGCCCACCTACCAGACATGACAGCACAACTTACTGTGGTAACCTGGGCTAGCCATGAACACGAGCCATCAATGGCATGGCACCTCAGCCGCACAATAGCAGAATGTGGGGAGAGGTAGGAACCAGGCATGTGCGAAGGAGGCAAATGAACTATGAATGAGAATGTGCACACTGCCAAGTGTTGCGTGGATGTGCTGGCCAGACTGCAGAATGTAGACCACAAACATGCCCATGTCGACATATACTGCTGGTGTTTGGAGTGTAGTGAACAGTGGACGCAACCATGTAACCCCAGGCAGTGGGTATGGGCGTGGAAATGTAGCTTGTTACGTCCCCCCCTGTAAGCATGAGTGGAGTGTGTTGGCACGGCATATGCCAGGCCAGCGTAGATGTGTGAATAAAAAACCCGTAGTTCTGGGCGTAGTTCTCTTCCGGAATAGCCAACGTGTCTTGCAGGGCGGCGCCTCCCAACCCACCACAAGGCCGACGCCGTGAGCGGCGGTACCTGGGATTATGTGTGGATGTTGCACCCCAGGCCCCTGGTCCACAGACCCGTCTTGGCTACCCCTGCGCAACCAGGCCACACCGCTCACCTGCCGACACCGGTGTGTGTCAAAGAGGGCCCACAACGTGCCTGTGCAAGCTCCAAGCCCGAGGCACATGACCTTGGCAGCCTCCTCAGACCATCACTGTCCTCCCCGCGACAGGCCCGCAGTACTCCTTTCTCGTTGACATACTCCACCGGCCTACACAGCGATCAAGTGGGTCACACATTTAGAACTGACTCTTGATTATACAAAGGCAGAGTACATATTTTATGGCAGAATTTAAATCAGTATTCTCCCTTCGATGTGGTGCCACCAACTGTGTGCATGGCATTCCAACCACATGTGTCTGTGGGCCCTGGCTGACTACTGCCTTCAGCCTACACTGCGGTCCAGCACCGCGGGGTCACGTGTGTTCTGCCTACACTGTGGTCCAGCAGGCCTCACACCAATCCGATCCAGTCTGTACCAGGCAGGGCATGGCATAGTCACAGGCTGCACACCCGCTCAGCTCTGGTGCTTCTACCTCCGTCAACCACAAATCATCTACACATGCCATTTCAACGTCATTTGTTAGAGTTCCAGGAGGAGCTGGCTGAACAGCGGTTGGCCCACGCTGACCGCTGCCTCTGGCCTACACTGTGGTCAAGTAGGTCACACATTTGGAACTGAGACTTGATTTCTTCATGGCAGAGTTCATATCATTGTACGCAGGGAGAGGAGTAAGAGGAAGACGTGGTTCCGTCCGGAGTAAAAAAGGATCATTATTACAGAGGTGATCGAATACTACCAACAACTGCCCTGGTGCCACTAACTCTGTGCATCGCAAGCCAACAACACGTGGCTGTGGGCCCCTGTGGACCGCTGCCTCCCGCCCACACTGTGGTTGAGTAGGTCACACATTTGGAACTGAGTCTTGATTTCTTCATGGCATTTTTTATATCATTGTTTAGGCATCATCGCAGACTGCATCCCCTTACAGCTCTTGTGCCACTGACTCTGTGCCCCGAAAGTCGTGGACACTCTCTGGTTGAACACTGGTGGTGTCAGAGTCTATGACTTGGGGGTTGTCTTCATCATCATGTAGCTGATACTGACTTGGTAGTTAAAAGGAGTCTGTAGCATTCTACTCCTCCATTTGCCTGTTTCTGCTTCCTTCTGCCCTCTGCATCATGCCCTTGAAGGACACCTTCCACTGTCGCCCTAAACACACCGCAACATTCTCCTTGGACATCAACGAGGACCCACTCAGCTCACGTGGCCCTACCTCAGTGCACTGCAAGTCACTGTCCCGTGTCGGTGTGCAAGTGCCGGCCGCAGTACATCCGTGCCACTAACTCTGTGCAGCTCAAGTCATGGACCCTTGCTGTTTGAACTTTGAACTTCTGATTGTCTCATCACTGCTGTTGTAGTTGTTGCCAGCACCAACCAACCCCTGAGAGGTGGCTTACACTACCCAACACCCATCCAGCACAGGCATCACTGGACATGTGACCCTGGCATTAAAAGGGACTGGACACACGTGCCCATAGCCAGTTCCACAAACTATCTCAGTGTGTCCGTGTGGTCATTATGTATGCATGAGGGCCCCGGGCTCTACCACATTACATTGTGCTGTGTACAGCGGACGCAACCATGTCACCTCAGACAGTGGGGTAGACCTGGGACATGTAGCTGTGTTGTAACCCCCTGTAAGTGTAAGCAGGGTGGACCAGCGTACACCAGTCCAGCTTAGGGGTGTAGTTCTTCAACCCAGGCCTCGGGCGTGATTTCGTTTTGGCCTTGCCACGGTAGTAACTAATGAGTGTGTCTCTGTTGTAGTCTCTGCGCCACCCGTTCCGCAATGGACAATGTTGCAATGTAGCATGCCACCGGAGTGTGGGCTCCGCCGAAGGGGTAAATGAAGGAGCGCAAGCCCACTCGGGGTCCGGGATCATACATGTCAACTGTAGTGTGTGTCACTATTACCGCAGCATAAGCCAAAGGTCTACCCTCAAGCACAGCGCAAGTTCTGCCAGCCATGAACTCGACATCTGTGTCTGCCCTATCCTTACCATAGGCCTACACATACGTGGCCGCCCACCTTCCACGCACAACATCACAGTGTCATTGTCAGGCTTGTGGACATGCGCAGACAATGGTGTGCCGTAGGTGTGCAAGTGATGCAGCTGCGCTGCGCACACTAGTGAATAGGCTCGGGAGGAGGGAGGAGCAGCAGTGAGGCTACATAATACACATTGATGCCGCTCATTTGCAACAAGCAGTACATGTCAGACAGGAATCACTAAGTCACACATATTACACACCAATGTACCAGTGAGCCTGCCGACACATCATGCAGAACCAACTATTGACTCATGTCTCTCTGCACTGTCACAGGTGATCAAGGATATGCACTATGCCCTTGGATGATGACAGCCCTCCGAGCCCTGACCACACAGGCCCAGAGGCAGTACAATGCGCCCACATACGCACCAGGGGCATCGTGGAATGCACATTTGGCATGTTGAAGTCATGTTTCAGGTGCCTGAACATCACAGGTGGAAGGCTCCTGTTCAGCCCAGACATTGTGTGCAAGATGATCGTTGCATGTTGTGTGTTGCACAACATATGTGTACGCACCAATGCCCCATGGATACAAGTGCCAGATGCACTGGACGATGATGAGGAAGATGAGGCAGGTGGACCACACCCCACTGCAGGTGCAGCAGGAATAGCCCATAGGGACACCATCATTGACAAGTTCTTCACATGAGCATGTCACATTGTCACCGCCCTTAGCAATCATGGAACAGTACAAAATGAGCCCAGGCACAGCATGTGAAAATGAATCCATTACAATACACATTCCCTGAATGCATGTCACACCTCTGTACAAAGCGGTACAAAAGGGGGTGGTGATGGACGGAGCATAAGAACCAATCAAACACTCACACCCAGTCAACAGATCTGGGTTTGATCCATCACCGTTCTTTAGCTCACTCTGCCACCCTTGACTGGGGGAGAATGTCTGCATTGTCAGCATTCCGTCCATCACTTGTTTGTTGAAACGCTTTTCGCCCTAAGTGGGATGGGTATTCCCAGACGTGGGACCCGTGCTCACTACGCCACTGGAGTCAAGCTATCCTGGCTGATGACGGCTGATAGCCAGAAACCGGTCCTAGGATGCTTGATTCCGGTCCAGGGAAGACATGGCTTGGCAGTTCGGGCTGGACTGTTCCCATGAGGCACAGGGTCAAGACTGATTTGCATATGGCCATGTCTGAACTGGGGTGGCGTAGTGGGCAAAAGAACGATGGATTTAACCCAGATCTCTTGACTGGGGGAGAATGTCTGCATTGTCAGCATTCCGTCCATCACTTGTTTGTTGTAACGCTTTTCGCCCTAAGTGGGATGGGTATTCCCAGACGTGGGACCCGTGCTCACTACGCCACTGGAGTCAAGCTATCCTGGCTGATGACGGCTGATAGCCAGAAACCGATCCTAGGATGCTTGATTCCGGTCCAGGGAAGACATGGCTTGGCAGTTCGGGCTGGACTGTTCCCATGAGGCACAGGGTCAAGACTGATTTGCATATGGCCATGTCTGAACTGGGGTGGCGTAGTGGGCAAAAGAACGATGGATTTAACCCAGATCTCTTGACTGGGGGAGAATGTCTGCATTGTCAGCATTCCGTCCATCACTTGTTTGTTGTAACGCTTTTCGCCCTAAGTGGGATGGGTATTCCCAGACGTGGGACCCGTGCTCACTACGCCACTGGAGTCAAGCTATCCTGGCTGATGACGGCTGATAGCCAGAAACCGGTCCTAGGATGCTTGATTCCGGTCCAGGGAAGACATGGCTTGGCAGTTCGGGCTGGACTGTTCCCATGAGGCACAGGGTCAAGACTGATTTGCATATGGCCATGTCTGAACTGGGGTGGCGTAGTGGGCAAAAGAACGATGGATTTAACCCAGATCTCTTGACTGGGGGAGAATGTCTGCATTGTCAGCATTCCGTCCATCACTTGTTTGTTGTAACGCTTTTCGCCCTAAGTGGGATGGGTATTCCCAGACGTGGGACCCGTGCTCACTACGCCACTGGAGTCAAGCTATCCTGGCTGATGACGGCTGATAGCCAGAAACCGGTCCTAGGATGCTTGATTCCGGTCCAGGGAAGACATGGCTTGGCAGTTCGGGCTGGACTGTTCCCATGAGGCACAGGGTCAAGACTGATTTGCATATGGCCATGTCTGAACTGGGGTGGCGTAGTGGGCAAAAGAACGATGGATTTAACCCAGATCTCTTGACTGGGGGAGAATGTCTGCATTGTCAGCATTCCGTCCATCACTTGTTTGTTGTAACGCTTTTCGCCCTAAGTGGGATGGGTATTCCCAGACGTGGGACCCGTGCTCACTACGCCACTGGAGTCAAGCTATCCTGGCTGATGACGGCTGATAGCCAGAAACCGGTCCTAGGATGCTTGATTCCGGTCCAGGGAAGACATGGCTTGGCAGTTCGGGCTGGACTGTTCCCATGAGGCACAGGGTCAAGACTGATTTGCATATGGCCATGTCTGAACTGGGGTGGCGTAGTGGGCAAAAGAACGATGGATTTAACCCAGATCTCTTGACTGGGGGAGAATGTCTGCATTGTCAGCATTCCGTCCATCACTTGTTTGTTGTAACGCTTTTCGCCCTAAGTGGGATGGGTATTCCCAGACGTGGGACCCGTGCTCACTATGCCACTGGAGTCAAGCTATCCTGGCTGATGACGGCTGATAGCCAGAAACCGGTCCTAGGATGCTTGATTCCGGTCCAGGGAAGACATGGCTTGGCAGTTCGGGCTGGACTGTTCCCATGAGGCACAGGGTCAAGACTGATTTGCATATGGCCATGTCTGAACTGGGGTGGCGTAGTGGGCAAAAGAACGATGGATTTAACCCAGATCTCTTGACTGGGGGAGAATGTCTGCATTGTCAGCATTCCGTCCATCACTTGTTTGTTGTAACACACCTCTGTACAAGCACATCACTCTGACAATTGTAAATGCAACATGTAGTGCTAACAATCTCATTATTTGAAAGTAGATGGTGGGTGTGTCACCTTAGTACAGAGAGGCTGTTTGGCTATCACGTATTTGAAATGCCATTTCTGTGTGTTAAGGCCAGTATGGAATCCCACACATCAGCGTTTGACATGTGTCCCAAATGCTATTGGAGGTGGGGTTTGGAGGTTGTCCATGAACCGTTGGAGTTCGTCTGGGTAGATGTCCTGTGTGTCATCTCCATCATCACTGACGTGATGAGGTGTTGATTGTCGCTCTGCAATGTAAAGGGGAGATGCAGGTTCACAGTGTGTTCCATGTATGTTTACGCATTTGCGAATTTTACATACAGATTGCATGACAATGAACGTTGTGACAGTTTGTGAGGTGATGCCTATTTGATGCTGGACAGTGGACATTTGTACTACATCACGGATGTGAGATTGAACTCGTACATTGTCATCTCACAGTTTTTTTTCTCTGCTTTTATGGAGCATTTTTGCAGGCATGTCGCTGGTTATCGCTGATTTTTGTATCGCGATTGGCCCCATCACAACTTTTTCTGCGTTCGTGTTTCGCACTTTTTCGGCATCGCGTTGGTTTTAATGTGGTCATTTGGCGTGTTATCGCGAGACTATCGCATGGTGCCACCGGGTTGAGAACACATTAACACGGCATTATTTTCCCACGATAGACTGCGAAGTGCAATGCTGCGTTAAGCAAATTTTGCGATAGTTATCACACATTCTTGAGAATATCCCCCCTAGTGTATTCTGGGCCGTGGATAAAACCGACAATTCCTTTGATTTAATATCAGAGAGATGGAAGTTGACATTTCAAGTGATGTTTTGGCTGCTTATGAACATTTTAAAGTGAAATTAAAAAAAGGCAACGCAGAACCAAGAAATAAGGGAAACATAATAATTGCAAAAATCTTGTTAGGGAAAGGGTGCTTCTGTAAATGTAACAATCGGCCTACAGCCACAGCCGTGTAACAGCAAAACAGTCAGGTACCTCATATCAGTTAATCACCTTTTATCAAGATGCAGAGATAGACCTCAAAAAGATATTCTGAAAATGTATGTCAAAAATCCACTCACTAGGTTGTGCCACATGATTTTACTATGTTTCTTATATGGCTCACTGAGTATGTGTCAGCTTCTACTATTTCTTATACAAACAGTGTTATAACATAATGAGCTGTCTCCAACCAATCGCTATGCAGGGATATGTATAAAAAGCATAGTTGAGAACTGAAACTTTGAACCAATTAGTTTTGCCACATAACCAATAAAAAACCCTATTCAATATAAGAAACAACAATGCACTACATTCCATATGCAAATGATCTCCATTGCCTGAAACACTCACAAAGTGTCTGTTCTATGATTCCAAATCCTTTCATAACTTATAAAAAAAAAGCATAGTGTTGTGCATACAGAATGAAACACACAACACGCCTTCTCAAAACATGAGCAAACGAGTTTAGTGTGATACTGTGGTTTCCCCTCTATTAAATCTTTTTTTTACTGCATTTGTATCTTCAGAATAGGAGAACACATCTTCAGCAAAAGAGCAACCAGCTCACCCCCTAAAGGAGAAGATACAAGTTTGTGAGGACCTCTGAGTTACATGCCACAGAGTAGCTAGAGCAAAAGACTCACAATTGATGGACAGAATGCAGAACAAATCAAAACATTCACCCCCAGTCAAGAGATCTGGGTTAAATCCATCATTCTTTTGCTCACCATGCCACCCCAGTTTAGACCTGGCTATATGCAAATCAGTCTTGACCCTGTGCCTCATGGAAACAGTCCAGCCCAAACTGCCAAGCCAGGTCCTCCCTGGACAGGAAACAAGCATCCTAGGACCGGTTTCGGGGTTTCACCCCTCTTCAGCCAGTATAGCTTGATTCCAGTGGCACAGTGAGCCCAGGACTCACGTCTGAGCATACCGGGCGCACTTAGGGTGAGAAAGCAAAAGACACACAATTGATGGACGGAATGCAGAACAAATCAAAACATTCAAGCCCCAAGTCAAGAGATCTGGGTTAAATCCATCATTCTTTTGCTCACCATGCCACCCCAGTTTAGACCTGACTATATGCAAATCAGTCTTGACCCTGTGCCTCATGGGAACAGTCCAGCCCGAACTGCCAAGCCAGGTCCTCCCTGGACAGGAAACTAGCATCCTAGGACCGGTTTCGGAGTTTCACCCCTCTTCAGCCAGGATAGCTTGATTCCCGTGGCACAGTGAGCCCAGGACTCATGTCTGAGCATACCTGGCGCACTTAGGGTGAGAAAGCAAAAGACACACAATTGATGGACGGAATGCAGAACAAATCAAAACATTCACCCCAGTCAAGAGATCTGGGTTAAATCCATCATTCTTTTGCTCACCATGCCACCCCAGTTTAGACCTGGCTATATGCAAATCAGTCTTGACCCTGTGCCTCATGGGAACAGTCCAGCCCGAACTGCCAAGCCAGGTCCTCCCTGGACAGGAAACAAGCATCAGAGTAGCTAGAGGCACAAGGTTGCCACTTAATAAAAGGTAAACAAACCAGTATCAGGAGTAGACATCTGCACCAGAACCCCCTAGGCGTTCAACGCAAGAGCCTAGAATCCCTGCCTGGGAAAGCCCTGAATCACTGCAAGAGCCCCAGGGTAGTCCTACAAACGCCGAGAAAGGTGTCACACCCAGGTACTCGTGCAGTAGTAGTTATCACTGAGGCAAACAAATCTATATATAGATATTAGCACACCATTTCAGGAAGACATTTGAAAATAACAGACAACCTGAGAAGAAAAAGGGCAATACAAATTCATAAAAATACCAGTATCAGCAAGCAGACAGGGAGGACACAACAGTAGATAAATGAACTTCAATGTGGATTGGTTTCATGCTGCATATGTGCTGAAACAGAGAGGTCAGGCATTGCAGAAAGTCCTTGACACGCATTCTTCTGATAACTGTGCAATGTAGACGCAGAAAGGGCAGTGTAGGTTCTTGTGGATGTGACACCACTGTCAGTATTGAACTGTGGAGGGCATGTAGATTTTCCAGTCTAAGAGCCATTTATGCTACCCCTACTGTGCAGCTGAACATTTGAGATGCAAACATTATCACAAAGGTCATTGTAAATTCTACACATTCTTAAGCTAAGGGAATTCATAGGACTATTCCTCTATTTGTGTTATATATACATAAACATAGCACAGCTTACACATGGTACAAATCCGTTGGGATGAGAGGAGTGGGTGCGTTGAAGATTACAAAATATAGGTTTTATGGGGGTTTTGGGGGTGGAATAGGAGGTGTTTATTTTTGGTCCAGTTTTTCACAACATATGTTCTATAGCCAGGGGCCTTGCAAAGTGAACAGCTTTATTTCTTTTGGACCGAAGTTTATTTGGGCGATCTGGAAATCAGCATGGTGCATGAAACGCTAGAGTCCAGTTAGTGCAACATAGTACATTGTTGTTGAAATATATAAATATATTTTCAATTTTTCATGGAAGCTTTGGGAGGTAATGGAGTGACTTTATGGTTGCAGAGATAAAGGGAAAGGGGTTATCTCTAGTTACTTATCATGATGAATGGCCCGTGCTCACCTATGTATACTGAGCTGGAATGGAGACATGCTCTTGTGACCTTCAATGGTGCTCAAGCTTGTGCAGTAGACATGGTAAGTGATACACCTAGAATGTAGGCGCATCTGGTTTAATGACTCCAGCACAACACAAAACATGTAAGTAGAATCAAGACAAGCTACAATTTCCAGAATGTTGAGACATGCAACACTGGTGGCCATGTTAGATTCATTGAATATAAATTCCTTGAGGTCCTGAGAATTCTTGCTAGGCAGTCCTGACACTTAGTTGCTGCAGCTAGAATCGTATTATCAGGATTGGAATTCATCACACTTTCATCAAAAGTTATCAAGGACCTTGTTCTCAGAGATGTCTTCTGGAACAATATTAGAGACTAAGGGGCATATTTACAACCCCCTTGCGCCACTTTTGTGTGACTTTTCCCATGTTAAAAGTGGCTTGTAAATATGCCCCTAAGGATGTAGACTTTGACTTGCACTTTACTGTTAGAACCACATTTTCAAGCATGGCAAAGTCTACAAACCAGAATCATCTTTTCTAGGAATACAAACTAACTTGCAACTATTCACAGAAGGAGATATTGAATCCTCTATATTGTACAGATTTAGGCTATATAACTTCAATAACACATGGTGTTAACGTATAGCAAACAATGTAGTAGTAAATCTGTATTGCCAGGAGTGAAATTACAATACTGAGTATTCTTTATGTTACGGCTGATGAACTATGTGTATAAAGAAACATTCAGATCACAGACTTGGATTCCAGCTCGCTTAAGGTTACTATATATATAAGAATGCGCATTACAGTTAAGTTTCAGCTCTAGAAAGTCATTAAGTTATCAGCAACCAAAAAGTTTGGGTTATACAGAGATTGTTGCAAGATAGATCAGATGGTAGAGTAGAAAAAGTGAATTGTAATATTTGCCAAAGACTAAAATAAATATTTCTTGCTCTAGAGATCAATACTTCTGCAGACCAGGGTGTGTAAGACATTAAGAACAGATCAGATGGAGATATCCAGTGTATTTATCTATCTCTTTTGTCACATTCTCCTTTCTGGAGACCGGCATAAATAGTCTTTGCTCAGTTGACAGTGGATTCAGGGAAGTGTGGATGCTAGCATCACTCCTATTAGATCTGGATTGCCTGGTTAGTAGAAAACTGATATTGCCAGTCTAGTTGTCGCATTTCTGAACACTTAGAGATCTGGTGTTTTGGTAAGCTGAGAGACGGTTGCATGGTATAATTGAACGGGAAGTTTATGGCACAGGCTACCACTACTGTTTCATGCTCTAGATGGATGTAGAGAAGGATGTGCTGACCTTGAATTAGATCTGAATGTCAAAAATAATTTTTGAATTGAGTGTGACTCCTAGGTTTCTAGCCTGGCTTTAGGGTGATTGCCTGTCCTAGTAGGAAGCAGATATAGTGTACATGTCATGTTATAGAGTCAGTGTAAGAGAACCTTTCTGCATACATAATTTTATCAGGCTAGGCAGGTTTTCTATGTCATAAATTATTATTCTGTTGGACCGGGATATAGCCTGTATTTTACTATGATTGTTTCCAAGATTCTGCAGTTCAGAAAGGTTGCCACAGAATGCTCTACAGAGCATGGTTGGAAGCTCTATTTTCAGAGATTTCAACAAAGCTTAATCGCCGAGAACACCAAAAATATATGATGTTGATGAGAAATTTAATTTGGTGCCCTGATAAATGATTCTAGAGGATACAGGAAACATGGTTTTTGCCCAGATGTTCATAGTAGCCCCTGGAACTTCAGAAAGTTTTCAGATTTAAATAATCTGGAGCAAAGTTCTTCATAAATAATAAAAAGTTGTTGTATATTTAGAAAGCTAAAGCCCACCACAAACCAACTTTTGTTTTAATTTGCAGTGAACTCAGGTTTTGAGTTTAATGTTTTAGACATATACAGCCGTTACGCCATACAAAAATATAGTTTAATTGAGCGATTAATGAAATCACTTAACATGAAATATATTTGTGGAAAAAACAAGGATAAATAACAAAACTATAAAATGTATAAAATAACATATTCGGTAGAAGAAATTTCCTTTTATGCCTATACTTTCCAAATGTAATGACCACTGTGAGCTCAGACAGTTCACAAGTGCTGAATACAAATGATAGAATCAGTATAAATCAGTCTGGATACATTGCATTCCACTGTTTCTAGCTTTTCTGTTCCGATACAGACGAGGGACAGTGATAAGCCAATCAATCTTGGATTCACCACAAGATAGCCAAATCCACTCCGAACAGGAACAACTGCAATCCTTGGCATTCCTAATGAGAAATCGGTTAAGCTTGCAATTGGGACAGGTATTTTCAGTAAGTAGCAAAATAAATTTTGTATGGAGCCAATGGTTGAGGTTCAGCATGTGTGGGTACATTTCATTTGTAAGTTCTTGGTAGTGATCAAATAAGAGAGGAGAAAACAACAACGTTTTGGGAGACATGATTAAACCAAAGAAAATAGTGTGATTCAAGTATAGTCAAATCTGTTAAAAGTTCAACTTAATTTCATTTTTCTCAAATTCTTAAATCAAGTTCAACTAAAGAAGAGTAATGTTTTCAGATCTTGCATGAAGAGGGAGAGGTCTATGACTAGCCTCAAGTTTGAAGTGAGAAAATTCCAGAATCTGGGGACAATTTCAGAGAAAGACCATTTTATAGTTTGTTGCTCAGGATATCCATTCATAACATACCATGTGTATTTGTAAAGCCATGTTCACCCCTGACTGGGTATCTTGGTGCTGAATACCAGATGTTTATTGTTACGCAACTCAATGGAACTCATTTTATCAACCTCAGATGGATGAAAGGCTGAGTGAACTCGCCGGGATTTGAACATGTGACCATGAGGTCAAACTCAGGCCCTTCAGTGGATGCATTAGCTCACAGAGCCACCAGACCAGACTCAGAGTCTGTGTTAGCTGTTGAAGAAATGGATCCCATCCAAGACTGTGAGATTCTTTGCAATATACCTTAGTGTTTTATGATGTACGAATTTGCAGATAAGACAAGTCTATATAAACATGTCTCTTGGTTTTTGTGAATACAATAAAGAGTTATGAGAACCTAGGTGATGTCATCATAGGTATGGATATTACATACTGTTGAACTTGGCCCTCTTTGCAGAATCACCCCAAACTTTTAGTCTTCACCCCTCATCTTTTGCTGAAATCTTTTTTTGCTGGCCTTAGGACTCTGTGCACTTTACCAATGCTAACCAGTGCCAATATACTTGGGCTTACTCCCTAAAATATGGCATTGTTCTCGTATACCTTATTGGCATATTTAAGTTAATTATAAGTCTTTTGTGGTTCACCCTGACAGCGATTGTGGGTGGAGTTTGAGCAGGGCTGACACCCCACTCAACCAACAACCCAATTTATCACACATGCCAACTGTGCTGCAGTGTTGTATGGCTTGGGAGGTGTGAATTTGGCTTTTGGGAGAGGTATCAGAAGTGTGTTACTATCACAACACATTAAAGCACATGAACAGTTGTGCAGATATAGTTTCCAGGTAATAATTTTTTATCTTCTTCAAGCTGGAATTGTGCTTATGGTATCCTTAAGTGGTAGTATGAGTTGCAATTTGGAATCCAATATGAAGTTTGGTGATTTGGAATTCAATACATTGGTGGTGGGATCCTGTTACCTGTGAGGGCAGCAAATCAATTTTCTTTGTCAAAAAGAGGAACCGTGGGGCTTTTTAAAGAGGTCCAGCATAGGTGCCCTGTCAGATCCTTTAAGCAAAAATGGATGCTGTCCCTCTACTGGTGGTGCCAAGTTAACTTAGGTACGTGGACCAACCGCCAACAGATAGGTGATGTTGGAGGGGTAATACTGGGAGAAAAGGGGATATGGGGCTCCCACTCTTACGGAACTAGGGTCCTCACACACCCAGCAAGCTAGGTGTCATGCTTCATCATCTGGACCTGTTCCTTGTTGGGTCGGCGCTGCAATACCCAATGGGCACCCGCGAAGGGGCTCTTTGTCGGAGATCTTTTGTTCCTTTGCCGTATGGTGAAGTGGGGGGGTGTGGCTCATGAAGGTGTAGATATAGTGAAGTGCAATGAGTGCATTAAAAAAGGTTAGATATTCCAAATAATATTTTTATTCCGGTTGGTAATCCACCTCGTTAAAAACGTGTAGAGTGGTTATTCCCCTGTGGATGGGGTTCAGTTGAAACTATGCTCATCTCTTAGGGTCAACATGTTTCTTGCCTGCTGGTTGCTAAATGCCGTGGCAATTCTTCAGGACCTATTATGTGAACGTTGAATTTATCTACACTAAATGGTGCAGCTAATCGCTAACTACCATAGGAAAACACTACATCAGGACGCTCCAGTAGTGCTCTTTGAAAACCTGGTGAGACAATATGCAAAAGAGTATATCAGTTCCATAATTTCTCCTCTACGATATCGTGAACATCCCTATAATTATATGCTGATCACATGTAACCTCCTCATTCACTTATGGTAATTAAAAACGAATTAATATCCCAATGGCGTACCATACGCCATCGTAGTACACCAAGTGTTTGTAAAACCTGGGTGTGATGGTCAATCCCAACAGCATTAAAAAGGCATATAGGTGGAGGTTGTTCAACCATACATCAGAAGACATGGCTATCGTTAGTAACTGGTTAATGACGTGAGGCACAGAATTCAAACATAGACCAGCGCGCGAACATACGCTCTGTCCTGGGCAGAGCCAGCTAGTACAGTGTGTGGTAATCGTGGGGTTAGTGAGATTCCAGGCTGAGACTCACCTCCCAATTATGGGATTCACGCCTCAGCTGGTACGGTGAGTCAAATGGACTCCTCCAAATGTGGTGTTCTGCAAGATAAAAATTGATAGCGGGCAGGGGGCAGGTTATTGGTGCAAAACACCTGGTAGAAGTGTGTATCCACTCCTTGCTGAAGGCGGACAACCGCTACGTGGTGTACCCCTCCTGTCTCCCACCACAAACCACCAGCAACCGGAGGTCATGGTCGGGCACTGCTCATGTGTGCGAACACACTGCCCAGTAACCGGCCAACTCCCAAGTGTACCAATAGTCGGTCGGCGGGAGGGAGCAGTGCGCACCCAATGGCTGCGGCGTCGGTGCCTGTACCAAGTAACAGACAAAAGACTAAAGGTAGCGTCTGCGTGATGCTGGGTGCCCCGAACTAAACAGAACGAGGCACAGAGAACACTCTGGGGCCTTCCCCCGTCACCGGACACTACCCCTGTGGTGGCTGTATGGTCTGTGACCACACACGAGCAGTGCCCGACCATGACAACTATATGCCTTTTTAATGCTGTTGGGGTTGAACATCACACCCAGGTTTTACAAACACTTGGTGTACTACGATGGCGTAAGGTACGCTATTGGGATTTTAATTAGTTTTCAATTATCATAAGTGAATGAGGAGGTTGCATGTGATCAACATGTAATTATAGGGATGTTCACCGTATCGTAGAGGAGAACTTATGTGAACTGATATACTCTTTTGCATATTGTCTCCCCAGGTTTTCAAAGAGCACTACTGGAGCGTCCTGATGTAGTGTTTTCCTATGGTAGTTAGAGATTAGCTGCACCATTTAGTGTAGATAAATTCAACTTTCACATAATAGGTCCTGAAGAATTGGCACAGTATTTAACAACCAGCAGGCAAGAAACATGTTGACCCTAAGAGATGAGCATAGTTTCAACTAAACCCCCTCCACAGGGGAATTGCCACTCTACACTTTTTTAACGAGGTGGATTACCAACTGGAATAAAAATATTATTTGGAATATCTAACCTTTTTTAACGCACTCACTGCACTTCATTATATCTACACCTTCACGGGCCACACCCCCCCACTTCATCATAAGACAAAGGAACAAAAGATCTCCGACAAAGAGCCCCTTCGCGGGTGCTCGTTGCGTATTGCAGAGCAGACCCAATGAGGAGCAGGTCCAGATGATGAAGCATGACACCTAGCTTGCTGGGTGTGTGAGGACCCTAGTTCCGCAAGAGCGGGATCCCCATATCCCTTTTTCTCCCAGTATTGGTCCACGTACCTACGTTAACTAGGCACCACCAGTAGAGGAACAGCATCCATTTTTGCTTAAAGCAAATCAATTTTGAAATGTTTATTGGGAACCAGATGCAAAAACTTGTTTGCAATCGCAAATCCTATGATCTGCAAAATCACAGGTTTTGAGTCCACAAAACAGTTTCTCGTAATGTAAAAAGTCCACTTTGTGAATCAGGAATATCTTTCTGGCAGGAAAATTACATTGTGGGATGTATATCGCCTCACAAAGGACAGGGGCGTGTGTAATGAGCATCGCCCTCTCCAACTCAGTATGTAACCAATTAATGGTTTTAAATTACAAATGCTGTTGCATTTTAAAGAGAAAGAGAGAGAGACAGAGAGAGCATTTGTGTATTTGATTGTTTGAGAGAGAGAGCGGTACAAAGTGTGTGTGTGTGTGTGTGCGTGTGGGTGTGTGTGTGTGTGTGTGTGTGTGTGTGCGTGTGCGTGTGTGTGTGTGTGTGTGTGTGGGAGAGGCAGAACGTGCATTTGTGTTTGTCTATGTGAGAGAGACACACAGAGCATTTGTAGGTGGTATAAACTGTTACTAGCTGCTAACAAATTGCAAGCTAGCTTTGATAGTTTAAGGCCAACTCAGTGAACTTACATATGTGTTAGCTATAGGATATGAGGTAGGATGTTTACCTTCATATGTGACTATCCTCCTCACACAAATGTTCTCTCTCTTGTTGTGATGTCCTCTTTGTCTCTCTGGAGGTGTGCCTATCATACGCATGGATTGGGTCATGCAAAGCAGCCCAGGGGCCTTTCACTCCTCTGCAACAAAGTCAATGTGTGTCTTTGGCATTAGTATTAAAATAGCATAAACATCATTAATATTACCAAAAACCATATTTAACTGGGGAAAGTGGAGACCACACAAGCCACTGTGTCTGACAACATGGAGGCAGAGCACTTGGAATGCTGAAGACTGGAATTGCTCAAATATGAGCCTCGGGCAGGGACCAATGGAATGCCTAAAATGGTTCTCCCTATGGTCCTGAAGTGGCCCAGGCGAAAAGTCCACCGGTCACCCTTGCACCTTTGCACAATGTGAGTGGGCAGCATTTGTTTACATGGTAACTGGGAGGAAGGAGCTGCAAGAAAGAAGCTGTTCTGCACAACACAACTTTAGAAACAAACTTCTATTAGTAATAAGAAGAAGTGTGAACACGTGCATCAAAATGGGTCTAATCGAAAAGGAGAAAGGCAATGAATGTCATTTTAAGAGTTTTGGAGGCCCAGGACAAACTTATTTGTGGGCCCCTGTTCAGAACAAATTTCAAGCCCCCATGATGATACACAATACTAAAGTATATGGTAAATTTGACCAAGGCATACAAAATCAGTTGAAATATTTTTTGCCTGGGACCCAAAAGATGGTTAAGATGACATTGGTTCTGACAGATAGAGTCATATGTAACAGAAGGCAAGGAGGTTTAGATAGAGAAGTAGAATAGATCAACAAGAGAGAATGTCCAGTTTCCCATGAGGCCCCATGGAAGGTGAGGCCCCTGGACAATTGCTCACTTTGCCCATGCCATAAAATATCCCTGGAGAATGGCCTGAAGTCTTTGAGGCATTAGTTTAACCGGGGTATCATGGCCAGCCTATCTCTCCACTTCTGCTTCAGGAACATCATGACACCACAGCTGTTCGGGTGTTTTTTGACCGAGCTCCTTCCACGATACAGAGGGCCTCCTTTATGGCATTTTGACATAGGACAGCGCAGCAACACTGCGCTTTGCCAATGTGAAAGGGCAGGAATGCACCGTATTCAAGCAATTAGGGGTTAGCCTTAGGGGTTTAGGGGTTAGCTGCTCTCTGCTATGCACCTTATGCTGAATGCTGCAATTAATTTAATCTTTTGTGCTGCTATCATTTTAATCTTTGCCCTCATACCTGCATTTTAAAATCATAAAAGCTTGTTTGCACAAATTTCACCTGTTTTTGGCGATTGGAACGTAAGCTTGTGCTGGTGTTGCACACTTCCTGCTCACCCTTGATGCCACGAGGAACCGCCCTCTTGGGGAGTTGGCGTTCTAGTTCCTCTGACACAAGGGCCATTTGAATGCACGCTGCATGGAGGTGAGCGCCTTAGGGGTTAGCTGCTCTCTGCTACGCACCTTATGCTGAATGCTGCTATCATTTTAATCTCTTGTGCTGCTATCATTTTAATCTTTACACTCATACCTGCATTTTAAAATCATAAAAGCTTGTTTGCACACATTTCACCTGTTTTTGGCAATTCGAACGGAAGCTGTTGCTGGTGTTGCACACTTTCTGCTCACCCTTGGTGCCACGAGGAACCACCATCTTGGGGAGTTGGCGTCCTAGTTCCTCTGACACACGGGGCTATTTGAATGAGCGCTGTGCAAGCCCATCTGCACCCGTCAGCGTCCCGGAAGCGGCCAGTGCCCGCCATGCTGCCCGTAAGTCCTCTGTTGTCAGATGGAGTTATACTGTGGCCTCTCTACGGGCCGTTGATTCTACTCCTCATTGCCATTTAGGGAGTTGGGATGTGGCTGGGGCACCAAAACAGGCTTGTCAATCCTGCGGGTTTAAGTTGTCCCTGGGTTCTGCTCTTTTAGATAATAACAGCAACCCCCCTGGCCAGCTGCCTAGGGCCCCTCCTATTTGGGTTGCCACTATTAATGTGCGTTCTCTTAGGAAACACCATGCAGACGTCTTCGACCTTTTAGAGGACAATTCACTTGACCTGCTGTTTTTAACAGAAACCTGGCTGGATCCCTCTTCCGATCCGATTGTAACGCTTGCCACACCAATGGGCTATAAGATTTCTAGAGCTGATCGCCCCGAGGGGAGAGAGGATGGTCTTGCTATTATTTATAAAAACAAGTGGGATCTCCGCAGGGGGGATGAAACTTCGTGGGGCGGATGAGAGGCTCTTGACTTCAGTATTCGCTTCTCAGCCCATTTTACACAAGGAGGCTCTTTGTTGTATAGGTCCCCCGGCCCAGTGGGACCTTTTCTCCAGGCCTGGTGAGACGCTGTTATCTCCAGGGTAGTTAGATTTGCCCACTATATGGTCTTGGGTGGCCTTAATATCCATCTGGATCACGCGGACAGTAAGGATGCGCGTGACCTGCTAGATAGTGTACATCTCGCTCAGCTTGACCAGCATGTCAGCCTTCCTACTCATGAAGCTGGACACATACATGACCCTATCTGTACCAACTTACCTATCTTATCAAAGGCCCCCTGCCCGGTCACCTGGTCGGACCATTTCATAACCCACTTCTCGTGGGAAGTGTCTAATATTGAGCCTTTAGCACGCTCATGTTACAAATCTTCCTTTGGTAAAATTGACCCACTTGAACTTAATATGGCCTTGGAAGCTTCTAGGCCTAGCCTGGTAGGGGAGCTTGAGGAGCGTTTGGCTGGGTTCTCTAGCTGGGTCTCGAATGCAGTTGCTACGGTAGCCCCACACCGTTCCACTAGGTTGGCTAGGGAATCTCCGTCCAAACCCTGGTTCAACCCAACCCTTAAAGCCTTGAAACATGACTGTAAGACCCTTGAGCGGGCCTGGTGGAGGAGTGGGTATTGCCCGGTTGACAAGCAGAAGCTCAGAGATAAGCAGAAAATATACTATGCAGCCATTACGTTGGCTAAAGGGGAATTCTACGCAGCCCGGTTTGAATTGGCTAGTAACAACTCTAAGGAAATTTTCGCTATTGTCCAGAGCTTCGCGTCCCTTCTGGCCCAAGCTAGTGTGGCGCCATCTTCATCATCCTGGTATAACACGCTCTCCTTCTGTTTTAGGGATAAGATTCGGTCTATCCACGCTGCATTTACTTCCCGGGACATTAGAATGGAGGCACCGTTGGAGTGTCATCCTGTTGGCACAGCTCATTCCTTATCGGTATTTAGGCAAATCGACCCATTGGACTGTCGTAAAATCCTTACTTAAGGGTCTAAAGTCTGGCTCGCCCTCAGACCCATGTCCTGCTAGAATACTGGCAGCACTTGCAGGGGTCGCAAACATAGAAGTGAATACCATCATTAACATGTCTCTCCAGAAAGTGGTGGTACCACTAGCTTGGAAGGAGGCTAAGATCTCGTAAAAAAGCCGTCACTGGACCCTCTTTGTCCAGGAAATTACCGGCCTATCTCCCTCCTTCTTGCTTTGGTGAAGGTGTGTGAGAAGGTGGTAAATAAACAGCAAACCGATTTTGTGGAAAGGGAGGCGCTCCTGCATCCAGCCCAATCAAAGTTTCAGGTGTCCCATAGGACCGAAACAGTGCTGGTTGAGGTGGCGTAGGCCATCGGGGAGTGTTTGGATGCCAGCAGGAGAGCTGCATTAATTTTGCTCGACCTCTCGGCGGGGTTCGACGCGGTTCCACACTCACTTCTCCTGTCACGTCTGGCCAAGATTGGTCTGTCGGGTGCCGTATGGGGCTGGCTCCGGTCCTTCCTGGAAGGGAAGGTTGAGCAGATCTGGATTCCACCGTCCTCCTCCTCCCCTCAGCCAGTAACAATGGGTGTCCCCCAGGGTTCTGCCCTTAGCCCCCTCCTTTTCAATATCTATGTCACTCCTCTGATTTATCTGGCAGAGGAGCTGGAGACCAAGGTGATGGCTTATGCTGACGACACCTAGCTGCTTTTTACTTGGGACAAAGATGCGGACTCTGTACTGCTGGTTCATCATTGCCTATCTTAGATCTTTAAATGGCTGGCGGAAGCGCAGCTTAAGTGCAATGAAGAAAAGTCAGAGATTCTGCTATTTGGTAATTTCCCCCTCAACTTCAGAGAGCAGCTCTGGCCTCCTGAGTTTCCATTACCCACCTCGTCAGGGAAGCCTGCCAAAAATCTGGAGGTTTGGTTCGATGAATGTCTTTCCTTCACGACACACATCAAGAAGCTGGCTGGCTGCTGTTTCAGCCTGCTTAAAACTCTCAGAAGATTCTTCCCCATCTTACCTCAGACGGCGAGGGAAAAGGTCACCTGTGTGCTGATTCTGTCACGGCTGGACTATGCCAATGCTCTTTATGCTGGTATCCCGGGATACCTGTTGAAGAAGTTACAGGTGGTTCAGAATACGGCAGCCAGACTATTATTGGGCATGTCAGCTAGGAGCAGTGTTCGTCAACAGCTGCGCTCTTTCCACTGGCTCCCCATGGTGTATAGAGTCAAATTGAAACTACTAGTTTCAGCCCACCTTGCTCTCCATGGCTGTGGTCCTCTCTACTTGCAGAGGCATCTCTCCTTCTATGTTCCCGCGTGCTCCCTGCGATATCGTCCCTATGTTATGCTCAGGTCCCTCGTTTCAAGCTTCAGAGGATTGGGGGCAGTTCATTTGCAGTGAAAGCGGCGGTTGCTTGGAATGCTCTTCCTCTTGCCCTGCGTACCATCCAGGACCCAGTCGTGTTCAAGAGGAAGTTGAAAACACATCTATTTCCCTGAAGCTTTCTGCCCATACCCCGATAGGCTCCACGCCGGGACACTGAGTAGCCATGCGGGTTACAAATTCATATAACATAACATAACAATACGGTGTATTCCTGTCCTTTCCGCCTGTACTGGCGCTGTTTAGGCAGACTAGCTCCAACACAGGCACCCTTGCAACATGGGGCAAGGGTGCCTATGTAGTAGACAGGATTGTTTTTGTGCAGGAAGGGGCACCTTCCTGCACAAAAACAATCCTACAAGGCATCTTCCCTTTTCTATATGTGCTGCAGAATGCAGCACTCATGGAAAGAGGAAACAAGGAGAAAGAAACATATTTCTACTTGTTATGCTTCACCTCGGGAGGCATACGGATTTGGCTCTTTCCCAGGTTTACACCACTTTGAAAACCTGGGGCAGTGTCTCATTCCATGTCTGATGCATTGGAAAAACCCCTGTAATGCCCACAATGCCCATGGAACACCTTCCGGCAGCAGAGTAAGGTGACACAGCGATTTGTGTTGTGTTGCCTTACTCATGATTTATGTGGCCACTCAAACTACACAGGGTGGCTTTGCGTGGCTTCATAAATCATTAGGAGAGCCCTGCGTCACTCATGTACCACTTTATGGGGCAGATTTACAAGCCTTTTGCGCCACTTTTACGTCACTTTTCCCATGTTAAAAGTGATGTACAAGTGGCGCAAGGGGCTTGTAAATCTGCCCCTATGTGTTGCAAAAGTGGCGCAGGGCTCTCATATATAAGCCCCAGAGTTTGCAGAATGTCAGACTGTGGCCTTTCCTCACATCCTTGTTGGATACTAACTAGCCACAAAAACCTCCTCAGTACATTCTAGGGGAAATTCCAGCATTCTGCACTAACTGCAAGAGGACGTGACATAGTTTGCTGGTCGCTAAAACACCTATGGAAGTAAATGCAAGTGACCCATGTTCACCATGTGCTGTTTCTCGTGAAAAGCTTTGAATATTTCCATTCAATGGTAGTCTCAGGTTTCGAAGTTAGCATCCCTAAAAAACACAATTAAGAGCAGCATATACATTGAGTGCGAAAAAGATCTGATACAGATAGATAACAATGGGCTCAGCCTTCTAAAAGAGATTGTGACGCCATTTTAATTCTTTTTTTAGAAAATTTAAGTTTCACATCTTTAATCTCTTGTTGCCTTCCAAAAAACAAATGTAGGTCTGGTATCAAAGATACCAGTGCATGTACGATTTACTTTGAAATTGTGCCCCCCAAATTGACCCTAGTGCACAGCAGGGTAGTACTGCACATCTTAGACAAACAGCCTTGTGGTAGCAGAACTTGTCAGATCAAAGCTATTATTGTTTTTGTTTGGAACGGGATTGGAGTAGAAAGGTTGAGATCTCTTCCAAATTGATTTACACATGGTGAGTTTCTAAGGAAAAAAAGACGCTTCATGCTTTATCAGAATGACACGAAACCACAAACTAGGTTCTCTTGGGTAACAGAGATTGTTGCTGAACAGCTTTTTCCCGGGGCATATAGTGATCCAAAGAGTGATTGGCAGGTAGCGTGGCTCTGAATAAATGAATAGCAAACATACGTTCTACTTCTATGCTCCTAGAGGGGCAGCCATCCCGCTTCAGATAAAACGCTTGCCAGAGAGCACCTGTGGTTTGCAGGATTTTCAAGCGCAGGGATTTGGCTGCAGGACAATTCTACGGCTGAAGGCGCACTTATTACATGTTTTCTAGTTAAAAAACATTTGCGATCCGCTACCTGCTCAGGAAGAGCCCTTGGAGGCCCGTGTTGTGCTCCTACCGTGCCATCTAGTGGCCATATAAGGTACTGCCGTCCAATGTGTAGTAGACTGGTGAGGAAATCAATACTTTTTTCTTCCTACAACAAGCACAGCGTGAGCAGTCATCGCTGCTATACACTGTTGAGACAGTGTGTGATTCCCGGAACTGTTAAAAGAGGTGTCCTTCCCGTTAAATTAGACTGGACACAGGGCCGACTTTAGCACTGGTGGCGCCCAGTGCGACAATGTTGTTGGGTGCCACCCCCCCATGACCACCTGCGCAATGAATTCCCGCACTACCACCACCCCTTAACAGTCTCCATAACCACTCTTACTCAGATGCATTCAATTTGTTTTACAGTGTCACTCATAAAAGTGAAGGGTGTCAGAGCACTTTACATTGCACACACATTACTCAACCATATGTGTGTAAATCAATGTATAGGAAACATTACATAAAACAGAGTGGTAGGATTTATATGACATCCATTCTGGTAGGCAGTATAGTTTAGGGGGTTTGGTCTGGAGAAGCACAAACTCAGAATTTAAAACGAAGACCATGGTTGGGGATTATCTTTAATAATTGGAATTGATTTCTACCCAAATCAACACGTTGTACAACATTAGGATATTGAAAGGCTGGGGAAAAATCAATACACTTTAATTCTGCATTTCAGTTCTTTGACAGTTAACAGTTCACTGTGTTTTATTAGTATTTTAACTAATAAGCTACAAGTAACAAAACAAAGTCTCCAACGAAAGCAGCAACCCCCTGACCTATTTACGTTATGTTCACTTCGTGATTTGCATGATACACATTCTTTGCAGCAGGCATATTAACCCTCTGCATTAACTTATGATGAATCAAAAATCCCCCAGTCAAAACTTCCACTAGACAAAACTTCTTTCTCTCTCCAGGAAGAACATCAATCACCGGAGTAGGATTGACATTTTTATTGTTGGCTAAAAAATGCTGGAGGTCAGGAACGCTGCTACAGATGCTTTTAAAAGCAATATAGTCTAGTAAACAGGCACCCCCATGCCAAGCCAGCACCCGGTGCGGTGGCACCGGTCGCACCACCCTAAAGCCGGCCCTGACTGGACATTTCAAACCAGAGTGGAAGCTAGGTACTATAAGCCGGCAAAATGTGTTGGAGCTCAACCCTTATAAGTCACGAAATACACATAAATATACACGTGCCCCATGACCAAACAAGTCAACGCTGTCTCCTCCACCTGCTTCAACACCCTCCGTATGCTCCGCAAGATCTACAGATGGATCCCGACAGACACAAGAAAAACAGTCACCCAGGCCCTAGTCAGCAGCAGACTCGACTACGGAAACGCCCTCTACGCCGGCGCCCCGACCAAGCTCATCAACAAACTGCAAAGAATCCAGAATGCCTCTGCACGCCTGATCATTGACGTCCCACGCCGCGAGCACATCACCCCCCACCTCAGGAACCTGCACTGGCTCCCTGTCGACAAAAGAATCTCCTTCAAGCTCCTGATCCACGCACACAAGGCACTCCACAAGACCGGCCCAGCCTACCTCAACAGCCGACTCTCCTTCTACGTACCCAACAGGAAACTCCGCTCCACAGACCTCTCCCTGGCCACCGTCCAACGCATTCATAGAACCACAGCTGGAGGCAGATCCTTCTCCCACCACGCCGCCACAACCTGGAACACCCTCCCCCTCATCCTACGACAAACCGAAGACCTACTAACCTTCAGGAGACAACTCAAGACCTGGCTGTTCGATCAGTAGCTACAGCACCCCCTCTCCCCTCCCTCAGCGCCTTGGAACCCTTGTGGGTATGTAGTGCGCTCTACAAATTATTTGATTGATTGATTGATTGACTGTGGGGCATATGTATCAAAAAAAAGTTTTTTGATTGTCAAATTGCGATTTTTAGAGATTTGCAATTAGAGAATCGCAAAATGCAATGTATGTAGGAAAAATGTTTGCGAATCCCTCATGTTCCTTATTTGCAAATCGCAAATTGAGATTCGCAAATAATGAGTACCTTCCCATTCATTCCTATGGGCTAGGAGACCCATAGGAATGAATGGGAAGACATTCTCAATTTGCGATTACCAAATAGAGAATCGCAATTTAAGAATGCAATATTAAAGTTGCAAGGGTGCCAAAAGGACACCCTGTTGCACCCCTGAAATATGTATGTGTGCACATGTGGCACACATACATGCCCTAAGGGTCGCCACATGGTACTTTGAAAAATGTACAAACGAGCATTTTTCAAAGAAATTGCAAATTACCACCAATTTCAAGTTGGTGGTAATTTGCGATTCTTTAAGGCCAAATCCCAATTTTTCTGTGCTTCCTACATTGCATTTAAGGAATCGTAATTTGCGATTCCATAAATGCATTCGCAAAATAGGGAATCGCACATTTTGTGATTCCTTATTTTGCAAGTGGTTTTTTCTTTCATACATTGCACATTCTGCGAATTTTAGCGTTTGCGATCACAATTTAGTTTGATACATATGCCCCTGTGTGCCTTAACCTTATTAACGTGTGTGAAATGTTTAAATGCTTTACTGAAATGTATTCGCTGTATAAAGTAGAGATTAATAGATGTGTGCTTTAATGTTTGGTTTAAACATGAATCATGTATTATTCGTGTAAGTTTTACACGTACACCTCAAATTATATTGCATATGAAAACCTTTATTCTTTTGCTCATGTTCTACAGTGCCTTTAAAGTTACACATGTGTATGTATACTCATGTTTTCAAAGTGCACATTGGGGGGCTTATTTACAAGCCATTTGTGCCGCCTTGCGCCTCCATTGCGCCGCCATTGCGTCACTTTTTTTTATGCCATGGTGGCGCCTTATCTGCTCCATATTTACATGGATGCAGATACATCACTTTTTTAGAGGCTGCGTCTGTTTTTTTACCTGGATGAGAATCTCTTGCGCCGCCTACCTTGAAACTGAGGCAATGGTATTTGCCACTTTTCTGTTTTTTAGGAATCCTGCTGCTGCACTTCCAATACATCACACTCTCTACACCAGTCAAACCAATGCATAGGGATAAGCATTTGGTGTGCCAAAGGGACCACACCAGCTGTAGTGGCTTGACTGCAATATGCAATGAAGTTACAAGGTAAGTGGGCCACATATGGTAAGTATATGCACGTAATGTCAAAATTTGTCACATTACGTGCTGATGTCACACATACAAGTGGGCACTATGCACACTTGTATGCTTCACATTCAGGACCAATATGTTTGAGTGCAAGGTTACTTTGTCACCTTTTCACACTCAAACACATTGGTCCCTATTCAACGAACTCACCACCTCTGTATTTTGACGCATTGCTGGAGTTCCGTTGTGCCAAAGAACCCTGCGCCATGGTGTGCCATTGTGTAAATACGGTGCATCTATGGTGGTGAAAGGGTATCTGCTGTAAAAGCAAGTAAACTGGTGCATCGCTGCTTTTGTGCATCGATGCATAATTTTCTTCTAAATGAGGCCCTAAATGTTTAACTAAAGTTAGCCTGACTACAGGCCTCAGTTTCAATGGTTTTTGCTTTGCCAGAATGTGTTCTCTTTTCCCCTTGCAGGTTCATTATCATGATTCACGTGAACAAGAAAGGTTTATTGTTTGTATTAGATGACTGATAGAGAGGCCTGGGAGAGACTTGGTCAAACTAAGCTTTCTTTTCATCATGTACCAGGGTGGCAAAATGTTCAAGGCTGAGAACGGCAGCCTTAGTCTGATGTGTTTGGAATCAGAGCTATGTTGCAGATGCATTCAAATAGTGTTCTGATTGATTCCTGGTGATGTGAACAAAGATTACATGTATTTGAATCTTTTGTTACTTTTACATTGGTGTTCTCATACTCTAAGATAGGAGAGATCCCATTTAGACTTTAAGAGATACAGACCTCTCTGCTAGCCCTATCCTTGCAAGAGTGAGGCTTCATGCTAAACACTTATTTCCTTTTCTTTTGGACATCTACTGGAGTCTGTCCATGCTGACACCTACTGTTAGAAATGGGGGTCTCTAGTTGGCAATGGTTTGCACCTTTGTCCAAGGAGGGACCCTTCTTCCTAGTCAGGGTAAGGGGGATACACTTCTGAAATAACCCCTGCTCACCCCCTTGGTAGCTTGGCATGAGCAGACAGGCTTATCTCAGAGGCAGTGTGTAAAGCATTTCTGAACACATACAGTAATATAGTGAACACACTACAAATGGACACCACACCAGTGTAGAAAAATAAGTAATCTTTATCTAAACCAAACAAGACCAAAACGACACAAATCCACAATACAATGCTAAAAATATGATTCTTAAAACGTAGAAACAGTTCTGTTCCAAGAAAATTTGGATGCAACTCTTTTACACAAAGTACCTTGGATGCGTCAATTAATGCAATCAAAAAGGGTCGCAGGGAAGGTGATGCATTGGTTCCTTACACTCAGGGAAGGTGATGCGCTGGTTCCTTGCTCCGGGGGAGGTGATGCATCGGTTCCTTACTGCTGTGCAGGGGAGGTGACACTTTGGTTCCTTACCGGAGAGGAGGTGATGCGTTGGTTTCTTACTGCGTGGGGAGGTGATATGTCTGTTTCTTACCACGTCCCCCAAAGGTGCGACAGACTTGGTGCTTCGATGCGATGAGTGACGATCCGGTACGATGTCAGGCGTGAAGATTTCAGCTGCGTCCCCTTGATGCGTCATTTGTTCCACTACAGGGACTGCGTTGGAATCGGTGCAGTGATCTCGGACGTCGGAGATCGGTGCACAGGATTCATCGCACAGCCGACACTTCAGCTGTGAGCAGGCGCTGCGTCGATTTTTCAGCGGCGGTGATGCATTGGAAAATTCTTCTCGCACCGCTGCGATGTGTCGGAAACAGGCGATGTGTCGTTTTTCACAGTTATTGCAGCTTACAGTCCCAAAACAACCTCCAGAGGTCTAGAACACTGGCAGACACCTCTCAGCAGGTCAGAACTCCCAGAAAAGGAGTTCAGGGGGTACTGGGGGTGAAGTCTTTGTGTCTCTGAGACTTCAGAACAGGAGGAAAGCTCTATTTCAAGCCCTTGGAGATTTTCCTCAAGCAGGGGACACAGCACAAAGCAGAAAGTAGCCACTGCAGGCCAACCCCAGACAGCAAACAGCACAGGGGCAGTATTCCTCCTTAGTTTCTCCAGCTCTTCTCCTTGGCAAAGGTTTTTTTTTGCAGTGTTTTATATAGCGCGAACTTGACCCGAATCCAATCAGGTGTCAGAGCGCTTTACATAGCACCATTTACGTTACATGAGGACACACATTAATTTTTTTGTTAGGCACGGGGAGATTAAGTGATTCACCCAGAATCACAGGATGTTCAGCATCATTACCGAGACTCAAACCCAGTTCCCCAGGTCTGAGGTTCCTCTTGCTACCCAGAAGTAATCTTTGAAGTCTTTTCTATCCCTGAGACTTCCAACATTAGACAAGCTCTATTTTAAGCTCTTGGATAAAACTCTAACAGCAGGATGATGAATGCACAGTCAAGTCCTTTCCCTATCCAAGACAGAAGCAACCACTGCAGGCCAACCCCAACAGCACACAGCACAAGGGCACTGCTCCTCCGCCAGCTTTCCGGTCCTTCTTCCTGGCAGGTTCCTTAGTTCAGCACTGATCTAATGTTCAGGGTCTGGACCCCACTTTTTATAGCTCAAATACCTTTTTTCTCTGGTGGCAGAGAAGCTCTTTACCCAGCCAAAACCAGTTCTGTCATCTCTGGTGCAGATGCCCGGCAGGAGGTGGGGACAGCATTGTCCAAGGCAGGCCAAGCCTATTCAGGTGTGAAAGAAATCTCCTCCCCCTACTCCAAATGCAGCCCAGGTCTATTCAGCCCAGCCCTGACTAATCTAGGAAAGGCAGGACACACATCAACCCCCTCCGGTGGCTGTCTGAGAGAATGCACATCCTCAGCCCCTGTCATTCAAAAGCCAGACAGTCAATCCACAAACCAGCAGAAGCAAACCGGATGGCTAAGCAAGAAAATAACCACTTTCTAATAGTGGTATTTTCAAACACACAATATAAAAATCATCTTTACTAAAAGATGCATTTTTATATTCTGGGTTCAGGCATTCTAAACTCCATCTTTCTATCTTGTCCCTGTGGGAAGTTATATTTATAATATGTTATAAATAAACTCACATTCTATCCTATGGGACAGATAACCTTTCAATAGTGAACAACAAAATTGGCAGTATTTCACTATCAGGACATGCCACACACATTAGGGCATGTCCTACCTTTCACATACACTGCACCCTGCCCACAGGGGTACCTTGAGCCTACCTTAGGGGTGACTCACATGTAAGAAAAGAGAAGGTTAGGGCCTGGCAAGAGGGTGCACTTGCCAGGTCGACATGGCAGTACCAAAATGCGCACAGACACTGCAGTGGCAGGTCTGAGTTACATTTATAGGCTGCTCATGTGGGTGGCACAATCAGTGCTGCAGGCCCACTAGCAGCACTTGATTTACAGGCCCTGGGCACACACAGTGCCCTGTACTAGGGACTTTCCAGTAAATCAAATATGCCAATCATTGAATCACTAATCCATCATAACAATTTACAGGGAGAGCATATGCACTTTAGGAATGATCAGCAATGGTAAAGTATCTAGAGTCATAAAATCAACAAAAACAGAAGGCCAAAAAGCAAAAAGGCCTGGGGATAAACCCACTGGAAATGCCAGGTCTAACACCTACCACATCTATGGCTCCTAAATTACAGACCTTTGATAGAAGATTCTTTATTTGACCCATGTTGGAGTAGAGAAGAGCAGTTTCTTTATGGAACACCTGTTCAGTTTTATTTGTTATTGTATATTTGTGTCTGTCAGAATTCTGTATCTCATTCAGTTGCTTCTGAACCCACTGAGATATTGTACCTTGCCTATTGTATTAATGTACTTATTGAGTTTGCAATTGGCTTGCATTTTACTGTATTGGTTGGTAATCCAAATATATCCCTTTAACTATATTTATAGATTCCTGGTCTTCATTGTGAAGTCACATGGTCTTCACAAGCAAATTATAATGTAGATGTTTTATCCCTTTCAATGCGTCATGTCAGCTATAAAGGTTAATCACATTTATTGAGTAAAATCTTTGACAACTTGACTGAGAGATCGAATTTGTAAGGCCCAAGATGGTCTTGCAAGATCGGATGGTTAGCTACTCAAGTGAAGGGAGTTAGTGGTGTATCTCTTGGAGAAATTCTAGGCTTGCCCAAACCCAGCCCTAACCCTTAAGGCCCATGTCCGATTCGAAAGATCAGAGGAGTTCAAACGGTTCAGAAAAGAGTTGCAACAGTGGAGAAGTGAGTGTTAATCAGGTCACACATTGTGATTGTTAATGTTAAGCTTGCAGTATTTCACTGAGATTGCATGGTGTGATGACGTTTTAGTTATGATATAGATGTGAATGCACTTAATGCTGAGCAGGTAAAGTTGTTATCAGACTCAATATAGCCTAAGAGCCCGAGATAGATAAATAGAGATGTGTGGAATGCGCTCAACAACTGGTGACAGTCACTCTGCTCTTCTGGGGTCAGTGTAGGCAAGATGTTCCATCATGCTCCTGGCTGGACAGGAGGCTCACTCTCTTCCTCGACCCCATCATCTGTCGCCAAGAGCATGCTCACTTCGGACCTCTCAAAGTGTGGTTTGAGGAGGTTCAGATGGAGAACCCTCTAAGGGTTCCTAGGAGTCTGCAAATTCACCAGGTAGGTGACGTTACTTTTGTGCTCCACCACCTCAAAAGGCCCAATCCACTTGTCCTGCAGAGCACAAGGCTCTACTGGGGCCATAACCCATACTTTCTGGCCAGGCTGAAACAATACCAGAGTGGCATTATGGTCATACCAGCATGTCATCTCCTCCTGGCTTGTTTCCAGGTTCGCGGGAGCGAGTTTCCCAAAGCAGGAAGTTTGGTTCCTGAAGGCCAGCATGTAGCTAAATACATCCTAGGGAGTTTTCCTGGGAGCTGTCTCTCAGCCTTCCTTGACCAAATTGAGAGATCCTCTCACAAGGTGCCCATACAGAAGCTCAAAGGGACTGAACCCTAAAGACCTCTGTATTACCTCCGTGGATGCAAAGAAAAGGCATTGTAGGAGGACATCCTACTTACACCTCATGGGTTCTGTTAAACCCTTGATCATGGCTTTTAGGGTTTGGTTGAAACTTTCTACCTGTACCAGGTGGCATGGTCCACCAAGACAGGATATACCTGTTGCCCATGGCTGTCATGGGGTCCACTGGCCCCACAATATCCATCTCAACCCTCTCAAAAGGGACGTCAACAACTGGAAAAGGTTGGAGAGGAGCCTTACACTCCCTCCCACTCTTACTACTTGCCTGGTAAGGTTGGCAAGACCTATAATGCGCATCAAACTGCCTTCGCATCTGGGGCTAAATGAAGTGGGCAACAATCCTGTCAAAGGTCTTGTCCCACCCCAAATGTCCTGCCAAAGGCAGGTCATGAGCCAGACCCATTAGGAAGGTCCTGAAGCGCTGTTGTACCACCAGCACACGGGTAGACCCAGGCTCAGGAACCATAGGCTCACTGTATAGGAGACCATTCTCCCAGTAGATCCAGTGTGATCCTTACTGCTCACCAGCTGCCTGATTTGCAGCCTGCTACCGCAAACCCTCTAGAGATGTGCATTTCTTCTGCTCCATGCACAATTCTTCTCCGGTGGGACCACCTTCTTGCTTCCAATGAGACAGCTCAGATAAGTCCCCCAGTTCAGCTGGTTGGTACCGGGTAGATACCTGGGGGGCCCCCTGAAGGTCAGCCTCCTCTTGGACTGTGGGAACCTCAGTGGTGGGTTTCCTGAGCCCCCTTCCCTTTCTCTTGGAAGGCACCTGGGCCACTGTTTCAGGCTTCAGGTCCTTCTAATCATCCTTACTGGCTGCCATGGGCCGAGTGGTCACACATGCCAACTCTGGCAACCCAAACGTCTCCAAGTGTGAGCTGAGCTCCACATCCTTCCACAAGGGCTGCTCAAGGTCATTACCTAGCAGCCAATCTACAGGCATGGTAGGGTTCACAACCACCCTCAAGGGACCTGAGACCCCCCCATTCAAAGGGAACCTGCTCCACCATACACTGGTGCTCTGAGTTGTCCACAGCAACTACTTGGTGGAATGTCCCAAGGACTACCTGCTCCACAGAGACCAGGTGACACCATATTGAGGTCACACTGGCTCCAGTATCTCTGAGAGCCTCTACCCTTCTCCCATTGATGGCCTCCCAGGCGCTGTACTTCTTAGTGTTTGTAGGCACCTGGTTTCCTGGGACCATCTCACTGTCCCCTAGTGAGACAAGGGTCATTTCTGCAGCATCCCCACCCTCCTCTGGGTACCCCTCCTCCCCAAGCGCTAAACTAGCCAACACCTTGGACTGCCCACCGGTGGGTGGCTGTGCCATTTTGAGGCACATTTTGGCTCCCCCCTCAAATGACTGACCTGATCACAGACATAGCACTTGCAGGGAGCTGTCTCTGTAGGCTTTCCCTGAAGAGACCTCTGGTTTCCTATCTCCTGGGGGATGGGAACCTTGACCCTGGGTATTCGTTTGGGGCCTGATAGAGAACTCCTGTGCTTTACCTTAGTCCCCCCTACTCTTCTGCTCAGGACCCTGCCCGCCTTTGGCAGTCTCCCCCATATACCTTCTTGTGGACCCTGGTACTCACCCAGCAGTCTGCCTCCATAGCAAGCTTCCTGGGGTCAGTCAGCTTACTATCAGTCAAGTGCTGCCACAGCTCTGCAAAACATAGACTAGGCATGTGCTTCCCCACAATCAAATTGTAGTGCCCCTGAAAATCTGTCACATTACTGCCCTTCACCCAACCATCCAGTGACCTACAAAAAGAACCTACACATTCCAACCAAGTGTGTGCATCAGTTTTCCTACTGGACCTAAACTGATCCCTGTACTTGTCAGGAGTGAGACCATACCTGGTGAGAAGTGCTTCCTTCATGCCAACGTAGGTGAGGTTCTTCCTTTACCCAAAGCCACTAAGGTGTCCCTCCCATCTTCTGGGAAAAGAGGCCACAATCCTTCTCCCTAATTATTTTCAGGAACCCCATTCATGTTTATATCTGCCTCATAACCGTGAAAAAACCTTTGGATATCATCACCCTTCTTTTATTCGTTGCCTAAATTTTTAGGAATGTGTACTATCCTCTCTGAGAGCAATGAGCAATTGCTGACGCCATCTGCGCTGGATCTACTCCTCTGATCCCGCTCCTTTACTCTAAGCTCATGGTCTAGCATCATCATTTTCTCTTCCATTGCCAACTTGAGCCTCTCCAGCTCCATTATATCTCTCCTTTCTTCCCGATTGTCCTCCAGTACTTCTGCAGACAAGCCACTGCTGCCTGACCTGGGAGTGCCCCCTCCCAAAAACACATCAACCCTTGGAATATGCTCCTCTGCCTCCATACCAAGATCTCCAGATTGCTCACTAGCATGTCTGGCAGCTACCCAGGCCCTCAGTGCCTTTTGTAGTTCCTCTTTTCTGGTGAGGCCTCTGATTTGGACTTTAAGGTTTTTACAAACAGCCTTCAACTGCTTTACATTGTAGGTTTCCAACCTTTCCTCCTCAAAGGCTACTTCCAGGGATACAATTGATGATGCATTGACTCAGGCATGATACAATAGAAAGTTCAAGTTTCCAACAAATGGCAAGATCAAAAGTAGACCAAAACCAGTATGTGGTACGTAATGGTCTACGATATGGTAGTAGTGTACACCAATCACTGTAGGTCAAGTGCAAATGCAAGTCCTATCCTCACCGCTGATAACCAATGTTAGAAATGGGGGTCTCTAAGTGGTAGGTTGTTGCCCTGTCCGAGTAGGGACCCTTCTTCCTAGTCAGAATAAGGGGGTTACACTACTGAAATAACTCCTGCTCACCCCCTTAGTAGCTTGGCATGAGCGGTCAGGCTTATCTCAAAGGCAGTGTGTGAAGCATTTGCACATAACCAACAGTAATACAGTGAAAAAGCTCCAAAAGGACACCACACCAGTTTTAGAAAAATAACCAATATTTATTTGTGTAAAAAAAGAACAAAACGCTAAAAATCCAAGATAAAATAATCAAAATATGCACTGTGCACGATTAACCTTAAAAATGGAGTTCCTTGAAGTCGGTAGCTCTGTATGGTGCTACCACGATGATGAAAACAACCAAATCCAACAGTTTCGGTCGACCGTGTCCGTACGGACCAGCATCAGTGTCAGAAGACTTGTAAACAGTACCTTTTGTTCCGGCTGACTGCGGCAGTGAGTGCTGGGGGTGGCGGGCGTCGAGGTTGCAGTGTGAAGCGTAGAGGTGCGGCGTGCGGTTCCCTCAAGCCACGGTGCAGGTAGCGGCTTGGTGTCGGTCGTCCAGTGGCATCATTAGACCAGGGCTGCGGTGCGAAGCGGGCAGTGCTCGTCATTGTGCTGACAGTCACGGTACAAGCTGCGGCGTCCGTTGAAGATCGACAGACGATAGGGCTGGCAGTGCCCCCAGACCATGGTGCAGATGATGGCGGCAATGTCAGCTGGCAATGGCGTCGTCAGTGAGACTAGGGCAGCAGAGTGAAGCAAGGTGGTGCGGAGTGCGGTGCCTACAGGACATGGTTCAAGATGCGGCTTGGTGACAGCAGCGGTCATCGTCTTTGGTGAGACCAGGGTTGTGGTGCAAAGTGCAGCTGTGCCCTCCTCGGTGTCTTCAGGTCACGGAACCGCCGTCGGTCTTGGTGGAGGTGTCGGGTTACAGTTTCCCTCTGTGGCAGCTGAGACACACGGTCCCAAAGGCGGTACCCAGAGGAAGGTGAAGTCTTTGCTGTTCCTGAGACATTTCGAACAAGGGGCAAGCTCTACCTCAAGCCCTTGGAAAAACTCAAACAAAGAAGTTGCAGAAAGTTCAGTCTCGTCCTTTCTTTGCCCAAGACAGAAGCAGCCTCCGAAGGCCAACACAGCAAAGCACACAGCAAAGTGGTAGTTCCTCCTCACAGCTTCTCCAGAGCTTCTTCTTGGCAGGTGTCTGAGACCCAAAAGAGTTCTAAAGATTTGGGGGCTGGGCCCCAATATTTATACCACATTTCCCTTTGTGCTCTTGTGGCAGAGAGTGTCTGTGTACAGTCCAAACCAGTTCTGTCCTCTCTGTCCCAGCTTTCTGTCAGGAGGTGGAGACAGCATTGTTCAAGGCAAACCAGGCCCATTCAGGTGCAAGGAAATCTCCTCCCACTATTCTAAATGTAGCCCTTGTCTATTCAGCCCAGCCTTGACTTCTCCAGGAGAGGTAGGACACAACTCAAACCCCACAGTGGCTGTCTGAAGAGAATGCACATCCCTAGCCCCTGTCACTCCAAAGCCAGACAGTCAATCCACAACCTAACAGAGGCACATAGGATGGCTAAGTAAGAAAATACCCACTATCTAAAAGTGGTATTTTCAAACACACAAAATAAAAATCCTCTTTACTAAAAGATGCATTTTTACATTCTGAGTTCAGGCTTACTAAACTCCATCTCTTCATCTTGTCCCAGTTGGAAGTTATACTTTTAAGATGTTACAAAGTATCTCCCATTCGAACCTATGGGACAGATAGCATTCCAATAGTGAAAAACAAATTACACTGTATTTCACTATCAGAACATGCCACACACACCAGTACATGTCCTACCTTTCACCCATACTGCACCCTGCCCATAGGGGTACCTTGGGCCTACCTTAGGTGTGACTTACATGTAAGAAAAGGGAAGGTTAGTACCAAGCAAGTGGGTGCACTTACCAAGTCGACATGGCAGTAAAAACTGCACGCAGACTCTACAGTGGCAGGTCCAAGATACCTTCACAGGGCTTCTTCTGTGTGTTCTTTCTGAACAGCAGTGAGGAAGTGAACAGAGACACTAAGCCAACAAAAACAGAGTAAAAACCAGGTGGTCAGAAAGCAAAAAGACAGGGGAAACCCGCCAAAAGATGCCAGGTCTAACACGGACAAACTATGAAAATGTATTTGAGAGGAATAGTGACATTTAGTTGCATACATTTTATTTTGACATCAAATAAATTATTGGGGAGGAGTGCAGCAAAGGATCATCCAAGAAAGACTGCACTTTTTTTAATTAAAAAAAGAGTGCATTGCCGTTCCAGTCAAAATGAATGGAAAACATGACAGATTGAAGTAGAAGACACTCAAGTTATAAGTGTATGAAGACCAGAGTTTATTTGAGCATCCACATATATCAACTAATAGTCCCCATCTGAACTTGAACTCCCTGCACCAGAACTTAAAATTCCTAAAGTACAACTAAGCTGAACCAATGAGTGCAAAGGTAAATGCATGGAGGGACCACTGTGGTCCCACCAACCATATAACAAGCTTTCTCTCTGCCACGGTTTTCATGGTGGTTCCTCATCCATGAAAACCGTGGCAGAGATTGAACAAACCTAGAGGGCCCCTTGTTGCCTCTGGGCCATGAAATTCATGCACCCCAGTTCCTGCACAGCATGGACTTTACAGTCAGGAACTGTTTTTGGCAGTCCCATTGCAGTGCCCCTTTTCTGTGGCACTGAAGAGGGAACGTAAAAAAAAGCCCGCCAGACATGAGAAACACTCGTAATCTGGTGGGCGGTTCGACCACGGGTTTGGCGATGCAGCAGTGGGGTGAAACCGCCGACTCACCGCCAAACTCGTAATCAGGCCCTTAGCTGATCCCAAACACAAAATCATGTAATTTTATAACCAACAGAGACTTCTACTTCAGAACCTCATCTCCATGAAAAGTACCAGTCTAGTACCAGTTATCACTTCTTCATAGTTTATAACTGTACCTTCTGTAAATTAACTTCAGAATCATCACCAGGTGGTGATTCTTCCCCATCCGATTTGTGGCAAAACTTTACTCACCCCCATCCTTGTCCCTTTAGCACGTTTGAATGTCTTGCCTTCGTTGCTCCCTCAGGGCAGCAGAGGGATTAGTGGACGCTGGAAAGGCAAATTTACTATTCTATGTACAGTACTAGATTATTTAGAGAAAGTGCAACTTTTCTAAAATAATCCAGGAGGCATACGTACTATTCTAACTCCAGTCCTGGAATATTTTTAGAAAAGTTGAAAATTCCCAAAGTATTTTAAAGAAGAAAAGTTGCAACTTTGCATTGCTGTGAAGTGCAGCCAAGAGGGCAGCTACGACTCCAAAATTGCGTACCCTACACATCTCAACTCTAGCTTCATCTAGACTTTCAGTATGGTGGTTTTAATCAGCATTGCCTTGTAACCAGTGCTTAGTTTTTATACCCACCCATGCACTTTCTGCCTCTTCATTTCACTCTTGCAAATTATTTTTTAACTCTGCCTTTTCTATTTGTCACTGCTTACCTTTTTCTCTTCCCACTTCTTTCTATATTTCATCAAAATATTGTGGAAAAACATTATTGGATTACACAAATATTGTGTCAAAAATATCATCAGCTTAAAAATATTGTGGTCCAGAATATTGAAAGTAGGAATATAGGAACTTATTAGGATGTCAGACAGGCCATCAGTGGCAATCCCACCGGCTTCCAGGATAGCGGTCCGACTGTTGCATTACGATGTAGTCGGTCTGACCTCAGCAGTCAGAGGAACAGACCGTCACCTCCGACACACTCAATGAGCCCGTTGGGCGGCAGTCAGATTGTAATCCCTACAATGAAGGCAGTGTCTGCTCAGGCTCCGCCGTAGGCACTACGATGTTTCTTCCCGACAACCTTTTGTTGGTGGTCCTACCGGCATGGAAAGGCTATCAGAAAAGGACTTTGGTGGTGCCTGGCATGAATGTGCCAAAGTGCTCCATAAAACTGCGGTTTGTGCTGCAGCCCTTTTCCATGGCCGCAGCACAAGCCGCAATGTTATTGAGCACTTTTCCTACCTCCGTACTGGCACTCCTATTGTAATTCGGCGGGTGGGACCGCTAACTACTAGTGGGACGGTCCCATTCCTGCCGCAATGGTGGTCGGTCGTCTGACTGACCGCCATCATAATAGGTCCCATTGTGTTTTTAGGTATATCATTTTTTTAATATTGTTTTTAATATCATTTTATTTAATGTTGTTGAGTAAGATATAATTTTCTTAATAATTTGATACATAATATTGATCATGTATTATAGGTGATTCTATTATAGTAATATTTGTATTTATTTTTAGTATTTTGGGGGGTTTGTAGGGGATTCGGGTGGTACGTGATTTAAAGTATAAATTATTGTTTTAAATTATTAATACATTTGTATGTAATTTAATTTATCAGTTGATAAATAATTAAGTAATTTAATTAAATGATTAACTGTTATTTTAATTGCTTGTTTTAATGAATTGTTAATTAGTTGATTCCGTTTTTTTTAAATATAAAATTGGTTGGAAAGAATTTATATTTATTGATTGCTTTAATTGTTATTGTTTCATTTAATAGTTAATGTAATATGAATGGGCCATTTTTATAATTTTTGTTTAATTTATCTCAGTTTGCTGGTGTTTATTTTCTTTATCAGTAGGGAGAGAAGTGCATTTATTTTAAATATTTATAATATTTTCTATTTTAAATTCATTTGTAATGTACAATTTGTATTTTTTTAATTTAATTTGATTTATATTCATGAATTGAATATATATCTTATTTAAAATGTGTTTATTTATTTTATTTTGTTCTATATTTAAACTAGTTTTTTTTTACAAAACAATAACCTCTCCAATGTCCAGTACTTCCCCCATTTTGGATTATGTTGGAGTGGGAATAGTAAATTTGACCCCTTGAAAGTCCAACACTTTCCCTTCTGTTCCTTAGATTGTAATGAAAATAGTAAACCTACCTTTCCATGGTCCAGCACGCTCCATACTTTTGTAATAACGATGTGACAATGGTAAATAAATATTAAGTCAACCCTAGTATATCTGACTTCTTCAAAGTTCAACAGATTCCCTGTTGCTGTTTACTTATTTTATTTAAATTTATTTTAATATTTGTAATTTTTTTAGACAATTATGTTTGTGTTTTTATATCTATTTTTTAATGCTGTCGGATTTGTGTTGCTTTTATTTTTTTATATAATTTGATATATGTGTTGCTATACACACGCATATTTGTTATTATTAATAATTTTAAATGTATTTCTTTAATTGTATTCATATTTTTAAACTTTTGTATCTATCTATATATATTTTACAATTATTTAGAATACTTGTTTATTTTTAATTCTATTAATTTTTTTAACTTCAAAATTTTAACTACATTAAAAATAATTCTATATATAAAGATATTTCAATATGCATACGTATTTTTTGACAATAGTCTGCTTCACAATATTTTTATTTTTTTTCGTTTACATAACTGGATATTTTAATTCACAATATTTTTGACACTAATTTCTGCATTGTTTTTTTTTTTTTTTACTGATATTTTGTCATCCAGTCCCTTCTTTCGCCATGTTCTCTCTTTCTCCCTCTGGGTTTGAGCCGAAGTTTGATTATGAAAAATAAGTGCTGGTCCCTAGAAATGAGTGCAAACAACTCTTCAAATTAAGCACTGCCTTTAACCAAAATTAACCACTACAATCCAAGTAAATTACTTCAGAGTAAATCAGAGAGTGTATGGCTAGAAATCACTCAGTAGCAAAGAGAGGCAAATAGATAGGCGGTAGTTACAATGTCAGTCTAGGTTACCTAATCACTCCGGATTTGATTTAGAATTCCCATGTGAGAGAGTTGATTGCCATTGCAACAAGGACGGGGAGAAGTGTCGAAGAAACTTTTATGGTCAGTAAAATAGAGAGTTATCAATGGTGCCAAATATTATGGGATGAAAGCAAAATGTCGCCCCCCCCCCCCATTATTGTTATATCATGTTCCTATATTGGGAGGTGCGCGTTTTCATTGTGTTTAGGGGCCTTAGAGTAATAAAACCCCATGTGTACAATTGCATTTGAAATGCCTACAAAATAGCATAACACAGAAAATAAATGAAGCCTTTTCAAGAAATCCTGGAATTACCACTGCATACATCCAAAGCAGGTGCTTGAAATGAAATTTGCGTGTCAACTACAAAACGGTTCACCCTACAGTTTGTCATATTTGCAATAAAAATGAACATAGAAGGGTTACCATTTCACCTGTCTTTCTAGAGAAAATTATGTAATGGAAATAGGACTTAAGGTATAGAGAATCCTTTTACTTTAAAAAAAAAAAATGAATAAAAAATTGTAGCCCATCCTGAAACACAATCCGGGCCTGATTACAAGTAGGAGGCTGCGGCACCGGGTCTGCCCTGCTGCCGCAATGGCAAACCCGTGGTGAAGCCGCCTCACAGGTTAGCAGTTTCCTCCAGTATGGAGGGGCTTTTTCTGGCATTACCACGGTGGCACCTCTAAAAACGGGCACTGCAGTCGGAATGCCAAAACCATGCTGTGTAGGAACTGGTGTACATGCACACAGGGGGCACATGTTGTGCAACTCTGTGTGCATCCACAGGGCGCAGAGGCACCTCTATGTTCCTATCCGCCATGTTTACATAGTGGAGGAACCGCCATGAAAATCCTGGCGGTGAGGAAACTCCTAATATACTTGGTGACACCAAGCATTTGGATGCCTCTACACCACCTCAACACCTGTCCATCTTGTAATAGGGCAGTGGGGAGACCACCACCGCCAAACCCCACAAATCTGGCGGAGTCTGTGGACCTCAACAACACAAGAATCCGCGGGTCTATAACAATCTAGCTGAGACACAAAGACAGCAAACCAGCATATTCAGACACACAAAGTCCTTAAATAGGGGACCAAGTCCCATCACCCACCGAAGTGGCATGCTTCATCATCTGGGACCTCCGTTAACCGCACCTGGTGCAGTTAAAGAGCTGCAACTCCTTTATTTACTGTAAAAAGGAGGAGCTCACGGATGTTTTATGATGTAACATGGAGGGTAAAAATCTCCTAGTGACAGAAGCTGCCAATAGTGTGGTGAAACTAAGTGCAGTTTATAAGAAAGAAAATGTGATTTAAAATTGACTACCAGTAGAAAAATATTTTTACTCAGTATCTAATGGTGTCACAGTAAAATGCAGGAATAAGAGGAACACGTGTACGCAAAAATTGTAGGAACACGTCCTCAGTGGTCTACATGTTTCAGCCAACTAGTGTCTAAACAATATAACAGTGGCTTTCGTCAGGACCAAATCGTGAAACTACTACAAGTGTTGAAAATGAAGTGAAAAACACAACAAAGGAACGATACAACCTACACAGGTACCTGCTTATCTTCAGATATGCAGCACAGTAGGGATGTAAAATAATCACCTGTTAGAAAAAGGGAAATTTTAAACAGGAGAAAGCATGAATGATATATGCTGGTTGAGGTCAAGAGTATTCAGTGACTTAAAACAAATGTGCCAATAGTAAACATTTGTCATGAAGGAATCTAGATGGCCTCCTTACCCGTAATCAATCAGGGATGTGTCCTACACTCCTGGTAACAACTCAGGGCGTGAGGCAACGCTCTAAAAGACAGAAACAAGGAAAACAAACTAATGCCATGTAGGAAACAGAAAATTGTTTGTTCACCGGGGCAAGCCTGAACAGGCTTGACTTTTAAAACACAAAGGTGCCGATTACGATCCGGTAGAAAAAATCCCCGTGCGACTCGTATCCGGTCTTTTTACCATACGAATCGTACAAGTTCCGTACGAACTGGCAATCACGATTCGCATGGTAAAAAGTCCATACGAACCGCATTTGGAATCATTCCCCACACGTCCTCGGGTCGGAAAATGTGTCCGACACGTCCTCGGACGATTTACCGTACAAACGTGAAAAGTCAAGTCCGACCGAGGAATCACGATCCCACCCGTGCGTCCGAACTCACAACCGTATGGTTAAAACACCGTCCGCACCGAACTCCCATTGCAACCATGGAGATATGTGCCCGCATACGCGCCAAACACTCCCCCCAGCACCCATACGTTCGAGTCGTACTCCCCGTTAATGTACACCCCCCCTGTATGTACACCCGTGTACGTGTCGAACCCCCACCCGTGTATGTACACCCCAGTACGTGCGAGTCGCACCCCCACCCCTGTACGTGTCAAACGCCCGTGTACCTACACCCCAGTACGTTCGAGTCGTACCCCCACCCCTGTACGTGTCGTACCACCGTCTAAGTACACCCCAGTACGTTCGAGTCGTACCCCCACCCCTGTACGTGTCCGACCACCGTCAATGTACACCCCAGTACGTTCCAGTCGAACCCCCACCCCTGTACGTGTCCGACCCCCATGTATATACACCCCAGTACGTTCGAGTCGAACCCCCACCCCTGTACGTGTCGTACCACCGCGTACCCACACCCCAGTACGTTCGAGTCGTACCCCCACCCCTGTACGTGTCGTACCACCGTCTAAGTACACCCCAGTACGTTCGAGTCGTACCCCCACCCCTGTACGTGTCCGACCACCGTTAATGTACACCCCAGTACGTTCCAGTCGAACCCCCACCCCTGTATGTGTCCGACCCCCATGTATATACACCCCAGTACGTTCGAGTCGAACCCCCACCCCTGTACGTGTCGTACCACCGTGTACCCACACCCCAGTACGTTCGAGTCGTACCCCCACCCCTGTACGTGTCGTACCACCGTCTAAGTACACCCCAGTACGTTCGAGTCGTACCCCCACCCCTGTATGTGTCCGACCACCGTCAATGTACACCCCAGTACGTTCCAGTCGAACCCCCACCCCTGTACGTGTCCGACCCCCATGTATATACACCCCAGTACGTTCGAGTCGAACCCCCACCCCTGTACGTGTCATACCCCCGTGTATATACACCCCAGTACGTTCGAGTCGTACCCCCACCCCTGTACGTGTCGTACCACCGTGTACCCACACCCCAGTACGTTTGAGTCGTACACCCACCCCTGTACGTGTCGTACCACCGTCTAAGTACACCCCAGTACATTCGAGTCGTACCCCCACCCCTGTACGTGTCTGACCACCGTCAATGTACACCCCAGTACGTTCCAGTCGAACCCCCACCCCTGTACGTGTCCGACCCCCATGTATATACACCCCAGTACGTTCGAGTCGAACCCCCACCCCTGTACGTGTCCGACCCCCATGTATATACACCCCAGTACGTTCGAGTCGAACCCCCACCCCTGTACGTGTCATACCCCCGTGTACCTACACCCCAGTACGTTCGAGTCGTACCCCCACCCCTGTACGTGCCAAACCCCCGTGTACCTACACCCCAGTAATTTGGAAGTGACAAGGAAGAGTGAGTGCACTACGACAACAATTCATATGTACTGAGCACATGTTAATCTGTCAATACACATATGCTACATAGGGAGTCAGGTATGTGCTACATGCCCTGGACACGTATGGCTGCCAGGTGACACTCCTACCAAGACCCAGGTACACACGGAGATTGAGAACCTCCCCATGCCATGCCATGGGATAGCTGTGTCCCAGTGCAAGTGAACAGCCAGACGCAAGACAGGAGTGACATACGCCCACACATCAGCAGAAGTAGGATGCCGATTGCAGAGACTGGTAGCGGAACACTAGAGCCACAGGTCACATGACATTACACTAGGACAGCCCACACACCTTGCCATGAAGGTGTACATGTCATGACTCACCACACATTCATTGTGAGGATGCAGACATGTCCTTGTCACGCTACTCCGTGTCCCATGCATACATGTGCACCTCACATCCGATGCCACATGTGGCATGGTGTGCGGAACAGTGTGCAATGACAATCTACACACAGACACATGTTGGTTGCTGCAACGGCTGCAGCTTTTGAGGGTGCTCCAACATCAATCTGATGTGAAGCCCCCACACATACATGACATAGTCACATTGTGCACCGTGGGTAGTGACAAGTCAGGTGTGATAACCCCTGTACCGGGCATCAGGGGACACTTCCGTGTGTTGGTGTCCGTGCCATGCCAGTGACGCTCACCCCAAGTGTGCAGTACGACATGCACACATGTCAAAGGAGTCAAGGGCATGCCTGGCACACATTGCACCATCCCACAGTACATCTGTACACATCTCATCATACATCTGGTGCCTTCTCGACTCAGGAGTAATGTTCCACATCACAGGCCGTCACACCTGTGCCCCACACATGTAGTAATGCACAGACGATGCCTTGATGTCAATTAATGGACAATTATGTCCAATCATGGACAAGTATGTCCATCCATGGACAAGTATGTCCGCCCTATCCCTACCTGTGTGCCGCCTGTCACCACTGTGATGTGTGAAAACCGCTGTACTGCTGCGAAGAGGGCCTGTGTACGTTCCCATATCACTATGGGAGTGCTGCCGTATGTGTACCCATCGTGATGGCGAGCGTACAGGCATGTGTACGGCCCGTACCACTACGAGTAGGCATACGCAAGAACACCCATAGTGGTACGGGCCGTACACACGCCTGTACGCTCCCTATCACTATGGGTGGCCTCGCGTATGCGTACTCGTAGTGGTACGAACCGTACACACGCCTGTACGCTCCCTATCACTATGGGTGGCCTCGCGTATGCGTACTCGTAGTGGTACGGGCCGTACACACGCCTGTACGCTCCCTATCACTACGTGTACGCATACGCAAGGCCACCCATAGTGATAGGGAGCGTACAGGCGTGTGTACGGCCCGTACCACTACGACTACGCATACGCGAGGCCACCCATAGTGATAGGGAGCGTACAGGCGTGTGTACGGCCCGTACCACTACGACTACGCATACGCGAGGACACCCATAGTGATAGTGAACGTAGGCACGCGTGTACGGTCCGTTGCAATGCATTTGGGGTGCCCTAGGGCCCCGGAACGCACCGTACCTGTGTGTGGAGCTCCAAATTACATAGGGGACACATGAGGGACAAGTATTGAGGCCTACATGCATGCTGGTTGTCATGGAGACCAAGTTCAAAATTTGAATGTGTTCTGGAAGGTGCACAGCAGTAGTCAGTTGGAATTCTTCTACTTTGTTGCAATGTGTTTGTGGGGCTGACATCATGCTGGAGAATGAAACCGATAGAGAACCCACAGACTGCTAGGTTTGAAGGGATTGGAGGAAACATAGGATGCAAATGTGAGTGACCAATCACTCTGTACTCCTGTGCATGAGATGGGCCAGCAAGGCAGATATAAGGCAGCCAGGTCCCATGAGGGAGCACTTGCCTGCACATCTCTGTATTCCACGACCCAGCTGCTGCTACTGATTCCCTGGAACCATGTCAAGGGCTGTGGAGAGGTCACAGCCATTCACCCTAGAGGAGAACATGGCTTTGGTGGATGTGATCCTCCCACGGTACCCCATGCTGTATGGGCGACCAGGTTATCAGGTGAGTTCAGTGTCCACTGGCACAGACTGTGTCCCTTTTTAGTGACTGTGACGTCTGCCATTGTGTCCAGGTGTCATGCTTTGTACTGCAGGGGGGGTCCCAGGGGGCGGGGGTGCCTGATGTCTCCCAGCAGTGCCCTGAGACAGGAGGGGTGGGGGCCTATCACTCCCAGCAGTACCCTGAGACAGGAGGGGTGGGGGCCTATCACTCCCAGCAGTGCCCTGAGACAGGAGGGGTGGGTGCAGAGTCCTCCCAGCAGTGCCCTGAGACAGGAGGGGTGGGGGCCTATCACTCCCAGCAGTGCCCTGAGACAGGAGGGGTGGGTGCAGAGTCCTCCCAGCAGTGCCCTGAGACAGGAGGGGTGGGGGCCTATCACTCCCAGCAGTGCCCTGAGACAGGAGGGGTGGGTGCCTATCATCCCCGGGAGTGCCCTGAGACAGGAGGGGTGTGTGCAGAGTCCTCCCAGCAGTGCCCTGAGACAGGAGGGGTGGGTGCAGAGTCCTCCCAGCAGTGCCCTGAGACAGGAGGGGTGGGTGTGATGCACAGTGTGAGCCAGGATCATTGATTGTGTAGTTGCCCTCATTCCACCTGTGTCCTTCCAATGGCACGTACTGCTTTTGGCCTTCCCCCAGAGGATCATGTCCCTATGACAAAGGTGCAATGCGTTGGATGCATACTATGCCTTGTTGTAGACTGCAAATGTGTTCTAATCTGTGTCCCCGTGACATGTGCAAGGTGTATTGATGTAGTGTCACTTGTTTATCCTCATAGGTAGACGCCTCTGCCAAGGAGCAGATATGGCTGGACGCCGTCAGCGCCGTGAGGAGTGCGGATGGTCGGAGGCGGCACCTGTCCCAGGTGAGGAAACGCTGGCAGGATATCCGGTGCTGGACGCGGAGGATCGCACGGCTCCTGCTGGGGGACTCACCTGAGAGCCACAAGAACCGCGGGCGCCGCCGTCTCTCCCACATCCAGAAACGTGTGCTGGCGGTGGTCTTTCCTGACTTGGACAGGCGTCTACAGGACATGCAGCACCCCTCCTGTCTCAGGGCACTGCTGGAAGGACTCTGCACCCACCCCTCCTGTCTCAGGGCACTGCTGGGAGTGATTGGCCCCCACCCCTCCTGTCTCAGGGCACTGCTGGGAGGACTCTGCACCCACCCCTCCTGTCTCAGGGCACTGCTGGGAGTGATAGGCACCCACCCCTCCTGTCTCAGGGCACTGCTGGGAGTGATAGGCCCCCACCCCTCCTGTCTCAGGGCACTGCTGGGAGTGATTGGCCCCCACCCCTCCTGTCTCAGGGCACTGCTGGGAGGACTCTGCACCCACCCCTCCTGTCTCAGGGCACTGCTGGGAGGACTCTGCACACACCCCTCCTGTCTCTGGGCACTGCTGGGAGTGATAGGCACACACCCCTCCTGTCTCTGGGCACTGCTGGGAGGACTCTGCACCCACCCCTCCTGTGTCTGGGCACTGCTGGGAGTGATAGGCACCCACCCCTCCTGTCTCAGGGCACTGCTGGGAGTGATAGGCACCCACCCCTCCTGTCTCAGGGCACTGCTGGGAGTGATAGGCCCCCACCCCTCCTGTCTCAGGGCACTGCTGGGAGGACTCTGCACCCACCCCTCCTGTCTCAGGGCACTGCTGGGAGGACTCTGCACCCACCCCATCTGTCTCAGGGCACTGCTGGGAGTGATAGGCACCCACCCCTCCTGTCTCAGGGCACTGCTGGGAGGACTCTGCACCCACCCCTCCTGTCTCAGGGCACTGCTGGGAGGACTCTGAACCCACCCCTCCTGTCTCAGGGCACTGCTGGGAGTGATAGGCACCCACCCCTCCTGTCTCAGGGCACTGCTGGGAGTGATAGGCCCCCACCCCTCATGTCTCAGGGCACTGCTGGGAGGACTCTGCACCCACCCCTCCTGTCTCAGGGCACTGCTGGGAGGACTCTGCACCCACCCCTCCTGTCTCAGGGCACTGCTGGGAGTGATAGGCACCCACCCCTCCTGTCTCAGGGCACTGCTGGGAGTGATAGGCCCCCACCCCTCCTGTCTCAGGGCACTGCTGGGAGGACTCTGCACCCACCCCTCCTGTCTCAGGGCACTGCTGGGAGGACTCTGCACCCACCCCTCCTGTCTCAGGGCACTGCTGGGAGTGATAGGCCCCCACCCCTCCTGTCTCAGGGCACTGCTGGGAGGACTCTGCACACACCCCTCCTGTGTCTGGGCACTGCTGGGAGGACTCTGCACCCACCTCTCCAATTTCACAATATGTACGCTCATGACATACACGGATGTGGGTACGCTCCATGCATTCGAGGTGGGGGTACGTGTCGTACTTACACTGTTGTGGTGGGGCTACGCTCCATGCATTTGAGGTGAGGGTACGTGTCTTACTTACACTGTTGGGGTGGGGGTACGCTCCATACGTACGCGGGTGTGGGTACGGGTCGTACTTACACTGTTGGGGTGGGGGTACGCTCCATACGTACGCGGGTGTGGGTACGGGTCGTACTTACACTGTTGGGGTGGGGGTACGCTCCATACGTACGCGGGTGTGGGTACGGGTCGTACTTACACTGTTGGGGTGGGGGTACGCTCCATACGTACGCGGGTGTGGGTACGGGTCGTACTTACACTGTTGGGGTGGGGGTACGCTCCATACGTACGCGGGTGTGGGTACGGGTCGTACTTACACTGTTGGGGTGGGGGTACGCTCCATACGTACGCGGGTGTGGGTACAGGTCGTACTTACACTGTTGGGGTGGGGGTACGCTCCATACGTACGCGGGTGTGGGTACGGGTCGTACTTACACTGTTGGGGTGGGGGCACGCTCCATACGTACGCGGGTGTGGGTACGGGTCGTACTTACGCTGTTGGGGTGGGGGTACGCTCCTTACGTACGCGGGTGTGGGTACGGGTCGTACTTACGCTGTTGGGGTGGGGGTACGCTCCATACGTACGCGGGTGGGGGTACGGGTCGTACTTACACTGTTGGGGTGGGGGTATGCTCCATGCATACGGGTGGGGGTAGGGTCCGTACATTTCCGTCCCCACACTATGTGATGCTTGTGCGGGCCGTACCCAGGCCTTTGCCACGTGGGTACGAGCCGTCCCGCCATTGTTGGAGTGACGTGGGTGTGGGCGTGGTTCGACTCGTACCCACGCTCTTCAGGCGTGGGTACGGGACGTACCTGTCTGGTTGTGTTGCCTGTTTGCGTTGTGACGGACTTCCGTTGTGGCGGTCGCTGGCTTATCTGGACACGTCCCCACCCCCTCGTAGTGACCAGGGCATGGGAGTCAGGTATGTCCAGGGCATGTGTGCTGTGTGACTTTGGTGGGGGGTTTGTGGCCTGCCCTGGTCCTGCCACCCCCACCCCACCCCACATTCCCCCCTCCCTTAGTTGTTCTGACCTTCTGCGGCGTCTGCGTCGGAACCTGTAGAGGAGGTCGACTGCTATGAGGGCCGGGATGACTCGTAGGTTCGGGTCCATGTCTGTCTGTCGCGTACTGGTCCTCCTTGTTCGCGTCGTCCTGTCGCGTACTGGTCCTCCTTGTTCGCGTCGTCCTGTCTGTCCGTCGCGTACTGGTCCTCCTTGTTCGCGTCGTCCTGTCTGTCCGTCGCGTACTGGTAGTCCTTGTTCGCGTCGTCCTGATTTCCCGGCAGTTTTTGGCAGCCGGAAAATATTCACCGTGCGGGATGACGTCGGTGCGAATCGTAATTCCTGGTTCGTGAATGGCAGGCTGCGTGCGTCCCGACGTCAGGTCGGCGCTTTCCCGGTTCGCATTTGTATGTTTATTTTGTTCGGTCGGGTTTTTTACGATTCGTACGGAAATGGTGCTTCCGTGCGAATCGTAATTCCATGTTTGTAATTTTGTACGACCGGGTACGCGTCGGACGGAGAATATGCTCCGTCCGACGGTTCGTACCCGGTTTTTACAGGATCGTGATCGGCACCATAGAGTGGGTCGAATGACTATGGTAGAACATGTATGCGTCTGGATCCAAATGCTTGAATGTGGTTCAACAAGTATTGTTCTCAACTGATATAGCACATCTTATCACAGATACCGACGTATGTAATTTCTAGTAAGGATCATTATACTTAACAGAGAGGACAGAGACCTTACCCCTCTCAATACCCCTCTCAACGAGGACACTGTGACTATAGTGTCCGGCATAATCAATGTGTAAAGGGTCACGAAACCTTACAGTCACCCATACACATCAACAAACATAAAAACATTCCTATAGCAAAAGCGCCATGGCGCCGAAACAGGATGATCCTCCACATCATTAAGTGGGGGAAATAAAGAAACCTAAAGTCAAAATCATGCTCACCTGTCCGTCGTTACCCCGGACCTTCTTCCTAGTTGTTCCGAGTGGTAACCGGACCAGTGTGAACATGACGAATTTATGCAATGAACTTTAGGTCTTAGTGACCGGACGCCAGACGCTGCAACAGCGTGGCCCTCATCACATGACAGGGGTGCTCCTGCGCCGTACACGTCAAAGAACGTTAACGCGAATGAGCATGCTGGGTACTGTAGTTCACTGTGCTCGGCTCAAGTTATGACGGAATACGTCCTACCCAGAATGAATATGTCAAACAGAAAAGGAAAGAAAAGAAAAATGGCTAACTCCGGCAGTGGCTCTATAGTAGCTGTTGAAGGCCATCCCGCTCTAAATACCGTGGTCAAATACAGAAATGCGTCCTGCCTAGAATGTAAGCAGACAAAAAAGAAGAAAGAAAGCCATTAACATTCGGCAGTGGCTCTGTGAATGCTATTCCAGGCCACCACCTGTACAAATCATGGTCTTTCCAATAATGAAATTGTTGTGACAAATACAAATGTGCAACAACAGTTGCGCAAATACGTGGGACATATTATACAGATAGAAATCGCCACCTGGTGATGTACCGGCAGTACTGTTGTAAAACCGACCTTATCACTTGTACATGGGTCCAAAACAAGCTCCAGCATCAGGTGCAGTCAGGGTAAACATTAGCATCAAGCACGAGGTCGAAATCGATAACCCCCAGAAAACTTGTGATCGAACCAGGAAAGAACCCCGTGTGGAATCGGCAGTTGGTCTGTAATCACTGTTCCAAGCCGACCACCTGTAAGTATAAAGGTCTATGAAGTGATGAGATTTTTTTGAACACAGATACAATTGTGCAACTGCAGTTAAGTAGGTTCAATGAACATGTGGCTTGAAATGGAAAGCGCCACCCGGCGCTACATTGATAATACTGTTGTAATGCCCCGTCTACTCACTTATTAATATGATCTAATGCAGGCTACAGAAGGAGATGCGGTAAAAGTAAACACAGAATATTTAGGCAATGAAATGGTGTCAGAATCATTAATCCCCCGAATTATTAGCTGGAATATTCATGTAGGAGCTATCTCCCCGAACAGAAGGATGGAACACAGCTTATGTTATAGCAGAGTCCAGGGAATAGCCTCATTCAGCCCTACCTCATCACTTCTCAATTTGAACACCCAACGCTGTTCTTTTCTGAACAGAAATTTGGAAATATCGGTGACGTGTTTCGGAATGAAAGGTTGTTCAAGGATTGTACAAATCAAGTCGTCAGGTCTATGTTTCAATTCAACACAGTGGCTGGTCAAACGAGTTGACTATCTTTGACATCTTATGGTGCTCTTGTGTTCCATAATCCTCAATTTGACCTTTCTGGTAGTCATCCCTACATATCTCTTATTGCAAGGACAGGTGATTAAATAAATCACCTTCTCACTATTGCAGTTCGTGTGTTTCACCAGACTCGTAATCAGCCCCTATATGATTAATACTTACCCTTCATTGACGGAGCTCAGAAAATATACAGGACGGTTACGGTAAGATCCTGTGTACTGGCTTTTGAAGGTGGTTGTCTTCCGGAAAGCCCAACGTCTCTGCCAGGGTGGCGCCCATCACCCCACCACAAGACCGTCGCCGTCGCCATGAGCGATGTTGCCTGCGATCCTGTGCGCCTGCTGCACCCCAGGCCGCAGGTCCCCATACCAATCATGGCAGGTCCTGCGCACCCAGGCCTCAATGCACACCTGCCGACACCGGCGTGTGTGGAAGAGGGCCACCACGTGCCGGTGCAAGCTCCAAGCCCGAGTGACGTGACCCTGGCAGCCTCCTCAGACCATCACGGTCTCCACGACACAGGCCCTCAGTACTCCCTGCTCGTTGAAGTACTCCACCAGCATACACAGCGGACAAGTAGGTCACACATTTGGAACTGAGTCTTGATTACACTATGGCAGAGAACATCAATTATGGCTGATTTTATTTCACTATACTCCCTTAGATGTGGTGACACCAAATCTGTGCATAGCATTCCACCCACACGTGTCCGTGGGCCCACGCAGACTACTGCCCTCGGGCCACGCTGTGCTCGAGTCGGTCGCACATGTGGGACTGAGTCTTGATTTGTCAATGGCAGACTACATATCATTGCACGCAAGGAGAGGTGTAAGAGGAAGATGCGTGTCAGTCAGGAGGAAAAAAGGATCATCGTTACAGAGGTGATCGAACACTACCGATAACTGCCCTGGTGCCACTGACTCTGTGCATCGCAAGACAACGACACATGGCTGTGGGCCCTTGCTGACCGCTGCCTCCGGCCTACACTGCGGGCAAGTAGGTCACACATTTGGGACTGAGTCTTGATCATATATTGTCTGAGTACACACATTAATGCAGTGTTTACATCACTGTACTCCCTTTGAAGTGGTGACACCAAGTCTGTGCCTGGCATCCCAACCACACGTGTCTGTGGGCCCTTGATGACTATGCCGTCGGCCAAACACTGCGGTCCAGCAGGCCTCATGCCAATCCAATCCAGTCCGTACCAGGCAGGACATGTCATCATCGCTGACTGAACACCTGGTGCTTTTACCTCTGTAAACCACAAGTAACCCCCAAATGCCATGTCAACGTTGTGTGTTGGAGTTCCAGGAGGAGCTCACTGAACTGCGTTTGGCCCGCGCTGACCGCTGCCTCGGGCCTACACTGCGGTCGAGTAGGTCACACATTTCGAACTCAGTCTTGATTTATTTATGGCTGACTTGATGTCATTGTAGAGGCCTCATCACAGACTGCATCCCTTCCAGGTCTGGTGCCACTAACTCTGTGCCACGAGGTCCATGGACACTTTCTCGTTGAACCTTGGTGGCGACTGAGTCCATGGACTGGGGTAGTCGTCACCGTCATGTCGGTAATACTGACTTTGTGGCAAACAGCAGGCAGTAGCATTCCACTCCTCCATTTGCTGCTTCCGGACGGCTTCCACCCTCTGCATCATGCCCTGGAGGACACCTTCCACTGTCCCCCGCAACCCTCTGCCTCATTCACCTCGGACATCGATGAGGACCCGCTCAGCTCGCCTGGCCCATCTCACTGCACCGCAAGTCACTGTCCTGTGGCGGTGTGCCTGTGCCAGCCGCAGTGCATCCGGGGCCACTAACTCTGTCCAGCTCAAGTCAGGGACTCTGGCTCCTGAGGTACTGGAAGGCCTATGAGACGATGGACTTGGGGTCATCGACGCCAAGTGTATGTGGCCGTGCGCTGTCCGCTGCCCCTGGCCTCAACTGCGTTGCACCAGGGCTCCCACATCAGATCGAGTCCTGACCTGCCCAGACGAGGCATCAACGCAGGAGGCACATGCCACCACCGCCAGGTCCACATCCAAAGGCCAACTGTGAGAGTCGAAACAATCTTACGGGCAGACTAACGGAGTTGCTCACACCTGTGGTGGATGCCATCATCTGCCTGATACCCTGCTCGGCACTACAGGTGCCCCAACACCAGTGCACTGCAACTCACAGACACTTCTGTTTGTATTTTGGGTGACCTCTGTACTAGCTCCGGCTACCTCTATGATGCTCCGCAGTTGTTATGCTGGTGTTATCTGTTTCCGTTTTACTGCTGTTCACTGTTCAAGATTGTGCCAGCACCAACCACTCCTTGCGGGCTGGCTTACACTCACCCCCCACACATCCAGCACAGGCGTCACTGTACTTGTGGCCCTGCCAATAAAGGGGCCGGGCGCACGTGCCCATGGCCAGTTCCATGAACTATCTGCGTGTGTCCTTGTGGTCAGTATGTATGCATGAGGGCCCCAGGCCTGACAACATTACACTGTGCTGTGTACAGCGGATGCCAACATGTCACAGCAGGCAGCGTGTTAGACCTTGGACATGTAGCTTTATCGTCACCCATTCAATACATTAGAGGAGTGTACTGGGCCATCGTACGCAGGTCCAGCGTGGGTGTGTGAATGATAATTGCGTGCCTGTATGCATGGTTCAGTACTGGAAATGTGCCTAAGCATGTGTCTCTGTCGGAGTGTGGGTCTCCTTTGTGTGGTGTAGGTGGTACCTGAGGGGAATTAGACACCCATGCATGTGATCCAGTTCGTATTCCATTGGTTTGGACCCCACTCGCACCTGTTCGGCCACCTCCGTTTGGCATCCTGACACCTGGCATTGGAATGCCTGTGTAGCTCGTGAGGTGTTGGGAGTCAGCCGTGCTGGCGGGTGCTTCCTGCTGTGTTGTCTCCACAGGAGCTGGGTTCTCCTCTATGTTGCTTGGCTGCTCTGGTCCTGGTGGTGGGTAGCCTAGGATGTCCATGAGCTGTTGTGGGGCTTCGGTGTCGAAGGTGTGGTGGTCCTCTCCAGCATCACTGGTGAGTTGTCTGGTCTGTTCTGCTGGAGGTGTTATTTGTCCCTCTGCAATGTGGAGGGGAGATGCATGTTGACATTGTGTTGACATGTATGTTGGTGCATTGTTCTTGTTTACAGGCAGACTGTATGACTATGTACATTGTGACTGTTTGGGAGGTGCTGGATTTTGACGCAGGACAGTGGACATTTGGACTACATGACGGATGGGAGGTTGTACGCGTACATTGCCTTCTCACAGTTTCCTGCTCTGTTAGATGTGGTTGGCCTGTTTCAGAGCATGAGCGCAGCCAGTTATGTCCTCTCTTCTGCAGTGTGGGTGTTGCACTTTGTGCCACATTGTCGTCATTGTGGATGTGCTGTTATTGCTATGTGTGTGTGCTGCAGTGTGCCACGGGGATGAGGGACATGATCCAGGGTCATTGTGGGTGTGCAGTGTGCTACACATCTTTGTGCATGTGTGTCATTGTGCTCATCTCCCCCCGTCTACCCAGTCCATGGTCGTTACTCACCCTGTTGATGTTGTGTCAGGTCCTCTCAAGCTGTGTCCTGACTCCCACCTCCTTGCAGCATCTCCACACTGATGACTGTGGCCCCCGTTTCCTCCCGCTCCTCCTGTGGCGCAGGACTCCCACCTCCTGTCGACGTTGCTGCCTTCCTGTTGGTAGCGGGTTTGTGCTTGGTTTGGCTTTTCACATCATGCCAGAGCCTCGTGGCCTCCTTCATTGCCCTCCTCGACACTCCAACTGCATTCACATTGGTCTAATTGTGTGTCAGTTGATGGTAGTGTTCTGTCACCTCCGTGACGCTGATCTGCTTTTCCTGGGACTGCACCCTGTCTTCCTCTCACTCTTCTCCTTGGCCTTCCCCGACCCCGTTGTTCCTCGCTGGTGGTCTGTGGGGCTTGTGGGGTTCGAATTGGCCTCTGCACTGGGTCCGGGTGCATCCATGGTGCTCTGCAGTTGCTTTTTTCTTCCCTTTTTTCCCGTTGCTTTTATAGTTCATTTTCCCACATGACGCATGGGATTTGCAGGACTGTGGCTGGTTTTCGCTGGTTTTTGCATCCCGATAGGCCTCATCGCAAGTTGTTTTGCATTCGTGTTTCGCATTTTTGCGGCGTCGCGTTGTCTGTATCGTGGACATTTGATGCGTTATCGTGGGCCTATTGCATGGTACCGCCGGCTTGGGAATACTACGTTGTTATTTTCCAGCGATAGACTGCGATTTGAAGAGTTGCGTTAAGCAACTTTTAGGGTAGTTATCACATGTTCTTGAGAATATCCCCCAATATTTATTTGCATAAGACAATACATGACTGGTATTCAATCCTGGAGCACTGGTACAATTATCACTGAAATCTGCACTGCGCTACTGGATGGTGATTGCTAAGTAGTGCAGGAGTATTTAAATATATGTGGCAGAACGTCAAAGGGAATTGGCCAACCACAGCCTGGCATACAATATCTTTATAACTTAATTGTTCAAACAAAACAATGTGCAAGAATGAATATCAGAAAAATAACGAGGGTCATTTCAGTATAGATTTCACAACCGCGTGTCTGTTTTGCATGGCTACCAAGTAGTAAAATGTTACCTCATTGCAAGTGAAAAATGTAAAAGGTCTTAATTGAACTCGTAGAAGCGGACGTCTACAGCTGCAAAATGCCTGCAAATTATGCATTGTTTCTACAGGCAAAAGTGGCACTTAAACGTGAAGAAGTAGGTGCTCCGCGGAAAATGCAATGCAAATGATGTGATAATCCACAAAGTTGTAAAGCTGTGAGTTTTCGGGTAGGTAATTTGTAATGCTTATCTGCACATATCTGAACCTAAAAACTTACACCTGAATGAAGCAAGCACAGGAAGCTCCCTGAGCGTTGAAAAGGGACTTGTGGCTGTGCTCAAGAATTGTACATATATGTCCATGCTTGAGATGTTCTCTAACTGGAAGAAACGTGTGACTTCATAGTCCCTTCAAACATTTGAAATATTAGACTAAAAATACATCACATACCAGCAAAAGTAGTACAGCTAGAAAACCAGTCAAATTATTTCAACTACAACATGGCATATACCACAGTAATTTTGGTACAGTAATTTCACACCCAGAATAACTAATATATCAAGTACCGTTAACTTCTATATAACAAATGATCACATATTTAAATGTAATCCCCTTAGGAACCACTATGGAATGGGGACTAGCACTGGAAAATTGAATTTCATTGCGAAATTCCACATGGCATTTACCTCATGCCTCTAAGGATAATTTGGGTGGGAGCTCATTTTTTTAATGCAAATCTGTATTAGGCAACTTTTATAGGGCTGACTTCACCTCCAATATCATGTGGTTCATCCTTCTGCGCAACAAATATGGTATACCCTTCTTTTATGTACTTGGAGCAAGTGAGAGGGGTAATGAAACCATTACTTACCAGGAACCTTCATTACCCCTCGTCACAAAATGAGGGGGCACTGCCCACCACAGGTTCTTTACCATTCTTTAAAAACAAAGTCATACCTTTATGTTCATGACCTGCATGGACTTAAGGCTCTTCCCTCCACGTCCGGTACTTTTAGTAACAAGACACCAGAGAAAGGTGGTGCAGAACCCCTCACCATGGAGGGAGGGAGGGGCTCTGACTGGGATGAGGGGTTCCATGTTCCGAGTAATGAAGACTACCGGTAAGTAATGGAGTCATTACCCCCTCATTGGTCCCCCTCATCCCAGTCGTCACAATGTGAGGATGTCACAAGCTGTGAACAAAACACACTGCAGCAACTTACGATGATACGGAAAAGTTTAATACAGGCACAACAATTTCTGCATTGCTCTCTTAACAACATTCAATCCACAATTATCAGGAGTGTCAGCCAACACATCCAACCTGTAATGTTAGGTGAACATGTGAGGGGATGCCCAGGTAGCAGACTGGCAACTTTCCTGAATAGACACCTCACCAACCTCAGCCCAGAAGAGAAGACAGACCTGGTGGGAAGGAGGGGACTCACCAACGAACTTATAGGCCTGTGAAATTGCTTGACGAATCCATCAACTCAAAGTAGAAACAGACACCTGTTTACCTGTGTTAACACGCCCAAAAGCAACAAAGAGGGAATTGTAAACTCTGAACTCCTTAGTGCAATCCAAATAACACAGAAGAGTATGTCTAACATTAAGGGGGGCAAGATCGGGCAGCAGATCATCCCCCTGTAACACAGGCAAAATCAGTCCCTGATCAGAATGAAATTTAGAATTAATTTTAAGAACAAAAGAGTTCTTCCCCTGGTGCAGGTTGAAGGGTTTCAAAATCTTATTCTCCTCTGCAACCATATTGTTGAGGTTGTCTCTGAACAGTTTAGAACCAGGGAATAGAAGCGTCTGCACCAAAGGACGCTGAGAGGACTCCAACTTCCAGGACTTAATCTAAAGTGTACGTCTCCCTGATATAGCAGCCCCAGTAGCCGAAGCGAAAGCACACAAAAGTGACATCCGAAAAAAATTGAGAAAGAACCTCCATCTGGGCTAACAGCGCAGTCAGATCAGCATTCTCCTGGAGACCATCAAACAGACTCTGGAAATCCTTTAGAAGGACTCGGGATGCATACGCTGCATACACTGCACAAGCACAGACCCCAAAATTGGAAGCAGCATAAGAACGCTTCAAAGAAGACTGAGTCATTGTATCAATAGGATCCGACAAAGTGGAATCCTCCGAAGACAAAGAAGAGGAAGAAGCCATGGAGAACAAATTCAAATCAAATTGATCTTCAGAATGAGAGGGAACTTCTCCTCAAAACTCTCCAAAAAGTATCTCTTTTTCAAGAACCTGGGATTATTCTGTTTGTCCAAATCCTTCTGTTCCTTTATAACAATGTCTTGAAGAACATCATGGAAAGGCAAATTTTCCTCCAGGGAACTACTGTGCTAGGCAAAAAAGCCATCCCTATAATCAGAATGCTTCTCGAACCCCAGCACCTCACAGATGTGAGAGAGCATTGTCAGCGAGTGCCTTCCCTTGAACAAATTTCCCCTTAGGGGTAACATCAACATTATCGTCAGTATCCAAACGCTGATACTTTAACAGAGGGTTATTGACAGAACCATCAACAGCTTGATTAATCAGCCTCTGCAAGTCAGCTTTAGATATCAGGAGGGTATCCTCCTCCTCTATAGCATGAATATGGTGGATTTTCTCAGCCGTCTTCCCAGAATTAGCAGACTCCATTGCCCAGGAAGAAAAAAGTGAGCCCTTCATCACTTCCCAATTATATCAGTTTCCCATCAACCAAATCTCACCAAACACGAAATCCGGTTGCTGAAAAAATGGCCTTCCCTGCAAATGCGCGCACTCGCGCACACTGCAGAGGTCAGGAAAAGCCATAGGGGGTCCTGAGGCAACCTGCTGTGGTAAGCTGAAAGAGGCTCCCCGCCCCAGCCAAGCACATGAACGGGGAGAAAGACCACAGTGGCGCAGGAACCCCGCCGAGCGCTGAGCATGATTAAGTAAGTTGTCAGCAGACACAGAAACATAAATTCAAACCTCTAAACAGCCTTGGGAAAAACACCTTTTAGTGTAGTCCTTACCTGTCGGTAGGCAGAACAAAACACAGAACGGGATGTCGGGGGAGGAGTCTTAAGTCCACAGACATAAACGCAGGACTTTGATTTTAAAGCGTGGTAAAGGACCGGTGGTGGGTGGGTCGCCTCACATTGTGATGACTTGGACGAGGGGGACCAATGAAGGTGTAATGCTATCTTACTGGTGTACACCCTTTGCCTATCCCTCATGAGGAGGTGGATAGACATGTCTGTTATGAGTATAATTTACATTTTGGCTTCAAGGATGCTAGGGAAAAAGAGAGAAAGTGTTAGTGATACTTTCTGGTTCGACCACTAGCCTTTTGCTCCCATCTCAGCAGTTGGTGCTCCATTTTTTATCCCCCCATCTTTTTTCTCTTCATAAGCTCTGCATAAAATAAACTGTTTTGATATGGGAAAGAAGTCTATGCCCCTTGAAGTCTTAAGTTAGATTTCTGAGTTACCACACATTCTCCTGAGCTAGTGTACTTATCTCCCTACTGCTTTGTTTTGCTCCTATTCCAGCGCGATACCTGATAATTGATCAGGGATCAATACTCAATAATATCACAGAACAATGGCCCATACACATTCACCAAAATCCCTGATGCGTTGGGGCAATTTATGATGACGTGCAATTTCAGTTCCTTTATCTAATCAATATTTGAAATTTTCCTAAAAAAAGTTCTAACTTATACATCATCTTTCCTTCTCCTTGGTCGATGGAGCAATTAGTTGAAGAGTTGATGGTAATGATATTACCTTCTAACTAACTAACTAATCAGTCAGCTAAATAATCACAGACTCTCGGTAGTGTCAATAAAGTTTTATCTTAAATTTTGTAAAATATGTAAATGCTCAATAAATACGGAACAAATACAAACAATGGTAATCATCAAATGGAGGGAAGACTTCAATAAATGCAATAAGAGTAAAACATCAATATTCAATATACGGTAGGCACAAGAAGGAGTGGATGGATTAAGAGACATCAGTTTCATCACAATATAATGCCAGAAACAGTAATTATGACGGCATGGATAGGTGGAGGGACAAAAGTTTCAGAGGTAAAATGCTTTCGTAAGTAAATTTTGCAAGAACGAGTTATGAAAATACAAACCCATAAGATCTGTGGAAAACCACCCTCCAGGCCTAAGGAATAGCGGGGGTTCCCTGAAATAGAATTCAGGACCCGAGAAACAGGATAGGGACAGGAATCAGCAAGGTCTTTCTGCAAACCGATGATCAGCGACGCATTCACCCTTCTTTTCTTCCTTACCGCAAGTCTCTAACCACACCCCTAAAGGCACCCCAATTATACCCTAAGACCTACCTCTCCGTCCCACATCAATAGAAACATTTTCCAAAACTAGACAGATGATTGAAGGATTTAGGAAGTGGCTCTGTCACACCACAGTAACTTCATTTTCAATTTGGTCACTTTATTGTTCTACATCCTTTCTCACGGTTTGGTTCCTAATTCGTTCTTATGTTTTCTACACAAGATACACTTGAACATTTAATTCATAACATTGATAACGTCCGCAGAATAAGATTCTGGTCCCACGGTTGATTCCATCACTTGGCAGACAATCGTCACATTGGCCTTCAACTCGTACATCTTTTCTGCTGTGCACAGAGCGTCTGTCTTGCCTCTGACAGATCAGACTCACTCCTCAGTTCACCCCTCCCTCTCTTTGGATAATTTAAGGAAAATGGCTTTTCATCCAGCACACTGTGACAAATAGAACGTACACATTCATTAGTTATATGGTAATGTACTTTTCACTGTTTACCACCCACCTTTGCACTATTCCCTGTTAGTGATTCTCCTAGCATAAGCTGGACCAAAAAGCGCCATTATTTGTTAAATTTAAAAGCACCATGCACAAATGTGGCCTAGACATGCATTATTTCTCATTCTTTCAAAACACAATGTAAGTAGGTTTTTAATTCTTCGTGCTTTTGTATGCATGCGCAAAGCAGTTGCCCCTCGTGTTTATCTAAGGTGCATGTTAGTTTCTATTACTACTTACTCTTAGTACATATCATCGGGGTGTTGCATCCGAGCAGGTTTCAATTTGCGAAAACCCTGGTCCATCAATCCCCCCTCTGATGGCTTCCTGGAGCCATCATAAAGTACCTACCATACCTAAAATTCAGTACTCTTCTCTCTTTTTATGGCACTTTCATCATATCATAGTATTCTCTTTTCATTTCTTCTAATTCTATCTATTCTCTTTTTCTTTTCTTTGCTCTTCTTTGACTCCTTGAGTCTGTCATCTTATTTCCTCCACATCTACTCTTGCAACATTTATATGTTTTTATTATTACTAAAATCACTATGGCTACCGAAATAATTGGCATTATTATGTTTCCTAATAGACTACTTCCAATGGTTGAAAACCATTTACCTACTGAGGAGAAACTCTTACCTAGTTCCTCCCAAACACCATCAACCTCCAGTCGGGTCAAATCTTTATGTAATTCTGTAATATTCTTAATATATACCTCTATTCCTTGACTCTTATCAGGGATATAAGTGCAGCAGTGTTGGACTTTCAACATACCATAGACTCCACCCTCTTTTGCTAATAAAATATCAAGGGCAAGTCGATTTTGCAAAACCATTGATCTGATTGCAACCATTTCAGTGTCAACCATTAAGAACCCACCAGCAGTATCTGTTAATAAACGATCAACCACGGTGGACAATTGCCTAATTTTTGTGTATTTAGAATGACTCCAACTGAGGGGATCAATGCACCAAAAATATCACCTACTATTTCTGAAAAACTCACTCTCCATTTTCGTGTTAGTCCCTGATTTACTTCACTTAACTTATTGTTATTTCTATCTATATGATAGACTTTCGGAAAGACAATTGCAAAGAAACAACTACCATACCAATGTGCAGGCAGTCTGTAATAGGCTTTCTTACCACACACATAATAGACTCCTGAAAAAACAGGATCAGATCCACCTTTCAATCCCCAACCTCCAGTAATTTGGAAAGTATGCTCACATTCACTACTACCTATGAAATAATTGTTATAGTTAGCTTTTGATCTAAGCAAACATATTTTTTCCTTTTGATACCAGTGCAGGGACATTGCAGCATACGTCTCACCTTTCTCATACCTTCCTTCTCTAAAAGTCCATGGTGGTACTTGTGACTTTTGTTCAGCAGCCTTTCTTTGAAAACTTTCCCTTCTATTATCTACCATATCGATAAATATTTTCTCTTCAACCTTCAAGCTACAGGTCAGGTTATTTTTCTAAGCATTTTCTACATCTAAAGTTTCAGTAATATGGAAAACGTCTCCAATATATCACGCATTCTTAGCACTTAAGACCTTATTCAGCTCCTTTATAACTGGTATTTAATCTATATTAGAATAGTGATATTCGAGTTTCCCCGTTACATAAAACAGGCTGGTTAGTACACTATAAGACACACCATAGGTTAAAGGTAGGTGGTGATATGTCATCCCCTCTGAGACAGAGGAAGATAATTGCATGCACACATAACAATCACTCACATTCATAGTGTTAATGTACTCATGAAGTAATTTAGTAAAAACATTTAAAGAGATATCACTAATTGATTTATCATGATGGAGTATGCTTCCATCCAGGTGTTCTAAGTTAGTATTAGAAATTCCTTTAGTGACACCATTCACTCTTCCACTTGTTACTTCATTAGTACTGTTTCCATTATTATTTACCACTAGAATAGGTACAATGACAATGAATAATATCCACATTAACGTTAGCGAAAGGACTCTACATAAGCAAGCTTTAATACACGTACGTTTTAGACTAGATTTTAGATATTCAGTCACCTCTGCTACAGCCATTTTGTATTTCTAAAAAAATCTTTCTAAGCCTATAATTCTAAATTGCTTAATAAAAAATAAATGATTTCTAAAAATGGTAGTGTAATCCTTCACTTCAAGGCTTTCTTCTTTCCCCTTTTCTTTTCTTTTCTTTTTGTTTTAGGACTTCTGAGTCTTTCAGCTCTCTTTTTTCACCTTTATTCTTTACAGTTCCTTTTAAGGTGGTCTCAATTTGCTTTCATCCACTTGCTCAGTATTAGAATTGTCTTTTTCCTCACTTGGATCTGGACTTTCAATTTCTTCCAAGATGAGGTAGGTCTATTCAGGTGCCCAGCATTTTTTGCTATGGATTCTTACTCTCCTTGTCTTTCATGCTAACTATTCTCCTGTCTCTTCTTGTTCAGTTTGACTTGAGACCTCATTAATTTGATCTGGTCTTTTCTTTGACCTTTTTCTCACAATTTTGTACTTCAATCTTTTCACTCCACTTGGCCAATTATCACCTTTCCTTGGTTTCTTAGTTTGGACTAGATTTTCACCTTCAGCATCTGATTCCCAAATTCCCTTGCTTGGCCCTGCTTTTACTGGTTCTTCTCCCTGTCTTTCAGGATCTATTTTCCACTAGGCTTTTAAATTCCTATAATAGGCGAATTACAAGCACTGCTCATAATCTCTTTTAGAATCCCTTGCGCAATCATTTGATCAATTACATGGAGCAACTCCTGCAATTACTTCTGGACTCATTTTGAACTGAGGCGTGTTAGGATATACAGCACCCGCCTTTACTGTGATCTGAATCAGATCTACATTTGTCATTAGGCCAATTTCCTTCCCTGTGAAATCCCACACATCCGACCTCACTACACTTTTTAGTTCTTGAGGCAAACGTTCTTCTGTAAGAAGTGAAAACAACTCATCCACTTCTGTCCCTTGCTTTATCAGCATCATCTTGAATTCGACATCCTTATCAGGTGTCTGAAATGCAATACCATCCGGGGTACAATAGATGGTGCAGTTCATTTTGCACAATAAATCTCTACCCAAGAGATTTACTGGACTTGAGTCACATACCACAAACCGATGCATGTCTCTGAAGTTCCCGATATGAACTTCTATTGGATTTGTGACTGGAGTTCTAATTTGCTTATTTGAGACTCCTACAACTTGGATAGTTTCGCCAGAGAGGGGTAGGTTTAGAATTTCCGCTGCTCTCACAGTAGAACGGATAGCACCAGTGTCCACTAAGAATGTGATATCATTCCCTTCCACCTTTCCGTCAACAAATGGACCTGACTGATCTACCGCCAAAGATGCGCCAAGTGTACACTTTTCCTCCACCCCCTCAGACACCGTCATTGATATGAGTCTGAATCACTCTCATTGCATTGCAACAAATATTGCGGAACCATCTGTACGGTTGTATTCTTACCACTCGGGTCACCTCCGTGATATCCAATGTTCACACTGTACCTCTGCACTTGAGCGTTCACATTATTTGGCATGGGAGCTTGTGGCACCTGTAACTATGGAGTAATTATCTGCTGCTGCTGCTGTTGATTTACACCCACCTCATTCTGCATCTGTGGGATTACGTTTTGATTTGCCCCATTATTCTTTTGAGCAGACCTGCACTAGTTCTTCCAAGGTACAATCTTTCCGCACGCATGACAAGAAAAATTCTTTTTAGCTTCTTCCCTACTCATTTTCCCTCTACCTCTACCTCCGCTAGGTACCTGACCACTCTGATTTTGACCATTCATTTGATAACCTGTTTGAGAATTATTGTTAGTCTCTTGCTGCTCTGCTACCTTCACTTGTGCCCACATCATTTTTTCTTTCAGCTTTTTATGCTTTGTATCAATTTCATCACTACAGTACTTAGAACACCTCAGAATTTCGTCACCTGTTTTGCTCTGCCAACAAATAAAATGCTGCTGTATCATATTGCTTATCTCTGGTCTCAATCCAAACACAAAGCAATACACAAAATGTCCCATATATTTTTCTCCGATATTTTCAAAAACACTATATTGTTTGAATACTTGCAACAGTCTTTCATAGTAGGCATGCACTGATTCTTTAGGTTCTTGGGTTGTTCTGTCAATTTTAACCCAATCTGTTTCCTTTGGAGAAATGTTCCCTTTCCAATAAGTGATTACTTGGTTATACTTTTTCATTACCTCATCTGATGGTGCACCTGTTTTAGGGTCTCTAGGATATTCTCCTTTTGGCCAATTGACAGTGATTTTACACTCTGTCCACAAATCTGCTGGAACGACAATCTCAAACAATCCATCCAAATCTTTTAACAAAACCTTCGAGACCGTCACAAACCTATCTACCTGTTTGTACCATTCAACTGGTTTCTCCCTTAACCTAGGGAAATCATTTGTAAAAGACAATATATCCTGTCTTGTCCAAGGAACATGAACATATCCACCACCTGAAACTTATCTCATAGGACACACTCTTTCAACTGGTTCTGTATCTTTTAGCAGAAACATAGATGGTCCTTTACTAACTGCCTCTTCCTTCTTTATCATCCAGCTGTTTTTTCATCGATCTACATCTCCCCATTTCTTCAAAATATTCATCAACTCTTTTATTTGCAACCTTTTCCCGGACTCATTCAAACTTTCCAAATCTTTATCTGTAAAAGCCAATCTGTAGGATTTCTGTAACACTTTCGACTTTTCTATGTCTACTCCATATTTACTAGCAGCTTTGTATATTTTCTCATGAAGATTCTTTGCTCTCCAAGTAATACTTTTACACAAAAACAATAGCTCCTCATCTCTGTAGGTCCGCTAATCTATCTGGATTTATTGTACCAAAAATCATCTCTTCCAGATCTACTTTCAATTGACTCACATTTATACTCTGTGGTTGAGGTTTTGGCTTTACCATTTTCGTTATCCAATTATGTAATTCCTCTGGTGAGGGACCTGCTGAACTCCCTGATATTGGAGTGACATTTGGCCCTATTCTTCTTGGATCTAACTGTATCCCTCTTTTTGGGGTCTCTGTTATTATCTCACAGACCTGTAAATCTAACAACGTAGTATTCAGGTCAGCCTGTCTACTCTCATTTGCTGCTGTCATTATTTTACTCCTGACACTACTTCTCGGGACTGCCAACATATGCACTTGTGACATATTTTGATTTTCTCTGTACAATGGAACTACCGGACCGACCGTCACCGGTACCGTCAAAGCTTCTGCATTTAGGTTTAACTGATTTATTCTCTGGACCTGTTGTACTCTCTCTTGATTCAATAACTTCTTCTCATTTTCTCGTATCACTCTAGCTATGTCTGTGTCTTGTGGAGTTAATTGGGTTTCTATTCGTGGTGCACTTGGAGTAACTTCTGCTGAACTCTTTTCATATGGCGGAGGTCTTTTAGTAATAAATTCTTCTATCAATTCATCATCAGATTCATTCTGACTATAACTTACACTCGAAGGCTCTATGTTTTTCTTTTTCTCTTTACATTTGCCTCTTGTCTGTTCTTCAGCTACCAAAACTGGATATAGACCTTCAGATATCACAACTCTTCTCCATCTTTTCAACTTGTCTTCCCTGCTCTCCATGGGATGTCCAAACATGAAATTTCTGTATCTTCTGTGACCCCTATCTTTCTCTCTTTCAAATGCCTCAACTTCCCACTCCTCTAAGGCTTCAAACTGTGTAAGTGTAGGATTAGGATCTAATGAATTCATTTGATTGATAAAATTCTGCAATATCCTCACATTAAACATACCATGCTGTGGAAAAGCTATAACACGATCATCCTCTGTATATTCCACCCAATTTTCTAACCCCATACACGTATGATATCCTCACTTCAATATCATAAAAGAAGCAGGCATTCTTGGAGGGGGTATCGGAATTCCCCCTCTAGTCACAATTGGTTTATCCTTTATAAAGAAATTCTTTATCTTCTTTAGCAACTTCATTTTTCTGACTCTTACGCTACTGTACAATGTTCTAACTTATATATCAACTTTCCTTCTCCTTCGTCGATGGGCCAATTAGTTGAAGGGTTGATGGTAATGATATTACCTTCTAACTATCTAATCAGTCAGCTAAATAATCACAGACTTTCGGTGAGGTTAATAAAGTTTTATTCTAAATTATGTAAACTATGTAAATGCTGAATACATACGGAACAAATACAAACAATGGTAATCATCAAATGGAGGGAAGACTTCAATAAATGCAATCAGAGTAAAACATCAATATTCAATATACGGTAGGCACATGAAGGAGCGGATAGATTAAGAGACATCAGTTTCATCACAATATAATGCAAGAAACAATAATTATGACAGAGGGGACAGGTGGAGAGACAAAAGTTTCAGCAAATTGTTATGCAGAAAACAATAATTATGAGGGAGTGGATAGGTGGAGAGACAAAAGTTTCAGAGGTAAAATGCTTTCGTAACTAAATTTTGCAAGAACGAGTTAAGAAAATACAAACCCGTAAGATCTGTGGAAAACCACCCCCAAGGCTTAGGGAATGGGGGGGTTCCCTGGAATAGAATCAGGAAACAAAGATTGCGGACCCGAGAAACAGGATAGGGACAGGAATCAGTAGGCCTCTCTGCAAACCAAGGATCAGCGACGCATTCACCCTTCTTCTCTTCCCTCCCGCAAGCCTCTAACCACACCCCTAAAGGCACCCCAATTAAACCCTAAAACCTACCTGTCCGTCCCACATCAATAGAAACATTTTCCAAAACTAGACAGATGATTGGAGGGTTCAGGAGGTGGCTCTGTCACACCACAGTGACTTCATTTTCAATTTGGTCACTTTATTGTTCTACATCCTTTCTCACAGTTTGGTTCTTAATTCGTTCTCACGTTTTCTACACAAGATATATTTGAACATTTAATTCATAATATTGACAACGTCCGCAAAATAAGATTCTGGTCCCACGGTTGATTCCATCACTTGGCAGACAATTGTCACATTGGCCTTCAACTCATAGATCTTTTCTGCTGTGCACAGCGCGTCTGTCTTGCCTCTGACTGATCAGATTTACTCCTCAGTTCACATGTCCCTTTCTTTGGATAATTTAAGGAAAATGGTGTTTCATCCAGCACACTTTGACAAATAGAACGTAAACATTCATTAATTATATGATAATGTACTTTTCACTGTTTACCACCCACCTTTGCACTATTCCCTGTTAGCGTTTCTCCTAGCATAAGCTGGACCAAAAAGTGGCATTATTTGTTACATTTAAATGCACTATGTACTAATGTGACCTAGACATGCATTATTTCTCATTCTTTCAAAACACAATGTAAGTAGGTTTTTAGTTCTTCGTGCTTCTGTATGCATGCGCAAAGCAGTTGCCCCTCGTGTTTATCTAAGGTGCATGTGAGTTTCTATTACTACTTACTATTAGTAAGTATCATGGGGGTGTTGCGACCGAGCAAGTTTCAATTTGCAAAAACATTAGCACCTAAAAATCTTTAGATGTAAACAATGGTGGGCTGGGCCACAGGAATACCGAGTGTTTTCTGATATACTGGATGACATACTATATAGTACATTCAATTTCATTTTTAATGCGCGTACTACCTCTGACAAGGCACTGATAGAGAGACTGCTTTCTGGGCAGTATTGTCCTCATGTTCAGCTGTCAAAGCAACCCATGTTACCTTTCACCTCAGTCTCCAATCACAAGAGGACACCCCTGAAAAGCAACCATCACTTCTCCCTACCTCTCTGGTCACAGAGACCGTTCTGTGTTCTCTCTTTCTTTGTCCTTCCTTCCACTTTGTGTCTATGAAGAAGTTCAACCTTTCTCTCTTCTTTTTTCTACTTCTCACTAGTTACCAAATCTGGTCGTAAATTGGAGGTGTGTAAATCTTCTATGCTACAAGAAAACAGCGCTCTCCTGGGGGATCACCACATCTAAAGAGACTAATGAAGGCAACATCAACACCAAGAGACTCACTACTCATGAATATATGTAGAGTAACAATAAAATTAATACATTCAGAAGCCTGATTACTCAAAATAGTATCAGGAGTACCACAGAAATGGCTTTATCCAGGAGGCACTTACCAACCATCTTTTCAGGGGATTAATAAATGGAACCAGAAACAGCAGATTTTCAATACATGATCCTGAGGTTGGTGATTGTTCCTATCGCCATGTGTTGGTTACTGGGGTCCCTTAACTTGAGAAACTGTTTTGCACGTGCCAGGTTCTCTTAGTCTCCAGTAACAGTTTTCTAGTGCTCAAGTGTTTTTATGCAGGTGGCCAGCTGGAGCCCAAGATGGCTGCATAGTCTCAGAGTTCCATGAGCTGTCACCAAAGGAAGGATGACTGATGAAATATGTGAGGTCATAAGCAGTGCATGACTGGGACGTAAGTTATGGTTATTTCATCAAACCATAACTAGTGAATTGAATTGGTTTTGATGTTTTGTTTTGTAATCATAACTGCACAGCAATTGTGTTTTTTCAGTGAATTTCCATTTTAGAGATTATTTTAAACATGCTATGGTCATATAAGCAAAGCTGATCATAACATTAGTTTAACGTTTGTCTTTTTTCAGTGAATTTCTTGGGGTTTACATAATATACTTTTGGACCTCACCTTCCGTTAACAGCTATCCATCACAGCACATGGGATATGCCTGTGTGCAATAGTCACTCGTTCGCTAGCCTGGGCTCAATCTGCTCTAGTCTGCCTACCCCTCCAGTGCATAGCCTTTAGCCGGGAGAAGCAGGGGTTGGCTGTAGGGCATGACGTCTGGCCAGATCTGAATCCCAAACCTGTGCTCGTGACTAACCCCTGCAATGACCTTCCTTTAGTTGTGTGCAGGGCCTGCATATAGCTAAGCTGTACTCCACACCCTCTTCTGGTGGCCAACCCACACTCCGCATGGCCAGAGGCCATGCCTAGCAGGGGTTGGCTACAGGACCTGCACCCCACCCGCCATGGTCAGCCAACCAGCTCTGAACTCGGCTTTGACACCATTAAAACACCATTCTGTGGCACTGTTTCACAAGTCACCGTGAAACTTGGCATACCTTTAGCATTATTCATTTTCTTTTGGTATGACAAGTTTTATACAGATCAATAAAGGGGAAGACAAATTTAAAGAGTATGGCAACTTTGATATGTAACAACTAGGCCTGGCCAAAATTTAAATGACACAGAGGTAATTTCCTTAATTGCAGACATTTTGCATTACGATTGTTGCTCGAAATTCCTGAAACTAAGCCATTACGTTTCTTTGAGTAATTTATTACCATTCATGCAAGAATTTACCAAGAACGTGCCTTCCATTCATTGAAAATGTTTACAGCTAACACAGAGGAACAACAGAATAAAAACAACTGTTGTTCACTGTGCTTTTGTTTAAATGCATTTGACACATTTTGAGGTAAAATTTAGTGCCCATTGAGAGATTTGTGTTTCACATAATTATGCATAATTTTCAGTAATTTTGCTGAATTTTGAGCAATTACACACTAGCAACAAAATATGCAAATTTTGCACACCCCTACTAATAACTTTACTGCCTTATTGCAGGTTTGCCAGACCCTTATCATGCTTAGCACTCTTGATATTTTGAGTTTCATGCAAATCCACCAAGGAGGGCCAGAGTTAAATAGGATATGTCTAAAAATATTAACTTGCTTATAACTTTGGTGCTGGTTAATTCCAATCGTCTGGGCAAAGCTAAATATAGAGGATACAGCCTGGTTGAATTTCCCTCATCTAGCAGAAAAGCACTGTGCCCAAGAGCTAAGAGAATCAAAGATAATACCCACATATAGGAAGTGCCTTCCCTTGCCAACAATCTTGCCTTTGAAGGACATAATTCTAACCTTGCTGTTAGTTCTACTACAGACCATGAAATAAGTGTTGCTAAAATTAGTTTCTAGCTCCAAATTGTCCATGAAGGAAACAAAAGAATCGATCAATACTTTAAGGCCATTTGGTGTTCTGGACATTAAGACAGAGTAATCAACATAAAACAAAAGAGGGGCAGGTATAGATTTAACCACAGCCATATCCTTAAAGTGTGTAATTAAAAATAAGTTAAGCCCATTGATAGATAATAAAAAAATAGTGTAGGGGCTAGGACACATCCGGGTGGACTCCGTCGCAGGTGCAAATGAATCAGAGCATTCTACCCCTGGGCCATACCTCACTGAGGATATGACATTTTTGTGTAAAATGTGAAGAAAATCTTATAATGTTGACATAGTCATCAGCTTTAATATAAGTATCGGGGCTAACGTTGAACCCTACATTCAGAGATTGTGAATTAAACATTTTCCAAAACATGCTTATGTCTCTAAAGGAACAAAAGCTAAGCAACTTTCCCCATGTTTTCTCTTTAATCTTCAGCCTCCTGTTCTTTAGGGCAGTTTTGTAAGTGGCTTCACAACGCTGAATGTACTATTGATCCCTAGGGTAGCTATTTAGCGCTAGCTGCAAACATCTGCTGGCTGCCCTGCAGCCCTTGTCAAACCAGCTGGAAAGGTCAGGGGTTCTGTTTTCTCATGGGGGTAGGCAAGGCATTCTTAAAACTAAAACCAAAATCAATAAATCTTCAATGATAGATTGGTTATATTCATTTTCATAGGCTAATCATTTGTTTACTAAGGCAATGTTTGCATACAGTTGTTGTTAAAAACTTGCATCATGTCGTTTTTACTAGTCTAGGAAAAGAATGGATGCATTAATCACACTATACGGCTCAAAACATATCAGTGGTACTTGTGTATTGAGTTGAGTGTTGTTTTACCTGCAAACAAATCGTAAAATTATAGAAGGTAAAAGTTGGCACTTTTTTGGGATGAGGCAGTCTGTTGCAGTAGAAGCTAGTCACTTGCGATTGAAAAGGATTGAGTCAAAATGACATGCACAAATAGTTCACTCCTGGTTTTGCTTCAACAAGGCTGACAAAAAGTTGATGTGGAGGCCTACTTTTCAAGACCTAATGATTGATATGAATGGTATCTTGCAATATTATAAACTAGTCGAAAATGATATAAAATATCTAAACATTAGCGAAGAAGATCTATTGAATAAAGAAATCAAAGATTCAATTAACCAGGGGGCGCTAGGTGGCACACAAGTAGAATGGCCGCAATCGTGTGAGGCTCCCGCAGTTCGGCTCTGAAATCTGTTATTTATCCTGGTTCCATTAAAAGGATCTGCTCGTGCACTATGAGATTGTGAAGCCTGGCTGGCGCGGAACACTCGGTGTAAGTCTCGCAGCCAACCTTGGAGATTTGAAGCACCCAACGCTGCAGTGAAGCTCTGACCGGACTGTGCAGGCTGCGCTCTGGAGTTTGATGGTGGGCTGCGGCGACTATGTGATCAACGCGGCGCCCACGAGGTGGGTAGGCCTCTGCAGTGTGGTGGCAACGGGGGAGAGGCGCTGAGTGGCCCCACTGGTGAGCAACGCTTCGGGATAGAAGCTGGCTGCAAGCGGAGGCATAACCGGACCAGATGACTGTAGTATGTCATCGCGGCTGGACGGGATTGAAGTGTGTCGGCACCCGGAGCTGCTGTAACCCCGTAAGGCAGGCGAGTGGCAGGACGGCTCTGTATGGTGAAATACTATTGCGTGATGAGTGGGTGACTGCTCTCCTGTTGTGGACCTCGTACTGTGCCTGGAAAAGATTGTTGCTGCTCTGAGACTGTGGCTGACACGCGCAGAAGGCGACTTTGTGGCTGTCGACGGGCTTGTGCGAGGATGCTGCCCTTGATTCGTGCATAGGGCGTGCAGGCCCGGGCGGCATAATGGCGGCGAGCATGGAGCGCTGAATGCCTGATCTGGTACGGGGCGGATTGGCGGGCACTGGCGCCTAGGGACTTAGTGACTCAGCAATGCAGGCAAGTGACGGGGGGATATAACTTGGCACCACCTTCTTAACATTGACTGAGAGCCTTCATAACTTTCATTGATTGTTGACCCCTGGGATACGCGAATGGCATAGTGCTGTCCTCGAGGGCTTTTGCCGACCCACGATTCTTCACTGCCCTGCATCATCGCCGTGAAGTGTTACGGCATTGCGTCTCTTGTGGGGCAAACGGCGGACAGGGGGATCTCAGAGGGCTGCATAATCACTGAGGTGAGGATCTGAACAGTGAGCTGTCTATGTCGCATGCCCTGGCACCACGAGAGCAGATACTCAGAGTGTTATTGCTAGCAGAGCGTTATCTCCTGTCGCAGATTCTGCGCTATCAGCGCTTTGCATGGTGGAGAAGACTCAGGAAGTAGCTCTGCATCTTGCACTTGGGGGGAGATCGGGCCCAGGATTTCCAATTGGACTGGCAAGCACTTAGCACCGTCGCACCAGATCGTACCATATCTAATACTGTGGACACAGGCGCTACGATGGGCAAGGTGGATGCGTGCCAGCCGTGGCTTACTTTTGAGGCCAAAAAAACCATGGGGCAACAACAGGCGGAGACAGATGCTGATATTGAAGAACCGCAAATAGGCTCACAGCTACCACCAAGTGCTTACGTGGCGTTGATCCTCCCGGAGGTGTGGCAGGGCTTCGCAACAATTGCGGACAAGATGGACACGATGACATCACAAATGGATACCAAAGCGCGGAAATTGGAGGGTCACGAGACGCGCATAACAGAGGCCAAACACAGAATCTTGGAGGTTGAGGATGCCACAAGTCAGGTGCAAGGGGCAACGGCGCAACTAGAAAAGCTTCTTAAAGGTCATAGCGACTAAAAATGAGGACATAGAGGCGAGAAGTAGGAGGAACAATATTTGCGTATTAGGTATTCCGGAGAGTACCAATACCAGCAAAATGGAGGAGTACATTGAAAAGCTGTTGGTAGAGGTGGTGGGCCCTGAATTACTATCACCTCATTTCATCGTGGAGAGGGCTCATCGCTTGCTTGGCCCGCGACCTCCCCCTGACAGTGCACCTAGGCCTATCATTACGCGCCTATTGAATTACAGAGATAGGGATGTGGCACTACGGGTGGCCAGGGAAAAAAAACAGCTCCATTATGACGGGGTGTCCTTCACGATGTTCCCGAATTTCACACTACAGGTCCAGGAAGAACGCCGCAAATTCCTTGCAGTCAAACAAAAGTTGAGACAGGCCCAAATTGACTATGCATTACTTTACCCTGCTCGCCTTCGTATCATGCGTCAGGGGACTCAAACGTTCTGCACAAAGCCTCAACAGGCCGAGGAATTTCTCAAGCAACTTAAGAAACAAAAGAAGAAATCACCTGTAATGGAAGGGCCACTATCAGCAACGACATCAGACGTGGAGTGACAGGAGTCATGGAACACAACTTGCAGCTGGAGGAGTTTTTTGATGTTTTTTATTATTCTCGTTGTTTTTTCACTCTCTTGCACCATGAACATAGTACTAGCCTATGGGAACTAGATATGTAGGGAATGATCCATCATATGTGTGCGAAGAGCGACCCAGAAGGTAGGGCTGACAAGGACTGGAACACAACACTGGCAAGCAGCTGAAGCCCCTCGCAACCTATTCAGGCTCTTGCTCACTGATGCGGGATCTCTAGACGGGTGCGAGGTACCCGTGGGCCACCCAGCTGAGTTCCCCCAAATGGGTGTACCCCATTGTGTTTCTGTGGTTGTATTGGTTTCTGTTTAAAAAAAAAAATCATGTCGCTCTGGGAAGGGGCAGGGTTGCTGCTTATTGCAATTATGTTCTGGGGGTTAAGGGGGGAGGGGTGTGGACAACTGGCATGATTGAGATGCTTCAGTGGGAGGGGGAGGGTGGAAGTTGGGTGCATAAATGTCATGGCAAGAATAACTTGTGGTGCACTCTTCAAGATAATGACTCTTGTATAGCATGGGTGTGGCGTACTAGAAGCTTACAATGCATTTGTTACGTATTGGAGGGATGGTACCGGATGACAAATCCATATTGAGAGTGCTATCTTGGAATGTCAGGGGACTTGGGGATCCGAGGAAAGGCAGGCAAATTCTGGCCTACCTTAATAGACAGCAGATACAGGTGGCTCTGCTGCAAGAGACACATCTTAACCCAAGGGCCGCGGTGGCGTTCGCCAGTAACTGGGCAAGTTATAGATTTTTTTCCTCTTACTCTTCATATGCGAGAGGTACAGCCATACTAGTAAAAAAGCAGACCCTATTTGAGCTGGTGGGCACTATTGAGGACCCACAGGGACGATATGTCATTATATGGGGGTGGCTTGGGATGGACTCGATCACCATCGCAAATTGTTATGGACCTAATGTGGGCACTCCAGAGTTTTTCACTACTGTATGGGACAAAATATTGACTGTTGGGTCCACTCACGTAATTTGGGGGGGGGCGATTTCAACATAGCTCTCAATCCAGCCCAGGATAGGTCCAATACTGCGGCACACCATTACAACCATTCACAAGAGGTGTTACAGGGGATATTGGAGGATGGGGGTTAATCGACAGCTGGCGATATACGCACCCAGACGTGCAAGAAGGAACACATTTCACGTCATATACTGGCACATGGGCACGTCTTGATTACTGTCTGCTTTCACTGGGGCTGTGCTCCTCCATTTGTAATGTTACACACGTAGCCAGGACTTTTTCAGATCATTCCCCCATCAAGGTGTCCCTTACCCCACCAGGATCTGATAAACCTAGGCCACGCTGGAGGCTGCAACCTACTGCGCTATCAGATGTAGTTTTCCAAGCTGAATTAGGAGACGGATTAAAAAAAAAATCTCCAGAAATAGGGGGTCAGTGGATAGTGTCGAGGTTATTTGGGAAGCGTTTAAAGTGACCATAAGAGGGTATTGCATTTCAAAGAGCTTTAGGGTGCTTAGGGATCTACAAAGGACACTCAGGAGGCTGGAGCAGGAGTTGAGGGTGTTGGAGGGATGGATGGGATGGGGGAAACAGGTCAGGTGCAACAAACTTTCTGTGATAAGCTGTCAGACTATACGGACACTGCAATGAGGGAGGTGAAATTTAAGGGGCGATATTGGGTGGCCCGCAGATATGGCAAAGGGGAGCTACCAGGTAAAGCATTGGCTGAAGTGACCAAGAGTCCCCGCTTCATGACAAACGTTTTAGAGGTTGAAGGGCCTAGAGGGGAACTACAACGTGACTCACTTAACATACTTGAGGTGTTCACTGACCACTATAAACAGTTATACACGTCGCAGAGGCAGGGACTGGCGGAGCTGGATGGCTTCATGGGGGATGTGGCACTAGGGTGGCTAAGTGATACACAGAGGGGTTTTTTGAGCCTACCATTCGAGTTAGATGAAATTAGGGAGGCAATCATGCAATTGAAGAATGGGAAGGCACCTGGATCGGATGGGCTACCTGCCGAATTTTATAAACAATACATAGATATCATGGCACTGGTGCTTCGAGAGGTATATGAGGAATCTCTTGAAGCTCGGATTCTCCCTCCCTCAATGAGGGAAGCGTTAGTCACATCTCTGTTGAAGCCAGGCAAACCCCCTAGATCGTGCGACTCCTACCGGCCGCTATCCTTGATGAATTGCGACACTAAGATCCTGGCATAGTACTAGCCAATCGTCTGACGCTCCTGATGGACAAACTCATACTCCCTGATCAATCCGGTTTTGAGCCGGGTAGAGATACTACTCATAACCTACGCACTCTCTTCTCACTGATACAAACAGTGGCACCCGAGTTCCCGCTAGCCGCAGTATTCCTAGATTCCACCAAGGCATTCGATTCTGGGGAGTGGGACTACCTGTTCGGAGTGCTGCAGCATATGGGCTTCCCGCTCCCTTATATATCTTGGACCAGGTTGCTGACCATTCCTCCCCGTCGTTCACCATCTCTAGGGGTACCCGGCAGGGATGGCCACTATCCCCACTCCTGTTCACCATAGAGCTCGAGCCATTGGCCTCCAGGCTTCGTCAATTCCACCAAGACAAGACTTTCCATTGTTGTCTGCGTCATCTTTTGATTTCGCTACATGCAGATGATGTGACATTATATATTAGGGACCCTCAGCAGAACATGAATCCCTTACTGCGAGAATTAATTGTATTTGGCAGACTATCTGGTAGTACAATTAATTGGGGCAAATCCCAAGTCTTCCCTCTCACTCCGGCAGTCCCTCGGTTGCAGCTCGACTTTCCACTGGAGTGGTGTGACACGGATATCCGCTACCTGGGTATACAGGTGGCCAGGGACAAGGAAGACATGATAAGGCTCAATTATGGCACAGCCATTACACGTCTGTCTAATAATGTCACCTGTTGGATATCCCTACCTCTTTCGCTTGCGGGGGCGAGCGTCCCTCATAAAAATGATCATATTGCTGCAGTTCCTCTACTTGTTCCTGAATATACCTTACCACCCTGAGGCTTATTTTTTTGCAGCTTTACCTACGGAATTACTCAGGTTGTTCTGGGGTGGTAAGCAGTCGCGGCTTAAATGGTCTACACTTACGAAACCGTATGATCAAGGGGGATCTGATGTCCCAGATTTCGAGGTGTACTTTCTGAGTGCCCAGGCGCATTATGCGTATTTTTGGATATACCCCCCTAGATATATGCCACAAGTGTCAGTGGAAGACTGGCTTGCGGACCCTCTACCATTGAATGGCATGATATATGGCCCTATGCGTGCCAGGTCGACGCCACCTACCACGATTACTGGCATGGTTGATGCGTGGCATCGGATAACTGAGCTTGTTGCGTCGCCGTTTTTGTACTCGTCTAGGCTCCCACTGTCTTATCACCCCAGCATATCTCTGCTGCAAGAAACTGGATTTTTTAATCTCTGTAAGCGTACTAATATTAGTACATGGGTGGACCTCTTTCATGAAGGGTTATTCCGTCCCCTAGAACACTTTTTCCAGGGGCTACAGCCCACGCAAATAGAGGTGTTTTTATACGTGCGCCTGAGACAGGGGATAAGGGCGGTGATCCCGGACTTTCCAAGGGAGCCGTCAAGTCTCACTCCATTACACCAACTACTGGGATCTAAGGATGGGAAGCACCTGGTGTTGGGACTAAACCGGTGTATACACATGCAACAAGTGGAAGTTACTAGTTCGGCCCGTACACAGTGGGGGGAAGAATTGCGACGAGACATAACAGAGGAACAGTGGCGGTATTGCTGCATCCAAACTGGTCAAATCTCTGCCAGTTGTCGGCTGCGAGTTATCCATTATAAATTTGTGCAACGACTTTATTACACGCCTGTCAAAAAATACAGGTTTAAGCTAGCAGATAACGATAGGTGCGAGAGGTGCGGGAGGCCTGAGGCGGGTTTCTTACATCTGGCGTGGGAATAGCCTGGGGTGCAGGAGTTTTGGGAGCAAGTCTTCGAAGCCCTTGAGAAAATGATAGGCAGCGCACTGATGAGGGATCCCCTGGTGGTCCTCCTGGGGTACGTAGCACAGGTCCCCAAAACATACCGGAAATTCCTCGCTCTATCATTGTTACTGGCCAAACGAAGGGTGGCTTGTAGATGGGGAAGGGGTCGGGCCCCGAAATTTAAGGTGTGGTTGGCGGACTTGATGTACTGTCTTGAGCAAACGACTATCTATGCTGAAACTCTCCCGAGGGCATCCAAGCCGAAAGATATCTGGGGCCCATTGCATGGGTATTTCCTTTCACAGCACTCTGGGGAGGTAGATGCTGGTTCCCATGAGCCTGAATGATTGAGTTGTGAGGATTCTATTTCGCGTTAATGGCTGCCTACACGCCGGAATACAGTACATGTTACCTGTGACTGGGGGACGGATTGTACCTTAAGGGGGACTTTGCCTGTGATACTATGGTATAATGTTACTTCTGGGTCTCTGGAACCCCAAATATGTTATGGATTCACTGTTTTTACTTAGCTGTCCAGGAATGAATGTCTACTATACAACATGCATTTACTCAAGGTATTGCCATTGTGTCGACGTATACGAGAACCCACTGAGTAACAAGTGGAGCTCACTACATGTTTGATGCAATGTAATGTTTTTATGTATGACAAAATCATCAATAAAATTAAAAATTAAACCAATTTGTCAAACATGTCACCAAGACCTCGATTATGGGTGCCCTGCATTAATTATATCCCTGTTATTTTCTACCACAAGATTATCATTACTGGGTGTCTCGGTAAATCCAGGGGAGGGAAAGTAATGGAGATTACATGTTTTTGAGGAATAATATACAGGAATCAGCAGCGGCGGCCCGTGCAGGTAAGAGCGGCGGGCCAGGCCTGGGGAGGGGGTGGGGGTTTGACAGATGACCACGAGGGAAAATTAAATAAATAATTAATTTTCCCTCGTTGTTTTCTGTCGAAATCCCCCCCACCCGGCCCTATCACCCCACCGTTCTTACCTACACGCTGGGAATCAGTGTTTCTGTTCCCATTCCTGCATGTTTTTCCAGTCTTCAAAACAAGATTTCAGATTCTTTGCAAGCAAACCACATCTTCCTAGCCAACTTTACCATCACTGAGTGAGTGTGGCACATCGTGCTCTGATGTCATCTGATGAAATCCAATTCTATTTAGTTGCAATTTTCATATTGAATTTTGATGCAGTAGGTCATTTTGCAACACACTACGATTCAACATTTTGTGAACTGTCCTAATAGTAAATAGGCCTGTTCGCAAAATTATTTTCCATTCACAAAACTTTGGTGCAGACTATGTGACCACAGTTTACACTGACAGGTAAAGCAGAGCTGCGGAGAGAAAAGTCAGTGTTGCACTGGGTCCTCAAACATATGACCATTTGGGGTACCAGCTCGCTCATCAAGGGTGACATGCCAGAGAGGTTGTTGATTCTGGTTAGAAGCCATATGTACTCGACTGCTCTAACAAAAGGCCAGGAAAGGGGCTTTAACTGTAAAACTTCACAACAGTGGAAAGAAAATTCATCCTACTCACTTTGTGCAAAACTGCCATGACATGAGCTCTTGCACATAAACTCTTCCTTTTCTATCAATATTCTACAACCACTTCAAATTCTAGCAAGCATTAAAACCTGGTTCATATTGTTCCATCAATGTATGGTATACACTACGTGTTAAAAAATGATACGTAGTTGCGTCAGTGGCAAAACGCAAAATAATGTCCCCCTGCATAATCTGATGAAGGGCCCCTAAGCCTCACATATCTCACAGATATTTTTTGGCCTTGGGTTTAATGGGGCCCCCTGATGGGCTGGAGGCACCTCGAAGGGTTGCCCACCACAACACAGGGCCGCAGGAGCCTGTGTTATGCAGCTTATCTGCATGGACAAATGCTTCCGTTCTTATAGTTTTCTACAACCAGCGACGGCAGGTAAGAGCGGTGGGGCCAGGGCGGTGGGGCCGGGTTAGGTGGATTTTGACAATGACCCGGGAAAATTAATTATTTGTTTGATTTACCCTCGTCATCGTCTGTCAAAATCCACACCCCACTACCAGCCCCACCTCTTACCTGCACGGAACGGAACGAAGCTGTCTACAACAGCTTGTGCTTATTCGAGGTTACCAGATTACTGCATTATGCTTACAGCACGTTGACAAACCTCACCCACCTCACCCAATTCCGCCTATTTAGGCTAAAGTACAAACAACCCCATATCACGTCACGTCTCAACGCTGCGACACGAACATTGTGTCAAAGATATTCTGTTTTTCCACTAACCATAATGTTAAAAAATCCTTTCAAAACTTAAGTAATTGTTCCAAACTGTTAGGCAACCATCACCTAGGGAATGGAACAATGACAGCATTTAGATGAGAATTAAATGCAGTGCTTTTCTATCTAGCTATTGAAAAACTACTACAGTGGGTTGCTGTCAAGGTAGGAAATTTAAGGATGTAACAATTGTGTGCTTAAGAGAAACTTAACACGATACAGTTGCACTGATGATTTGCTTGCAGTTTGACAAGAAGTGTAAATGTCAGCAAAACATATTTTTTTCATCTTTTCACATAATGAACAATTCACTCGTCCACTAGAGAAAAGGATTGCTCGCAAACTTGATCATTGCCTTCAGGCAAAAAAACAATGTCTATTCAGTCGCCTGCATGCAACATCTAGAGGATAGTCTTTCTAAAATTGGCTGTATTCCAAGAATCAGAGTACATAATGCTCACAATATCCTATCACATAAATATTAGTTGCATTTCCCTCGTGATGAGGGAAGAGATGGGAGAACCAGTACTAGGATTGAACTCCCCTTTGAATCTCTTTCACCCACTCACAGGGTCTCAAAACTTGTCTCAAGTACTTTCGTCTTTTCACATTCTTTTTCTTCCTTTTACCCATCGTGTCTCTCATAGTTATTCACCACTGATGCCATACTTTGCTAACAATGACCTCATTTAGCAAAATTACAGCATGCATACTCTGGCAAGAGCGGTGGTGCGGGGCGAGGTGGAGTGGAGGGAAGTCGACAGACGATGGGATAGGTAAAATTCAATTAAAAAACGAATAAAATCACTTACTGTGCTCTTGTCGGCAATGGGGCGAGCGCAAGGTAAGTAGTTTTATTTATTTAATTTTCCCTATCCCATCATCTGTCGACTACCAGCCCACCGTTCTTACCTGTGCCGGCCGCGCCTGATGGATTGTAAATGCATAATATGCAGAACAGTCAAGAAAAGAGCAATGCATCTTTCGGCAACGATTTACATCCATGACTTATGTTACTTTGCTAGAATGTGTTTTGCACTTTACTACAGTTAATACTCACATTAACACAATACAGAAATCCTTTTTGACAAAGAAGTGCTTAAGGGAGCAATTTGACTCTAAAAACAATAACGGTTGGCATCTGCTGGAGACAGGCAAGAGGCTTTACATCTCTAAATCAGTAAGTGCCCCAGTGGGGGGAAGCAAATTCAACACTCACGGAGCTAAGGATATCAGGTGTTTTTTTAAATCTGGGGGAAGAAACTAATGGGCATTATGATTTGAGCCCTGTGAAATGCCTTTAGAAATGAGGAATTTCCTGTGTGACTTGGTAATTCCAATTCAGATTGCATAAAATCCTCATTCTTGCACACAATTTCCATGGAGATGGCATTTTCATGGACCTTGTAATTCCCAATGAAGCTAGTCACTCTGTAACCAGTCTATCTGGAAATACGGAGCGCTTGAAGTGAAGTCCTAATTGTCTCATTTCTATCTGCTTGATTATGGGAACTCCCATTTTTCTAACAGCAAGTAGATATGTGTATGGTTTGCAGATCAAAATATAGTTTAAGGCTCAAAACATAGCTATCCATTTTGTTTGTTAAAAAATCCAATTTCTGCTTGCGGTCATACTGTTAACGTGCATTTACACATTGCCTCCTTGCCAGCCACAGCCCGTGTAGGTACGAATGGTGGGGCGGTGGGGCCGGGTTGAGGGGGGGAAGGGATTTGGACAGACGACGATGAGGGAAAATGTAATATTTATTTAATTTTCCCTCGTTGTCGTCTGTCGAACTCTCCCATCACTTGGCCCCACCGCCCCACCGCTCTTACCTGCACAGGCCACATCTGCTCCTTGCACTCTTATTTCAATTCAGTAAAAAAATGTGAGCATTATTTGCCAGACATTTTATTCACATGTGGCTTGTTTCCCTCACTTTATTGTATCTGGTGCTCTTAGACATTTGAAAAAGCATTGATTCAATCGTGGGGGATTACAAATTTTTTATTTTGCTTCAAAAATGCATGCTTATCGGATTTACTTGATGGCAGAGGAATGTGTTTGTGGGTCAAATACACCAAGCAGGCAAAGTAACTGTGCACCAGCTACAACCTGAAGGGCTGAGTTATGCAGGTGAAAAATGGATCTCAGACAACAGAGTTGTGACAATGATTCTCTCAGCTGGAAAATCCTTGAGGGGTGGCTTTTCAGACAGGCCTCAGATGGAAAACATCTTAGTTAAAAACTGACACATTACTCCTGATTTTAGCCAAATACTAAAAATATGTGGTTCTAGCAGGACATTTGGGAAGTGACAACAAAACAGCGGAATGTCTTTAACGTTTGGTGTCTGTAAACTCGGAAGTGTCTAAGGAAGAATCTGATGTAGATGAAAGGTGGATTGGTGTATGTGTGATTACTGTGGGGGTTATTGGAGAGAGGGAGTGGGTGAGTGAGGGAAGTAAGGCTGTTGTTTTGAAAGGTTTGATGGGTTTGCTACAGGCTGAAGGAAAAGGTGAGGACACATTTTCGGAGGCTGGGAAAGCTTTGTAAATTAATAAGAAATTAATTGTTGTCTGAGAAAGACAGTTTACTGTTTAGAGGATCCCTACTGGTGGTTCATTTTATTTTGCATGAGAAAGTAATTGGTTTGGCTCAGTTGGGTCATCTCAAAAACTAAAAAGATTTGCAGGTTGAGAGGGTGACCACAGAGTGTCCTGAGTGTGTGAATAGTGATAAAGTGCTTAAACCAAGGGTCGCACCCATGATTGTGGGTAAACAAGAACTTATACCATGGCCAGATATTGCGTTGGATCCGGTGGGACCTTTCATAGTGGTTAATGATACACCTTATTTATTAGTCTTAATGCATTTACACTTCACATGGCCGGTGCCATAGGTGGTCAGTGATATAACCACTAAGAGCCCCATTACGAGTCTGGCGGTCCAAGGACTGCCAGACTTGTGGCAGCGCGGCGGTGGTGAATCCATCCACTGCCGCACCGGAGGTCTGATAGCGTGATTATGACTCGGGCAGTCGGACATCCCTAGGGCTGCCAGCTCCACCAGGAAACAGACATTCCCTGATGCAGGAGCGGTGGTCAGAGGTCCCAAAATGCTTGGAGGGACTGCCATATTATGAGTTTCCTCTCCGCCAGGGTTTTTATGGCTGTTTCACTGCCATGAAAACCCTGGCAGAAAGAAACAGGGTCCCCCTGTGCCTCAAACATTTGTGGATGCACACAGGGGGCATACCATGACCCCTCCTGTTTGCATGCACATAGGCTGCTGCACGGCTTGGGCTTTTGAGTCCATGCCATGCAGGAATCTTGTGAGGCGTTCCCATTGTGGGGCCTTTTTAAAAGGCACCACTGCCTTTGAAAGGGCACCGTAGCGGGAAAAGCTACACCCGCCAAATTACTACTTTTCAGTGGTCTGGCAGGCGGGCGGGCAGCGGCAACCTTCAGCAAAGCAGTGGGGCTGGCGGTTTGCACTGTCACGGCACAGCTCTGATGAAAGGGTATGCTAGGGCCCTAAGGGTCCACCCAACACCCTGGAGAGAGGTGGCGGTTAACAGCCTTATTTCTTCCTAAAAATAAATTCTTATCACAAAAAAATGGCAGCTACAGGTAGCAAGCGCAATTTGTGTTTTTGCCTGAACACAAACATTCAGTTCGTCATACTTGGACGGTCCCAGACAACATGGGCGAGTGCTGAAGGAGGGAAAGGTCCTTCTTATGGAAGAGGATGCCTCACACACAATATTGTCATGCCTCATATTTGGCAACCTCTCCCCACTCTTGGGTATTAACCTCCATGGCAGACTCAACCTCCTGTTGGACTTGGTGGAGGGATCCAGGTCAGTGAATTAAAAATACTTTAACGTATCCTGCCTATTTGCCTTTATTAGTAAAACAGATGTTGACAGTGGACCCTGGTCGGAGCCGGTGATTGCCCCTTATACTTCCAGCCCACCTTATTTTGGTGAGACTGTTGGATCACCTTATGCTGGTCATTATACCGTTGACTTCCTTTACACTTGAGAGAAGTACATATCGCCGTTATAAGAAGTGAGTAAATGGAAATGCCCTATACACATTAGATATTGACGCCTGGTTGGTTATCCACACCAGTGGGGTCATACGGTCATATATATATACTTTCTGTCCCTGTACAGTTCCTGGTGAAACAAATGTTGCCCTCCTGCTTGAAGTTTTACCTACCACGGACACTCTGATGAAAATACTGCCTAGGAGTGCCCCTACTTGTTTGAATGGTGGGTACACTGTTCATACATTCATGCTTTTTTTCCGGGTACACTACCTGTCATAACTTCCTTCCCTTCTTCTGATTGTGATAGACAATTCTGGTCTTTTATTTTTGTCACACATGTATTTTCTTATCTGTGTGATAAGTACGCGTACCTTTGCGTTCATATCTCATGTTCCAGGACATAGAGATATGCCTTCTCTCTTTTTTATCTACATTCCCCCCCCTAGCTCTTTTCTATTTCTTCTTCTTTCATCCATGCCTTCTTCCCTCTGTTAAAAATATTTGTAGTCTATATTCATGTATTTTAGAATGGTGCTCATTGTTGTTTTGGCTACATTTGTCAAATTGTTTATAGTTTTGAAAGAAGAAAGCGTTTGTTAAGATGTTATGTCTTGGTGATTCAGTGATTATGTAGTCATTTATGTGGTCACTTACTGTGATATAAATTATGTACATTGGAGTTCTGTCTTAATGTTGTATTATGTATTATTGTTATTTTTTGTGTATAGTCTATGTTTGTACTAAATTTTGCATATTTATATATGTATATATATTTGTTAAAGTTACAGCCCTGACGAAGTCCATCTGTCTGGACGAAACGTGTCGGCTGTTCTTTTCAATCTTGAATGGTTTTTAAGACAATTTGAATAAAAGAAGAAACTTGAAGAAAAATGCTATGGACCTGGACCTGATAATTTGTTATGTGTCTGTTTTTTGTTGTGTTTAGTGGTGCACCTTTGCGACTGTTCTATTTGCCTTTATTAGTGGGTACATTAGGTAAGGTTAAAAAGGTTCAGCGGCAGTAATGGGAGAGCAATGACTCACTCCGCCATAAAAATTTGGCCTAACCTTTTTACTATTCACCAAGGGGTTTTACAAGTAGTATTACAAGTGTGGAGTCTCCACACATTAAAGGATCTATCGTCTTATGTGCAGAGACTCCGCAATCCTAAAGATACTACTCGTAAATCTCTTTGGAATAGCAAACAATTGTAAACTTTTCAATTTACCTTTGTGAATCAGGCCCTAAGGCTCTCATTTACAATTTGTCAGATGGGCTGCAATGCCACTGCCACAACAGTGGCAACCTCTTCATTGTCACGATGGCTGACCCCCTGCTGTATTCAGAGGTCAAAAAAGATCACAACATAAGTAGTCTGTCTGCCATGGGAAAGACCTGTCCAGAAGGTGAAAGATTGCTAAGATTGACAAAACTGCCAGCGGCCAAACAGACAGCCACAGGAGGCTCATGGCTGCCAAATGTGGTCTGGTAGACTTTAGTCCACCATATTTAAGGTGTACCTCCACGCTTGTGATCAACTATTACACCACACAATACCAGTGGCTGGAAATCCAGGAATTGAGGAATTGTCGGCCATGGCAGAAAGTCTAGCTTTGGGACACATCTGCTCAACATCAAGCAATGGCCAACACCTCCTGTATCATCTACAAAAGCATAACAACCACAGAGGAACGGCAATAAGGCAGACAGCTGTGTCTAGACTTGAAACCTTGACTCACGCTTTTGCAAGCTATCATGTGTCTCTGAGCCAGAAACCCCCGATTTACAGACAAATAGCTTGAGGCCATGGTTGAAGCAATGCTCATTGTAGAAAAGCACTTCCTTACATCAATGGTGCGGAGGGCTATGTGGAGCAGTCCTGTGGACAGCGTGTTGGTTGTGTCCACAGTCCACCACATACAGGATGACATTAGACAGAGGTAAACTGATTTGTGGTGCCTTCATGAACCAAATAGGTAAACATGCACAGGCAATCAGTGGTAGTACAACCAGACCCCTGGTACTTCAGCCCTTGAAGTTGAAAATATTGCTTTTCATACAGCCAGAATGCATTAGTAGTATAGAAGGGGATGCTGACACTGGCAAGTACATCCACAAATTCTTATTTTAACAAGCAATTGACTAAGCAAAGAATGTTGACATTTTGTGATGCTTCTAATGCTCTTTAAGCTCCTCACAAGTAAATGTCAAAGTAATGCACATTGCATATCATCGCAATGCACTCACATGTATATACACACGTCATGGCATATCCATTTCATGATATTCACATAGCAACAAAGGCAAAATTTATACTGATTGTACTGTGTTAAGTGCAGCAGGGGGTTTTGCAGTCAATTATGTTAATAGGATACAAATGAGAGGATAAAAAGCAAAGTATGCCTCAACAGTATCACAGTTAAAGATCATGAAGATCATGGCGAATATAGCTTCCAAGATTAACAGCAGTAGTGACGACAAACCAAAGAACATCAGTAAACCGCTGGTGAAACAAAAACAGTTACTGAGGGACTGACTGGAAGTGGCAAGAGTCACATTGAGTCCTTCAGGGTGGACAGTGAGATGTTCATGGTTGATCTCTCACAACAGTTGGATGAGTCATCATTCTGTTTGGTACCCACGTCACTGGCCATGCAACCCATCCTTACACCACAGGTTGATGCTGTTACAATTTAGAGAAATCAGCCATCCACCTCAGAGCTAGCAGAGACATCTTCTATTTCCCACTGCTCTCCAGATATCTGAAGAGGATGCTCCATATGCAAACAGAACACAGGCAATACACTGAATTGTCATGCCACCAAAAATAGCCTTAATTTCTGTTTGCATCATCTTTGTGGGGTTCTGCGATTACAGTATTCATGCAGTCCCAAAATCTGACATGCAATGCCCACTACCTACTGAGGCTAGTGGATTGTACAGAAGAATAAGGAGCTGAGACTTCACCCTCATAATCTCCCCCAACATGAACTCAATCTCATGGTCTCTGATCTTGCAACTTAATTTCACTTTTTTTTCTGTAACACCTACACACCATTTTGAATAAAATCATGGTTGTAGCATATCATATGTTGTGAAACAAAGTGCGTGTGTCCATGTAAATATATTAAGTGACAGTGTACAAAGGTTGCATGCCTAAATCCAACACAGTATACCCAAATTAAGGCTTGTAGAAATGCATGTACAATAAGGTATGAAGGTAGCCATAGCGAGGAGTCTGCAAGTCAATCTTTCCATAAATGATAGATTTAAGTACTACATCATGTGCATTGGTCCAGGGCAAACATTTTTTTAGGTGGATTAAATCAAGTTAGTTTTTGTTTGCTGTTTTTTGCCTATTTAAAATAATATTATTATTTATCCCCTGGTTATGTTTTTTGTGCAGCTGTCTTCGGCAAGAGATCATTTTCTGAATAAACTGTCTGGCAATAAATGTGAAATGTATGTTTGTCATGCTGTGAGACAGTCCCTGCTAAAACCAACGGCATGTTATGCCAGTTTATACCATTTTCAAGCAGATATCTGACAAAATGAGTTTCACATAATATGCATAGTTTTCAAAATAACTGCGTGTAGTTTGCAGCTTAAAACTGTGGGCCTCATTTACAATATTTTGACGCACAGCAGTGTAGCAAACCTTTCTGCTGCGCTGCCATGCATCAAATGAAAAGACAAGGAATGTGCCACATCTACAAGATACACCACCTTCCTGTCCTTTTCCCCACGCTGGCACACAATGGGCTGTAATGCGCCAGCACAGGCACAATTGCGCCATAGTGCAATCATGCCTGCGCTATTGGGGTGATTGTTTTTGTGCAGGAGGGGACACCTTCCTGCACGAAAACAATCACAAGAGGTGTTGTCCTCTTTCTATGTGTGCTGAACACATAGAAAAATAAAAAAAATGAGGAGCAATAAAGGTATTTTATCTTCGTCGTGCCTCCTTACACCTGGGGAGGCGTAGGAATAGGATGCATTCCCAGGTTTACAAAACCTCGCAAATCTGGGAATGTGTCAGGTTCCATGGATGTTGAGTGGGAACACCCACTACAACACCCATGGAATGCCCATTTCACACAGTGCGTGAAAGGGGGCCATATTTACAAGGCCTTCGAAAGCCACGCAGGGTGACTTTATGTGGCCTTGTAAATATGGGCAGGCACACTGCACCACCAGTGCGTCAAAAAGTGATGCACCGGCGGCGCAATGGGCCTGTAAATAAGACCCTATGAGTTTCACCAAACTCTAATGTGCTCACACATTCTGAAACATTTTAACCAATGTCATTGGCATGTATACACATATTAGGGTGAACATGAGCATTGCAGTGGCCATCCAAATTATTGCCTACTTTGGCAGCCGTACATATGAAAAACTGTGACTTCTTTACTACTTTAACAGAAATTCATAAGGGAAGGTGAAATACACTGCATGTCTGGCATTCACATAGTACAGCAAACATCAATACAAACATCCTTGTCAAGGGTGTAGACTCGTTAATTCTAAATGAGATGCGAAACGGGTCATGCCTCTAGTACACATGTACACTAGCATTTCAATATGACATCATTGACACATGCCAGGTAGCCATCTGCTTCTCCTTTATGGGCTCAGTGGGTCTGCCACTGTCTTTTTGGTAATGAAAGCATGACATTTGATGATAAAAGCAGAGCAGGGGTGTGCTTCAAAGTGTTATGAATAGTGCTGTTTACATATTTTACAAAATGGAAGTTTCACTCCTTCCTAGTTTAGGTCACTGGCCATGAAGTTTGTGTCCAGATTTTGCAACGGCATACATCACTTTGAAAATGTCCAAATGTTGAAGCTCACATGATTATGTATTATTGAGCACTGAGGCCATTATTAACGACTAAACTGTTTTCAAACATATGATGATATTTAAAGCATTGACTTAATTTGTCAACTGACAACGTGCGTGCATGGCAGGAGTTCAAATGTGGAGTCCACCCATGGGCTCACTACCTGAGCCTGGCCACCATGTTTCAGCATTTACTGATGATGGATTTGGCAGTCAGGCATGATAGACGATTTAATATGGAAACCACCTTTGGTGATCACCCCACAACATTTGCCTGTCATATTACAGGAGCGACTGAATAACAGAGATGATGGCCAAGCATGGTGGCGATTCACTGTAGATGCCATGCACAGTGGACATTCCCACACACCTTGCAGTCTCATTTCAGCATTGAATGAATGGTGAACAAGGTGGATGAACGTAGAGGTTGAAGACGCACCAACTTTCATCATGGCAGCATCATGATTGTCTAATGGCTTTGTATGATGGCCCGAAGTACATAATTGGTGTGTGTAAGAAACTGGGCTGCTAGTTGAGGGGGGTGAAGTATCCACCTCAAGTAATATTGACAATTCAATCAGGGTGAACCACTGAAGTCAGTAAAAAAAATTGACTTCAACCCCTTGGTAGATATGGCACAGAGCAGACAGGATTGACTTAGAGGCAGTGTGTTACAAATGTATGCAGTACGAAAACAACAATAAAGTTAAATACAAAGCAATAAAAAAAATACCACAACAAATTAGAAAAAATGGAGAGAAATTTAATAAACAAAATGACCCCAAAATGACATACATAGGTTTAAATAGAAATAGGGCCAACAAGAACAAATTGCCAATGGTAGTCAATGATTGCGGTAGCATAGAACACAGGTGCAATTTGACTCTGATAGCAATAGAGCAGTGGTTGGATACACTAACCTGGTTGGTCCTGATCAAGGATTTTACCTTCTGACTTCAGTTGTTAAAGTCCTAATCCACCACAGGAGTTCATTCACTTCTACCTCCTCTCCTCCCCAGGACATCAGGGGAGGCACTTATAGACTCACAGGGTCACAGGCAGAGTCCAGTCCAGTTTAAGTTGCCAATGATTGCTGGGCAGTTGCAGGTAAAGCCTACTGTAGCTCTATGTATCCCTGTAGCTTGAAAGGAGGTCAATCTTATGACCCTATTAATCCACTTCTTTGTCCTAACTACAAGAGGGAGGGTGGGTCCAGTCCTTTAGGGCTCTTCTCATGTCTCAGGCAGCAGGTTCAGTCCTCTTCTGATCTTCCATAGGTCCAGATGTGTTCTGAAGTGGCTGCCTGGAGGTACCATATTTATGCCTGGCATGAACTAGTGTGTGGTAATGACTCCTAGGGACACCCTAACCAATGGGGTAAAAGTTCTCAGAGCTCCCCCTAACAAATGTGGGCATTTTCAAGATGACCAAAGTCTTCATTTGGGCTCTGAGGCCAGGTTTTATGTGGGGAGTGTACTAGTGTACTCCCACATCAAACACCAAAATGTAGCTTGATGCAGTGCCTGTGCCCACAACAACGCCAGGTACACTATTCCCTGAGTTCCGCCCTCCTCTAGTTGAGACCCTGTTGAAATTGTTATCTGCCAAGCAGCATATGGACTGTGTGAGAAGGGAAAGGTCTGCAAGACTACTGACTGTGTCCATGATAGGCCTGGGCGGAAAACTACGCTACGCTTGCGAATTGTGCGTAGTTTGCGCAACTACGTGCTACGTGAATCGCACGTAGCACAGTGCAAAAATGCGTAGCATAGCATAGCAGCCATTTTTTGCTCTCTTGCAGTCCTCAACGTCAAGTTGGCGACCGCAAGCGAGCAAGATCAACATCCCGGTGAGACTTTTTCCTCGTTCGCGATCGGCAACATCAAGTTGCCGATTGCGAGCGTTGAAAATAAACCTCCCGGCGACATTCTCAATGCGGGGAGGTCAGGTTTCTCATTGCGAGTGGTCGCGTATACTCGCGACTGCTCGCGATGAGAAACTACCAGTCCGCTTGAGAAAGTTGAGGCTCGAGTACAAATCTACTTGAGCGGTAGAAAACGGCCGCTTGCACTGTGCATGATGCCGCTCGCAATGATTGCACAGTGCGGATAAGCATCCAGCACTGTGCAATCATTACGAACAGCATTTCCCTACCGCACTACCCAATTCGCGTAGCCGCGCTTAGCGTGCTTAGTGCCAAGTGCACTTCGCGTAGCTATGCGTAGCGCGACTACGCGAACCACGCCCAGGGTTAGTCCATGACTGGAGGCCAAGGCCTGCTAGTCTCCCTGCCGGGTGAAGGGACATGACACTTGGAAACCAAGGCCACTCGCCCTGGAGCACCAGTGCCTGCCTGCTTGCCAAGACCAGTGTGCCCTGTGAGGAAGAGGAGATTGTGGTAGCAAAGCAGCGACCCATGATGCCTGGAGGGGTCACCAGAGAAAGACTGCCATGTGGAAGGGGGTCATAGCCCTGCTCAGCAGCGAAGTGGCAACCCTGTATGCCAGGAGGGGATATATGGAGAGTATCATCATGCTGATCGAGCCAGAGACTGTGGACTGTAAATTGTGGTGAGTTGCATATGCCAGAGGGGGGTCAACTGGAGCACCAAGGACTGTTACTTATTCTGCCCTGCTGGAAAAGTGAGGATGCTGTGGGAGCACTGGTGTATCGTCACCCAAGCCAGGGACCCAAGACAGGATTGTCGTAGCCACCCCACCCGTTGGGAGCCCTATGATCACTTAAACCACAGGAAGGAGCTACAGAAAGCCTCCGGTCGCAGCAAGAGAAGGACCACAAGTGAGAGACTCTGCACCCACTGAGTGCAGCAACCGGGCCACTTGCAGCTTACTTACCTGAACTTAGCTGCTGCCACCGCTTCAAGCGCTTTCAGACAGGGCGCACTCAGAAACTCAGAATGCTTTACACTTGCTGATGCGAGTAAGACTGGTTGCAGGACTATCGGCCTCAGGGGAGCTTGCTATTTTTAGCACTGCAGTGTTGAGGGGTTATAACACTGTTGACTTTAACTGAGAGTCAAAGTGGACTTTTTAGACTTGGGCTGCTAGTGGGGTATGTCCTGGATGTTACCAATAGTGAATGAGGAATAACCACCATTGTTAACATAAGGAGGGAGTAGGGCAGAGCATTGTCATGGAAACAGTGGAAACAGTAGAGCCATAACCTAAAGGGAGATTGTGTAGTTTCCTTTGTGTGGGTAGCGTTCAAAATAAAATAACTCTTGGAGATGCGTGAGCGCGCAAATCATGATGGCCGCCCCCCGGTGAGCTCCTTCTCACGTCAGCCCTTAAAAGATGATTTTTGAAAGTATATTGCCCAGAATTACATTAAAAATTATTGTCAGCAATGTTTTATGACTGGTACTAACCGCTGTGGTGATTTTCCAGCCTTGCTGAGTTGAGGAAGCTTCTTCTCCCTTCCTGTTGCTGCAGGGAGATGGAGAACAAAAATGTACAACCTCAAAATAATAAAAGGAAACAAAATATTTCTCCTCCTCCGGTTAAATCTAAAGTGGTGGAATCTAGTGAACCTTCTTTGGCGCTGTTACTTGATGAGATTTAGGCAAATCGCTCTAGCACTGATACTATTGCTTTGGAGATTAAAACATTGCAGAAAGATTTGGCTAGTATGTCAATAAAAATATCTGATAACACAATTAAACTTCAGGACAATAAACTTAAAATTGATGCTTTTTCACATCTTGTGGCAAAAATATCTCCTATTTCTGCTCTTCATCTTGATCTAGAAAATCGTAACAGACAGTATAACCTGCGTTTTTTTTTTTAATTTACCGGAAGACGTAGAAGGTAATGATTGCAGGTTATATTTGGAGAATCTCATACCTGGTCTTTTACACTTCAAATTTCCCGAGAAGTTCGAAATAGATAAAGCCCATAGGATTCCTTCTCATCGTAATCCACACCACACTAAACTGAGACAAATGATTTTCAAGGTTTTATGTCACCATCATTTAGTCTTGATAAGGAAAGCAGCACAAGAAATTCCTTCCTTGATGGTAAATGGTAATAAAAGTTTTATTCACCAAGACTTTGCTAAGGAAACTGTTAAGATTCGCAAGGAATTCACTGACATTAGTCCATGGCTACGAAGTCTTGGATTTACACATGGTCTTTTTGATCCTTCCACAATGTGAATCTGGAAAGATAGTTTTTCAAAATCCTTCCAGTGCCCTGAGGACCTACCAATATCTCTGGATCAGCATTTGCAGCTTTCTATGGATTCACATGAGTCTTCTACTTGAGCATTAGTAAAATTATTTCTTCTGGCTAAATTAATTGTGCTTTGTCCTCACATGGCTCCAATGGTTCAGTCATACTTGCAGAGCTTGTGTGCGTTTCAAGATTGTTATTAATGTTTAACAGTTGTTGTCTTGTTTTTATGTTTGTATGTCTCTTTTTTTCTCCCTTTTGTTTCCCTTTTGGCCTTCTCTAGAGCTACTATTTTTCTTCTTATACTCCAAACTTTATCTCTTCTACCGGTGGTGTACTATGGCTAACGTTCATAATATTAAAATAGTTTCCTTAAATGTCAAAAGTTTACGACATTCTGTAAAACGTTAAAATTTTTTAGATTATTTAGGTAGTTATATAGCAGATATTTGCTTCATACAAGAAACTCATATTGAAGACAAGGTTTTGGATTTTATGAAAAAAAGTGGGTTGATTCTATGATATCTTCTCCTGCGATGGGTAAAACAAAATGGTGTTGCTATTTTGTTCGCCAAAAGGTTACATTGTCAAATCTTCAGTAAATCTTCAGATACAGAAGGTAGATATGTTATAGCGAAAGTTAAAATTCAAGATACAGTTATCTTTTTACTTAATGTATATGGCCCAATTGCTGATGATCCTGATTTCTGGTCAATTTTAACTACTGAAGTTATCAAGTTGGGTAATGTCCCACTTATAGTTGGAGGTGATTTCAACCTTGTATATGATCCTTTATTAGATAGATCATCTCACACTAAAGTTCCACCACCTAGAGCATTTTTTACGTTAAAATCTTTTTTTTTAAACTACTAAATTAGTGGATATCTGGCGATTACACTATTCTCCTGAAAAAATGTTTACTTTTTTCTCTGACCCTCACAACTCTAACTCTAGACTTGATTATTTTTTAGTTTCTCGACAAGTAATTAATTTAGTTGCTAGTCCTAATATCTATAATATTGATATATCTGATCATGCCTTGATTTCTTTGGGACTACAACTTAAGTCAGCTTTTTAAGCACAATCCAGATGGCGTATGAATATTAACACTGTCCTGAATGAACAAAATAAACCAAAATGTTTGACTGCTCTTCAAGAGTACTTCCAACTGAACCTAAAAGGCTCTACATCTATGGTGAATGGATGGAATGCTTTCAATGCCTATATTAGAGGAACTTCCATTTCTCTTATGGCACATGAAAATAAAACTTTCAATGCAAAAATTAAAGAATTAGCCAAACAAAAAGCAAAATTCAAGAGATTTTTTATTACTTCTAATGATCCCAATAAAAAATGAAATTACAAAAAAAAATTGATATGAATTTAACTCAATTTTAAGTAAAAGAGCTGGTATACAACTCTTTAACTCTAAGGCAAAATTTTGTTTTAATGCTAACAGATCTGGTCAGCTTTTGGCCAACTATTTATGTATTAGAAAAGATAAAGCACAAATAAATTCAATTCATTGCTCTAATGGGAAAATTGCATTATCACAAAAAGATATTGTTGATGAATTTCTAAATTATTCTAATGCCCTATATAATAAACCAAAATTTGTAGATCCTTCTGATACTTCTCGGATTTTGCTCCAATTTGGGGACTCCCCCGGGACACCACCTTACATGTGCGATAGCCTGGCGATACCGATCAAAAATTCAGGTATGGAGCGATGGTCAGACCTGGTTGACTCAGAGGGCATCCTTCCTTGGGGATTATTATCAGCCAAAATAGGCCCCTCTCTTTCAAGGTTTAAATATCTACAACTAAAAAGCTGGTATGAGTCTGAAAAATTGGATATTGTTTGAAACTGGGAATTAGAGCAACTATTACAAGACCCGTCCCCAAGGAAGAAAGAAATATCCCTATGGTATGCTCAAATTCAGGATGCAGAGGAAGCCATGATCCCCTCCCCAATTACAGTTTGGAATGATTCACCTTTGGCCACCCAAATTGAGGAACTATTTAATCCATCATTAAAGATACTATATAAGTATATAAAGCCGGCTTCTTTGAAGAAAAAACACTTTTATTAAATAAACAGGCTATACTATACCCCAGCCAAAATAGCAAAATTTGCACCTATCCCGCCTCCAAGCTGTCCAAGATGTAGCCTGATCAATGCCAACGACATTCACATCTTTTTTCAGTGTCCGGAGCTAATTACATTCTGGAAAGGAGGGGTCGATGTATTAACATCCATACTAGACGTTGACATAGTAGTAGACCTATCCTTGGTGCTCTTTGGTAAGAACGATTCAATTAATGGCGTGCTCTCACAGAAACACATGGCCCTTATATTATATTTAATCATCTTGGCAAGGAGAGAAATCTGTATCAAGTGGAAAGACAACATCGCCCCGGGTAAGGAAGAATGGCTGAGAGCCGCCTTTAAAACTGCACTGTTAGATCAAGATACCAGAGAGGATAGTCAACCTAGTATTTGGCAACCACTGATAAGATGGGCACAACAGAGACATTTGATTTGATTTATTAATGAAGCATGTTCTAAAAGTGCTCCACTTCCCTAAGGACCTATGATTACACCAATCCTCAAACACGTGAGGAAGGCTATGGGGCCTAGACGGAAACAGTGAGCCAAAGAGGCCCTCAGGAAACGAAAATATATTTTGGCTTGTCAAATCTGTGGAAGTCTTTGGTGAGATGAGGACTAAAAAAAAAAAAAAAGATAGACTAGATTTACCTATTACCGAAAAAGAAATTTGTTTAGCTATCATGTCTCTTAAACAAAATAAATTTCCAGGCCGTGATGGCATTCCAACTGAATTTTATAACGAATTTGATTCACAACTTATTCCTTACTTGCTTAAACTTTTCACCTGCTACTGGTTCAACATCAGGGCCTTTTACTGAAGTGTTGATTGTAGTTATACCTAAACTAAACAAAGATCAGACACTTACATCAAATTATCACCCTATTTCCTTAATAAATCAAGATTGTAAACTATATGCCAAAATACTTTCAACCAGACTGACCTTCACATTGGATTCTCTTATCCATCCTGATCCGTCTGGTTTCATGAAAAATAGATATTCTGTCAATAATACAAGAACTTTATTACATGCTATCAAACAGGGCTCTACTTTATCCTTACCATCTGGAGTACTTGCATTGGATGCTGAAAAAGCTTTTGACAAAGTTCAGTGGCAATTTCTATTCCACACTTTAGCTGCATTTAATGTCGGTGAATTATTTTTTCGTATGATATCTGCTCTCTATTCTACCCTTACTGCTCGCTTATTTATTAATGGCCAAACCTCTAATACATTTTTCCTTTTTAGAGGAACTAGACAAGGTTGTCAATTATCCCCGTTACTGTTTCTTCCTGTTATTGAACCTTTGCTTGTTTCCATTAGAAAATGTAATGATATTGCTGGTATTAATATTAATGAAGTCATTATTAAAATATTCGCATATGCAGGTGCAGTACTCTTATACTCTTATTTATGATATTATCTCATCATATTCTTTAATTTCTGGATATTCATTTAACACCAATAAAAAAGATTTTTTCCTTTAAATCCTCACTGTACCCCAGATATGTTACCCATAAAAGATATAATTTGGCAGAGAAATAAGTTCAAATACCTTGGTATTCTGTTCTATTCGTCTGTGAAATAAATGATAACACTAAATTGTGAATCTATTTTAAATTACATTGAAGATAAAATATCTAAATGGTCTTCGCTTCACCTTTCCTGGTGGGAGAGAATGGAATCAATAAAAATGACTATAGCACCAAATATCTTTTATTTTCTAGCTATAATTCCTAGTCAATTTACCATGAAGTTTTATAAAGTTGTTGATCAATATCTTTCTAGGTTTCTTTGGAATAATAAGTCACCTCGTATTGGCTATAAAAAACTCAAAATGGCAAAGTGTAATGGAGGATTTGGTTTACCAGATGTTTTTAATTCTCATAAAGCATTTATCTTAAAACACAGCTCTCTTTGGTTTAATAATCCCCACCTAATTAACCCTCCTACAAGGCTTCTTATAGAAAGAAGTTTGGTAACTCCATTTCCTTTGTCTTCCTTGTTAACCATGTCTAGCAATTCTTTATTATTTCATTAGTCTATTATTTTGAAATCCACAAACCTAATATTTTGATTCACTTTTTTAAACAAATATTTCAAATACTGTAGATATGCAAAAGAAACAATTGATGGACGGAATGCTGGACAATACAATCATTCACCCCCAGTCACATGGGTCTGGGTTAAATCCGTAATTCTTTTGCCCACCACACCACCCCAGTTTGGACTAAGCCATATGCACATCAGTCTTGACCCTGTTCCTTGTGGGAACAGTCCAGCCTGCACTGCCAAGCCAGGTCCTCCCTAGACCAGAAACAAGCATCCTGGGACCAGTTTCATGGCATCACCCTTCTTCAGCCAGGCTAGCTTGAAGCCAGTAGTGTAGTGAGCACTGGACCCATGCCTGGGCATAACCTTCCCACTTAGGGCGACATATGCAAAAGAAACAATTGATGGATGGAATGCTGGACAATACAATCATTCACCACCAGTCACATGGATCTGGGTTAAATCCATAATGATTTTTCTCACCAAACCACCGCAGTTTGGACCCAGCCATATGCAAATCAGTCTTGACCCTGTTCCTTGTGGGGATAGTCCAGCCCGAGCTGCCAAGCCAGGTCCTCTCTGGACCGGAACCAAGCCTCCTGGGACCGGTTTCAGGGCATTACCCTTCTTCAGCCAGGCTAGCTTGAAGCCAGTGGTGTAATAAGCATGGGACCTACGTCTGGGCATACCCTTCCCACTTAGGGTGACAGATGCAAAAGAAACAATCGATGGACGGAATGCTGGCCAATACAATCATTCACCCCCAGTCACATGGATCTGGGTTTAATCCGTAATTCTTTTGCTCACCACACCACCCCAGTTTGGACCCATCCATATGCAAATCAGTCTTGACCCTGTTCCTTGTGGGAACAGTCCAGCCTGAACTGCCAAGCCAGGTCCTCCCTGGACCGGAAACAAGCATCCTGGGACCAGTTTCAGGGCATCACTCTTCTTCAGCCAGGCTAGCTTGAAGCCAGTGGTGTAGTGAGCACGGGACCCACGTCTGGGCATACCCTTCCCACTTAGGGCGACATATGCAAAGGAAACGATTGATGGATGGAATGCTGGACAATACAATCATTCACCCCCAGTCACATGGATCTGGGTTAAATCCATAATTCTTTTGCTCACCACACCACCCCAGTTTGGACCCAGCCAAATGCAAATCAGTCTTGACCCTGTTCCTAGTGGGACTGTAGATATGTCAATATGGTACAATCCATGACTAAAACTTTCTCGATCTGTTAAATTTTGACATTCATGGATAAAAGCTGGTATTTTTTACCTCAAGGATATTTATCACAATAATACTTTAATATCATTTGATGTATTACTGGCAAAATGTTGCTTAGATTCCTCGGATTTTCTCAAATATGAACTTTTATGTAATTCTATATAGGAATCCTTTCCTAATAATGTTCCTTCAAATATTAATTCAGATTTGACAATTTATATTCAAACGGTATCCTCTTCGTCTCATGCTGTTTCATTAATGTACAAGAAGCTGAATGCATTTCAAGGTAACAATATTGATGTGGTTTCAATGTTTTGGAATAATTAACTTTCGACTTTTTTCTCATATGATACATGGAAAAAAATATGGTTGAATTATATCTCTAGATGGTTAGCACTTTATCAAACTAATTCTTATATTTTGTTTAATGGCCCCCCTTAAAATTATTTCAAGCTAAAATGTATGCTTTTTGAATGTACATCTTTTTTTAAATTTTGGAATAAATTTTGGAATGTTATACAAAACATATTTAATATTCCCGATGAACTTTCATTTAACTTGTTCATCAGTAAATCTGTTGCTCTTTCTAAGGAACTGTCTGATCTAGAGTATAAACTTTTTAATTTTCTGATGTCAGCTGCTTTAAAATCTGTGGAAAGATGTGTCATTATTATCTGTTCATGCTATGGTGGTCATGAATTATTTATACTAGAAGAGGTGCCAATGTATTTTTGAATGGTATTATTCACAACTGTAATTCTTTCCATTTATTTTGGAAACTGATAGATCACTATTTATTGTTTTAGTTATATTTCCTTTTATTTATTCCATTATAGTATAATTCATTCATGTCTTAACTTATAGTAGCTCTACTCAAATTGCTTCTTACGATAATACATGCTTATTCCTATCCCTTCCTTTTTATTTATGATTGTTGAAGTCCATATTAGAATGTACCTGTTTTATATTCAATTATTGTTCTTCATAAATATGTTTCTTATATGGGTACTCTTTACAGTGCTCTTTTTTGTAATGTAATTTATTCTATGAAAATTTAATAAAACATTTTGAACACACAAAATAAAATGACTCTCTTTTTTCATAAAAGTTAGTATTTGGCTGGACAATGATTTATTGCTGCTGCTGTGCATATTTTGAGTTGTGAGCTTGTGTTCACTACCCTGTATCCACACCTCTCCGCCGATGAATCGTTAGACTGCTCAGACCACAGTAACCTCGAGAGTCATGTGCAGAAGGTTTGCTTGGCCCAGCCATAGTAAGTCGGGTCTAGGGATATCAGGAGTAAAAGGCCTAAATTCAGCACGATTGGGCCCAGTTACCCCCCTTGCCCAGTGGCCCTCTGAAATGGGTTCTGGCAATTGCCTTTCTGAGAAATAAGGCCTACTTAGGGATGACATGAATAATTAATAGGAAGGTTTAGATCTCTCAAAAGGGGTTACTCTGACAGGTCAAATGTACAATTAAAACCTGCACAGCCAGGCTACTTGTTGCAGACCTGCAATCATGTTAGTATTGTCACTGTAGTGGATGGCACAATGGGTGCTGCAGTTCACTTGTGACATTTAACTTAGAGGTCTTAGGTACACCTTCGTACCCTAAACTAGGGACTTGCAGGTAAGTTAATTATGACAATCAAGAGTATACTAATTTTACATTATTGAAAGTAGGAGCAAAAAGACTTTACGTAAGATTCTCAGGAGTAAAGTGCGCAGAGTTGTATAGCCAGCAAAATTGGGGTTCAGCAAAAAGGCAAACAAAATTAGGGTGACCCTGCAGTTTGTCCACAGTGAACAATTCCTCAACAAATTATCGGCCACCTAACATCTCTGCACCAAATATTGATGAAAATGGCAAATAATTTTGCTTAACAAAAGCTTTGTGATAAAATGCTCGGATGAGTATTCACCCATCAATGAGCCTAGGGCCCATGTAAGTTATTTGCCAGATAAAATAATGACTTTGAACAAGTCTCGCGGTAGAGTCTACTGCAGTTAGCAAAGTTATTGAAATGCTTGTGCTTTTGCAGACTACATTATCTGCAATTTTAAAGATGAGAGCGAGTGTGAAGGAACAAGAAAGGCAGTCTGAATGTCTTGAGAAGTTTGAATCTCAGATGGGTGACTCTTTTTCTTCTTGTCCTTCTCCTGTTGAGAATTGTACAGTTAAGGTCACGGTCATCATCATGATCAACGATCGATATGTGACCACCTCCTAGGAACAATAAAGTGTATAAATCTAATGTAGCATCTGATACTTAAAGGGGCACTAAGGTCTTTGAGGGTTATTCAGTTTGGTGGTCAGTGAACTTTACCAGAAATGTGGCAAAGTACTCTGCTTTCCGAACTTTAGCCCGCTCTGTTTAGAGTCAGGCAGATTGATAGCACAGTAAACTTTGTGTCATTCGACTTAGTACCTCAGACCGTTCACTGTAATTAGGGAAAGTGTTTGATGTAGTTTTTTCTGGTCTGGAACACAGGGTAAGCCTGATCCCCAACACCCTTGGAGAAAACTCTCACGGTGTCCGGACCAATATATTTTTTTTTTCGACATAACAAGCTCCCTTTTTGGGAGTTTATTGTTGGAGTACAAAAACTTTGATTAGTGGCCATATGAAACATGGCCGCCACTTAGTAAACTTACAGTGCTGACGGAGAAGCAGGTGGGGGTGGCAGAAATCTCTGCAAGGCCAACAGATAACCCTATATATGGTTAGATAGTCCTCCTGGACAGTGGAGTATATGACTTTGCACCCCTTGCAGAATTGAGTAAAGCCCGCAAAACTCTGAATTATCCAATTAGTGCTCTAAGGTCCTTATTAAAACAACCTATAGGGCATACAGGGGCTCCATCTTTCATTGCAGGTGACCCATGGTACCCTTACCGATGCATTTTTTGCGTTAAAGGATATACTTATTTGAGGGAGGATTTAATGGTAGAAATAGAACCCCCCACCCCCTAGCTATGTGACTCTACCTGCAGTTCTGCTATGGCACTCTACTTATTGGTACTTTCACAGTCAAAAAGTCACACGCTCCAAGAGAATAAGATATGCGGTGCTCGACAATGAAACTTCCAAGCATCTTCAGTTTTTTGCAGAGTATATAAGTGCTATAGCCTATAGCGGCTCATGCGGGAGTGCTGCGCGGCAGGGTGGTGGGTAGTAAACTACGGCATACTACAGAACAGAGTTAGGTATATAAAAAAAAAAAAAAAATGAATTACATTGCACGTGCTGCAACGCCAAATAGACATTGGATAATACCACTGTGCCAGAACCTGTGAGTAAGGGAATAAAAAGAGGATCTTAGGATGCTACGATTTGACACTACCATATAGTTAGTTTTGCACTTGTCCGGTATTTTATGGGGATGTGGAGAACTAGGCAAAAATGTGCGGCGTAACCATTAATGGGATGCTGTTATCAACTGATGCAAATGTGTTTTCATTGGAAATGATACTACGGTATATTGTACAGCTATTTTAAATTGTTTTAAAGTGCAACCTCGTAAGTCGTACGAGATGAGTTATCCTGCTATGATGTAAGCAATCCCTGTGTTTGAGGACTGAAGTTTACCTATTGTTTAATGTCATCACCAAATGAAGGGACATGCTTATTTTTACCTACTGTAATTTTTGCAGAATGATGACCCGTCTCATCTCGTTTTAATGTTTTATATGATTTTTTTACTCTACTATCTGCTTTATGTGTTTTTATGGACTCTGTGCCGAAATAAAGATCTCCCAATTGATTTAAGATTTAAGTTCGTTTTGCACAAAAGAGGCCAAAGAAAAAATATTACCTTTCCTAACTTGAAGCCAGGTGGAGAGTTTCTTAAAGTAATCTTTTGAAATGATTTTAGTTTTCATGGATGGTATTCCCAACATATGCACTTAACCTGGTTGTATATGAGTGTACTTTTACTCCACAGGACTTGGTGTGTGATCACGCCCACTAAGGAAGGATTACGTTTATTCTATGCCGGTAACCCTGGGCAAAAGGCTAGAGCAGTGTGAGATTTGGAGATATTTGTAAATTATAATATCAAATGTAAGTGCACTTGGCCACTTACAGTGCATCAGCATGTAAAGGTGCTGGTCCTTGAAATACTGAAGTGCTCTTTTTTCTTAAACTGATAAGTGCCAATATAGACTGTAACCCTAATGAGGACATTACTTTAAATAATGTTAAGTGCCCCAGTTGGTTTGGTGCACAGCAGTTTCTTTGAGGCCATGATTTTAATTGGGGAAGATTTGAACACTAAGGGGTCCATTAAGATGGTGGGCGGAAAAGCACCCCGACCGCCATGGAAGCGGAAAACAACTGACCGCCGGCACCGTGGGAAAACCGGTGGCCAAATTAGGATCAACCGCCCAAAAAAAACGACCGCGGCGGATCAAGCCCAAGAAAAAACGCTCATAGTGGGCGGAGATGGCCAAAATCCGCCCACGGCGGTTGGATTTGCAGAGGAAAAACACCAACCAAGTATAGCGGAGACACCGCACTGGAAATTAGGATATCCCCGATCGCACAATGGGATGAATGGGAGAGCCAGCGGAAGAGCTGAAGCACAGCCACCGCGGCGGACGATCCGTAAAAAATATGGCGGACGAAGCAAGAAACCCACAAGAAGGCCAAAAAGTGCACACAGAAAACTAGCCATGCCCCCCAAATACACAAAACATACCCCAATGGCGCAACCACATGGCAAAAAGAAACATACAAATCCCAGGACAACACACCGGACAGCAACACCCCAATTGGACACACCAACATTGCTGAGTATAAAACCAGCCCCTTCCCTGACCACAATCCTTTGCAATACTCCAGGAGAGAGGGGACACATACCCCAGCTGACAGGAGAGGCAAATGACACAACATCACTAGCCACACCACAAACAGCAACACCACCACCTCCACACCTGCACAACTAACCCCCCTGCAAAACACATACCATATACAGCACAACCACCACTCACACTCCTGCACCCACAACCACTTTGCACACCACACACTATGGCCACACAGAAAATGCCCAAATTCACAGAGAGTGACTTGACAGTCATGGTAGATGAGATAGTCAGAGTGGAACCACAGCTTTTTGGTACCCTTTTCCAACAGACACCATTAGCCACAAGGACACAGATGTGGGCAAGGATAGTCCAAAGGGTCAATGCAGTAGGGACCACTCCAAGATCAAAAAAGGAGATCATGAAGTGGTGGCATGATCTGAAGAGAGTGGTCAAGGAGAGGAGGAGCAAGAACCGTGAGCTGGCTCAGAGGACTGGCGTTGGCCCTCCCATTCCACCAAAACCATTCACACAATGGGAGGAGAAGGTGCTTGCCATACTGTATCCAGAGAGTCTCACAGGAGTAGCCGGGGGAGTGGAGGCTGGTAAGTACAAACAAATGACTACTGCCACTCTGCCATGTACTGTCTTGCAAAAACTACAAAGCTACACCACCTAGGACAAATTCCATCCATCTGCACCACACACTCACAAAAACATGTCCCACAGATCCAACATCCACCCAATCCTATTCACCTCAAACGTAGCTACCAACATTACCGTGGGGGCATGTGTACAGGCAGCCAACACTACAACTCCCACCATGCCTCCTGCCCCACAGCCTAGCAAGATTGACCCCTCCCCCACCCCACCCAGAAGCATGTGTCAGCCACTACATTACCCTCATCAAACTTACAGGTAGGTAGTCATCTTCCCTGGGAGGGTGATTGTGGGTGGGAGGCCTGTGCCACTACTCCCACCATGGCCCCTGCCCCACACCTGAGCAGGATGGAGCACTCCCCCACCCAGAAGCAGTTGCAAGCCATTGCAGTACACCAAACAAACTTACAGGTGGACAGCCATCTTCCCTGGGAGGGTGTTTGTGGGTGGGTGGCCTGTACCACTACTCCCACCATGCTCCCTGCCTCATACCTCAGCAGGATGGAACACTCCCCCACCCCACCCACTAGCATGTGTCAGCCATTACATTACCCTCATCAAACTAACAGGTTGGTAGCCATCTTCCCTGGGAGGGTGTTTGTGGGTGGGAGGCCTGTACCACTACTCCCACCATGCACCCTGTCCCACAGCCTAGCAAGATGGATCCCTTCCCCCATCCCACCCAGAAGCATGTGTCAGCCATTACACAACCCACATCAAACTCACAGGTAGGTAGCCATCTTCCCTGGGAGGGTGTCTGGGGGTGGGGGGCCTGCACCACTACTCCCACCATACCCCCTGTCCCACAGCCTAGCAAGATGGATGACTCCCCCATCCCACCCTGAAGCATGTGTCAGCCAGTATATTACCCACACCTGAGCAGGATGGAGCACTCCCCCACCCAGAAGTAGTTGGAAGCCAGCACAGTACACCAAACAAACTTACAGGTAGGTAGCCATCTTCAGAGTGAGGGTGTGTGTGGGTGGGAGGCCTGCACTACTACTACCAACATTCCCTTTGTCCCACACCTGAGCAGGATGGAGCACTCCCCCACCCAGAAGCAGTGGGAAGCCAGCACAGTACACCAAAAGAACTTACAGGTAAGTAGCCAGTACGTGCACCCGCCCATTTGTCACAAATTAAATGGTGCTATATGACAACACCAGCCCTCTCATTGCACAAAGAGGCATACCTACCCCATTGCCAAGCAAAGTGTGCACACAGGTAAGCTAAGGAAACTGTCACAGCTACCAAAGTGTGACACGCCAATGCACAAGTAGAAGAAAGTCAGGGCACAATCATGCACAGCACCTAGTTACATGTGCATCGCCATGGGGCAAGTGCAACAAGGACCATTCGAAAAATATGAAAGTATGTGTGGTGGTACAAATCAAGATATGCACATGACAGGACAAAGGTATGGAGGAGATGACAATGGCCAATCCATGGCCAGATGTGACATCTGCCAGGTCAGACAAATAAACAATGAGTTCTCAATTAAACACATGTTGTGCCAGGCCCTAGATGGAAACAAGTCCCTGTAATCCTTAATTGTGCATAGGTCGCATGGTATGCCTTGACACCTCACACCATGGACAAGTAATACATGTACCACTGCATCATGTCAGGAAGCACAGTAGTGCACATAGTAAACAATGTGATGGTCTGTCAACTGTGCAGTGTACAAAAAGTGAATGACACGCAGCTAACACAAAGCTTGCTGGGTGCACTACAATGACCATTTCCCATCTGACCCACAGGTGACCAAGAACTCACTGCAGAGGACAACACCAGCAACCTGCAGAGTCAGTCTCCCCCCACCCGGTACATGGACTCTCAGATGTTGATTCCCAGGATTCCATGGACGATGAGCTCGAGGTCAGCCCATCTGGTGTGCCAGGGAGCAACAGTTCCCAGGACCCATTCGTCCCCCCACCACATCTGCGCCAACAACAACTTCAGAGCAGACCCCTGCTATCACGGCCTGTGCAGCCACCGCCACCACCACCACCACCAGTGCTGCCTGCAACACCGTCCCTGTCCCAGAGGATGACCAGCACACACCACCGACGGAGGAGGGCAGGGAGAGGATGCGGGTGCCCACAGTGGTGTGGCAACAGGTCTGTGGCAGCAGGGCAGGTGGGAGGGGCAGGGTCACCCATGGACACCAGGAGGCTGGGACCCAATCCCTGGAACACATCACCAGAGTCCTGGGTACATACGAACAGGCCCAGGGACGAACGGGCCGGTCGGACGAACTGTTGCACGAGCTCATCCTGCTGATGAGGTCCATCGACACCCGCATGGGACAAACCGTGGAGCTCTTGGGCCAGCAAGTGGCGGTACTGAGGGACAGACATGCGCCACAGACAACACCTCCACCTCCCTCTGGTGGGCTGCACGATGACAGTACACCATCCTCTCCTGCGCCCACAGAGAGGGGTGAGTCCTCAGACCCCACTGGCCCTGCAGCAGGGTCCCCCCTGCCAAACGACGAAGGGGCCGTCCCAAGAAGACCCTGGGAGTATCTGGAGGCCAAGCACCTGCCAGACGCCAGTCACGGAGCCAGCCATGATGGCAACCCTCTCCACCACTGCATTGACTTTTTGGACTATCCTTCCCCACACTGCCTTGTGAATAGCATCTGTCTGTTGGACTGGGTCACCACAGCAATGTGGTGACTACTCGATTATCTCATCTGCCACAACTGTAAACTCATTGCTCCACCCCACCCCCAATGGAAATGTACACCCCCCTCACATCTCACCATTGCAAATAAAATATCCTTACACACATGTTGTCGTGTCTGCTCCGTCTTCATTGCAGGATGTACAGTCTTCAACATGATCACAATGTACCAGGAGCATGGGCTGTATGTAGGCAAGGAGAAGTCAAAGGTACCTAGGGAAACACAACAGAACTACTTTCACTGGTCTGGGTGTGGCATCACAGATATCACACAACCCCTACCATCAGAGTAACCCAACATGCACATGTCACAATGGGCAACAAGTGTCAACATACATGACCTGTAGATGTTACCAAATTACCTGTCCCAGAAACATTGCCAACCACCACTGAGTCCGCAACTGGCTGCTGCTACAATTCTCACATGCCCCTTCACGACAACAGCAATATCAGCAGACAATGGGTATTTTGCACATTGACACCCACCTTCAAGTGAAGTAGCAGGTGAGGAGCTGTTCACGCAGGTCAACACCTTCCTACTCTCCACTGTCCTCATCACTGGACACGGCTTGGTTTGCAGGCTGGGGCCTTGGGTCCTCACCATCATCCAGGAGCAGGGGAATCTCCTTGCGAATGGCTAGGTTGTGGAGCATGCGGCATGCCACTACAATCTGACACACCTTCCTGGGCGAGTATGCCAATGCACCTCCGGTCTTGTCCAGGCAGCGGAAAGGTGACTTGAGCAGACCAAAAGTACGCTCCACCACATGACGTGTCCTCCCATGGGCCTCATTGTAGCGGACTTCAGCTGGGGACCTGGGATTCCGCAGTGGGCTCAGCAACCAGACACGGTTGGGATATGCAGAGTCACCTAGGTATGACAAACATAAATAGACATTGCAATGTCGCAGAGGCTGAGGGCAGCAGGTCACACACCCAGCACGCCACACGACTAGGCATACTCACCCACAATCCATGCACGCTCGGGAAGAAGATTAGCCATCAGCTGGGGCACAATGCTGTTCCGCAGCATGTAGGAGTCATGGGCTGAGCCTGGGAATTTGGCACACACGTGCAAGATGGTCATATCTGCCAGGCACACCACCTGCACATTGATGGAGTGGTAATGCTTGCGATTGCGGTAAATGTGCTCACTTGCCTGTGGTGGCACAAGCCCGACATGGGTGCAATCAATGGCCCCAACAACATTGGGGATGTGTCCAATGGGATAGAAGTCTCCCTTCACAGCTGGCATTTCAGCACCCCTGGGGAAATGGATGTATCTGTCCTTGTATAGCATCATGGCAGACAGTACATCACGCAGCACCATGCTGGACATCGGTTGTGACATCCCACCAGCGCTGGCCACTGTCTCTTGGAACGATCCAGTGGCAAAAAATGCAGGGCTGCCATCAACTTATAAGTAGGGGTGAAAGCTGTTGGATATGTCCTGCGAGGCTGCAGGTGGGGCTCCAACAGATCACAAAGGGTTTTAAGGGTGGCTCTGTCCAGGCGGCATTTCCATATGATCGCAACATCCTCTATGTCCTCCAGCACCGTCAAGTGACGAATCAAATTTGGTCTCCTCCTACTGGAGATGATAGTGAACACATGTCAATGTAATACATCATGAGATGTGCACAGCACATCACATTCTGGATGACACAACGACAACAATGACTAACGTCAATCTTGATTAAAAAGACCAGCTCACATGTAGGGACACCTTCTTGTACACAAAGGCCACACCTGTCAACTTACATAAGACAAGTACCTCAAACACCACCTTGGTCAATGTGAATGCACATAGGGATACGGCCACATTTCAAATGGGCACGCCTGGGAGTATAGCATGCAGCAAATGTGTAACTGTCTCATACCTAGCTGCTGTATCTGTCACACCTCAATACGTCATTACAACCTGACACACATCCACCACACAATGACCACAGTCGGCGCTGGAATGACGAATGTGTGCATGAGCAGACATGAGAGGCAATGCAACATAGTTCATCATTCATTGAGACGAGCATCGTTGTGATTGTCACTGCACCTCAACACATTGACATGTGTACACATTGTAGAGTCCAGAACAGCACTGCCCCGGCGGTGTGTCACCAGCACCCCCATTCACACAAGTGCAGTAGTCATAGGCATGGAGACATGCCCATATGGTGGTGGGCATGCTTCGCCACCCATATCGCGGAAGCTACCGCCTGGCCCCAGCAGTGTGTCACCAGCACCCCCATTCACACAAGTGCGGTACTGATAGGCATGGAGACATGTGTAAATGGCGGATGGCATGCTCTGCCGCTAAAATCGCGGTGGCGCACACCGGGCCCCTGCGGTGTGTCATCACCAAGGAGCTTGCCCTAGAGCCAATGCGAAGCTCGATAGTGGTGGCATGATGCAATTTTGAAGATCGTGGTAGGCGTGCTCCGCCACCGCGGAGGTGGTCATTGGATGCATTTAAAAGAGGCGGACCTGGACCACCAGTTGCTGCAGCTTGGCACCTTTGAAACGACCCCAGGGGGCTATATATGTGTGGGAGTGAGCCTCACATTGCCACTGCTCCCAGAGCCTGCTGCCTGAGACCCCTCACCTGCTGCTGCCTCCAGGGACTGCTGCCTGAGACCACTCACTTGCTGCTGCCTCCAGGGACTGCTGCCTGAGACCCCTCACCTGCTGCTGCCTCCAGGGACTGCTGCCAGAGAACCCTCACCTGCTGCTGCCTCCAGGGACTGCTGCCAGAGACCCCTCACCTGCTGCTGCCTCCAGGGACTGCTGCCAGATACCCCTCACCTGCTGGTGCCTCCAGGGACTGCTGCCTGAGACCCCTCACCACCCAATTCAGCTGCTGTTGTCTCAGGTCCACAGTGATGGCAAGGACAGAGAAGATCCGCGCCAGTCCCTTCACGAGCGAAGAGCTGAAGGTCCTGGTAGACGAGGTGCTCACACAGTACCCAAAGCTGTATGGTGCCCCAAATGTCGTGGTAAGTCTTCGACAGTGGTGGGGTAAGGCAGGGGGGCCACACATGTAGTTGGACTGATGCAGTATGTGCCTGGGAGTGTGGGGTAGTGTCATGCACTGCCTGGCATGCTGTCTCCAGTGGGAGGGTGTGTGTACCCAATGCCACAGCTTTCCCTCCCTGCACATGTATGTATAAGGTTGTTCATGCTGTAGTAAGGACAATGATTGCTTGGCTGGATGACTGTGTGTGCCCCTGTAGTCCATCTCAGTGTGAGCCCAGCTGGCCTGCACGTCCCAGGCTACAGAGACAAGGACAACTCACTTAACTTACAGAGTATGACATCGATCTTTTCACATTGCACTCCAGCTATGGGCCATATCAGCACTATAGTTTGCACACGACTGACCTTGTGAATGGCATTTTGTATTTGTGAGATCATGTCCCTCAATGAGACCACCATGACACATTCATCTATTCACAGGACAGGGACATTGATGGCTGCGCAGTCTTGGACACAGTGAGTCCACCCCCAAACACAGGTTGACATGTGATGTATGTGTTGCTCAAGCCAACAATGGAGTGGAGATGTGGGCAGGCTACATGGGTGTTTCAATGCTGGCATCCTGCATGTGTGTGATATGTGCAGGGACTGTGTTCCCCCTCACACCTGCATGATTTAACATCAGCTTTTCTGGTGTAGGTGTCCCATTTAAGCTGTGCTATGGTCTCTGATTGACATATCGTTGGATATGTGATGATTTTGTATCTTGCTGCTATACTGATAGATGTCGGTACATGACACTGTGTCACTGATCATTTCCCCCTCTTGTCTCCCATGCCTGCAACTCAAAATACACCAGCATAAGGCCGTGTGGAGGGCCATTGCAGCGAAGGTGTGAGCTCTGGGGGTCTCAAACCGACGGCGCACCCACTGCCACAAGAGATGGGACAACATCAGCCGGCTGGCAAAGAATGTGGCGGAGATGACCTTGGGGCTGCTTCCTCGCACTGGGCATCTGGCACGGCGCAGCATGACACCACTAATGGGGGTCATCTTGGCGGTGACACAGCCTGAGCTGGATGCATGTTTGACGGAGCATCAGCAGCAAGCCAGGGGTGAGCATTTGGGGAGTCTGACTTTGGCTAGGAGTGGCTGCATGTGTACGGAGCCTGTGCCAGCGCTGGCCTATGTGATGTTGGTAGTGTGATGCTGTGGCATGTAAGTGGCTGCTGGCCTGGGTGCCGGTAGCATGCATTTGCCCTACCTGTACTTACAAAGGTGATTTGGATGCTGTGCTTTCACATTGCATTCTGCGTTGTGCTCTTCAGGTTTCTTCTGCGTTGGGGTAGTCTTGGGAATCCCATTGGAGGGAACGGCAGTGTGCCCGATCTGACTGTGCGTACATCAATGCGTCCATTGCATGCACCCAGATTGGGGAGGCCTACACATCTGACAGCAATGTGCACCATTCTATTGTCCCCAAGGTACAACATGGTCAATTAATCAATCAATCAATCAATCAAAGCATTTATATAGCGCACTACTCACCCGGAGGGTCTCAAGGCGCTTGGGGGGGGTCCGCTACTGCTCGAACAGCCAGGTCTTGAGCTGCTTCCTGAAGGCGAGGTGGTCTTGGGTCAGGCGGAGGTGGGTCGGGAGGGAGTTCCAAGTCTTGGCGGCCAGGTAGGAGAAGGACCTTCCTCCTGTGGTGGCTCTTCGGATGCGGGGGACGGTGGCGAGGGCGTGGCTGGTCGATCGAAGCTGGCGTGTGGGAGTGTAGAAGTTGAGGCAGCTGTTGAGGTATCTTGGGCCTTGGTTGTGTAGGGCGTTGTGTGCGTGGGTGAGGAGATGGAAGGTGATTCTCTTGTTGACCGGGAGCCAGTGCAGGTCTCTCAGGTGTCCGGAGATGTGGCTGTGTCGGGGGATGTTGAGGATGAGTCTAGCTGAGGCGTTCTGGATCCGCTGGAGTCTCTTCTGGAGTTTGCCAGTGGTTCTGGCGTAGAGGTAGTTGCCGTAGTCCAGTCGGCTGGTGACGAGGGCCTGGGTAACCGTCTTCCTGGTCTCGGTAGGGATCCACCGGAAGATCTTACGTAGCATGCGCAGGATGTTGAAGCACGACGAGGAGACGGCGTTGACTTGTCTGGTCATGGAGAGGGAGGAGTCCAGGATGAAGCCCAGGTTGCGTGCGTGGTCTGTTGGTTTGGGTGCGCTGCCCAGGGCAGGGGGCCACCAGGAGTCGTCCCAGGCGCAGGGCGAGGAGCCCAGGATGAGGACCTCCGTCTTGTCTGAGTTCAGCTTCAGGCGGCTGTTCATCATCCACTCGGCTACGTCTGTCATCCCTTCGTGTAGGTTGGCTCTGGCGGTGGCGGGGTCGCTGGTGAGGGAGAGGATCAGCTGGGTGTCAGCGGCGTAAGAGATGATGTTGAGGTTGTGTTGGCGTGCGATAGCCGCAAGGGGGCTCATGTAGACATTGAAGAGAGTGGGGCTGAGCGAGGAGCCTTGAGGAACGCCGCAGATGACTTCGGCGGCTTCTGATCTGAACGGGGGGAGGCGGACTCTCTGTGTCCTTCCGGCGAGGAAGGAGATGATCCATTCTAGTGCCTTCTCTTGGATTCCGACGTTGCAGAGGCGCTGCACTAGGGTGCGGTGGCAGACAGTGTCGAATGCCGCGGGGAGGTCCAAGAGGATGAGGGCCGCTGTTTCCCCGTTGTCGAGCAGGGCTCGGATGTCATCAGTGGCTGCGATGAGGGCGGTCTCGTGCTGTGGTTGGCCCGGAAGCCAGACTGCGAGCGGTCGAGGGAACCATTCGACTCGAGGAAGGTGGCCAGCTGCTTGTTGACGGTCTTCTCGATGACTTTGGCCGGAAACGGGAGGAGCGAGATGGGGCGGTAGTTTTTGAGTTTGGTGGGGTCCGCTGATGGTTTCTTCAGTAGAGCGCTGAGTTCGGCGTGCTTCCAGCTCTCCGGTAAGGTAGCAGTGTCGAAGGAGGTGTTGATGATGTCCCGCAGGTGGGGTGCGATGACAGCGTCGGCCTTGTTGAAGACGTGGTGCGGGCAGGGGTCGGTTGGAGATCCGGAGTGGATGGAGTTCATCGTGCGTCGGGTTTCTTCGGTGTTGATCGGGGTCCAGGCGCGGAGGGTGGTGGTGGGGGGTGCAGGTGCGGTTGTGGGGTGCGTTGGCTGTGTGATGAAGCTGTGGTGTATGTCTGCGATCTTGTTGTGGTAGTAGGAGGCGAGGGAGTTGCAGAGGTCTTGTGATGGGGTGATGTCGTTGTTTCCGGCATTGGGGTTGGAGAGCTCTTTGACGATGTTGAAGAGTTCCTTGCTATTGTGTGCGTTGTTGTCCAGTCGTTCCTTGAATGCGGTTTTCTTGGTGGTGTGGATCAGTTGGTGGTGTTTTCGAGTGGCGAGCTTGAGGGTGGTCATGTTGTCTGGTGTTGGGTCTCTGCGCCAGGCTCTCTCGAAGGCTCGGCAGTTCTTCTTGGAGCTCTTGAGTTCGTCGGTGAACCATAGTGCTTTCTTACTGCCGGGTCTGCTAGGCGGGGTCCTCAGAGGGGCGAGGTCGTCTGCGTAGTTGCTGATCCACTTCGTGAGGTTGTTGGTGGCCTGGCTGGGGTTCGCTGAGCTGGCGGGGGGGGGTCCTGGCTCAGGGATGCGGTGAGCTGGTCGGCTGTGATCTTGTTCCAGCTTCTGCGTGCAACCTTTTGCTGGTGGTGGGGGATCGTGTTCTTTCTGAAGCTGAAGTGGACGCAGCTGTGGTCCGTCCAGTGGAGTCCGGTGGCGTGGCTGAAGGCGATGTCCTTGCTGGATGAGAAGACGGGGTCGAGTGTGTGTCCGGCGTAGTGGGTGGGGGTGGTCACCAGCTGCTTGAGACCGAGGTTGGCGAGGTTGTCCAGCAGGGTGGTGGTGTTGCGGTCGTTGTTGTTCTCCAGGTGGAAGTTGAGGTCCCCGAGGAGGATGTAGTCAGTGGAGGGGAGGGCGTGCTGGCTGATGAAGTCGGCGATGTCTTCGCTGAATTGTGTGCGTGGTCCCGGGGGTCTGTAGATGAGGGTGCCTCTGAGGGTGGTCTTGGGGTCGGTGTGGATCTGGAAGTGCAGGTGTTCGGCGGTTGTGAGGGTGAGGGTGTCGTCGGTGTTGGTCGTGATGCGGATGGTGTTCCTGTGGATGATGGCGATGCCTCCTCCGATCTGATTGCCGCGGTCCCTCCGGGTGATCTTGTATCCGTCCGGGATGGCGATGTCGGGTGCTGAGGAGGTGTTCATCCATGTTTCCGTGAGGAAGGCGACGTCTGGTGATGTTGTGTCGAGCAGGTTCCAGAGCTCTACGGCGTGTCTGTGGACGGAGCGGGTGTTGAGCAGGATGCACTTCAGGTGGTTGCTGCTGGTGCTTGGCTTGGTGGGTGCGGGTGCAGTGCAGGTCCGGATGCAGGAGAACTTGCAGGAGTGGCAGCTGAAGGGTCCCTGGGTGCATCTCGGGGTGGCTCGGTAGCATCCGGGGATCCGGCCGGCGTTGACATGGTGGGTGACATGGGCTAATGTCCATTGTGGACTGTCATGTTGTAGTCTGGGTCTGTGTTGTCCCCTCCTGTTCCATCCAGATCTGTCATTGGCAACAAGACCTGTGCCCCCATCATGTCTCTAGGTGTGCTCAGAGCTAGTTGTGTGCCTGTTTGAACAGAGCCACAAGCAGGGTGTTGTGCTGTGTGGTCATCACATGGCTCACTCATGCCTGAGTTTCCAGTTTCCACGCACTGCTTGAGTCAATATAGTGAGTTGGCATGATGTGATTGCTCAGGGTGGTGTGCAACATGCAGATTTGGTCTTCTATTGTGATGCATTGCTTGATTTGTTTGTTCTGTTGCTGTCACTGACCTGACCCTACATCTCTCTCTCTTGTGCAGCATCACCTGTGGTCATGGAGGGACAGGAGATGGACACCAGTGGGGTGAAACTAGCACAACAGCTGCCCAGGAGCCCAGTGACACAGATGTCACCAGCGCCTCAGAGGGGGACAGGAGTCTGCTGGAGGAATCTCAGCCTGAGACAAAAAGCACCACATCATCCAATGCCAGCGGGGATGCATCCATGTTGGAGGGAACAGGGAACGGGGACTCTGCATCGACTTCCACCACACAGCGGCCAGTGCCCACCCTCCCAGCCACTTCCTCTGGTGCTGCCCGTGTCCGCCTCAGTAAGAGTGTCCTTCACCCCTGGCACCGCTGCCCCTGCCCATGTCCCCCCTGCTGCCATCAGTGCTGAGTCTGTGGACCTTTTGCACCAGCTGTGTGTAGGCCAGACAGCTCTCCTCAATGCCTTCATTGACCATGACAAGAAATTGGCCCAGGTGGTTGCTTTCATGGAGGGCATACATTCCGACGTGGGTGGGCTGCAACGGACAGTCCAGGATTTGTCATCAACAGTGACGTCCACCCTGAAACAGGCACATACTCACAGTCCAGCTCCGGTCCCTTTGTCCACCCCCCTGGCAGTGGGCACGTCTGACGATAGTGACCACGGTCCACATACGTCAAAGTCACGATACAGCACACGAAGCACACAGCAGCAGCAACCCAAGCGGTCCCGGGCGCAGACCCCATCCCCACAGAAGACCAAAGGCACCCCAGAGTGCAGGGAGAAAAGCCCGTCAGGCGACACCAGTAACAAAAAGCAAAGCAGCAGACCTCAGGCACACATGCCTCAGTAGCATCCCCATCCAAGGACTCTCCTGCACCTAAAGCATTGTGCAAAGAGAAGCATACAGTGTCTGTGCCCACCAAGGAGGTGGTGCATGCCAAGGGTACACCTAGGAAGGGCTCCAAGGCAGAATCACCAACCACCTCGACTCCCATTCCAAGCCCAGTGAAGCAGGGGCCGGAGGGCACTACTGTCGGGGTAACACCTAGTAAACAGGGAAAGGGGGGCAGAGCTGAAGCCAGGCAAAGCGTTCCGCTGGGTCCAGCACATCACCAGAGGGGCTACCAGCGCCTGCACCTGCAGCAGCTGTGGTGGCGAGTGTGCCTGTTGTGCCCACACCACTTCCCATTGATCCACAGTCAGTCAAGCCATTTAGGATCCCCAAGAAGTGGAAGGGCACCCCTCCACAATCTCCCAGCCACACCTTGTCTTCCGTCTGCATGACTCCACGTCCACGTGCCACTACACCACCTGGTCCAAGCAGCCCTCCGGCTTGCCAAGCCACTGATAGCTCTACCTCAGCTGTTCCGCTCTCTCCCCCGTCAAGTGCCCCAACCGTCCCTGAGACACAGCCAGCTCCCAGTCCACCTGACAGCCAAGTCTGATTGGTAGTCACCCTCACACAACTGTCTATCACACAGGTGGGCCTGTACTGCACATTGTTGCCCCCTGACTGTGTTGCTGACCATGGAAAGATAGTCGCACACATTCCCTGTGCAGCCTCTCATGGACATCCTCTGCACCCTGAACTGGCCACTGGCCTTGTTGCTCTTTGCTGTGTTGAACTATTCCCTGTGTAGCCTCTCATAGACATACTCTGCACCCTGAACTGGCCACTGGCCTTGTTGCTCTTTGCTGTGTTTAACTATTCCCTGTGCAACTTCTCGTGGTCATACTCTGTACACTGAACTGGCCACTAGCCTTGTTGCTCTTTGCTGTGTTGAACTATTCCCCGTGCAGCTTCTCATTGACTCAGTCTGCACTTTGTCCTGCCCGCTGGCCTTGTCGTTCACTGCTGTGTGCCCCCTGCCTGTGTAGCTTCTCATGGACATGCTCTGCATCTTGTGCCTTGCTCTTCTCTTCTCATGGTACCTATCTGTGCAATATGTGAATAAAGACAGTTGCTCCTGTTGTCTATTTTGTCAGTGTCCTTACTGAACAAAGTTATTTTGCTGTGTGTAAATGGTTACTGTGCCACATCGTCTGTGTGGCACTTCAACATAGTCAATGTTTGGGCTCACTTACTCTCTTTTTTCAGGGGTGACAGGGTCTTCAGTTCTTCTTGAACCAGATACTTGTGTGGGCAATGGTGTCAATTTACAATGGTTAGCAGTAGTCATTTACATAATTAGTTCATGTTGGCTATATTGTACACATGTCAGGTTGTGGGGCACTGCCAGCAGAGTGGGTTTCTGCACACAGTATTGCAGGAAGGCTGGCCAGGGTCATCATGTATGTGTGTTCTTCCTTTATGTGTGCCCAGTGGTGTATGTGTGTGGTCATCTTGTGATGGCCAGTCATCCTCGTCCCATGGCTTACTTTCCATTTGTGGTCTTGGATGGCCAGGTAGTGTGCAGTGTGAAAGGGGTGAGTTTGTGGGGAGTGTTGTGTACATGCCTCTGCACTGTCAACTATACACATGTCACCCAGGAGTTGTGTGCCTGTTGTTTTGATTGTTCATTCCTGTGAATGTGGTTGTAAGCCCATGTGTGAGTTGTATGTTGTGCCCTGTGCAGTGTGTTGGTGTGTCCTTGCAGTTCTGTCTGACTCCTACTTGTTGTTTTTATCACTTGTGAGTATGCAGAGAGTGTTACTGGCAAGTTAGTGTTGTGTTTTGTTGCACATCCATGTGTCTGGTGGCTGTTTGTGGGGACTGTGCAGACCTGCTACTCCACACTGCCATTGTGGTTGTGTTTTCTCATGCATTGCTGTCACATGGTGCCTTTTTGCCTCCAGTGTGGCATGTTGTGTGTGTTGTCATTCCATCCCCTATCTGTGTTTCAGCTGCCTACCCATTGTGGGTCTGCTCTTTGTGTATGGAACACTCCTGCCATGTCCCCTACTGACATGCAGTACGCTTCACTTTGGTGTGAGCTGTCCCCTTGGTTTGAATGTGTGTGTGCCTCCCCATGACTTCATTTGTGCCACTGTGCTTTGTGGTGCAGTTCTTTGGCCAGGGTCAATGTGTCACTCAGGGCATTTCCCCAGTGGGTCATGTGTGATGTTCTGGTGCTTTTTGTCAGTCGTGGTTGCTCCTATGCAGTTCAACTGTGTGTGCTGCCCAGTCCTCTGGTCAAGTTGTTTCCACCTTTGTGTCCTAGACTTCTGCATCTATTGCGTGTTGTGTTGGATGTATGTGTGTTGTTTGTGTTTTTGCTTCACTTCCTGGGTGTGCTGTTGTCTTTGTGCTGTATGGTGTTGTGTGGGTTGCTGTTCTGTCACTGATGTCTATGTGTGTCTGGTATGCTTGGTGTGCACACACAGCGTGTTGTGCATGTAGTGATGTGTCTATATGTTGCCTTGTGATTGCCTGGTGTGCATCCCCTGATGTCCTGCTGTGTTTGCTATGTGATTGTTCTGCCTGTGCATCTGTTGTTTGTTTGCTGTGGCTGTGTTGTTCTGTGATGGTGCACTTCTTGTGTGTGTTTTGGTATGTTGTCTGTGCATTATTCCTGAGTGATGAGGTTGTGCACTCCTGTTGTGTTTGTGCTCCCATTGCCTTTCCCCAGTTTAGCTGCACAGGGCATGTCTGTTGTTGTGGCTCTGTGTGTGTTTCTGTTGGGTTATGTGTTTGTCTGTTGTATTTGTTACCACATTTGTGGTGGCATCCCTGTGTGTGTGTGTGTGTGTGTGTGTGATGTTTGTGGCTGACCCCAGGGTGTGTGGTTGTTTGTGTGTGTACTGACTGTCAAGTATTGCCAGCCTTCAGTGTGTTTGGCACTAGTGTTGTGTGCTGCTGGTGTGAGGGGGGTATGTGTGTAGATTCTTACTGGTGTTTGTCAGTCCTGAGGTGTGTAGATGGGCCCTGTGTGTAGTGCTGCTGGTGTACTCCTGTGAATTAGTTGTATGGATGTGTGGCTGTTCACAGTTTGACTTCAGGGCCTTCCTTTCATCCTTGTGTCTATACATGGTTTGCCTTGTTGTCTCCCTGTGTTGTTGCACTGAGCTGTCTGTGGTTTGAGTTCACTCACTATGCCAGCCATGTGTGCTTTGATGGTGTGAGGGTGTTGTTCTCTGTTCCTTTTGTTGATGTGATGTACACATGCTTGTTGTGTGTCTCCATGGCCTTCCTTTTGTGTGCAGCCCACCTTGGTTTCCCTACTTGTTGTGCTCCATTGCTGTTGGCATGTGGGGTGTGTATGTGTGTGTGTGTCAATCTGTGGTATGTATGTGTGACTGTGCAGGCTGTGTGTCCATTTGGATGTTAATTCCTTGTTGTGTTCTTTTGTTGCTTGTCCTCATTGTTATTTCCCTGAGTGTGGTGTTGTGGTGGTGTGTGTGTTTCCCTGGCCCTGTGCTACTGTGCTGTGTGTTGTGTGTTCCTGTGCAGCCACTCCTTCAGTGCCTGTCTTCATGATTGCTTTTTGTGTGGTGCAGGGTGTGTATTGACCTGGCTTCTTGTTGTGCATGGGGTGCAGAGGAGGGGCACATGGCATGTGCCTTCCTGGGGTGTGCTAGTGTGTGGTGGGAGGGGGTGTGACCCTGTGGTCTTTGTACCCTGCCCATGCCTGGCACTGACCCTGCCTTCTGCATTTTGCACATGTATTTGCTTGTGTTCGCCGCTGCAGTGATGTGACCGGGACATTGCTGCATGGTGGCGGTAGCTGTGTGTCCAGGATGCAGAGGGGTGACTTTGTGGCAGGTGGGTGATGTGTGGGTGCCCTTGTGAATGTGTGCCCTGTCCCCCTGAGGGTGTCTGATGTGGATTTGGACCCTGTGTCAGCCTGTGTGTTGTGTTTGTGTTGTTGTGTACCTGCGGCAGCGTCCGCTGCGGTCTATGAGTTCCTGGTGATGTAGCAGGTACAGCACCGGAAAGATGTGTAGAGCTGGGTCCATGGCGGTCATGACCAGGACTCTGGTTTCACGCTCCGCTGACGAGCTTCCGCCGTCTCTGGTTGGGCGGTGACTCCGCTGTGGTGCGTCTGCTTTTTTGAGTCATCCTAATTTGTGGAGCGTGGCGGACGTCATTCCGCAAGGCGGTGAGTCTCCATTAGCTCCTACCGCTGTGGTGGCGGGCGCACTTTGATGGAGGTGCGCGTCGCACCGAGGTGGTCGGGAAATGGCCTATGTTTGGCCATACTAATATGGCGGACATAAGGGCCGCTGTTCGCGGGCGGAAACATCCTAATGGGCGCCTAAATTTGCAGAGGTTATTTATGATATACCAAGAGAACCTTACCTGGAAGGAACTAGTGGGGACCATGGCCTGCTCCTAACTCCTTATACAAAAGATACACATTTTAAACCAAATATTTTGATGCAGACATAATTCATTTGAACGTAAGATGTTGTATGGCTGTTTCCATGATCACCAATTAGCAAAAATAACATTCATGAGAGGTCCCTCTAGTTTGTCGTCCAACAGATTATAGGTTTATAGATTGTTGGAAAGTTAAGAACTTGGAAGTTCTGTATTGGAATGGCAGTGGCCATTTGCCTGCCAGAGTAATCCTAAAGTATCCACAATCTTCTAACTATATTAATCCATATGCTATAAATCATGAATGAAAACGCATATGAGCACTTTGTTTTTCCCCAGTGGGGAGTTTGATATTTGGGAAAAGGCTGATGAAAATATTAATGGTGAGGTTGAAAGTCTCATAACTGTAGATCAACTAAACCTCTGCGATTGTGAAATGCAAGTGGAAGATATTGCAAAGGCACTGCAGTCATTTAAACCTAATAGACCTAATCAAGATGCAAAATGTAGTTTGATATTGAGCAATAGACAGATTAGGTGAATACGGCATACATTTATGGAATTTAAGGTTGTTGGAATTACTGTCTCTTTTATCAAGTAGAACAAAGAGTTTTAAAGCATTAATATAAAGAAATATAAGGATGGTATTAAGAAGGCATGTTCACTTTTGGCTAATGCAATATCTGGAAAGGACACCAGGTTATTTTGGAGGCGGTAGCATATGAATTTGGTTAAAGTCCTGATACAGGAAAGGCCCGGGTTGCTGTCTCAGTGGGAGAAGGTGAAATAGCCCTAAGGGCATATTACAATTATTTGTTAAAGTCGATAAATGGTTAAAATCTATTAAAGCAGCAGGATTAGATAGCTTGCTAAATTACATTTGTAAATGAAATCCCGGAGAGAGTTGGTGACAACAAACTAATCCCGATAGAATAAGCAGGGTTCCACCAAAGCCAGTGTTTCACCATCTCTTCACTGATGATTGCATCTAGCATATCTGGCATAAGACAACTGGTACCACTAATTGAACTGTTTGTTTCATGATTGTAAATCTGTGTTTGACCTACTGGGGTGGAACTCCTTCCTATTACAACATGAGTAAAATGGTCCATTCTGAGTGGACTCTTTTCCCTCCTTATTGATGTCCAAACAGAAACCTGGGTCCAGGTGTGCGGGTCAGCATCTGGGGAGAGAACAGCTCTATTAGCAACTGACTAAAACAAGGTTGTTTCCTCGCGCCCTTGCCCGTCTCATTTTCTTAATGATTTCCCAAGGAACCACAAAGAAAGCACAAGGGTAAACCCACAAGAGTTAAGTTTTGAAAGGTTAATTTATTCATTTTTGCTGATGATCTAGTGGACTTCGATCTCACCCCCAGAGAGATACAGACACCGATTCGATTCATTCATTAAATCGATATTGTGGAGTAAACTGGGTAACACGCAGTACAGGCAAAACAGATCTAAAAGAGTTGGGCAAGGAGTGCTTGAGTGTCTAACAATCAGACAACATGGAGTTGTTGTGAGTGCAGTCATATAAATATCTTGGTGTTATCAATAATGACAAACATATTTTAAAACAACATGTACAACTTGCCTGTGGCAGAGGATTGGCGCTGATATCTGGAATTAGTAATATTTGAAAGACAGTGTGGTGGTCGTTTATTGTCCCCGCTATTGGAAATCTATAAGGCCAAGGTTATCCCTAACGTCACCTATGGATCAGGATTGGTGATGGAAGAAATTAGCAGTTTTAATTCTTGAGGGAAGGGCTATGAGAAAGGTTTGCCTGCCTCAAGCTCTGGGGGTAGCAGCTTTAAGACTGGAACCAGTCATCTCCTTATTATAGTATCAAATAGAAGTTTGAAGTATACATGTTCTCAAACTAGTAATGCTGAATGGCTGTAGGTCAGTGGCAGCACATTGTCTGAAAAATAACTGTGCAATAAATTTACCCTTTGATTTTAGAACAAAGAAGATAAAGACTGTGCTTTGGCCAAATATGACTTCATTTTCATCAAGACAGCAAATGAGTGTAGGGAAGACATTATTAAGAGAAGAAATAAAGGAGGCATTGTTTAAATCTGATGACTGAGGGCTAACTGAGAGTATCAAGTATTTTAAGTTCACATATTCATATATTTATCTGGACCAGGTTTTAAAAATATGAGTAGAGTGGCCACTCTGTATTAATTCAATAAAAAAAATTGAGACTAATTTTGAAGAATGGGAATTTTAATGTGCAAATGATATATATCACATATACATTGTATACACTTTATAACAATGATTTAAATATCTTTTTAATTTATGAGTATTTATTTTTCATGTGGAAAGCTTAACTTGTGATGTATGTTTATGTAAATGACAATGTCTCAAGCATTTTAATAAACAAAAACGTGCATTTTAAGCTTTGGTGGGCCAACCAATGACCTACCAAGACCATCCACCCACAAATTCTGCTCTGAGTGCCTCATCAAACCCCTCGATGGGACCTCCCTGGTCTGCATGCCGTTCCCCAAAGCTTCCGCCTAGTGACAAAGTCCGATGCCTTGTCCTCTAGCCCTGTGACCACAGGTTCTGTCCCACGGTCATCTGGGTGCTTGTTTCTTGCGCTGGTATTGTTGGGATCTGTTTAGAATTGTAACACTGCAGTTGTTGTATTTGTAACTGTTTATCCTTGCTCAGTATCGTCATTTTGTGGATATTACTGTGAGCTTGATTGTTTGGAAATGTGTTCCTTTTTCCTCTTGTTGAGCTCGTTTCCACCATTCCCTACATTTATTCCTGCTGTTGCTCCCTGCCACCTCCACCCCCTCCCAGAACTACTTATGCAGGCGGCTGTGCAGGCACGCAGTGGACGTGCCATTGATATGCTAGAGGTGCACTGAAGGCAAAGCCATTTATGCCCATCCGTGCCTGGACAGCGCCCAGCGCCAGAACGCCTGGCCCTCCCACCATCCACCACTGCACCACTACACCAGCAAGAACATCTTGGGCCTAGACCCTGGATGCCGCAACAACAACTGCTTCACGCCCTTCCTGTGATCAACCAAAGGACTCTTCACCTGCCACCATTGCCGCTTTTCATGCTGCACAGTAACACCAACCCACACCGGCCTCCCAAAGCATGAGGCTATGCACAACACTGCACCACTCCAATGCATCCTGCTCAACGCCCGTTCGCTCTGCAAACACGCCATAGAAATTTGGGACATCATCACCAACCTCTGTCCTGATGTAGCCTTTATCACTGAAACGTGGCTCAACCCCATTGTGAACTCCGACATCACCACCGCTACACCCATCTGCTACAAGATGATACACAGAGACCGCGCAAACAGACATGATGGAGGCATCGTCATAATCTTCAAGAAAACCATTGTATGTACCTTCACCAACGACCACACATACCCCTCCGGGAACACCTCAACATCTGACAACAAATCGACGCCGTGACCACGATGAGGCACCCTCACTTACAGACCACCAGGACACTGACCAGCCTTCTGTGATGCCATCTCCCACTTCATCGCCCCCTGGCCCTCAACTCCCACCACTACTTCTTGCTCGGTGATCTCAATTTCCACATGGAAGACCCCAACAGCAACTAAACTGCTCACTCCTAGAGAACCTCAAAAACATCGGCCTCACCTAACTGGTCACCATACCCACATACAGAGCAGAACACACCACCAGCGACAGAATCAAATTCACCCACGTCACAGAGCTCACATTGATCGGCCACCCCATTGTCCACTTTACCATCTCCAGCAGAGCTCAGCACACAACCTCCAAGCACCACAGTGCCACCCACTGCAGTTGGGTAAAAGTTATCCAGAAGCAATGGACCCAATACCTCAGCACCACACAACCCAAAACCTCTGCAGACCTCAACCAAGCCATCCAGAATTTTGCCACCTGAATCACCAAATGCGCTGGAGAAGTCGACCCACTGAAACCAGCCAAAACCAACAAAGCCTTGAAACAAGCCAGCTGGTACACCCCAAGGCTCAGAACCACAAGCATAACTGCTACCAACTCGAGAAGCGAAGGCAAGCTTCCAAGGACCCCTACAACAGAGCCACCCACAAAGCTGTGACCAGTGCATCAAGGAAGCCAAGAGAGCAGCCATCATCGGCTGCCTTGACACCTTAGCCAAACACACGGAGAAACTATTCAAGATTGTCAAGGAATTCGCCAACTCTCCAGCCACAGAGAACACTATCCACCGTTCCCAAAAACTCTGTGACTCCCTCTCCGACTACTTCCACAGCAAGATAGTCACAATCTACAACAACTTCGATCCCCAATAACCTCAAGCAACCAGCAATTAACAGCCGAACACTAACCACCAGGTCTGCACTCACTGCGCAGACCACCTCTACCATCATATCATCCATCCACTCCAGGGCGCCCACCAAGTGCTGCCCCCGCCATCTCTTCAACCATGGAGCCAGCACAATCAGCACAGAGCTCACCAGCATCCTCAACACCTCCATCTCCACAACAGCCTTTCCAGACAGATGGAAACACGCAGAGGTCAGACCCCTCTTGAAAAAGCCCTCGCCCAACCCCAGCGGCCTCAAAAACTACCGACCAATCTCCCTGCTCCCCTTCCTGGCCAAAGTACTTGAGAAAGCCATCAACCAACAGCTCAACGAATACCTGGAACTCAACCAACTACTCGATGCCTCACAATTCGGATTCTGTACCAACCACAGCACAGAGATCGCACTGATCGCCCGCACAGATGACATCAGATCTCTCCTCGACCGTGGAGGAACTGCAGCCTTGTTCCTTTTCAACTTATCTGCTGCGTTTGACACCGTCTCCCATCATACCCTCATCAACAGACTCCACTCCGCTGGCATACAGCAAAATGCCCTAAAATGGATCACTTCTTTCCTTTCAGGAGGCACTCAGAACATACAACTGCCTCCCTCCTCCTCTGCACCTAGGGTCATCACCTGTGGCGTACCCCAAGGATGATCCCTCAGCCCACCCTGTTCAACATCTACATGACCTTCCTTGTAGACGTCATTAGATTCCACGGCCTCAACATAATCCCCTACGCTGCCAGCACTCAAGTCATCCTCTCACTCAGCGAGGACCCCACCAACGCCAAAACCACTTCCGCATTACCAAGACAGAGGGAGCCAAATGGATGAGAGACAGCTGCCTCAAGCTCAACTCAGACAAAACAGAAGTACTGCTCTTCGGAAAGAACATCTTCATATGGGACCACAGCTGATGGCCAGCAGAACTCGAATCAATGACTATACCGACAGACCACCCACCCCACCATTGGATTAATCCTTGACAGCCAGCTGACAGTGAAACGACAAGTCAATGTAGTCACTGCCTCGTGCTTCTACACCCTCTGTATGCTCCGCAGAATCTTCAGATGGATCCCTATCAACACCAGAAATACCATCATGCAGGCCCTCGTCACTAGCCACCTAGACCGCGGCAATGCTCTCTATGCCAGAATCACCTCCCAACTCCTCAAAAGATTCCAGACAATACAGAACACTGCACCCAGATTCATCCTGGACATCCCCAAATGGACCTACCTCCACTGGCTCCCAATCCAGAAGAGGTGCCAGTTCAAGATTCTCATACATGCCTACAAAGCTCTACACAACCAAAGACAATCCTAACAATCATAAACAACATCCGCAGTGCCAAGGCAGAAGTAACCAAATGGATAAGAGACAGCTGCCTCAAGCTCAACTCAGACAAAACAGAAGTATTGATCTTTGGACAGAAACTCTCTGTATAGGACAACATCTGGTGGCCAGCAGAACTCTGACCAATGACCACACTGACAGACCACGCTCCCTCCCTCAGATTCATCCCCAACAGCCAACTGACAATGAAATAACAAGTCAACGCAGTCAACGCCTCATGCTTCCACACCCTCCACATGCTCCGCAGAATCTTCAGATGGATCCCTATCAATACCAGAAATACCATCATGCAGGCCCTCGTCACTAGCCGCCTAAACCACAGCAATGTTCTCTATACCAGAATCTCCACCCAACTCCTCAAAAGACTCCAGACAATATAGAACACTGCAGCCAGACTCATCCTGGCCCTCCCCAAATGGACCCACATCTCCCCCCAACTCTGAGACCTCCACTGGCTACCCATCCAGCAGAGATGCCAGTTCAAGATTCTCATGCACACCTGCAAAGCTCTACACAACCAAAGACAATCCTACATCTGCCATCTACTGAATTCTACCTGCCCGCAAGACACCTGTGCTCTGCCTAACTCGCCCTCGCCCACCCCCCGCATCCATCACAGCCGCAGCTGGGGACGCGCCTTCTCCTACATCTATGACAAGACCCGGAACTCCCTACCCCTCCACCTCTGAACAGCTCCTTCCCTGGTGGGGTTCAGAAAGAGGCTCATGACCTGGCTTTTTGACAGAGACATGGCACCTCAGCACCCAGTTGACCCAAGGTGCGACAGTGTGCGCTCTACAAATACTGACTGATTGATTGAGGACTACAAAGGTTGTGCAGGTGAAGATGGAACCATTGCTGTAGGAACACTGAAAAGCACTATCAAATTGATTGAGGAGCAGGCAGGTAGCTTGGCTTTTAGACCAAGCAGCAGATGGTCCATGGCAGCCATCCTACTGGTTGCACGATGCAGCATTAACTAAGCCACTAAAGATGATGACACTTATGCTATCATGTGCGGTCTGACAATAGCTTTGGTGGATTTGGCCAAGTCAAAGACCTCAATAGAAAAGAAAGCACTCTTGTACGGAATGGTGATTATAGTGGTACTCACATTCTGAAAATCACCTTCTAGTATGTGAGGTAGACATGATAGATCGAATAGGCAGTTTACTCACAATTTGAGTTTGCACTTCCAGTGCCAGTATTTGCCCTACAAATTCTACGTTTCAAACATAGGAACTGATAAAAAATGTCCATCAGAATTTCCTTCAAAAGATCTCATCCCATAGATGTCACTAGGAAGGCTCCAAGATTTTTTTTGTGAAGACTTTTTCTTGCACTGCGGCATTGTCTTGTGTTGACGTAGCCAATCACGTCCTTACTGGTGTACCTGGGTTGGTCTGACAGTATCGTCTTCCCATAATCAATCTGGTGTGTGTCTCCTTAGGGATCCTTGCGTGATAGCTGACAAGTATGTATTTATTGTATATTTGTATTGCTTTTTTTTTTAAGTTCATCGGTGTGAACTTCTGGCTTGCATATATGGAGGAGCAGGCATAGAAAGATTACAGTGACGAGTTAAGTCGTTGGTATAATCTTTTATACCGTTTTCTGCTGATCTGGCTGATAGATAACTCTATAATATTATAACTGCAATTAATAAAATGCGCAGTATTACTAAAACTTGGAAATGAGTTTAGCCAAAGAAAGACTAGTTTGCAAAGGAGATACATTACTCTTTGAGTAAAGCGCTGACTAATTATTCTCTGGAAACAAAAACATCTTTGAACGATACAGATGTTTTCCCCGCATTACCGCTGGTAGAAGCAATTTGCATCCCAATAATGGAAAGAAAAGGATGAAATCACAATGCATTATCGTGAGTGGCTCGAAGGGTCTATTACCTTTAACATTCTTTATAAGTAATGGATTTAAAGTTTGATGCAAATTCACTCTAAGTTTCGACTGATTTTTGTTACAGATTTCCTTGTCTATAGTATACCTTGCTCGCTTCAGATCAAAGATAGGTCCTCTTGACACATACAAATTATGTACACCCGGAAGTGGAAGGGTAGGGAAAGAGGCTCGCCCCAACACAAAGTCCTATTTCTACAGCAGCTCCTCGTAGGCGGAACTTTGTTAATTGCTGTTTAAAATGCTGTAGGGAAACGCAGACAACTTGTCCTGAAAAAAAATACATCCTGCCACAGTCAGACATTTTAAAGACGCGCATATGCATATTTAGAACTAGATTGAAAGCAAATAATTTAAGGCAGTTTCCACTGATTTATGATGAAAACAGAGATCTGACAATTTGTACTCTCGGATATTTGTAAATTATCTAGATAGAATCCACCCTTTGCCTGTGTGCTTGTGAATAAATAGCTGTGTTTACATGTTATCCGTTATGTGGACAGACTCGCTGCACTTTCTTTTATCCCCAGTTTCCCTGGGGCTCTTCCATTTCTCAGTGTCACAGATTTAATCGTTATGGCTCCGGAGCTTAACGTTCTTGAATATAATTTCGCTACCTTGAGACATTATGTACTACCCACTCTTCTGCAAGCACATTCAATTTCTTGGGATATTTCTCCCTGTCTGTCTGTCTTTCGACCTGCCTGGCTGCTGAGCTCTTGTTTAGATAATTGTCTGGTCCCATGTGGTGTGATGTGTTGGGGCAGGTTTCCAATCAAAGTCGTAGGTAGCAATGCACCTCTGACCACCACAGGAAAATTGCAACCTCGCTGAATAATACAGAGAAGACGGGTGTCCTCCCAGGATTGGGAACACCACCAGAAAGACAACTAAGAGTAGTCATGAAACCGAGATGTACAAGTTGAAAGGAGAGGCCAGGACAGTTTGAATGAACTCTGACAAACAACATTTATGAAGACATTTAAACGTCTTGAATGGGTCAGCAACCAACTAACAGGCATCTAACCATCCACCTAACGCAACCAGTCGCAAACAGCACTACCGAATGATTCCGAACAAAATAATCAAGACAAAAAAAACAGTGACAGCTGGTGCAGGTAAGATTGGTGAGGCAGTGAGAGTAGTCGCCAGATGGCGACAAGGAAAAATAATTTCTTTTTTAAAAAAGCCCACTTACCGTGTGCTCGCCGCAGGATAAGCTTTATCGGAGTCCTTCATTTCTGAGACTACAAACTAGTTTCACATAGAGTTTATTATTAGCTTATTTGAATTAGCAAGATTAGTTTTTTCAGTGATGGCCGGTGCAGGTATGAGCGGTGGAGCGGTGAGACGGAGTTGGGAGAGTCAAGTCAAGTCAAGTCAAAACCACTTTATTCGATTAATTAAAATCATAAAAGTATGCTACACAGTTAAATATATAAAATCTTGCAATTCACAGATATACAGTTAAAAACAATTCCTATTAAAAAATTCATAATAGACCATAGTCAACGTAATTTCTTAGTACAGGTTCGGTTTCCAAGTGTCAGATAGGATCCACATCTTGTATTAGTTTTAGTCTAACCCTCCTTTCTCTGACAGCTGCCACTAAAAAGCTAGCAACACTGAACATAATTAATGGACATTCAAGCATGCTTAAGAACAATAGAGCTGGCTTATACTGTGTAAAATTCCTACTTTTTAACAAAGGAATAATAAACTTCTTCCTGGCAAATTTTAAAAAAGTACAAAAGAGCATAAAGTGCGTAGTGTCTTGTGGAGAAATGTCATCGCACTTGCAAGGGGCAACATCTTCTAACCTGTTCCAGCCAACCACATCCCAAAGAACTATATGTACTTGGTTGAACCGGAATTTGGTCAACAGCCATCTATGAAAAGGGTTGGTTACCATTGTAAGATATAATGACAACCCTGAAGGCTGGGATACCAGGACATGTCCCCTAACAGAGGGTTTACGAAGTTCATCTTCTTCCCGCTCGGCCTCCCTTAATTTCATAAAGTTAGATTTTACCCACTCAAGATCTGCCTTACAAAGAATTTCAGAGTTAGAAAAGATTTCAGGTCTCCCAATGTAGGCAGATAACAACTCGATATTTGACAACCATTGAATTTTATTCATGTTGTCAAGTCGAGTACAGTCCTTTAGGATTTTATGATTTAAAGTAAGATTCGGGTTTAGCCATATTTTAATCCATAGCAGCAGAGGGGCTAGTTTAATCATATCTGCTATGTAACCAATCCCGAGTTCCAAATGGACTGAATAAGAAGCGGTTGATTGGGGGAGGCCAAGGAGGGAGCGCAGGAATTTATTTTCCTCCGTTTGGATCACGTCGTGTTTAATGTAACCCCAGATTGACGCCCCATACCTTACAATGGAAACAGTTTTGGCTTTATAGATAGTTAATATTGCCTCTGTCGGCTTTCCTCCCAACCTTTTTGCAAAACCAAGTACGGCCGCAGATGAGCTTCTCACGGAGTTTACCTTTATAGAGAGCTGAGGGGACCATGAGCCTTTGTCATCAAAGACTACTCCCAAGTAAGTGAAAACCTTCACTCTTGAGATTTCAACTCCCCTACAGAAAAAAGGCTTTACCTTGTTTTTCGCGTGACCTAACGACATAGCATGTGATTTGCCGTTATTAACCACCAAGTCCAGGCTATGCATGAAGTCCCCAAACGAGTCCAGCAATCTTTGCAGCGCCTGGGGGGTCCTGGCCAGCAGGACAGCATCATCCGCGTATAGGAGGACCGGAATCGGGGTACCTCCCATACGCGGAATGTCCTGCGTAGCAGCCAGCAGGTTTTGCTCCAAGGAATTTATATATAGGGTGAACAGCATGGGAGCTAAAATGCATCCCTGTCGAACCCCTCTGCTGGACTTAAAGCTGGACGTACACTTCCCATCAGTCGTCATCCTTATCGAGGCATTCAAATCTTTGTGGAGCTCTGAAAGAAAATACACAAGGGGTGGGTCAAGTCCCATCTTCGGGAGCATTGTCCACAGCTTCGACCTATTTACGAGATCAAAGGCCGTGGACAAATCCATGAAACCCAGATAAATGGAGCCCCCGGCCACCTTAGTGTATTTATCTATTATTAGGAGGAGGTTCAGACATTGGTCCTCCGTGCTCCGGCCGGCTCTAAAGCCATACTGTGCGTCAGACAAGATGTTATTATCCAAGGCCCACTTTGTTATCCTAGCAAGTATGACCTTCCCAAGGATTTTTATAGAGGAGTCTATCAAGGATATGGGCCTATAGCATCTAGGGTCAGCCCTTTGGCCTTTCTTGAACACCGGTATTATGATAGAACGAGTCCAGGATTTAGGAAAACCCACAGTAGCCGAGGTGTTAAATACATTAGTCAATATGTTGGCCCAGAACACCGGGTTTGCCTTATACAGATCGGTGGGGACTCCGTCCGGGCCAGGAGCCTTCTTTCCTGCGGAGTCTTCAATTGCTTTAGTGACTTCTCCTATATGGAACCTAACTGGTGTCAAGGTGGTAACCAAGGCTTGCCCATTAAAAGATTCTAAATCAAGGTGGCTACCATATATGTTTTTAAAATGACTCAACCAATCCTCCTCTGCTATATTATTTTCCAAGACACCGTTTTTAACGTCGGAAAAAAGAGGAGTATTGATAATAGACCAAAATTTCGCACTATCTTTTAAGGTTGCTTTATCCATAAGATCGGCCCAGGCATTATATTTAATTTCTTTTTTCCGGACCATCAATGCTTTTTTATAGTCGCTTCTTAACTGCGACACCAGAATTTTGTTCCTCGGACTGGCCTGAAGCGCATTTTTGAGATTATTATGGGCTTTGGTACAAGTGTGATCGAACCAGCCGGAAACTACATTCTTGGGAGCTGGTCTACTTTTACTAGTTAGGCCCTTAGCCACAATGGAGCATATAACTTCAAACAAGGAAATTACTTCCTTCCCCATAAGAGTTGGGAGAGTCAACAGATGACGACGAGGAAAAGTAAAAAATTTAAAAAAGAAAACCACTAACCTTGCGCTCGCCGCATCGCCGAGTCGGCAATGCGATGAGTGCAAGGTAAATGCTTTTCTTTTTTTCCTTTTATTTTCACTCGTCGTTGTCTGTTGACTCCCCCCTATCCCCCACCCTGCCTCACCGCTCTTACCTGCACTGGCCATCACTGAAAAAACCCAATCTTGCGAATTCAAGTAAGCTAATAATAAGCTCTATGTGAAACTAGCTTGTAGTCTCAGAAATGAAGGACTCAGATGCAGCTTATCCTGCCTCTGATCCTGTCATGGTAAAGCACAAAAGTTGAAAGTGTTACTTTTTTCTTTTAGCACTTCCAGCTGAGCTTTTCACTCAAACAGGAAGTGAGGTTGAGAGGGAAATCTTAGAGATGCCATGTGGTATTTCCATCTTGTTCTGTCACTGACTCGTCCCCCCATTTTCTGCTTCGCTCCTGCCAACGAAACCACAGTCCACACCATTCTGTACGTACTCTAGATCATAAACGAAAAGGAAATCCCAACACTATCATACATCCCTTACTAACCTTTTGACAGCTGCCCTCTGAGAGTACACCAAAGGTATGGGTGTGTGCGGGTGGGAGTGTATTAGCAGGGTAGATCTTGATCTAACAGCCAACCATTCAGGACACAACAGGAGTGACTGGAACGAGCCTCAGGTATCACATGGGCAATGAAACAAGGGAAGGCAGTAGGTTCAAAAAGGGTTTATGCTGATGTGTTATAGTCACCACTGAAGAGGGCAAGGTCAATGGCAGGTATGTCAAAATAAATGGTACCTTATGTGGTTTAGCAACAGTTTCATTGTTTAATCAAGATCTTGGGAAGCTGTTGATGTTCTTTGCAAAGTAAATGATTTTTGTCACTCTGGATTTCATCAATTATCATTTTTGGGACAAAGTTACATACAAAAAATATTAATGGGGTGTTATTTGCTTATTCTTTGGTCACACTGAAAATCAATGTGCCACCTCTCATTATCCCTAATAATATTTTGAGCTTATCAACAGACAAGCAACCCACCAGAGACCCAGGTTCTGCTGTAGTCATCAGGGAGGCCACATTTTTTAGATCTTCTTCCAGATGCCAACCCCTTTATGGTGGTGCTGACGAATGTCCCCTCTTCAGATCAGCCAGACCTTGAGAACTGGGAGAATTTTAGGAATACATCAATTCAGTGAGTGGGCAAGAAAACAAGAGAGACCCATTTTAATGATATTAAAATGGTAAGGAGGATAACGTTGGTGGACAGGGGAGTTATAGCATTTTCTGGTGCCTGTGTAGTCACCTAGACTGGTAGGTACTATTCTGAGGAGGACTTGGTCTCTAGATATCTCTTCTCACCAGTTCACTTCTTTGAAAATAAAATTCTTTACTTAAAGAAAGATTTTACTATAACACTCCCCCAGATGCAAAACGCCCAGACCACAGGGGAAAGAAGTAAGGAATTGATATGCTTTAAGGAGATTAATTTAGAACAATCTAGGCAAGCTATTCTCTCATGTAAATCGGGTTCGGCTTTTGATCCCTGCCCTCCAAAAAGTTTACATGCAATGGTGGATGCGATCAACCCCATCATTAACCAGATTATAAATGCTACCTTCAGACTAGCTAAAATTCCCGACAGCTGGAAAACCGCCGCCGTAAAACCACTTCAAAAAAAGAAACTTTCAGATCCCACAGTCCTTTCTAATATCAGGCCTATATCACTGCTGCCATGTCTGAGTAAAATGGCAGAGAAACTTGTCAACAACCAACTTAATGACTTCATGCAGGAAACCAACATATCACATCCTAAGCAATCTGGCTTTCGACCGGGTCATTCAACAGAATCAGTACTATTGCACACCACTGAATCCCTAAAACTTGCTATGGATCAGGGAAAGGACGCAGTACTTGTTCTGTTAGACTTGTCAGCGGCGTTTGACACGGTCTTGCATGACATGCTGAGAGACAGACTTGCATGCAGTGGAATCACAAACAATGCATTGGCCTGGTTTACTTCCTTTTTAGAAAACAGAAAACAGATTGTAACACTGGGAGGCTATAGATCACAAGAAAGAGGGCTGGCATCTGGGGTCCCTCAGGGCATGGCCCTGAGCCCAACACTTTTTAACCTTTATATGGCTCCACTGCTGTTTTTGATGGACACGTACGATGTTGAGTGCATAGCTTACGCTGATGACACTCAACTGATCCTTACCCTGGATAAAAATTCTACAGGGGCTGAAGAAAAATGTCATCACTGTCTAACTGCAGTGATGGATTGGATGAAGTTAAACCATTTGAAATGTAATAGTTCAAAAACAGAGATTATGCTGTTTGGCAAGACAAATGTCTTCAGACCGGACCAATGGTGGCCGTCAAATTCAGCCCCACCCCTGACTTCAGTGGAGTCTGTAAAGAATCTGGGAATAAAATTTGATCATGCATTATCCTTCCACAAGCAAGCTCTTGCTGTGGCATGTACCTGTTTTCAAGTAATACAAATACTCAGAATTTTTTTGATCTGCTCCCAATGTGGGCCAAAAAGACTATAGTAGTAGCCTTAGTTCTATCTCGTCTGGACTACTGTAATAGTCTCTATGCAGGAACAAACAAAAAAGTCCTACAGAGACTACAGGTGGTCCAGAACGCTGCAGCGAGGCTGGTACTCAATTTGCCTAGAGATTCCTCCTCTGCAACAGCACTAAAAACCCTCCATTGGCTGCCCGTTCATAAGAGAATTCCTTTTAAGGTTCTTACCATAATTTATAAAACAACTAACAATACTGGACCAGAATACCTCAATGTCAGAACGAAGCCATACACCACTCAACGCACTTTACGCTCATCTTCAGAGAACCTATTAACAACACCCAAATTTAAACTTAAAACCAGGGGCGGAAAGACCCTGGCGGCTATAGGGACCAAAGCATTGAACTCCTTGCCAACTCAACTCAGACACACACAAACCGAACTTAAATTCAGAAAGTCCTTAAAAACATGGATGTTTGGTATCTCAGATAATACGGCCTGGTCTTTTCTCTAACTTCCATCACTGAGACTATGCCAGTTTTTTTTGCTCTTTCTGGAAGGTGCCTTCTCCCCCGGCATACAGCACCAAGATACTCCTTGGAGTGAACGTTGCACTATACAAAAGTTATTTTATTTCATTTCATCATGGCTTTACCACTTGGTTACTTTTACCGCCCTGCAGCATTTAACAGATCTGCAAGGTCTCCCCCTAATGTACCTCTCTATATCCTACGTTTGCAACCTGTAACTTTTTTGCCCCGCTGACCTCATTGGAAAGTGTGGATTGACACATTGAGAGTGTAGACAAGGGATGTTCAGTTAGTGATATTATGGTCCCTGGAGATGGGCTACCCATTTGGAACCCTGAGGGTCTTTTAGTTGCATTAGGACTTTATTCACGCTCTCATTTGACTACCTCTGATTATTATCCCCATTTTAAACTTAGAACCAAATGCCTTGATGTATTAACCACACTGTAGAGTTCTACTTTGAAAAGTGGCAGGGTTGTGCTCTTAGGTACAGCTGCTGGAGTAGTGCTATTGAATGTCTAATATTTCTACCTTATGCTTTCAAGAAGCTTGGGCACTAGAGTGTTTTCATAGTAATGGTTTTAAGGCAATCCATATGCCAGCTGCACCTTCCCTGATAAGCAGAGCGGATAGGGGGGTCTATCCATTTATATTTCTAATTTAATACCTGCCTCAGTTTTGGAATCAGCTACCAATTCCTTATATTATCAAATTACAGTGATCAAAAAATCTTACAAGCTTAGTTTTGCTCTTGTCGATTTCAATAACAATGCTTTACCACATGATAAACTTAATGTACGTTTTCAATTGGATCATGAACCAGAAGTTATTTGCCGCCATTTAGGGAAGGAGGTTTTTGTTCTTTGGGGTGGAAATTTCAATGTTCATTTATGTAATTTGCCATCTAAAAAGGTCAGCGGTATGGTGAACATGCATGATATGGATCAATCCCATTTTACCCACAACGTATATGGGGCTAAGGTGAATGATTTGATTTATAACTATGATCTTATTTTTACTAATGAATGATGTGTCCCCACGATCCTTTTCATAGTACTTTCAACCGTAAAAATGTTGATATTGTCATTGCTTATATTCTTTCATCACTCAAGTTCAGCACACTACTATCCAATTTTACTACTCACTCAATTTAATTGAGCTACCACTACCCCCAGAGTGGTAACGCTAATTAACCATTTAGCGCAGTGAGGCATAATACAGAGTGTACTGTTGCTAATATTGAAATAGCCTCTTCTAACAGTGTCTCCTTGTGCTGTACACAGGTTGAGGCAGTTAGTTTTATTGAAAGTTTGGTTGTCGATATAAGGGAGGCTTACGACACGTGTGTCGATGTTTCTTCTAATGATGATGACATCAAGGAAGACTTTCTCTGTATTTCTAGAGCGATTAAAGAATGCTGAACTAGGCCCATGCCACATGTTGGGAATAACACATCTGGCTGGCTTGATTCTAAATGTTCTAAAGCCAACAGGCGAGTCAAAGCAGCCCCTCATAAATCTCCCAGGTGTTCTTTCGAAGTTAAGGCATGTTGATGGGATTAGAGTTTGACGCTTAAAGAGAGGAAAAAAGAGTTTAAAACGCTGCTTGGGAATCATTATTTGAAGCAAGTAAGACCAAGGACTGCTCAGCCTTTTAGCTTGTAATTAACGGCCCCCTCTTAAACTAAGGAAGTGCCTCTTGTTTAGAGATAGCTATTAATGAAACTGACTGGGTAGCTCATTTTTCAAAGACCTATTCCGCCCCTGATCTGGTATTATTGAGGCTGAACCATACCACTGTTCAGGAATTATTAGGAGACGGAGACCAGAGTGGTTTATCTTTTTCTCTAGATGAGATCAACAAGGCTCTTACTGAAACTGTGGTATCCCCATTGACCTTTTTAAAACCAATATACCACTCTAGGGACAAATATTGACCAAGGTTATAGAGGCTTGCTGTAGAACAGGCATTTTGAACACTTGGTCTGGATCTTTGATAGTATCCATTTATAAGAAGTGGAGATTCTAGTCCATCTTGTTATCACTCCGTTTCCTTTCCTGACTCTGGTAAACATCACGGGTAGAATATTACTGGAAAGACTCAAAGAATGGGCGGAAAACAAAGTTATCCTGTCTGATATGCACTATGGCTTTCGCAGGGGAATGGGGACAATTGAACATGGGCTTAATTTAAGCCTGCTAATTGGGAAATACACTCAATTTAAAAAGGGCCACTTTTTTAGCATTGAGTGACTCATCAAGTGCATTTGATAGTGTTGTGCATGATAAACTGTGGAATCTGTTATCATAGTTAGGAGTTGACCTGCCAATAATCTCTTTCCTCAAGAAGATTACATGGGGAGCAGGGCCAGGGTATGCTATGGACTCAGAGGAGGATGCACTCACAAATTTGGCATAGAGAGAGGGGTTAGGCAGCGGTGTCAGCAGCAGCTCCTCGCCCCACTGCTTTAAAGCAGCACAAAGGAAAAAATAAAATGATAATAACAGAACTTTACTATCATTTTATATTTATTATCACAGTTGTCGTCAGGTTGGGATGGGGATGAGCTACACATATCACTCGAGGAAGAACAATTGCTCTTGCACCCAAAGTGCGCATGACTGTCTTGTGCCGGCCAAACAGTCATGCGCACTTTGCATGGTCTCCACCCAGGCTGTATTACAGCATGGGTGGAGAACATGCCCAGGCTTCCACTCCCTCTCTGAGCACCGAACCACAGCACTCTGACCAATCACAATGCTACTATCAGCATCGTCGTGATTGGCTAGGGGAGACTGAAAGCCCGGGTGCTTCCAGTTCCTGGTTCCTGCTGAGGAGAGGCGGCGGCTGGCTTCGGCGACCAGCAGGTATGTTTTCTTTTTTATTTATTTCCTAACACCCCACACTTCTCTGCTCCCCTCCACTGTCCCCTGCCAGCCACCACTGAGCCATGTGTTCTTGAACCATTCTTATTTACTCAGTACATTAACAGCTTGGGTACAGTTTTGATGGAACGATGAAGGACCTCCCCCAGATTGGGCATTGCCAGATACCAGCCCTGCTCTAATCTGACAACATCGTGCTTGGTCTCGCACCACTTGGGATTGCAGTGGTTACTCACCTGTTTTGTTAATTATATACAGGATTTGAGCTTAATCGTGAATTTGGTCAAACGTTTATAATGAAATGCCGTGATTTTAAAGTTGGGGATGTTAAGTTGAGCTTCACCATCACCTTGTCCTACTTAGGGTTTTCATTTAAAGCACACGGTTTTTGGAAACAGGCATCAATACTTGAAAGCTGCACTTTATAAAAGGCTCAGTGGTGTTGCTTAACTTTGCAACTAAACTTGGCAAAAGACCCATGAATGACTATTTATAAGGGTAAGTGTGTGCCTGTGGCATTGTATAAAGTGAGATTCTGGGGATATAGTAACACCAGGCCTTTCCAACTGGCTGAGAATGCCTTCTTTAGGAGACTCCTTGCTATCCCTAAAGGTAGCTCCTCTTTTGTTTGCTACAGTGAACTTGGTGTCCCGTTTATAGCCAACACGATTAGAGTCCAACCCATTCTGCTACAGCATAAGGTCTGGACCTGCACCGGCACAGCCTTAAATTGATAGATTGAAAATGATGATTAGAAGTCACAATTGTCTTTGCAAATCCCATAGGTAAAATATATAAGATAGACATGTATGGAATTAGGATGACTAGAATACTTTGATAACACTGACTCCTTATATCATGTAAGTAGGAGGGAGTTAAATGTGTTGTCTATCCTTGTTCGAAGAACAAAGCCTATTAGTGGAATAAGGCAAACCTAGTGTTATTAATAATCAAATGATGCTGATTATGGAGAGAATACACCCCTACCTAAAATATGTCTATAAACATCAACACAGATTTGTTCTGACAAGATTCATATTTGATATTTTTTATCGACTCATAACTTTTCCTAGAACCAATGATTGGTCTGATATTCTAACAACATGCCATTGTGACAGTTTCTCTGATCAATGCATTTTGCATGTAATATGTTTTTGTATACTTTATGACACTCAGGAGACGTATGTTGTAATGTATCCAGTTACCTATATTCCGTAGTTTAAATTAGGAAAAACATGGAGTACGGGTACTAATTAGGCCATGGTATGGTGGCATTTGTCTTTTAGTGCATTACTGCCATGTGGCGCTATAATACATCTTTATTATATTTTATTGTTTGATTTTAACCAATATGTGCAATAATGTTCTGTTTTATTTTAATGGATTGGTACAGTAATTTTATCGGATGCTTTTTTGATTTTTATTGAACTGCAAAAAAGTATTGAACATTTTAACAAGCATTTCAATGATCAGTCTCGTCTTTGGGGCCTTGTATGTATTTAGCTATGCAGCACATTAGCCTGGGTGCTGAAACATCTACTGTTTTTTAACATGGTGAGAAAGTAAGCACCAAACTGCATGACACGCCAGGTATGGGAACACATGGAGAGAACTATTGCCTTTCAGCGGGAAATGGAATAGTCCAAAGCTCTTTTTTTAATATAAAATCAGGGCCTTCGGTGGTCATATCACTGAAAATACAAGATTTGAAAAATTCTTTATTGTCTATGGGTGCTAGTGGAAGACAATTTCTAATAGACTAGAATCTAGGGAATGCTAAAGTGATTGTGGTATTTTACTGACCTCTGCTGGTCGTTTTATTTCAAGAAAGTTAAATAGAGGCAGTTGCCAGAGAAATAAAATAAAAAGAAAGTCCCTCAGCAGAAAGCAATTCTTGTATTTTGCTGACCTCTGCTGGTCGTTTTCTATCAAGACAGTTAAATAGAGGCAGTTGAACAAAAAAAAAGTCCGTATGTGGAAACAGACAAGTCCTAGGGCTGATCTCCAGAGCCCACAAAGTACATACACATATAAGTATATAATAAGTATATGCTAAAGTATATACAAGAGGTCTCGAATGCTCGACCTAAAAATGGAGATGTTGAGAAGCATAAGGGTGCACACTACACATCTATCCACTAAGGTCTTGAGACCACCAACTACCGATAATGGAAGATATAATCTTACTATGGAGTTGGATCCGACCTTGGTCTCTCCCAGAAGGTCGGGTGTTTCAAAGTATTCATTGAGTTGCTTTCATTGGGTCACATGTCCCAACTTACCATTTCATTTGATATACACACACCCACACACTTACCACAATACAAATTGATCACACTTTCCTTTATAACACGCGACATGCACCTGACCCCATAATGCACAATGCTGAGCTTTGCATAACATCAGTTGGACCCTGAACTCCTTGCAGAAGCACTCATAAACACAGGCAGCCACACACAGTCATTCACAAACATATGCATGATCCCATACATGAACCATTCAGCTAATGTGCCTGCTTGAAACAGAAAGTGGTACACACTTTCACGCATCAATCATACCAAGACAACAAAGATAACACAAAGCTTATAAACAACAGCAGAAAACCACCTCCCTAAAAACATGTGCCACATACATTTACATCAGACTCCTTGATCATCGAAAATATAATGCAACCCACCGACTGAGTGCGACTCACCCTTAGACGAAAGCAGGACCAGAATAGGTAAATTAGGCATGGCAATTTGTTGTTAGTGTGTATTGTCAAACGAATCCGCGTACTTTCAACCACCTTTCATAAACAACCTTAAAAAATCCAAAATTGCTCTCACTTAAACCTGTAGTTTGATTTGTGTTTGTCACCAATTCATTATTAAAAGGATATTGCGTTGCCCATGGCTCTGTGTTTTAGCTGGAGATGCTGGAAAAATCCCATTAAGGACTTTTAACCTATTCAGCTCACAATATTAGAGGAGCCAGAGCCTTCTGGGCTTCGTCACATAATAGCAGCCCTTTATCACACTCGATGCTTTATTGGAGCCGGTCTGTACGGATGATTCAGCTCCAACAGGGAAAGTTCACAACTTCAGGATGTATGGATCCAGCAGGACATAGTTTTGTCACATGTACCTTTCCCTTTAATGAAAGCATTGACTTTTCACAGATATTTATTGCACATCTACTGATTCTGTATACATCTATAGGGAAAGAATTGGAAAGACTTGGGACATGCTTAATTTTTTTAAATTAAAATGCTCCAGGGCAGAACATATCCTTTTGCTTTGTGTCCTATTTTTGTAATCCACTTTTATATGTGCCCCCTGTTTACAGCTCGCAGTGGCACTTCTAGCTAAAAGCAGACTATTGTCCTGATATGCTTAAAATCTATATTCATTGATGTATCGAAAATGTGTGCAATCAGCACAAACTATATAAGACCTCACTTTACAAGCAGTACCTGCCCATCATGTGGGAGCCATCAGGGAGCAGCATGCTGTGTGCACGTCTTCCTTGTTCATATGGGGAAGTTGTGTCCACACAAACGGTGGCACATGCAAGCTGCTAGGTGTGTTGCTTGCACTGCTGTTGCAGTTATCATGAGCAAATCAAGCATCTAAATTTTAGAAAAGATTAGTCCTTCATGAGCCTTTTTTTAATATAAACTGGAGCTTCTTATATTGCAAAAGAATATGGAAACATAGCCTGACTCCGGTGGCCCGTTCTGAGTCAGGCTGTCTGGGGTTGGTATCTCTTGCACACTGATGGGATTCTCGAGAAACTGCCTGAAAAATAGTTTTAAAGCTAGCTCTATCTCTGGTTGCCTTCTATTCAATTAACGTATGAAAAAGTGGAATAAATTATTACTGTGTGTGTGTGGAAGTCATTGGCAGGCTAGTAAGATGGCTGTGCGAAGTTGTGAAGCTGAATCATTGCATATATTTTTTTTTAATGCTTTGCAAACTTTGCAAAGGACAACGCTGTCAATGTTTTAAAAATGGCAGTAACATGTAGCCCTGTGTCATAGAGGGAACACGCTCCTGCTGCTGCTCAGACAGTGCAGCTACCCCAGCTCAGCCACAGTGCCACTCACTTTTCTGTCTGGCCAGCAACACTCTCCTCTCACCAAAAGCCACGCTCCTGAGGGTAAGACATTTAACAGGTAGGGAATGGATGGTTGTCCAATATTTCCTATTGCCATCCAGGGCTGAGGGAAGTTCTGAGTGGCAGTGGTGAGAACTGGGAGCCAGTACCCTGCAGCCTGTCATCCCACCCTTCTCGATTGGAAAAGCCAGCTGCAGGAAAAAATAAATGTATCTGGAGCTAGTCAAAGTTGGCGTAAGGTGTATACTTTGCACACACATGAGAGAGAAAGAGATGAGAAGGTCATGGCCTAATGCATTATGATGGATCCTCCTCAACACCAGGATCCTTCTATTCGCAGAGTCAATCCAAATGTTATTCAAGAGTATCCTTATCCTGTAAATTTGGGCGGTTCCCCAAGTTCAAAGTATTATACTAAAAATGGAGGTGCAGGAAACAACAAAGAATTTAGGAGATTAAAAGGCCGAATTTAGAGTTAGACGGACGGGTACTTCGTAATAAACATGACGAATATCCTGTCCACATTATTACAAGTGCCATAGGATATCATGCATCTGTAACAAGGCGGACAAGAGATCTGTTACATTTGTGATGGAGTATCCCATTCCCCAAACTCTAAATCATGTCCTAAGTGATGGAGGGTGAACATGGGAGCACTTGGGGAGATTCTTTGGGGTTAAGTTCCTATATTACAAGTTTATTATGTGGGTCCATTAAAGTAACTCCCTCTACAATGGCCACCACATAATTAAATCCATGTTTTCATAGACTTAGCTAAATAGCATTTTAGTTTTCACATACATTTATTTCATATAAAACTGTACGAGCATACAAAAACTGTGATTTATTGCATCTTATTTTCTGCAGTTTAAGATACATGCAATTAATTTGTTAATACACTTATCTGAGTCCTTATGGGTGAAATTAGTAATGACATCCAACCTCTGACCCTGCTCGCAGGCAGGTTGCTCCCCACAGTGCGGCACGGCTCTGCCTGCCTTTGCCTGCATTGCTTCCGCCTAACTTTTGTTATTCCTCTGTGCCCATACTTGTTTTCATGCTTAATCCTGTTTTTCCTTTCTGTGCCCATACTCGTTTTCGTGCTTAATTTTGTTTTTCCTTTCTGTGCCCATACTCGTTTTCCTGCTTAGTCTTGTTTTTCCTTTCTGTGCCCATACTCGTTTTCATGCCTAAATCTTGTTTATCTGCCGCTGCACCCCCTGTACTCCCATTCACCGCCCCGCTCCCGCCTCCCAGCTGCTCCTCCCTCCCACATCCCCTCATATGGGGGACGCGCAGCTGGTGCGCCGAAGGCGCGCCTAAGGCAAGCCCGTCTGCGCCCATCTGCGCCTGGACCGCGCCCAGTGCCAGAACCCGTGGCCCCCTCAAATGCCATGACACCCGACTCCGCTACGACTCCAGCACCCTCCTCGCACTCAACACCGGATGATCACGCACCTGCTGCCTGGCCGCCCCGAAGCACACCCAAGGACCCTTCTCCTGCCGGAACTGCAGTTTCACCAGCATCCGGCCCACCAACCCACCTACCAAAGAACCCAACCACCTCAGATGCATTCTTCTCAACACCCACTCTGCCAGCAAACACACCGTTGAACTCTGGGACCTACTCGACACCCTGCCCCAGACGTCGCCTTCCTGACGGAGACCTGGCTAAACCCCTCCTCGGCACCGGACATCGCCATAGCCATCCCGGAAGGCTACAAGATCACCTGCAAGGACCGCACCAACGGGGTAGGAGGAGGAATTGCCATTGTCCACAGAAACACACTCAAAATCTCGACAAACACTGACGGCACCCTCAGCACCGCCGAACACCTGCAGCTCCAGATCCACACTGACCCCAACACCACCCTCAGAGGTACCCTCGTCTACAGACTCCCCGGACCCCGACCGCAGTTCAGCGACTCCATTGCCGACTTCATCAGCACACACCACCTCACCTTGATGGACTACATCCTCCTCGGGGACCTGAACTTCCACCTCGAGAACAACAACAACCCCAACTCTTCCACCCTGATTGCCAACCTCGCCAACCTAGGACTCAGACAACTCGTCACAACACCCACCCACTCCGCCGGCCACACGCTTGACCCATCTTCTCAGCAAGCCCCCACGTCTTCTTCAACCACACCACCGAACTCCACTGGACTGACCACCGCTGCATCCACTTCACCTTCCGGAAACCCACCACACACCACCGCACCCAGCAGATGCCTCGCCGCTGCTGGAGCAAGATCACCGAGGACCAGCTAACCACCGCCCTGGCCCAGAGCCCACCCGCAGACCCAACCGGCCCCGACGCCACAGCCCGTAGTCTCAGACAATGGATTGATGACTGCGCCAACACCCTCGCCCCGCTCAAGAAGCCCTCCAACACCCACACCAGCATGAGAGCCAGCTGGTTCACCAAAGACCTCCAGGCCTTCAAGCGAACCTGCCGAAAACTCAAAAAAACTTGGATCCGCGAATGAACACCGGAAAGCTACACAGCCCACAAGAACGCCACCCGCGGACACCACCACCTCATCAGATCCCACAAAAGACCTCCTTCAAAGACCGCCTAGACAACAACGCACACAACAGCAAAGAACTCTTCAGCATTGTGAAGGAAATCTCCAACCCCAGCTCCAACACCAACAACATCCCACCGCCACATGACCTGTGTGACTCACTGGCCACCTTCTTCCACCGCAAGATCGCCGGCATCCACGACAGCTTTGACGCCGTCACCACCCCAGCAACCGCTGAAACCCCCACTCCCACGACCACCACCCGCACCAACCGCCTGCTCACCTGGACCAACATCAACAACGACGACACCATCAAGATCATGAACACCATCCACTCTGGATCCCCGGAAGACCCCTGCCCACACCACATCTTCAACAAAACCAGCAGTACCATCGCACCCCATCTCCGGAAAACCATCAACATCTCCTTCGAGACAGCGACCTTCCCGGAGAACTGGAAGCACACGGAGATCAAAGCCTTACTCAAAACCCCAAGGCGGACCCCAAGGACCTCAAGAACTTCTGACCCATCTCCCTGCTCCCGTTCCCGGCAAAGGTCATCGAAAAAGCCGTCAACAAACAACTGACCAGCTTCCTCAAGAAGAACAACATCCTGGACCCGTTCCAGCCCGGGTTCCGCAGCAACCACAGCACCGAAACTGCCCTCATCGCCGCCACCGATGACATCAGGACCATGCTTGACAACGGTGAAACCGCGGCCCTCATCCCCCTGGACCTGTCAGCCACCTTTGACCCGGTCTGCCACCGCACACTACGAAAAGACCTCCACAACGCCGGAATCCAAGAGAAGGCCCTGGACTGGACCACCTCCTTCCTCCCTGGCAGAACTCAAAGCATCCTCCTCCCCCCTTCCGCTCCAAAGCTAGCAAGGTAATCTGCGGCATACCCCAAGGCTCATCCCTCAGCCCTACGCTGTTCAACGTCTACATGACACCACTCGCCTACGTCGCACGATGGCAAGACCTCAACATCATCTCCTACGCCGATGACACCCAGCTGATCCTCTCCCTCACCAAAGACCCCCGCACCGCCAAAACCAACCTCCACGAAGGAATGAAGGCAGTCGCTGACTGGATGAGAAACAGCCGGCTGAAGCTGAACTCAGACAAGACAGAGGTCCTCATTCTGGGATCCTCCCCCTCGGCCTGGGATGACTCCTGGTGGCCGACTGCACTTGCAGCACCCCTCCACACCCACCGACCACGCACGCAACCTAGGGGTCATCCTCGACTCCACCCTCTCCATGACGAAGCAGGTCAACGCCGTCTCCTCCTCCTGCTTCAACACCCTCTGCATGCTTCGCAGGATCTTCAAGTGGATCCCCACTAAAAATAGCAGAACGGTCACCCAGGCCCTCGTCAGCAGAAGACTGGACTACGGCAACAGAATCTATGCAGTAGCCCCGGTGAAACTCCTGAAACGGCTCCAACGCATCCAGAACGACTCAACATCCCTTGCGGCAGCCATATCACACCCCACCTGAGAGACCTGCACTGGCCCCCCATCAACAAGAGAATAACATTCAAGCTCCTCACCCATGCACACAAGGCACTCCACGACACCAGACCTCAACAGCCGACTCAGCCTCTACACCCCCACCCGCCAGCTCCGCTCCACAGACCGCGCCCTCGCCACCGTCCCCCACATCCAAAGAGCGACCGCCAGGAGCAGATCATTCTCCCACCTCGCCGCCAAGACATGGAACACCTTCTCCATCCGCCTTCGGCAGACCGAAGACCTCCTTACCTTCAGGAGACTCCTCAAGTCCTGGCTCTTCGAACAGTAGTAGCGTCCCCCCCTCCCCTAGCACCTTGAGACCCTCACGGGTATGTAGTGCGCTTTATAAATGTTATCATTGATTGATTGATTGATTGATTGAATGACAACATTAATGCTTTCAGCAGAATGGGGACATGAGACCTGATCAAATGTTTAGTGGTCTAATATTCAAACCATTTGTAATATTATAAATATACTACATGCACCCAGGAGCATTCAGCATCCCCCTACATCCTTCCTATGCACATTATTCTATGAAATTTGCATAGCAGACAGCACTCACAGACATGCGTATTGTCACATGCATATCACAGTGTTACATATGGAGCTCCAAAAGTCAACCATAATATCATTTGTGATCAAATATATAGCCAGGTTGGCAATGTACTTGAGGTAGACAATAAATAAGATGAAAACAATAACAGAGCCGTTAGGGGCTTGGGAACTGAAAAGATATGACCATGAGGAGAATGGAGGCATCAAGATTATCTCTCCTTGTTGATCCACTACAAGCTGATGCACAGCGACATGTAACATGATAAGCGCACAACTCTGAGTATCATGTTGGAAACTGAGAAGCTTCTCAAAGAGGTTGTTTAACAAACTCATGCCCTTCTAACCAAACGCAATCCGAAACCTCGCATGGCACCGATCCACAAAGTCTTACAGAACCTCATCAGAGGCATGATCCCTAAGACATTGCAACTATGGCGAATCGAGGGAGCTTGTAACCCTGTGCAAGAACTCTTTTCTATGGTGCTGAATATTTCTCAATATAGCTCGATAACCAGCACAATACTTCTCTTTCAGTCTTCATGCAGGGAACATTTCATCTTTTTTAAAGGTGAAATCTTGAAAATTTATAAGGTTTTTACCTGTGTCCGTATTCAAACAAAAGATCTTTGTAAACATGCAAAACCCTCTAAATCTGGCCGCTTCTTTCATGAGCTATCTCCTTTATCTGAAGAACAAACTGCACTTTTTGTCACATAAAACTGGGCTCTCCTCTGGATCCCTGCCCTCCACAAATCTTACATTTGGCCAATAGTTCCATTTGCCCTCTTCTCACTGCTCTCTGCAATATGTCTATTGCCTCTGCCAAGGTTCTAACAAACTGGAAGCAGGCTGTTCCACTGCTGAAAAAGCCTTCGGTCTGTCTTAAGAATGCAGCCAATTTTAGGCCAATTTTGCTGCTTCCTTTTCTGACTAAGGTTTTGGAAAAATCCACAAATAAACAGTTCACTACCTACTTAGATTCTAAAAATCTTTTAGATATGTCACAATCTAGGTTTCAACCCCAGCCTCTTCAGTTCTGAATCCACCCTTGTGGTAGTGACTGATGACATCAGTGGCCTACGGTACCGGGGTGAAGCCACTGCTTTGATCCTCCTAAACCTCCCTGTGACTTTCAATACTGTCTCACATCCAATGTTGCTTGCTAGACTAGTCAGTGGGTTTCAATGTATTCAATGTATTTCGTTCATTGAGTCACATTCAGATGTATCACCATTTTCAATGAGTCATTACATAAACACATACACAAGTTCATGCACACACTAAAGTATCCTGCTTCCATCGGAATTGATCATACTTCTTACAAAAGCACACACGTGACATATTAATGTGGATTATCTCAATCCTCCAGCATCACTTCAACTCAGAACTCTACACATGAATGCTCCCATTACTAAGACATCTTCCTTCTTTAAGGCATGTTCACATTTTTAATTAGAGGCTCGAACACACCTGACACATTAATTTTCCCTGCAATACAATCTTCAACATACAAGGTACCCTGATACCCCCAAAGTAGTAAACGCGAGTTTTTTTTAAAAAAACAGCAAAAGAGTGGACTGGAGGTCTCGGGCCCGATTCACAGAATTAACTTAAGACAAAATCCTAAACTTAGTACCATTTTGGTATTCACAGAATGCACTTACTACTTCTGGTATTCACAGAATGAACTTACTACTTTTGCGATTCACAGAATAAACTTACTACTTTTGCTATTCACAGAATGGATTTACGACTACTAACTTTACGTCCGCACTCGGGCCGGAATTTCCAGCCCGAAGGCGGAGCTTCCGGCCCGGAGGCGGAGCTTCCGACCCGGAGGCGGGGCTTCCGGCCCGGAGGCGGAGCTTTCGGCCCGGAGGCGGAGCTTCCGGCCACTGGCGGAGCTTCCGGCCACTGGCGGAGATTTAACCATGGCCAAAATCTCCACCTCTGGGCCGGAAGCTCCGCCTCCGGCCCGGAAGCCCCGCCTCTCACATCCTATCATAACCGTGAGGACTGACACTAAGGTACTCACTTTCACCAACCATACAGACACCTCCGCTCTGCCTGTCTTTCATTAGAACACACCACACCCATACACAAAAAAAGAGCAGGGGGCATGCCTTCTGGTTCTAGGCAAGGCCAGACTGGCTAGACCGAGCATCGGGCATTTCCCGGGAAAGCTGAAAGAGCGGGGGGGTCGGTTTTGTAAATAGTAGCTGTTTTTGTAGCAGTGCACACGTTTTGAAAGTACTCCCTGCTGAGTTTCTTGTATATACAGCAGTTTTCAGACAACAATAAAAGTGTCAAGATAACTCTGGTGATTAATTTACCTGCTGGATAGAGATGGAGTTTTATCTAGTGGCAGTTTTGACTCATCTAAAGTAGCACAGCGGTTTAATATGCCTGCTGCAAAGGGCGTGTACCATGCAGATCACAGAACCGTATTTTAAGCACATATCTTAGTGGGTTACTGCTTTTGTCACAGAGACCCTTTTGTTACTATGCAGTTCATAAGTTACAAGCATAATCTAGCATAGTGAGCTATGAAGTGTCATCCAAGAGCTACATGCAAACTACATGATACAGGATACAAAGTTAAACATTTTTTTGAGTCTTTCATTATCCTAATGTTGTTAAAAGGGTTTCTTTGGATAGAAATACATTCTTATTATTAAATCCAAGCCTAACCACTGTGTTACGTTCTGAATCCTGGGTTTGTGCTTCTCCACACCAAGCACTATTAAAAAATGCCTACCAGTATGGATGACATGTGACCCCTACACCTTGTATTTCACTTTGTCTTTGTAACATGTTCTATACACTGATTTACACATTCATTACTCATTATCGCTGCAGTTGTGTGGGATGTAAAGTGCTCTGACACCCTACATTAGTTTGAGAGGCGCTACTAAGCAAATGAAATACATGTGAGAGAGCGGCTATGGAGAGATGAGAGGTACTGTTGGAGAGTGACAGTGAGGGAATCATTGAAAGGCTCCAACAAAGATTGTTGCATCCTGTTGCACTGTACAGTGATCATTTACTATGCTTTAAAAGCTAATATAATTGACTGTATAATGAAAACAGTGTTGTAGAATGCACCATTTTTGTGTAAATTTTCCTGGTAAGCGAATGATCCCCCAACCCTCGTTTTAGTGGTCACCATCACTAACTGTACCTACTATGCACTGTACAGGGGCTGGTCTGACAACATTTGCAAGGGCTGCTTTGGGATCCCATACTGGCCCTGGTACCAGCCACGAGTACCAGCCACCTAAATCCTGTATCGATCTTTCACAACACATCTGACCCTCCTCCTCTCTTCTTGACTTTCAAAGGAAGCTGAAGACCTGACATTTCAAGGAAGCCCCGACTGCTGGCCTAACACACCTGATACAGAGCACCTGGATACCCTCACGGGTGATTAGCATGCTATGAAAACACTGATAGCACCATAACATAAACAATTGCTTCCTCATCTCCATTATTTATCATTGTTAGACTAGGTGTAAGCTAATAACACAAAACTGCCACAGAGGAGTAACACAGTACCGTGCAGCCCTTGAGGGGCAGGGGGCTCAAACTCTTTCCCCAGGCTCAGGGGGGCTCTAATTTAGCCCAAGACCATTGAATATCGGTGACATATTTATATTCAGCAAGAGGGCCCGTCACTTTGCTTTATGCTTTCAGGTGTGTTGATGCTTGTTTATTGGCCCTATCTAGTTATGTTACCTCGGGACAGAGCTGTCATCAGGCCATTTATCTTCACTTGTGTTAATTTTGAGTGTGAGCACCCTAAAATCTCCTGTGTGTTTGGTTTAACAGGTTCGGGGTTTGGTCAGATTAGTCCTCTACTTATTACGATCAAAAACGTAAACAAATGAGGGAATAAATACTCCTAAGAATGATATTAAATGGCAAATGTTAATAGTTGTATTATTTGACCTAAAATCTCACAAGGCAAATAAATCCAGAAATGTCAATATAGTCAGCTATGCTGCCTATCTACAGGAGTAGCTTATCTGAAGTTCAACCCAGTCAAGAAAGAATTCCTGTTATTTGCTAAGAACTATAAAGAAAATGCAGGACAAACCTGGTTCAATGACATGAACCTTAACAGCTTTGAACCCCAACTTTTACCAAATGCCAAGTCACTTGGATTCTCCCTGGACCACAACCTCACTCTCAAAGAATACAATGCCAAAAACCAATATAGCCTGGTAACAGATCTTTTGTCTAAAGAAAGTCAAACCATTTCTTCCAGAAAGCGACTTCAGAACAGCTATTTAAGCCCCCATATTCACATCTTCAATGTCTCCCAGACTGAACACTGGCACCACTTAGAGTCTTCATATATGATTTAGCCCATCTTATCCACAGCCTGAAGAAATATGATCACCTCCATCCTGATAAAACTCCATTAGGTCCCCTTGTCGGTCTGCATCATATTCAAAACCATCTCTATCATTTACAAAGCTATCACAACCAGCACTCCTTCTTAGTTTTCAACCAAGCTTTCCGTTTGTGGTGGATCTTGATACACCCGCAGACAGAACACCACCTGACTGCAGACAAAGAAGTGTAAAAAAGTGTTAATAAAAAGAGTTTAAAAAAAAAGAAGTGTAAAAAAGATAATACAAGACAGCAAGCCTTTTCCATTTATCCACCCAAAATCTGGACCAACATCCATGAATCCATCCGGACTGCCCCAGCGCCGTTCCAATTTAGGAAACAGTTGAAGACTCACCACTTTAACGAGCATTACAACATGATGCATTTAGCATCCACAACTCAGGTTCCTTTCCTCTTAATCACTCCTTTCCTCTTACTCACTGACTTTGTCTTAAACCTTGTACAGTGCACCCCTGCCTTTTGGCTAGGTTTGCTCTATAGAAATGCAATATGCATACACACATACATACATGCATACGTATAAAAATTACATTTGCTTTAACAGTGCAATAACAACATTTTGCACAGTTGTTCATTGCAAATACCAGTGAAAATATTAGTGCAACATTACACAGAATCTGGTACAATATATGCGGTTAAGAGGAGCAATAGTAACTTTTCACATGAGTAAATCTACACATGCAAATTTACTTTTGTGAATACGCCCCTTAAAGTTTCTCAGCACTAAAGCTAGGAAAATTCACATTTGTTTTCAGTAGGAGTTCATAGAGACTCTCCAACTTACTGTAACATAGGATCACTCACTAAGATTAAAGCATATTCTGGATGCTTGGTTCTCAAGAGTTTGGACCCTGGCAATTCTTCAGTAGACCATTGCAAATGGTATTACAGTAGTCCAAGTATGCCAGGATGAGTGTTCTAGTCATTTCAATATCATGGTTAGCGTGAAGGAGTGAGAGAATTTGCACAAGAAGGAAGAGCTGCAAAGGATAGCTCAGTGTTAAAGAAATATGCCAGGGTTTTATTACTTTGTGAAGAGGTTGGGTGTTCCACGGTTTGTAGACCAGGCAAAGAGCACATCAAGCTCAAGATCCCTAATCACTATAATCTCTCTCTTGACATGTCAAAATGGCAACTTTTGCCAGGTCCAAACCTTCCTTTCTAATATATAAAAGTAATCCACAGGGTAGACCCTGGACAGTCTAGAGGGCAATGTGTAATGTATTTAAAAAGTTGGACATGTGCGTTAAAGTTTTAGATGTCCTGGTAGTGAAAACCTCCTAAATTCATTTTTCACTACAGCAAGTCCTATCTCTCCCATAGGATATCAGTGGAATTACCCTATTGTGTTTTATAAGTATAATTTGCAAATGGGAACAGGTGACCCCTTCATCTTTGGTGTCTCTAGAATTACAATTTAAAATTCTAACTTATGGTGAAGTTGGATTTTAAATCACAATTCTGAAAATGCCACTTTTAGAAAGTTAGAATGTTCTTGCCTTAGCCATTTTGTGCCTGTCGCTGTCTCTGGTCACATGACTGGGTATAGTTGAACTTTGTGTATTCCTCTTAGATAGCCACACAATAGAGAGCGTAGGAGTGCCTGGATGGGCCATCATTGGCAGGATGGGAGGGAGGCGCTGGGTACAGAAATACTTACACCTGAATAGACTGCGCCCTACCTCAACACAAAGGGTTGCATACCCCCTACAGTTAGGTTGGATCCAGGACAGGAAAGGCAAGATGCCGAGGACTACAAAGGGAAACCTCTAGAGGCTTCTCCCCCACTTCAAAGGCACAAAAAGGTATAAATACTGGACCTCAGACACCAACACTTCACTAAACGTCAGGAGCCATGGATACTCTGCCAGGAAGGAGGACTGCTGACTGCTGCTCAGAAAGAACTGCTGCATTGCTGTGCTGACTTGTTGCCTGCTGCCTTTTTGCCCAGGTGAGAAGCCCTTGACCTGCATTTCTTTAACCCAGAAGCCAGAGTGCCTCCAAGGGCTTGTTACTGGACTCCTGTCTGAAGCCTGAGGGAAATAACAAGCTTCCAACAAATTTACATCTCCACCTGGGCTATGTCATCTGTGAGTCTACCCTTCCAAGTGGTACCAACTTATTCCTGGACCCTTGGAAGTGGGCTTAAGGTGCTCTGCCATCCTCTGTGGATCCAGCAGAACCAATGCATCTCCTCTGCTGCATGGTGCAACCCCGAGCAGAACTTAGGAATTGCCGCTACTTCATGGATTGAACCCGTCAAAAAGACCACCGGTGCAGGCCCTCGCATCCATCATCAATGGCAGCCTCAATGAAGACGCCAGACTGTGCATTGCAGCGTTGCAGACTTTCAGAACTGATACATCGCCTTGTCTGTGTGGTGCATCCTCAACTCCATATTTCACATTGCAAGCCCCGTTAATGGGATTATCGATGACAACACAGACCCTCACATCGCATCCTCACCACATCTCGGAACTGAAACATCACCTCGGCTGCACGACTCATCTTTGACACGGATCCATGCAACACTCTGCAAACCAGGATTTGAGGTACTTTTTTCAGTGGGCCTTACTGGCTCCCTGTAGCCGACCTGCACTCCACAGCAGTCGGCCTGAACTTGTGACTTTGTCCCAGTCCGGTCTTAATCATGAATATCTCCGGTTATTCTCATTAGAATTATGTCATTTTGGTCTTGTTTTATTTTATAATTTTCTAACTTGTAGCGTCCTTTTTGTGTGGTGTTTTCACTTTATTACTGTTTGAAGTGTTGGACAAACCTTTATACATTGCCTATAAATTAAGCTTGACTAATCTGTGCCAAGCAACCAGGGGACTGAGAAAAGGTTAATTTGGAGTTTGCTGTGCCTTACCCTGACAAGGATTGTGTTTACTGCTTGGCCATGGCTCACCCCCCAGTCAACCGATAACCCAATTTCTCACATCTGGCAATACCTATCTAGAGTTAGAGTTGTTTCAGATGTATTGCGCAGTCAACAGTGTTGTAGGCCATAGAGAAGTCAAGGGGATTTATGGTGGCTTTTTTATCCTTATCCACACAAAGGAGAAGCTCTTCTCTCATGTTGACTAGTGCGGTTTTACTTCAACTCACCAATTGGAATGCAGATTGGTGGCATGGAGAAAGTGGTTGAGTTCCACATACTCGTTTTCTTATCCCTTCTGTTTCAATATCTTTATTGAAGAAATGCAGGTTGGAAATATGCTGGGAATTGGATGATATTTTCAGGTCAGTAATGCTGTTTTCAGGAGATTCAATATTGGTGTGACGATAGCCTGAAAGGTGGAAATGTATTACTCATGTTAGTTATGTAGCTCACCACAAGGGCTACAGTGGTTTGAAGTTGTTTGAAGCTTGTGGCTAGCATTGATCAGAAGTTGCACTGTATACTTTTGTTTAGAGAGCTAGGCTCAGGGTCTTTTTAGATCCCAGGGGTTGAAATTAGATGGACTGACGATAGGAGGTTAGATGGGAAGTTGTGAGGCGTATATGGAATACTTGTGACAGAATGGTGGATTTTGGCAATTTATGAGTTTAAAAAGGATGCAGAGGTCTTTTTGGTGTTGATGTGATATGTATAGGTTACATGTTGAGTATTTCCTTCATTTGGTTGAGTGCCTTTTAGATAAATTTCAACTAGTAAGACTTCTTGTGTCTCTTGAAGTTCTTGTGATAGCCATTGTCATTTCATAAGGCGATTGGCACTTTTCTTTTCAGAGGGTCCCTTAATACACCATTTGTTAGTGGATTTGATGCCCACCTCATGCTGTCTGGGTTGACCAAGTGACAGAAAAAGTGCAGATGCTAGATTGAAGTAGAGGTTGTTGGAGTCCCTTGATAAGGGATTATTGATTTTGGTCTCTGCGTAGGATAGCTCAAGCACTTCAGGGCTTATATTTATGAAATGTCTGTTGCCACTTCTTGGCAGTTATTTCTGCTTCAAGCAACTCGTCTGTAGGTCAGGTTTAAAAGGGTTGATTGAGATAAAGTAGTAGTTGAACCATACCTCTGCTTGAAATGTTATATTAGATGTTTTTGGTTTGTATAGCAAAGCGAGGTCTAATGTGTCTGGCTAAGTCTGTTGAGCCTTGCCCCACCTGTTTGAGCCTAAGGGCCTCTATGTTATTGGGGAAGTCTGAGGCAGGTGTGGTGTCTGAACTTTCAACAACTTAAATTCACACACAGTAGCCATTTTATTGAGTCCAGTCTATAAGAGTAGGGTGAGTTCAAGGAACCTATCCAGAAAGAACGAGCTGCACCACAGAGTGCAGAATACTACTGCAAAACACAAATCTTTTCCCATTCAAGTTATTTTCAGAACAAGTTGCGTCTATCCACTTCTTCTGAACTGATATACTGTCTTTTGTAGGGACTATATTAATTATCCAGTAGATCTTTCCTTCACATATTCCAGCAAAAAATGCATCTTGCACGTCTCTATTTCAGCAGTTCAAGACCTGCAAATATTTATAGTGACACCCCCTGAATTTGAGTTCATCATCCAACCTGAACTCAAAAGGTTTCTTTCTGAATATGTACAGTCTCTCCGTCAGGACAAGCATACTGACTTCATACATAGACCAGGATTCACCTTACTGTTCTTTACTGTTTATTTTTAACATGGTCCATGGAGATGATCTGGAAAAGGTGTTAGATAGGTAACAGGAGGGAAAGTCTTAGAATGATGGAAGAGTAGCTGGTCAGTGCCTAGAGCCAGAGTACCATCCAACTGCTGGGCTCAAGGTCTACCATTTGTGCAAAAAATACTGCCTAATGTGTAATAGCAAAACAAAGGCGACACCAACCAACTCTGAAAACAAGGCATCTGTTGTCTACAGACACATGTCATGCAATGCAATAGTAGCTGCTATGGCATATAACCTTTTAGAAATAAAAACAAGCAAAAAGTAAAAATAACCCTAATGGGTCTGCAGAACTAACATAAACTTTTATAATCCTAATAGAAAATGCAGTAAATAAAAAAGTAAATAGTCCTTTTGGTTTGCATGTCTTCTTTTCTGGTGCAGGATGCTTGGCCAAAATCCACATCGCATGAACCCAGCCTATAATCCAGATGAAAATAAGATTTTTAAAAGGCACAAACATTAAACCTAACTATTAACAAATATTTCACAGCTACTTTTCATATGCCCCACCAGTATGAATCATATTCTGCCTAGAGAGATGGAAGTAACCTACATGCTGTCAATATTCTCAGTGTCCCTTTGACTCAATCTCAATGTTTTTCTTAGCAGTGTAAGGGTATGAGTTTTAATGCCCCTCAGACTCCCCATAGAAAACAACCAAAACACTCAATATCAGACATTCAGAGCTCTATTCAGGACACACATATAGTCTTGGCTTGTCTGGGAGAAATGGGACCACTAGAGTGAGGAGAGACCACACCTTTGGTGAAACATTTACTCATCCGACTATACATAGGACTGCACCATATGAAATCAGGGTTGTTAAACAGTGTGATATATATACGCTGGGCCCCTCCAAAATAGCCACCACACTTGGGGGCATATTTACTAGCCCTCACAGCCACCGGAGTGTCACTTCTTTTGACGCTTCGGTGGCGCAGTGCCATATTCCATATTGACAAGGTGTCGCTAAGTGACGTTGCATGGCTTAAAAACACCTTGTAAATATGTCCCTTTCCACCGCAGTCCTCTGCGGCAAAGGGGCGTGCAATGGGTGTTGCTGTGGACATTCCACTGCAACATCTATAAATCTATTGCTTTTTGCCGCTGCCCCAGATTTACAAGGCTGAGGCTGCGCCAAAAACTAACGCCATGGAATACCAGGCGTAAGAATAGTGCAACGAGGAGAAATGGATTCATTCCTTCTCGTTGTTTGCTCTTTCCATGACTGCTGCATTCTTAATTGAATGTTATAGTAAATGCAATGCAATTCTTCTTCATTTTAAATGAATGCATTTACCTAGCAGTTGTTTTGGGCCAAATTATATAAGTTTGGTCCTTTTACCACCAAACTCACTATGGCGTGGCGGTCCAGCTGCCACCGCACCGGCGGCCCGACCGCCCTATTACAACTTTGGTGGTCTGACTGCCATTTGACCACTGCAGTTCTCTGGAGGTGGTGCGGCAGTCAGGGGCTCACAATATTCTGGCATTGCGCTGCAACACCGCCATGCATATAACGAGTTTCCTGACCATGAGCGGTCACATGGATGTTCTTACTTCATGCAACTGCTGGCGGTGAGGAAACAAAGGGGGCCTACTGGGCCCCTTTACCCCATGCATGTTGGTGCATGTAGGGGGCACATGTTGTGCTTCCCTGTGTGCTTGAACCCCCAGTTCCAGCATGGCATGGATTTCAAAGTCCATGCCATGCTGGAACATGCTGTGGCAGTCCCACAGCGCTGCCTTTCAAAGTCTCCCATAGGAACCTTTGAAAAGCACCGCTGTGGGACTGCCACACCGCCGACCGCCAGACCACGATTTAACTCGTAATCTGGTGAGCAGGCAGCTGGCCTGTTTGGCGGTCCTGGAGCAGGGCAGTGGCATGTCGACCAGTTCAGGACAGCCACACTCGTGATCAGACCGTTTGTCTCTTAGATAGTATAGTTCATCATTCTTGCAGTGAAACAAAATGTGATGTAGAAGGCTGACCCATGCTTAAATGCCTATGGGAACTAAGGCTTATGTTTCCAGAATAAAACTACACAGGAATGTTTTCTATCTAACTTTGTGATAACTTTACAAGCCACATGTATTTTTCGTAAGCACAGAGGGCTGTTGACCCTCTATCGAGCAATTGCAAAAGCCTGAACAAGTTTTGTTATTTGATACATTTTTTGTATAGTCTAAAACAGGCAGTAGTCATGGTCTGTATTTTAAAAACAGAATCCTCTGTCTCTGGGTTTATGCGGGCCATGGGTGTTTCGTAAGTACTCAGTGCCCTGAAACTTTGGGCCTGATTCAAAAATGGCCTCCACACTCACGGCGGAGGCCCTGCAGTCATAGGAGAGTCTTCACACTCAGGGCGGAATCACCGCAATGAGATTTCTCATTGCTGAGATTCCACTCCGAGTGTGGAGACTCCCCCCCCCGCCCTTTGTGAATCAGGCCCTCAGATACTGCATTAGTAGACTACTTAATTTTCTGTATCATTTTGGCAGGGTCTGCTCCCAGTAGCACTTATTCATTATTGGTGGGCTTGATCTTTTTATTGAGCTTGAATTTTCCAAAGAACGCCTTGTCCTATTGCTTTTTAGATTAGGTAGATGTGGTCTAGCCATGGCAATTTTAGGAGGCCTTTTGTTGATTCTTACAGAGAAAAATGCTTTAAGGGAGATGTTCATTGCTGGGTTTGTCCGTAGCTGGGCTCAGGACAAAACAAGCTTTAGGAAGATTACAGATTCAATGATGTGTTGGCCCAGTTCAGTCCTTAGTGTGTCCATTGGTGTGCACGGGCCAAGGTGTAGTAAGTGTCACAGGAAAGATTTCTTGATTTTCTTTTGCATGTAATTTCTGGAATTTTGTATTACGCATTTCTGAAATTATGCCATTACACGACATTGCATAATTATGCCCCATTCTTGATAAAGATTTACTGTGAATAAATGCGAACAACAGAACATTAGCGGCTGTTGTTCATGGGAGTTTTCTGGTTTCTATATCATTTTCTAGCACAAAATGCGTTCTTGATTCAAAATTTGATGCAAGGATGTATTTCACATTAAAATAACGTGCTAAACGATGGGTTTACATTTCACTTATTCAGCGTGATTTAACATAATTTTCCTGAAATTCAGGGTAAATACATGTGATGAAATTATGTGAGTTTTGCACACATCCCTGCCCCCTAGATTTAACATGATATAGGGCAGCTCCTTTGATTTGAAATGTTGACTTGGATTCAGCACCACAAATTTTGTTTGAATTTTGGTTTCTTTCGGCGTTAATGATAAGATTTTTGGACCAGCAATATATTTAAAATCTTCTCAGTAGTCACTGCTTTTCCAGCTTAGTTTGTGTCAGGAGCAAATCATCATCAGCCTAAAGTAGTAATGGTATTATCTCCGCCCATCAGTAGATGTCCCGGTTCAGATCCAAAAGTAGTTCACCCACATTGTTTATAAACAGATTGAATGAAGTAGGTGCAAGTATATACCCTTGTCTGACTGCTGTTTGGATCTCAAATGTGGGCATTCAGTCCTCTCTTGGCTTGCACTTGAGCAAGTCTACCTTCTTCTGATTATGCCGATGCAGAGCAGCGAGGAATTTTTATGGTAGTCCTTGCTCCTGTAGTGCAAGCCAAAGCAACGTTCTGTCAACTGAGTCAAATGCAATGTTTAGGTCTATAAGGACCAAATACAGGGTACATTTTATCAGTACCACATATTTAATGCACATAAAGTAGAGTCTCATTGCTTGGTCTACAAGCCCCACTTCCTCTTTAAAGCCAGCTTGATAACGGGCTAGAATCTTTGTGTTTTATGCCCAATGCTGGCTGTGGTTGAGGAGCAATGTTCCGTAAATTGTACCAGAACCATGCAGGAGGGAAATTGGGGAACAGTTTCCAGGGTCCATGGGGGAGGGGGAGCTTTTTTGTGGATTGGAATTATAATTGCTGTTCTCCAGGAAGATGGAGCTTTTCCGTATTCCCAAATGGCATTACACACTATATTAAAGATGAGGGCCAAGACTCCTAAATTATTGTGAAAAACATTTGAGAGTATTCTACCAGGGCCTAGTGCTTTTAGTAGTTTTTGGATCCTTTACTTTAGGAGCAGCTTGGGGCACCCCTCAGGCTTAATTTTGAAGCTGCCTCTTTTAAAATTTGATTAACTGATAATAATCCTGTCTTAGGCTTTTAAGGAGCTCTTCAACCCTTGGATAAACGTCTGGATCATAAAGCATTCATTAAGTCTCATTGCTGCCTTAGGCCAGAGCTTCCCAAACTTTGTAGAACCCAACCCACTTTTTAGCATGGCAAAAGTTTGTGAGCTACCTAGATTTAATGGACATGCGGCAGGTAACTTGTTAATGTAACTAAAGCACCGTATGGTAACACAATACCATTTACAAACAGCAAAGTTTCCATTGGAATGATCACTATATTTGAAGAAATATTCTTTTACTGAGAAACCTATATTGAACACAAATGATAACATCTGGAAGTCAGATTTCAGCGAATATTTATCATCACCAATAAGTAGTATCTTGATTTGTTTAGAGCCTATAAACATCTTTGTCTCCATCACACTTTTGAAGTTCTAAAAAATTGTTTCATTTTTGCTTTTTGAACTTCTGAATATATGAGTTGATTTACAGGTGCTTACATCCTACAGCCTTTCACACTCTCTATACCCCACTAAGATTGTCACATAATTAATTTTACTTTTCTTTCTCTGACTGGAAAGTGAGTTGAGTTTGTAAACACAAATTCTCATGTTAAGATAAAATAAGCAGCAATTTGTCAGAAGACATAGCCTAGCATTTGATCTAGGTAATTGAAGCACCTCAAATGTGATAAGATAAATTCAGAATTTAAAGGCATCTTTATATTTTTCTTGGACTTTGATGATCCACCAAATATTGGCTCACAACCCGCTGGGTCACGAGCCACAGTTTGGAAAATACCGTCCTAGGCCTTCTTCTTTGAACCACTGAGTGTAAGTCACCCATGGCATAGTAGAAGTAGTAGATACACTTCCATTACGATGACAATGTATCACTTGTTAAACACCATACTGGGATGGGCAAGATATTGCATGCACATATTCCCAACCACATACAGTTTCAAGTAGAATTACAAATACAATAAATAAAATATAAAAATACAGAGTGTCACTCCCGTACGAGCCCCTCTTTGAAAGTACTACTTCGGCTGTAGTATGAACACGTTTATGCTGCCAGCTCCAAAAGCAGCACAAGAAAATAACTACTTTTTTAACACTCTCAAAACCAAACTCTAACTTTGGAAAATGTTTAAGAAATGCCATGAGCTGGAACGAAAACATGACTAAGAATCCATCAAGCCAATGCCCAAAAGGTGCCTACCTAAGTAGTTCAATCCCTGAAGGAGGCTCATCCAAAAAGTAATTATCGATACGTTGTATGGTGTATGTTGTGTGTTGTCTTGACAACTCTGGCAGACAGCAAAGCTCTTTGCATCCAGGCCTAAAAGCACTAATACGACATGCAAAATGATTGTACACATTTGGGTATGTTAGTTCCTATTTCTTGTGCTAGTTGCTAAATTGAGGAGAAAAAATAAAAGGGGCACCAGATTTTAGCGCAATTCTGTGAATGAGTACCAAGTGTTCAATTGCATCCCCTGCCTTTCTAGGTATGGTTTGACAGCAGAGATGCATATTTCTTCAAATTCTTTAAATTACATATAGGTTATAGAGTGCCTTTAGCTCCCTCAAAGGGAGAATTACTGAGGTTATTGACTGCTTGTTGTATCATTATACCTCCCATGGAGGCCTTAAATTGCATTATGTACTGTTAAACCTCTCAAAAGTGCTCTGACTCACACCACATTATCTTCTTTATCTCATTTGTGAATGTAATGTAAGTAGCAATCCTTTCTTGATCAGTCACTGCAGCAGTATTGTTTAAAAAGCTGTATTCAGGGCTCAAAATCCAAGCCAGACCTATGGCTTTGCCAATGCTTGATCTGCATGCCACTAAACACTTTTCATTCACCAAATACCTAATATATGTGTTAACATTCAGGTTATTCAAGAAAGTATTCCAGCGCATGAAGACAATAGTGTTTCCAAAGCCACACTAGCAGTGCTCAGACTCACTATGACCACACATGCTGAATTTGTCAGAATAGTTCTTTTCTATTTTCTATCCTGGCAAATTTCAGTTTTCAAAGAGGGTTGATTAACACAAAGAGAGGCAATTTGTAATTTGATCTAGCTTCCAGTGTAGGATTAGCAGCTGCCACCAGAAAGTAATTTAAATAACACAGATGACGTGTTTAAAAGTTGTATTTTATTATTTTTATAGATCCTGAATGTCTGTTTTTTCTGTGTTGATGAGTGCTGCCAGTTGAGTCATTCTGTGCCCCGCCCCGTGGTCCCCTCGGAGGATCACCACCTTGAAGTGGTCCAGAGGCTTGGGAGTCCCAGTGACCTGGAGAGCTATGCTGGTGGGAGTTTACCCTCCTGGCAGGGTTGCCCAAACCAGACACGTCATAGGGTTGAGACCAGACGAAGCATAATCCACTGGCCGCCAGGTTGGGGGTTGGGCATAAGGCTAACAATCTTCTCCACTAAAAAGAAATCCGGAAATAGCAGAAAATGTATTACTGCCCCACATGCCTGCTGGAAATAACATGCAATAGTAGAGCCCCATGGTCAATGGAAGACTATAGTCCTATTTTTGTGTTTGTGGAATGTCAAGGTTTTTGGTCTTCAAAATCTGATCACCATAATATATACCGCTCAACACAAACTGAATTGTCTCGAGGCTCCTGAGATTTATTACATCTAACTCTGGGCGTCATAGCTTCAAACAATATAATGTTTTCATTAACATGCACCGACACTGTCAACAGGTGATGAATTATTCTCATGACACTGATCTTCGATGCTTTCAACAACAGAAAATGCAGTGTGGTAAGGCTAGAAACACAGCCTTTGTTTGTCAGAGCTGATACCTAATGACACATAATATTCGACGGAAGACAATCCCTGGACACAAACTGCTTTGAGGCCAGCTGTACACCGCACAGGCAAAGCCCAGGCAGTGAGGGGGGAGGGGGGGGGCGGTCGGTTGCATAAAGAAAGCAACAATAGCTCCTATAAACCAGGGGAGAAGATGAGTTGTTTTGAAGAGGCGCAAATAATGGACCTAAAATAATCCTGCTACTGCATTAATTTACACATCTTGCTTCTGTTTAAATCACATACGGCTTCAGTGATCAGTCCACACACCTCCTGCTTCCGGCGTCTCTGCAGGGCGGGAGCGAAGTGTGGTGCCGGGGACTGTTGCACTGACGCATTCATTGCTCCTTCATTTGAACCTTTAAAAGGGGCTCTAAACAATGCCACAAAACCAGTGGTGCAAAGCAAAAGTAGCCTCCTCGCTCCAGCTCTGCCCCCTCCCCCCCCCCCATTTATCATCCGGCACAGGTGCAACCACAAAGTTCCCAAGATTCGCTGGGCCTATTGAAAGGCCCCTGATTCAAATCTCATTTAAAGACAGTACGAGTGCTGAACACGTCAATCACTGCTGCAGGCAGGTGTGCCCTTCCCCCACTTACTATTTTTTAACCCTAATTTAAATTCAGCGTTTTTAACAACTCCACGACTTCCTCTGTTCTTACATAGTACTCTTCCATGCTTTACTAAAAAATAGACTTTGTGGGCCGATTAAAAAAAATATGGCAAAGAGCAGATGTGACTATATTAGTATTCCTGGCTTACTCCTGAATTCCAGGAATAAGCCAAGAGTACCTCTTGCTTACTCCTGCAATTCAGAAGTAAGCCGTTGACTCAGTATCTGCATATTTTCTTTACCAGAACACGGAGCAGGTGACTCCAGCATCCATGAATCTTCCCCCTTTACACACCAGTCTTAAAAGTAGCATGATGTCACAGTTCTTCGTTGCTACAATAAATTAAATGCATTATACTGTAAAGTGATGGGGAAAAGGGCAGATTTGTTAAACCAGCGTTTTCATAATTTAAAATGTAACCTTTCAGAGAGCACGATGCCTGCAAGCAATGGCACAGCTGTTGACAACATTAATATCACTGTTTCTGTCACTAAAATCCATGGCAAACACATTAGTAGCAAGAAAGCTGGATAGTTTTTCTAAGGGATACTAATTGCATTGCAGTAAACTACATTTAACAATGTCAGTACATAAGCACATCACAACTTGATAACATTAAAGAGGGGCTAAAAGCAAGCGTTGATGCAAAACCGCACATGCAGCATTGCCTGAATATGGGCTTTACCCTAGATCACCTGCAACATTGTGTTCCCCTTGATAGCTTCTGTCCATCTGTTCCCAGTTCCAATGTGCATGCAATAGGTACTGCCTCTCTTGTAAGGATGTTCCCCCTTCACTCCATAGCCTTTGTGTCACAGCACTAGCTGCCTTCATAATAATTTGCTCTTCAAGTAATTCTCCATGTTGGTCGCCAAACCTGGCATTTAGTATTAAATTCTACCCCGTCAATGGTTTTTCATTGGTCTGACTTCTTTTTGAAATATGGCTCTAAAAATGGACCCATACATTTTCGGTGAATTGTGTTCAATCAAATGTAATCAATTCTTTCAGAAAACCATCCACATGCTTACCACCTGTGCACTCTGCTTTACTTTCCCACAGTGTAGCAGATCTGTAAATACCTTGGGACATACTTAGGATGGCCTTGCGTCATGCTTGCACCACGTGCTTTGATGACTGCTTTATATAGCAGCCGAATAAAGCTTTCCTTGCCTTGACACGCACGACGCAAAGCTCCAAGTCAGATTTATAAAGCCATACAAAGCCACTTTGCGCAGGTTTGAATAGCTTCATAAATATTGAGTATTGTAACGCAGCGATTTGCGCTGCGTTGCATTACTCTGTGCAAGGAAGGCATTCCATGGGCATTGTGATGGGTGTTCCCACGCAAATCCCATTGGTTTTTGACACATTTCCAGATTTACCAAACATGTTAAACCTGGGAATGCGTCAAAAAGATTCACCTTCCCAGGTGAGGTGTAAAGAGGAGAAATGTGTTTATTTCTCCTAGTTTTTTCCTCTTTCTATGAGCGTTGCATTCTGCAGCACACATAGAAAGAGGAAAATGCCATATGGATTGTTTTTATGCAGGAAGTTGCTCCTTCCTGCACAAAAACAATCATGGCTATAACACAGGCACCCGTGCACCCTGGTTCAAGGGCTTCTCTGAGTTGGCGCTAGGCTGCCGAATGTACTAATTTGGATAAATACGGTGCATTCCTGCCCTTTTCAAGTGATGAAGGGCAGCACAGTAAGTTAACTTGCTGATCGGCTCTACGCCACCATTCCCATAAATATGCCCCCTTGTCTCTCTGGACCTAATGAATGTAGTTCTTTCTTCTTTGCAGATGTATATCATCCATTCACCATCAGAGCTAGTCAATTGAGTGTTCTTTCTATGCCTAGTTCACCTTACTCGCAGTGCAAGAAGCAGAAACATAAAATGGTATAAATACCATTTTATGTTTCTGCTTCTCACACTGCAAGACAGCAGAAAAGATTTCGTTGGGGGTGGGCGAGTGGGCAGGTCTGTTGGAGTCTAGGGGAGGAGTGGCTAGCCCAATGTTGTGGGCGCTGACTGTTTGGTCTGCCCCAGGGCCGACCAAACCAGTCATGCACACTCTCTCTTTTCTCCATGTAGGCTGCATGCAGCCAGCAAGGAGAAAATGGCCTCCCAATAGGCGCCTGTGTGGTCGGCGTCCCGACCAATCACAACGCTGCCATTGCAGCATTGTGATTGGCTCTGGGGAGGGGAGGGGAGGAAGGCTGCCTGCAACTGCTTCCTGCGAGGACAACGTGACGCGGGACCAGACTGCCAAAGCTAAGTTTTTATTTTATTTTTTAAGTTTTAAATTAACCCCCCCCGCGACCCCCTTCCCCCACCCACGAGTCATGCCAGACGCGACTGCACTAGGGTCCACATAAATGCAGTATGCTGCTCCTAAAATGTGCATTCAGCCTAACCACAGGAGCTCTAGATCCCATCACAAGTGCCCAGGTGACCTATTGTCCACTACAACAACAGGCCAGACAGGCTACCCCTCAGTGGTGTCTCAAAAAGCACTTAAACAACACCACTACTCACTACCCACAGTACCACAACTGTGCAAATTCGGAACACAACAGCATGCAAAACCAAAACAATAAAATGAGCACTGAACAGTGGGTTGGAGAAAAGCAAGCACTGAAAGTTCATGATCTTTGCCACGAAACTTCAAGTGCCAATCACAATACAAGAATCAGGAAAAATGTTTAGTCTTATCTCAAGAAGTAAAGCCACAATCAAGTCAAATTTTCAAATAGACTTCTTCGCAGCATTCCAAACACAACTGCATTGCTACATAGAGGGAAACGGACACAGTACATACAGTTAGTTATCACTCTCTTTGTAACCCAGATAAAACTCCAAGTGTATCCTCTTCATTTACCAGTTTGCATATGTAGGATACTCTGGCTAAGTGAGTAGCAGCTAACAGCAGCTGGTGGCAGCAGTATGAGCTCAGAAACATTAAAGGGAAAAAAGACATTATGCAGTGAGAACTAGGAGGTACCCATGGCAATTGAAGAGCAGCATCACCTCCTGACACCTAATATATCACTACCATTGTGGGAAAACGTCCCTCTCTGGAGGGTCACCCCAAATGTTTTGTCATCCTCCTCCTCTTTTTCTACTCTTCTTTTTGTTGACTTTAGGACTCTGGGTACTTTACCACTGCTGACCAGTGCTAAAGTGCATGTGCTGTCTCCTCTAAACATGGAATAATTGGTTTACACCTGTTTGGGATATTTGATTTACTTATAAGTCCCTTGTAAAGTGGTATATCAAATACCCTGGGCCTGTAAACTGAATGCTACTAGTGGGCCTGCAGCACTGATTGTGCCACCCACAGAAGTAGCCTTTCAAACCTGTCTCAGACCTGCCACTGCAGTACCTGTTTGTGCCGTTTACTGCCACTTCAACTTGGCATTCAAAATTATGAGTCAAGCCTTAAACTCCCCTTTAAATACATACTAGTGACCCCTAAGGTGTGCCCTAGGTAGCCCTAACTGCAGAGTGCTATATAAGTAAAAGGTAGGACATGCACTTGTATGTTTTACATGTCCTGGTAGTGAAAAATTGTTTTTCACCACTGGGAGGCCTACACCTCTCATAGGTCAACTTTGGGAATTCCTTAATACACTTTTATGCTGGAATTCTTGATCAGAGAGGAGTAAGTTTTTCATGTATCATATCTTTAGAATGCTAATGATAAAACCTTACTGTGAAGTTGGATTTAACATTACTGTTTTTGAAATGCCACTTTTAGAAAGTGGACATTTCTCTGCATTAGCTGATCTATGTGCCTGACAGCCTGTCTCCAATACAAGTCTGGGGTAGGTGACAGCTACACTTTGGGAATTTCCTCTAGGTAGCCAAAAACCCAGGAATGTGAGGCTCATCTGCATTCTGAGCACTCATCTGCATTCTGACGGGTCTTCCTGGGCAGGGTGGAATGAAGGGGCTGACACTTCAATAGGTACTGCCCAGTCCACGCACAAAGCACTGATTTATCCCCCACAGATAGTCTGGCCGACAGGACTGAGTTGAAAGGTATCCTTAGGCACTTCAGAGAGTTCCTTTGAAGTTGCCCCCTATCAAAGGCACTTTTGAGTATAAGTACTGAATCTCTGACCCCCTAAAATCAGACATGACTTGACTTGTAACAAATCTGTGCCAGAGGAACTGCTGTGCTGCTAAAAGGACTCAACTGGACTAATTTCTGAAAGGACAGCTTATTTGCTTTGTTGCCCTGCTGCCTGCTGTTCTATGACTCTGATGAAAGAGAGCTGAACTCTGACTTCTTTCCAAGTGATTTCCAAGGGTTTGCTGGCTTGCCCCTGTTCATGAAGTCACAGGGTCATCAAAGATTTTACCATTCTACTACTGCTGTTGGACTCTGCAATCCATGAGTCCGGTAGCTTCACTTTGACAAGGAGCCAAACGCGCCTGATTGCCAGCTTGTGCTGTTGAAATAGCAAGAGCTGTGCTTGGGGAAAGATCGAGGCTTTCTGTTTCACCCCGGTTCAGCGCATGCCTGATCGCCAGTGTGATTGGTGAAATACTGAGCAACTTGGTTTTCTCAAAGACACAGCAATCTGCTGTGCTGAAAAACGCCACAGCACCGAGGGAATTGTGAAAAAGTAGGTCGCACACTGCTCGTCACACCAGCAAGTTGCCCCAAAGGACTGTGGGAAATGTAGTGGCGACGGCGGGTGCGCCTATGCCACGATGTGTCAAAAGAACAGTATGTGTTGCGTTAGCCATCCCTGGACACATGTTTCGAGGTAGTTGCCTCTCGTCAGCAGGGAGCAGGTCAGTGTAAGGGGGTGCCGTGTGGACTGCCAAAATGTAATTAAAAACAGGTCGAGTACCTCTCCTGGCGCAGGTGCAGATCCAAGGCTCGTCAGCCCGTTGGCTCAAGGGAGCCGTAATAAATTGTGAAAAAGTAGGTCGCACACTGCTCGTCACACCAGCAAGTTGCCCCAAAGGACTGTGGGAAATGTAGTGGCGACGGCGGGTACGCCTATGCCACGATGTGTCAAAAGAACAGTATGTGTTGCGTTAGCCATCCCTGGACACGTGTGTCGAGGTAGTTGCCTCTCGTCAGCAGGGAGCAGGTCAGTGTAAGGGGGTGCCGTGTGGACTGCCAAAATGTAATTAAAAACAGGTCGAGTACCTCTCCTGGCGCGCAGGTGCAGATCCAAGGCTCGTCAGCCCGTTGGCTCAAGGGAGCCGTAATAAATTGTGAAAAAGTAGGTCGCACACTGCTCGTCACACCAGCAAGTTGCCCCAAAGGACTGTGGGAAATGTAGTGGCGACGGCGGGTGCGCCTATGCCACGATGTGTCAAAAGAACAGTATGTGTTGCGTTAGCCATCCCTGGACACATGTTTCGAGGTAGTTGCCTCTCGTCAGCAGGGAGCAGGTCAGTGTAAGGGGGTGCCGTGTGGACTGCCAAAATGTAATTAAAAACAGGTCGAGTACCTCTCCTGGCGCAGGTGCAGATCCAAGGCTCGTCAGCCCGTTGGCTCAAGGGAGCCGTAATAAATTGTGAAAAAGTAGGTCGCACACTGCTCGTCACACCAGCAAGTTGCCCCAAAGGACTGTGGGAAATGTAGTGGCGACGGCGGGTACGCCTATGCCACGATGTGTCAAAAGAACAGTATGTGTTGCGTTAGCCATCCCTGGACACGTGTGTCGAGGTAGTTGCCTCTCGTCAGCAGGGAGCAGGTCAGTGTAAGGGGGTGCCGTGTGGACTGCCAAAATGTAATTAAAAACAGGTCGAGTACCTCTCCTGGCGCGCAGGTGCAGATCCAAGGCTCGTCAGCCCGTTGGCTCAAGGGAGCCGTAATAAATTGTGAAAAAGTAGGTCGCACACTGCTCGTCACACCAGCAAGTTGCCCCAAAGGACTGTGGGAAATGTAGTGGCGACGGCGGGTACACCTATGCCACGATGTGTCAAAAGAACAGTATGTGTTGCGTTAGCCATCCCTGGACACGTGTTTCGAGGTAGTTGCCTCTCGTCAGCAGGGAGCAGGTCAGTGTAAGGGGGTGCCGTGTGGACTGCCAAACTGTAATTAAAAACAGGTCGAGTACCTCTCCTGGCGCGCAGGTGCAGATCCAAGGCTCGTCAGCCCGTTGGCTCAAGGGAGCCGTAATAAATTGTGAAAAAGTAGGTCGCACACTGCTCGTCACACCAGCAAGTTGCCCCAAAGGACTGTGGGAAATGTAGTGGCGACGGCGGGTACGCCTATGCCACGATGTGTCAAAAGAACAGTATGTGTTGCGTTAGCCATCCCTGGACACGTGTTTCGAGGTAGTTGCCTCTCGTCAGCAGGGAGCAGGTCAGTGTAAGGCGGTGCCGTGTGGACTGCCAAAATGTAATTAAAAACATGTCGAGTACCTCTCCTGGCGCGCAGGTGCAGATCCAAGGCTCGTCAGCCCGTTGGCTCAAGGGAGCCGTAATAAATTGTGAAAAAGTAGGTCGCACACTGCTCATCACACCAGCAAGTTGCCCCAAAGGACTGTGGGAAATGTAGTGGCGACGGCGGGTACGCCTATGCCACGATGTGTCAAAAGAACAGTATGTGTTGCGTTAGCCATCCCTGGACACGTGTTTCGAGGTAGTTGCCTCTCGTCAGCAGGGAGCAGGTCAGTGTAAGGGGGTGCCGTGTGGACTGCCAAAATGTAATTAAAAACAGGTCGAGTACCTCTCCTGGCGCGCAGGTGCAGATCCAAGGCTCGTCAGCCCGTTGGCTCAAGGGAGCCGCAATAAATTGTGAAAAAGTAGGTCGCACACTGCTCGTCACACCAGCAAGTTGCCCCAAAGGACTGTGGGAAATGTAGTGGCGACGGCGGGTACGCCTATGCCACGATGTGTCAAAAGAACAGTATGTGTTGCGTTAGCCATCCCTGGACACGTGTTTCGAGGTAGTTGCCTCTCGTCAGCAGGGAGCAGGTCAGTGTAAGGGGGTGCCGTGTGGACTGCCAAAATGTAATTAAAAACAGGTCGAGTACCTCTCCTGGCGCGCAGGTGCAGATCCAAGGCTCGTCAGCCCGTTGGCTCAAGGGAGCCGTAATAAATTGTGAAAAAGTAGGTCGCACACTGCTCGTCACACCAGCAAGTTGCCCCAAAGGACTGTGGTAAATGTAGTGGCGACGGCGGGTACGCCTATGCCACGATGTGTCAAAAGAACAGTATGTGTTGCGTTAGCCATCCCTGGACACGTGTTTCGAGGTAGTTGCCTCTCGTCAGCAGGGAGCAGGTCAGTGTAAGGGGGTGCCGTGTGGACTGCCAAAATGTAATTAAAAACAGGTTGAGTACCTCTCCTGGTGCACAGGTGCAGATCCAAGGCTCGTCAGCCCGTTGGCTCAAGGGAGCCGTAATAAATTGTGAAAAAGTAGGTCGCACACTGCTTGTCACACCAGCAAGTTGCCCCAAAGGACTGTTTACACATCGTGGCATAGGCGTACCCGCCGTCGCCACTACATTTACCACAGTCCTTTGGGGCAACTTGCTGGTGTGACGAGCAGTGTGCGACCTACTTTTGCACAGCACCGAGGGAAGCCCTTCCAGCATTGCCCAGCTGGGTTGCCTTGTCAATGAGGGCTTCGTCAGTGTTGATGCTTCAGTGCAGTCCGCCCATGAGAGCAGAACCACGGCTGTGCGCCGATGTGGGCAGCTTTATGGTGAGGAGCATGATCGCAGGATTTCCGCACATGTGTTCCTTCCTGGCAGCGGACCGCAGAGCCTGCCTCAAGTACCGCCTAGTGTGGCCCATCACTGCCATTGCTTACAGCTGAGGAGATCCAGTGACATGGACCCCCACTGCTTCGGAAGAGGATGCTGTAAATACACGAGACCCTTTAGGTCTCTACAGTCGACAGGCATGAAGGCGGCTGGGCTTGACTCAAACATATCGGACTCAAAATACCTGCCATAAACTCATTAATTAATAACTGTGAGAGTACTGGAATTTACACTCCCATGTTAAGAGAGTTCATTTGCCTTTTGCTAGCATTACCGTAAGAAATCTAATAGAAGGAAATGTATTTTTGAACATGTTGTTTACTTGATGCCTTCAATGTCAGAACTTGAAAAGTATACATTGGATTTTTGTCATTTTGGTCTTGTTTTGTTAAGAATATATATTACTATACCTGAGACATTTGTGGTGTATTCATTGTATTATGGTGTATGTATGTGTTTGAACAAATAATGTATGCATTGCATCTTTTGATAAGCCTGCCTGCTCTGTGTCAAGCTGCCAGGGGCTGAGCACAGGTTATCTTAGTTGTATATCTAGCTTACCCTGACTAGAGTGATGGGTCTGCCTGGCCTGGTTAAAAACCTTAGCAAACCAGAAAACCAGAAACCCCATTTCTTACAACCATCTACAAAGTCTAATACCTCTACCCAGTCTACAACCATCATATCTACCAGCAGTAACATATACACCTTGCTTAACCTTACAAACACATTCAAAAGAGGATGGAGTACAGCCAAGTGAGAAGGAGGAATTCTCAAATACAATCAGTATCACAATGTTACCATTATATCCTCAATTAAAGAATTATGGAAACATTTATGTTTTTCTTCATGGTTCATTTTAGTATTCAATGCCACTTTATGTGTGGTATATGGCTTCTGTCGAATCAAAGCAAACATAGAATGGAAGCATTTGCCATGCATTTCACCCACCACCACCACAATCCGTACCAGAAACAAGTATAGGACTGTAAGAGTTATTCTAATTATGGGAATTCACTTTTTATAGTCCGGTTCCATGCATTTAAAATGTGAATACTGTTAACACAGCAGCATTAAGCAGTCTCTTACATCTGAGATGTTGGCTACTGGGCAACTAAACCTTTAAAAAAGGTCAAAAACTATGTCAAAGAGCACTACCCTTAAAGTTAAGATCCAAATGAGGCAATGCACTGTTCCATCTTTCACTACCTCCACCAATGACCACATACAGATAAATATGGGGGCCAGTGGTATAAAAATGGGGAGAGGGGAATAGGATAAAAGAGAAAACAAAGACCTGGATTCCACCACTTTGACTCACCATTCTGGCTCGGCATTGAGGCTAAAAAGGTGTAGATTGTCTAAAGGTAATAACAGGAGCAGCTGGTGTCAGGGTAGAGTGGCGGGGCAGGGGTGGGGCCGGGGGGTGGGAGGCACGATGGTGAATATACAGAGAAAGAAGAGAAAGAAAAATAACATATCTGCCAACCGCCTTATCAGTGCTCTTCTGCTCCTTACTGCAGCACAGGCTCCCTGGGTCTCCTACAGCCAATCTTGATGCTGCTCTCATGCTGCTAGCGGCGTCAGCATTGGCCTTAGTGGCCTGTATATGCTTTCCCAGAGAGACCGGGAACCTGTGTCTGCTGTCTCCAACCCGGCAACGCAGCTCTGGTTGATAACAGCTCAGTGCGCATGCTGATTTGGCTGTCTTAAGATGGCTGGCCAAACCGACATGCGTACTGATAGCTGTGCCCACCACTCAGCACTTAGAAGCTGAAAAATAAAACAATAATACACCTAGTTTATTATCGTTATATTTTTGCTGGCGGGGGGGGGGGGTGCCCCTCTGCTATAGTGGAGGAGCCACCGCTGGGAAATAAGAGATATTCACAGTAAATTGCCATGAAAGTCCAGCATCTAACAGTGACTGAATATACCAAAGTGATTTCTATGTGTAACCAACTCCCTGTACTAAGATGTAGAGCTTGCTAATACTGAAACTAAACATTAAAGAGAAACACAACTTTAATATAGGTTCATGAATACTTTTCTGTATGAGTAAGATAACTACCTGAAGCTTTGCCTTTCTGTTCTCTCTGCAGAAGATGAGTTATAGTTTCTACTTCAATCCTGTGCAATTGCAAAGTAACTAACATACATTAATATCATGTGATTCCTAAGTGGACAACTCTTACAAGCATTCATGAACTCTGAATACCTTACACATTATTGTTAATATATGCCCTGCAGAAACATAGATATGCCTTTAGAATCCTGGCATCATCGAATAGAATGCACCTAAGGACAGTCGGTAGTAACACTAAGCTGCAAGGACTCAAGTATAGTAGTGTGTACGCACCAAACAGAAGATATCCATATTATTTACAGGATACGCCAGGAAAGACTGACCCCACCGGTGATGGAGTTACCACCTCACCGCACTGACATCAGAGGCCTGGTTAAACCACGAGAACACATAAAGCAAACAGAAGTGTGTTGAACCATTTAATGCAATTATTATAGTTTAAACTCCTTAAGCATTGCTCTTATTATCTTCTCTCAATATATCACAGGGGGTCAACACGTATGGACTCTGATGCGCAGGTGAGACCACCAGGGTGACTCTCATGAGGTGTAGGGTGATGGTTGTACCCCATTACACACTCATTAGTAATATGATACATCCCTTTATTCACTCTTTGAACGATCACTAATACAGGAATGTGTTATGATGAACTTTTATGTATGTCCTGCCGCATAAGGTAGTCAACTCTGCCGCATAATTTGGCTCTCTCCTGCCACATAATTCCAGTGGCCCTGGTTATTTTGGATGCAGCCATGCTAAAAATTAACAATATAAAATAATCACATTGTCCCTTTGTTGGCTAAATGAATGAGTAGATATGATTGATATCCAGTAAGGGTTTGCTTTTTCTTGAAGGGAAATATAGTTTGCAGCGGGTTAATTAGTAAAAAGTGCAGTTTTAAAATTTGCTCAAGAATTCCATTCAATTAGACATACCAATCAATCAAAATATCTTTATTCGGATATTAAAACATCCAAGAAAAGAACACTACATTTACTCATTTCATAATACAATAATGTGAACAAATAATCTTAAAATAATTAAAATAAGTCATTTCTACAGGGTCTGGCCGGGGCCTTAATAATACGATTACACGGAAAAAAAAAGGCTGCGAATTCATAGAGATTTAAAGTGCAGGGTGCTAACATCTATAAAATACGCGATACCAAACACAGTAAGATTATTTAAAATGCATGATCATAGCCAATTTAAAACAATACTTTAAAAATAAGCTATAGCATATTAAAACGTCATAAAACATCCCAAATACACTGTACCATACAATTCATAATTTACGTACATCCTCGGTATTGTCTACTGTTATGTACAGAATGTAAACAAAGTTTAAAAGGGAACTTTAAATCATAGAACCCAACCCTCTGTGTCCAACAAGCAAAGTTGCTTACGCCTCACATCTAGACTTCCTTAATTTTGCAGCTAATCTTAGAAAGTTCACAGTGCAAAACAAAGTAAGGGGTTCCGAGGAAAGTTTCAGGTATAGTAGTGCTACCCTAACTTGGCTACATTTATTCACTCTTAGGATGGTTTTTAGGAAAACTGCCCACGGGTATTCATATAATGGACAAAAGAATACAAAATGGAGGGTATCTTGCGGAGATCCCAGATCGCAGCCGCATGGACCCTTTGATCCATTATCTCTTGTAAATCCTGCGGGGACAGCTAAAATGTGGTGTAAAAGATCCAGTCTAAATCTGGTCATTAAAAATCTATCATTTTTATTATATATCTGCACCAGGTAAGGTTCTAAACCTGCAACAGATTTCGTTAATATGTGCGATCGCACTGACCCTTTCAGTAATTCACTGTCTTCCCGGGCGCAGGCTAGACGCCTGAGGTGTTCTGCTTTTATAACTATTTTTAGCTGGGGCGTCAGAGACGTGGGCTCATCAAAACAACTAGCAAAACCCAGCCACTTCAGTGTATCCTTCACATATTTGAGCCACGGTATCCTATGTCCTTTGTCCCTATTTATACAATCTTTGATTATTTTTCTACTTAGACTAGCCTCAGGGTTGGTCCAAATTTTAATCCAACACATTATTGGTTTAATGCTTAGTCTATCAGTAATGTAATTAGACATACATTTTAAGGAGGGAGTTCTTGGTCATCTTCTAATAGTGCTTCACAGGGTCAGAATGGCTTTCGACAGGGCCAAAAAAGACCAACATGCGCGCTATGGCATGCAGGCATGGTGTTTGTGAATTGTACTTACAACCCACTGACTTGTCAGGATAATCACTGTTTCTTTTTCTTCTTTGCGGTGGTAACCTCTTGCTATCTGGGATAGGAAGAGGGGGTGGACCCTGTTGTCAAACCTCCGTCAAGGCATCTCACCCTCCGTAGTACCTGCCTTTCTCCAGTCTTCCTGCATCAAGACGGCCTATCCCAGGTAGCATGAGGCTACCACCGCAAAGAAGGAAAACAAACTGTGATTTTCCTGACAAGTCGGTGGGTTGTAAGTACAATCCACAGACACCAATGCGTGCATGCTATAGCTCACATGCTGGTCTTTTTTGGTCCTGACGAAAGCCATTCTGACCCTTAGAGGCACTATTAGAAGATGGCCGAAACATGTAGAACCCATTGAGGATAAGTTGGATCTATTTAATATACCACATATATCCTCCACTATAATTATTAACATTAACCAAGACTTCCCTCATTAAAATGCATGTCTAATTGACTGGAATTCTTGAGCCAACTTTAAAACTGCACTTTTCACTAATTAACTCACCATCAGTGTCCTTCCCTCAAAAGTACCTAGCTCTGCTGTAATCAGACGTCATCGGCGCCCCTGGCGGGAACCCAATGATGAAGCATATCACCTACCAGGTAGGTGAGCGAGGGTTCTTTTAAAACACCCTTTGAGTTCCGAGGCAGAGAACCTAAAAGAAACATAAAAAGTGGTTATAGGAACAGTAGCGAACGAAATAGGAGATTAATTCTCATTTTGTTATTACACTAATTATTTGGGAAAACGAACGGGTCTTGGCTCTTGCATTTTACTCTCCTGTTGATGTTGGGAAATAGTTTGTCATTGGGGAGGCTTTCTTTTACCTGTTCTCTGCACACACGTAGTCCTTCTCCTGACAGTGCCAAATTATTTGAACCTTGATTAAAGCATGCCAAACGAGAAGAGTAAATTACAAGGATGACCAATGAATAATTGTGCGCTTTAAACTACTCTGTGGAGCTACAGAATTCTCGGATAATTGTGGTGGCGGAAACTATAAGAAAAGACAGGCCTTTTCTTCCTTCCTCCCTTGTTCAGTAGACAATGGTGAAACAGTTTCTTTCAGAAGACATAGAGCGAACAGTCATACAGCCATGCAGACCAAAATCCTGCCACCATCACACCAATCCATCCAATTCTCTGCAGTTCAACAATTTCCAATAAAGATGATATTGATTTTAATATTGGGAAAAATATTTGCTAGAACATTTTCAGAGCATGGCTAATATACACTTGTTGAGTGCTTTATCTAATCCGCCTTCCTCCAAATAAATATAGGTATACATCTGCTGTATACTATTGCAGTTTGATGTTCAAACTTTATTTAGCAAAAAAAGAAAAAAAATCTAAGTGCAGGGCGTGGTCAGTGCCTGTTAACCAGACATTTAAATAGCAGCTGTAATAATACAGGTAACTTCTTATATAATACACACTACTTATAGAAGAACTGTTCTTTGTGCCTTATTAATTAATGTGGAGAAGTGTGGCTCAATGGTTAGAGCGGCAGACCTCGATGCAGAGCACTGGTCCGGGACCAGGGTTCGATTCCCGTCGCGGCAGGGTCTCGGGCTAGAAATTCCGCGGACTGGATATTCTCCCCTCAGTGCCTATTCTAATCATGGGTCCCACGCTGCAACTCTGGGCAATAGCTTGCTTAATCTCCACAACGGCCCCCCTGCGGCGGGATGCCTGGCTTTCACCTTGGGGATGCCCAGTACAGGTTATCTCACAGGGAAAAACCAGGAAGGGTTCCCAAGGCAAGCGCCAGGATGCCCAAGGGTAGTTGAACGCTAAATAAGAACATATAATAATAATAATATTCACCATTTAAAAAGTAATCTCTTCATCGACCTTTGAAGGATGAAAAACCAAGGCCCTTTTTATAAGTTGAACAGACCAGGGTATGGTGCTTATCACATATCGTAAATACGACATGGACAGGTTTTTAGCATCTGTGATAAATACATCCTATTCTGAATTTTCAACATGAAGCACACCAAATTACACCTTTTGTGGCCTTTTACCGACCGTTTCCCATGATAAATGTCATCAGGTTGGACCTGCTTGAATCTATCAGGAGAAAACTGTAAGGGTGTAATTACACCCTTTACAGTTGTTGCTCGTCTCACTGGGCCACACATCTGGCTGGCTGTAGTGTTGAAATCTCCTGAACTACAAGGTAAACAATGAAACCTTAATCGGAAAATATATATTTATTGTTTAGTCCATTCCAATAATTGACACCCTTCGATCTCTTTCAAACTACCACCTACCAATGTAGATACAAAACAATAAAACATATTTTTGTACTTTATCCTGCTTTCCATTTGCTTGTATATAAAACCTACACACACAATTGACTGTGAATCGAAATCAAAAATACCTATCTTTCTATGGCTACATATTATCATGACATTCTTGAAGAGAATATTATCTCTTTTAACTGCACCACCCAGACTTTGTTTCTAGGGGTGAGCTGAACTTCTAATTCCGCCGGTGGAATTGAAGGAATTTTGTGATTCTGCATTACTCTTGTAATCTGGGGTCACTGATTACATCCACCACTCCGCTGGCGAAATTAATCAGCGCTGTATTGGTTTTTAAACAGGGCTGGAAGAGGGAGCAGTCACTCTATGTTTAAAAACCACTGCAGATTGAACTTTAATCCCTCATCCCTCGTGCAAGCCCTATTTAAAAACCACTGACTGCACTGCTGTGCATACCCCTGGACGCCCTCACATACTCTGAGTATACAAGGCCTATATACCTCAAGTATGTAAGGGCACCCAGGGGTATGCACAGGAGTGCCTAAGCCTCAGCACCCTTACATACTCTGCAGTAATCACTGCAGAGTATGTAAGAGAGCCGAGGGGTATGCTCTACAGGGCATACCCTCGGTACCCCTACATACTCTGCAGTGATTACTGCAGAGTATGTAAGGGCACCGAGGGGTATGCCCTGTAAGTGCATTTGGTATTTGGCAGAGCTATTTCTTAGCGCAAAATACATCCACACATCCATTTTTGGAAGCCAGGGTCATTTGCAAAATGGCCACTACGACCTGCTGCCGAATTCTGCGGAATCTCGCTGAACGTTAATGTATTTCAGCGAATGACAATCCGCCAATTTCCCCCACCCTTAATTATTTCCCCTTACTAGGTATCCCTTTGGGGGTTCCTTATGGTTCTATTTAATTGTTTAATCAGGGACGTAATAATCATGCTGATGGTCATGTTTATGGACCTTTTTATAGATACCCCTGACGAAGGGAATATCCCGAAATGCATTGGGTGAATTTTAAATAAAATCGTGACATGTGGAAACATCTATTCTTCCTGTTTTTTCATGAATATTTTTGAGCAGTATGGGAATGAGTAAAATAAATTGATACAAAGTGGTAAAAAGGAGAAGAAACAATGGAGTAAACAAAGTGGATAAACTGAAGATTGTATATACAGAAATTTGATTTATTGGATTCATTTGGCAACGGGTGTGGCTGTGCAACTGGTATAGGGATCAGAGGAGGTCCCTTTGTGTTCGGTTAATATTGCTAGCACAATTGGGCTGAGCGCGAATCTAGCTTGCACGCCTGTATATGTCTGAAGCAGTCAAGCATAGCAAACAAGGAGTACAATGGTGTGCATCTCACCACCTATAATGCTCATTTAATTGTGACATGTTTTACCTTGTGCTCTTGTTCAAATGGAGATTTACTAGAATTACCTCAATTTCATATTGTGTTAATTCTTGTGATAATATTTTTTTCAGGAGTGGTCTTAATCATATCCGATAATTTAGGAAGCTAGGATATTGTCCAATACATTTCACAATAATAAAAATCCTTTGTTGGGTTATGCCTTTCTTTTTATCTTTCTGGCGCCTGCAAAAAAAACCTTGTTAAGCAATTATCTACTTAACTAAATATTACACATTAAATGAAAGTAAAACATACCTGTGACAACCATAAAGAAAAGTTCAAAAAATACTTGAATTTTAACTGTTCACTTCACAGGCCAAGCAAGGTGTGATTAAATGTGCTTGGTGTTATCTGAAGCCTGCTGATACTGTGAATTCCGAGCCTAGTCGCCTACCTGAATGCGAATTTACTTAGGGGTCTGGAGTGCAGTGTGCAGGTCCTGCCCTGGTCCGGTGGATTACTGGGCATGGATACCTCACCACCAGAGCAAGACAAGTTTAGGACAGAGGACTGGCCTTGATGTGAGGTTATGTTTTCCCTTCCTTTATACTTTCTGCGGGGTGTGCAGCTCCATCCTGAAAGAAGAAGGCGGGATTGGGAGGACTACCACACTAGACTACTGTGCACAATGATGCTGCTAACTTTTGGTCATTGAGCTTGACCAGCCAGATCGGACCCCTTGTGGGTCAGAACCTCTAAGCACAGGCAGCAGCCCCGCTTGGCACCTGTGATTCATTTGAGACAGCGTCTATGCTGTGGAAGCTGAGGCTGTTATGTTTCATATAGGTACCCTAATATCGGCTCAGGTAATGAATGTACCTTTCACCCACATTCCACTGATATTACACTGCATAACGGGTTTTAGTACTGGCCTTTTACCTAGTTACGGTAATGAAGACATTTATATTGCGTACAGTTACTCAGCAAGAGTGTCCCGGCACTCAGAAAAGCCTTCCGGCAACACAACTGACACCCCTAGATACTAAGGCGGCAAGATGCTGCTAAAGGATGGGCGTTCATTGACAGAATAGCCAGGTTTTACGCACTTTCCTAAACGTGGCCAAGTCCATCACAGATCTCAGAGACATAGGGAGCGTGTTCCAAGCCTGTGCTCCTAAGAACCTGAAAGAGATACCGCCCAACCGTTAACGGAATATTCTCGGGACAGAAGCCAGGTTCAGGGAGGAGGATCTCAGGGCTCTGGGTGGTGCATATTGGGTATCTCTCCTGCTGAGGTAGCCTGTGCCGCTAGCATGAAAAGCCTTTGAAGAATAACACCAAGGCCTTGAACCTGATCCTCTTTTTTACCGGAAGCCAGTGAAGAGGTGTTAGATGTGTGGACATATGGATCCTTGGCTTCAGCATGAGAATAGCTCTGGCCGCTGTGTTTTGAGCCACCTGCAGGCGCCTAAGCAGGTATTCAGGGAGGCCCAGATAAAGGACATTGACATAGGCCAATCTGGAAGTAACCAATGGATGGACCATGGTCTTCCTACAGTCCAAGGGCAGGAGTGGGAGAAATGTCCTCAGCATCCGTAGAAGGCCAAAGCAAGTTCCCACTACCGATTGGACTTGGGCTTTCATAGATAGAGAATTATCTATCATAATGCCCAGGTTTTTTACCATTTGCTGTGCAAAGAGCGGAGGTGACATGTCATCCGGCCACCAGTGTCTCCATTCATCCAGAGGAGGGGTGCCAAGAAAAATAATTTCTGACTTCTCATGGTCCTTAACCACACAAACACATTGGAGAAGCAGGTTTTGATCTTTTCTCCCTCAAAGCCCTTTCCCCTGTCACAGGTAAACAGGAGCTGCGTATCGTCGGGGTATGAGATGATTTTAGCACTGTACGCTTCAGCCAGTGATGCAAGAGGGGACATATACAAATTAAATAGTGTGGGGCTCAAAATGGAGCCCTGTGGGACCCTGACATAATACTAGGGATTACTGCCGCAAAGTGAGGTGTCCATACCTCCTGGCCTCTATCTTCCAAAAAGGATGAGAGCCATTTTAGAACAGATCCACCGATACAGAAAGCCTGCACACTGTCCAGGAACCTATTATGGGGACCGGTATCAAAGGCCGCTGACAGATGTAATAAGATCAGGATGGCTTTTCCTCCCATTTCGAGGCTCTCTTTGATGTGTTCAGAGACCTCTAATAATGCAAACTCAGTGCTATAGCTGGCTCTAAAGCCAGACTGACTGATGAGGTTATTCATTTCCGCATAGTCTGTGATAACCGTCTTTACATATTTCTACAGGACCTTGGAAAATGCTGGCAGAAGGGAAATGAGCCTATAATGTGCTGACATTTTGGGGTCACCGGAAGGCTTTTTAAGCAGAGGCAGGATATTGGCCTGCTTCCACATAGAAGGCATGTGGCCAGTGGCTAAAGGAGTTAAGTATTTTGTTAACCACAGGATTTACGGCCGTGGCCACAGTTGAAAACAGTTTTGCTTGGGAGCCAGACTTGAGGTCCTTGATAATAACTAGGGATACTTTAGGTTGCAACCAGGGAAACTGCAGAAGAGCAGGGTTAGCTCCAGATGTAGGTTCTAGGGTAGAAGCTAGCAAAGCTTTATGATCATGGGGGGACCCCCTGGTGAAAGATTCTTGAATAGTCACAATTTTCCCATGGAAGAAAGTTGCTAATTGGTGTGTCCATTCGGAGGAAAGCAAGAGAGCCTTGGCCTCTGGAGGTGGGGCTGTAAAGGCTTTAACAATCTTAAACAGCTCCTTGCTTTTGTTGCTAGAAGACTCAATTTTGACTGTTAAATAGTTTTTTTTGCCTCATAGACCTTAGTGTAATGGGATTTCAGCACCTGTTTCTACTCACATTTAGTAACCGGGTCAACGTTTATTCTCCATTTCCTTTCTAAAGGTTTGCAGATGCTCTTAGGAGTACATGTCTGAAGTGGGGCTAATTCGTGAGCGCTATGGCACACCCAAGATTCAAGCAAAAGAGGATAATTCTCTGGATTCCCGGAAAGTAGGGGGATGGAAGCTTCCAGTGCTTCTCCGAGTGCAGAGGGTGTGACTCGGTGGAAGGCTCTGAACATGTTTCCTTTTTTAATTAAGGGAGACTGACGATCTCCTCCCAGCTTGGGTACCCTAAAACTAATAAGATAGTGGTGAGGCCATATTAGAGGAAGGGGCACAGCCCTCTCAAATGCTTTGTTAGCAAAGATCTGATCGAGGGTGTGACCCCTGTTGTGCGTAGGGTAAAGGACAAAGGGAGCAAGGTTGAGGACTGAGAGAGATTCAGTAGGTTAAATGGCTTCTGGGTCTGTGGATATATCCATGTGAATGTTGAGATCACCCAAAATCATATAATGACTGTAACGGAGGGCTAGGGGTGCAATCACTTCATTTATAGAGATCAAAAAGGAGCTTGCTGGGCCAGGGGACCTGTAAATCAAAGCACCTGCCAGTGATTGCTGTGCTGATAGGGAGCAGTGGAAACCTAGGCGCTCTGCACCCTCCAGCTCACCCAATGGAATAGCATTACAGAACTATTTTTCTTTATAGATGATAGCTACGCCCCCTCTTTTACCAAACAGGCGGTCCAACCTGAGGACCTTATAGCTGGGGGAAATTGCTGCTGCAAGGGTGGGGTTTGAGGATTGCGTGAGTCAAGTCTCCGTAAGAAACATTAAATCAGGAAGAGATTCCTGCAGTAGATCAAAGATCTGAAATTCGTGTTTCTGCAAGGAACGTGTACTGAGCAACAAAGCCTTAAGATATTCTCTAGGGCTGACCTTGGCGCAGCCCCCAGAAATATGAACTGTTTTCAAGGTAGATAACTTATCGCCATAAATTAGACCCCAATTACAGCATGCACATTTAAAAGCAAATTCTCCCCCCAGATCAACGACGTTACCCATGCATTTCTTCGTCACACCTAGGCTGAGCAGAGTAGCGCTGTCATATTGGATGTGCTGTTCATGAACCCTGTTTAATCCGGCAGCATGGCCGGCGTCGGATACCTCCGAGATGCTGACGGGCGCAGACGGGCTTGCCTTAGGCGCGCCCGCTGAGCGCAGCGCCCCTGCTTATAACCATAAAGACTAGAGTGCTTCCAATCAGAAGTGGCGTCACTCAGGTGGCTATCGGGTGGAAGAAACCGGAAATACCAGTCCCCACCTCCCGGTACAGATTCAAATACAAGTACAAGATCAAACTCAAGCAAACAGTGAGAGCAGTGAGTACAATTAGAGATAAAGTGCAGGTTGCAGCGAAATGTCAAAAAGAGATTTAGTTTAAAAAGGTAAAACACGCATGTAGCAGCAGGGCGTGTGAGTAAGGTTTAAGCCAAGGCCACCTGTTTAGCTGCTGAGCACTAATATTCAGAAAAAAGGGGTTAAATAAACCGACAAGCATTTATTAACCTACAAATAAATGCTTGGACGTTTATTTAACATTTCTTTAGAGCTCCTTACTCTATCCCTGACTCCTCCAAGCCCCCTATGCCATCCTGTTGGCACCAGTGCGGCCCTCGGTCACACCACAGATAGTACTTTGTGGCCCATGGGCAAATGTTTGCGACTACCCATGGGCTACACTCTACAAATTGCAAGAGTATTAGTGCCAATATCGGCAACACTCACCAGCCCTCACGCAGCAACATACAGGTAACATAAATGATCAGACAAGACAACTTTTTGGTGGAGAAAATTGCTGCAGGTTTATTAGCATACCAAATATGCCAACATTGTGGGTTATCTTACAGGCGATCCAAAGGCAAGCCGCCCCTCACGGCCTACCACCTGATGGGTCAACTTGCATTGTGGCCTTAGCCAATTGGTGCTTAGCGGTTGTGGTGAGGGTATAGCCCCTCCCACTTCCGGTGAACCGTTGGTCCACCTCCTTACTCACGCCCCCCCCTTACGAGGGGCGAGGCATTCAAGCGACCCTCGGCTGTACAGGTTTCCAACCGCTCGTAGGACAGACGGGGCGCCATCGCACCTCAGGGTCCACCACAAAGACTTCCTAGGGATATTAGGCCTCAGCACTCTTTGTGCTCCTGAAGAGGGTACACCTGAGTACCTTTCAGCCTCTGGATCGCCCTGTAACTCCGCCTGCAACAGAAAAATGAAAGATTAGAAATTCCTTCCCCCCCAACCTGATTACGCCGGGTAAGCGGTAGGGAGGGAAACGGCGTCAGGGTGAGGGACAAAGAGGCAGGCAGGTGGGCTGGGGAGGTACTTATACCTCTCCCCGTTCCCCCCCCCCCCAGCCGGAAGTGACAAGCGGGACCCCGAAGGGGTCTCCGGACACTAGGCTGTCCAGTGTGCCATCTTGTGGCACTAAAGGGGCCGCCCTCTTATGAGGGTCCCCTGCGGGGACGAGTCGGTCAGCCTACATAGTGCCAATATCGGCCACACTCACCAGCCCTCACGCAGCAACATACAGGTAACATAAATAATCAGACAAGACAACTTTTTGGTGGACTAAATTGCTGTAGGTTTATTAGCATACCAAATATGCCAACATGGTGGGTTATCTCACATGCGATCCAAAGGCAAGCCGCCCCTCACGGCCTACCACCTGATGGGTCACCTTGCATCGTGGCCTTAGCCAATCGGTGCTTAGCGGTTATGGTGAGGTGATGGCCCCTCCTACTTCCAGTGAACCGTCGGCCCACCTCCTTACTCACGCCCCCCCCTATGAGGGGTGGAGCGTTCAAGCGACCCCCAGTTGTACAGGTTTCCAACCGCCCGTAGGACAGACGGGGCGCCGTCGCACCTCAGGGTCCACCGCAAAGACTTCCTGGGGATATTAGGCCTCAGCACCCTTTGTGCTCCTGAAGAGGGTACGCCTGAGTACCTTTCCGCATCTGGATCGCCCTGTGACAGCCAGGGCCGCCCACCAAGACCGGCATTCCTACTTACATCCTGCTATTTCTAGGGCCTCTTCCCCATCCAGCAAGAACAGGTCCATGCTTATACTGGACAGATGTACCCCATCGTCCTCAAAACACCCTGTGAATTTGGCGTGTAGCACCCATGTCCAATGAAGCCAAGTCCCCTGTGCTCAGTGAATTTACGCATAACGCAGATTAACCTCCTGCGCGCAGGCTCCATCGCCTCCCCCGACCGAGCTCCCTGCCACGGGAGCTGGGGGTGAATTCAGACCACTAAAGTTCACCTGTCACCAACTGGTTGCTAATTTGCACCTTGTGGTCTTCTTCTAGGGTGCTTTACTTTGCCACATTGACCAGACAATTTCACAGTTCTTTTCGATTGATCATGTTTGAAGGAATAAGTGTATGGTGCCTGTTTATTAGACACTGCACCCTTTCGTGACGTGCTAACTTACGCAGCCTACCCTGATTGCTGAACCTTCGACCGGTCACAGATGCCCGGTCCCTGCTATCCACCTGTGATCCACGCTGTAGTCCTTTCGGTGGATCCGCTGGGACCCTTCTGCACCCCTGCCAATTCTGTGTCACGCACTATGGCCCTTTAATGCCCTTGGCCGTCCCTCAAAGACACCTGACAGCCTGATGCCCCCCGCAGCTTTGGTGAGGGGTTTTGGGCCCAGCACACCTCAGTCTGTGTTTCCAACATTTATCTTCCTTAGAGGCTCCAGTTAGTGTGGTGGCTATCCCTGTCCTGGCAAGGAATGTCCATGGCCATTCCCCTCCTTGGTGACTATCCTGTCATGGGATATGAAACATTAAGCATGGGTGTCCTTGTGTACCTGCCGTGTAAGAGGGGAACAACGTGAACGAATACTTGTCCCTTCTTGAGCAGTGGGAACGCCAAAACAATCCTTCTTCAATCATTGGAGCCAAATTGTGCTCTGACCCCATGTTCCCCTCAGCTTATTGCACCGCAACCCACTAGTTAGCTGGCACTCCGCAAAATCCTGGCTCCCTGGCTATAGGGCGGGTGTTTTTGTCTGTCCTGGATGGTCTTGAGGATCCATCTATTGGTGCATGCTTGCAACCCTTAACATTATCAGATTAGGTGGACAAGACCACTGCCTGGCAGCAACCTTAGCTAAGCCTCTGCGGAAATCGCCTGCCTATGCTAGCAGACCAAGATTCATCGCTCCCCACTCCATCACCATTTTTCTTGTTTCCTGACATTGACGTTATGCCGTATATGGTGTTTAGCTTCCCTTTGCTCCAGGGGAGAGTAGCCCTGTCTGGCGGTGTGTGTATTGAAGGAGATGTGTCCTGGAAGTACCATTGATATGAGTTCAAATGTCACTACTTCGCAGTAGTAGGTGTGTTTAATAAAACTAATAACAGGTCCAACCAATCACTCGGGTATTCCTTGCTTACTTTAGGCATGTTGAATTGAGGGGATTCCGTGAAATATGTAAGCTATCTCCCTTGGCATACCATCCCTTTAACACAGGATTTACCTCTTTAGGCATGCCCCTAATTGTCTCCATCATGCGTTTAAGGCCAGTTTGAGTTCTGCTTAGGCATCATCCCTTCCAACTCACCGTGTTGAGTAAATACTCATGGTTATCTCTTGTACAAGTCGTCCCCGTTTGCCTGGCACTCGTTGGACCCAATGAAGCTTTTAAAAAGAACCCTATACAAATATAAATACATGTTGCGCAACTGGGGGCACTATTACTTCCTCACTACGTACTTCCAGGCATGTAAATACTGCAAAAAGGCATCCCCCACCTTAGTACCTGAATAACCACTAAATAAACACTGTCTAAGGTAAAAGATTACCAGTGCACCTAGCCAAGGGCCCACCACTGTGTGTGAACCCCTGTTGTTGTGTTTTAAACTGTTGTTTTTGCCTGACCACATTCAGACCCTTCAAGTAAAACCAGCCAAACCAATCGCAGGCCAGGACACAACCTACAAGGCCATTAACGTGCCCACATGTGTCCAATGAGATTAAACAAGTTAGAGGCTTTAATGTATCAGCCAGACCCAAAGTGGAGCCAGAGCTGAATGGTCTTAGTGTGGGTCAGACTGGAGGAGGTATGTGTGGCTAATGCAGGCCCAAAGATTTCATTACAAGATCGGAGGCTACCATTATGCATATCACTTTTAATGTGTCTCCAAGCAGCCGCATACATCATAAACAAGTGTTCCATATAGAATGTTAATAATAACAAAAGGCATGAGACCACAACATTCAGCCTCTTTTAAATGCGGCTCCAGGCAGATAAGTTCTTTTCATTACTTCTCTAGCTTGAAATTGACAATGTGCTTTCTTAACTTTATTTAACTTATTTTACATTTTAAGTTTACTGTAGTAACCTTATCTAACTGTGTTTCTCATATAAAGTGCCTTTCTTCTGCGCGCCTCATTCTTGGGCCTTTTACCCCCCTTTTTCACCCTCTCCCTTCATGTCATTACGACCTCCAATTTACTTAGGTCGACTTATGACCATGCGCTCGCCCATTCATGTCCCTCCTTTATTTATCCCCCATTTACCGCTTATTTAAAATATATATTTATCGTACACTAGGCGAAAGCTTTCTTTCCTACCCGCTCTCCTCGCCTTTCCCGCCCACACGCTCATGCTCTCCCGGACCGGGCTGAAGAATTAATCCCCATATTTTCGCACGACGCTTGTGTGCGATGAACCTTTGAGGAATGAACCTTGGCAACGCACCGCTAACGTCGTCGCGTTGCCAAGGAACATTCCTCGATACTTTATCCATCTCAACTCGGCCTATAAGGCCTTCCTATTCACGCGCTGCCCGTCTCCTGGCAACCAGGGTGTCAACAGCCTCCGGTGATCGCGCTCAAGTGCATTTACGATCACCGGAGGAGAGGAGACGATCAGCTAGCTGTTACCCATACGCATCTTAGCCATTAATTCTTAGCCATTAATACTATAAAAAAAAGGAGAAATATAATTATTAATAAACCCTTATCCCCCTACTATATTATATTTAAAAAAAGGAAAAAAGGGGAAATATAATTATTAATAAACCATTATCCCCTACTATATTATATTTTAAAAATTAAAAAAACAGAGAGAGAACATTTTATTTCATTTTATCTTTCTAATCCCCCCTTATCATGTCCGACCTTGATTCAGACGAAGCAGAGGCTAGCGTGCCTACCCCCAACCTAAATAATGAGGCATTTAAAAACATCATCCACGAGGAATTGAGATCCTGCATGTTGGAGACTCTCTCTAAAGTGATTACATCCAAAAGATCCTTCCTATGTGAAGAGGATGATAATACTCTAGATCAACATACTCTCCCTAACGAAGATCGCACTCATACAAGGGGAAAATGACTTTTAAAAAGTAAGAATTTAGATTTTATCCCCAAGAACACTGGAGTCCCTAGTACCTCTACCTTCATGGGAGGTCACCGCACCTCAATTACCTTGGGTGTCCCTAGCAGCACAACGCATAAAGGTGTCCCTAGTGGCACAACGCATAAAGGTGTCCTCAGCGGCACAAAATATCCGGGTGTCCCCTTCGGCACAAAATATCGAAGTGCTCAAAATGACGACCTTGATGAAAACGATGATGATTTTGATATTGACGATGCCTCTGATTATCCCGATGAATATGTCTTAGATCTAGATGAAGACGATCATGAGTTCAACTCACTCGATGAAGATCTCCCTCACTCTTCTAAGGATACCATTCTAGACCCCCTAGGCCAAGAAATGTTCTCTCCTCTTAATATTAAACACCCCAGGAGCTCAGAATGGATCCCTCAGAACCACGTGAGCATATTTATAAACAAATGGCTAAGGAACCCACTAGACAGGGATGCTCGGAACCTATTAAGAGCCGAATGCTCCCGACTCTCCATCGGGGATAAAGATTGCCAAACTCCAAATCTTGATCCAGAACTCATCAAGTACCTCTTTAAGCTCAGAAGAGACCCGAGAAAAGGAATGGAGAGACCCCTTAAAGGTTGTTAAGATAGAGTCCTAGACATTCTAGGCCCCCTTGCAAGAATTATCGATATAACCAAAGAAAGCCACATTAATGGCACTCTGCTTAATACTGAACTAATTAGAGGTCTTAGCCAAAGAGCTCTCGTTCTATTACGTAATGCTAACGCCAGCCTCAGCTCAGAGAGGAGAAGAGTAGTCCTCCCAAAAATTAGCCCAAAATTTAGCGACTTAGGCGACAAAGAACCCTCCATCAACCCCAAGGGCTTGCTCTTTGGCGAAGACTTGATTAACCCCTTCGCTGCCAGGCCTTTTCCCCCTCCTGTGCCACGCCTTTTTTGGCTATTTGGGGTAGTGCGCGCTGAGGCCCCTGTAACTTTTTGACCACATAAGGTATCCACGCCAAATTTGCGTCCTTTTCTTCCAACATCATGGGGATTCTGAGGGTACTCAGGGTTTGTGGATTCCCCTGGAGGGGTCACAGAAATGAGCCAAAATACAGCAAAATTTAGTTTTTTGGGGGGAAAATGGGAAAAACGGGCTGCAAATTAAAGCATCTGGGTTTTTCCCTGCAAGTGTTATCAAAAAAGGGTTTGTGGGGCTGACATCACCATTTTCCCAGCTTTTAGGGGATATCAGACTTTTGTCAGAAACCCAACATTTTTTACACAGTTTTGGCATTTTTCTGGGACATAGCCTATTTTTGCCATTTTTTGTGCTTTCGACCTTCTTCCAGTTAATGGTAGAAATGGGTACAAAAGCAATAATGGATCCTGGAAAGCTATACATTTTGGAGAAGTAGACAAAATTCTGAATTCAGCAAGGGGTCATTTGTGTAGATCCATCAAGGTTTCTTTATAGAAACTAACAGTTCAGTTCAGTTCAAATAGCTTTATTCGATTTTAAAAACAAAAACCATAAAAGCACAATTTTAAAATATTTCAGAATAAATACATCACAGTTACAAGTGGTTAACCTTTAAATATCTGTTTTAGAATTACATAACAGGATTAATTCATTGAGGACCTAAATCTAATAATGGTTTTAAGAAACATTGACACCGAGAACATAAGGAGATCATCATCTAGCATTTTCAGTCTTAACAGTGCCACTCTACATTGTCTCAGGCCACATTCTCTCAATACAGGTATTAATATTCGCTTCCTAGGGCCTGAATAAAATTTACAAAAGAAAATACAATGGAGTGAGGATAGAATAGAAACCAGGTCACATGGGCAGGGAATTAGTTCTTTTGACCAACAGTTCAACTCCGGGAAAGTAACTAATCTAAAAAAGATGTCCAACCTGAATCGAGTCAATAGCATACGGGAATAACAACAGGGGACTTGCAGCAAGTATGGCTGAATGCCTTGATTTTGTATAAGTAAGCAGTTTGCCATAACAGAGCTCTTACATTTCTCTAATTGGGACCGTTTGTCATCCAAGTATTGTAAGCATAGTTTCTTGAGCTTCCTCCTTGACATCCCTGCCATGCTATCTGGTACATCAAAGAATTCCTGGTGACCCATGGCCGCCAAAAAATTCTTTATGTACTCAAACCAGGATATCTTTGAGGCCCCCTCAAGGCCTAAACAGTCCAGGATAATATCCCTATTCAGGCCTGTTTCATTTGAGCACCACACTTTGTGCCACAATAAAATCGGATCAACTTTGACAAGGTCCTCAATGTATCGTAGGCCTAATTCTTGATGACAAACAAAGGTAAAGATGGACCCTGGAACTGCCAGGAGATAGCGAAGAAAAGCATTCTCACAGAGCTGTAAACTGTGATTTTTCGCTATCCCCCAAAACCCTGCGCCATATAACGCCGTAGACACACATTTAGATTTATAGATATCCAGTAGGGCAGATACTGGACGTCCTCCCACCTTATTGGCAAAATTTTTAACTGCCCCAATTGCTCGTGTAAATGCCAATTTTCTTGATTCTCCTGCTACGGACCACAAACCGCTTTTTTCGAAATTGATACCTAGGTAAGAAAAAATAATTACCGTGTCAATTTTCGAATTAAATAAAACGGTTTTACAGGTGATATTCTTCTTTTTGGAGCAGCACATATTAAAGGTCTTACTTATGTTGATCTTTAGTCCCCTAATGCCCATATAGTCTGAACATTTTTTTAGTGATCTCTGCAGTCCCACTTGGGTCCGAGCCATGATCACTGCATCGTCTGCATATAGAAGGATGGGGATAAAGGAGTTTCCTATTTTGGGATAATCTTGCTTGTCTTCCAAGAGGTGAGAGGCTACCGAATTAATATATAAATTAAACAAGAATGGAGCTAGTATGCAGCCTTGTCTCACACCCTTCCCTATAGCAAATTTGGAAGTACATTCCCCCTTTTCCCCAAAACGAACCCGAGCACCTGCCCCTTGATACAGTTCCCGGATAAAGATTAAAAGGTTTGGGTCTATCCCCATATCCTGCAGTATAGACCAAAGTTTATTATGGTTGAGGCAATCAAAAGCCGAGCTTAGATCTACAAAAGTTAGAAATAAGCTTTCATTTTTAGCCTCAACATATTTGGCAACTAAAAGAGCTAAGTTCAAGCCTTGCTCTATTGTTCCCAGGCCTTCCCTAAAACCATATTGAAACTTTGAGAGAGTACCGTTATCTTCAGCCCATACTTGTAATTTATTAAGTAAGACTCTCCCGGCGATCTTCATAAGTGAGTCCAGTAAAGAAATCGGTCTATAACACTTGGGCTCATTTCGGTCGCCTTTTTTAAAAATCGGAACCACAATTGCTTCCTGCCAAGTAAGAGGAAATCCTACTTTGGTAAAGCTATTTAGAACATTTGTTAAAAGGGGAGCCCACAAGGCAGTGTTAGCCTTGAAGATATCCTCAATACGTTTTGGGCCCTTGCCTGTCGTGGGTACTTGGGCCTCCCACACGAGTGAGGCACCGTTTTTATCAGGAGACCTGGGGGAGCGCTGGGTGGCAGGAAATTTGTGTCAGCCCGCTGATGCCACAACTTTCCCACACAAAAATGTGTGAAAAAGGTGAATTTTTTGCCTAACTTTGAGGTTTGCAGGGCATACTGGGTAAGGAAACGTTGGGGGATCCACGCAAGCCATACCTCCCTGGAATCCCCCGGGTGTCTAGTTTTCAGAAATGTGTGGGTTTGGTAGGGTCCCCTAGGTGGCCGCCGAGCACCGGGCCAAAAACCCAGTTGACCCCCCTTGCAAAACCAGGTCGTTTTGAGGTAGGCAATTTTCATGTCGCCTCAATACGTTTTGGGCCCTTGCCTGTCGCGGGTACTTGGGCCTCCCACACGAGTGAGGCACCGTTTTTATCAGGAGACCCGGGGGAACGCTGGGTGGTAGGAAACTTGTGTCAGCCCGGTGATGCCACAACTTTCCCACACAAAAATGTGTGAAAATGGTGATTTTTACAGCTAAATTTGAGGTTTGCAGGGCATTCTGGGTAAGGAAACGTTGGGGGATCCACGCAAGCCATACCTCCTTGGAATCCCCTGGGTGTCTAGTTTACAGAAATGTGTGGGTTTGGTAGGTTTCCCTAGGTGGCCGCCAAGCCCGGGGCCAAAAACTCATAGGACCCCCTTTGCAAAACCAGGTTGTTTTGTGATAGGTCATTTTGATGTCTCCTCAATAGGTTTTGGGCCCTTGCCTGACGCGGGCACTAGGCCTACCCACGCAAGTGAGGTACCATTTTTCTCTGAAGACTTTGGGGAACGCAGGGTGGGTGGAATTTTGTGGACCCACGCAGATTCCAGAACTTTCCACCACAGAAATGTGAGGAAAATGTGTTATTTTGGACACATTTTTAGGTTTGCAATGGATTCTGGGTAACAGAACCTGGTGAGAGCTAGTGAAGTCACCCATCCAGGATTCCCCTCGGTGTCTAGTTTTAAAGAATGTACAGGTTTGCTAGGTTTGCCTACGTGCCAACTGCGCTAGGGCCCAAAATCCACAGGTATGCACATTGCTAAAAAAAATCCGGAGCCCAGTGGCCTTTCTGCCGCCCTGGGGGGGAATCGGGGAAGGGGGTTTCATCCTGATATGCCCCTAAAGGGGCAGAAAGACTGTGGCTATTTTTTGTGGTGGTGGGGGCACTGGTATGACCATTTTGGGCAGCCCCCACCCCATGCATAAAAAAAGCCTGCGTACTCGGTGGCGCCTAGTGGGCTTTCTGCCCCCCCAGGGGGTAGATCAGGGGCCACTGCCACCATCTGCCCTCCCGGGGGGGCAGAAAGACTGGAATTTCTCTGGGGGTGGGGTGGGGTATTGTCATGCCCATTTTAGGGAGCCCCTACCCCATCACTAATAAAACAAAAAAATCCACGGTTTCTAGTGGGCATTCTGTGCCCCCAGGGGGGGCCAGATTGGGGGCTACAGCTCCCATCTGCCTCCTGGGGGGCAGAAAGACTGTCATTTGTGTGGGGGGGAGGGTGGGGGCATTGGCATGCCCGTTTCGGGCAGCCCACACCCTAAAAACAATTGCGCCATAAAAATCCCTGGTGTTTAGTGGGCTTTCTGCCCCCCCGAGGGGCAGATTAGGGGCCAATGCACCATCTGCCCCCTGGGGGGGCAGAAAGACTGTAATAATTGGGGGGTGGGGTGGCGGCATGGGCCAGCCCATTCTGGGCAGCCCCCACCCTTATTTTTATTTTTTTACAATTCCCTGGTGTCTAGTGGTCTTTTTGCCCCCCCCCGGGGGGGCAGATTGGGGGCCAATGCCCCATCTGCCCCCCAGGGGGGACAGAAAGGCTGTAATGGTGGTGGGTGGGTGGGGGCATTGGCTTGCCCGTTTCGGGCAGCCCCCACCCTAAAAAAAAGTGAAAATAAATCCCTGGTGTATAGTGGGCTTTCTGCCCCCCCGAAGGGGCAGATTAGGGGCCAATGCCCCATCTGCCCCCGGGGGGGCAGAAAGACTGTGATAATTTGGGGGTGGGGTGGGGGCATGGGCCTGCCCGTTTTGGGCAGCCCCCACCCCTATTTTGATTGTGAAAAAAATTCCCTGGTGTCTAGTGGGCTTTTTGCCCCCCCGGGGGGGAAGATTGGGGGCTACTGCCCCCATATGCCCCCCAGGGGGGGCAAAAAGACTAAATGAGCCCAAAATAATTTGGGGGGAGCAAAGGCCCTTGCCCAAGGGCCGCTCCCCCCTCCCTGGTGTCTAGTGGGTGGATCCCTGGTTGGGGATCACCCTCCTGTGGCAATCCCCAAGCAGGGATCCACTGGTGACCATTGGAAAGGGGAGATTCCCCCCTTTCCAACAATACCTCTCCCATCTTTCTACGTGCTCAGGGGGCTGAGATAGCCCCCTGAGTACGTACAAAGTGAAACCTGGAATGAGCCTCTTGGCTCATTTCAGTTTCACTTTCACTGTAATGACGTCGGCGCGACGTGCGCGCCGATCGTCATTACAGTGAAAGGGGGGGGGCCTCGTGAGCTGGGGAAGCTCTTCCCCAGCTCCCGAGGCTATTTTGGCAGAAAGGGAATCCCTCTGGTGCCCGCACCAGAAGGATTCCCTAGGGTATGCCTCATGACGAGCTGGACTCGTCATGGGCACAGCGCGACTGTGCTCCATGACGAGTCCAGCTCGTCATGGGCATACAAGGGGTTAAAACACTAGGCAAATATGTCTCGACCTTTACGGCTTTAGATAAAGCCCACCAAAACATGAAAAGAGTCTTTAACTCAAATAACCTTTTCGGGAGGGCCGGTAGACGGGGCCAGTCTTCCAGCCGCTTCAACCGCAGGCCCTACCCTGGAGGAAGAGGATATGGCGGAAGGGGATTCATACCCTCGAACACACCTCAATTCTTTCCACAAAGAGGAAGAGGATTCTGTTCCAGAAAATTCAGATCCCGCGGTGCATCCGACGACAACAACACTCAAAGTGAGTACAATCCCTACCTCCCCTCCTCCTCCCCTTTCCCCCAAAGTAGGAGGGAGACTCAAACTTTTCTTCAACAATTGGAAATTAATAACCCAAGACCCATGGGTTTTAAATACTGTGAGAGGGTTTATGATAGACTTTACCGAAACTCCTTACCAGTCTTCTTTCCAAAGAGAAATCATTCTTACCTTAGATCAGGAAAAAATAATAGAGGAGGAAATCTCCACCATGCTTCAGAAGGGCGCTATAGTAGAAGTCCATCTAGATATGTTAAGATTTATAAGCACCCCCTTCCTTGTCAGAAAAAAAGAGAAAGGTTGGAGACCCGTCATAAATCTCAGGGATCTCAACAAATACCTCGTTTACAGACACTTCAAAATGGAGGGAATTCACCTCCTCAGAGACTTACTCCTAGAGGGAGACTGGCTCGTAAAATTAGATCTGAAGGACGCTTACTTTACCATCCCCGTGGCCAAAGTTCACCAGCCCTTCCTTCAATTCTTATGGAAAAACCATCTCTTCGGTCTCTCTTCAGCCCCTTGGTGTTTCACCAAGATAATGAGATCAATCACCTCATCCCTAAGAGAAAAAGGTATTCGTATGATACTATATCTAGACGATATCCTCATCCTTTCTCAAGACCACTCTCAAATCCTTCAAGACATGAAAACTGTGATGGACCTATTAGAAAACCTGGGGTTCATCATAAACAAAGAAAAGTCAATTCTTTCTCCTTCCAGAAAACTGGAATTCTTGGGTTTTACCGTAGATACCATGAAATGCCTCCTTCTGCTCCCACCAAAGAAAATATCAAAAATCAAGAAAGAAATAAGACACATTCTAAAACTTCTAAAGTTTTCCTTAAGGGAATTAGGCAGGTTACTAGGTCTCCTTTCCTCTTCCATACAAGCTATCTTTCCAGGTCCCTTAAATTATCGTGCCCTTCAGAGAGTAAAAGCCAGAGCCCTTCAATCGGGCCTCTGGTACGGGGACCTCATCTCACTAGACCAAGAAGCAAGACTAGAACTGAACTGGTGGTTAGACAACCTAGAGGCATGGAATGGCAAAGCAATTTCTGGATCAACTCCAGAATTTGTTTTAGAATCAGATGCCAGCCTTCATGGCTGGGGAGCTTGCTTCCAAGGCCAGAACACTGGCGGACTGTGGTCTCTGGAAGAATCCTTACATCACATACATTTCTTGGAATTGACGGCCGGCCTCTATGCCTTGATGAGTTTCAAACAATCCATTCAGGGCAGATCCATCATTCTAAAGATGGACAATATTTCCGCAGTTGCCTATATAAATCGCCTAGGTGGAAACAAATCTACAGACCTCTCGAATCTAGCCAAGAAACTTTGGATGCTCTGTTTGGAACACAAAATATCTCTAAGAGCCGAATATCTCCCAGGAAAAACAAATGTATCCGCAGATTGGAACTCAAGGTTCCTCCTAGACTACAGCGATTGGAAACTCAACGTCTCTGTATTCAATTCTCTCAACAACTTATGGGGTCCCCTGGGAATAGACCTCTTTGCCAGCAGGTTGACCTTACAAATTGAGAATTACTACAGTTGGATGCCAGACCCGGGTGCTCTGGCAGTGAATGCCTTCCTCCAACCTTGGCAAGGCACCAACGGTTATGCTTTTCCCCCCTTTTCAATAATCCAGAGGGTCCTTCAGAAAGTCAGACATCATCGATGCGCGATCGTCCTAATCACTCCTTTTTGGCCTTGTCAGGCTTGGTTTCCAACTGCCTTGGAAATGAGTTACGACCTTCCATTCCTAATTCCCTCCCTAGTGGATCTTCTTACAGACATAGACGGTCATCTTCACCCCATGTTTCAAACAGGGAAGCCGAACCTTCTTGCCTGGAGAGTGTCAGGAGATCCAATGATCTCTCAAGACTTTCATCAACAGCTTCAACTCTCCTCGGGGAGTCTTGGGCTCCCGGCACACACTACCGGTATAACATCATTTGGAAATCATGGGTTCGTTGGTGCTTGGAAAGGAATCTGGATTCCGTTGAAGCACCTATCGTTGAGATAATCAATTTTCTGGTAGAACAATTTGAACGAGGCCTTAGTTATAGATCTATCAATTGTTATAGATCTGCCATCTCCGCTGGTCATTCACTCGTTAATGGTAAGACAATTGGTAAAAATGCAATTATCTGCAGAGTTCTCAAAAGCATCAGACTCAAGAGACCCCCTAGACCTAGATATCAATCCCTCTGGGATGTCAACTTAATCATTGACCTTTTTTCAAACTGGCCTATTAATACCCTTCTAAACAATAAAAACCTTTCAATCAAACTAGCTACCTTACTTTGCTTAATTTCCTGTCGTAGAGTCTCTGATGTTAAAGCTCTTGAAATATCTAATAGATCATACAACATGTACGGAGTCAATTTTGATCTCATTAAAAGAACCAAGACTATGTCCGATTCCATCTTTTACCCTCGTTTTGATTCTTGCCCTAAACTCTGCGTGGTTGATTGTATGAAAGAATACGATTCTAGAATGAATTCTCTTTGTCCTTCAGGTGTGACTCAGTTACTCATCTCCTTTGTTAAACCTCACAAAGCTATCTCCTCTAGTTCTATTTCTAGGTGGGTTAAAATTGTTATGAACCTAGCAGGTATTAATCTTAATATTTTTAAAGCTCACTCTATCAGTAGTGCAATGGCCAGTAAGTCTTTCTGGTCTGGAAGTAAGTTGGACGATATCCTTTAGGCTGCTGACTGGTCGAATGCTAGAACATTTGCTCAACATTATTGCAAACCAATTCCTCATATGTCCGACGTAGTCTTACAAAGCTACCAACATGCATAATGACACGGAGGCTAACATTATCCCTCCCTCCTCTTTCCCATTTAATCTTTCATCTTCAGTATAACATATCTATTATTTCTGAATTGAAATGTTATATACATTTATTGACATGAAATCGGATTTATGTTTTTTCGCCTTTATGCTTGTCTTAATCACTTTGATTGCTCAAATATTTTATCCTTTATTTTATCAATATTTACTCACATGACTTTCTATTTTTTTCAGATAATCTCTCATAACTTCAGGACTTGGACTTCTTCTCCTTCTTCATCCTCGGATTCCTGCCTTCCCTGATGTTTTATCAAGATGTTTGCATCTCCTTAAGGAACTTTACTCTGTTTCCACACCTTTAAGTTTCAAGTATTTTAGATGAACTTATCCTGTTCTCGCCATTTAAAAGAGACTGAATGTTGTGGTCTCATGCCTTTTGTTATTATTAACGTTCTATATGGAACACTTGCTTTATGATGTATGCGGCTGCTTGGAGACGCATTAAAAGTGATATGAATAATGTTAGCCTCCGTGTCTTTAATGAAATCCAGATTCTCTGGTCATGTTAATAGGAGAATCACAATTTCCCGACGGCAAAGAAAGGCAGAACCTGTGCATAAGATCCCTGTTTCCTAGAGTAAAACCATACTTACTCTGCACCATTATCAAATGTGCCACAAACACCCAATGCGCTATCCGCCTGTTGCTATGCAGATGTCATCCGATTCAATGGCATAGGCAACATATCAACCCATTCTGCCTTTGTGGTCAACAAAATATCACCTGCTCGGATTTCTCCACTAATCCTATGATGCTGAACCTGGATTTGTAAGGTGCACGTGAGGTTCGGCGATCGTCCCAATACTGTATGCCATGCATCCAACTTATCAATATCATCCCACTTAGCGAGGGCACTACGAGGACTCGTAGAATGGAATAGAGGTCTAAAGCATTAGTGCCAATTTAAGGACAGAGAGGAAACCTCCTCCTCATGCAGGAACAAGCCAATGGGGCCACTTCCCCGAAAATCAGCCACAACCAATCACCCCCATAATCGTGCAATCCAGACATACACCTGTGGGGCAAACAGGTGACTCTGGTAAAGGTGAAAGAACGTGCGAATTCCCTCCTTGCAACCCGGGCATAATACTCAGTTAGAACTGCACGTTAATATAAGCAAACAGAAGGACAGCCAGACACAGCCATGCCACGTCCCAGAAGAACTCTCTACGGTTTAAAGCCCACTGGGGGAGAAGAACAGTTCCTGCCTACTTCGAAACCAGCAAAACTAAAGAGAAAGTGGACCTCTCTGGAGTGCCCCACCTTGGCTGCCTGACATGCACTTGTGCTGGGGGGGGCAGAGAAACGATGACCAACTGAGTGGTCACTCACCACACCAATTGGGTGATAGCCTGCAGACCCATCCGTCATCTGCACTGACGGGTGCTATGCCACCATGCTGGTGTCCCTCACCCAGCATATATATCCCATACCGACTATCCCAGCATGCCAAAAGGTTAGCCATTGTATTTGGATATGATATTAGAGCGATGCTCCAATATGTAATATATTTACTACAAAAGGAGCACTACACCTACAACAAGCCCATCTATTGGCTTAGTCAATGCTTCTATTTGCATCGGATAAATAAGCCACAATTATAGCACAGTTGCCTAGCCAACTAAGAGCTAGCCACCCCCATCCATAGCTGCCAAGGTTTCAGCTTGCAATGTGTGACATGTTCATCATTTCAGTGCAACTATGAGTGACAACTAAAGGACTCTGATTGACACTTTCTTGCGAACAAAATCAAACAATCAAGATGAGGGAGACATATTGATATCATTAATAACCCCCATTAGCCCAACGAGAAACTCTAAGACCACCAATGTTTAAGGCTGCCTTTGTGCACATTACCGGGCTTAGAGGCGCCTTGAGTGATGTACACATGTTACATAACCCCCGGTGCCACAAGGACCTTGTCGGCCAAGCAGCGAAATCTTCACTCAATGCAATTATTAAACGAAGCGGATTGCTCCAGCACCCGGCCCCCACAGCGCCCCCCCCCGGCGCCACCGGGACTAGCCGAAGTTTGTGCCGAGCATCCCAACTCCAAGGAAAGGCACCACAACCAACCAATCCGCTGCTCAGGTCACTAGCAAAGGCACCACTGTAAGGACCCCACCTTAACGGCCCCTACATGAACATTGAATACACCCTGTGAATAATGTAGGCTGAAAAAGACGGCCCGTCTACAGCAGCCGGTCTGCGGTGACATCAAACACCTAACCTGTGTGCTATTAATATTCAATCTTTTGCCCAAACACAGTGGTATAATCCTGTGACAACAAATGGCTATGAACAGAACGCTTTGTCGCCCTTAAGCAGAAACTAGGGCTGTTCCACCTAGCAAGGACACTGCTCCCATATAATCCGGCAGCCAAAGCGTGTCGGTGAACCCGAATATATCCTGTGACGCTGCATGTTCTGCTATATCCTGTACCTGAGAAACGCAGGTGCCCCAGTTAAATTACATCCGCATGAGGGAAAACATACAAATGACACGTGAATAGCAGTTGGCAAGTGAGCACATGTTCGTAGACAAAATGCTCCCAGTACATCCAAATAAGGGCGCTGCAGCCAATGATCCGACCGCCTAAACGTGTTTTTAACGGCACATGCCCGCCAACATACATCATGTGACGTTGCCTGTTCTGCGCCACCCGATGCCTGAGCACTGCAAGTATCCAGATAATTTAACACCCTTGTAAATGCCCTGTTGCTCTCTGGCATCCGTCGTCCCGTGCCTGTGAACAAAGGCAGCGTGTGACATCACCAAGCATTGCGCTCAAACCGTATAAAACCTACATCGGCCACGCCATTGGAGATCTGCAACTCATGCTTCAGAGGCCATAGGTATGGATTGAAATCAACCAAGCTATATTGGATTATGAAAAATCGTGAGTCCACACCCAAGCTGACTAAGCCACATACTGGAACCAATGGTCTAGGAGCACTGGTGACCACCTGCAGAAATTATTCGACGACACATACCCTTTCGGTTGGCACAAGGAGATAAGTGATTTGCGCAGTGTCACCAGTTAAGTGTTTGCTGTGCCACTAGGTGTACTTCTCCTTGTCGCCAATCCAATAAGCTTCTTAAGCCCAAGCCCCTTGTAGGCCCGACTGCCTCACTCGCTGCAGGACAGTTGTGCAACTATATGCCAAGACTCTCCTCAGGCGGCCACTTCAGTTTGCCCAACACCTAGCTCCTGCCGTGCTGCAAATCATCGTAACCTCACAACTACTAACCCTGAGCTTGTGCAAGTGTGACAATTCAGACTATACCAGGCCCCCAACACTGAGAATGGCTTGGGCAGCAGGTAATAGAATCTCAATGTCTATTGAATTGTTCGATGCCTGTTGATTTGTTCATCTCTAAAATAGACAGCGCCCTTGTGGCAGACTGTCAGGGCGCCGGTGTTGCAACTTGCGTGACGGTGCTGCTTCCTTAAGACTCCGATATTGCATCATACGGAATAAGTTGCATAATCTGAATCCCAACTAGGATGGAAAAGAGTAAGCATTTCCGTACCCTACGTAATACCACGGCATTAAGACGCAAGCAAGACTCTCATGTTTCACCTCCAAGGGAGTATTCTGCCCCACTGACCCCATGCTTCGACCCCACCTTCTGCTTCGTGGGCATCAAGGCTCTGGTGTCCCTTACACCAGATGCATTCTCTTCCACTGCCCAGCCGCACTATGGCAGGCCAGTAAGGTTGTATGTGTGGTTATTCTATTCCCACCACTGGATATCAATGAGTCACACCCCAAACTCATTTCACCCCTTGCCTCGCGACAAACAGCACCTGCAGCCCACTGCAAAAGGGTCAAAACCCTTTTGCTTGCGATCCTAAGTAAGCTGCCATATTCAAGTAGACCAAGCCAACCCAGGCACTGGTGAGAGCCTGTGCACCCGATGCAGTCCCGAGCCATTCCCTCGCAAGGGCCGCAACCCGGAGAGAAACAGAGACCTCGTAATCGGCAAGCCAAAGCCATGCCGCTGGTCTGCTACACCCAATCCCCGGGATAGGAGGCCTGTGTTCCCGTGGAGGGACCCGTGTCTACCACGTGGCAAGAGGCCGCAGAAACCACCGCCTTCAGTTGGGAGATCATATCCGCTATGTAGCCGTGGACCCTGAACCGCGCGGCTCCAAACTCGGCCTAATTTGCTCCCGCAGCCATGCGGGTAGAGTGCGCTGTGATCGCTAGGCCCCCCATAGTACTTATTATACCGTGCAGGGGCACACCTGAGCATTGACCCCTCCAAAAGCGTCCTGGCCACGCCACTGAGCAGCCGATAATGATACCTCTAACACCTGTATAAACTGGGGGCTGCAAATTGACCTGTGTGTCTACCGTGTGAGAAAACAGCAGTTTAGATAATGCCGACCGTACCTCGGTCCGCTTCTGTCGCCCACACTCATCCATAGCAATCACTTGCTCTTGGTCGAGACACCCTATAGAACAACCCGCCGCACCTACACTGGCAGGAGGTGCAATCACAAGAAATGTCTTGACTCCCAGGCCGCCCACGCCCCGGTAACTCGTGGGCCGCAGCCCCGGAGCGCCCGGACAGCGCGGTTTGCCCAGGATGAAGCATCGCACCCGGGCGCGGGACGAGCCGACCTGCCGCACCTGCGCCCCTCCCTGCTGGCTCCCTAGCGGCCCCTGCAGCATTGCAGAGGCCGCCGGGCTCCCCCGAAGGGGGAGAGAGGCTCAGGGGCCGGCGCCATAACCCACGCTGCGCTAAAGGTGGGGAGAAACCAGTTCTGGGCGCCGACGGCGACCAGAAGAGAAGAGAAGCGGCAGGTGGGAGCCCCCGTCCCCGGGCCATCGTAGTGGCGACAAACCCCCCCCACCCACCTCGTCCAATAGGGGGGGCGAAGCGAGGTACGAACCCCCCAATGGGGGTGCGTTTCACGGACGGTGGGAAACGTGGGGGGGATATAAGCAGCCGCTCTCCCAGGTAGCTCCTACCTTCGTGGAGCAGGGAGAGCGGCGCACCAGGAAGAATTTTTGGATCTTTCGATCATGGAAGAATCACTCTCCCAGGCCTGTGGGACGGCTAAGGCAGCTGAGCGACATCGATTTAAGGCCTGAGGCGAATAGCAAGACTCCCCTCGCCACCCAGGGGCAGAGGGAATCTGGATGGTGGAGGACAGCAGCGGGGGCAGTGACGTAACTCTGCATGGCCGGCCACGAGGAGCCAGTGATTGTGGCGCCGCCGAACTCCCGCGATCCGAAAAGGAGGCAGTGCCCAGCTGCCCACGGAGAACACCATGAAAAGGCGGGCGGTGACAAAGGCGAGGTTGAGGTGAGCACTGGCCTGGGTCATGCGCAGAAGGTAATGGGGGGAGCATAGTGTGCTAGTGTGATGTCGCTCCATAATGAGTTTTTGCCTTCCAGCCTGGGGTAAATAGTTTGCAATGCATAGACGCTGGCAGAACGGGGGCCATTGCTTGACAGCACACGATCGCTTGCGCAACAGAGAGATGCGATCCGCACGTTGGCCCAACATCCCGTGATAGCTGTGCAATTTCCGGAAGTAATTCCTAAAAGAAGGGAGGGAGCATCCACAGAGGCAAGGCCTCCTCGTTCTCTCTGCAATGTTGCAGAATGATTAGGAATATGTTTAAAGCATTGAATATATGGTGGTGCACCATTCTATAGTGCTTTTGCCAGGCCTCGAATGTGCTTCAAAACTCTTTACAGACGGTAAGGAAAGTAAGCGTTTTGTGCACATGGTGAACTGTGGGTGGCAATGCCAACAGTAAGCATGAGGTGTTTGGTAGTCACCGCGAGGTCAGGAGATTCCGGGCAATTCTCATGCACAGAGCTATAGGCAAATGCCAGTAGATTAATAATTTTTATCAAAGAGTTGTTGAATTACGGTTACTGATAACCTTGTTTTGAGTGTAAGGGCAACAAGGAGGAGCGTGCGCGATCTGAGAAAAATGTAAAAGACAAATTTCATGTAGGTTGGACATGAAATAGGCGTATCTAGTAGTGTTACCATGTGGCTTCAGGTACCCGAGATCCAGACCGGGTCTTTCATTTTACTACCAAATGCACTCTGGCTGGTAGACCTGGTGCTTGTTGACGTAATTGTAGTGAAACTGTCCTTCCTTGCAAACCCCCCAAGTGCGACCTTCTAGATACAATTTTTATGAGGGTTACTTGATGACTCAAGGGCAAGGGGAAATTACCTCCCCAACCTATCCTCATTGTAAAGTACTCTGTGCGAAAAACTATGCAAATAGAATATTTCTATGTAAATGGATCAAAAGTAAGTAGTGTCCCCTCGCAAGGGAGTTAGTAGCATGCATGGCGAGGGCCGTGGAAAGTCGGGGTACTTCCTGGAACAGGGCGGGCCCGGCACCAGCCTGGTGCATGATCAGGACGAGTTATGACCAGCTACAAAGGCGCACGCGCCTGCCAACATGGTCAGCCCATTAAGTTAAACCGAGTACGTTTGGTAAAATTGCTGGGGGATGTAAGTATGTGTTACAAACTGAAGTCGAAGCAGGCAGGAAGGGAATGATGTGCCTGTATTTAAAAAAAAAATTTTAAAAAAAAAAAAAAGCTTCCCTACTTTTATGAAAAGACAACCAGTGCGGGGACGGTTAATAAATGCGTCTGATGAACGTCAGTCAGGGACACTCATGCGAAACTCACTTTAAGCTCCATGAGGGCAAAGTTTTATTCATAACAATAAACATCTGTTACGTAGCGCCGAGGTATCCTGTGGGAACGTGCGCTTTACAAATACGTAACCCAGTGGGGCCAACTCTTGATGCTGGCTCTCCAAGTACGAAATAAGCCCTGTCGAGTTGGGGGTATGGTGACGTAAGATGTCCGATGTAAACAAATACCACAAAGAAATGCGCAATTACTTGGTATACTGTATATTAAAGTTGCAATTTAAAAAAAAAAAAATTAAAACTAATTATAGTGGTAATAAATAATAATAATAGTCCGAAAATACTAATGTGGATTGGGCGCGCTTACAAAGTCAAGGCAAATGATTCTTTGCCAATGCAAACATTTTACCAAGTGGAAATGAGTTACGGTAATCCAATGGAGCATGTCACAAGCAGCTACCTTAGAGTATACTGGTCCTTGAGGACATGGGCGAGAGTGCGATCTGGTGCGGCCACGCCACTTGATTGAATTGCGCGCATGACTCATGCTTAAATGTGCAGGAGGGACATGGGGAATTGCGAGTTGACAACCAAATTTACGTGTAGAAGGAAGGGAGTCCCAGGAAGCAGTGGAAACAAAAGCTGTTTCTATGCCATACACCTGTGCCGTGCGAGGAGATCCTCGTCGCGGCAGACAATACATTTGTGGTATGAGGGGGGGGCTCAAATGGAGTTGAGACCTTTCAGCAAAACTGACAGATGTACCCATGCAGCCGGTATCAGAAGCTGTGATTCAAACATAGAGCGGTGTGCCAAATGCAAATTGTATTGAGCCATAACCCCGGCATGGTGCATGGTCACATGTCACGCTCCTGACACAGGAGTCAGGAGATTGATGGAGAACTGAAGTGATTCCCCCTGTAACACAAGGACTTGGGGGTCGCGGCAAACTGCGTGAGTTCAGTGACCACCGAGTTATTACCAGCTAAGCCAGACCCCTTCCACCTCTTCTCAGTATGGAGCACACCGAGGTTAAACATAACCTCGGCTTTAGCAGTGCCGCCGGTTTAACGGCAGGAGCCACAGGTACCAGCAATGTATGGTGCAAGGTATAGTGCAGAATGCACGATTTCTCCAGTCTTCGTATCCTAACACTGCAGAAACAGGTAAACTTAGGTAGAAATAGATTCCGATAACTCACAGGAGCTCCAATCATGGCGCTACCTTTAAAGCAGGAGTCAAATGCTCCAGAGCGGCGCAATCAGGTTAATTGCCAACATGCTGCTCTGAACTTAAAGGGGCAGTTTGGCAGCAGCCATTTTCTATACAACGCAAGGCATACACAATGGCATCCAAGGCATAGGTTCTTGCTTGATAGTGTGAGGAAGCACACAGGGACAAGCAGCTGGAGAGATACCAGAGACCACAACCCACTTGTTGAAGTCCAAGTTGTTTTTCTTTTGGTGATCAATTGTATATCACATGCGCATTGAATAAACGTGCAGGAGTAAGTGGCATGCATGGCAAGATGAAGGCAGCAGGCCAACTTCCAGCTGCCAGTTGATATCTGGTGAGTCAGTGCTGGGAGCCCGTAAGGGGCAGTGGTGAAGTGGATGAGGTTACTTGGCGCTGGGTGCTGTATCAGGCCTCCATAAGCTGTAGCTGACTGTCTCCCAATTGTGTTTTTCATGTTTGGCCCACGGCGTGCTGAGACGATGCTGATGAAGCTGAATGGTGAGCAAGAGTACCGCTATATAATGGCAAGGGAGCAGAGCACACCATTGACAGCAGGCTGCATATAAAGAGCAGCAGAAGTAAAAAATTACTAGCATCACAGAGAGGGGGGATCCGCAGGAAGACGTAAGCCTCCCTCGCAGCGTGGTCAAGCCCTCACCCCTGAGGCAACTAGACTTTACAGGAAATACGCCACAACAGTGATGGAAATAGGTGGCGTCAGATCCCTGGCCAACAGGGACGAGACTCGAGGGGCAGTAGAGCGATTCATACAGTGGGCGTTCACCAACAAAAAGACAAGGTCGTGGGCACAGGCCCACTTGGCAGCCATAGCCCATTTTGCAAAAATGTATACAGGAGAGGATCCGACAGCATCCCTGTACCTCAAAGCGGCCATGATGGGGTGGAGGCGTGCTGAGGGGAAGAAAGCCGATGGCAGGCGGCCCATAGACTTTGAGAGGCTTGGCCAGCTGCTAGAAGCCCTGGTATGGTGTACAAAGGATAGTTGTGAGCTTCTCCTCTTCCAAGCTGCCTTTTCCACAGCATTCTTTGGCGCCTTTCGCATCAGCGAACTGGTGGCACCCAGGAGACAGGGGTCAGCGGGGCGATACCTTCAGGCTGGGGACATCAGACCGCCTCGGTGGAAATAGTGCTGCGTAGATCGAAAACAGACCAGGCCGGAAAGGGCGCTGTGATACATCTGCAATGCATCCGGGGGAGCAAGTCTTGCGCGGTGTGCTGCTTGCGCAGATACATGGAAGCACGCCCGGCAGGGGGAGGGGCACTTTTCAAACATCAGGACAGAAGCAACCTGAGTAGATTCCAATTTACTGCCCTGATGCGACAGGCCCTCGCCAAAGCCGGGCTGCCCCCGCGAGCATTTGCCCCTCACTCTTTCAGGATCGGCGCAGCAACAGCGGCGTCGCAGCACGGTATGCCGGAGGCTAGTATCCAGGAAGTGGGCCGGTGGCGGTCCAGGGCGTACAAAGCATACATCAGACCACAACTGCTTTAGGCCACACCGGGGAAGGGTCAGTGCCACTCACTTTGGGATGCCGCACGGCAGGGTGAGTGGCACAGCGTGGCACCTTGGGATGCCGCACGGCAGGGGCCACGAAAGAAACAAAAAAAAAAAACATGGGGAGAGCCGGTGCTCCTGAGCTGCATAATGACTGTCTGATGTGCGGATCCTTTCTTCAGCAGGAGAGCGCCCCCGGCTGGTGTGGGTAGTGGGCCATTCATTTGTGTCCAGGATGCGGACATGGTGGCAGCAGACGGGCCACAGGATGGTGGGCAAGCCCAAAGACACGTGCATCCGGTGGCTGGGCCAGCCAGGGATGAAATGGAGCCAGCTGAGGCCGACACTTGAAAACCTGCAGGCGGACGCAGCATGGCACCCAGACATCCTGATCATCCACCTCGGGGGCAACGACTTGACCCAGATGGGAAGGAAAGGTTTAGGTCAGGCCATCCAGGATGACCTCACGAGGGCATCCGCAGCCCTCGGTGGCACGACCATCATATGGTCCGAGATGATCAGCAGGAGGCAATGGATGGGTGCTGAATCGCACAAGCAGTAGAAAATGCCAGAAGGAAATTGAACATCGCTATGCACAAATTTTGCAAAATCAACGGTATGGAATCCATCAGACACGGTCTGATCCACCCTGGGCGCCAAGAGTCGTATGGCAAGGTCGGGGTCCATCTGTCAGAGGAAGAGTCGCAAGTATTTTGGTACAACCTTTGGGGCGCAATGGCTCTGGCAGGTTGCAGACAAAAAAAAAAAAAAAAAAGCCCACAATAGCGAAGGGGGGAGCCGCAAGAAGACGTGACCCTCCCTGCGGCGTGGCGGAAAAACTGTACAATGGTTGGCTAAGGAGACACACCGACAGGGCGGTGTGTAGAAGAAGGCCCTCTCACCTTGGGATGCCGCACGGCAGGGTGAGGTGGCCGGGCCAAGGAGGAGGGTAGCAAATGGAGACGGCGCTCGCGGCCCAGACTCGGCCTGTCGGCAGAGCACAAAACGTAGCGAGTTGGGGGCCTAACTCCGGGGGAGAAGCTACCCCTCCCTACACGCAAAGGGCGTGGGTGACCAACCAAATGGTGGTCCCAGTGGTAACAGGACAAAAGAGGACTACCAAGGACTAACAACAGAACTGGTTGGGGGGCATTTACGAACTGGATGTACCACAACAGGAGCTGCTAATGCAATGTGGACATGGCTTTGTGACCGAAGACATGGCAGTTCGCAAATAACCCCAATGTGACGGATAACCAGTTTGTGTGTAACCATAATAAAATCTGCGGCCAACAACGACCACAACAATTACCATCCTTGTTGGCTGAGTTTCTTGGGATGCCAGTGGGGCTGGGGGCTAGAGAATAAGTTCCACCGGTTGGGCGCAGTGCGGGGGTTATTGCAGAGGCCGCCGGGCTCCCCCGAAGGGGGAGAGAGGCTCAGGGACCGGCGCCATAACCCACGCCGCGCTAAAGGTGGGGAGAAACCAGTTCTGGGCGTCAACGGTGACCAGAAGCGGCAGGTGGGAGCCCCCGGGCCATCGTAGTGGCGACAACCCCCCCCACCTCGTCCAATGGGGGGCGAAGCGAGGTACGAACCCCCCAATGGGGGTGCGTTTCACGGACGGCGGGAAACGTGGGGGGGGATATAAGCAGCCGCTCTCCCAGGTAGCTCCTACCTTCGTGGAGCAGTGAGAGCGGCGCACCAGGAAGAATTTTCTGAACCCACCCACCCACACCTACGAAGCAGCAGTGTCGCAGTGCTGGACAGCAACACGAGCGTTGGCGGAAAAACTGTACAATGGTTGGCTAAGGAGACACACCGACAGGGCGGTGTGTAGAAGAAGGCCCTCTCACCTTGGGATGCCGCACGGCAGGGGGAGGTGGCCGGGCCAAGGAGGAGGGTAGCAAACGGAGACGGCGCTCGCGGCCCAGACTCGGCCTGTCGGCAGAGCACAAAAGGTAGCGAGTTGGGGGCCTAACTCCGGGGGAGAAGCTACCCCTCCCTACACGCAAAGGGCGTGGGTGACCAACCAAATGGTGGTCCCAGTGGTAACAGGACAAAAGAGGACTACCAAGGACTAACAAAAGAACTAGTTGGGGGGCATTTACGAACTGGATGTACCACAACAGGAGCTGCTAATGCAATGTGGACAAGGCTTTGTGACCGAAGACATGGCAGTTCGCAAATAACCCCAATGTGACGGACAACCAGTTTGTGTGTAACCATAATAAAATCTGCGGCCAACAACGACCACAACAATTACCATCCTTGTTGGCTGAGTTTCTTGGGATGCCAGTGGGGCTGGGGGCTAGAGAATAAGTTCCACCGGTTGGGCGCAGTGCGGGGGTTATGGTCCCTATAATGGCTGCCGGCGAGTGCACCAGAACTGGGCCAGGAAGCCGCAACAGTGTGCCCATGGAAACCCACTGGGACTCTGTATCTTTACCTGTTATCCCTTTACAAAGGAGCCGTGTTAGCCTACCCTGCACCGACAAAAGTGACCCCCAGTTGCTTTTTTTTTTTGTGTGCAATGTTATATGGTGCAAACTCGACCCAAAAGTATTGAGCGCTTTAAGAGCACCGTTTTATCATTACACTTTCACGCACGGCATAGTGCCAATATCGGCAACAGTTACCACAACACACATAAGTACATAAATAAAACACACGACACTGAATGTAAGTGGAGAAATATTGCTGCAGGTTTATTAGCATAAGCAATATGCAAACATGGTGGGTTATCTTACGGGCGATCCCAGGGCAGGCCAGCCCCTGTGCCGCCTGCCCGTCTGATAAGCCTAGAGTCACCATGGCAACGCCAATTGGTGTGTACCTAATGTTGGGAGGGTCCCCCCCTCCCACCTGTGGACCACCAGTCCAGTTGCTACACACGCCCCCCCGTGATTGGTGGGCGGAGCCTACAAGGCAGCCCCCGGTTGCTCAGACCCACAACCGCCTGTCGGATAGCGGGGCGCCGTCGTTCTTCCAGGGGACCCGCTAAACATCCCTGGGTATCCTGGCTTAGCACCCCATGGTGCTGCTGCATGCTGTACCCCTTGGTAAGTGCAGACCCTGGATCGCCCTGTAACTCCTCCTGCAACACAAAGCGAGAATTGTTAGAAAAACCTGGCCCCCCCATTGTCCCTCCGGACGCCGGGTAAGCGGAAGGGCGGGCAAGGCGAACGAGCGGACAAGAGGGCGAGGAGGGGGTGGAGACAGAATATGTACCCCCCCTGGCTCCTCCCCGCCGGAAGCAGCTCACCGCTGGGGTCTCCCTAGGTCCATCCCAGGGACACGACCTCCCACCCCTGTGCCTTCCTGTGGCACTAAGGCGGCCGCCCTCAAAGGGGCGGGCCGCTGCGCAACCCCCCCCCGGGCAGCCTTACATAGTGCCAATATCGGCAACAGTTACCACAACACACATAAGTACATAAATAAAACACACGACACTGAATGTAAGTGGAGAAATATTGCTGCAGGTTTATTAGCATAAGCAATATGCAAACATGGTGGGTTATCTTACGGGCGATCCCAGGGCAGGCCAGCCCCTGTGCCGCCTGCCCGTCTGATAAGCCTAGAGTCACCATGGCAACGCCAATTGGTGTGTACCTAATGTTGGGAGGGTCCCCCCCTCCCACCTGTGGACCACCAGTCCACTTGCTACACACGCCCCCCCGTGATGGGTGGGCGGAGCCTACATGGCAGCCCCCGGTTGCTCAGACCCACAACCGCCTGTCGGATAGCGGGGCGCCGTCGTTCTTCCAGGGGACCCGCTAAACATCCCTGGGTATCCTGGCTTAGCACCCCATGGTGCTGCTGCATGCTGTACCCCTTGGTAAGTGCAGACCCTGGATCGCCCTGTAACTCCTCCACAGCCTTGGGAGTGGCCACCGTCACTACCAGGGCCCCCCACCAAAGTCCCCTATTATTTGCAACCCGCAGCTGCCAGTGCTTCCCCTAGATCCAGTAAAAACAACTCCATGCCTAGATCCGAGAGGTGAACCCCATCTCCTGACAGACATCCAGTTGATTTGGCGTGCAGCAGGCCATGCCTGATGAAGCCAAAGCCTCTTTGCTCAGTGAACTTGCGCATGGCGCTGTTAACTTTTCTTCTAGACACTTCGATGGCGTCCCCTGAGCGAGCACCATGCCAAAACGCGCGTGGTGTCATCTCCGACCACCACAATTCACACGGCCCCAACAACACGCTTAACTTGCAGAAAGTATCCCTCATGTCCTCGAGCAAAGCTCTCCTTCCTAGTGATGTGAGGTCATTCCCCCCCAGGTGCACCACCAAGACGTTGGGCGGGAGCCCTCCCCCCTGGAGTCTCTGCTTCACTTTTCGTAACAGCTCGCACCAGCGCAAGCCTGGGAAACCCAACCACGTGATGTCTGTGTTGGCAAAGCCATTCTGCCACTCTCTTGCCTCCGCCCAATGTGCCAGTCTTGCAATGATTGAGTGACCAATTACCCACACCTTCATACCTAATAAAGAGAAATTGATTTTCAGTATCTGTTTATTAAACGGAAATCAGCAAACAGAGCACATCTACAGTCAAGATATACGTCAATCAGGAGCCAGAGAAAAAAAGGGGGGGGGGGGGGGGGGGGGAGGCGTGACCAGATAGTAGGTCTCGAATTAGACAGTCCAACCAACGTGTCCCACTGCCCGCCCGGCCACACCTAGGGCCGAATGTATCGCTTGAAGCAAAGCGATTGCCAGCGCCCCACATTCATTATACCTTCTGCGGGCAGTCCTGCCAGGAAAGCTGTGGTGGCCGCACCTATGCGGAAAGAATGGCTGCTGAATTTTTTGTCCCTAACCTCATGGCCGGACAGCCTTAGGCAGGCCCTGAGGATGTGGTCCACTTGGAATCTCGTGACCGGGAGGCCATCCTGATGCACCAGCAGGTAACCCGCCCCCCGCGGTCGAAGCGGCAGGTAGGTTCTGACCCACGCTACCGGGCAATACCTCTCATCCCCCAGGCTGTGTAGCACAAAAGACCTCCCCCGCCCTAGCTGGTCTGTCTTGGACTGTCTCATGACTATTTTCAGGCACCCCGGCTCCAGCTCTACGTCTTTTATATTCAAGGCCACCCCCGAGGAATCAGATTTTGAGCGAGCAACTAGTTCACCGATCCTGAAGGCCCCAAAGAAGGCTAGGGAAAAACAGGCCGAGAACAGTGTGGCTTCGTACCCCGAGAGGGTGGCCCTACCCATACAATCTAACATCCCTTGTAGCAGTGTGAAACTAATGGGGGACCTGGGATCAGGGGATCGTGGAACCAGTTTGGCCCACCCTCGCAAGGCTGCCTTGATCACAAAAGCCTTGGTGGGATCAGACTGTCCCCTCAGTTTGGCGTGGTGGCTGATGGCAGCGAGGTGACCAGCTATCCAGGAATGTGTTTTGCCCTCCCCTCTGGCCCACAGCAAGAATTGTTGCACTTTCAGCTCCAGGGCCACCTGATCCTCCTCCCATCCTCCTGTAACTGCACTGAACAGAGAGACACAGCTCCCATATCGCTGTGCAGTTCTGGGTGCTAGGGCCCGTTCTCCCAGCTCCCTCATCCGTGGTCCCACTTCAGCAGCCGCCACAAGTGCGGCGGGAAAGGAGTCCCCTCTTGACGTGCGCTCGGCCAGGCCTCCCGGAAGCGGTGCCACTGGAATCGAGACAAAGAGTCAGCGGCAACATTAGAAATCCCCTGAATGTACCCCCCCTGGCTCCTCCCCGCCGGAAGCAGCTCACCGCTGGGGTCTCCCTAGGTCCATCCCAGGGACACGACCTCCCACCCCTGTGCCTTCCTGTGGCACTAAGGCGGCCGCCCTCAAAGGGGCGGGCCGCTGCGCAACCCCCCCCCGGGCAGCCTTACAGAGTAAGTGGTTTGCCCAGAATCACCGGATGTGATCGCGACCCCAAGGCTTGAACCCTGGTTCCCGCACCAAAGTCGGCAGCGCGAACTCGACCTAAGAGTATGAGCGCTTTTATGAGCCGTTTATACATTATCCATTCAGGCACGTGCGAGTTAAGTGATTTGCCCGGAATCACCCATGCGACCGCCCTGCCGGTACCTACGGCTCCCTCGCAACAGTCATGCCCCCCCCAACCATTCGGCCCAAAAGAAATTCAAAACTGACACATTTTTTGGTCGGATTGACCCCTTTACCATGTGATGGTACCATACCCAGTGAAGCAGTGTAGAGGGAGGACTGCTCTAAACTGCGTTGTCGTGCAACAGCACATTGCCTGACCTCGAACAGCAGCCATTGACAAATAGCACCATGTATGCACAGGATAACAACAGCCAGCCGCTTCGCCGCACCCGCAGCGCGATTCTCACTGCCTGTCGACTGCCCTCTGTCACGAAGAGAGAGGCTGCCTCCAAAGGAATTTACAACCTCGGCGAAGACCCGCAACTTCAAGGGAGCTGCCGCAGCCCTCAACCCTTGCGGCGTTAACCCTGCACGGGAGCAATGGCCTGCAACGCTCGGCTTGTGTGCATGTGAACGCACCCAGTGCCACTCTCTTACCCTCACCAGGGTTCCGTGGTGCCAGGGTAGGCCGCCCCACGACGGCTCAAGAGGAGCCCTGCATATGGCACTGCCGGGATAAGGCTGCGGGGGGGAGCCAAGCGACCCTCGATGTCCCCCCCAGACAAACATCAAGCCATGCTCTACCCGTAACAGGCCCACGCGGGCCAAGGCCAAGGTGGGGGAGGGATCCCCCCGCAACTCGCCAGCGAGTCGGGTAAGCCGCATTAGACAGCATAGACCCCCCAATCCGGTCTGAAAACACTAAAATGAAATGGGGAGGGGGGGCGCTACCCTAAAGCCACTGGAGCGGTCCTGCCCTCCCAAGGTGGCCGCACGGCAATGGCCGGCTTTGCAACTTACCACAGAACAGCTCCAGGGGATCCCAACAGCGAGACGGGCAGCGGTCAAACGGCGTCAGGGTGAGGGACAAAGAGGTCGCCAGGTGGGCAGGGGAGGAACTTATACCTCTCCCTGTCCCGTCCCGTCCCCCCCCCCCCCCCCCCGGCCGGAAGTGACGAGCGGGACCCTGAAGGGGTCTCCGGACACTAGGTTGTCCAGTGTGCCGAGTCAGTCAGCCCACATTAGCATACATTTGAAGCAACAGTGAACAAGAAATGAAAGTGTACCATTAATGAGAAACAAAAATGTCTGAGACCGTTTCATAAACAGCTGCGCTGGCTGAGGGCAGAGCTCAGCATCTTTGGTTTCGAGTGTGCACTTTCTAAAGTCCTTACATTTTGACTGAGAGTTAATGCATGAACTGCGCACCGCGAGCTCGGAAGCAGTGAGCGGCGATTACCTCCCTCTGTGTCCGAGCTTTGAATAAAAATAAGCACGCGTCTCTGCTATGCGCCAGCGCAGCTGCACGTGCTACGGCCCTTGTTTAGGTTATGGCTACTGTGGCTTGTGTGGCAAAAGGTGACAGTAACAAAACAAAAAAAACTTTCATAGAAAATAAAGGCAACTGGTTTCTCTCTTTGCATTACAACAGCGTCTGCATAATGTTAGAAGGTGATTTGGCTGACACTTTTACAAGAAAATAAAGTCTACAACTCTGAAAACATGCAAAGCTTTGGTGGCGTCTATTTGATCTTTTCCGCACACGCAAAATGTGGTCATTTGAAGTATTTACCTTTCTCGGTTGAAATTAAAACATGCTCCAGGCCCATGGGACATGTTTGCTCATTAGGCATGGTAACAAGGCAGCTGGGCTGGCAGCGCTGGGGGGACAGCTGCATCTGTGATTCCTGCCGCCCAAGGGCTGGGGACAGGGCTGGTTTGTCATAAAACTACCATCCTTTGAGAGACTCTGGGAATTAAGCCAGAATTATTGTTACATTTAATAGCTGTTTCAGTTTCAGAACCTTAATTCAAACAATTTAAACACATTGGTTTTTCTTCTTCTTTTGCCCTAATGGACCTTTAAACAGTTGCTGGATGAGGAGTGCTTTTTACAAAATAATTGCATTGAAATGTATATTTAACCCTTGTATACATACCTTCTTACTTCACTGAGAATATCAACAAAATAAACTAATCTCTAAAATAATGCAAGCAGGTGTGCAGAGCTGAATATATTTGCACCACAGTGTCTCACAGTTGAAGCTGGTGGCTCATTTTTCCACAACGACCCAAATGTGCAGTCAATCCCATTTTTGTTAACTTATATTTAAATGGTATACCTCCTGATCCTATTTAACAGATGACTTCTCTTTATTAGCATATGCAAATTGATTGATATCGTCATTTACGAAGAGATGGATCTCCCTTTTCCCAGTTAAATATGTCTCATTAAAGTAAACTTTACCCATGATCCTCCTCATCTGTCATCATCACCTGCTGAACGGAGAAGCAGGCACCAGGCTCCTCAGAAGTAATGAGAAGGCAAATGTATACTGATGTGTGCTCAAGTAAACTCATTGTGTCAGTATAATATGTGTCCATACTCTGCAGTTCGTCTCTACATTATACAGGAAAGCTGTCAATCATGGGTGTTTTTATTATGAAACTGTGGTTATGCAAAGGTAGGCGTGCCTATAAAATTAGTTAATACAAAACCTAACAACCATAGTGACATACTAGACCCTCGCTGATGGAATTAGCTTTTTGTGCCATAGCTGTTGAAGTGCCAAAGTAGAAACTCTGCAAAATGAGGCAATGCTTACAGAGAATAGCAAGGAACTGATTATAAGGTCCCTGGAATTTCCCATGGGTCAATAACAGAGGTAACAGTCTAATCTGGAATTTCAAGTTCTACAGTAAAGCCACAGACCAGGTATATTTCACCTGAAAACTCCAGGAATCATATTACAGAAGTGGCCTGGGGCGTAAACGGGGGTTTCGGCCTGCTTTATGGACCCTCAGACAGTTTTGGTTTACAGAAGAGGCCGCAAACACTTGTGTGACACTTTCTGTAATACAGACTGCGCTGGCGCATATGCAGCCCAGTGCAATCATTAGAGGGTTTTCCCTAATTTGCATGGGGGCATGGCCCTATGCAAATGAGGAATCGCTTTGCTCTGTGCCTGCCCTGTATTACCAACTTGGGCGCAGAGGTAAACATGCCCTAATGAGGCGCACTGAAAGTGAACCTGTAAAAGTGGTGCACTTTTAGTACGCCTCCTACAGGCAGCACTCTTGAGGTATACAAGGGAGTTCCATGGACCCCTCAGACATCCCATTGCAGTTGGGTGCAGTCACTCACTGCACCCGCCTGTAAGCGGATCTGTAATCCCTCTTAAAAGTGCAGGTAGGTGCTGCGCACACAGAGAAACTTGGAGCAGCTTTTAAACAGCTGCTCTGTATTTCTCTTGAATGTGTTGCACTGGGGGCAGCATGAGTTCTCAGATGCCCTGAGTGAAGCACATTCAACATAATAGGGCGCGCTATTCCTGTTTGCACCCGGCGCACCTGCTTAAAGGAGAGCCATGGCACAAGCAGGAAAAGTGTGCCCTATCTTTAATAGGGCCCCAGGAGTTACTAGTTAAACCAAGATGGGAGAGAGCTGAGAAATTACCAGAGGAATTCGACCTGGAATTACCAATTCCCTAGGAAACTCCTACTCTCTCAGCAGGAGGTGGCTTTAAATGTGCTGGCACCATGGACATATGGGGCAGTATTACCATGACTGCACCAGCGCTAATTGTCGCTGTGCACCAGAGTATGCGCCCAACGGTATTACAGAGGATCGGTCTGTAATGCGGTTGTGATGTTGATGCAGACTTTCAACACTGTTTTATGTGCGTTTGCATCTGTGTGCATATTGTATTAGCGCACAGACACAAACGCACATAAAAACAGACATACGCTGGCGCACAGCAACAATTAGTGCTTGCGCAGTCAACGGTCATACGGCCCATGAAGCTCTAAGGCACTTCTCTTTGAGCAAGCTAAGCAAACAGCAAATGCATGGCCACTCCATTCTTCACCTTACAATGTGAACACTGACGTTTGTTCCATACAACAAGTCCATGTGATGGTATGAATAGAAGCTCAAAAAAGCACAGAAATGTGCTAATTATAGGTAGCTGACATAAGTAAAACTTACACAGCCTTAGATTCCAAACATCAACAATGATGTAATATGTTAGGCCATAACCAGTGCACCAAAGAGAAGCACGTTATACGTATGTCAGTTACCTGACTGGTAAAATTTTGTGCATTTTAGGATTTAAAGCTGTAATTGATTTTTCAGCAAATTTCTAATTTATGTTTTAGCATAGGTTAAAATTGTACTACCGTTTTCATGTATAACTCCACTTTAACCTTTTTCTCAGGGGATTTCTATGTTTTTTTTAACGTAAAGTAATATCTTGTTATGATGCATCTGCAGTCAACCACCTGATGTGAACTGCGTTTGGCCTGAGGTCAGGCCCTGCTGCCAACCCTAAGCATAAAGACCCAAACTAACATGAACAGAGCTCACTATTTGGGTATCTGATTTATCACTGCATCACACCCATGGCCATCAGTGTCCTTGCCATTTCCATTTTCTGCCTTACCAGTTATATGCCAGTCTCATGATTTGTGACAGAGTGTCTATGTGTGTGCCTTCATGTCTTGACCGCTCGGTTTTTGGCAGTCTATTTCCATCTTATGCTTCTTGTGGACTGTCTCATTCTCCTGTCTGACCTCTCGGACACTGCCACTCCTGGGAGGTGGAGAGGGCCTCCAGGTCTCTGGATGGAAGTGGAAGTCCCAACAGCTCCCTACCCTTCTCCAGGGATTTGATTGCTTTTGTTTTCCCCTCCAGTTGACACACTAAAGCAAAAGGGTAAGCCCATCTTTGTTTGATTTGCCTGTTCTGAACCTCGATCATTATCTCTGTTAGGGCTTTCTGTCTCTGCAAGATTGCATGGGATATACCTTGGAACATTTGAATGATGCACTCTTTTCATTCAATGGTGTCCAATTAGCAGGTGGTTTTCAAGATTCTTGTATTTCACGTTCAATGATACTATCTTGGCCAACAGGTCTCTAGATTGTAAGCCCAGGCATGGGAGGGGAGGCCACACCCTGTACACTCTAGCAATGCCAATATCAGCCGGTGCTTAAAAGCCCACAATAGAAGAGAGAGTTTTGTATAGAGGCCAGCTTGGTTTGAGCCTGCCATGTGTTCACTAGCATTCCGAATTCTGATAGTGTCCCATAGGACCTGTCTTCAAGGTCTTCACACTTCATTCTGATGTCTTCCATCTCATAAACAATTTCACAAATTGTCATTTGGTTGTAGCTAAAGATGTTTTGTAGTTGGCAGATAGAATCCTGGTTGACTCCCATTCGTGTACCAATCACATGGACGTCCCTCATAAGATCTGACAGTGATTTGTGGATTACTCTTTTGACGGCTTGTATCTGTCCATACAAAGTCTTGGTGAGCGTTTCTCGCAAATCAGCTAAGCGCGATATGAAATACTGTTTCAACAGGGATTGTTCGTCTTACCTTTTTGATGGTGCTGCCTTGTTTGGGTCTTCTTGAGCAGGGAAGTAGTGGGTCTGTTGTTGGGATTTTGCAAGATGCCCACTTGTTTAGGATGATTTAAGGTCTTGTTGGATGTCTGTTGTTGCTGCACTCTTCATAAGTGTGTGATGCAGCCGCAAATCTATTTACGGTGTTGTACTTCAATTCCAAAGTGGTGTAGTGTCTCTGAAGTGGATCACCACCCCACCAAACACCCTTGAAGAACATGAAGTAAGCAAGCCATTGGCAGCTGAAGACACCAAGATCCTAGTGATGAAAGATAAGAGAGGTTTGAAACTGTTACTGTGGGTTGAGTGGCGTTCTGTGTGCTTGAGACAGAGTGAGGCGCTCTTGGGTTTCATGAGTCTGTTAGATTTAGATATCTTATGCAATAGGCTCAGTACCAGCACCTTCGCACAATAATTTAGAGGCATCATTTTGCTGCATTGTTTTCTTTTTTTACATTTGCAAGACCTGCAAACTGGGCAATCGGGCAATAGTTTGAAAAAATATGTAAAATTACGAAGGACAATACTTCATGCACTACCTAAAATGGCTGGGGCATTCTGTAAAAAATATAAGCATCAAATAAATGTAAGTAAGCCTTTCCAATCAGGAACCTATCTTTAATTGGAAGCATGATTTGAGTCACATCCTTCAAATAACAAATAGTATACTGGCAATGAGTTATAATTCCTAAACAAATCCAGTGCATTGACCTTTACAGATAGTGTGCCATATATTAATTCCTCATCATTCATTAAAACTTAATGTTCATATATTAATTATATCAAAAGCTTCTTGCACAATAAAATCACTGTAGCCATCCCAAGTAAAATAATACATTAAGCAAGTTGGCCACCTGTATAAACCCGAAAGAGAATCCAATACAACATTATTAGCAGTAGCTCTTAATCTCTTAATTGCTATTTATTCTTTGGGTCCAGGTCCTGGCAATACATTCCAATATCTACTTCAGGAGACCTGTGAGAATTCCTAGCTCTCTTCATTTTTCTTCCTTTAGGATAGACCAGTAAATGTAATTTTTAGAAAGTGGACTGGAAACAGGTAAGTGAAGAACTCCTTTATCGCGGCCTCCACTCTGCCACCACAGGTACGTCGAGCACAGGGCACAGCACACACAGAACTTCGCCAGTCAGGCTGCTCTTGTCAACATTCCAAGGCAGCCTCTGGCTTAACAGAAGGAATGTACCAAGAGGGTAAAAAGAGGAGGGGCGGGGAACAAAGGAGTAACCAAGGATAAGGTTTCCAAAGAGTCCCACATTAATAAACCTAGAGAAGAAAAGGGATTATAACACATCTTCCCCCCTAAAAAGCAAGGGAGAAAAATCAAGGTTAAAGTTATTGCATCACAAAGTCTTTAGGCCGTTTAGGTGAAACTATGGATATTCTGATGCAGCTCCTTTAATGAATTGTTGAGTCTCCGGGGCTAACAGAAGTCTGGGAGCTAGCTTGAGGGGTAACCTCTGGGCTTGGGCTCTTCGCTAGGCGGGCCATGCTCCAGTTCTGCCCATTCTCAAGGACCACCGTGTTGTTTTTGATCTCAACTATTCTTTTGGGATCATAGAACTTGGATTTGTGATTCCCCGCGAGTATGGGTTTTTTCACAGCCACCCAGTCTCCTACGGCCCACCTCTGAGGTTTGGCTCCATGCTTGTAATCATACTGATTTTTGTACTTGGCTTGATGAGAAGCTATTCTGGATTTAACACTGTCATAAGAGTGCACTCTCACCTCTCCCCCCGATCCAGTTGTGGAAGAATTTAGTACTGGGTTTTCTTCTTCTGAGTGACGAGAAAGGAGAGATACCTGTGATCAGGTTGGGAGTTGTGTGATATGCCCTTAGCATATCTTGTAGAGCACGTTCAACAGGTAGATGGTTGATGCAAGCTAGTTGTATGTTCTCTTTCACCATTCTGTTTACTCTTTCGACTAGACCATTGGCCCGAGGGCAGTACAGAGCAGCTTTAAGGTGGGTAAATGCTAAACCAGTCAGGAAGTTGGTTTGCAAAAGTATCTCGCAGAAAATTGATCAGGGATTCTGTTGTAATTTGTTTCACCATTTTGATGACGACCCAGTGTGAGTGATAGTCAGTCAGAACAAATGCAAATGTTTTGATGGCACCTCTTTTATTGATTGGGCCGATGATGTCCAGAGCCAGTTTTCCCACGGTTTGTCCAGGATGGAAACCGGGGAAAGAGATGACTTCTGGGTGTGTTTTTTTTGTCACTATTGGCACAAATAGTGCAGTCCATGTTAGGAAACCAATAATGTTCCCTAAGTCTGGTTTTTGTAAGACTTCTCCCTAGGTGGCCCTAGTGCACAAGGTCTATTATTTTTTCTCTCAACCCTTCGGGAGGTATGATTTTGTTGTTTCTCCAAATGTAATCATTATTTAAGTTGATTTCATGTCTGATTTGACCAAAATTTGTCTAGTTCTTGACCTATGCTGTTGTGTGCAGCTGGCCACCCTTGTACAGTGTATTCTTTAAGATGGGTTAGTGTAGCATCTTGGGTCAGGCTCTCGATCCATTCATTTTTGTTTATGGTAGAAGAGTGAACCTGTAAAATGGGAAATTCAGGAGTTTAAAAAATTTCCACCAGATCTAATGGTGTTCTTGAAAGAAAGTCAGCGGCTGTATTGAGGTTGCCTGCAACATATTCACGTCTAAAAACTAAACTTTCAAGGCCCAGCACCCATCTTGCTACTCTCGGTGTGCTGTTAGCGGTACCTTTGGAACTGAACATGTTGATGAGAGGCTTATGATCAGTGCGGACTTTATCCCCCATAAGTAGAACTTAAAATGTTTTATTACCAAGAAACAGACCAGGGATTCTCTCTCTACTACAGAGTAGTTCCTTTCTGAGTCATTGAGTGTACGAGAGGCAAAGGCTACTATGCGTTCTTTCCCTCTGATGACCTGAGAGAGAGTTGCACCTAGACCTTTTTTGCTGGCATCAGTGGTTAGAATGGTCTTCCTGGAAGGGTGGAAATTGCATAAGTGGGGGGCACTTAAGATGTTTTTTTTTATGTTATCAAAGGCTACTTGGTGTTTCTCTAGCCATTTGTATGGCTTATGGTTTTGCGTGAGTTTCCTGACATCATTAGAGAGGTCGGCAAAGTTCTTGACGTATTTGGCCATGTATTCAGCAAGACCTAGGAAGGATAAAAGCTTTTGTTTGGTGGTGGGTGCATGAGCTTTTTCAACATCATCAAGGAGGCTCAATTTGGGTTTAAATCCGTCTCTTGATATGGTGTGCCCAAGGTAATCAACTGTTCCCACCCCGATTTGGCATTTCTCTTCTTTTAGGGTAAGACCCGCCTCTTTGAATCTCTCAAGAACAGTTCTGAGAGACGAGTCGTGTTCTTCAGGTGTGGCTCCGTATATCAAGACATCGTCTTGGAAGCACATGGTTTTCGGTGCCCCTTCCAATATGTGCTGCATCATTTTTTGGAATACAGCTGTCACTAAGGCAAGCACAAACAGCATCCTGAGGAACATGAACAACCACAGCGGAGTGGTAAAGGCTGTTAATTCTCTGGAGTCAGGGTGTACTACTACCTGATGGTAGGCATTGGATAGGTCCAGAACACTAAAGCACGTCGCTTCCCCCATGGTACTTAAACCCTCGTGGATGCGTGGCAGGGGGTGTCTTTCTACGATGATGTTATCGTTCAGGTCCCTGAGGTCGATGCACAATCTAATGTCATCCCCTTGGGCTCTTTTAGCGATGACCACCGGGTCAACCCATGCTGTGCAATCCACGGATTGTATTATACCTAGTGTCTGTAACCTGGCTAATTCAAGTTTAAGGGGTTCCCACATAAGGTGAGGTGTGGGCCTTGTTTTGTGTGTAACAGGTTTAGCATTGGGTTTCAATTTTATTTTGTGTTGAAAATTCTTGAGGAGTCCTAGCTTGAAAGTGAATACCTCGGGGAACTCTTTGAGGAAGGTTTTACCCGGTGTGGACAAGTCAATGGTAAGCACTTGTTCTGGGTTGCTAGGGTCGAGTTTAATGCCTAATTCTTTTTGGTGTTGCCAACCCTGAAGATTGGACCCCTCTTCCACTGGCTTGGCAGTTCGGGCTGGACTGTTCCCATGAGGCACAGGGTCAAGACTGATTTGAATATGGCCAGGTCTAAACTGGGGTGGCATGGTGAGCAAAAAAACGATGGATTTAGGCCCAGATCTCTGTACTGGGGTAAATGTATGACATTGTTCTGCATTCTGTCCATCAACTGTTGTTTTTGCAATTGTCACCTCGAGTGGGACGGGTATGCTCAGACGTGAGTCCCGTGCTCTCCATGCCACTGGAATCAAGCTAAACTGGCTGACGAGGGGTGAAACCCCGAAACCGGTCCTAGGATGCTTGTTTCCGGTCCAGGGAGGACCTGGCTTGGCAGTTCGGGCTGGACTGTTCCCATGAGGCACAGGGTCAAGACTGATTTGCATATGGCCAGGTCTAAACTGGGGTGGCATGGTGAGCAAAAAAAGATGGATTTAGGCCCAGATCTCTATGCTGGGGTGAATGTATGACATTGTTCTGCATTCTGCCCATCAACTGTTGTTTTTGCATTTGTCACCCCGAGTGGGACGGGTATACTCAGACGTGAGTCCCGTGCTCTCCATGCCACTGGAATCAAGCTATCCTGGCTGAAGAGGGGTGACACCCCGAAACCGGTCCTAGGATGCTTGTTTCCGGTCCAGGGAGGACCTGGCTTGGCAGTTCGGGCTGGACTGTTCCCATGAGGCACAGGGTCAAGACTGATTTGCATATGGCCAGGTCTAAACTGGGGTGATATGGTGAGCAAAAAAACGATGGATTTTTGCCCAGTTTTCTGTACTGGGGTGAATGTATGACATTGTTCTGCATTCTGTCCATCAACTGTTGTTTTTGCTTCCACACCCTCTGCATGCTCCGCAAAATCTTCTGATAGATCCCCATCTCAACCAGGAAGATAGTCACCCAAGCCCTCATCTCTAGCCACCTAGACTACGGTGTCGCACTTTATGCCGGAACCACCAAATAGCTCCTGAACCGCCTCCAAACCATCTAGAAATAGACAGCCAGACTTCTACTCAACCTCCCCAGAAGATCCAACATCACCCCGCACCTCAGAGCTCTCCACTGGCTTTCAGTCCAGAAGAGCTGTCTCTTCAAGCTCATCACACACGCCTATAAAGCCTTCCACAGAACCGGACCCGCTTAAATCAACAGCCGGCCAACTTTCCACCAACCAACCATAGAGCTCAGCACCTCCACCCTCGCCTTGACCCATACCCTCCGCACCCGTTGCAGCCACTGTGGAGATCTCTCCTTCTCCTACCTCACTGATAAGTCCTGGAACGTTCTCCCCCTCCACCTTCCCACCTCCCCATCCCAAAAGGACATCAGTAAACAGCTCAAGACTTGGCTCTTTAACCACCACCTCTCTAAACAATGCCCACACTTCTACCCAGCACCTGGAGACCACCCAGAGTGAAAATGCACTCCCTACAAGACATTGTGATTGATTGATTGAGTGGCCTGGTGCTGCACTGAGTGATGGACATGAACCATCGAAGTGTTGTCTGATGTGAGGGAGAAAGTTTCAAGCAGAAAAAGGAAACTGATATGCAGTCTATATGAACTGCAATCGACTGCCCAGCCACTCAGTGTTATGCAAATAGTATTAGTATGAGGCAAGAGGGCTGCATATTGTGTTGCATTGTAATTGCATAATGTAGCACTAACCACCCCATAAAAGGTATTTTAGCACTTTAAGTTGAGCAACACACTGCTCTGGAACACAACATTATTGTTTTTTTGGAGGGGTAACTTTTTGCCTTTGGGATTTGTCTTGAAAAAACATGCCATACTTTTACTCCAATTTCTTTGTGGTAGATTAAATTAATAGGAGTTAAGTGTAATCCTTAGTGAGAGAGATTGGAATTAAGGCAAAAATGGCTTTAAATTAACAGTAGGCTGTGCTCAGCAATTGGGGGCATGCTGAGGATGTAATAGAAGAGTCATTTGAAAAAAAAAGGGGATTCGACAATTGGACGTTTTAAGTCAAAGTCAGTTTTCATGCAGGGTTTTTAGGAATATTGTGGGGGTATTGAGACTGCATGCAAAGCTGTAAAAAGAAATAACATTATTTTCATGTGTTTCAATATAATTGTAGGCCATGAGAATACCAGTACAAACACACACACCTCACACCAGTGGGTAAATAGATTTAAAATAAGCATGATTTCATTTCCCCATAGAATCCAAAGGAAGGAAAACACCAAACAGGGTTGTTGTCCCTCAAATGCTTGTGCTAGAGATGCGCCTCCCATTTCTCTCTGATAATCAAGGCGTAATTAAGGAGAACAAGTCTGTTTTAGTGAATTTGTGTAAACTAATTCTTCCAAGGACAGGTAGCACTGGGGTTATGTCTATTCTAGAGCACCCACAACATAGGCACAATGAAGTAGCTTTACCTACTATTGCTGCTAACTTGAGTGGGAATGGTACATTTTACCCCTCCTGAGCCCAAGGCTTTCCCTATGGTTGCACCAATTGAAGTGGCAATAGTAAATGTTACCCTCCTGAGCACAACACTTTCCCTACAGTTGCACTGACTGGAGTGGAAATAATAAATGTTACCCATCCTCATTCCAATGCTTTCCCTACTGTTGCACTGACTGGAGTGAGAATAGTAAATGTTATCCCTCCTCAGTCCAGCGCTTTCCCTACTGTTGCAAGAAGTATAGTGGGAATAGTAAATGCTACCACTCCTGAGTCCAGAGCTTTTCCTACTGTTGCACTGACTGGAGTGGGAATAATAAATTTTACCCCTCCTGAGTACAGTGCTTGACCTACTGTTGCACAAACTGGAGTGGGAATACAAAATGTTACCCACCCGCTGTTCAACGCTTTCCCTATTGTTGCACCAACTGGAGTGGAAATAGGAAATTTTACCCCTCCTGAGTCCAACACTTTTCCTACTCTTGCACTGGCTGGAGTTGCAATAGTATATTTTTCCCCTCCTGAGTCCAACACTTTGCTTACTGTTGCACCAACTGGAGTGGTAATAGTAAATTGTACCTCTCCAGAGTCCAACTCTTTCCTTACTGTTGCACTGACTGAAGTAGGAATAGTAACGTTTATCCCTCCTGAGTCCAGCGCTTTCCCTACTGTTGCAACAACTGGAGTGGGATTAGTAAATTTCACCCCTCTTGAGTCCAGTGCTTTCCCTACTGTTGCGCAGACTGGAGTGGGAATACTAAATTTTACCCATCCGCAGTCCAACACTTTCCCTACTGTTGCACCGACTGGAGTAGGAATAGTACAATTTTCTCCTCCTGAGTCCAACGCTTTCCCTACTGTTGCATCAACTGGAGTAGAAATAGTAAATGTTACCCCTCCTGAGTCCAACGCTTTCCATACTTTTGCACTGGCTGGAGTGGGATAGTATATTTATTATTTGAAAAATTAAACAGTTTTATTAATATTGCTTGAATACATATTATTATTATGCGTTTGAGTACTTAATTATTTATTTTCTATATTAAGAAATTAATGTAATTTTTAAGATATTTTTAGTAAAATGTATTTGGTTCTATTGTTTACTTTTGATGTATATTTAAATTGGAAACATTGTTAACGTTTTTCCAGATTATTTTTTATTTTTTATTTTTTATATGTATGCATATATATATTCACTTAAAAAACCATAGGTTTCACACAGGTTATAGTTAGGTGGACATTTCCCTCGTAAAAAAACAATGAAATTCCCCCGTTATAGTTAGTTCAGATAACTATAACTCGTGCGCCCGCAATCCACTGCTCATGACATCACATATTACATCACTCATGACATGGTCAGTGGCATCACTCATGACATCACTGATGACATCATCCTTGTGATAGAGTGGCGGTCGCGCGAGTTATAGTTATCTGAACTAACTATAATGGGGGAATTTCATTGGTTTTTTACGAGGGAAATGTCCACCTAACTATAACCTGTGTGAAACCTATGGTTTTTTAAGTGAATTTGCAAGGTTTTTTAAATGCTAATTCCTAACTATAACGTGTGTGAAACCTATGGTTTTTTAAGTGAATTTGTAACGTTTTTTTAAATGCTAAGTTATGTATTTATACATTTTTTTTCTTTCAGGGTTTTCACCGTGCGCGCACTGTGAGCGCGCTGTGGGCTACGGCCCACCATGCGCTGTGCGGGCCGTGCGCGCACCGTGCGATATTTGTTAGAAAAATCAAAATGTTTTTTTCACCCTTGGGGGTCCATCTGTGACCCCCTGACAAAGGCTAGGGGTTCAGGAACTGTCCACCTGGCCCCCTTTTCACGTTCTCCACCTTTGTTTTTCACTGCCTCAGACTGCGAGAGACAAAATGACGGCCGACACTTCCTGATTTCTACCGATTCGAATGTTTACTGACATCTAACAACCAATCAGAATTGCGCTCGCGCACGTCACCGTGCGCGCACCATGCGTGCGTATAGATATTGATATGCTTTTAAATGCTATTTTCTCAGGAAATACTGAACAGATTGACACCAAACCTGCAAAAGGCACTTCCTTGACCTTATGGCTACCTCTCTGCCAAATTTCACGTAATTCTGTTCAGCCGTTCGGGCTGTACCTTCGACTAAAGGTCCTATGGAAAAATGCATGGGGAAAACGCGTTTTGAGACCCCCCTTTTTTCTCGGCCCCCGCTTGACGAATCACCCCGAGACTTTCAGGGTAGGAGCTGAACGGAGCGCCCCATTTGTTTGGAAAATTTCGCGAGGATTCATCAATCGGCGCCAAAGTTATTCAAAATAGAATTTTGAGATTTCCTATGGAAACTCGGTCCTAACTATACCTATCTACTGGCGACTGCCAGTAGATAATATTTACATATATATACATAAATATATATACTTGTTAGTTAGTAAATTAAAAAAATGACAAATCATAATGTAAATTAAAATGAATATAATTATAGTTTAACATTATATATGTGTACACAAACATACACACATACATATATATGTGAGTGTATGTTTAAATAAGTATATAAAACACACTCAATCCTACACCCTACTTCAGGCCAAGGTAATAGCGCCAAGACAGTTTTCTTAGCGGCAAACCGAAGAGCTGTAAGGGATCCTGGATCAAGGCAAAGCAGCAGCAATGATCTTGCTTGATATCTGAGTGCCACATTTGACACGGTATCCCACTGAATCCTTGTTCAGAGAATGAAGGAGACAGGAAAAATGGAACTGCTCTCAAATGGTTAACACATTTTCTTTAGCAGAGAGGTTTTCAAGTTCAGGAGGAGTCCTTCCTCCCCTCAATCTATGCATTAAAATGTGGAGTGCCCCAGGGTTCCTTCCTGAGCCCCACCCTTTTTAATGTTTACATAAGTCCACTGGCAGAAATTGTTCAGACTTTCGGGTTTGCCCTTTTCTTGTATGCCGACGACACCTAGATTGTCATCATACGTCATACAGTCATTAATAACACCTCACAGCAGTTGAATGCTTGCCTCAAGCATGTTACGTACTGGATGTCAGACAGCCATCTAAAACTGAATGGAGATAAAACAGAGGTGCTGGTCGTAGGAAACAATCCGGCCCTCTGGAATGAACTTAATTGGCCACAAGATTTAGGACTACTCTCGGCGCCTGCTTCATCAGACAAGAGTTTAGGATTCCGAATTGATGAAAGACTCAATGGAAGTCCAGGCCAAAAGATTGGCAGCTTCTTTCCTTGGACTTCTCCACACCTAAAGGAAGTTTTTAGGTTGGCTCCCAATCCAACTGCACAGAACAGTAGTCAAAGGTATGAATAATTCACTTTTAGATTGCGGTAAATCCCTTTATCTAGACAGTCCCAAATAGTTTACCAACTGTCTAAAGATAATTAAGAATGCAGCAGCATGTACGCTTTTTAATATTCCTAAGGGCACATCAGCAGCCCCTGCCTTAGCTGCTCTTCATTGGCTGCCAATCCAGAAGAGAATACAGTTTAAGTCCTCTGCTTAGTCCACCGAGATTTCTACAAAAAAGGACCACTGCTCATTCAGCGTCTGATCACTCCCTACATGCAAAAATGAAATTTACACTCCGAGAGTCAGAATCTTATTTTCATTCCCAAGATGAAATAAGTAAGAGGTGGCGAAAGCCTCTTTTCATTTTTAGCTCCAGAGCTTTGGAATAAGCTTCTCTCTCGTATTAGGAAGGAGAAATCAGAAATTGCCTTTAGGAAGATATTGAAAACGTACCTGTTCTACGGACAAATAGATATCTCACCAGAGCGGAGGTCTTTACTAGCCTTGGGAGGCCCTTTGGGTATCCATGTGCTATAAAAAGCTGGAAAATAGAAATAGATGTATGTGTATATATATTCACTGAAAAAAACATAGGTTTCAGGCACGTTATAATTAGAAATTAGCATTTAAAAAACCTTAGAAATTCACTGAAAATATCATAGGTTTCAGGGGCGTTATAGTTAGTTGGACATTTCACTCGTACAGAACTAGTGAAATTCCCCCGTTATAGTTTGTTCAGCTAACTATAACTCACGCGCCCGCAATGTACTGCTGATGATGTCACATATTACATCACTCATGACATAGTCAGTGACATCACTCATGACATCACTGATGACCTCTCAAATGACATCACTGATGACATCACTGATTACATCATCCAGTGAATGTGTGTTTTTCTGAAAGTTAAATATGTTTTATATATGTACATCTCAAGGTCGATGGAAGAATAAATGGCTATATAAGTGTCTAAACGGATGATTTTTTTTGTAAATTTGATTGTAAAACTGACTGATTAAGTGTATCTTAGTGAATACATGGGTTAGTGAGTAATGTTTAAATATGTAAATATCTGTATCAGTCTCTCACTTTATGTATAAGTGGCGGCATGGGTTGGTGAGTAGCTACATGAGTGTCTATATGGGTTATTACTTGTTTTTTTGAGTATCAGTATAAGTGTCTTAGTGTCTGTATGGTTTGGTGGGGAGTATTACTTAGTGCATAGATGCATGAATGAGTGACTCACTGTTTGTATGTGTTGAAGACAGCATGTATGCAGGACTGAATGGGTGGATGAGTGTGTGTATGGGTGTGTTAGTGAGTGAATGACTGTCTCAATAGTGTATTTATGAGTAACTACATATGTTTTAAACTAGTATATGTGAGTATTGGTGTATGTAAGAGTGAGAGATTGGAAGAGTTCCTGTATAAATAAGTATGTGTTTCTATAAGTGATTCTTTAAGAAAGTAAGTATGTGCAAGTTTCTGTAGAAGTAAGTGTGGTGGTGTGTGTATAACTGTATATGCAAGTAAATGGATGTTTGTTACTCTGCATGTGTGACTATGTGTGTGAGTAACTCTATAGATGAGTGCCGGTGTGTAACAGGATGTATACCTGTATGAGTACATATGATGACTGAGTACATGTATGAGTGACTGTATAGGACTGTTGGTGAATGAGTGGATGTGTGTGTAGATCTTGGAATTATAAGAAATTTGCACGTCTCTGGTCCTTTGCAGATCTTTGGGACTGTAGCGTGCTGAGCAAAGAACTTTGAACTTTGGCTTGCTTTCAGACGATTTATGACAAAATTTTGCAGAGCCAATGAATTAGAGGATGAATTATAAATATAAAATATAAAAAGAAAAATAATCTGTGATGGAGCGGGTAGTGCAAAATTTTGTATACCTCCTCTATTCTTCATGAAAATACTAATTAAATAATCTATTAACTATAATATTATTAAACGAGTTTGCATGTTTATTAACCAACATTATTAATACTAAAATTACACGTGGGATTTGCATTTGCATGGCTAAAATAACTTTATGACTAAAAAAAATGTACGCATATTAACAGTAGTATATGTGGTAATTAGAATACTGCATGATATATGTTGCTTTTGTATGTTGCCCAAGAGATGGACCGAAAAGGTGAATATAATGGCTTTAAATTTTGCTATATGCTAGATAAATACAAGCACATAAGGGGATTAGTAATGGGTTAACATTAGATTTATTGTTTCTATGTATAAATTACTCTTTTGTGTTTGTTTCGCTTACGTTAGCATTTGGGCCTAAATCCAAGATGGCCACTGACACCACACGACGAAGTGGCCACTGTTCAACGAGGCGCGGAGTGAGCTGCATATGCACAAGAATTCTCCTACACCTTGTCACGACCTATGTTCACCATGTACCCGAACAAGGACAGAGTGGGACGTCTGCCAAAACCAGAGAACAATCAACCTTACAATAAACCGGAACAAGCTGACTTTTGGACTGTCTTATGACCTCACCCCTCGAACTGAACTGAAAACTTAAAACTGACATCGAACGATCTCAACCAGCCAATCATGACTGTTCTAAAATATTATATTGAATCTTCTTGACTTCATTGTATTATAAAAGAAGTAGTAGAATAGAGAGGGGTCGTTCGTTTCACTCTTACCTTAGGGTCACGTCACTCATGTTGCCTTGCTTCGTTTTGTGCGTTCTCCTGAATTCTTGAAGGTCCGGATGCTGCACGATCATCTGATGACTGCGAAATTTTCCTAAATCTACGGGCAATGATAGATGCTTGCACGTCTCTGGTCCTTTGCCGATAAGTGGGACTGTAGCGTGCTGCGCAAAGAACTTTGAGCTTTGGCTTGCTTTCGGACGATTTATGACAAAATTATGCAGAGCCAATAAATTAGAGGACTCCAAATAGCCGGATTAGGTAAATATGATGTTCTGCCATTTACTAAAAATTTGATATAAAACTTTATAAAACTTTGACGAGACAAATGCGAATTAAAATCATTATGAAATTTTAGATAAACAATTACTGATTAACGAGAATTCATTAGTTGCGAGTTTCATTTAAGAGATAGATTTTGAGGTCTTAAAATGTGTTTTAGCTGGTTCTAAATCACCATCAACCAATCCAACTAATTTGGTCCATTGACCGAAGTGGGAGGAGTGCCTTGATGTTTTAGGATTAAGGATTTGTAGGTGAAAGGGTGTTAATGTATATTTTTTAAATGACTTTTCCTTCCCTATAGGTTATAAGGTGTTTTCCCCCACATGTACGGCGCTTGAATCACTCATCCCTCCTGTGTGTGCAGACCGGTGTGGAAGTAACGTTTGAGTGTTGGTGTTATGGGCCCCACCAATGACTGTATGTGTGAATGAGTTAGAGTGACGTCGGGTCTGTGACGCAGGGAGAATATCGGTGCAGGTTGTTTCCCTGTTGCTAGGGTTTTTGCGCTGGATCAGTTTTTCTGGTAGCAGTTTGATGGTTTTTATTGTATTGGTTTGGTGATTATTGCTTGTAAATTGCTTATTGATTATTGATTGAGGATAAGAATTGGTTTATGTATTAACACTCTATGTTGGGTCGTGTCGAGTTCTGTGTTGTTTGACGGCTTCTGGGATGTAGGAAGTCGGAAGTTTGTAATGGTTCCGTAGAAGAGCAGAGGTAAGCGCTGCTCTCGGGAAAGACGGAATTGTTGTTGCCCTGTAGGTACACGGGGAAAACGTGTTACGATTGGAGTTGCATGACGCATTGTCTGGGTTCGATTTGGTAACATCGTCGTGTGTTGCCATTAGGGACATTTTCTGTATGAGAGAAGTGTATGGTAGCGAAGGTCACCTGTGAAATTTTGGTCTTAGGTACCAGGAGTCCAAAAGGCACTCTGATTACGCTTATCACTGGAAAGGTAATAGGTGTTCCCTAAGCTTGCTAGAATGATAAAGTAGAGGGAAGTGCTACTTAATTAACGTATGTCATAATTCTGTGGTGGGGCAGACTGTTCGCTGTTCTCAGGAAAGACAGAATACTGTGTGAATGAACTACATTTTCCGTATGAAAGTGCGTGAATGAAATAGCATTCAGGTTAATTGTGAAACTCTGGTTTTATTTCTCAGGAGCAGAGTGTCTCCAACTAGTTGTCTTAATTCTGGAGAAACGGTTAGCTATTGCTTGTTAGAAGGGTAAGGTAGAGGGATGTGCTACTTTATCAACGGAAGTAACGATTCCGTAGTAGGGCAGAGGTAAGCGCTGCTCTCGGGAAAGACGGAATTCTTGTAAGAAAGGTCATTAACTATACTTTGGTTAGCGAAACAGATAATGGTGGCGTTTTTATGTCGTTACTAACAGAATTTTAGTAAAAAGTGAATGTAAAAAGTTTACCGAAATTTTTTTGTAAAGGAGGGGTCAGCAGAAGCAGGAGTAGCGAGAGAAGCTGACGTCAGAAAGACCGCGCTAGGATTGACCAGTCAGTAAGAAACGTAGACGCTCCTAATTGGTGCGTTAGTGTATGCCGCGCTGAGAGTGGAGAATTGCAGGGTGACGTAGATGCTCCGGATTGGTGCATTAGTGTAAGTCGCGCTGGGATTGGAGAATTGCAGGGTGACATAGACGCTCCGGATTGGTGCGTTAGTGTAAGTTGCGCTGGGATTAGAGAATTGCAGAAGTGACGTAGACGCTCCGGATTGGTGCGTTGGTGTGAGTCACACTACGATTAGTTAAACAACAGAATAGTCGTAGGGAAAATCCAGCGATACACGGAAGACAAAATGATGTATTACGATCCACCAGAAAAAGAGAAAAAGTCCTGGTTTGGGAAAATCAAGAGTTTATTTAAAAAGGACAAACCGATTAAGACTAGAGAGGAACAGTTGGTTCCTCCACCAAAATCGCCCGCATCCTTTATGGTTGCGAAATACAGATATCATACTTGTATTTGGTTGGACAATTGGGCAAACTATACAAAAGATTATGGAGTTTTGGCATTTCCAGAACATGGTTCATTTAATTTAGCGGTTTTGAGGAATTTGTGAGAAAGAATGATGAATCTAGAACCGAGACCTAGACCAACACAGTTCGAAGCATTGACTGAATGGGAAGATGAGATGCATGACAGGGAATGACAGAGGAGTGGCGGAAGGTATAGATACATGTTTGGTAGATCACATGGACAGATGACAGAATGAGGAGATGGCGAAGTGCAAATATGACTGATGGTTTGTTTCCTGTGAGACATGCTGAAGAAGTTAGCGGAAGAAAATGTACAGAAAAGAGACATAATATAGAATTGGGAGGGTATGGAGTGAATGAATCGGAGGATGATGTTCTTGACGACATGTTTAAAAAAATCCACCCCCGTATCAACCAGATTCTGACATGTTGACACCAAGTGCCCCAATGAGAGAGACTTTGTGAAACATAAAAGTTGAATCAGTACCCCAAGAGATAGGGAGAAATAATTATTTCAGAGAAATAGAGAGAAAACAGGATGGTAAAATGAGTAATGAAAATTCGGCAGAACTAGCTTTAGAGTTAACTGAAAAGATTAGGGAATTGACTAAAAACTTAGAAGCCGTGACTGTTCCCGTAACTATAGGTCCTGTAATGCCTATTTTTGATAAATAGAAAGAAAATGAGCATTGTCTAACGGTCCCTTATAACAGTAATAGACAGATTGAGAGGCCAAGAAAAAGTTCAGACGAGAACCCATGGAGACAAACAGTAAGTACATCAGAACAGAGTACGCCTAAAAATTTGACAGCAAATCCAGGTTTAGTGGAAAGACTGATAGTGACTAAAGAATCTGTATCAGAAACTCTAAGAGACCCAGAACAAAGTAATGAGGAGAAACCAGAAGGTCCTACTTCAGAAGAATTAAGTGAATGGTTGAGGAGTTTACAGAGAAAAGACAGCAAATCCCAATCTATAGATGGGGCCAAGCTAAGGATGGTTTTGGAAGAATTAATATTAGGGACTATCCCCACAGAAAAGCAAAAAAATTATCATGAGGAAGAATTACTATTTCTATGCAAAAGCATAACATGGAGAGCAAAGAGTCTACATGAAAGACTAGAAGAAGTGGCAAATGAAATGGGTATAGACATGGAAAGAGTAAAAGCCTTACAAAAACCCTACAGAGTAGATTTTTCTGAAAAAGATATTGAAAATCTGAACACCACAGGAAGAATAACTCAGATTAAAGACATAATCATTTTGTTGAGAAAATGGGGAGATGTAGATAAATGGAAAAGTAGATGGTTTAGAAAACGAGATGAGGCTTCAGATAAAACAATTGCAGCTTTCCCCGTAAGAGAAAAAGAAAAAGTAGTGACAGAATGTCCCATGAGAGAAATTCCAGGAGGAGGATCTGTACATGTTCCTTGGACTAGGCAAGATATTTTGTCATTTGCAAATGATTTCCCTCGACTACGCGAAAAGCCAGTCGAGTGTAATAGGCAAGTGGATAGGTTTGTAAAATTATCGAAAGTTTTGTGAATTGATCTAAATAGTCTATTTGACATAATAGTACCAGCAGATCTATGGACAGAGTGTAAACTAATGATAAATTGGCCTACACAAGAATACCCTAGAGACCCAAAAACAGGAGCCCCTGACCCGGAAGTCATTAAAAAATATGAACAAGTTATTGTTTTCCTGAAAAACAAGGTACCTCCCAAAGAGACTGATTGGGTAAAAATTGACCAAACTCATCAGGAGACTAATGAGTCAGTACACGCATACTATGAGAGGTTGATCCTTGCCTTTAAGCAGTTTAGTGGTGATGAAAATTTAAGTGAGAAGTCATTTTGTATACAGATTTGTATATGGTCTACGTCCAGAAATCAGTGAAATGATTAAACAGCATACAGTGGATTGGCAAAATAAGAAAATAGATGCAGTACTAAGACATGCAAAATATTTTAGTGATGAAATTGAAGTCAAGCAGCGAAAGTTAAAAGAGAAGGCCATGTGGGCACAGGTAAAAGTGGCAGAAAGACAGGAAGCTCAGTTGATTGAACAAGCAAATAGTGCAGGACCAAAACCTAAATTTAATGCTGGAAAAGGAAAGGGACAATTCCATATAGAAGAAGTGGCCATGTCATAATTGCGGAAGAATAGGGCACCGGAAATCCGAGTGTAAATTTCCCCTGAATACTAATAATGATAATGCATCATTGAATCCGAAGGTGCAGAAAGAGGTGAGTTGTCAACCGCAGCGACAGCAGCAGGTTGTTGCCCAACAGAATCAGGTGCCAAAACCACCTTTTCAACAGAGCGTAAATTCACAGAAATACAATAATGATTTAGGATTCTACAATGAAGAACAGGTAACTAAGCTGCCGCGTGCTAGCGCTTTTTCGTAGTTTTGGCTACAATGCGATGAGAGTGAGTCAGAAGAAGGTTATTGACGGTGCCGAAGGGAGGAAGAAGAGTGCGTACTTGGCGCAACTCTAGAAGTAGACCAGACATGCCCTTTTGTGGACAGAAAGGTAAATGATGAAAATATTACATTCCTAGTAGATACTGGTGCTACTCGATCAACTGTTAGGTCAGCTGATGTTAAGAATCTTCCTCTCTCGGACGAAACAATCCAAGTGGTTGGAGTATCCAACAGAAAGATTAAAACATATCTCACAGAACCAGTAAAAGTCAATATAGGGAAATTTTCCGAAATGCACCGCTTTGTTGTGTGCGATTCAAGTCTTGTAAATTTGTTAGGGAGAGACTTTCTGTGCAAGATGAATTGCACCATATATTGTACCCCTGATGGTATAGCATTTGAGACCACTGATGAAGACGTACTGTATAAAATGACTATGGCTAATATTGAAAATGAGATTACAGAAGCCTTTGCTGTATTTAACCCTGAAGAACTACCAAAAGAATTGAAACAGACAATAAAAGCAGAAGTCTGGAATTTCACAGGAGAAGATGTAGGATTAATGAAAAATGTGGATCCCGTAAAAATAACAGTGAAAGAAGGTATAAGCTACCCAAATGTTACACAATATAAATTGACACCCGAGATAATTGAAGGAGTTACTCCTATAATTGAGAAAATGGTTAAACAAGGTATTTTGAGAGAAATAATGAGTAGTCCATGTAATTCACCAATTATGGGACTGAAAAAGCCTAATGGAAAGTTCAGAATAGTGCAAGATTTGAGAAAGATAAACAAAATTGTTGTTTCATGTTGTCCTATTGTACCAAATCCATCTGTGATTTTGTATCAGATTCCACATGATGCAGAATGGCACACAGTGATTGATCTGTGTCCTGCTTTCTTTTCCATTCCGTTGCATCATGATAGCCAGCAAATTTTTGCGTTCCGTTTTGGCGAACGTATTTTGGCATGGTGCCGAATCCCACAGGGGTATACAGAAAGCCCCTCGATATTAAATCAGATATTGAAAAAGTCCTTAAAAGACCTAGAAATGGCCAAGAATTCAGTGCTAGTTCAATATATTGACAACCTACTTGTGGCTTCAAAGACTCGAGAAGCTTGTGTAATGGACACCATAGCATTGCTAAACTATTTAGCAGATGGAGGACGTAAAGTATCCCCATCGAAATTTTGTCAGAAAAGAAGTGCAATATTTAGACCACAAAATTGAAAAAGGACTGAGGAAAATAACTATAGACAGAATCAAGATAATAAAAGGAATGAGAGCTCCAATGACGCAAAGAGAAGTTAGAATGTTTCTTGGAATGGTTGGATATTGTCGTCAGTGGATAAGTAACTTTTCCTTGATTGCAAAACCTTTGGTACGCCTGACGAGAAGTGATTTAAAAGACCCCATTGATTTAAATAGGGAAGAACTAGCAGGTTTTAAACAATTGAGAGATAGTTTGTGTGAAGCGCCAGCATTAGGAATGCCTGATTACGATAAAGAGGTTGAATTGTACTGCAGTGAGAGGAATGGATGTGCACTCTCTGTACTAATACAGAAACATGGAAAATTGAGAAGACCAATTCCATATTTTTCAGCTATGCTAGACCCTGTAGCTATAGCGCTGCCAGGTTGTTTGAAAGCAGTAGCTGCTACTTGTAAGAGTCTGGAACAGAGTGAAGGAATTGTGATGGGATATCCTGTGCGAGTGTTTGTACCTCATGATGTGGCAATCCTTTTAACAAGGAGCCGCACTCAGTTCATGACACATAGTCGGCTGACTAAATATGAGAAGGTCATATTAGGTGCAACGAATGTGAGCCTTGTGAGATGCTTGAATGTAAATCCTTCAATGTTACTGCCTGATACTGAGAATGTAGAAGTCAGAGACGAAGTGGATCATGATTGTTTGGATGTACTTGATTTCTGTACCAAGCCACGTCCTGATATAAAAGATGTGCCATTGTCAGAGAAGTGACTTTGTGATCTTTGTGGACGGGTCATGCTTGAGAAGAGACAAAGGAATTCTAAGTGCAGCATATGCAGTATGCACAGTTGCAGCAGTAATGGAAGCATCTTACCTGAAGGGAGTAAAATCAGCCCAGTTTGCTGAACTTGTAGCCTTAACTAGAGCATGCACGTTGGGAAAGAATGTGAGAGTGACTGTGATAACTGCTAGTCAGTGTGGTGTCGGTGTTGTGCATGATTTCGGTCAGATGTGGCTGCAGAGAGGATTTCTGACTTCAAGTGGAACTCCTATAAAGAATGCTTAAGTGGTTGGGAAGTTGCTTGAGGCGATAAAGCTGCCTAAGCAATTGTCAGTTGTGAAGTGTGCTGCTCACGCTCAGACGGGAGACTATGTCGCAGTTGGTAATAAGTACGCCAACGATATGGCTCAATATTGTGCTCGTAATCAGAATTTCGATCAACAGGGCGAAAGAAAGGGAAATTAATTCTTGTCCCCTACTGTTTACTAACGTTGTCAGTACCTGGGAAGAAGTGAGGCAATTGCAGGAAGAAGCAGGAGATGAGGAAATGAGACAATGGGTAAAAGCAGGATATGCACCAAGAGAAACAGATCATGTGTGGGTCTATCGAGATGGAAGACCAGTCATGCCTGATAGCATGGTGTGTGCCATGGCACGGATGTATCATGGACAAGGACACATAGGGAGAGATGCGATGATTAGGTCATTTAAGCAAACATGGTATAATGCAAAATTCAGATTTGTAGCTCAGAGCCTTTGTCAAAGATGCCTTATATGTCAGCAGTTCAATCCTGGAAGGAAAACAGTGGTAAGTCTAGGAACGATAGGTCGAAAAGGAGGGCCTTTTACCAGAATGCAGATTGATTTCATTGAAATGCCTCCCTGTAACAGGTTGAGGTATGTTTTAGTGATGGTCTGTTTGTTTTGTAGATGGGTAGAAGCATATCCCATAAGAAGAAGCGATGGAATCACAGTAGCAAAATTGCGTTTGAGGGAATTCATCCCTAGATTCGGGTTCCCAGTCACAATTGAATCAGATAGAGGAGGGGAGGAGCCTAGCACGCAACCAAGATGGCCGCGTAGGTGCGAGGCTCCCGAGGACCTCCGCGACCTCCTGCATAAATCCTGACTATATCCTGTCCTAGACGAGGGGACTGTGTTCGTGAGACCGAGCTGAGGTGCCACCCGTTTTCCGTTTCCAAATCGGACCTCGGACACCGGCGGGAGCATCGATTGAGGTTTGCGGCCTTCTCCACGCCGGCCCCCCGGATTGGAGTTGTGGGGCGATCCGGAGACAAAGTGAACAACAGCGGCGGGCGAGGCTGGGCGATTCGCGTACCCCGCACTTTCACTTTCGCTTTCGCGCCCTCCTTGCTGCCAAGCGAGGTAGGGTCGCGAGGCGGCGTGCGGTGGTGTGACTTCATCGGGGTGCCCTGCCGGCCCGCCAGCTGTGATCCGCCCTTCGGAGCTGTGGTCGCCCTCCCCCGGAGCCCGTGAACCGGTCTGTCAGCCCCTTTCAAGGAGATTGGCACGATTTGGGGACTGGAGCCATGTCCACGAAACAAGATGGCGACCGGGCAAAGGTGAAACCGACCCGCCGTGGCGCAGCCCCTCAGTCTAACAGCATGGACCGCTACACCCTCCAGAAGGGATCTCCAGAGGCGCCGCGTAGGTCCCCTGTTGGCCCGACTGATGCCCCTGCTTTGCCCGCGGATCTGACCCTCCGGGACGTCATGGGCGCCATCGCCGAGATGAAGGCCTCAGTGGACCAGCGCTTTGACACTCTGGCGCAAAAGATTGACTTGGTCCTCGTGGATGTGGGCCTGGTGAGGGCCGATCTGTCCAAGACGAATGACCGGGTCGACTCTTTGGCCCACACCACCTCGGGCCTCACAACGGACGTGGCTGCCCTCCAAAAGGAGGTGCGCCGACTGGGCCAGGCGAGCGCCCTGATGGATCGTCGACTGGAAGATTCCGAGGGTCGGGCCCGGAGGAACAATGTTCGCATTATCGGGGTGCCGGAGGGACGTGAGGAGGAGGCGGCGGATCTGTTTGTGGAGGACCTGATCCTCACCCGTCTCCAGCCCCGGGGGCTGAGTAAACTCTTCGCAGTGGAACGTGCCCACAGGGTCCCCGGAGGGAGACCTAAGATCAGAGCCCCTCCGAGGCCTCTCATTGCCCGGATCTTCAACTTTCGGGACAGAGACGCTATCCTGCAGACTTCTAGGCAACAAGGACCGGTCAGACTCGACAATATGGACGTAAACTTCTATCCTGATTTTACTCCGGCGGTCCAGAAGCAGAGACTGAGTTTTCTCGGAGTCAAACGTCGCCTACGGGACCTGAACCTCAAGTATGCGATGCTTTTTCCAGCGAAGTTGAGGGTAGAGGTGGATGGCCGCACGCACTTTTTTGATCGTCCCGAGGCGGCCGGGGACTGGCTGGACACTTTGCCCGGGGATCGGGGCCGGGGGGGTGGGGGGGGGCGCGGTTGGTGGGGAGGGCTTGCCGGATCAGGACTGAGGGACTAATAGTAGGCCTTGCTCTGGACAACATTATTGTCATCATTGACTGATTGTGTAAGGTCCCCTCCCGTGGAGGTCGTACGGGGTCTCTTGGGGGCTTTCCCTCCTCCTCTGGGGGACTAGTTAGTGTTTTTCATCTATGGGGCGACAGGCACACTGCACTTTGGGGGGGCTGTTCGGGCTCATGCAGGGGTGCAGGGAGGGGGGAGTTCTGTTGGGACGGGTGGGGTGGGGTGTTGTTCGTTTTTACCGCAAGGCAAACCCTTTACTGTATTGGTGTTTTTGAGGTGCTCTCGGGGGGACGAGTGATGGCTTCTGTATGTGATGGGGGGTAGGGACTTGACTTTGTTGTCTTGGAACGTTAATGGACTGGGGGATAGGATTAAGCGAGGTGTGGTCCTGCAGTATCTGAAACGAATTTCGCCAGATGTGGTCTTTCTGCAGGAGACACACCTTATTGGTAATTCCTTCTTTGCCATGAATCGGCGTGGCTATCGTTTGGTGGCCCACTCGGGCTTCACGTCTGGCTCGCGGGGGGTGGGCATCATGGTTAAGAACTCGCTCCCGCTGGAAATAGATGAGGTGCGCCATGATGAGAGGGGACGCTACACTGCCTTGGTGGGGAGAATGGAGGGCAAAGTGGTTGTCTTTGTTTCAGTGTATGTCCCACCGGGGCTACAGTCTACCACTTTTGCGGACCTGGGGCGCCTCCTCCTTGACCTTCCGGGGGGGCTTCTGGTGGTTGGGGGGGATTTCAATGCGGTGGTTTCTGGGACTATGGATCGTCACCCCCCTAGGGACCTCCCCCGGGCGCAGGCGTGGCTGTCCGGCCTTTTAGATACATTGGGATTGGTGGACTGCTGGCGCTTAAAACATCCCACGCAGCTGCAATACACCTTCCATTCGGGTGCCCATGGTAGCCTCTCGCGGCTTGATCATATCCTTGTCCCTGCGGCCTATGCTGGGAGGGTGGGAGAGGTGCGCCATCTGGCGCGGGGTATTTCAGATCACTCCCCGCTCCTGTTGCACTTTGGTGTCCTCCCGAGGGGGGAGGGCAGGGTAGCTCCAATCAATGCCTGGTATCTGCGCGACCCCACTATTCGCGCTGACCTGATTAAATCCTTGCAGCGGTATTTCGAGGAGAATGTGGGGTCTGTCCCTTCGGCTATCTCCCTTTGGGAGGCCTTCAAGACAGTTATTAGGGGGGAGGCCCTCTCCTTCATATCCCATGCCCGGAGGCGCGAGCAGGAGGAGGTGACCCGAGTGGAGGCCGAAATTACTGAACTAGAGGGTGATTTGGGGAGTGGGGTGACGGATGCTGCACTGCATGTTCTACACCTTAAGCAAGCGGCCTATAGGGCCCTCGTCACGGAGGCAGCCAGGGGCCTCAGTAGAGAGCAACAGGGGCGACTGTATGATGTGGGTGATAAGGCTGGTAAATTGATTGCGTGGTTGGATAAAAAGGAGAGAGCGAGTCGTGTGGTTCCGCTGATTGAGAGGATGGATGGTGTACGTGTCACCGAGCCAGAAGACATTGTCTCTTGCTTCGCGGATTATTTCCGCAAGGTGTATTCCCCGGTCTCTCCCTGCTCGGAGGCGGATTCTCATGCCCTGCTTCGAGATATCGCGCTGCCCTCCCTTTCGGTGGAGGACAGGGAGTCGTTGGATGCTGCTCCTACCTCGGACGAAATTGCCCTCGCTATACGCTCGGTTGCATCTGGCAAGGCCATGGGCCCGAACGGCATCCCTATCGAGTTGTATAAGCTGCGACCGGACGTACTGGCACCCCACCTCCGCGCGATGTTCCTTGCGGCCCACTCGCGGGGCTCCCTCCCGCCGGACCAACGTCTGGCTACAATCGTGGTGATCCACAAGGAGGGGAAACCCCGAGACCGGGTTACCTCCTATCGGCCTATCTCGCTCTTGAATGCGGAGCCCAAAATCCTTGCCAAGGTGCTTGCCAACCGGCTGGTCGGCGTGGTGGGCGATTTGGTCCACCAAGACCAGTCTGGCTTTATCCCCCATCGCAACACGGCCCTCAATCTGCGGCGCTTGCACGGGGTGCTCGCGCGTGTTCCGTTTGTGCGGGAGCCGGCCATCTTGGCGTCCTTAGACGCCACCATGGCGTTTGACACGCTCGAATGGCCATACATTTGGGCGATGCTGGCGAAATTTGGATTTGGACCGGGATTCATCAGCTGGGTCAAATTGTTGTACTCGGGCCCGTTAGCGCAGGTGGTAGTGAATGGGCGAGTCTCGGCCCCGTTCGCGCTGGGACGGGGCACGCGACAGGGTTGCCCCTTGTCGCCGCTCCTGTTTGCATTGGCCTTGGAACCCCTGGCGGAATGGCTGCGGTGGCACCCTTCCATCCGTGGTCTCCGTTGGACCCCCGAGTATGAGGACCGCGTGTCCCTCTACGCTGACGATATCCTTTTGTACCTAGCCTCCCCGCGCAAATCACTGATTGTCCTGGTTGATGTCCTGCGCTCCTTTGGCCGTAACTCAGGCCTTGTCATCAACTGGGCTAAATCATGTGTCTATGTGCTTTCCGGGGAGGCTCCCGTCCTCCCGCGGGGATGTCCGATCCAGATTGCCTCGCAGGGGTTTCGGTACCTGGGTGTCTATATCACGCTGGACCCGGCGGCCCGCTACGAGCGAAACTTGCTTCCCCCCCTCCAGCGCTTGAAGGAGGACGTCGCGCGCTGGCGGCACCTGCCGCTTTCGCCGCTCGGCCGGGCGGCATTGTTTAAGATGATGTCGTTGCCGCGCTTCCTGTACGCTCTCCAGAACACTATGGACCTAGTTCCGGCGCGCTACTTCCGTGAGGTGGAGAGTCTACAGCGCCGCCTGTTCTGGGACGGGAGGCCGCGTATAGCCCTGGCGAAGTTGACGCTCCCGTGGTATGACGGGGGGATTGCCCTCCCGGACATTAAGCGGTATTACTGGGCCTCCCAGCTAGCTGCAATTAATCACGGCCTCTATGGGCCCGCCTTGAACCCGGCATTTGAAATGGACAAGATGCTCCTGCCCGGTGGCGACTACAATCGAGCACTCTACTCTGGCGCGCCGGATCCCCGCTTGACGGGGCCCACGCGTGTCATGGTGTGGGTGTGGCACGCGGCCAATGCAGCTATGGGGTGGAAGGACCGTTTGACCCGGGCGTCGCCGTTGTATGCGCCTCAGCGGTTGGGCTCCCTGTGGACCTCGAAGGGCTTCGAGAAGTGGGACACGATTGGCATCAGTAAAGTGGGGGACCTCTGGACGAGAGGGGGATTTAAAACATTTGAGACGCTGCAGACGGAGTTTCAGCTGCAGGGCAGTGAATACTTTCGGTACTTGCAGGTCCGTCATGCGCTGGGCTCCGTCTTCCCAGACGCCGCCTCCATCCCGGAGTCTTCCCCCCTGGAGGATAGAGTGCTGGATGGCCACGTTCCGGATAGCACGATCTCCCTCATTTACAAAAAATTGATTAATGACCGCTCGGGCCTGCTGACCGGCCTCCGTGAGGCTTGGGTTGCCGACGGGCTGGAGTTGGACGACGAAGACTGGATTTCCGCGGTGGCCTCTCCGAAGGAGGTGGCCATACCGGCTCGCCTTCGCTTCGTCCAGCTTAAGATACTCCACCGGGTTTACATGACGGGGCCAAGGCTTCTGCGTATGGGTTATGCTGAGGATGGGTTGTGTAAGCGTGGGTGTGGTGCTTTGGCGACTTTTTTGCATATTTTGTGGGAATGCCCGAAGGTGGAGCGATTCTGGCGTGGTGTGCATGAGGTCCTGCGTCTGGTTACGCATGTCGCACTGTTGCCTGAAGCGAGGAGATGCTTGCTGAATGTGTGGGAACCAACTGATTACTCGGTTCCGCAGACGCGATGGGTGACTCTGGGATATATGATAGCTAAGCGTGACATCGCTCAACTGTGGGGATCCCAGCGGCCCCCGGCGGTGTCGGCCTGGAAAGAACATATGGATTGGTGCATGTTCCGAGAAAAGGTGGTGTATGTGGCGAGGGGCAAGCCTGGGGCGTGGGTGAAAATATGGGGCCCCTGGAACGCCTACCGCGGGGGTATTTGCGAGCCACCACTGCTGCCTGCTGCCTCACCGGCTCCGTCCCCCTAGTTGACCCCCTCCCCCAGCCCCGGGCACAGAGTTCCCCCAGTCCTGGACTTGTTTCCCTTCCCCCTCTTCAGATTCCTGTGGATGGTCGGGGTCCCTCATTCGAGGAGCACGTGTGGTTACCTTCGATTGCGGGTTGCCTTGCGGGTGTGTTTTTCTATGTTGTTGCGTGTGTATAAAATGAAACCGTATTGTGGGCTTAGAGTCATGTGGCCCACGTCGTTGATGTCTCCTGATTTGCTTCTCTGTAACGCCAAGTGCCCTTTTGTAAGTTTGTCAGGTGCTCCTGTCACTCTAGCGGCCGGCCGGAAGGTTGTAGGCCCATACTTGTATATACTTGAGATTGCAATAAACGGTTTCAAAAAAAAAAAAAAAAAAGAATCAGATAGAGGAAAACATTTCCATAATGAGATCATGAAATTGATTTGTGAAGCATTGAATGTACAACAGAAACTACAGTGTGCATATCGCCCAGAGGCTTCTGGTGTGGTGGAACAAATAAATGGCACCATTAAAAACCGATTGGGAAAAATGTGTTTAGCCACAGGTTTGAAATGGCCTGATGTCTTGCCTCTGGTACTCATGACTATTAGATCTATTCCAGATAGGAACACAGGTCTGAGTCCCCATGAAATTGTCATTGGAAGAGCAATGCAACATGTTTTCATACCAGTCAACAAGATGTTGCCTATAACTGATGACTTGGTGTTGGATTACTGTAAGGGGCTGGCTGACGCAGTTCATTCTGTGTTTCATCAGGTTGGATCGGATGCCACCACCCTTGAAAAGAAGCAAGCTCATGATCTGAGCCCAGGAGACTGGGTGAGAATTAAAGTACACAGAAGAGGGAACTGTCTGGTCCCACGTTGGGGAAAACCACGACAAGTGATTTTGACCACAACAACAGCTGTGAAGTGTGCTGGAATAAAGAACTGGATTCATGCTAGTCACACATTGAGAATTCCAAATCCAGTGGATAATAAGGAAGGAGAATATTTTGAAGAACCAGAGACTAGTTCTGAATCAGATGCTGAAGAAACAAGAACAAGAGACTAACCCTGAAAGGGGGGAGTCAGAACCACATTTTACCGTTGCCCCAGAAAATATTCCCTTGAGAAGGAAATTACAGATTTCTGATACCAGCTCAGACTCAGAGACTGAACAAGAACAGGTACATTGGAGAAAAGAGAAAAGCGGTGAAGAAACAATCAAAGAAATTGTTAATAAGGAAGTGCCTGATGGAAAGCTGAGAGAAATTCCACTTGAAATAATAAAAATAGATGAACAGGTGCCAGATTCAGAAAGTGAGGGAAAGATTCTTGCGGAAGACCCCCGAGGAGTTGTAGGGAATTCGAACACCCAGTTAGAAGAAGGGATAGTTAGTGAGCAGGAAGATTGTGTGCAAGAACCACGAGGAGGGACAGAAGAAGGGAAAATTAAAGAAGTGGTGGAAAGAGGAACAGCTGAAAGCAAAAAGCAAGATGTAACAGAATCAGAGGATAGTGATGAAGAAGTACCAGAAGGCCGAGTCCTGAGAAAGAGAGCATGGAGAGCTGAAAAGAATGATAAAGGAAATAAATCGAAAAGATCAGCAAGAGATGAAATTTGGCCAAACAAAATAAAGAGATTGAGAAACCGACTGACACTAGTGAATTCACTAAGAGCAGAACAAGTGAATGAAGTATCTAGTCAAGAAAAATCGAAAAATTAGAAAATAACTACAGCAGAGGAAAACAAAGGAACGAGAAAACCTAACCAGAAGTATAAGTCGCCGGAATGGACGTATGTGGCCCAGCCTGAAATTAAAGAAGAGGCTGATAGCCAAGCAAACCCAGAGGTGACTGTACCAGAAGTGGTTGAAGAAGACGAAGAATCAGAAATCCTGAGAGTTATCTTGCCCGACATTGGAGAAGAAACGGATGTTCAGGAAGTTCTGTATCAAGATTACGAAAAAAAAGTGAAAGACGATCAAATGCCAAACTGAATAACACAAAAAATGCTGCTAATGGAAAGACAATAAAATACGGAAAAAGACATAACTGATAGAACCAAGTAGGTGCTTAGAGCCTTGGGTTAGACAAAACTAGATATGAAGTAGAAGAGGTTAAGTCAAAAAACACTGATCATTTTTACGAAAATGGCAAACATAGAAAGTAGAAAAGCTAAATGTACGTTTCTTAGAAGATGGTTTAAAATGTGTAGTTGTTGTACAGGATTACTAATGCTTCTGTGGAGTGTATTAGCTTTGATGATATAATTTAAAGTTACGCTAGAAACAATAGAAGGACATAGTGAAAATAAAACTAATATAGAGAAGATTCAGAAAGTATATCCGACTAAAATAGATAGAAATTATTTGCATAATGACAGGTCTATAAATGATTTCTCTAACAATGTATTTTCGAAACTATTGTATGACAATGGATGTGAGGGATTGTTACGTCTGTATGCAGTTACCTGCATCTGTTACGGAGGGAGTGACGTACCATCACCTTCCAGTAATCTATGGAATAACATGTAGTGTAATGGCTAGTTTGTTTTACAAAATAGGCAAATTAGAATATTGTTTTTCAGATGTAGATAACATATTTTCACAAGTACCTGCAGTTAACAAATTGAATAAAGTAAAGCCTGCAAAGGTGTTAGGTGAATTTTTCTTAGAAACTAAAGAACTAACTTTAGAATATATATTTAGAAATAATTTGACTTGCAGTTTAAAGAAAGAGGAAAAGACTTTCTTAGATATGGTTGAAGAAAGGAGATTGAAAATGCAAAAGAAAGCATCTGAGGGAAGAGAGGAAAAGACAGTCTGGAATGTTGATATGGAAAAACATTTGAAGGGAGAAGCTAGTCCAACTATGGCTTTAGATTGGCCTCAGAAAGGAAAGTTGTGTATTAGAAGGATTCAAACTGCATATGATAATTACTTTGTATGTAACAGTGAATGCCATGATACATACCGAATCATGGGTGGATGGGGATTTAAAGGAGGAAATGATCAGTTTTTCCTGGGTTATATTTTATCTGCGGGTATTATCGATTACCAGATCATTGGTATGGCACATGTTATGTAGGTCTGGTTTTCCCAAAGATATTCCACATGGGAAGAGGAGAAGATGGTGTACATAAGTTAGGTAGTCTCTTAACACGTAGAAAAAGAGAATCTTGGTCAGAAGTTGTAGGAGACATTTTTGGAGCATTGATACCAGCAGTGGAAATATCTCTGAATGCACACAAAATTAGAAAGCTATCAACAGTAGTGGATCGCTTGTCAAGGAGCACCGCTGGAGGATTCTTATTGGTAAATACTGAAATGGTTGCCATGCGTGCCATGGTAATGCAAAATCGACTTGCCCTTGATATATTATTGACAAAAGAGGGTGGAGTCTGTGGAATGCTGAAAGTTCAACATTGTTGTACTTACATTCCGGCCGAAGATCTGAAGATCTACATTAAAAATATAACTGAATTGCATGAGGAAATTGCACCGCTGGAAGTTGAAAGTGTTTGGGAAAAGATTGGAAAGAAACTTTCTTCCATTAAAGATTTCTTATTAAACTTAGGTGGTACATTTATAGGTAGGATCTTATTTCCATTAACATGTGTGATTTTTCTATTATTAATTTTAAGACTAGGATGTTTATGTTATAAAAGAAAGAGAATACAGAAAAAGTTAAAAAGAGAAAAATTGAAAAGAAGACAGAATAAGAGACAAGAGAGGGAATTTGAAGAAGTAGAAGTAGAAGAAATGAAAGATAATATGTATAAAACAGCAAGAAGTGCAGAAATTGGGGAAACAGAAATGTGAACTAAACTAAAGAATTCATTTAGCTTTTTTATGACAAATTGATACAAAATGTTAATGGTGTGGTGATAAAACCACCAAAGGGGGGGATTGATGGAGCGGGTAGTGCAAAATTTTGTATACCTCCTCTATTCTGCACGAAAATACTAATTAAATAATTTATTAACTATAATAGTATTAAACGAGTTTGCATGTTTATTAACCAACATTATTAATACTAAAATTACACGTGGGATTTGCATTTGCATGGCTAAGATAACTTTATGACTAAAAAAAATGTACGCATATTAACAGTAGTATATGTGGTAATTAGAATACTGCATGATATATGTTGCTTTTGTATGTTGCCCAAGAGGAGGACCGAAAAGGTGAATATAATGGCTTTAAATGTTGCTATATGCTAGATGAATACAAGCACATAAGGGGATTAGCAAGGGGTTAACATTAGATTTATTGTTTCTATGTATTAATTACTCGTTTGTGTTTGTTTCGCTTAAGTTAGCATTTGGGCCTAAATCCAAGATCGCCGCTGACACCACACGACGAAGTGGCCACTGTTCCACGAGGTGCGGAGTGAGCTGCACATGCGCAAGAATTCTCCTAAACTTTGTCACGACCTTTGTTCACCATGCACCCGAACAAGGACAGAGTGGGACATCTGCCAAAACCAGAGAACAATCAACCTTACAATAAACCGGAACAAGCTGACTTTTGGACTATCTCATGACCTCACCCCTCGAACTGAACTGAAAACTTAAAACTCACATCGAACGATCTCAACCAGCCAATCACGACTGTTCTAAAATATTATAATGTATCTTCTTGACTTCGTTGTATTATAAAAGAAGTAGTAGAATAGAGAGGGGTCGTTCGTTTCGCTCTTACCTTTGGGTCACATCGCTCACGTTACCTTGCTTCGTTTTGCGCGTTCTCCTGAATTCTTGAAGGTCCGGATGCTGCCCGATCATCTGATGAGTGCGAACTTTTCCTAAATCTACGGCAATGATAGATGCTTGCACGTCTCTGGTCCTTTGCCGATCTTTGGGACTGTAGCGTGCTGAGAAAAGAACTTTGAGCTTTGGCTTGCTTTCAGACGATTTCTGACAAAATTATGCAGAGCCTATGAATTAGAGGACTCCATATAGCCAGATTAGGTAAATATGATGTTCTGCGATTTACTAAACATTTGATTTAAAACTTTCTAAAACTTTGACGAGACAAATGCGAATTAAAATCATTATGACATTTTAGATAAACAGTTAGGGCCCGATTCACAGAACAAACTTAAGACTAAATCCTAAACTTAGTACCATTCTGGTATTCACAGAATGCACCTAGTACTTCTGGTATTCACAGAATGAACTTACTACTTTTGCTATTCACAGAATGAACTTAGTACTTTTGCTATTCACAGAATGGATTTACGACTACTAAACTTACGTCCGCACTCGGGCCGGAAATTCCGGCCCGGAGGCGGGGCTTCCGGCCCGGAGGCGGAGCTTCCGGCCCGGAGGTGGGGATTCCGGCCAATTTAGCTATGGCCGAAATCTCCGCCTCCGGGCTGGAAACTCCGCCTCCGGCCCGGAAGCCCCGCCTCCGGGCCGGAAGCTCCGCCTCCGGGCCGGAATTTCCGGCCCGAGTGCGGACGTAAGTTTAGTAGTCGTAAATCCATTCTGTGAATAGCAAAAGTACTAAGTTCATTCTGTGAATAGCAAAAGTAGTAAGTTCATTCTGTGAATACCAGAAGTACTAGGTGCATTCTGTGAATACCAGAATGGTACTAAGTTTAGGATTTAGTCTTAAGTTTGTTCTGTGAATCGGGCCCAGATTGATTAACGAGAATTCATGAGTTGCGAGTTTCATTTAAGAGATAGATTCTGAGGTCTTAAAATGTGTTTTAGCTGGTTCTAAATCACCATCAACCAATCCAACTAATTTGGTCCATTGACCGAAGTGGGAGGAGTACCTTGATGTTTTAGGATTAAGGATCTGTAGGTGAAAGGGCGTTAATGTATATATTTTAAATGACTTTTCCTCCCCTATAGGTTATAAGGTGTTTCCCCACATGTCCGGCGCTTGAATCACTCATCCCTCCTGTGTGTGCAGACCGGTGTGGAAGTAACGTGTGAGTGTTGGTGTTGTGGGCCCCACCAATGACTGTATGTGTGAATGAGTTAGAGTGACGTTGGGTCTGTGACGCAGGGAGGATATCGGTACAGGTTGTTTCCCTGTTGCCAGGGTTTTTGCGCTGGATCATGTGTATAACTGTATAAGCAAGTAAATGGATGTTTGTTACTCTGCATGTGTGACTATGTGTGTGAGTAAAACTATGCTTTTTTCAGTGAATTTCAAAGGTTTTTTAAATGCTAATTTCTAACTATAACGTGCCTGAAACCTGTGGTTTTTTCAGTGAATTTCAATGGTTTTTTAAATGCTAGTTTCAAACTATACCTACAGAGGTAGGACATGTGATGGAAGAAGAAACAACGCACAGAAAGAAAAAAAAGAAATGCAGAAAGAAGCAACATAATTCCACAAAGACAAAGAAAAGTGCAGGAAGAAGAAGAGATGTACAGAAAGAACCAACAGAGGAGCAGGAAGTCCTCCTGTGCCCACAACTTTTTCAGACAGGTACTGGTGGTAACTGAATCTGACTAACCAGGCCTAGAGCCAGTGCTATGCTAAAAGACACTTAGAATACAGTGAAAACACCTACATACACTAGGGAACACTATGCGTTGGGGTACCCCTGTGATTACCATGACCTCCTCTGTAAGACCCTAGTACATAACAGGGCAGGGTGATTAAAACTACCTCTTAAAACGCGCCACAGGGTGTGTCTGCACACTGGTGAAGGGATGGGGGAGCCTGAGGTGACTTGTGTGGAAACACGCCCTGTGGCTGTTTTAATTTGGGGGATAAAGTTCCCTTGAATCCTGAGTGTCCCTTGGGTCCAACTAGCCCATCAGGAATCTCCAGTAAGCGCCACAGAGCTGCGTTGCAGAGAGGTGTAAAAAGGGGCACGGCCTGTACCACCTCTCTGAAACACAGCGCAGTGGCGCTTACTGGAAGACCTGGTGGGCTAGTTGGCCCCCAGGGGCCCTCAGGATTGAGGGGAAATTAATTCCCCAACTTAAAACGCTACACAGGGCGTGTTTGCACACGTCACCTCAGGCACCGTCCCCTCCCTTCCACACTGTGGAAATGCGCCCTGTGGCCGTTTTAAGTTGGGAGATTAAGTCCCCTTGAATCCTGAGGGTCCCTAGGGTCCAACTAGCCCACTACGTACCTCCAGTAAGCGCCACAGAGCTGCGTTGCAGAGAGGTGTAAAAAGGGGCACGGCCTGGACCACCAACCTGCAACGCAGTGCAGTGGCACTTACTGGAAGCACCTGGTGGGCTAGTTGTCCCCCAGGTGCCCTCAGGATTGAAGGGGAATCATTTCCCCAACTTAAAACGCGCCACAGGGCGTGGTTGCGCACATCGCCTCAAGCCCTGTCCCCTCCCTTCCCCACTGTGTAAACGCGCCATGTGGCCATTTTAAGTTGGGAGATTAAGTCCCCTTGAATCCTGAGGGTCCCTAGGGTCCAACTAACCCACTACGTACCTCCAGTAAGCGCCACAGATCTGCGTTGCAGAGAGGTGTAAAAAGGGGCACGGCCTGGACCACCTCCCTGCAACGCAGCGCAGTGGCCCTTACTGGAAGCACCTGGTGGGCTAGTTGACCCCCATGGGCCCTCAAGATTGAAGGGGAATTATTTCCCCAACTTAAAATGCGCCACAGGGCGTGTTTGCAAACGTCACCTCAGGCCCCGTCCCCTCTCTTCCCCACTCTGTAAACGTGCCCTGTGGCCGTTTTAAGTTGGGAGATTAAGTCCCCTTGAATCCTGAGAGTCCTTAGGGTCCAACTAGCCCACTAGGTACCTCCAGTAAGCGCCACAGAGGTGCGTTGCAGAGAGGTGGAAAAAGGGGCGTGGCCTCTGAACACCTCTCTGCAACGCAGCTCCCTGGCGCATACTGGAGGTACCTGGTAGGCTAGTTGGCCTCCAGGGACCCTCAGTATTCAAGGGGAATTAATTCCCCAACTTACAACTCGCCAGGGGGCGCGTTTGCACAGTGGTGAAGGAAGGGGGCGGGGCCTGAGGTGACATGTGTGCAAACACACCCTGTGGCGCGTTTTAAGTTGGTGAATTAATTCCTCTTCAATTCTGAGGATCCCTGGGGGCCAACAAGCCCACCAGGTACCTCCAGTATGCACCAAGGAGCTGCGTTGCAGAGAGGTGTTCAGAGGCCATGCACCTTTTTACACCACCACCAACGGACCCCCAAATTTGCATATTTAGAGCCCCGGGAAGGTGGAGGTCCCCAGGGCGTGTGGGGGGGCTCGAGCCACACAGGTAGTTTATTTATGTTTTAGAACAAGCCCTGGGGGTGGCGGTCCCTGGGGCTGCGGGGGTCCATGTCCCCCTGTCAATATTTTACAAACACCCCGGGGGTGGCAGTCCCAGGGGCATGGGGGGGACCTTTGAGCCCCCCACCCATTTATTGTACAAGCCCCAAGGGGTGGCGGTCCACAGGGTTGCAGGGGGGCCGTGAGCCCCCGCAAATACTTTTGAAAAGCCCCAGGGAGTGGCGGTCCCCGGGGCTGCGGGGAGGGCCATGTGCCCCCCACAAATCTTTGAGCAAAGCCTTGGGGGTGGCAGTCCCCGGGGCAGTGTGGGGGGGATTTGGCCCCCCACACTTTGGTTTTCTGCCCCCAGGACCTGGCCCAGCCGGGGGCTTTATTTAAACGAAGCGCAGGAGCCCGCGCTTCGTATTTTAAAATTTTGCGTCCGGATCCGTGGATCCACCACGCATCCCGCGATTAAAAAAAAAAAAAATTGGGGTGGGCCCTTGGGGCCTTGTGGGACCCCCTAAGCAGGCCTAGGGGTCAGGGTGTTTCTACCCTGCCCCTTTTCGTGTTTTGCGTGTTTGTTTTTCTCTTTTCTTGTGCAAGATGGCTGCCAACACTTCCTGGTTTGGAGTGTTGACAGCCCATTAGCATGAAGCTCGTGATCGGGAGGGTGCGCGGATCCACAGCGGCCATAGATATCATTATCTTTATTTCTTTATTTCTCAAAAACTACTGAACGGATTTACACCATTTCTTAAAAGGTCACTTATAGAGCCAAACAGTACATGTTTGCCAAATTTGGTGTCATTCCGTTCAGCAGTTTTTGCTATAACTGTGTCTAAAGTTTCCTATGGGAAATTGATTTTTTGAACTCTATGTTTTTTAATTTCTCAGGAACTACTGAACGGATTTACACCATTTAGAAAAAAAGGTCCCTTTCTGAAACAAGGGCTACCTTTTTGCAAAATTTGGTGTAATTCTGTTCAGCAGTTCGGGCTGTAGCCTGTTTCAAAATTTTCTATGGGAAATAACATGGAGAAAACGCGTTTTGGGACCCCCCTTTTTTCTCAGCCCCCGCTTGAGGAATCACCCCCAAACTTTCAGGATAGGAGCTGACCGGAGCGCGCCACCCGTTTTGAAAATTTCACAAACATTCGTCTTCCGGCGCCAAAGTTATTGGGAAAAGAATGTTACGATTTTCCTATGGTACCTAGGTCCTAACTATAACTACCTACTGGTGACCGCCTATACTAGATTTTTGTATATATTTTTGTGATATTAGTGTAAAACACTATTTTTTCCCGATACTGCTGTACTTACTTGTATATGTATAGAAAAACAATATTTTTCTGATCGATATTTTTGACATATATTGGTAGCACAATACTTATGGTTTCGATATTATGTCAGTGAACCGAGGAGCTAATGCCAGGAGTTAAGGCCCTGAGCTCTCAGTGCAAAAGCCACTCCCAAATATCTATTACATTTTAGAGGGCAGTTGTGCTGTAATAAACACTCCTTTTGCTGGAGCAAAAAAAACCATACCTCAACAAAATCGTCCCACTTGGTGCAAAAGTAATACACCTTTGTTCTCTCCCTTCATGCTTGGGGCTGCACAGCGGCAACCCCAAGCATGTGTGAGTCCAGCAGGCTGAAGACAGACTTGACCATGTTGAGCAGTTGTCTACAGTTACCTCTAGGAGTCTGTGGCCATGTGGGTTCACAGGATGGACATTCCATACCGGGAAAGATTGGCGCTACTCCATCTTGTTATCCTTCTTGGCCTCGTGGGAGGATCATGACATGGTGGATATGGTCAAATTGAACACCACCACATTTGCAGGATCTTTTACCCCCAGGGAGGATCATTGCCCCAGGGGCATTGTGGAGCATGCTGTTCTCCCTTCATTAAAGCTCTTAGTAGGGCCTGGGTCCAGCTTCCTGGGGCAGTGTCTTGGGGAGCAGGAAGCATATCTCACTGCAATCTGTGCCCACACAGTGATGCGGGTGCCTGACCTGGGGCTGGGGTACTTGGATAAGAAAAGTTGGTTTCCACACCCTAGGGCGCATTTTAAAACAACAAAATAGAATTGCAAATTATTTGTGGCACATAGCTGCATGTGCCCAGAAGAGGCTGCTTCATAAATGTGTGTAATGGTTGAAAGTGGTGCACAAAGAGAGGTGAGTGGGCCACCTTCTATCATTCTGGGGACTGCCAGGAGATCAGAAGCCTCAACAGGAACATTTTTGTCATTCTTGATTCTGTAGTCCTCAGTTTCTTGGGGTATAGCTGGTATAAACGTAGAAGAACGACTCAGATGGTGCATTATAATAAACACCTGAAACGTTATTGACAGTAAATATTTAGCGTGAATCATTGCACAATTTGTTAAATGTCCCTCGAAGTTAAAACATCCTGAAATGTTGTCATATTTATGGCACTGCGTTTTTACCATATAAATCTGCCTTTACCTATTCTGGTGACACCCAGAAAATGTCAGTAGTTCAGACATTTAATAACTACATCAACTATATTGTGGTATACACAGGGCGGTATTGTGGCCTTAAGGTTGAGGGCTATCTGGTGCGCAGTTCATTAGAGGTGAATCCAACGGAGTGATGCAGGGTACATTTAGGGGGTTACCTGTTCTGTGGCACCTATATTTATCCCCTACCTATCATGAGATCATCATGGTCATTTCCACCTGGCATTCTCTATAAATGTGTTTGTGCATAGTATTTAATAGTGTCTGTAATAAAGTATTTTTCCTTTTAATAAGAAAAATCACTGGCTGGACAGCGATTTTTTAAGTGTGGTTTGTTTTGTTGCTGAGTGCTTAGTTTCTGGCCACAGAATCCTCCCAGAATAAGCCTTAGACAGCTCTTCTTACCTACCCTGAGAGTCAAGTTCTAAAAGGGGCATTTTGTTCCCGGTTAGGGATTACACTGTATGGGGTCCCAAGTACACCAATGGGGTCTGAGGTCCAGTTATTACAGTTTTTCCCCAGTGCCCCCTGTCTGACCTGAAAACCTGAGATCAGCAATCTCGGCTTCCTTTACTATCATGCCCATATCTTGAGTGCCCTGTCACAGAGTAGAATCTACTGTTCGAGAAGGCTAATCAGTGGTGCATGTACATATTTCATGTATGTTTAATGGTAGTGTGGTTGTGTGTGTATCTGGGCCAACAAGTAAACTGGTAAATATTTTGCCTGGTTTGAGGTCTTTTTTTATGGTGTCTTACTACAGTCCTTAATATCCTTTTAAACCATTCTAGCTGAGGGGTGTTAGTGTCATGTTTTATGAACTCCTTTTTGAGAGCTATGTTGTGGAAGAATGTTGGAAGTTCAAATATATTGTGTCACTGAACTATGTTGAAACCATGTTGGATGTAGGTGCTTTGTTCTGACTAATGTGTTCTTTTGAGGTCGTGACTGTTAATTGTTATGAATCATACTAATGTGATCTTGGTAGCAACCAACTATGGGGGATATTCACAAGGACTTATCTCCGATTTATCTCCAACGCATCAAAATTGGAGATAGATTTAACACCCCATTCACAAGCCAGTGCAAACTGCAGTCAACGCCAGTATTCCCGCGATAACTGCCCCAACATTTATCTCCACGGTGGACACCACCAACTATCTCTAATGAGATGCAGAGTAGGCATTCCCGTGCAAAAACACACGAAAAAACCACAACACCACTTTCACAAAGAACTGCCCGAACCGCAAAGCAAACCAAAAACAGATGATAAGCCGCGGTAGCCGCAGGTATTTAACACCTGCCTCAAACAGGTGTAAAGACGTATGACTACCTGCAGTAGCAACGGAACCCTGCACACACCCACACCCGAAGAACAGACAACGCCGTAGAGCTACTCATCATGCAGCTCGGAGCCACAACAGAGCCACAACACCCACTGCCACCACCCCCACGACCGCCACCACCCCCAGGACATGGACCACCACAGAGGCATCGTAGAGTAAGACCGCGGACCTACCGAAAACGCACCCCTCTCACATACCTAACGCCCGAGTAAGTCATTGCCCACTACAGGCTCAAAAGGACAACCATCATCCGCATCATGACCCACATCGCCCACAGGCTGACGGTCCCAACACAGCGGAGAACCAACATCCCTCCGCAGACAAAGCTGCTGGCTGTGCTGCACCTGTTGGCCTCCAACCAGCAACTGCCAGAGTTGGAGGGTTCTCACAGCCAGCCTTATCAAAGTTCATCACACTTGTCCTGGATGCCATCCTCAGCTTCATATCCCAGTACCTTCACTTCCCCAACACTGCGCAGGAACAGCTGGAGACAAAGCAAGGCTTCTACGCCATAGCCGGATTCCCGGCCGTGTTGGGGCAATCGACTGCACACATGTCCCAGGTGTGCCCCCTGCGGATACTGCACACCACAACTGCAACAGAAAGCACATGCATTCCATCAACGTGCAGGCAATAGTGTACCACCGTGGACTCTTCACCAAAGTCGTCACCAACTACCCAGGCAGTGTGCATGATGCCTTCATCTGCCGACAGTTCATCATCAACCAGCACTTCCGGGATGGCACATATGGAACTGGACTGCTCGTTGGTAAGTGCCAAATCAACACATCACACACCCCAAACCCACCACCCCACAATGCACAACTGTGTGAATGCACATGTGACCAAACAACATACAACATGTCAAACTAGGAGAACACCTACCAGACACGACAACACCACTCCATGGTCATCCTGGGCTACCCTGCACCCAATACAGACATATCATGGCACCACAGCCACACAACAGCTGAACGTGTGGAGATGCGGAATGCAGCCATGTGCGAGGATGCAAGTGACCTGTTAATGGGAATATACACAACGAGAAGTGAGGCGTGGATGTGCAGAACAGACATGGGTATGCAAACCACAGACATGTCCATGCAGAGCACAACTTCTGGTGACTGGACAGTAGTGAGCAGGGGACGCAACCATGTCACCCCAGGCTGTGGGTCAGGGAGCAGAAGTGGCGCACGCTGTGTCCCCTCCATGTGCGTGAGCGTAGTGGGTTGGCCCTGAGTACGTCAGGGCTGTGCCTGGGTGTGGTCAAAAACCCTATTGCGCAGAGTGTGGTTCACTCCCGGGAAGGCCAACATCACTGACAGTGTGGTGCTGCGCGGCCTGCCACGAGGCCGACTCCGTGAGCAGCGGGGCCTGCGACCCTGTGTGCCTGCTGCACCCCAGGACGCTGATGCACAGACCAGGCCTGCCCGCCCCAGCGCACCAGGGCCGCACTGCTAACCTGCCGACACCGTTGTGTGTCAAAGAGGGCCCACCACGTGCCAGTGCAAGCTCCAAGCCCCAGTCCTGTGACCTCTGCAGCCTCCGCAGACCATCGCTGGCCCCCCCGACACTGGCTCACATCACTCCTAACTCATTGACATGCTCCACCGGCATCCTCTTGGGCCCAGTATGTTCCACATGTGGAATAGTGTCCTGAGTCCTGAATGGCAGTGACCCCGAGTCCGTGGCAGTGGCCACAGCACCAGACTCCCTTCGATCAGTGAGGCATAATTCCATATCGTAGGCCCGCTACACGTGGTGTCACTAACCCTGTGTGCCATGGGTGACCGTCATCCTCTGGCCGAACATCGTTGGTGTCTGAGCCTGTGGCCTGGGGTTTGTCATCAGCAACAGGCAGGTACGGACTTGGTGTCTGGCATGGGTCTGTGGCATTCATATCCGCCATGTTGCCGGACTCAGCTGGCATGTGCCCTCTGCATCATGCCCCAGGGGTAGACCTCCGATTCTCACCGGTGACACTCTGCGGAAGGCACCTATGACACATGCGAGGCCCTGCTCTGCCCTCATGACCCTACCCCAGTCTGCGTCCCGTGGCGGTGGGCCCGTGTCGGCCACTGTGCATCCGGGGCCACTGGCCCTGTGTAACTTGAGTCATTCCCCCTTGTTGTTCTGACATTGCATTTCTGAGTGCCTGATGACTGCTGGAGTTGTTGCCAGCACCAGCTACTCCCTGAGGGCTGGCTTACACTCACCCCACACACAGCCAGCACAGGCGTCACTGGATTAGTGGGCCTGCCATCACATCCTGCCGAACCAAGTATTGACTCTTTTCTACCTGCAAGCTGATCGTTGCATGTTGTGTGTTGCACAACATCTGTGTTCGCACCAATGCCCCACGGATCCCAGTTCCAGAGGTACCGGACGATGATGGTGACGATGGGGCAGGTGGCCCACATCCCACTGCAGCTGCGGCAAGAATGGCCCATAGGAACTCCATCATTGACACTTACCTCTCATGAGCACGTCACATTGTGGCTGTCCATGGCAATCATGGGACAATACAAGATGTCCAATTGCACTGCATGTGCGATTAAAACATATTTGCTGGTTACAGGTTGTACTTATACATTGTCATGTTACATTTTCCTGCGGTTTCAGATGTGATTTGCCATGTTGTGCACATTTGCGGAACCAGTTGTGTCCTGTGTTCTGTTGTGGAGGTGTTGCTGTTTGTACCAGGATGTTGTCAATGTCGAGGTGCACTTCTGCTTGTGTGCGTATGCTGCACGGTGGGCGCGTCGCTCCTACGGCTCTGATTTATCTGCCACTGGTCTCTTTCATGCGGGTGCCTGTCAGTTCTGTTCTTCCACGGTGCTTGGATGTTGTGGGGTACATGTTGTCCTCTGCAGTAGGTCAGGGGTGCATCCGTGGTACTCCGCAGTTGATGTATTTTTTTCGGTGGCATTTTCCGTATGCTGTTCTTGTGCTTTTTCCCGCATTACGCGTGAGCATCGCTGCCCTCGCGTTGGTTATCACTGTTTTCTTATCGCGCTTTGGCCAATCGCAGGTTTTTTTGTGTTGTGGTTTGTGTTTTTATCTCTGTCGAGGTGGTTGTATCGCGGACAAGTTTCGGCAGACTATCACATGGTACCGCCTTGTAGTGAATTCCACGTTGACACAGGGTTATTTTCCCACGATAGGCTGCGATGTGTAAGTTGCTTTAAATTTTTTGGTGATGTTTAGCACATGTTCTTGTGAATATACCCCTATATGTACAATCAGAGCAGTGTTACTTGTATGCCTAGTATGCTGTTTAATGTTTTCTGATGGTTTCTTTTATCTAGCAAAAGTGCTGTGTGCACGGTAAATTCTAAGTAACAGTTGTACCCTCATAGTTCTGCATGGTTAGTTTTGATAAGAGTATAGGTGAGCATGTAGTTTAATATCTATATTGTGTACTGTTTCGAACAGATGGATGCTGAATTGTATGAGACATCTGAAATGTGAAAGAGAAAGAGAAGTAAGATTCCTGAATTGCCCTGCTCCATCTTTTGATACGTTGCACAGTACACTCAACTTAGAAACGTAGGTCAGCATTATGAATGAGGAAGTTACATGTTACCTCATTCCAGGTGCACCCGACTGTTTGGCCAACAATTTTATAGCTATCCTGCTATCAGGAACAATGTCATTAAACCTACCTTCTCAAAAAAGGGATTCAATTATTTGCAATGTCAGGTACGTTTTTGCATGACTTTGAAAAATGAAGCATCATCAACACTATCTGCTGAGTGGATATATACACTTTTGTAGAGATGATTTGCATGGTTTTGTGGTATTGTGAATAGTCATTGGCAGCAGGTCCATAGTTAATGGTTACAATAATATATGGAATGAAGTACTCCCTACAGCTCTTCATGACGATATTAAGGATATTGAAAGCCACCAACAAGTTCCACAATCACATAAAGGCACAAAGCCACAGACCAAGAACCTTTATAAGGCCATGCAACTCCACACACACAAGTGACTTGAAAAATATCCTTGTAAGTGTTAACATATGGGACATTTCATTCCTTATATTATATGCACATTTTAAGTTTTAAAAATACTGTTTTACACTTTCCAAATTGGATTTCTTAATTGGAGTAGATGTCAGTCAATCAATCAATTTGGATTTGTATCATGCGGCTTATCACCCCGGTGGGTATCCAGGTGCTGAGGTAGGGCCGGTTAGTCAAACAGCCAGGTCTTGAGTGCTCTCCTGAAGTCAGCGAGGACGGTTGCGGTTCGGAGGTGGAGGGGCAGGTTGGTCTAAGACTTGACAGTGTGGTAGGAGAAGGAACGCCCCCCTACTCGGGCCCAACAGATGGATGGGACATGTGCGAGTGCTGGCTGGGATGAGTTGAGTTGTCTAGAGGGCTGGTGGAACATCAGTCGGTGGTTGATGTAGACAGGTCCTGTGTTGTAGAGGGCCTTGAACTGGTGGATGAGTAGTTTCAAGTGGCATCTCTTTTTGATTGGGAGACAGTGGAGGTCTCTGAGGTGGGGGTCATGCTTGAATGTTTTGGGAGATCCAGTATGAGTCTGGCTGCTATGTTTGGATGGTCTGGAGTTGTGACAGTAGTTGATTCATGAGTCTGGTTTAAGTGTGCTGCTGTAGTCCAGTCGACTGGTGATGAGTGCCTGTGTTGCTGTTTTCCTGTGCTGGGTGGGATCCACCTGAAGACCTTATGGAGTACTCAGAGGATGTGGAAACTTGAGGAGGTTACTGCGTTCACTTGGCGCTTTATGAAGAGCTCGATGTCCAGTCTGATGCCTAGGTTCCTCGCATGTGTGATGAGGGTTGGTGCAGGTCCAAGGGCGGAAGACCACCATCTTGTCCGTGTTCAATTTTAGGCAGGTCATAGCGTTCTGCAAGTTCGCTCTGGTGGTGGAGGTGTCTTTGGTGAGAGACAGAATGAGTTGGCTGTCGGTGTATAAGATGATGTTGAGTCCATGGATGCGGGCGATGTTGGCCAGTGGATTCATGCAGATGTTGAATAAGGTGGATCTGAACGAGGAACCTTGGGGTACGCCGCAGGTGGTGACTATGGGTTCAGAGGCGAAAGGTGGGAGGCGTATTCTTTGAGTGCGTCCTGTCAAAAGGTGATGAGTTTGAATGCATTGCCGCTGATGCCGATGTGATGTAGTCTGTTGATCAGGATGTGACGTGTCAAAGGCTGCGGAGAGGTCAAGGAGGATGAGGGCAGCTGATTCTCCACAGTCAAGGATCGTATGATGTCATCCGTTGCGGCTATGAGGGTTGTTTCAGTGCTGTGGTTCAAGCGGCAGCCTGATTGGGAGGTGTCCAACAAGTTGTTTCTCTCAAGGTGGTCTGTGAGCTGGTGGTTGATGGCTTTCTAAAAGACTTCACCAGGAATGGGAGGAGAGAGATAAGGCAGTAGTTTTTTAGGTCGTTGTGGTCTGCGGTGGGTTTCTTTAGTAAGGGTCTGACTTCTGCATGTTTCTAGGTTTCCGGGAGGTGGTGGAGGTGATGGCAGAGTTGAGGATGTGTGTGAGTGGAGGACAGATCTCCTCCCATCCTAGGTTGAAGGCATGGTGTGGGCAGGGGTCAGTCGGAGCGTTAAGAGTGTATGGAGGTCATGATCGTCGCAGTGGTCTCAATGTTGAGGGGTGTCCAGTCGGTGAGGTGGTTGTGTGGGATTTCGGTTGAGGTCGAGGGTGGCGTGAGCTCTGTAGGTTGAGGTTTGAAATTTCTGTAGATTTCTGCTATCTTGTTGTGGCAGTAGTTTGATAGGGCATCACAGAGGTGCTCGGTGGGTGGGGTTGTGTTTTCAACAGTCATTGGGGGGAGAAGTTCCTGGTGATGTTAAAAGGTTCCTTAGGGGGGTTTCTGCTGTTTTCGAGTCGGGTGACCAAGGTGAATTTTTGGCTACTTTAAGGATGCGGTGATAATTCCTGAGGACGGACTTCAGAGCGTAGTGGTCTGTAGGGTTTCTGCTGGGTCGCCATCGTCTTTCCATTGGTTTGCATTCTCTTTTTGATACCAGGAGTTCTGGGGTGAACCAGGTGGCGTGTTTGTTGAACCTCTTAGTATTGGGTGGTTTAATGGGGGCAAAGCTGTCTGCACTGGCGGTGATCCAGTCGGAGAAATTTTGGGCTGCCTGGTTCTCGTTCCCCGTGGTGTGGCGGAGTGTGAAGCTGAGGGCGGTAGGCCATTAGGTTTGTGTGACTTTCTTCCAGCTGCATTGTGCAGGGGCATATAGTGTGGCTGTGTGTTGGAGTGTTTCAGCGATGGTGAAATGGATGATGCTGTGGTCTGACCAGGTGACTTCTGAGGTGTGGCTGACATGGATTCTGTTGCTGGTGGTGAAGATGGGGTCGAGGGTGAGTCCATCGCCGTGAGTGGACCTGGTAACGATTTGCCTCATGCCGATTTTGCGCATGTATTCCAGGAGGTTGGCGGCATGTGTGTCGTTCGGGTCATCGAGATGGATGTTGTGGTCCCCCAGGAAGATGTATTGATTTGATTTGATGGCAAAGGGGGGCGATGATTACGGCAATGGCAACGGCATTGCAGAATGTTGGGCAGGGGCCTGAGGGTCTGTAGGCCTTCCTTACCTACGTAGGGACTTCCCTCCCATTCCTCTTCAATCTATAGACAGCTCAGCTTTTTCCACCTTAATTATATATGAGATGCTTTTTAGATCTGTGCTTTGTGGGAAAACCTATAGCTTCCAATACATAACATATTCTGATAGTGGGTCTTGTGTCTGCCATTTGGTCATGATCAAATGGCTTTGGTGTCCATCTCATTTGTCTTTTCTTGATTCAATGGATTGTATGCATATTCTTGTGCTTGTCCTGCCCAGGAGAATTCTGATCTCACAAGCTTCTGATTTAATGAATGGTGGCCTTTCACTGAATGCATGCTGCATTAATTATTTTTTTTAATGGTGGAATTCAGCACTGCGTGGAAAGCTTGTGTTTACTTGCTTTCCCCCTACTTTTTCCTTTGCATCTCACTGAGTGCTCCCTTTTCACTCCTTGATGCTGCCCCTCTCGCTACCTATATTAAACTTTTCTATATTATTTATTTATGTATTTATGTGTTTGTTTATTTACTTTATTTATTAATGTACTTATTTATTTATGTATATCTTATATGTGCCAAGCAGGAACCAAGTGCTGCCAATCCGCTCATTTCTTTTAACAGCTTTCCACGCACGTGTTCTTAACTTTTTTTAAAATAGTTTTACCATTCTAACATGGCTGTCTGTAAAGCGATAAGTTAAAAATAGACACCATGATTCTTGCCGCATTCACATGCATGACTCATGTTTGTGCATCAGCAGCCAAAACGTAATATGCTTATTTGAAAATCCACTGCAATATTACCAGCCATGCGTTTTGATGAATGTGCTCGCATGTAACTGATGAAAAGTCATAGTTACTCCTTTTAGACCTCGAACCATTAGCCTTGCCAAAGCTTGTTTGCACAGCTGCAGCCTGGAGCTAAGGTGCTGTTTCTGCGAGCCTTATTTCGTTACCTCCCACCGTTTCATCGCTCGCATCCTGCCAACCTAATTCTCATCAGCTAAAGCTCTGCTCTATGCATGCAAGAGGTAGCTTTCCCTCAGCGATTGTGCAGAAAAAGCATGTGGGGGCCCAGCATTGTCTCTGTGCCACGGAAGTAGAAGACACTGTTATCGGCTGCAGTTCATCAGCTTCCTTTCAGCTTTCTGACTAAAGCTGATTATTGCTTTTTCCTAGAAAGTATGTGTGGTGACGTCATTAGTCACCTGTAAAAATTTAATTAAAAATAAAATAAACCAATTAAAAATGTTCAATACGTCATAACTAGGTGCGACATTTTCAGATTACAAGCTCGTTCTGGTGTTAGAACTTGTCTATGATAAGAAAATAATACATAAAATGTTATATACATTAGGCTCTCGCATATTATCTAGGAATAATCACGTTCAAGGAGGAATAAGGATGCACTTTGGCACACTCTGTACTCTCATCTTTGTCTGGATTGTCTGCCAGGGCCGGACTAGCCTGTACAGTAATCATGCAGTGGCCAAAGGGCTGGTCTGATAGGTCAGTGTGTAGGACGGTCTTTTAGCTGTTTGTGGGATTGTTTAATGGTCTGGTATGCTGGTTTTTAATGTTAATTTCCCTAACTTTACCAGAAGCATTGCTTGCAGTAAGCACAAATATATAGTCTCCCATACCGTGCAAAACACCTCTATTTCTCCTGTTTTAACTAGTAGAAAACGTCCCCTATTTGCAAATGTGAGCCTCTTTTTTTTAGCTATCTAAATTGCTAATGGGGCCTACTAACAAACATATAATCAGCCTTCCATCATTTATCCAACCAACACCCTCCTCTTCCTTCTACCATAATAACAGTAACGCACAACACATACACTGCACACCACCACACTTTTTAACTCTTGCAACAAACCAGTCTTACCTCTACTTCATTCCCTCCTACACACAACATACACTCTACTCATAAATACATCACCACCCCCTCTACCTTACAACCTCCTCTCACAAACAATACTATACAACCAAATCCATTGCATGAAACAAATACACCAGCACCCCTTTTCACTACTCCTCAAAAACAAAACATATCACACACACCAACACAACAAGATCTTCAAAGAGCAACACCTCATAATACTTACCATCACAAAATACAAACATACACCCACTTTTCGAACTACACAAAGGAACAAACTCCAATGCCAAGCTTTCGCTCTTCCCCCACATCTAACACAGATTCAGCAATACAGCAACTCTCTTCTAACCGCCTCTCATCCATTGGACACTTTAGAGCCTTACTACATGACACACATGCTGCACCACCACCCCTGATTCATACAGCTTCCACCCTAAGCACACGCAAACAATATTAGCGACGTGCCACACCTCACAACTTCGCTTCCCCATGTCTACTGTACAACAATGTTACACCACGAAAACAACACAGCACACCAACTCACTCTCAAACACCATCTCCACCACATACACACGCAGACCCATCAAAATGCCTTCTTAGCATGCTGGATGAGAAACATGATACAGAACAGCTACACAATTGCTATCCTAATATAGCTAATGCCAGCACTAAAAACACACCTGCTACAAAACCACACAATACTGATCACTCTTCTACAAAACAAAGTCTCACTATCACCAAAGGCCATTCTCTAAACTGTCTACTAATAAATGCACAGTCTCTCTCTAAAAACAAACATCACATCTACGACCTTCTCACAGATGCAAAACCAGACATACTCTTCATAACTGAATCATGGTCGGGAGATGATATGGCTCCAGTCCTGCATGAAGCCGTTCTTCTAGGCTATCAAACGATCAACCAAAATCGTATAGGCAAAAAAGTAGGTGGTCTAGCTGTTGTGTTCAGACAAATATTACATATCACTAAAGTTGACGACATCTCCATAAAGAATTGTGAGGCTCTTCTAACAAGATGCAATTCCACACCGTCTTCCTCCTGTAACTTCGTCCTCCTTTACAGACCTCCACCTAGCAAGGCGACATTCCCAGACGCACTTCTAGACACAGTTTCAAACCTGATAACAATACACTCCAACCTATGCGTTCTGGGTGACCTCAACATTTGGTTTGACAAACCCAATATGACCCATCCAAAAACAATATTTCACTGGCCTAAACTCACTGAACCTGCATCAGCTTGTCCACAAACCCACACACAACACTGGACATATCCTAGATGTAATGTTTGCTAATACTGAACTAGTTACCTTCCATACTATAACTCCAGTCACATGGTAAGACCACCACTTGCTTGCTTTACAACATAAAACAACACTAAGCAACTCACCTAAAACTACCTTACATCCATCCACCTATCGGGAGTGGAAGAAACTCAATTTGGAACACTTAGAAACACAACTAACATCCAGTACAAATCTGGAAACAGTAAATTCTGTTCAAAATCGATATGACTGGCTACAGGAAGCTTTTGACATCCTGATACCACTCAAAACCACACAACAGAACAAAAGAAAAAAAGTGCCTCGGAGAAACATAGGAATAAAAGACATAAAACCACAAATTAGAAAGCTGCAATGTACCTGGCTCAAAACAAACACCAAACAAGACAAACTTCACCTGCAGAAAATTAACAGATTATACAAGTCAGCTATCAAAAAAGCTAAGAAAAGGTACTATTTAGACAGAATTCAAAATGCTAAATGTGCAAATAAAGAATTCTATAAAATACTCAATGAATTTCGCAAACCAAATTGCCTAGAAGGAGCTCAACCTGTTACTCAAGATTTCACAGACTAACTGGCAAATCATTACACAGACAAAGCAGACACATTGGACTTGTACTTAAAACAGAAACAAAGCACCAGCACTAACCCTTGTACAGAACAACAAACCAAGAATACTCTAACCCAGCCTCTCTGTTCCTTCCTACACATCTCACATGATGAATTTATGGACCTGGTCAAAGCAAGCAGGCCTTGGACAGGGGCCAGCACTTCTGACCCCTGTCCACCACAAGCTTTCAAGACAATTCTTTGAACAACCTCTGCTGCCACTCCAGTAAGAAGAATCATCAACGATTCCTTAACTACCGCAGTATTTCCAGAAGAACTCAAAAACTCACACATATGCCCTTTACTGAAGAAAACAAACTTGGACCCACTGAACCCTGACAACTACAGACCCATTACAAATGGGCCTTTCCTGGGCAAACTGATAGAAAGAGCAGCGTTCGCCCAGATGTCACAATTCATTGAAGAGAGCGACATACTTTCAGACTTCTAAACAGGATTCCGTCCGGGAAGAGGCACTGAATCTGCCCTCTTTTCCATCAGGGATGACCTGAAGAATACAGTAGACCGCAACGGGGTTGCTGCGCTATTCCTCTAGGGCCTCTCTGCTGCCTGTGACACGGTTGACCATGACACTCTGAAACAAAGGCTCTATGAAGCCGACATAGAGGGAACAGCTCTAGACTGGATTGCGTCCTACCTTCGAAACAGAACTAATGTCATCCATACCCCACCTTTCTCGTCCAAACCATACTCCACAAAAGCAGGGGTCCCTCAAGGCTCTATCATCTCGCCCATGCTTTTCAACATCTACATGAAGTCATTACCGGTACTGATCAATCAATTTCACTTCATGTGCTATAACTAAGCAGATGACACGCAAATACTCCTTTGACTGGAATGCCGCAAAGACTTTGGAAAATACCCATTTTTCAGTTTTCTCAGAGCCGTGGATCAGTGGATGACTTGGAGCCATCTCAAACTGAATGCTTCCAAAATGGAAATACTTACGTGTGGCGATTGGAAATATTATAACCCGCTTGCCACCTGACCTGATGAACTGGGATCACTGCCTAAAGTATCGAAGGAAGTAAGAAACCTTGGAATGACCATAGACTCCAAGCTGTTGATGAATGCCCTAGTGGACAAACTAGCAAGATCAAGCTTTGTCACTATAAAAACGCTGTAACAAATTTTCCCTCATTTGGGATTTCCACACAAGGTCCAAGCTACCATCTCCCTTGTTCTGTCCAAACTCGATTACACCAATAGCCTCTACCACAGATCACCTTTAACGACCATGAAAAGACTACAACGGATTCAGAACTCGGCTGCAAGCCTACTCTTACATATCAAACCGCGAGACTACATCTCACCTGCCTTGAAAGCCCTGCATTGGTTACCTGTTGCCAGAAGATCCACGTTCAAGTTACTTTGTATCACCCACAAAGCAATACATGAAATGGGACCGCTCTTCATCAGGAATAAAATCACCAGACTCATTCAACAAAGGAACCTACGCTCTAAAGGGGCATCTTGCCTCAAAATCCCAAGATACAAGAAAAAAAACATGGGTAGCACATCCTTCTCCTTTCAAGCAGCCGAACTATGGAACTCTTTACCCCCAACATAAGATCCACCGACAACCACCTTATCTTCAGAAAACTACTCAAAAATTGGCTCTTCCCCACATAAGTTCCATACACAAACAGAAACTTACAGCATATCCGTCTGTATATAAGCATTTATTTTCACTATAGATATGTACCTATCTTTGTGAATTGCTTTGTATAAACATGTAGAATAATTATGTTGTAAAAAAACAAAGATAATAATCATCATCTTTGGTCTACATGTACTTGCTTCCATTGTGCATCTATGTACCTTCCATGTACTTGGATCTGTGTGTCTATTACTTTTTTCCTGAAAAAGCATTTCCAATGCACTACCCTATTTCTCATCCTGTACCTCTATCAATATCTTTAATCTACATATACATACCTCCTTTATGCATCTATATACTTTCAATGTACTTATGGATCTATATAACTATCACTTTCTTCTAATTTAGCATTTCCAATGAACTACCCTATTTCTCAGCCTATACTTCTCTCAATATATCTTCTAGCCCAACTTTCTGACTCATCTCAAACTTCTTTTCTACAACTCTTTCATCCTATACATCTATCAATATATCCTCTACATCCACTCTCTCATTCATCCCAAACCTCATACCACTACTATGATCCCCAAAATAACCCTTTCTAGAATCTCTTCTACTCTACCCCTCCTTGCATAATCTGACACCTCTTTTACTATACCGATCCCCCAAAACAAACCTTTCTAAACTTTTCCCTCTGACTCTTCCCCTTCAAAAACCCTTTTTACTCATCCAAAAGCTTCCTCCTACAGCTAGGACCAAAAAAAAATCAAATCCTATCCCTCCACTATCCTTTTCAATCAAAATAACAGACTAACATGTTCACTTCTCAAATTCCGTATTCCACTAAACAAATTCACCACTAATCCTTTATGGGTTCCAGAGTAGAGTGCTACTCGCCAAAAAAGCATTTCAACACCCCATGAAGGTTACAAGTGCTATATAAATGCAAACCTTTTTCCCTTTGCTACCCCTCCCTAACCCTTCTCAATCCAAATAACCACTCCAATTAATTTCATGTTTTACCACACTAATTCAACACTAATCCTTATGGGTTCCAGAGTAGCATGCTACTCGCCAAAAAGCACTTCAAAACCCCATCAGGGGTAGTAAGCGCTATATAAATCCAAACCTCTTTCCCTCTTCTATCCCGCCACCTACCCATCTCTATCCAAATAACTGAATAACATATCCACCACTCAAATTACTTCATATTTCACTATACTAATTTTCAACACTAATCCTTTATGGGTCCTGGAGTAGCGTGCTTCTCGCCAGAAAAGCCCTTCAGCACCCATCAGGGGTAACAGGTGCTATATGAATGCAAACCTTTCTTCCCGTTCTATCCCTCAGCTATCCTTCTCACTCCAAATAACTGATTAATAACCACCACTCAAATTACTTCATATTTCACTGTACTAATTCACCACTAATCCTTAATGGGTTTCTGGAGTAGCGTGCTTCAACACCCCATCAGGGGTAACAAGCGCCATGTAAATACAAACCTTTTTTCCTCTTCTATCCTTCTGCTATCCTTCTGAATCCAAATAACTGACTAACCTATCCACCACTTAAAATTTATTTGCATGTTTCACTATGCTAATTCAACACTAATCCTCTATGGGTCCCAGGATAGCGTGCTACTCGCCAAAAAAGCGATTTGACGCCTCATCAGGGGTAGTAAGTGCTATACAAATGCAATTACAATACAATACAATAGCATAACCATTTTAATTACAAATACCTTTATGGTATAAAAGCCACATGCAGTGGCACGAAATCGTAGCTAATGATTCATATGTTGCATGCCGACAGCAATTACGAGGTGATTGGTGTACCCCTAGCCATCAAGGATGTGTGCCCCAAATCCACATAGTGCATACCTTAATCATTGCAGTGTTTAAAGGATTAAGGTAAAAGACAAAATTAAACCCTTTCCTCTCTCCTTGTGGACGAATTGTGTCATTCAGCTGTTTTGGTAATTAGCATGTTTCCCTCATGTCTGACATATGATGTTTTTGTCATTTTGTTATTTTGGCATGATTAACCCCTAATTGTAGGCTGTGAATCTTTCAACTAACTTTCTGGGAAATAGTCCATCCCTATTTGAAACAAGCATTTGCAATGCAATAAGTCTCGCATTCACGCGAGTTTGAGCTATTGGAATTGTAAATGACAATGCCTTTTATTCATGTTTCGGGTTTTAAAACATAAATAAAAGGAATTGTCAATTACAATACTAATAGTAACGACCGCTTGTTGGATTGAAAATATCAGAGGAAGAGACCGGCCTGCTAAGTCTTCAAAGTAGTGATAAGTAGGGCAGTGAAGAAGATGTGTAAGTGTTGTAAATTACATAGACACAAAGTGTGAAGTGAGAGTTACATATGATCCGAGCTATAAACACTATCAAAGCGCTCCAACACCTTTTGCTGTGTGATTACTCTTTCGCGGCTAAGAAGGAAGGGCAGGAGGGGGGCTATTTCTGGCCCTCTTCGTGATTTGAGTGTGCAGTGTGGCATTGCGTAATGTCATTGCTATCTTTGGCCTAATAAAAAACACTCCAGCAGTAGTAGGGCCCTGGCTTCACCTCCTGGTGCAGAGCGGGTTAAGCTTTATGGCAGGAATGAGGGGAGGGATGGATGATCTCAGCTGCAGCTCTGGGCTCGTACAGTGACCCTGCTATTGCTAGTGAGCGAGAGGATCTGAGGTGGTGGTATTGGTATTAGTGGTGGTGGTATTGGTGGTGTTGGGAGTGGTGGTGGTATTGGTGGTGGTGGTGGTATTGGTGGTGGTGGTGGTGGCATTGGTAGTTGTGGTGTTGGTATTGGTGGTATTGATATTGGTGGTGGTCGTACTGGTATTGGTGGTGGTGGTGGTATTGGTGGTGGTGGTATTGGTGGTGGTTTTGGTGGTGGTGGTGGAGATGGTGGTATTGGTGGTGGTAGTGGTGTTGGTGGGGTATTGGTGGTGGTGGTGGTATTTGTGGTGGTGGTGGTATTGGTGGTGATATTGGTGGTGGTGGTATTGGTGATGGTATTGGTAGTACTGGTGGTATTTGTAGTGGTGGTATTGGTGGTAGTGGTGATATTGGTGGTGGTGGTGGTGGTAGTGGTATTGGTGGTGGTATTGGTGGCGGTGGTATTGGTTGTGGTGGTATTGGTGGTATTGGTGTTGGTATTGGTTATTATGCCGATACATGAGACCATGCCGTTTTAAAGTGCATATCCCAGGACCTCATAGATAATAAATCCCCTGATGGGACAGTGGTGACTGGGACCTTTTCATATTTACAATACATCATCCAGGATACTTGATACTCTGCAGCTCTTGGGCTTTAGAGTTCGCATATACATACTACTATTGAGGCCACATTTACCCCTGAGGCCCTTACTCACCATACATACTTCTTACAACTACCGACCAGCTGGATATCTAAGAGCTATGATGAAGTTCCCTCTGGCAAAACTGGGAACGAAACGTGTTGGCTGTGTGCCAGTTTTAAAGAATGACTGAATAAAAGAAGTAATTTTGGAACAGATCTCTGCTTGTTTTATTGACTCCGCAACAAATGCACCTTCCATCTTTCTTGAAAAATCAGGCTGAGCTTTATGGCAGGCATGGGGGGAGGTATTGGTGGTGGTGGTGGCATTGGTAGTGGTGGTGTTGGTGGTGGTATTGGTGTTGGTGGTATTTGTTGTGGTGATATTGGTGGTGGTATTGGTGTTGGTATTGGTGGTTGTGGTATTTGTGGTGGTACTGGTGGTATTGGTGGTGGTGGTGGTGGTGGTGGTGGTATTGGTGGTGGTGGAGTTGGTGGTGGTATTGGTATTGGTGATGGTGGTGGTATTGGTGGTGGTGGTATCTGTAGTGGTGGTGGTAGTAGTGATATTGGTGGTGGTGGTGGTATTGGTGGTGGTGGTATTAGTGGTGGTGGTTGTGGTATTGGTGGTGGTATTTGTGGTGGTGGTATTTGTGGTGGTCGTTGTGGTATTGGTGGTGGTGGTGGTATTTGTGGTGGTGGAGGTTGTGGTATTGATGGTGGTGGCAGTGGTATTGGTGGTGGTGGTATTTGTGGTGGTGGTGGTGGTGGTATTGGTGGTGGTGGTGGTGGAGGTGGTGGTATTGGTGGTGGTGTTGTTGTTGTTGTTAATAAAACAGACTTTTGAAAACAACCCATCAGGTAGCTTTAGTACAGATGAAATGTAACACAGATGTGCTGTTGTCAGCTTCAGCCCAGTAGCACACAATTATGTGCTACCTGGAATTCACATGACTTAATTCGCTAATCATTTCAAAATCCATTTTACTTGGGGGTTGAACCAGACACAAGATAATGCCGGGTTAAAGTGATTGAAAGCAGGTGCACGTATTATGGGGGCAGCCGTACTGCTTAAAAAAACACACGCAGTTTCAGATGAAGCAGCGTATGTCCGGTCTGCAGTAAGAGAAACTCAATAAAGTAAATAGTACTTACAGACTAAATAACAGTGTAACAACCAAAGTAGAAGGTCCAGTAGCCATGGGAGGGTACAAATGAAGACAAGGCCATACTAAGGAGGGCCTAGTAACGAATCCGAAGGCAGCATTTACGAAAGACAATGACACAAGCCAATGAAAAATATGGGCGGAGCATGGGCACAGCTTCTCTCCCATGCTCTACTACAGCAGTCTCGCAGAGTGAGCAGCTCATGCGCTCTGCCACTAGGCTCGACCTAAAAAAGGTGAAGTCGTTTACTAAGGATAAATGAAACGAGAAATGAACACAAGAAATGTACTTTAAAGATGATACCTTATATATTTTTTTTAAAAGAATAACATAGTTGTAAACAATGACCTTAATGGCACAATTTGGTCCTATTTTTTATAAGAATAGGTGCTTTATTTAATTTATCCACAATCCTGTGTTATAAGCTTTATACTGTATGGTGGTTAAGTTGTGTTTGAGACTCTGGTTTATTCTAATTCTGCTGAAAGTATGCGGACTGTATGTTTGTTCGATTTCTCCAATAATGTTTTCCCCTTTTTAGTTAACTGTTTTCTTTCTATACTTTCTATCTCGCTAAATATCCAGATATGTACTTTTCAGCACATGAGTGAAAACTAGGATTTTACTAGCCCGGTGAAAAGGCCTTGCATTTCAAAACATCTGGGCCCTGGGGAAGTGGAGTTAGCCTGTCTCTGCTCTTGAAGGGTTGAGGAACATATCATTGCTCTACGATTGACCAACGGGCTTCTAATGGCACTCTGGGTGGTCTAGTTCTCATTGGAGTGTTTTACAATGAGCTTTTAGGTCCCGCTTGCATCAAGGTGTATTAAATTGTTTGGACTAGAATAAGTAGTTTAACCTTTATTTAAATTACCTGCTTTAAAAATATAGGGTTGACCAAAGACGTAAAGGATCTATGCCAGCCGTTTTATGGAGGTAAATATTTGGGTGATATAGCACATGTAGGGAGGTTCAAAGAATGAGGAGAGGTTGGGTGACTCAAAAGGTGGATCAGGAGGTTAGCACTATAGCCGACCAGGGCTCATTGATCTAAGTCTGCCTCCCCCCCCCAAAAAAAACACAAGGGAACTCATTATAGGACAGATGTAAGAAATGTAGGGATTGCGATTTACTAATTGCGATTCTTACTGAATCGCAACTAGGAAATCGCAATTTCTATTGTACAAAATAAGTATATATAAAATGAAGATTCTTAATGCGATTGTAAATCAACCTACCTCATGAATATTAATGAGTTAGGTTACAATTTGCAACCCATTAGGAATTGCAGCCATCATGTCTGTGATCGCTTTTTAATAAAGCAAACTTTTTTTAAATACAGCTAGTTTTCCTTAAAGGAATACAGGATGCATTTAAAAAGAAAAATGTAACTATAAAAATTTTATTTTTTGCTCCTAAAATGTTTTTTTTACATTCTCAAAGAGAAGGGGTCCTTTGGAAACCCCTTCCCATTTGCGAATGGGTTGCTACCTCCTTGGAGGAGTCGGTAAAATATTGATGTTTTGTGACTGGAATTCGGTCCACCTAAGTACTTAGGTGACCTAAGTACATGCACCACTCTCAGAACACGGGTTCCTCAGGATTGAGCTTGAGCTCCTCAGGTTCTAGGACCTTCTCGGTTACGCTTCTAGAAATGCCCAGTGTTTCCATGAGTCAGTGTCTCACATCCATGTGACAATGCACTGTCCACAGTTTACCCATGCCAACTGGTGCCCTTTTATGCAAAATCATTTAATTACAGGTTTTAGATCAGAAGTCCCTCAATGAAGGTGAAGGTTTACATTCCATACTCATTAATCTCCCTAATGTCCTCTAATGGGGTAGTATGTAAATGCCATGCAGCGCGTCAAAGAAGACAACATCCCACTTTGTTTTTATTAATGACTGTCAACCAGAACTATAGCTAATAAGATTGTGCATATATAGGTATCGTACATTCCACTAATAGTGACGATTACTTTACAAAACTAGTTAGAATTTAGGATGTTATTGAAGATTGCTGTAAAATTGTGAGCTAATTAGTTTTTCAGGTTAGTATTAACTCAAATTGGTAATTTATTGAGAATATTACATTTAGTAGGGTGCGATTATTATTCTGAATGTACTAAACAGTAATTCAGTGGTTAGTATTTTTAATTATTGTATGCCACGGGCTTGGGTATATTGAGCAAATTATCCACTGCAGTTTTAGGTTGTATGTGCTCTTGTAATGGGCAAAAAAAAATAATTATTTGCTTTGGTTAGGGCTTAAGGCTGTATAACGAAGGTTCTAATAAGTAGCATCAATGAAAGATAGTTTTTAATAAATCATAACACTTATAGCAGTGCTTAATTTGAAAAGCAAAAAGTAAATAGGTCTCAAAGGTTTTCTTAGAAGCTGGCTATAGACACAGTGAAATGTTGTGGTGGTAGAATAGGCGGGCTGCCTAGTCTTAATTCCAACTCATGCCACTTTCTTCCAATACCACCCACAGGTAATTACCAGCACACATAAAGCGCTATCATGCTGAGAAAGGAGGTGAGTTGATTTTTCAAGAAACAAGTATCGGGGGGCATTCAAGAACCAAGGTAGTGTCAGAGACTGAAGGCTTTCAATAAGAGATTGGTTTTTAGAAACTGGGCCTGACAATCTGAAGGTGCCTGTAGAAGTAGGCAAGAGTCCAGCGGTAAAGGCGAGCAACGGGGAGATGATGGTACATGTCAGAAGGGGACACAGGTGGGAATAAAGAGGTGAGGCAATAGCAATGTGGCTGAAAAATAGTTAGTGAAAAGCATGACTGTCCAATAAAAGGGCTCTGCTCTTATGACTGAGGCCGCCGCCTTGCTAGAGCCCCTCACAGACAGGTTACCTTTATTGTAAGTGGTACAAAGCAGGCTCGAAAGGATGTGCCGCCTAACTGTTGAAGTCTTATCCTTGAGGCAAATAGAATGTGTATTGGCTTAACAACCCAAACTAGAGCTCACAAGTATGGAAGCGAAGATATAGACATCAAGAGATCACACTCACAATAACACATCTGATCATGTAGCCGAAAAGCCTATTGGCTTATTTACTGCACAGATGAGAAATACTTTGCATGAGAAGCAGTAATACATCAGTGTTGTAGTACAGAACAAATTTGAAAATAAAAGCAATTATGTGAGTTACAGATGCAGTCTGTAATGTGTGCCAGGCGCTTATGTTTATGAGAGAATGGGTATACTGGAATGTACATCACTATCAAAGGAGAGAGAGAGGACTAGGTAGCTAGTCCGTATCCCCGGGGTTTATATGTGAGATCAAAAAGGACTAGCCTATTTGTGAATTTACATAGACTCAAGACTGTAAGGCAGGGTACAAACCATTGTGTTTGTTCATGAAGCCCTCACCCACCAACCTAGTTGGTGGCATGCTTCATCATCGGGCCCACTCAGTGACACCGAGTGTGTCCCGGGTGTGCTTCGACGCCTGGATACAGCGGAGCAGGTATGTATCTGAGTGTGCAGTGTAGTGACGTGAAGGTGACGATTTAAAAGCTATGCAGGGATCCCAGTACCCGAGGATAAATTATATTTTAATAACTGGGTCACTGCTAGCATTAAAAAAGGCTGTTGGATGTTATAGGAATGTTAATTAGGGTTTCCTACATCCAGGTGTGGTCTACATGTTTCAGCCAGGCCTTTATGATTAAAACTGGCTTTACTCAGGACCAAAGTGTGTAGGTGCAAATTACTTAGATTTAAGTGATTGTGTAATTTTGAGAAATGTGTAGCACTCGCTAAGGTGCTTTACATATGAGAGGGGGATTCCCTCTTAGAGCATTACTGGACATACAACAAGTATGACAGGACACACATACAGGGAAGAGTCTCAGTATGGTTACATATTCACAAGACAGATTGATTGCCGATATCTATTGTGCTGTGTAGACGATAAATAAGCGGCAAACGGTGTAGCCATATTGGTGGTATGGCTAAGGTGAGAGTTATCATATGTACATGAAGTTTTGTGGTGGGCTAAGCATCGTAAGCGCATCAACACACAAAAAAACGGACCTTGGAGTCACTATGGTGGTCCTGGGTACAGGTTACAGGACAGTAGGGCATCAGGTCAGCATAGAAGGGCAACAGTCCTTCAGGGCAGCAGTCCAGCAAAATGGCAGTCCTTTCAGCAGCACAGCCTCCTTTCTTCCTGGCAGAGTCTTCCACAGGTCCAGGTGTGTACTGAAATGTTGGTGTCTGAGATCTGATATTTATACCTGGTGCCTTCTTTGAAGTGGGAAACACTTTTAGAGGATTTCCTTTGAAGTGCTCAGGTTTCCTGCCTCTCCTGCCCTGGCTCCAAACTAACTAGAGGGGGTATGAGGGGAGAGGATGTAGCCTTACAGCTAGAGCGGTCAACCTTGCAGCTGGGCAACTGGGTTCGAGTCTCTGCAGTGACGATCAACATCCTGAGTTTCTGGGCAAATCACTTAATCTACCTGTGCCTAACAAAAATGAATGTGTTCTTCTGTAACGAAACTGGTGCTCATGTAAAGCGCTCTGATACCCGATGTCTTGGGTCTAGTTCGCGCTATTTAATAACTCTAAAAAAATAAAATAAACAAATGTAATCCTTTGTGTGAGGGCAGGACACAGCCTATTCGGGTGTAAGGGGGACTGTGCCTAGCTCTACCCTCCCATTCTGCCAGTGATGGCCCATCGAGGCATGCCTGAACTTCCTACTGTGTGCGGCTGTCTAGGAGGAATACAATTGCTCAACTGTCACCCTCACCCAGTCATGTGACCCAGAGACAGGATGCAGGCACAAAATAGCTAAGGCATGAAAATGCCAACTTTCTAAATGTGGCATTTTCAGAATGGCAATTTAAAATCCGAATTCACCATCGAGTAATATTTTAAATTAGGATTTGGGACACACCAAACTTGAACAGGTCATCTCTTTCCATCTGGAAATGACACTTATAAAATGTTATAAGGCAACACCAATGTTAATCTATGGGAGAGACAGGCCTTGCAGTAGTGAAAAAAGAATGTGAGAGTTTTTCACTACCAGGACATGCAAACTTAAAATTAGATTTCTTACTTTTTAAGTACATTCCACCCATCCCTTTGGGGTGCCTAGGGCCTACCCTAAGGGTGACTTATATGTATTAAAAACATGAAGGTTTGGGCCTGACAAAAGTTTTCTTTTACCAGGTCGAATGGCAGTTTAAACTGCACACAAGCTCTGTAATGGAAATCCTGAGACATGTGTAAGGGACTAGTTAAGTGGGAGGCACAATCAGTGCTGCAGGCCCACTACTAGTGATGGAGCAAGGACTCGTAGAAAAGAGACTTGCTCGAAAGCAATCCTCTCATTTAACTCATAACCTTGTATTAACTGTGTATTGTGTAAATTAATACACTTCACATTTGACATATAAGACAGAGAAGCTTGCCTACGTCTCTTACTAACAAGTAACTCAAGTGAAATTCTAAAATGGCCACTAATGGGAGGAACTGTATTGCGCATGCGTCAACTGCATCTACGCAGTATGACAAACAGTCGCTTGGAGGGAATTTCTTGCGCCTGCGCAGACGCTTTTAAAATGGCTGCTTGAAAGCTTACATACTAAGCATCTGCTCTGATGTAACTAAACCAAGCTGTTTTACTAATGCTAATGCGGGGAAACCAGTTATAAGTAAATGGGGTTAGCGTAGAGATAGATGGTATACAGTGAAACCATTTCATTTTGAAATTAATATTTGTCTCTTTGACTTTCCTATTAGTATGCATTTGGTCCTCTCGTGTGTGTCTGGAGTCCATAACCCACATGATCTCCGCACATGCGTTGTGTGAATGAGCCGGAAGAAGTGATGTGACTCTTGAACACAGTCCAAGGTCGCAAAGGATACATACCCTGGAAACCAGTCCGAAGACATCTGCAATGAATGGAAACATATGTAATTTATACTTTTGTGTCTAATAAGATGTGAATACGGGTGGGAAATAAAGATTTATGAATACAAATTAAGGGGTGGGATCTTTGAACAATAGACTGAAAGACTAAATTGAAAATAAGCATTGTGTGATGATCATCCCCCGTTGCCTGTTCAATCGGAGTTAGTAATTCTGTGGTATTGAAACATTAATGGGTGGTATCTGAATAACAAAGAGTATAATTGAGGTAATTTTTAGTTAGTTAGTGAGACGGAGACGGAGTTATGCTGCAGACCTCGGGATGCTGTCGGAGTGACGAGCGAATGCTAATGAAGAATCGATTGCAGAACCATCTACCTAAAATTATATAATTTAGGAGAAGATCACGGAAGAATCTCGAGGAGAAAGAGAGTGTCAGAGAGGGGCGCTACGCAAGCGTCGTTGTTAGAGAGGTCATCTATCCTGTCATGAATCCTTTGTCGCCTGATATTTCCCAGGGGACCCTTCACAGCTCCTTGGCCAGGGGGTTGGTTTTCACACCATTCTTGGTAAATATATATTTCATGAATGTGCAGATGTGCTTTTCTCTCTATCTTCTCCTTTCTGAGCAATGTCATTGTTTGAGTAAGATTAATTGTTGATTGACAGATTAATTGAATCTTCCTTCCTATGAGTGACGGAGACTGTACTGTACTTTGAGAGTGGTTCACATGAAATTAATTTAGATTAAGCCTTACAATTTTTACCTGAGTCTGTGGTCATTTAATTGCAAGAGAAATAGTTTATGGCATTTCACCATCAACTAGTTCAACTAATGGTCCATTGACCAGAGGAAATAACTTTTTGAACAGTGAAAGATTAGTTTGGAACAATGGGTAACTAATCTTGAAGTGAGAATCAACACAAACTTTGACTCCAGCAGTTTTACTAGCCTAGGTGTGTGTATGTGTGTTTATGGGCCCAGATGAGTATATGGTATTGGAGTATCTGTTGCTGGTTCACACCTGGATCAGTTTTATGGCAGCAGAGTGATGGTTATTATTGACTAGTTTGGTGATAAGTATTGATGACTGATTTATTGATATTATGTCGAACAAAAGGAGTTAGCATCTAGTTTTATGTTGTCGGGAAAATTCCTGGGAAATGAATGGTGGGTGGTGATAGAAGCCACACTGCAGTGAGGTTACTCGTCTGTTGGAATAGCGCTGAGAAGCTACGCAGGGCTGGCAGTGCTAACTTAGGGACTATTTTTGTATATAAGTGGAGTGTGAATGAAAGCAAAAGGGTTTGCTGGTGAAACTTTGGTCTTATATCACCTAGAAAGGGTAACACTGAAGGAGTAGCAGTTTCACTTGAGCTTGAATGAGAGGTAAACAGTGGGTTTTACTTGTAGTGTATGAAGAGTAAGCGGAAAGTTTTACTCGCAGTGAACAGAAATAATCTATCCTTTGGTTTTAGTGGAACAGACAGAGTAGCAAATGTTTTTATGTTGTTATTAACGAAAATTTAACATAACATAGTAAGAAAATAGTTTCTCGTATTACCCTGTGAAGGGAGGGTCAGTCGCCGGAGTTGCACTGACGTCACAGTGAGCCGCGCTGGGATAGGTTGAAACAGCAGGCGTGTGACTGACGTAAATTTGTAAAGGAGGGGTCAGTAGTAAGGAGCAAAACTGATGACATTGAGGAGGCCGTGCTGGTATTGGTCAGCTCAGGAGCGTGAGCCGCAATCGGATTGGGTGATTGGATGAGAGCTGTTTTTGGATTGATTGGCGAAATTTTGTATGCTTGATCCTCATTTGCCTTTTGGTGCAAATCGCCCTGACAGGAAAGCTCGAGACTTTGCAGATTATTGTTTTATGTATTCACAATATAGAATGTATGGTGAAAAGAGAAAAATGTCACTACTAAAGGAAATTAAGAATTTCTTTAAGAAAGATAATCCTGTATTGACTAGAGAGGGAATTCCTATACCTCTGCTCCATTTATGATAATAGAGAGAGGATATTATACGTGTGTATGGATGGAGAATTGGATAGAGTATACGAAAGGTGAGGGTGTTTTGGCTTTTCCAGAACATGGTACATATAATGGGAGAATGTTGCAGAATTTGAGAATGCGGTTGAATGAGTTAGATCCAAAACCCAGGATGGCACAGTATGAGGCATTAGAAGAATGGGAGACTGAATCATATGAGCGAGAGAAGAAAAGAAGTGGAAGATACATGGGTCATTTCCCTAGGTATTTGCGTGAGTCACGTGAGGGCCAGGTGAAGCAATGGAGAAAAGAAATGGTGTCAGAAGGATTATATCCAGTGTTGATGGCTGAAGAACAGTCAGGGGGCAAGTGTAAGGAAAAAACTAAACACATGAAAGTGACAGGTTATGGTGAATCAGATGATGAATTTATGGAGGGCATTTTAACTAAAAACCCTCCTCCGTATCAGGAAGGACCTAGTAGAGTCACTCCAAGTGCCCCAGTCCTGGGAACACCCTTAATTCCACAGATTTTACATGATCCGACAGTTAAAAGAGTACTTCATGACAAAGAAAAGGAAGCATTGAATAAAAACAGAGATGAATTAATACAGAAGATAAGTCAACTAAATATAAACCCTGAAGCATTGACAATGCCCGTAACTATAGGTCCAGTTGTTCCATTGTATGGAGATAAGGTAACCTGTCCAAAACCACAAGCTGTAAAAACTCCTTTGAATAATCCTAGAAAATAAATTGTAATAACTGATGATCAAGCCAGTGAGTGCGATTCAGTAATTTCATTAATGGATCTGCCAATAAGGGAACAGGTAAATGAAACCCCGAAAAGAGTTACACCCAGTAGTTCAAAAGAAGGAAGGTCAGTGGCATCCTCATGAGTCAAAAGTGCAACGGTGCTAATTCCAGAAGATCTGGAGATATGGGCACAGGGAATAGAAAAACAAAGCTCACCCCCAAATATTTTAGAAATTTACAAACTGAAAGTGGAATTGGAAGAAATGGCAGCTGGAAATGTGGGAATGGATAGGTTAAACACTTACAGTGAAGAAGAGTTGTTGTTTATATGTAGGAATATAACAAGGAATGCAAGATTATTTCATGAGAAATTGACAGAATTTGCCTCTGAAATGGGGATAGATATAGGGAGATCAAAATTGCTACAAAAACCATATTGGGTGGAATTTACTGACAAAGATTTAGAAAATATGAATGTGTCCGGAAAGAAATTACAAGTAAAAAAAATTATGAATATTTTGCTAAAATGGGGAGACATTGGCAAGTGAAGAATAAGGTGGACAAAGAAAAAAGAGGAAGCACAGGCAAAGAAAGCGTCTACTGCATATATGTTGAAAGAGTCGGGAAAAGTAGAAAGATTGTGTCCCATGAGAGAGGTACCTGGTGGTTGATATGTTCATGTTCCATGGAGTCGACAAGATATTTTGTCATTTACAAACAACTTCCCTAACCGGGGGAGAAACCAGTTGAATGTTAAAACAGGTTGAAAGGTTTGTGAAGGTTTCGAATGTTTTGTTGAAAGACTTGGATGGTCTGTTTGACATAGTGGTACCTGCTGATTTATGGACAGAATGTAAGATCACAGTTGATTGGCCTAGTGACGAGTATCCAAGAGACCCAAAAACAGGTGCGCCCTCAGATGATGTGATGAAGAAATATCATCAAGTAATTACTTTCTTGAAAGGGAAAATTCCTCCTAAAGAAACAGATTGGGTAAAAATAGATAGAACGACCCAAGAGCTGAATGAATCTGTTCATGCATATTATGAACGGCTGTTGCAGGTGTTTAAACAGTATAGTGGTTTTGAGAACATTGGAGATAAGGATATGGATTATTTTGTGTATCGGTTTGTGTACGGTCTGCAACCAGAAATTAGACAGATGATCCAACAGCACATGTTGTGCTGGCAGGGAAAGCCCATTGATGATATTTTCAAATACGTGAAGTATTGTGGGGACGATATTGAGGCAAAACATCAAAAGTTAAAAGAGAAAATTATGTGGGCACAAGTGAAATTGGCAGAACAACAGGAACTTAAATTAAATAGTCAGACTGATAGTCAAATGACGAACAGGGCCAGAGTGATAATGCAGTGAGTGGTGGTAAATCAAGAGGACGAATGAGTAGAGAGGATGCAAAGAAGAAGTTTCCTTGTCATGGGTGCGGAAAGCTTGGACATTGGAAAAACGAGTGTAAGAATAATCAGAATAATAAGGGGCCAAACCAAAATTTAAATCCACAGACACAGAATGAGGTGCTTATGAATCAACTGCAGCAGGTAGTTACTCAGCAGTGTCAGGTGCCACCTGCCCCTATGTACAGTGTGGACACCGGATTTCAAGGAAGTGGTAAGACAAATTCTGTGATTTCACAATACCTTTTGCAAAATAACAGTGACGGTAAGCATGAACAATGACGGTGCCTGAGGGGGGAGGAAGAGGAGTGCGTTCTTGGTGCATCTTTGCCCGTAGAACAGTCAGGTCCATTTATTGATGTGAAAGTGGAAGGTAATGATACTAGCGCTACCCGTTGTACTGTGAGAACAGCAGACATCCCAAACCTACCCCTCTCGAGAGAAGCTATCCGAGTAGTAGGTGTTTCAAATAAGCAGATTAGAACCCCAATTACAGAGCCTATGGAGGTGCGCATCGGAAATTTTAAAGACATGCACAAATTTGTGGTGTGCGACTCCAGTCAAGTGACTTTGCTAGGAAGATATCTACTGTGCAAAATGAACTGCTCAATTTATTGCACACCGGATGGTGTTGCTCTTCAAATCCCTGATGAAGATATGGTATATAAGATAATGTTAGCTACACAAGGCACAGAGGTAGCTGAAATGTATTCTTTAATGACTAAAGATGACTTACCAGAAGAGCTAAGAACAACTGTGAATCCAGAAGTATGAGATTTCACTGCAAAAGAAATAGGACTAATGGCAAATGTAGACCCAGTGAAAGTGACTGTGAAAGAAGGTGCAGTTTACCCCAACACTCCACAATAGAAAATGAGTCCCGAAGTCAAAGCAGGAGTAGCTTCTGAGATGGATCGAATGATTAAACCAGGCATCTTAAAAGAAATAATGAGCAGTCCTTGTAATTCACCTATAATAGGTCTTAAAAAGCCTAGCCGAAAGTACCAGTTAGTACAGGATCTAAGAAAAATTAACAAAATTGTAGTGCCTTGTTGTCCTGTAGGTCAAATCCAGCAGTGATTCTGTATCAGATACTCTGGAATGCAGGCTGGTTTACAGTAATAGATTTGTGCCAAACCTTCTTCTCAATTCCTTTGCATGCAGATAGCCAGTATCTTTTTTCTTTTAAATTTTGAGGATTGTATTTTGGGATGGAACCGGGTTCCTCAAGGGTATACAGAAAGTCCCTCAATTTTCAATCAAATACTGAAAAAGTGTCTAGAGTAGTTAGTTATGCCCAGTAATTCAGTTCTAGTGCAGTATATCGATGACTTACTTGTAGCATCGAAATCCCGAGATGACTGTGTTACCGATTCAATTGCATCACTGAATCATTTGGCTGATGGGGGACACAAGGTGTCACCAGAAAAATTGCAGTTTTGCCGAACTGGAGTCAAGTGCTTGGGTCACCAGATAGAAAGGGGAGTGAGGAAAGTGACCCCCAAAACAATTAAAATAATAAAGAAAATGCAGTTACCACTTACCCAAAGAGAGATCAGAATGTTTCTTCGAGTGGTGGGATACTGTAGACAGTGGATTGTAGGGTTTTCCTTATTAGCAAAATCATTGATTCAGATGACAAGAAAAAGAGTGAAAGATTCAATAGTTTGGAATGATGATGAAAGTGTGAAAGCATTTGTAAAATTGAGAAATTGTCTATGCGAGGCTCCAGCTCTAGGTATGCCTGATTATACGAAAGAATGTGCATTGTTCTGTTGTGAGAGAGAAGGTTGTGCACTTTCAGTCTTAACCCAGAGACTTGGATTAAGCCGACGTCCAGTAGCATATTTCTCTGTTACTTTATATCCTGAGGCTTCAGCATTGCCTGGCTGCTTAAAAGTAGTAGCTGCTACCTGTATGAGTCTGCAGCAAAGTGAGGCAATTGTGATGGCACATCCGGTGAAAGTTTATGTTCCACATTCAGTCAAGATTCTTTTAACAAGGACTCCAACACAGCATCTTACCCCTAGTCGGATGACTAAGTACGAAATAATAATTTTGGGAGCAGAGAATGTGACAGTGATTAGGTGTACCATGGTGAACCCTGCTACTCTATTGCCATATGCACGTTGTGAAGAAGTGAAAGATGAAGTAGATCATAATTTCATAGACATGACAGAATGGTGTATTAAGCGCTGCCCTGATATACAGGAAGAGCCTCTGAAAGAGCCCGACCATGAACTTTTTGTCGATGGCTCTTGTTTAAGGCTTGAAGGAGGAGGACTGAGTGCAGCTTAAGCTGTTTTCAAGATATCTGCGGTCATTGAAGCATCCTGTTTACCGGGAGTCAAGTCTGCACAAGTAGCTGAATTGATAGCTTTAATATAAGCATGCAAAATTGGGAAGAATTGGAAAGTGACCATATTTACCGATAGCCAATATGGTTACGGGGTTGTGCATGACTTTGGCCAGTTTTGGATGCAGAGGGGTTTTCTGACTTCTTCAGGATCTCCTATAAGAAATGGGAAATTTGTGAAAGAACTTTTGGAAGCAATACGATTTCTAAAGGAGCCAGCAGGGGTCAAGTGTACTGCTCACCAGTCAGGAAATGACTATGTGGCGGCTGGTAATAGATACGCTGACCAGATTGCTCAATACTGTGCAAGAAAAAATATGGCATAAAACAAAAAGGTTGAAACATGTGGAATCAGCTGCCAACGTATGCTATTCTCAGCTTTTGAAACATGGGATGAGGAGAGACAATTGCAGAATGAGGTGGAAGTAAGTGAAAAAGAGAACTGGATAAAGTCAGGTTGTGAAAGGGAGGACAGGAGATGATGTATGGGTTTATCCTGATGGCCGACCAGTCATGCCAGGCTGCTTGCTCTCACAAATGGCCAGAATGTATCATGGAGACAATCATATAGGCAGAGACGCCATGATCAGACTTTTCAGACAAGATTGGTATAATCCAAGGTTTAGGTTAGTCGCAGAAAGTCTTTGCCAGCGATGTTTAATTCATCAACAAATAAATCCAGGCAGGAAAACAGTGGTCAGTTGGGGAAGAATCGGAAAGGCAGAAGGGACATTCATAAGACTACAACTAGATTTTATATCTTTACCACCATATAACAGTTGCCTAATTATTGTTGAGAGAGTTAATTTTGGTTTCCCAAGAATTTTGGAATCAGATAGAGGACCTCATTTTAATAATGAAATAATTTGGTTAATCTGTGAAACATTTAAAATTGAACAGAAACTGCACTGTGCATACCACCCAGAGGAGCAATTGAATGGCACAATCAAGTCAAGATTGGCAAAGGTGTGTGAATCCACAACACTGAGTTGGCCAGACGCATTGCCTCTTGTACTGATGGGACTTAGAAGTATCTTTCACAGAAACATAGGACTGAGTCCCCATGGGATTCTCATGTGAAGAGCAATGAGACAAGCATTTATACCAGGACATAAATTGCTAAATATATCTGATGACATGGTATTAGACTATTGCAAAGGATTGGCTGACCTAGTGCGTTCTGTCTCTTACTAGGTTGGAGAAAACGCAGTTGCCAGGCAGCCGAATGAAGCGCATGATTTGAATCCTGGAGACTGGGTGGTGGTGAAGAATCAAATCAGAGAGTCGTGCCTAGCACCCAGGTGGGATGATCCATGGCAGGTTATACTGGTCACTACTACTGCAGTGAAGCGTGCAGGTTTGCCAAATTGGATTCATGCAAGCCACACAAAGAGGGTTCCAGCCCCTGATGAAGAGAGACCACAACTGACCCAAACAATTAAGGCTGCTGAAGGTTGTGCAGTCGCAGAATCTAGAGAAACAGATTCTGAAGAGGCTGACAAAGAACAACCGAGCACAAGTCAGGAGGACTGGATACCAGTGGTTGACATACCTGAGGTGATTATTCAAACAAGAAGCATAACTAGATTAGAAAGACAAGAAACTAGAGAGGACCAGATATTTGTAGAAGAACACACTGAGGAACAGGTGAACAAAGCTACTGGAGACCCTGAGCAGGACCAGACAAGGAAAGAAAAACATACTCAGGCAAGCAAACCAACAAAAGAGCCTGCGCAGGGACAAACAGGTATAGAAGAACACGTTCAGGCTGCAGAAGAACAAATTGTAGTAGGACCAGTCAGGAGAAGAAGAACAAGTTTGGGTGGAAGAAGAACAATTTGAAATAAGGCCAGAACAGGAACAGATAGAGGAAGAAGAACAAGTTCAGGCAGATGAAGCCCAGTGCTTAATTTGAGCCGGTGCTTTCCGGTGCTCAGCACCAGCTCTTATTTCACCGGGCCGGGGCTACAATTTCTGACCCTGCAGGTGGTGGTTTCAATATTAATTATTCAATTTTAAAATAAAAAAATAACATACCTTGCATGGTGACTAGCTGCTACGTGTTCATAGGCAGGCCATGTATGCCTGTCCAGGCAGGCATGATGGTGTATCACTACGTTAGTGATGATGTCATCACACCTGGCAGTCATGTATCCAAGAAGTCATCTTCAAACAATAGCTTGCTTTCTAGTCCCCGAGTCTGCTGCACCCGGCCACTGCATGAGCCTAAGCCTCCCATTGGCAAATTGCAGGTGGGGGCTGGCTCATGACGGAGTTGGTGCAAAGGAAGCTGCGAGATCGCATTTGGACCTTGAGAGCGAAGGCTCATCATGAGGAAGAATAAATGAAAGTAAGTTTGGACTTTCTTCTTGCTGCGCAGGCAGAGTAGCATAACCTGCAGCCCTGCATTGTTGCTAAATCTTCAGTGTGCTCGATGCGGCCTACCACAACTTTTTTACGCCATAGAGTCACCTGTAGAATCGGTGCTGCTGCCTCCCAGCATGCTAATTGCTGAGCGTGCGTGAGTCCTAGGCACCACAGACATACTCACCGGCATTGGCAGCATTACGGCCGGGGACAATGCTTGTGCTGTAGCACAGTAGCAGGCAGGCTCACAGCAGGCAGAGCAGTGGATGCCAATGTTGTCGTCATCCCTGGACCTACTAATTACAGGCAGCACTAGCAGTGACATGACCTGCTGTGCTTGGGCAGCTGCCTGTTCTGCAATAAACCCAGTTGTACCACACTGATTATTATACGCGAAAAAAGCATTTTCATTTTGTGGACATCTTTTCTGCGCTCGGTATAGGTAGGAAAGTAAAATCCATGTCATCTTCTTCTTCTTTAGGAAAGACAACAAGAAAACGTGGAGTTCACAATAGCAGGGACAGGTACAGGTTGGAGACAGGGGTGACAGCAGCAGTGTTCTAGATGAGAGAGAGCAAGAGTAAAGAGGAGAAAGAAACAACAAGAGAGGAGAGAGATAAAATGGAGCAAAGTAGAAGAAAAGGAGAAGAGCAAATCAGAGACAAAGAGAAAGCAGACATAATGTGAAGAAGAGAGCAATAAGAGGAGAAAAGATTGAATGAAAGAATGTAGAAGACAGGACAGCGAAAAAAGCAGAGAAATGATAAAACGGAGACAAAGATAATCACTGCTAGAAGAGTGATAGTAAAGAGCCAAGATTGAGGGGAGAGAGAGCAGAACATGGATAAAAGTGAAGAGAAAAAAGGGCAGGGGTAGAGTGAATAGAGGGCAAATCAGAAATACAGAGAATAAGGTAAAGCACCAGGTTTGACAAAGACGATAGAAACCAATTAGAGAGGTGAGAGGATTTACTCTTAGAGCAAAGACTTAGGGGACAGACAACAAAGCAAGGTTAGAAGATAGAGACTGAGGCAGTGCGAGTGTTGAAAGTGGGGCTCACCGGAGGTAGAAGTGGGCAGTGGCCTCCTTGGCAAAATTTTCGGCACTGGCATCTCCTTTTTTTACAAATTAAGCACTGATGAAGCTGCATTAGAAAGACCTGAACAGGGACAGATAGAGAGTGACTCTGAAAGAAAGGAAAATCAGATTGTGCCACAACGTAACGAAAATAAAAGAGCCCTTGAAAAAGACAAAGAAGGCGAAAGTGCAGTGCAAGTTAAAAGGGTCAGGAAAGGTGATAACTGGCCAAGTGGAGTCAAAAGGTTGAAATATAATTTAAGAAAAACAAGTGAATGAAGTTACGAGTCAGACCGAGCAGTCAGCTGTGAAAGTCACTCGAAGCAGTCCGAGACTAAGAGTCTTGAACAATAAGTTCAAGGGTCCTGAATGGACCTACGTGATTCTTGAAGAATTCGAGAATCTAGATTTAAATGAAGAGACCGATGAAGAAATAAATGCAGAACAGATTGACGAAGGGGAACTGAGGCCTCCTTGAATTAACAAAGAGATAAAATTCATAAGTAAAATAAAGAAAGGAAGAGAAATCTTCTTAGACTAAAAATGGCGGAAGACAGGGTTGCGGGAATACCAAAACGAAATTGTATAAAGAAATGTCGTAGGGTTTGCATATGTAGTATTTTATTAGTGGTCATAGTATGGCTATTTTTAACAGTGGCAATTCCTTATCTTATGATAACAGACAAGAAGAATGACACAGACACTAATGAAAAGACAGCTAACCTGAAAGGAGATAGAGTAGAATTAGAAGCATCAGATGAGATAGATTTACATCACACAGAGACAGATAATGACACTTCTTTAAATGTATTTACAAAATTATTGTTTCAGTATGTAGACACAATGGAGATTAGTGATTGTTACGTTTGTATGAAATTACCAGCTTCAGTAGCAGAAGGAGTCACATATCATCATTTACCGTTAACATATGGTATTTCATGTAGCATACTGACACATCTATTCAATAGAACAGGGAAACTTCAATATTATTATTCAAATCTAGATGTAGTGTTTCCAGAAATTCCTATTCGAAAGAATATGAATCCAGTACATAGTAGTCTAGATGCACAGTTTATGGGTGACGTTTTCTTAACAATGAGGTCAATAGATATAGCAATGGCACATAAGAATAACCTAACATGCTCATTAAGTGAAGAAGAGAAAATGTTTTTGAATTTAGTTGAAGAAAGGAGACAGGATTTCCAAAGAAAGACTACTGAACAGAAAACCCATATTCCACCATGGGCTGAGAAAGAGGAAATTTATACAGCTGGCAAGACTCATGCTGCGATGTCCATAGACTTTGTAAAACAGGGAAGATCTGCATCCATAGATTAAAGACAAACTATAACAATGTATTTATTGGTTCCAGTGAATGTGAACATAGCTTCCTAATTCTGGGAGGTTGGGGCCTAAAAGGGGGAACAGATCCAGTATTTCCTGGAGTTTACTCCGTGTGTGGGAATAATGCTTATTTTAAGCTGCCTGCACAGTGGTATGGGAGTTGCTACTTTGGGTTAGTATTTCCTAAAATTTATCACGTAAAATGAATCACTGGAAGCAATGAAAACACTAATGAACGAACACGAAGAAAGAGAGCTCATTTTTCAGAACAAATAGTTGACATATTTGGTGCATTGATACCTTCAGTGGGAGTCATTCTGAATTTGCATAGAATCTGTCAATTGTCAACAGTAGTTGATCGCCTATCGACTGATACTGCTGGAGGCTTCTTGATGAATAATACAGAAATGGTTGCGATTAGAGCTATGATTTTACAAAATCGACTTGCGCTTGATATATTATTAGCAAAAGAAGGAGGAGTCTGTAAAATTTTGAAAGTGCAACATTGTTGCACATATATACCGGATAAAAGCATAGAAATTAAAGGATATATTATGAATATTACAAAACTTGAAGAAGAATTGAAACCACTGGAGGTTGACAGTGTATGGGAAAGACTAACAAAAGGTGTTTCTTCAATAGGGACTTGGTTTACTAATCTTGGGAAAGGTATTATAGGTCAAATATTATTTCCATTAGTTGGTATAATAATAATAGTCTTAACAATAATGATATGGTGCAAATGTTGCAAAAAGGGAAGGAAATATTAAATAAATGGAAAGGGAAGAAAAGAAAATATGAAGAGATACAGCTAGAAGAGATGAAAGGAGAATTATATCAAAAGATGAAAGATTTGAAAATTAAAGATGAAGACAAGAACGAAAAGAATTGAAAGGGAATTGAGATGTGCTAAAGTTGGCATCTGGTTGAGATGGGTGATTTTTTGATGGCTAGAAAATGCCAGAGAGGGGATTGAAGGAGCAAGGTCTCGTAGAAAAGAGTCTTGCTTGGAAAGCAATCCTCTCATTTAACTCATAACCTTGTATTAACTGTGTATTGTGTAAATTAATATGCATCACATTTGACATATAAGACAGAGAAGCTGGCCTACGTGTCTTACTAACAAGTAACTCGAGTGAAATTCTAAAATGGCCGCCTACGGGGGAACTGTATTGCGCAAACTACGCAGTATGACAAACTGTCGCTTGGAGGGAATTTCTTGCGCCTGTGCAGACGCTTTTAAAATGGCTGCCTGAAAGCTCACATACTAAGCATCTGCTCTGATGAAACTAAACCAAGCTGTTTTACTAATGCTAATGCGGGGAATGCAGTTATAAGTAAATGGGGTTAGAGTAGAGATAGGTCGTATACAATGAAACCATTTTTATTTTTAAATTAGTATTTGTCTCTTTGACTTTTCTATTAGTTTACATTTGGGCCTCTCGTGCGAGTCTGGAGTCCATAACCCACATGATCTCCGCTAATGCGTGGTGAGAATGAGCCGGAAGAAGTGATGTGACTCTTGAAGACCGTCCAAGGTCGCAAAGGATTCATACCCTGGGAACCAGTCCGAAGACATCTGAAATGAATGGGAACATATGAAATTTATACTTTTGTGTCTACTAAGATGTAAATATGGGTGAGAAATAAAGATTTATGAATACAAATTAAGGGGTGGGATCTTTGAACAATAGGCTGAAAGACTACATTGAAAATAAGCATGGTGTGATGATCATCCCCCTTGCCAGTCCAATCGGAGTTAGTAATTCTGTGATATTGAAAAATTAATGGGTGGTATCTGAAAACCAAAGAGTATAATTGAGGTAGTTTTTAGTTAGTTAGTGAGACGGAGATGGAGTTATGCTGCAGAGCTTGGGATGCTGTCAGAGTGACGAGCGAATGCTAATAAAGAATCGATTGCAGAACCATCTACCTAAACTTAAATAATTTAGAAGAAGATAGCGGAAGAATCTCGAGGAGGAAGAGAGTGTCAGAGAGGGGTGCTACGCAATCATTGGTGTGAGAGAGGTCATCTAGCCTGTCCTGATTCCTGTCCTGAAGCCTTTGTCGCCTGATCTTTCCCAGGGGACCCTTCCCAGCTCCTTGGCCAGGGGGTTGGTTTTCACATCATTTTCCCTAAATATATATTTCATAAATGTGCAGATGTGCTTTTCTCTCTATCTTCTCCTTTCTGAGCAACGTCATTGTTTGAGTAAGATTAATTGTTGATTGACAGATTATTTGGATCTTCCTTCCTATGAGTGACGGAGACTGTACTGTACTGTGAGAGTGGTTCACATGAAATTAATTTAGATAAAGCCTTACAATTTTTACCTGAGTCTGTGGTCATTTCATTGCTAGAGAAATAGTTTATGTCATTTCGCCATCAACTAGTTCAACTAATGGTCCATTGACCAGAGGAAATCACTTTTCGATGAGGGAAAGATTAGTTAGGAACAATGGGTAACTAATCTTGAAGTGAGAAACAACACAAACTTTGACTCCAGAGGTTTTACTAGCCTAGGTGTGTGTATGTGTGTTTATGGTGAGTATATGGTATTGGAGTATCTGTTGCAGGTTCACCGCTGGATCACTAGCATCTAATTTACAGGCCCTGGGAACGGTTAGTACCCCTGTACTAGGGACTTGTAGGTATATTAAATATGCCAATTGGGTATAAGCCATTATTACCATGGCTAGAGGAGAGAGCACATGCAAGTTAGCACTGGTTAACAGTGGTAAAGTGCTCAAAATCCTAAGGCAGGCAAAAACAAGGTCAGAAAAAATGGAGGAGGAAGGCAAAATGTTGGGGGGGGGGAGACCACCCTTAGTCTGACAGGTCTAACAATATGATTATTTGTTGAGAGGCTCTTGAGGCTGTCCCTTTGACATATTGAGATTATATTTGACATATTGAGATTATATGTGTTGCCTTTGCCTAGTTGCTTCTAAACTTTTCACTGTACCCAGTGTTGCCCCAGAATCAATGGAAGGGGCAATACATTGTTAATCAATCAATCAATCAATCAATCAAATCAACTTTATTTGGTTTCATATGTTAAAACCATAAAAGCTCACATAAAGTGTAAATTGTTGACAAACCAAGTCGGTAGAATTCTAAAAGACTGGCAAACTCATCATTAAGGTCTAAAGTCTTGACCCTTGCACTTCGCTGTTTTCTTTCAAAATCTAAATTTAGCTTTTGCTTGAACTTCCTAATGTCACACGTTTTACGCAGATTTTAACACATTTGTCTATTCAAATTTGAACATTGTGCATGTCTTTGCAACTGTGTATTATCATTATGGAAATTTGTATCTATTTTTCAGTTCAAAATTATTTATGTTTCGTAAAAAAAAGCTTTTGTTAGTCTGTATGTAAATACATTTAACACTAAATTACCTTTTTCAAATGTTATCAAATATGCTACATGATTCTTCCTAATATCTTTGTTTTTAGATCTTTGTAACAAGGACCATTGCAAATTATTCTTAGGCACCCATGATGCAATTATCTTTACATCAATATGTACTTATGAATTTAATTTAGGATTGTTTCATTTCCCTTCCCAACTGAAGCAGATCTAATCCAGCCCTTTGCAAGAGAAAATTACCAACTGTTTTCAGGCTAGGAAATGGTCAGAGACTAGTTTTTTCACCTTCACAAACTCACAAGGCAACCGACTCCTTGCATTGGAGTTACTTCTGCATAACTGCACTCAGCTGTTATACAATTATGCAGGAATAAATCGGTTTGCACCTGCCAGGTATTGTTTTGCGAATAGATGACATGCGTAATTCAGCCTTTGTCTACTTTAAATGGAGTTTTCTGGCGGAAAATACCTTTGCAAATTGGGCCTAGGGTGTATCGCACAATATTCTTTGGTCTATATGTATATATATATGTGTTAAAAAAATATATAACTTATTGAAAAACACAAAGGTTGTGATCTCGGTGAAAATCGGAAGAATATTGTATTGAGGATCTGTGTGAATGTGTCTCTAGGGTGGAACCGAGTAGGAGAACAAAGGGCTAATTGTTTAATTAGTAAATGTCTGCTTGCTTAATGACATATTAATGAGTTTTTCAGGAAGTCATATCATTTACCATAGAAGACCCATGTGTGCATCCCTCGATGTACAGTATAATTATGTAATGTGGCCCAAAGGAGTACATCATTTAAAAACCTGTCAGCCATCTGAAGTTGCTCTGTACACAAGAGACTTGCAGACAGTACCTTGCAGGTGGAATCGTTTATGAACTGAAATGACAGTTCTGAACGCTTAGTGTGCCTAGGTATGAGCTATTGCAGACATAGAAACTCCAAGGCTCAGCAATAGCAGGTGCTAGAAATGGCTGGAGTATGAATATAGCCTTTTAATTAGCAATTCTGGCCTGTAAATTGCAGGACGCCAGCCTATCAGATAGACTATAGTTCTTATGACCAAGGCATTGTTTTAGTCTCTTGTTCAGTTATATTTGGCTTTTTTTGTACCACAGGTACAAGCCTGAATAACAACAGCTTACTTCATTTTGGCACTGGTGAAGTGTTGTTTTACACCAGAAGTAGAACAGTTGCACTAACCTATTGATGCATAAAACAAACTTGCATGTACTGGAAAAATATGTTTTTTCCTGGTGTACAATTCGAGCAATTGCTGGGAAAGGTCAATGTGAGATTGCACTCGTAGGTGAAAATGTAATCTGGCACGTATCTATTGACAGAATTTCCTGGAAAGGAATGCATCCAAACTGAATTGGAGAAATATGTTGCTTTGTCTTGGTCACTTTTGTGCACCATTTGAATAACCTTACTATTTTTTTATATTCTACAGACCCTTCGGACCTACACAAATTATTGCATATGCGGTGTTTTAAGGGTGTTATTTTTTTTTTTTTAAATGTCATCATGCAATAAACAGTTTCATATGCAAGTAAATTTAAAAAGTGACCATATGTATTTAAATTATATAGTGAAACCGCAAGTTTTAGGGGGCACAGAAAAAATGGGAAATTCAAAACGATATAAAATGTTTTCAATCTTATGGTCTGGTTGTCTCTACATACATGATGAAACGCATAGACATGCTGGACCCAATCTCAAATGGCATTTTGGAGTATGTAAAGTAGTGCTCCAATAATACTTCTTCATGTGTTACAAAAGCAATTTACAAACCTATGGCCAGAGAGTACCACCTTTCACAACTTTTCTGCACGGGGATGTCCACCTTCTCTGCCCCACAAGTAGAGATCTCTGCACACATATGTATCAGACTTAGTGGCAAATGTAGGAGTGACAAGGGAGACTTGTGGGAAACGGCAAAATTACTACAAATTGATGGGTGAAGGACATTTAAGGGCGGGTTTAGATTGGGGCATGTAAATAAAATCCACCCATCCACAGAAGAGTAAGATCAATCCAAGGACGCAGCCCCTCCGTGGATTCACCTGCAGTGAATTCAAGAATCCACATGCCAAAGCAAGGTTCTGATTGGCTGGTCGCAACTTCAAAGAAAAGTTGCAGCTGCCATTTATTATCTCGGGAAATGGTCCCGGGGCTGAATAGTTGCTTGTACACTGATTGAAGGGGTCAGGTGAGAACTTCCCTGACCCTTTGTGTATATAAATGAGGTGAAAGCATGTTTAATGGGCAGTAAAATGCCAGAACACTTTTTTTGGGTCACTCACAAGATCTGCAGAGATGTCGTGGTGCTCAGTGTGGCCCCCTCATGTAAATCCACAAATCTCATTGCTAAGTTACATGGGTGCCTCTCTGAGCCTCATGGTGGATCCGCAGATTCATGAGAAAACCCAAATAAATTGGGCTTCTATTCAGGAAACTTGAAATGGGTTAAAGAAATACCGGCCAGTTAGTAGTGGTAGACCAAACAAGAAAGATGAAAGGAAGCCTGTGATTTGTTAACTAAAGCAGCATAAGTAAGAGCTCATGATGAGAGGTAGCCATTTTAGCTGCTTTGCAACTGTGAGAGGAGGTAGCTTGCAGGAGTTCTGGCTGGAAATTTCTAATGAAAACACGTGTTACCAGACATAGAAATAAAACTGAGAGCACAATAAAGCGCTTTTACAAGTATGTTAATTAGGTTGTACGATATTTACAAACATATTTAGAAAAAAATAGTAAGTGCATGTAGAATGAAATTTAATGTGTAGCTCCTAGACACTATGCTAGAAGGGAAAATAGAAGGGTGCTTAGATGAAAATATTAACTAAAAATACCGTGAGCAGGAACGGAAAAAGATGAATTGCTATACTGAATGTATATTAATTTTTTTGTGCAAGTATGAATAAATGTGTTTGAAATTAGAGGTGGGTGTTTGCTTATAGTATGTAATGTAACAGTATGTAACTTGCACATGCTCACACAGTCTGGGAGGCACCTAAAGACCCAGTTACACCCTCACAAACGTAGTTATGCACCCATCACTCATGTAGTGAAACAGTGACTGCCACATGCACTCACACACACATAAAACCCTTCACACATCCATTTACTCATGTGTACGTCCAAGTTTGAGTACTAGTTCACCACCTAGAGCCTGGGGGGACATCCGCAGATTGTAACCTGCACCACAAGAAGAGTGAGAAGAGGACTACTTCAGCACTCTTGAGAAGGGAGAACCCTGATTGTAGTTGACCTCAGATTCACGGCCCCCAAATGGTCGGCGGTTACAGGAAAAGGGAGAAGAGTGGAGAAATGAGTGGGTTAAGTCTCCAGAGGAAAGAGGGGATCCCCCAGAGAGAGACTTATTGGATACAGTGCAGGAAGTACATTCTCCTCCCAAACCCAGTACCCTGAGGACCTCAAGGACAAACAGGCTGTATGGGACTGGAGGCTGCAGCTGTCCCACCTTGGTGTAGAGAATAGAAAAGCTGGGGTTAAGAGAGCCTTGGAGGAGAAAAGGATCTTGCTGACTGGGGTGTCAAGGGGGTGCACATGAAGGCCAAATAGCTGTTAGAGTCTAGCAAAAATGGTTGGAGCATCACCACTGTATCCAGTGCAGAAGAAAGAGTCTATATATTTAGAGAATTAGTGCTTCTGAGGAAGATTTTAGAGGTGCCTCTGGAGTCATATTCATGGTGATGGGAGGGACAACGTACTGGCTCCAGAGAATGGGAAGAGGTTGAGGTATCTCAATATAAAGGAGTTCTTTACCAGTAAGTATGAATTATCCCCGGAGGACTGCAGGTTGACATTTAGGGTTAGTCAGAAACTGTGTCACTACTGCTGGGAGGATCTTGTGTGGTACTTTTGAAATCACTACCGGGTCAAAGAGGGCAGAGTCAGCACTGGACAAGTCCCACGCCGAAGAGAGCGTGAGCGACCGCCCTATACACACCCGCTGTTGCCCATAAAACGGGAAAACAGGTTCAAATTGAACAGATATACATGGGACTATAAACATTATTTCCCCCCCTTTTTTTACTGAAGACCCCCTGAATACTAGGGTCTCCTTCACTCTGTTTAGGTCCTGAAGAAAGCCCACTTGACCCTTCGGGGCATTTAAAAGGGCTGAAACATGTCGACCTTTTTTATGGACACCTTTTTATAGTGCACTCGACCATAACCAGTCTCTGAGTGCACACCGAAGATCTATTATAACTTTCCTGTATCCAGTGTAATTGAAGACATTTTACTGGCTTTACGGGATTTTTAACCATTTTTAGTATTATTTTCTCACCACATGTCACTTCACTAAAACTCACTATTTTCTTTCTACGATCACTACTGAAACAACCAGTGGGACGACCTCCAGGTGGAGGAAGCATTGCATTAACCCAATGATGATGCTGTCACGTTGTTAACAACAGAGCGGAGAACGAAAATATACCGCTTAAATCGATCTCTGTAAAACGTGATTGAGTGTTTCTTAACAGTACTGTGTACTGTCTTTGCACACCCTGGTTCTTTTGGGACTAGTGATCCACTCCCCCATTGATTTTTGTGATACTTGAGAAAAGGAAGCTGAGTGGATCAGAGACTCTTCTTTCTCCCTCCAATTTGATTATTGTAGCACCACCACTGTATCCAGTGCAGAAGAAAGAGTCTATATATTCAGAGAATTAGTGCTTTTGAGGAAGATTTTAGAGGTGCCTTTGGAGTCATATTCATGGTGATGGGAGGGACAACGTACTGGCTCCAGAGAATGGAAAGAGGTTGAGGTATCTCAATATAAAGGAGTTCTTTACCAGTAAGTATGAATTATCCCCGGAGGACTGCAGGTTGACATTTAGGGTTAGTCAGAAACTGTGTCACTACTGCTGGGAGGATCTTGTGTGGTACATTTGAAATGTTTGTTAAAAGTGCAGATGTTTTTTAAGAAGGTGTTTCTAACAGTTTTATACTTTTTCTTCAAAGAGAACTGAGAAGAAGCAACTTGTTTCAAATATCAAATAGAATACTTATGAAATATGAAATCTAGGGTCTTCAGAATATAATCTTGTTCACCTGTAGTCTGCTGCAGGTATTTGCACAGAGCGGTCATCATACCATCCGCCGACTCCAGTTTGAAATAGTTGAGGAAAATATTGAGCCTCTATACTTTTCTCCAGACACTCATTGGAGTTTTTTTTAGCTTGTCGTGGATGGATACAGTCATGCTCATATATTTCTTCAGATCAACTTCTATCCACTTTTCCAAACAGTCGACTTGAAGGCAACATTTCTACCTCCATGCAACTTCCATGTTATGCAACATGTATATCTTTAGCGTCCATGTTGTTGCCTTTAAAGATAAAATGTAGCTTTCTTCAACTTATTTACATTTACTAGTTCCTGGAAGATTTGTTTAGTTTTTTGTGGGCACATCATAAACTAGAATAACAAATGGTTCTTCCAAATCTCTCTCTACACCCAGTTTCAATATTGTGTTTAACATCTAACGGTAAATACACAACTCTATCTTTAAGCCCTTTCTGAGGCTCAGCGGATGATACATTTAATGTTAGAGTTTGCTTCTCTCAGGAAGTAATGTAAGTGATCCCATGGATATTCTGCACAACTCAGGGTTACAAAGCAAGTTGCTTTTCCTAAATTTCACTACATGCACTTAAGCTCTACATGACGACGATACCAGTACTCATTTGTCCTAATCTTTGCAGAGGTAAAGTAAATAGACAGCAGCACTGCAAGTACATGAGGAGTCTCCTACCGTATGAATGTATTCCTGGCAAATACTACAAATACTACTGCACTCTCATTTATACACAGGAGCATGTATACGCCTTCCTTGTACCTCTTCATCTATCTCTTCCTTTACATTTCTAGCAATGATCTCTTCTTTTGCAATGGAGTTGCTGTCTTTTGCTTCATAACATTGGCCAATTGCTTCAACTACATACATTACTTCATTCTCTTGTAAGTAGCTGTCATCATTAAAGAAAGGCTCAGTAGATGACGCATGCTTCAATTTAGCAAAAATGTACTTTTATTAATAAGCCTTTTTTGGCTTTTTTTCTTCATACACAACGCTGTTTTATTTGGTGTTTTCATTCTGTTTAGTAAATAAATAGTTTGCATTTCAGAGCAAACATTTTATCAAACCTTCTCTCAATATACTAATTCTGTTTGAGTGCTTCTCTTTTCATCTTAGTAGCCTTCAGTTTTCATACCAAATTCTATACTACTCTACTTTCAAACATTCTTATTTGCGTTTCCTAAAATTGTTTCTGCCTCCTTGTCAAATTAGGTGTTTTTATAGCATGTTTTACTTTAAATCTGGCTTACTCCTTCTCTGTTACAAATGTGGAGAAGTAAAGTAAATAGACAGCAATACTGTAAGTACATGAGTTGGTCCTACAGTAGTTAATCAAAAGTTCAAGTTTGAGTGTGTTTCTGGTTTTGTAAATAGTTAACTAAGTTATGGTTTGTTTGTTTGTTAATTCTTTCATTTCAGTTGTATCCAAATATGCTAATAAAATGTACTGGTAAAGTAATACATATATTTGTCATCAGTTTAACTTAAGGGTCACAAACACACCCATACATGTAGTCATACATGTACTCACACACCTATACAGTCATTCACACTGGCACTAACACACCCACACACTGTCACACACCCACTCAGAAACCCATACACTCAGTTACAGACCTATTTACACATGCAAACATCTACTTACATACACATAGTGTGTTGTTTTGTTTTTTGGCTACAATCTTTATGGTTGTGTTTTCACATCTGTTCAATTATCATTTTAACAGTACATCATTTGTGGTGTATTAATCTACAATCTAGGAACAGTAGAAGGGAAAATTGACCCATAGAGCACATTTTTAAAGCAACAAACAGTTGTTTTTTTTGCAAAGTGACCAACTTTTTGTCTTGCTCCGCCTTTCAGATAATACAGAATCTCCCACACGGTGGCTCAAACACGGCAAAGCAGGAGGCATAAAACACAACAACACCTAGAAAAGGGTTTTATTTTACAAAATGCAAAGACTCTCTCATAATAAGGCTTGGGGTTTTTATTTATGCAATGCTCTCTCACAGAAAGGCTTTCCCAGATGCTAAAATGAATCACATTCAAATACACATAGATATATATATTTATATGCATGCAATAATAACACACTTGTTAAATGCAAGAGTTAAATGCATGAATAATACTAATGAATAAACAAGCAACAAATAATATGAGATAAAACTCAAGCAAACAAAATAATAGACATCCTGCAAGAGATATATACACTAGATACATCAAATTATTACTTCGGATTTGCACTCTGACTCATTTACACATCACAAAGAAAACACCTCAAATGATCAAAGCCACTGGCCACACATCACAATAATCAAAACTCAACACTTCAGATGACCACAGCCACTGGAACCCAGCATCACAATGGCACTAGTCAGAAACAAGTCACCTCACCTGATCGTTCACTCAACATCCTTTCCAATTCACACTGGGGGGGCCCGTTCACAGCCGGCTTAGACTCTCAACCGGGACTCAGGTTCCGTTTATCTTACAGCAGTACGTCTACCCTGTAAGTGAGCTCCCAACTCAGCTATCAACAAACCTCAACTTTAGAAGGTTTGAGAGTCTTCCCCTCTACGCCAAAGAAATCTTACTGGAACTGGCCAGCTTCCAAGCAAGCATTCCATGGCAGAAAGGAGTTCCCACGTCCCATCTACATTCTTGCATGTTCCAGCCTTTATCTTGCTGAAGCTCACGAAAGCCTTCCAGGGTACATTAAACAATCTCTCGCAAAACCATCCTTGAACGTGACTAACCCAAACAACTTGCAAGGGTGTCTGTGCAAGCAGTAAAAACTCAAGCCAGGCAAAGTCAGAATTCAGGATGATATGAGGCCATGTCAAAGCCAATAGTAAGAAATTAATAATTCTTCCCAGGGTACAACACAGTGCACATTTGTGCACCACTGCTTATAGCATCACATACTCCATCTCTCAATGTACATCACAGTGCACTTTTGTGTACCACTGCTTATAACACTGCACTTCGAAACCAAACAGTACATTACACACCTCTCTCTCTCATGCTTTCAAATGCACATCCTACACACTCTGTTCTTGCCGAGGCTGTCCTACTCCATGACAGCTCCCACTGAAAGACTGCAAGATTACAAGAAAGAAACCTTTAAGAGAAACAAGGTATAAGCAGGACGTCGTACATTCAGGCTAGGATAAAGTAAAACACTGTAGTCAATTAAAATGATGATAGTCAAAGGTGATCACGTGGTGTCAGACCACAAGAGTGCCTCTAGCACTGCATTCCACCCCATGACATTTGACTATCATACCATACATATATCACAAAACTGAACTTCTTAACTGATAGCACAACTATGATAGAAGCACACATCAGAATAGTGACATTATAAACTCATGTGCTTAACTGAATGCACAAATATAAATGAAACACATGTTGAAACAGTGACATCATAAAAGCATGTGCTTAACTGAAAGCACATATATATTTGAAGCGCACACTAAAACAGTGAAATCATAAAAGCATGTAACAATCATTTTAAAAAGGATCATGCATATCTGGATACTCAACAAGAATAAATGTATGATGAATACACAAAATGAATGCACAAATAGAATCAAGCATATGGGCTCAATAATGCTCCTAATGTCGCAAATGGCTAATTCTGGAACTTCTATAATTGAAGCAGCCACACATATATTTTGTGCTTAAAAAATAAAGGCAACATAATCATCATCTTATCTTTAAACTAAACAGCATCTCCAGAACAAATAATGTCCTTATGTGTGAAAGACACACAGCCTTCTTGCATTCAAAATGATAACTGTGAACATTTTACTTCATTTTCACGATATGAGTCTATTACTGGCTTGGTAAGTTTGTCTGGTTAGTTCAGCCAAAGGATGTCAGCTTGCACGTCCGGTGATCACTCCAGGGTTGGGGGAGGGGTCCCACACACTCACAGGCCCACTCAACGTTACCTACACGCCGGACAGGGACATCAGGTACACCAAAACGTCGCAGTATGATCTGGAAAAGAAACAAGCATCACTCTTCTTGCAAAAAATAATTTTCAATAAGTGCACGTTTTGCTTTTCTGTTTTGGGTCTGAAGGCAAATATTGTCATTCCTGTCTGCACGGTTCTCTTCTGGCTCTGGGGAATTATCTAAAAATTCTACCCACACTATGGCCTCTGAATTCTTGGTATTGGCATGAAACTCTCCTAAGAAGGGCTGGGGCAATCTCCTTCCTGACTATTTCTCCACACACTACTCAATATATGCACCTTTTATCATTTGGCATGAGCCCAAGGCAATCCATCTGGTCTACCTGCTCCGGTAACTTTCCTTTCTTCAACTGGCCCCTAACCTTCTGTGGGACTGGTCTGCGCTGTGCATACTGACACATAGGAATCACAGTTCTAAGTAAGTCTAGGGCAATATGCATCCCTTCATTCTCTGCCCACCTGTTTGTATGGTCTTTTTCTACTAGGTGCTCGCACTTAGCCATGCACACCAAATTAGAATCGTGTGTCACCACCTCTCTCTCCAAGATTTTAGCCTTTTCATCTGTAAGGGAATTACAGGTTCTGTCTAGTGAATGTATAGGACCATGAGCATACGCAGTATCTTCTCTTTGCAGTGCAATTTGCCACTTCACTGGGGAATCCTGTGTCTCAGGCACCTCAAACACCACCCCTAGACTTTCTATTGGGACCTGCACCAACTGTTCATGCAAAACTGCAATTTCTGTCTGTATGTACCACTTGATCACATTTGCTTCTTGCCATTGCATTTGAGAAAATTCAAAAGACAAAATCACATTATCTCTTATTGTCATCTGCCCAGTGTCTGTCAGCGTGCAAAAGCACAAAAGCATCTGTATCTGCCCTTATCTGTCACAGCACAAAACACACAGATAATTGTGTCTGCATAGTGTCTGTAAGAACACAACTCAAAATTAACAGTGTCTGTCCTGTATCTATCAGAGCACAAGTCAAAATCAGCTGTGTTTGCTCGGTATCTGTCACAGTGCAAGCGAAATATACTTTGATTTGAAAATGTTTCAGTCCACAAGTCTAAAAGCATACTCTTCTTTACTAGTTTTTGCCACATACTCAAAGTTGCACACTGCCCCTGAACTGTCACAAGTAACTCACTGTCTCCTTTCTGTATTTGCCACACGTTTAAAACACATTGCACAATCTCTTTTGCAGATTTAAAAGCACCTTGCTGTATTTCTTTTTTCAAAATAGTGTCTCTCCATGTAAAGCAAGGTTTGTAAATTTTTTATTCTTACTTCAATTCAATTCAATATGTTTATTTGGATCTCTAATGAGGTCCACTTGAGGCATACATGAATAGACATATTAAACATACCAACAATAATTACAATAAAATCACCTCATTAAAAGCCATTGTATCTGCGTCACTAGCACAGTTTTTGTACAGATTCGTTCATCTTAAAGATATAAAAATTCTTCAAAATCAGCTCTGGAGGCTCCTTTAGACAGCAAAGGGAGTCCCCCAATTAGGAAATACAAATAGTGGCACGGTAGAAACAGAATACAAAATAGAAAAATATAATTGTTGTAACAGAGAGCAAAAGTGCATTAATTTGATTAGTATTGTTACCCCAGCAGATGACGCAAATCAGAGCTTATAAAATCTATTAGGTACCCTACTATAACAGCCTCCCATTAAATCCTAAAATGAATAAGATCAGTCAAGTGGCAGCAGTGAGGTTATGAGGCAGGTAAAAATTCTGAGAAACTAATCACATACTGAACCGACTGCTCATTTTCCCTGATGATTAAGATTTAAAGGAAATAAATGTTCCAATTTTCTTTAACTAGGGCAATTAAGTAACCGTCAACGAATAAATAAGACCGTTACCAGAACAGATCAGTCAAAGTAAAAACATGTGCAATGTGAGAGAATAATATAAAATAGCAGCTTCATATAAAAACAATTTATTAATAAAGTACATCATATAGCTGCAACAAAATAGCAGCAATCGTATAGTTAGAACTTATACTGCGGCAAAACAAATCATGTTAAATACAAGTGCAATATAGAAAAGTAACATACCATAGCAGCATCATAATAAAACATGTTTTATATAAAGTGCATCATAAAGCAGCAAAGTCTTTTCCCTTAACAACGTATTTAAAAACAGATAAAAGACCCAATGATGTGCAAACAGCAATGAGATAGCAGCAGTCATAAGTTCAAACTTTCCGCAGGTGAGAAATAGACTCAAATAACCAACGAGTACATAGAAGCTCGGGACTTTAGGGGCTATATAATGAAAAAGCTAATTAAATGCACAGCCAATCATACCCTAAGAGAAATTATGAGATTTTAAAATTTGTTCATAAACTCTCTAAAATAGTTAAAAAGGTTTTTCATTCCCTGACATGTCTGATTTATAACTGCAACCAACGATCGCTAATTCTAAGAGGCTGGTTTGTTTATCTTCTTGCACGTTTACATTTTCTCGGTTCAACCTTACTTCGGAAGCTTCAAATTCAACCAAGATAACATTCATTTCTGGCTGAGCAACGTCCTCAAAAGAATTAATTAAAACCTTCTGTGAAACCTGCAGATTAACTGGCAGCATCTCTACGTCCACATTTTTCACGAATGAATCACTCTGGCTGTCTGAACAGCCTGTCAAAATAAACGACTTCGGAGCGTGATACATGTTCAACTCTTTTTTCAGAGTTGTTTTCAACCTGGGCATCAGCTAACTCTCTTTTCAGCTCATTATTTCCGATTGTTCACATTTTTGATACATGCTAAGCAATGCATTCAAAATGACACCACTATTTCTGTCTGAAATACAGAGTTGTTTTCCCTTTTTGAAAGAAAAATCTTGTATACATTTAAATATCTGTATTTGCCTCTCATCTGTTAAACATGCATTAGTTTTTCGCCACTGGTGCGTCACTATTTGTGACGCACCAGCAGCGTGAAAAAATGTGCCATGTTGCGTCATATTTACAAAGTGACGCATCTAGTTAGATGCGTCATTTTGTAAACCCCTGCACCACATTATACCTGCATCAGGTATGATATATGCAGGGTGGGCGTTCTGACGCAAGTAAGCCTCGTAGAAGTGACGCAGTGAAATCTATAAGATTTCACTGCGTCACTTCTAGGATGCAAATGTGCCAATATCTTACGCCTGCCTCACAGCAGGCGTAAGACTGATGCAGGCACATTTGAAATGGGACTTGCCCATGTGAAATGACTCATTGATGGAGTTGCGTCACTTTTGTGACACACTCCAGCAATGCGTCATTTTTGCGCCTACAGATACATCAGAAATACTAACATACCTGTAACTCCTTGCGACAAATTGCGTCATACTGTAAATATGACACATCAAGCATGTTGCAATGAGGGCGCAATGAAAACAGACGCATCCCTGTTTTCACGCAGCGATGCGTCACTTTTCATAAATGAGGCCCTAAGTTAGCATCTGGGAATCTGCAACTGAACATATAGGCATTTTAGAGAGCATCTTCACTTTTTAAAATTGCACTTTTTTGAATCCTCGAGTGACGCCAAAGGTCTTTCTTCGCCTTTCAGATAACACAGAATCTCCCACACAATGGCTCAAACACGGCAAAGCAGGAGACATAAAACACAACAACACCTAGAAAAGGGTTTTATTTTACAAAGTGCAAAGACTCTCTTTTTATGATAAGGCTTCGTTTTTTTTTTATGCAGTGGTCTCTAACAGAAAGGCTTTCCCAGATGCCAAAATGAATCACATTCAAATACACATAGAGATATATATTTATATGCATGCAATAATAACACACTTGATAAATGCAAGAGTTAAATGCATGAATGATACTAATGAATAAACAAGCAACAAATAATATGAGATACAACTCAAGCAAACAAAATAATGGATGTCCTGCAAGAGATATATACACTAGATACATCAAATTATTACTTCGGATGTGCACTCTGACTCATTTACACATCACAAAGAAAACACCTCAAATGATCAAAGCCACTGGCCACACATCACAATAATCAAAACTCAACACTTCAGATGCCCACAGCCACTGGAACCCAGCATCACAATGACACTAGTCAGAAACAAGTCACCTCACCCGATCGTTCACTCAACATCCTTTCCAATTCACGCTGCGGGGGCCCATTCACAGCTGGCTTAGACTCTCAACCGGGACTCAGGTTCCGTTTATCTTACAGCAGTACGTCTACCCTGTAAGTGAGCTCCCAACTCAGCTATCAACAAACCTCAGCTTTAGAAGGTTTGACAGTCTTCCCCTCTACGCCAAAGGAATCTTACTGGCACTGGCCAGCTTCCAAGCAAGCATTCCATGGCAGAAAGGAGTTCCCACGTCCCATCTACATTCTTTCATGTTCCAGCCTTTATCTTGCCGAAGCTCACGAAAGCCTTCCAGGGTACATTAAACAATCTCTCGCAAAACCATCCTTGAACGTGACTAGCCCAAACAACTTGCAAGCTTGTCTGTGCAAGCAGTAAAAACTCAAGCCAGGCAAAGTCAGAATTCAGGATGATATGAGGCCATGTCAAAGCCAATAGTAAGAAATTAGTAATTCTTCCCAGGGTACAACACAGTGCACATTTGTGCACCACTGCTTATAGCATCACATACTCCATCTCTCAATGTACAACACAGTGCACTTTTGTGTACCACTGCTTATAACACTGCACTTCGAAACCAAACAGTACATTACACACCTCTCTCTCTCATGCTTTCAAATGCACATCCTACACACTCTGTTCTTGCAGAGGCTGTCCTACTCCATGACAGCTCCCACTGAAAGACTGCAAGATTACAAGAAAGAAACCTTTAAGAGAAACAAGGTATAAGCAGGACGTCGTATATTCAGGCTAGGATAAAGTAAAACACTGTAGTCAATTAAAATGATGATAGTCAAAGGTCATCATGTGGTGTCAGACCACAAGAGTGCCTCTAGCACTGCATTCCACCCCATGACCTTTGACTATCATAGCATACATATATCACAAAACTGAACTTCTTAACTGAAAGCACAACTATGATAGAAGCACACATCAGAATAGTGACATTATAAACTCATGTGCTTAACTGAATGCACAAATATAAATGAAACGCATGTTGAAACAGTGACATCATAAAAGCATGTGCTTAACTGAAAGCACATATATATTTGAAGCGCACACTAAAACAGTGAAATCATAAAAGCATGTAACAATCATTTTAAAAAAGATCATGCATATCTGGATACTCAACAAGAATAAATGTATGATGAATACACAAAATGAATGCACAAATAGAATCAAGCATATGGGCTCAATAATGCTCCTAATGTCACAAATGGCTAATTCTGGAACTTCTACAATTGAAGCAGCCACACATATATTTTGTGCTTAAAAAATAAAGGCAACATAATCATCATCTTATCTTTAAACTAAACAGCATCTCCACAACAAATAATGTCCTTCTGTGTGAAAGACACACAGCCTTCTTGCATTCAAAATGATAACTGTGAACATTTTACTTCATTTTCACGATATGAGTCTATTACTGGCTTGGTGAGTTTGTCTGGTTTGTTCAGCCAAAGGATGTCAGCTTGCATCGTCCGGTGATCACTCCAGGGTTGGGGGAGGGTTCCCACACACTCACAGGCCCACTCAATGTTAACCACACGCAGGACAGGGACATCAGGTACACCAACACGTCGCAGTATGATCTGGAAAAGAAACAAGCATCACTCTTCTTGCAAAAAATAAATGAAGTGCACGTTTTGCTTTTCTGTTTTGGGTCTGAAGGCAAATATTATCATTCCTGTCTGCACGGTTCTCTTCTGGCTCTGGGGAATTATCTAAAAATTCTACCCACACTATGGCCTCTGAATTCTTGGTATTGGAATGAAACTCTCCTAAGAAGCGCTGGGGCAATCTCCTTCCTGATTATTTCTCCACACACTACTCAATATATGCACCTTTTATCATTTGGCATGAGCCCAAGGCAATCCATCTGGTCTACCTGCTCCGGTAACTTTGCTTTCTTCAACTGGCCCCTAACCTTCTGTGGGACTGGTCTGCGCTGTGCATACTGACACATAAGAATCACAGTTCTAAGTAAGTCTAGGGCAATATGCATCCCTTCATTCACTGCCCACCTGTTTGTATGGTCTTTTTCTACTAGGTGCTCGCACTTAGCCATGCACACCAAATTAGAATCGTGTGTCACCACCTCTGTCTCCTAGATTTTAGCCTTTTCATCTGTAAGGGAATTACAGGTTCTGTCTAGTGAATGTATAGGACCATGAGCATACACAGTATCTGCGCTTTGCAGTACAATTTGCCACTTCACTGGGGAATCCTGTGTCTCAGGCACCTCAAACACCACCCCTGGACTTTCTATTGGGACCTGCACCAACTGTTCATGCAAAACTGCAATTTCTGTCTGTATGTACCACTTGATCACATTTGCTTCTTGCCATTGCATTTGAGAAAATTCAAAAGTCAAAATCACATTATCTCTTATTGTCATCTGCCCAGTGTCTGTCAGCGTGCAAAAGCACAAAAGCATCTGTATCTGCCCTTATCTGTCACAGCACAAAACACACAGATAATTGTGTCTGCATAGTGTCTGTAAGAACACAACTCAAAATTAACAGTGTCTGTCCTGTATCTATCAGAGCACAAGTCAAAATCAGCTGTGTTTGCTCTGTATCTGTCACAGTGCAAGCAAAATATACTTTGATTTGAAACTGTTTCAGTCCACAAGTCTAAAAGCATACTCTTCTTTACTAGTTTTTGCCACATACTCAAAGTAGCACACTGCCCCTGAACTGTCACAAGTAACTCACTGTCTCCTTTCTGTATTTGCCACATGTTTAAAACACATTGCACAATCTCTTTTGCAGATTCAAAGCACCTTGCTGCATTTCTTTTTTCAAAATAGTGTCTCTCCATGTAAAGCAAGGTTTGTCAATTTTTTATTCTTAATTCAATTCAATATGTTTATTTGGATCTCTAATGAGGTCCACTTGAGGCATACATGAATAGACATATTAAACATACCAACAATAATTACAATAAAATCACTTCATTAAAAGCCATTGAATCTGCGTCACTAGCGCAGTTTTTGTAGAGATTAGTTCATCTTAAAGATATAAAAATTCTTCAAAATCAGCTCTGGAGGCTCCTTTAGACAGCAAAGGGAGTCCCCCAATTAGGAAATACAAATAGTGGCACGGTAGAAACAGAATACAAAATAGAAAAATATAATTGTTGTAACAGAGAGCAAAAGTGCATTAATTTGATTAGTATTGTTACCCCAGCAGATGACGCAAATCAGAGCTTATAAAATCTATTAGGTACCCTACTATAACAGCCTCCCATTAAATCCTAAAATGAATAAGATCAGTCAAGTGGCAGCAGTGAGGTTATGAGGCAGGTAAAAATTCTGAGAAACTAATCACATACTGAACCGACTGCTCATTTTCCCTGATGATTAAGATTTAAAGGAAATAAATGTTCCAATTTTCTTTAACTAGGGCAATTAAGTAACCGTCAACGAATAAATAAGACCGTTACCAGAACAGATCAGTCAAACTAAAAACATGTGCAATGTGAGAGAATAGTATAAAATAGCAGCTTCATATAAAAACAATTTATTAATAAAGTACATCATATAGCTGCAACAAAATAGCAGCAGTCGTATAGTTAGAACTTATACTGCGGCAAAACAAATCATGTTAAATACAAGTGCAATATAGAAAAGTAACATACCATAGCAGCATCATAATAAAACATGTTTTATATAAAGTGCATCATAAAGCAGCAAAGTCTTTTCCCTTAACAACGTATTTAAAAACAGATAAAAGACCCAATGATGTGCAAACAGCAATGAGATAGCAGCAGTCATAAGTTCAAACTTTCCGCAGGTGAGAAATAGACTCAAATAACCAACGAGTACATAGAAGCTCGGGACTTTAGGGGCTATATAATGAAAAAGCTAATTAAATGCACAGCCAATCATACCCTAAGAGAAATTATGAGATTTTAAAATTTGTTCATAAACTCTCTAAAATAGTTAAAAAGGTTTTTCATTCCCTGACATGTCTGATTTATAACTGCAACCAACGATCGCTAATTCTAAGAGGCTAGTTTGTTTATCTTCTTGCACGTTTACATTTTCTCGGTTCAACCTTACTTCGGAAGCTTCAAATTCAACCAAGATAACATTCATTTCTGGCTGAGCAACGTCCTCAAAAGAATTAATTAAAACCTTCTGTGAAACCTGCAGATTAACTGGCAGCATCTCTACGTCCACATTTTTCACGAATGAATCACTCTGGCTGTCTGAACAGCCTGTCAAAATAAACGACTTCGGAGCGTGATACATGTTCAACTCTTTTTTCAGAGTTGTTTTCAACCTGGGCGTCAGCTAACTCTCTTTTCAGCTCATTATTTCCGATTGTTCACATTTTTGATACATGCTAAGCAATGCATTCAAAATGACACCACTATTTCTGTCTGAAATACAGAGTTGTTTTCCCTTTTTGAAAGAAAAATCTTGTATCCATTTAAATATCTGTATTTGCCTCTCATCTGTTAAACATGCATTAGTTTTTCGCCACTGGTGCGTCACTATTTGTGACGCACCAGCAGCGTGAAAAAATGTGCCATGTTGCGTCATATTTACAAAGTGACGCATCTAGTTAGATGCGTCATTTTGTAAACCCCTGCACCACATTATACCTGCATCAGGTATAATATATGCAGAGTGGGCGTTCTGACGCAAGTAAGCCTCGTAGAAGTGACGCAGTGAAATCTATGAGATTTCACTGCGTCACTTCTAGGATGCAAATGTGCCAATATCTTACGCCTGCCTCACAGCAGGCGTAAGACTGATGCAGGCACATTTGAAATGGGACTTGCCCATCTGAAATGACTCATTGATGGAGTTGCGTCACTTTTGTGACACACTCCAGCAATGCGTCATTTTTGCGCCTACAGATACATCAGAAATACTGACATACCTGTAACTCCTTGCGACAAATTGCGTCATACTGTAAATATGACACATCAAGCATGTTGCAAGGAGGGCGCAATGAAAACAGACGCATCCCTGTTTTCACGCAGCGATGCGTCACTTTTCATAAATGAGGCCCTAAGTTAGCATCTGGGAATCTGCAACTGAATATATAGGCATTTTAGAGAGCATCTTCCCTTTTTAAAATTGCACTTTTTTGAATCCTCGAGTGACGCCAAATGTCTTTCTTCGCCTTTCAGATAACACAGAATCTCCCACACAATGGCTCAAACACGGCAAAGCAGGAGACATAAAACACAACAACACCTAGAAAAGGGTTTTATTTTACAAAATGCAAAGACTCTCTTTTTATAATAAGGCTTCGGTTTTTGTTTATGCAGTGGTCTCTAACAGAAAGGCTTTTCCATATGCCAAAATGAATCACATTCAAATACACATAGAGATATATATTTATATGCATGCAATAATAACACACTGGATAAATGCAAGAGTTAAATGCATGAATAACACTAATGAATAAACAAGCAGCAAATAATATGAGATAAAACTCAAGCAAAAAAAATAATGGATGTCCTGCAAGAGATATATACACTAGATACATCAAATTATTACTTTGCATGTGCACTCTGACTCATTTACACATCACAAAGAAAACACCTCAACTGATCAAAGCCACAGGCCACACATCACAATGGCAATAATCAAAACTCAACACTTCAAATGACCACAGCTACTGGAATCACCCATCAGATTGCCACTAGTCAGAAACAAGTCACCTCACCCGATCGTTCACTCGACATCGTTGCCAATTCACGCTGGGGGGGCCCGTTCACAGCTGGCTTGGACTCTCGACCGGGACTCAGGTTCTGTTTGTCTTATAGCAGTACGTCTACTCTGTAAGTGAGCTCCCAACTCAGCTGTCAATAAACCTCAGCTTTGTAGTCTCAAAAGACACACTAGAAGGTTCGAGAGTCTTCCCCTCTACACCAAAGGAATCTTACTGGAACTGGCCAGCTTCCAAGCAAGCATTCCATGGCAGAAAGAAGTTCCCACGTCCCCTCTACATTCTTCCATGTTCCAGCCTTTATCTTGACGAAGCTCACGAAAGGCTTCAAGGGTACATTAAACAATCTCTCACAAAACAATCCTTGAACGTGATTAACCCAAACAACTTGCAAGCGTGTATGTGCCCGCAGAAAAAACTCAAGCCAGGCAGAGTCAGAATTCAGGATGACACGAGGCCATGTCAAAGCCAATAGTAAGAAATTAATAATTCTTCGCATGGGAACAACACACTGCACATTTGTGCACCACTGCTTATAGCATCACATACTTTATCTCTCAATGTACAACACAGTGCACATTTGTGTACCACTGCTTTTAACACTGCACTTCGAAACCAAAAAGTACATTTCACACATCTCTCTCTCTCTCATGCTTTCAAATGCACATCCCACACGTTTTGTTCTTGGCGAGGCTGCCTTAGTCCGTGACAACTCCCATTGAAAGACTGCCAGATTACAAGAAAGAAACCTTTAAGAGAAACAAGGCATATGTAGGATGTTGTACATTCAGGCAAGGATAAAGTAAAACACCAAAGTCAATTAAAATGATGATAGTCAAAGGTCATCACGTGGTGTCAGACCACAAGAGTGCATCTAGAATTACACATTCTCACTCAAATCTTCACAGTCTGCTGGAGTTGTGATGACTGCAGCCGATAAATGTTCTCCCCAAGGGTGCCGTAGAGGTGGCATTTTCTGCTGCACCTATTTTCTCGTGCATCACTCAGTTGTACACCCTTTCATGTATTGTTTTTAAGTGCTTGCAATCGTAGCTTGTCCCATATGAATACTTATTGGCATGGCTGCTGGGTAACTGTTTCCCACAAATATAATGCTGCACATATTTAGCTGAATCTTTTCCCCTGAAGGTATTCTAAAATTGTTGCAGACATCACGTTCTTTTGTGCTTGCTGGTGGAAAGATATACCTGCATGTGTTTAAAGTGGTTGTGCATAAAATTGTATTTGTAAAGAGTTAAATAAGTTGTGTTATGTTTGTTTGCAGTGAGTGCAATGCATTTATCCTTAACTGCAATGAGATAGTGGTCAGTTTGGTTTTTTTCTACAATCTTTATGATTGTTTTGTTTGCCATTGTTCAGTGATGACTGCTTAAAAAGAACACTGTTTACTGTGTATGAGTAAAAGAAGCTGAGAACATTAAAATAGGGAACATTAAATGCGTATTTATAGTAATAGATACCTTTGCACTATGAGGAATGTCTATTTATTTCTTTGAATTATGCCTTTATTCTTTTTTGAAATTGTAAGTTATTTCTGGAATTCTATTAATTGTATAACAAAGAAATATTTCAGTTTTTTTCTTTTTATACAGATCAATGACACAATTTTTTGGAGTAATGTACTTTACTAATTAGTTCTTTTAGTGTTGTTCCATAACTTTAGATTTCAAGGATGCCAAGCCAAGCATAGACTGCTACAGTTACTAACACACCTAGGCGCACATCAGTACAGCAGCTCACATACACAACTACACACATATAGAGGTACACACGCAGGCTCACACTGATACAGCCACTTACACACCTAGACAGACATTGATACAGTCACTGACACAGACAACTACACACCAGTAAAGGCACTGACACATCAAGCCAAACACTCATGCATCTAATAACACACCCAGGTTCACACTGACACACCCAGCTTCTTACCAATGCAGACACTCACACACCCAGGCATACATTACTGCAGACACTGACACAGCCAGCCAAACACTTATGAATCCAATTATACCTACAGGCACACACGATGCATGCACTGAGACACCCAGAGATTTGCCAATGCAGACACCGACACACTCGGGCAAACAGCAATGCAGACACTGGCACACCCAGCCAAACACTAATGCATCCAATAACACACCCAGGAACACAGTGCCACACACATTGAGAAACCCATAGATTTACCTATGCAGACACTGACACACCCAGGCATACAGTTATGCAGACACTGACACACTCAACCAAGCACTAATGCACCCAATAACAAACCAAGGCATACGCTGCTGCACACACTTACACACCCAGGGATGCACCAATGCAGACACTGACACACACAGGTATACAGCAATGAAGACACCAAATCATCCATCCAAACACAAATGCATCCAATAGGATGCTCAGGCATACAGTGATGCATACACTGACACACCCAGGCAAACATCAAAGCAGACGTTGATACACCCAGGCATACACCATAACAGACGCTGATACACCTAACCAAACTGTAATGCATCCAAATAACACACCCAGACACACACTGACATATACACTGACACATCCAGGAGAATACTGAGGCATACAATGACACGCCTGGGCATACAATAATGCAGACACTGACACGTCCAAGCATATACCAAAGCAGACACTGACAAACCCAGCCAAACGCTATTGCATAAAATAACACACCCAGGGATACACTGATACACACACTGACAAACCCACTCTCGCACCAATACAGTTGCTGACACATTAAAAACACAGTTATCTCTTTGTTTAACTAGATGGTGATTCTAACAAGAACCGTTTTTTCTTTCCCAGAAGTGTTTTCTAACAGTTTTAAAATTTTTCTTCTTTTTTATTTTTTAACAAAAAGTGAATAGGGTAGTAAAAAAGATAAGGATGGGGAAATGCAAAGAAGCAACTGGCTTCAGTTAAAAAAAACATTAACAAGTCACTGGAAGCAAAAGAAAAAATAACATAGATGCTTCTTCACTGTATCCAAGAATTCACTCACAGAAGAGATTTTAACAGTAACAAGCATGTGGCATTTCACGAAGTGAATAACCATGTCACTGAATTCTTCGCAGGCAGCTGGTACTGTAATAACTGCAGCTGATTATGGTTCTCCCAAGGCTTCTGTAAAGGTCGACTGTCCTGCTGCACCTGCTTTCTCTTGCATAATCTGGTTGTAGACCCTTTCATGAATTATTGTTAGGTGCTTTCACATGGAACTTGTCCCATGTGAATACTTCTTCCCAGTGTCTCTGAATGACAGCTTGCTGCAAATATTGCACTGCATATATTTTGCTGTTAACTTTTTTTCTCCAGAAGGTACAGTAAAGTGCCTCCACGCCACTGTGAGGTGGTGTGTCTCCCTCCTCATCCTCAACAGGGTGTGGATGCTCATCTTGGAACCGTGGAACCGTGCAGACATCCCGGTGAGAGGAGCCGGAGTCTGGAAGCGCGACGAGAGACTTGCACAAAATGGCGGCCACCACTAGCTGCTCGGGGAGAGCTCGCTAAGCGTTGGGAGCCCTCTCGTTGCGGCCGGACGGGTGCAGGGGAGCCCAACCCCTCTCCTTGACTCCTGCTGAAGTGGTGTGCGGACGGCAGACTGCCGCGCCTAAGATCGCCGGGACCCAGAGCTGCGATCGCGGAGTTCAACAAAATGGCAGCCACCACCCGCGAGGTGCACAGACAACGCTGAGCAGCGGGGGTCTCCTCCCCTTACAGCCTGGGAGGTACAGGGGGGCCATCCCCTCTTCAACACCCCTGCAATTGAGGCAGGTGGAGTGCAGCTAGAAGCGTTGACGAGTGAGCTGCCTGGAGATTGGAGCCGCGATGCTGTTGAGAAATGGAATGCAGCAAGAAAAGCAGACCCCTCATTGAGCGGTGAGCAGGGGAGGCCTCCTAACGGGACATAGTGACCCAATCGGTGTTGGGGGCAACCTGAATCCTGTTGATCTGGGCCACGCTAGAGTGTTGAGGGCAACCAGAGGATTTGCTGGACCTGCCTGACCTTGACATGGCTGCCAATACCATAACGTTTTACTGAATACTTGTGAGAGTCCTTGAGACACCCCCCAGCAGATTTCCCTGACCAGAGGCAGTAACAACAATGAGAGGAGAACAAGACAGTGTTCCCCGTGCACAGCGGGCTAAGTTACGAGTTATCGAGAGGTGCAACGGTGGGAATGGGTGCCGGCTTTGGATTTTGCAGGTGCTGAACCTGGTCCCCAGTGTTGTGGAGGGGCACAGGATTGTTTCTTTTGAAGAAGTAGGAACACCCCCCGGGAAGTGGTGGAGCGGCATCAGTATGGAGGTGCCTGGGGTCCCCTACACACTTTATTCTCAGCCAAAATATTCCTTACAGAGCCCTCTCAGGACAGTGCCAGACCTCAAGATGGCGTCTGGATTTTGTTCGGACTGCGGTATCTCATCTCTCCAACTCCCCCGATTTATTATGACATTCTCTGATTGCACCTGATCATTATCGTGACAGCGGAGTCCGAGCATTTTGTCTGATGCCCGGTGGAGCCGCTCGATTCAGCTATAGAGGAGATCGGCTCTGGTTCATCCCCTCGGCCATCACCTGCCCAGCCGGACATTGGGCACAGTTTCTCCCCATCTCCCTGTTTTCCCCCTTCCCTCCTCCTCCCCTTACGAATTTCTGTAATGTTGTTTTCTTTTTTGCTATGTTTGATTTTGCTCTTGGAACAAATGTAACTTGTAACCTGTAACTCTGATCCTCATATAAAGCGCTCTGATACCTCCGGGTCTAGCCAGTGCTATATAAAACTCAAATAAATAAAATAAAAAATAAATAAATAAATCTTGGATGGACGATTTAGTTTCAGACATTGTGTAAGAGCAGACCACCACTGGCCCTCAATACTCCTTCTAGAGACTTCACTTAAGAAGTATCTGCTTTAGGGTGTAGTTTTCCATTGGAGAGGGTGGAATATTAATAATCAGAAGACAAGGACTGGGTGTGCTTTCGAATGAATTTGTGAATCTAGTCTGTAAATTTGCAGATTTATTTAAGTTGTAATGTGGGTAATTTAGTTGGAAAACATATATAAGATGCATTATATAGACTTGTAAATATGTTCACACTGATGTTATTAATGGAAATGGAGGTGTGTACATATTCGCAGTAATCTATAAAATTTTCAGCAAATCCACAGATTCAGATTTGAAGATTTGTTCCGACCACGTGATTGTGACCAAAAACCAAAGAGTAGTAGTCTGTCTATTTTTACTGGCCAGTTAAGGTACCGTGGTACCCCAAAAATATTTTTTTTTAAATAATATTTATTTAATTACACAAAAAAGTCATATACTTGACATTAACTACATATGCGATTTGTATGTCTTTAAACGTATAATATTTATAAAAAAAAGAATGTCTACAGTACAAAAATAATAAATCAAAATGAAATGTAATATACTTAGGGGCTGATTTTGATGTCGGGTGGACCAGAGTCCATCTGAGATCGGTTAGGAACTGGAACGGACAGCCTCCTGTTGTCAGTTCCAGCCCAGCAAGTAGGATGCGACTGAACCCTGTTCGATCGCAATCCTATACTTTACACTGGGAGCATACATTCTGAATGGAATGCATGCTCTCATTGTAAAGAGCAGGAGTGAAGTTCATCCCTGCACCCGGTGGCAGGCCTCTGAAGGTCCCTGAATTTAGGTGCAGGGATCAACAGGGGGGCACCATAGGCCGCCATTCGGTGGCCTTGTTGGGGGCCCCCAAAGATAGATTCCCAAAGCTTTTCTGTGTCCGAAAGGCCAGCACAGAATGGCTTTGGGAATCTGCCATCGTAATCCCTCAGCCGGAAAGAGCCGGCCGAGGGATTACTGAAGGCTTTCCGAATGGCGGACGGCCTGAAGAAACAAACGGTTACAGTGTTGTTTTAGTTAGGAAATAGTAATTAAAAAAAGCTTTAGAAATTCAGAAATTCACTGAAAAAAACAAAGGTTACTGTGACATTATAGTTAGGCTCAGATTTCACTTGTGAGAAACCATAGAAATTTAGCCGGTATAGTTACCAGAGCTAATTATACCTTATGCCCCCTATGCACTGCTTATGACCTCACATATTACATCATTCATGACATGGTCAGTGACATCACTCATGGCATCACTGATGACATCTCAAATGACATCACTGATTACATTATCCACAGAAGCACTCACACACCCACTCACACCCCCATACAAACTCTCATCTAATGACTCAAACACCCACACAACCACTCATATACCAATTCACAGGCCCAAAAAACTACTCACAAAGCTATTCACTCATCCATAGCGCTACTCATATACTCACTAACTCTCCAATACTGCTTCTCACACAACCACTCACTCACCTTTACAACCACTCACGCTCCCAATCTCTCATTCATAGAGCCACTCACACACCCACTCACTTACAGAGCCACTCACATACTGATACAGTCACACAGCCACTCACTCACCCATGTAACCATTCATAAACCCACACACTCACTCATACAGCCACTCATTCTCCCATACAGCCACTCACGCAACCACTCACTCATCCATACAGCCAGTAACACACTCACTCACTCACACAGTCACTTAAACACCCACTCACTCATTCATAGAGCCACTCATTCTCCCATGCAGCTACTCACACAGTCTCTCCCCCATCTATACAGCCAGTCACACAGCCACTCACTTACTCATAGAGCCACCCACATACCCACTCACTCACTAATGCAACCACTTACACAGCCACTCACTCACCCATACAGCTTCTCACACACCCACTTACTCACCCATACAGTCACACGCACACGCATTCAGCCACTCAGATGCAAAGTCATGCACAGATACACACAGTTAACCAGATACTCACATAATATATGTTAGAAATAGTATCACTCATTAGTAGAACACAAAGTATACTAATTTAACTTTTGGAGTAACTTAGTATATAGGTTTAATACTTATAAACTATTCATAAGACTCACAATAACTGCATGATATCATCAGTGATGTAATTTGAGATAAAAGCAAAAGAAACAAATGATGAACGGAATGCTGAAAAATAAGGTGGACCGCTGGAATCCCTCACTCTTGCCCAGCGAGATCGGTCCTTCTCCCTTGCCCAAAAAGGCGGTAAAAAACCTTGGTGTTTTTATTGATGAGGACTTATCATTTAAGCAGCAGGTAGGCGCAGTGACATCAGCAAGCTTCTGCCGACTTCTACAAATAAAAAAGATAATGAAATTCCTCACAAGGGAGCCCCTGACCCAGGTAATAATAGCCCTAGTCATGTCCAGAATTGACTATGCCAATTCTCTTTACTTGGGTCTTCCCAAAGTCCTTTTGCGCAGGCTCCAGTTAATCCAAAACCAGGCCGCCCGGCTGATATATTACCTACCCAAATATGGTCACATATCCCAGGTGACTAAGGACCTCCTCTGGTTGCCAGTGACACAGAGAACAATTTTCAAGGTGTGCTGTACCGTCTTTAAGGCCTTATATCTGACCTGTCCCACTTTCGTAAAATCTTGGATTATTAAATATTGCCCCACCAGAGAACTGAGATCCAGCCACCTACACTATTTGGTGATCCCCTCATTGAAAAAACAAAGGACTGCAGGGTGTAGGTTCTCCGTCACTGCCCCTCGAGCATGGAATACATTGCCCTCTAATTACACTCAATTTAGACAACTACTGAAGACATGGCTCTTCAAACAGGCTTACCAATAATTGTGGATCAAGGCCGTATCAGCAACCTAGCGCCAAGAGACCGCCTGATGAATGTGCACTGTAGAAATTGACATTAGCATAACAAAACATAATTATGCAAACATTCACCCCGTTACAAAGATCTGGGTTTAAGCTATTGTTCTTTTGCTCACCACGCCACCCCAGTTTGGACCCAGCCATATGCAAATCAGTCTTGACCCTGTTCCTCATGGGAATAGCCAAGCCTGAACTGCCAAGCCAGATCCTCTCTGGACCGCAAACAAGCATCCTGGGACCGGTTTTGGGGCATCACCCCTGATCAGCCAGGCTAGCTTGAATTCAGTGGCGCAGTGAGCACGAGACCCACGTCTGGGCATACCCTTCCCACTTAGGGTGACAAAAGCAAAAGGAATAAATGATGGACGGAATGCTGAACAATGAAAACATTCAACCCCTGTCAAAAGATCTGAGTTTAATCCATCGTTCTTTTGCTCACCATGCAACCCCGGTTTGGACCCAGCCATATGCAAATCAGTCTTGTCCTAGTTCCTCATGGGAATAGCCCAGCCCGAACTGCCTTGCCAGATCCTCCGTGGACAGGGAACAAGCATCTTGGGACCGGTTTTGGGACATCACCGCTCATCAGCCAGGCTCGCTTGAATCCAGTGACGCAGTGAGCACGGGACCCATGTCTGGGCATACCCAACGCACTTAGGGTGAGAAAGCAAAAGACACACAGATGATTGATGGAATGCAGAGCAAATCAAACATTCACCCCCAGTCAAGAGCTCTGGGTTAAATTCATCATTCTTTTGCTGACGATACCACCCCAGTTTAGACCCAGCCATATACAAATCCGTCTTGACCCTATGCCTCATGGGATCAGTCCAGCCCACACTGCGGAGCCAGGACTGGAAATAAGCATCCTGGGACCGGTTTTCCGGGCATCACCCCTCATCAGCTAGACTAGCTTGAATCCAGTGGCACAGTGAGCCCGGGATCCACAAAGTGATAGAGTTGACATGTCCTTCAAAGGTAAGTTGATTGTCAAAAACTGCTCCCAGGTTTTTTACTTTGTTAACTGGCGTAGAGAGCTGACCTCGTTCTCATGGCCACCAATCTTGGGACCAGAAAGAGCTATTTCTTCCAAAAAGGAGAACTTCAGTTTTACCTGAGCTAAGCTTCAGTTTTTGGCCATTCAGTTCCCTATCTCCTGCATGCATCTGTGAAACCTCCTTGCTGTGTCTATGAATTTGTTGACACTGAGACCACTATTTGTGTGTCAGCTAGATATGTTACCCCTGAGAATCTGAATGATCTGATAAGTTTGGCCAGAGGAGCCACATATATATTAAAAAAGGTTGAGATGAGAGAGGATTCATGTGGTAAATAAAATTCTTTACCGGGACTTAATTTGATACAGAAACATAATAAAATAGCTCAGTAAAATGAGAGGCAGAATCCGTGGTATTAGAGGTTCGGAATGGGCTTTATTCCAATGATCGATTATAATCGGTTGCTCCAAGTTCCATCACCACGGAGGTTCAGGAAGTGAAGTACATACTTTATTGACAAGAAATGACTTTTATAGTACATACATTACAAGGAAGCGAATGCAGTAGGCGTAACAATTGATAAGGAAAATGACGATTCATATGCGTAACCGAAAATGGGTGTAATAAGGAGTAAAAAGGAACATAATTGGTTATGATGTCATATATAGGTGGATCTATAAGATAATACTTGGCATAGATGCGCGCGCAGCAGCATGACGTGTGATTGACGTGCAACTAGGGGGTGAAGGGGACTTGACATTTAGCTCTACATGTGGAGACGAAAAGTCTGGGGGGTCAAGTCAACCTAATCCCAAATCATATCTAACATCCTATGTTTAAAGAACTATGTTATCCACAAAAGAAGGACTCTCGGACAGAATCTATTCTATACTGACTGTGTGTGCGTGTACAAGCGTCTAAGTGTCTATACTAGATGCGAGGGGGTAGGAATATTCCATGGTAACAGGACTATGAATTACTTGCATAAAGACAGAGAAGCCGGGCCCTTTGCTCGGTAGCTGGAAGAATGTTTACTTAAACTACTAGGCAGGAATGCATTGGCTGAGGGGGAAGCAGATAACTCGAAGGTGAAATACAGTTCTTGGCAGAGAATAGGCTGATGTCAGGCTTCGTGAGCCGCGCAGAGAATGAGACAAAGTTCATGGTCACAGATGCAGGCTCAGACTGGAGCTTTCAGAGGCAGAAGGCAAGAAGAGTTTGATGACAGCATCAGGGCCTACTTGCCTGGACTGTAAAATGGCATAAGTGAACCATATAAAGCCGGTGGCCTTTCGTACTTAGGAATGGAATATCCGGCCTATACATGGCGGATCTGACAGAGGACATGTTGACGGTGGACGCACATGTGTTTGCGTCTTCATAACTGGAACTGGAGGGAACATACATGTACTTGTAACATGCACATAGAACCGTTGGGGTCCAAGATAGGGGACATAACTGACCAGAAAAATCCATATTTCCACATTCCCTCCTTGTCCCCTACTTGCCCGTCAAGAGATATCAATCTTCATTAATCCATTGATCTGTTCATATAGCATCATTTGTTCTTCTTTCTTCTTCCGGGATCTTGAATGAAAATCTTGATGTGGAATGCACGATGTGGCACACAGACCACAGATCGCTGGTCCACATTGTAGACATAGACAGCAACTGAATAGTATGAGAAGGCCAATACCTAGGAAGGATAGAACTCTCCATCCCCAGGCTGATATCACACTCCAAAACCAACCGGACCAAGTCCAAGTGCCTGGGTTCTGGTGTATCTGGCTTACAATCTTATGAAGGCGAGTTATAGCTTTATATACAGATGGCGAATTTTCTGGTATGAAAATGCAACAGCTTGATCCGATGACCCTACAAGCTCCGCCCCTATCAGCCAGGATGACGTCAAGGACAAGACGATTTTGAAGCACAACAATCCGCATAGCAGACTGCTCTTCTGTTAAATTGCCTAAGGCGGAAATAGTTTCATTCACTACTGCTTCAAGGGTTCTAGTTAATCTACGTATCAGCTTACTATTAGTAACAGTACCTATATAGGGAAAGATGCCTTTATTGAAATCTGTGTATTTTTCCCATGCTGTTTCAGTGTAATCGACAATTGGGAGATCTCTCCGCTCTCTGTTGTGTACTAAATGAATATTTCTATAATAATCAGGAGGAGCTAGGAAAACAGGTGGCAAAAGGAATGCAATGTAGCAGGTACCATCCCAATCTAGAGGTAGACGCATATATGCAGTCTGACCACATATAAAGTAGGAGTGGCGATAAGCTCTAAATGAAGATTTGCCTTGATCACTGAATTCTACTGTAGTAGTGCATTTACTATGGCCCATATGTATGGAACCAACTTTTCTTACACACAATTCACCTTTCGCTGGGAATACTGACATTGTTGGTAAAACTAGTTCAATTTCGGATTCGACATTTAGAACCATGAGATTAGGAGTAAAGTTACCTAATCCATATACTTCATTTTCTAGATCAGTTCCTGTTCCTTTGGGGCGACCCTCCTTGTCAGGGTAACAGACTTTGAATAAAACTAGGTTCAGATTTCCCCATACCCAATGGTCTTGGTAAACGGCTGTATCTGAGTCTATGGAATTGATTAAACTAAACCATGCTCCACAGGAGCCATTATGTGTAAACGGATGTGGAAAGAAAGGCAGGACTCCTTCATAATTCTGATAGGGAGGGAGCCGGCCACACACCCAACAATTAGTTGCATTACTAGTCTGATGGGAATGATGTAACATACTAATGAAAGTGTTATTACGCAGCGCAAGTCTATAAGACAATTCATGCGGGGGTAGGTCACTAAAAGAATGTTCAGCAGTAACATTGTAAACATTTCTGGCAATAGGGTAATATATGTGCAACAATATACTTGCAGTAATTATTAAAAGACTTAAGAAAAACAAGATTAATAATGTCACTATGCAATGGCTACGCAGTGATTTACAATACGCCTGTCGTTTCATCATTCTTCGCGACTGTCCATGATTCAGGTCTAGGCGATACATGTCGGAGACAGATTCAACCGCTTCACCTAGGAGAGGACTTAAACAATCAAATCGTCCGACGGCCTAGGCCTTAATTTTAGTCTATAAAGTTCTTTACTGTCGGCCTCAGCCAGAGGTAGTTTTGAGTCAATTGGTGAGGACACACGAGGTGGGCTGTTTACATCTGAAGGAAGTCCATGAAATTTCTTGATATGACTTGAATGAATCCATCCTTTCTTGCCCTCGATCTTCACGGCTGTCCTTGTGGTCAGCAAGACCAACTTGGGTGTCTTCCACCTGGGCTCCAGCTGAGTCTTTCGGTCGAAATTCCTCACAAGGACGAGGTCCCCCGGAATTACGTCATGGGGTTTCACCTCAGTATTGTCGGGAAAGGCTGCAGCTACCTGTGAACGACAAGATTGTAGTGCAGACATCAAGGAAGCCAAGTAATCTGTCAGCATATTACAGTCAATATCAGTTATTTTGCGTGGCATAGGCGTCCCCCACATATTTGGTGGTCTGCCGAAGATCACCTCATACGGGGATAGCCCTGTTCGAGAGTGTGCTACCATTCTCATGTAGAAGAGTGCAACTGGTAACGCTACTACCCAGTCGACACCTTTCTCTCTGCATATTTTGGACAATCTGATTTTCAGTATCTGATTATGTCTTTCTACGAGACCTGCTGCTTCGGGGTGTCGGACACAGTGGAATTTCCACTGATAACCTAACAGAAGTGAAACATGTTTCATTAATTCGGATGAGAACGGCTGGCCGTTATCTGAGTGAACAACACGTGGTAAACCGTATCGTGGGAAGAATTCTCGAACTAACTGTTTGGCAGTAGTCGGGGCAGTGTAATCTGAAACCGGGTATGCCTCCGTCCAGCGGGACAGAGCGCAGACAACTACGAGAACATATTTGAATCCTCGACATCGTTCCATCTGGATATAATCCATCTGGAGTACTTCAAAAGGGTGATTAGGAGGATGAAATCCACCTTGCTCTACGGGAACACTTTTTCCTGGGTTGAACTGGCAACAGATCATACAGGTACGGACCTTTTGTTTGGCTGCTGCTCGTAAATGTTTATTGAACCAAATGTGTTGAATGCTGTCTAGCATAGCTTTTTCTCCTAGATGTGCTGGACTATGTATAGTGTTAATTATAACTTGGACCATTGAATCAGGAAGGAACCACACAGACTTTTCTTTCATCATCCATCCTTGGTCCGTTTGGATCCCTCCTAATTCAGTCCATTTCTTTATTTCGTCTGGTGTAGCATGTGTCTGTATGTCAATTACGTCAAGGGTAGGATCTTTAACTGTCATACAATGTGTCGGCATCGGGACTATTGTCTTTGTCATGTCGGATGTTTGGGTTTGAGCAGTCTGTTTAGCTGTTCTGTCGGCTAGATCATTGCCTTGAGAAATGATATCAGTAACCTTCGTATGAGCCTTACATTTCATAATTGATATTGCAGTAGGTAGATGTATTGCATCTAATAAGGCATGAATGAGGGGTCCGTGCTGAATGTGGGCACCGTGGGAAGTTAAATAACCTCTCTCTCGCCATAGCACGCCGAAGTCATGTACAACTCCGAATGCATAACGTGAATCAGTGTATATGTTGACTTTTTTATTTGTGGCTTGAATACAGGCTTGTGTCAGAGCAATAAGCTCTGCGGCTTGAGCTGACAAAGTATTTATACGATTAGTTTCAATGACTTCAGTATCTGTTGTGACTGCGTAAGCAGCCACCAACTCTCCTGTATTTGTTCTCATACATGAACCATCTACATACAATGTCAGATCTGGGTCTGACAATGGGACATCGGTTAAGTCTTGTCTAGGTTTCGTCGTTATTGTAATAACTTCAATACAGTCATGGGCTAGTGGGTCTGTTCCGGTTACTGGCAAAAGTGTGGCAGGATTCAATGTGTTACAGCGTCTGATTTCTATGTGTGGCTGAAACAATGTAAGTTCGTACCCTGTAAGTCGCGCTATAGTCAAGTGTTGTGTTTGCGTTCTATTTACAAGAACCTCTACTGCATGTGGTACTTGAACTGTCAATGGATGTCCTAACACTATGGCATCGCTTTGTCTGATTGCTAAAGCTGTCGCTGCCACTGATTTTAGGCATGCAGGCAAAGCCTGAGCTACGGGATCTAATGTACTAGAAAAATAAGCACATGGTTTGTGTGCTCCTGCTTGTTCCTGTGTGAGTACTGACAAGGCAGTACCTTCGCGTTCTGTAACAAAGAGTGTAAACTGTTTTCTGTAACATGGCGTTGCTAAAACAGGTGCTTGACATAAAGCTTTCTTTAGGCTTTCAAAAGCTTGTGTATGTTCCTGAGTCCAAGGGAGAACAGTCGATGTGGCTGCCTCCTGTGTTGTCAACTGAATGAGTGGTTTTGCTAGAAATGCGTACTGAGGGATCCACTGCCTGCAATATGACGTGAGGCCTATGAAAGCCCGCACCTCCTTTTGTGTCTTGGGTATTGGCATGTTAGCTATTAACTGAATGCGGTCGGGTGTAAGCTGCCTTCCCTCCTTGGACAGCGAGTGTCCAAGATAAATAACTCGCTGGACACAGAATTGCAGCTTAGAAGGGGACACCTTGTGCCCCTTTTCGGCTAGAAATTGTAAAACTGTCAGTGATGCTTTTTCACATTTCGGTTCACTTCTCGCGGTGATCAACAGATCATCGACGTATTGAAGCAGAGCAGTGTTAACTGGCATGTGGATACTGTCGAGTTCTCGTTTCAGTGCTTGGCTATAGATGCTGGGGCTTTCTGTAAATCCTTGAGGTGCGCGTGAGAATTTAAAGCTACGTCCATTTAAACTAAATCCGAACAAATATTGGCTTTCCGGATCTATTGGGACGCTAAAAAAGGCATTCTTGAGATCGATTACAGTAAAGAATGTCGCTTCGGAATCAATAGCTGTCAGTAATGACGAGATATCTGGGACCACAGGAAATTGTGGCACAATGCATTTGTTTAATTCGCGCAGATCAATAACCAATCGATATACTGGCGGGGCCTTTGGATCTGTTCGTTTAAGAATCGGAATTATCGGTGAATTACATATGTTGGAGTCGGTTTCTACAACTACTCCTTGGGCAATGAGCTCGTCAATGATTTGTAGTAAAGCCACTACAGCATCTGGTGGTAACTTGTATTGTCGCATTCGTGGTAGCACCACTCCTGCCTTTAATGTGACTCGATATGGTGTAATATTCATGCATCCAACATCAGTAGGGCCTTGTGCCCATAGATGTGTAGGTAAAGTCTGCAGTCGGGGATCCATGTCTCTAGACACATAATGACCTTTAAAATCACGTAAAAACAACCTTACTCCTTCCGGAGAACAACATATTATAGCTCCTAGAGCTTTCAGTGTTTTTATTCCTAACAGATTTTCTGGACATGATTTAGTAAGTAATAAATCTGTAGTTCGGGTCAAAGGTCCTATCGTAAGTGGGAGAGGCTGTGACACTTCATTAACAATAGGTTTTCCTGAAAAACCAAGGGAAATATTCTGTGAGCCTGAGAGGGGTGCCCCTGGAACTTCACTACGTTTTATGGTTGTCCGACTTGCCCCTGTATCGAGTAAAAATTTTCTGTCTTGGCCTAATAATTCACTATGTACATAAGGTCCCTCTTGATCCACAGGGATCTCGATAAGGGGTAAGTCAACTTCCCTCTCTAGGCTGGTTCATGCGTATCGTTGATAATCAGGATAGTCGTACTGTGCGGTCTGGTACAGTTGTCGTGTCGTGGTTTGTGTGGCAGCAACAGGCAGCGCTGGTGCAGCTGGCACAAACTGTATAGACTGTTGTGAAGCTGGCATGGCCTGTGCATGCTGCGGAGCTCCTTGTTCATTCTGGTCCTGTCTAGGTGGCCGTGGTCTTTCTTGTGTTTTACCTATGGTGATATTATGTTTCAAAACTGGACAATCGTGTACGTAATGACCTGGCTTTTTACAATAATTGCATGTCCCTTTTACAGGTCCTGCTGAATCACCGGAATGTGTCATACCCTTTTTATGTCCTTCAGCTGGAACTGTCTGAGAAACTAACATTTTCATTTTCGTGTCTTTCATACGTCTGTGTTCATGTTCTTGTTCCTCTCTAATTCTATTGTGATGGTACTGTAACATTTGTAACATTTGTGATGGAGTGTTACCTTGCCAGGTACTCTCGAATTTTAATACTCTATTCTTTACTTGGGGCAGGGCATTTTCCACTAATTTTGTTACGAACAGATGTGGGTATGATTCGCTACTTGCTTTTAGGCCACTATTTATACCAAAACATTTTTCAAATCGGGCATAGTAATCACTAGTGTCTTCATCTTGCTTCTGCTTACAGGCTGAAATTGTACCCCAATCTTCCTTTTTCGTAGTTAATAAACGTGGCAGTACCTGTACTAGTAAACCTGGTAGTGCTTTAGTTTTATCCCCGAGTCCTGCTCCTGCAGTTCGGGCTTTTTCTTCTGCTTCTAATACTGACCATTCTATCTTTTGGTCTCCTACCTCCCACTCTTTTTCCCTGAGTTTCTCATAAATGCCAGCAGGCATCAATACCTTTAATATTGTCATAATGTCGGGATAGGTATACTCTCCCATGAGTAACATGTCTTTAATTTCTCGGTGAAAACCCGCTGGATCTTTGTCATGACTGGGTACCACTTTCTTCATTTCTAACAATTCTATTTTTGATATGGGCGTATATACAAATACGCGCTTAAACTCGTTGTCCTCGCCCTTTATTGGGTGCACTTCTCGTAAGGGATTCTGTCTATCCATGTAATACGTCGTTCTTTCCTTGATGGGCAATGAGACACGGTCTGAACATACAAAAAGAATATACTGCCTTCTTGATTCTAGAATTTCTTTAATTAATTTAGTACCTGAACCTCTCCATCTATTCATAAGCAATTCAGTCAATATGTCAGGTAAGGGACCAGGGTCCGAATGCTGACTCTGATATAGTATAATGAGTTGTTGAATCATATAAATCCCAGCTAACCGCTGTTCATCTGGGGTGAGATTCAAAAATGCGCGTGCTACTGTATCATCACTATATTTTCCGGGACTGTCCACCCAATGGACAGCTGACCTGGCTAATTCTTGTTCATCCATAGAATCGAGAAAATGATAACCCCTTCGTTCTCGGAGTAGTTTGTCGGCGGTTTGGAACGAATGCTCGTTAGACCTGATGTTAATTATAGGTATTCGGAAATTCCTGTTATTGTCTGGACATATCGGACGTATCGGGTCAATAGGACATCTATTACTATTACAAGATCCTCCTTTACCTACATAGGCTATGGTGTCTGACTGTCCTGCGGGCAGTCCTGACCCTTCCTCCTCGTTTTGTTCGAACTCGTCTACCGCTAATCTTTCTTCGTGTAGGCGTTCTATTTCTTTACGGATCTTTCGGCACATGGCTATTATACAATTTTGTTTATCATGTCTACCTTCTGATATATTCTGGCTCCATCGGGTAAGAATTTGCATTGCTTCCGGGTCTACCCCCGGTCGGTCTTCATTTCTGATCACACAATTTATGAGGAAACGTAACAGTTCCCCCTGTATCTCCACTTTCTGGTATTCCATAGCTCTGTTAATACATTCTGGATCTCGCCCTGTTTGGACAAAATGATATATTTTATCTAGATGCGCCGTCATTCCTGGTAACTTCCCTAAATACACTGCGGCTCGTCTAATACGCAATGATGCCAGGGTCATTTCGTCCTCTTTGCCGGGCACAGGGTCATATCTACAATCTATAAGAAGTTCCTTAAGCGTACGGGCATTTATGAGTTTGGGGGTACGTGAATGTGCTGACTCTTGAAACGTAAGTTTATTTATTCTGGGTGGCGTAGAAAAAATGTTGCTAGCACCTCCCGCAGCCCCATCTGGGGTGTCGGGTGTGAAAGGATTCGTTGAACGTGACACAGCAACTATAGGTGTGGACACAGCTATAGAAGCAGCTGTAGGAACAGATGTAGAAACAGATGTGCTTGCCGGAACTTGTGACACGATCTGTTGCTGTAGGGATACTGGTACTGGGTCTTGGCGTTGAACCTCCCTGACAGGCGGTCTATGTGGGGCGGAATTAGCATACTCGGGAGCTGCGTCATCTAAATATGAGGAAAGAAAAACATCTTCTGCGGTTCTAGGATGCCCCTTAGGATGTACCTTTATTGGAAATAATGGGGGCGGCAAGTCTTTCGGTGTTTCTGGAGTAGCTTTGGGTAATCCTTCGGCCAGAAGGGGATACATACCATTCATAAGGGCATTTCTTTGTCTGTCTACTTGTTCTGATTTCACTCGGATACCTTCCTCAATTAATAGATTTTCTCGAACTTTATTGGAATTCTCTTTACTCTTCTCTTCCTGTCTACGTGCTTTTTCTGTACGTCTATGAGATTCTTTACGCCATAACTCAACGGCATCTTTCTGTGACTGTCTGACTTTCCTTTTCCATAACTCTTCCTCTACTTTCATGATGCACTCTGCATCCCAGGTTCCCGCTGTGGGCCACCTCTGACTTTCTGGTAATTCCTTGGTGTAGTCTACCCATAAATCAAGAAATAATATAGCGTCTAAGCCATGTTTATGATACATGAAGTACCCTGGAGTGTCCCTAGGAGGAATAGGAACGGCTTCTTCGAGTACCCCTTTTCTTGTAGTGATCTGTCTTAGTTTCGAAAAGAGCGGCATATTGAGAACTGATCTGATACTTAATCTTGAACACACTTAGTACAAAAGCACAATAATGAACAACCATTCATACCACAATATGCAGGACGTTTAACACATTTAAACATTAAACATTAAACATTTTTAACCTTTAAAATAACCAACAATGATGATCGTCTGCATAGCTAATCACCAAGCATAATTCTTTGACAATAACTAGATACTTCTGAATACTTGATATACTGCTAAACAGTACATATACACTGCTAAAACAGTGCAGACCGGATTTGTGTACCCAAACCCGTCTTGACCGGCACAACCTATGTGCACGTCAGAAATGCCTCCCCAGCAATGGTACTCACCGGGTAGCTTCGGAAACGGAAGGCCTCGGAAACTGAACTTGGACCGGACTGGACTGGACTCGACTCGTCGGAAACTGGACTCGACTTCGAACTGGTGGGCCTCTGTATACCTCGGATCTTGCTCTCTCAGCTAGGCTCTGGTCGGGATACTTCGCACTTCTCACCGCCTCGTCTGGGTGTTGATCGCAGCCTCAGTCGCCCCCGCTTGACCGGAGGGAGATACAGGAAATCCTGCTGGTACGCGTTATTGTCCGTCCAGCTGTGGCAGGAGACCGGGCCTGCAACTCACCGCCGGCGCGTGAGATGAGAAAGTGTCCCTGTTCGGGCGCCATTCATGTGGTAAATAAAATTCTTTACCGGGACTTAATTTGATACAGAAACATAATAAAATAGCTCAGTAAAATGAGAGGCAGAATCCGTGGTATTAGAGGTTCGGAATGGGCTTTATTCCAATGATCGATTATAATCGGTTGCTCCAAGTTCCATCACCACGGAGGTTCAGGAAGTGAAGTACATACTTTATTGACAAGAAATGACTTTTATAGTACATACATTACAAGGAAGCGAATGCAGTAGGCGTAACAATTGATAAGGAAAATGACGATTCATATGCGTAACCGAAAATGGGTGTAATAAGGAGTAAAAAGGAACATAATTGGTTATGATGTCATATATAGGTGGATCTATAAGATAATACTTGGCATAGATGCGCGCGCAGCAGCATGACGTGTGATTGACGTGCAACTAGGGGGTGAAGGGGACTTGACATTTAGCTCTACATGTGGAGACGAAAAGTCTGGGGGGTCAAGTCAACCTAATCCCAAATCATATCTAACATCCTATGTTTAAAGAACTATGTTATCCACAAAAGAAGGACTCTCGGACAGAATCTATTCTATACTGACTGTGTGTGCGTGTACAAGCGTCTAAGTGTCTATACTAGATGCGAGGGGGTAGGAATATTCCATGGTAACAGGACTATGAATTACTTGCATAAAGACAGAGAAGCCGGGCCCTTTGCTCGGTAGCTGGAAGAATGTTTACTTAAACTACTAGGCAGGAATGCATTGGCTGAGGGGGAAGCAGATAACTCGAAGGTGAAATACAGTTCTTGGCAGAGAATAGGCTGATGTCAGGCTTCGTGAGCCGCGCAGAGAATGAGACAAAGTTCATGGTCACAGATGCAGGCTCAGACTGGAGCTTTCAGAGGCAGAAGGCAAGAAGAGTTTGATGACAGCATCAGGGCCTACTTGCCTGGACTGTAAAATGGCATAAGTGAACCATATAAAGCCGGTGGCCTTTCGTACTTAGGAATGGAATATCCGGCCTATACATGGCGGATCTGACAGAGGACATGTTGACGGTGGACGCACATGTGTTTGCGTCTTCATAACTGGAACTGGAGGGAACATACATGTACTTGTAACATGCACATAGAACCGTTGGGGTCCAAGATAGGGGACATAACTGACCAGAAAAATCCATATTTCCACACTCCTGGGGGACACCACATGGAAGAGAAAAAGAAGGAATGTTTAAATGATCTACTGCGACAAACTGCTTCTTGCCCGATAGAAAGGATTTGAGAAGAGAATAAGCTTTGTTCTTTATTCCAATGGCAGGGAGCTTATCCAGTAGGATGTTGTGATTGGCATTGTTGAATGCTGCCGAAAAGTCTAATATAATTAACACGGCATTGCCACCACCATCTAAAGTTTGTCTGATTTGTTCTGACACACTTACCAAGGCTAGTTTGGTAATGTGATGGTTCCTAAAGCCAAACTAACATGGACCTAGATGACAATGGTCCTCAATAAAGGAGGTCAACTGGGAGTTTATTGTTTTTTCAATTATCTTACTTAGGAGGGGAAGTCTTGAGATCGGGCAGTAATTATTGGGGTCTGCAGGATCTAGGTTAGTTTTTTTAACCAAAGGGAGAATGGAAGCTGCCTTCCAGTCATTTGGTTGAAGATGTCAGCTAAATGACCAGATATGATTTCCGGTGCAAAATGTGTTATTTTAGTTGGTCATGGAATAAGAGGAGATTCTGACTTAGTTTGCAAAAGTATGGTACTAATTTGCTCCGGGGAGACTTGGGAGAAGGTAGGCAGGGTTGTCACATAATCATTTCCCTTAATGTGGGGGCTGTTAAGGTGTTCCACATAGCTTAAAGTGTTTGTGGAAAAAAAGGATGAACACCAAGTTTACCTTCTCTTGAAAGACAATTGCCAGAGAGTCAAAAAAGGATGACTCATGGTTTACCCTTTCATGTGGCGTTGAAAGCTTCTTAAAAGTGGCAAAGAGTTATTTTTGTGAGTTTTTCACTTCTTCAATTTTTTGAGTAAAATATGTTTTTTTCTTTGCAAATCATAAGTTCGTACGTGGCTAACAGTCTCTTATATTGCTCTTTTTCTGACTCCACATAATAGAGTCTCCATTTTCTTTCTTGCCTCCGACGTGCTTGTTTTTGAAGCCTTAGGCTCTCCGGGAACCAGGGTTCTCAGGGCAGAACCTTGCTACTCTTATTGAGTTAGAAAGGTGCTATCTTGTCAAGGGCCTTTTTCAGTCAGAGCTGATATGATCTGGCTGCTATGTCAGGGTCATATGTGACCTGCTGCCGAGTTGCCAATAAGGCTGTGCCCCAATGGTATGCCATTTGCAGGAAGGCCTAGCGGGTGATAGTTTTACTGCCTCTGGGGCGATCTCATAACTGAAAATAGCCACCTCTTGAATAGGGGAAAGTAATTTCTCTAGCGTTACATAAGTTGTTCCTATTTAAAATCAACCAATTCATGTCCTACCTAGAAACATATTCTGAATACTTTTTTGAATAAATCAAAATATAATCAATGCAAACAGTGACACAAACATCTATGAAATCTTGCAGGACTGCATTAATAAAAAAAAATGAAAAACTGTAGGGACATTGCAGAGTCTTCAGGGCATGTCCTAATATTTGTAAAGACCAAATTTGGTTCATAATTCAGTTTTACATTTGTCACCTTTTTGGACTATATAATATCCTCCCCACCCCGGATATCTGAAAGGGTAAGGATTCTTGTATTTTTTAATTGGCCTAGCAGAACTGGAATTAATGGCTATGGATACCGATGTTGACTGTGATTTTATTTAATGCCTGATAATCAATACACAAGTGCAATTCTTCCTCCTTTTTAGTTACAAAAAAGAGTGAATATGATGGTGATGACTTTGAATGCCAAGTGAACCCAGCATCCAGATTTCCTTACAGACATTTTTCAAGGTATTGATTCTCACGCTTATTTACCACATCGATGTAGCAACAAGGGAACTGTGAACCCGAGATTAGGTTAATCTGGCAATCAAAGGACCTGTGAAGTGGTAATGTACTTTGTTTGATTTAGTTAAGAATTTCAGGAAAGTCATGATACTCTTTAGTGAGGGATGTATGTAATAGTCTTGTCTATAAATTTACATAATTTGTTACAGAATCAAAATTTAGGGCCAGATTAAGATCTCAGCGGATGGGTTACTCCCATCTGCTGAAATATAAATCCCATTATATCCCATGGAATTCATATTTTGGCAGATGGGCTTTCCGTCACTGTTGTGACAAAGTAACCCGTCTGTCGAGATCTAAATCAGGCAATTAGTGTTTCTTCTGCTTAAATCCAATCTATCGTTGGGTTATGATTTCTTTTAGCCCAAGCATCCCTGGAATTGTTGTACTATGGCGCGTCAGTTAAATCAAACTTTATATTAGTATTATGTTCCTTCCCAACTGATATCTTCAATGGGGAGGTTGTATACAGCGGTGTCCCTCCATTAGGGTGGAGGTGCGCCACCCCTCCTGCCACCACCCACACATAAAACGATAATTAAATGAGTTTCTAACACATTTTATTATTGTTTTATTCCCCCTGGACTGCCTTAAGGACTCTGACAAGTCGTTGGGGCTGGTCTAGGGGAATGACACTGTGGTGGGGAGTGGTAGTGCACTCCCTTGTCCCTTCACTGTGCATGAGATTTTTGGCCGGCCATTTCAGGCAACGCAGTTGGGGCTGAAGAAAGCAGGCACAGGCTCCCAGTCTGCCTGGGTGCACAAAGTCATAGTACTCAGGCCAATCCTCACGCTGCTTTCCTGCAGCATCATGATTGGCCGCAGTGCAGTCTGGAAGCCTGTCCCAGAAGCAGAAGCCATGGTGATCAGGTACGTTTATTTTTTTATTTTATTTTGTGCCTCAACGCCCGCTCAGCTCCCTCCTCCGCCTGCCCCGCTACTTTGGCAGAGGTCGGGCAGCGACTGGTTGTATATGTTATAGTTCCAGAGGTTATTTCCTTGCCATCAATGGCCAGAACTAATCAAGCGTCTTTTTTCAATAGATGGCAACTTTTGGCTTATGCAAGGTCCATAAAATTTCTGGTGGCTTCTGAATCATCCAAATTGAATACGTTTATTGATTTAGTTGGAGCGATTTATAGGGTAACTAAGCTTTTTCATATAGGTTAGGAGTATGAGCCAAGAATGTGAGATCTCTTGATTAGATTGACTCAAGGTAGCAACCCCTTCCAATCACAACTCTACTATTTTTCCAACTTGGATATTTCCACTAGGGGTACTGTGGGCTTTACAAGAACAAATGTTTGTTTTTGGTTTTGTGAAGCAATCCTTACGGAGATGCCCCGATTTTCCACAAAAGAGATCTAGGTTTTGTTTTTTCCCTTTCTTCCTTTTATTTGCATAGGGTCGCTTCCTTGGCTCTGGGAGTCCCAGCCTTTTTGTTGTGATCCTCAAAATGTGTGTCATCTTTTGTTTTTTCACTTTATGATCATTTAGTCTATGATCTAACTTAATAATAAATTAAATCAACTCTGTACAACTGTCAGGGGAATCCACAACATGAGTTACATATTCTGTACCTCATTGTTCAGTATTCAAAAGAACAAGGATGCCTGTTTGTGCTCAGGTCTATTGGCTTCTATTATAAATCTATTGAATGCTGTCAAGTAAGATAACAAATCCTGTCTGCCTTGATTTAAGGTCAGAAGTTTGTTTTCTACTGACCGTATGCAGGTATGTTTTGAAAACCTTTTATATATCTCCCCCTTAAAATCTGCAAAACTGTAAAGCAAAGGGTCATTTTGTTCTACTAATGGAGTTGACTATGAGTTATCATGGGCTCTCAAATATGAAATCATGTAAGCCACGTTGAACTGTTCTTTGGGAAACACTGATGATCTGCAAAGTATATGTAACTGGCAGTAGTTCATAAATGTATATTATTTATTTACAGCTCCGTAAAAAAGTTCTGAAGCTGTTAGGGGAACTGAGGTTGTTGAAATTACCTTAATAGTGTGACCTGAATTCTTACCTTGCCCATTAGAACCAGGAGACTGGACATGCCCCTCCAATCGCTGATTGAGAAGCAAGACGAAATGTAAATCCACATGTGGGTGGTTGTAAAATGGGTCTGGAATGGAACTGTGTGGAAGGAGGCATTTGGCATGGGTTAGAATATTGGCTTGCATCCAACACATGACTTTGTAATCAAGTTAAATCATGTAGGTCTTGATTAAGAGAGTGAATATACTTTGTGCTAGGTTGTCTAACATGTTGGGATTCCATGCTGCTAAGGTCTAAGGAATATGTGGGCCAGTTCTCTCTGTCAGTTCTTCTGTCAGAACTTCATTCCACTAACCTGTCATACTTGATGCTAGCATGTTCGTCTATCAGAACTTAAGTCCGCTAACCTGTTATTCTTGATGCTGGCAGAAGCAATGAGGAATCCCACTAAACATCCACTCGACAATATCTTCCCCCCCAATAGTTCCCCCAATCTGGAAGCCAATGTTGTCAAATAGGTGGTAGGGGGTTGGGATAAGAGACTATTAAGGTTTTGGTTTCTTCCATGGTGTCGGCACAGGAAGATCCTTCTCTTGTCTGGAGTTGTCAATTTCTATGGTGGGTCACTCAAGGCCCTCAAAGTCACTTATCCAGAGTAAGGCACAATATTAATTGCAGCACCTTTATGGCTTAATCACAGTTTACACCTTTCCTTAAAATCAGAACACAGGTTACATTCATACCTTTATTGTCTCTGCTGTTGCCCAGAGATATCTTGTATTCAAAACACATCTATACTATAGTAGTCTAAATAGAATGTTTACCTGTGAAAATATTGTATTTGCTTTTAGATTTCCCAATCCTCTCTTTCACATATTAAAGACATGTTTTCTTTGATTGCCCAAACCTCTTTTCCTCTAAATGTCTGTATTATCCTTTTTTTCCTAAGGGTTTTTAAATTAGTATTTTTCTTTTTAAGAGTCTTTCTTTTTATCTTCTAGGTTTGGTATCCCACCGGCGGATAACCAAGACTTAAAGAACATCAAAACTAAACAAGGTTCAGATCTGCACATAATCAGATAAGCACTTTGCTTGCTTTTTTAAACTAGATTAAGCTTTGTTCCTACTTAAACACTAAATCTTTTTAGAAACCTTCTCCATATTTTGTTTTGCCTCCGGTTGTTTTTTACTCCCACAAAGTGTCGCATAGGATCTCTGTGGATTAGATACCAACTGGACTGCAGCAGCTCTCATGTAGGTGTGTTTGCAGGATTTTCCTTCTCACAGGTGCTCGGGCTCAGGATGACCTAAATTGCTGATCTGGATTCATCTAAGGCAGTTTGCTGTTGCTTGGGTGTCACTTTCATACAAAGTCTATACCCTAGATGGCCACAAACACTTGCAAGATCTTGCAAGAGGTTGTGCGAGATCTTTTAGTGGATGTGCATTGAGAGTATTCACTTGCTGATTCGCTGGCCGGCAGCATGCAGCAGCGGGTCAGTGTTCACACAAGTGGGGATTAAAACATGAACAGTCGGGGCCCAGGAAGGGCCTGACACATAACTTAAAGGTCCTTTATATGACCTGTGGTATAGGTATTTATATGTCTCACAGATATGGTAGTTTGCGGGTCATCATCTAAGGGGACTTCATCAATAAACTGCTGGCTGTCTGGCTAGATTAACTGCAAATTTCCAGATAGGTTTTCTTTCTGGTATAGTCTGATGATGAACCAGGTCACACCTGTCTTTTTTCTTCACTCTGCAGGATGTTTAAGGCATACCTTTGTTCCCAAGCATGAAAGTAAATCAACCGGATGTGACCAATGATTGCACACTCATCACCCTTTTGTGAAGGATTATGTTTGATACTTTGATGGAGCAAACTAATATACTTTGGAGACCCCAAGAGGGTTAGTGAAGCTTAGAGGGAGAGGAACAATGTTTGTGGGACAACAGTAAAGTGAAAACAAAAAACATATTGGAAGGATAACAAAAGAGGGGGAGTGTAATTGTAACAGTATGTTCCCTGAAACATTAGCTTTTTAGGTCTCGCCTAGCTATTGCGTTTACGCAATAGCTATGCGAGACTCTAGTAAGAGGGGCATTTCAAAGTGCTCCCAAAAGTGGCTTGCATGGCGAGCACGCGCACAATCACATGCATCGTGCCGCCATGCAATCCGTTTGGGGAAGCGCTTCAGCCCACTGGCGCCCTCGGCATCATACTTCAAAGGGTCCGCTCCCCTGCCTGGAATTCGCTCCCCCGCCAAGCGCGCGCGCCACGCTCCGCCGCATCTCACCGTGACAAATTTGCTTTCACTTTCGCGCGGCGGATGCTTGCTCGCGTCCGGAGCACTTTAGAAGCCGGGCTTGTCTTGTTTTCATCGTAATACGCATTTGTTCTCTACCTGGCTCCCCTCCTTTTCCTAGGCGTCTGTCTCTCTTACGACCCCATTCCCTTTCGCTTATGTCTGTATTTACTGCTCTCTCTCTCTTCGCTTATGTCTGAATTTACTGCTCTTTGTCTCTCCCGCTCTCCCCATTCTATCCTGCTCTCTCTCACGAGCTTTCCATCATTTCCTATTTCTAACCTGTGGTCCCTGTCTACCTCGTGCCCTCTCCCCTCTTTGTGCCCGCTCCCTTTCTCGCGTTGCCACCTCTTCCATCATTGTACCTCGCTGTCCCTGTCTAACCTGCAGTCCCCGTCTACCTCGCGCCCTCTCCCCTCTTTGTGCCCGCTCCGTCGCCACCTCTTCCATCATTGTACCTCGCTGTCCCTGTCTTTCTCGCGCCCCCTCCCTTCCAGATCTCTGTGTCGCTGTGTCTCCTTCCCTGTCAGGCCTCTTCTTTCCTCCCAGTGTCTGACATTTGAGGGTCACTAATGAGCGCCTCCGCAGTCCGGCTCTCACTGATCCCTCGGAGGCTGCTGGGGGTAAGGGATCCTTTCCCTGCAAATAATTAATTTAGCTACATGTTGCGTAAGAGCCTAAAAGGCTTTCTGCTGCTACCGTGCTGCTCTGCGGCCATTAATATTATATCAGGGCCGGTGCTGTTGCTGTAGTGCAGTTTCATTAAAAATGTGATCTGTAGCTTTAAACATGCAGCTTTCCATGCAGAATTATGCCAAGTAATTCTTGGTCTGCAAACTCGTAATTGCGTACAGAGATTCCCGTCGGTACCGGAAATTCAGAACGCCTGGAACGGCTGCATATAGTTCCTCAATACTTTGTCCATTTCTACTAGTTGTGTTTCATCAGCTTTTAAGAGTAGCGTTCGGGCCACTCCTTCCCCCCCCCTCTTATCTAGTCTCCTTCTAGGCCACTTTTTCCATTTTGCTTGGACATTTGATCCTCGTCTATTGGCTGCCTCTTTCTCTTCTTAATAATTATACTATAATATAATACTTGGATTTGTATAGCGCCGCTAATAACCCGTGAGGGTCTGTAGGCGCTGTCCGTAGGCAGGGGGAAGTGATTTGCCCAGAATCACAGGATGTTGAGCACACGACGAGACTTAAACCTGGATCTCTCAGCGCCCAAGTCGGCTGCACTGGCCGTTAAGTCACACCCTCCCCCTTCTGAACGTAGCATTTGGACCACTTCTTTGTCATTGACTCGACTCTGGAACACGTCCAGGGCCGGACTGGTAATTTAAAACAGCCCTGTCAAAAAGTATAAACTTAGACCCCATGTGCACCAAGTGAGTAACCCCCAGCACATTGCTCAGTAGGATTTTATGTAGGATAATTTTGGAAAAGTGAAACCAAAAGGTGCATGTTAACTGCTCAATTTTTCAATTATATTTGCCACTTTTACTGACTGCTCCGAAAGGGATTCAAATAAAGATTCCAGTACATTAGTGTTTACCGCAGTACCGCGAAGCGCTATTTCTACACAGCTTCTAATCATGCAGGCCATATGCCTGGTGAGAAAAAGGACCTATTTGTTGGTACAGTTATGAGAGGTTTTCTTTTAATGCTTCCATTCAAAAGTCTTTGAAGCTCATCTAACAAGCATTGAAAATGCAACAGGTCTCGCATTTACGCGAGGAAGCTATTGGCATTGTAAATGACAATGCCTTTTATTTTATATTTTAAAAACCAAAACATAAGTAAAAGGCATTGTCATTTACAATGCCAATAGCTCAAACTCCCGTAAATGCGAGACCTATTGCATTGCAAATGCTTGTTAAATATGCTAACATGTGTTGGCTACTGCTCATCATTGTTTCCCCCATCTTATGACTACTACAGCTTGTTGTGAAGAGGTTAAGAACGTGCTGTTAATAGGTAGGAAGTCATGTTTATTCTTATTGTATTTCTTAATCAGTATAATTAATTTTTAACATTGCTCTTATTAAAGGACAGGCAGATGTGGGATCATGATGTGCATTTAATAATTCATTGGTAGAGTAAACACAGAATCTGACCAAAGAGATTCAACCTCGCATTGGCGTTTACAGTCAAAGTCCTTTTTTCTTTTCTTTTCTTTTATTTGATATTCCCCTTCATCTCTAGTGTTGCTCACACTTATGGGATTCACAGTTTCTCCTTATTTGTCCACCAATTGTGTACTTAGAGTGTGTCTTTTAAAAAGCAGGTATGACTTTTTAGAAAGGGTTAAGTGTAACTTTATTTCATCTGTTCTGGGGTTATATGATTAACATTATCTTCTTTATCTTGAGTTTGTGTTTTAACTTTATTTAGAACACTCAAAGTTTATTTTTCTTCATTTTAAGCCTGTGGTGGGTGGTTATCTTTATTTCAATTATTTTTAGGTTTACGTATTTGTATCTTTCTTTTTGTTTGACCCACTGGTAGGTTTAATGCTACAGTGCTTATATTTAATTTTTACATTCTTCCACATCTTCCATTATTGTGGCTCAGGCGTTTGTTCACATTTTTCTTTTGGGATTTTTACACCAGTTGTATCTAAAGTTCTTCTGATTGGTTCCGACCATTTGAAAACCACGTTCTGATCAAGATTATACATTTTGACTCTAGTTGACACAACTTACTCTTTCTACCTTATCCTCTTTCTTGTTTTGGTACCATATCTGTTCCATAACATCTTATTGCCTTCCAATTACTCTTATATTCTGCTTTATCTTCTTTTATTCTTTACTGGTGATTGTATTGATGTGTTACAAAACCATGTTTTTATTTCACTATTCGGTACTGCCAACATATTATAAAGTCTTTAGACATGCTTAGCTGAATACTTGTCTCTGCACGTTATTTTGTCTTATCTCTCTTTTTTGCCCCTGTGATATCTCATACTGTCATGAATTTATACAAATGTTTCACGTTTTCAGTTGCTACACTTCCAGAATCTTTTTTGGGCTTTCCACCATGTCATTTCTGAGGTCTTATTTTCAAAGTGACCAGTTTATCCTAGATAGGTTTCGCACTTGTGTATGTCATACTTGGGCTATTTACCACTAAACTTGCAATCTGTGGGTTACTTTTTAGGATGTTCCAATGCTTTGACAGTATTCTTTTAATTTGCTCAGTCTCTTTCGTGTATATCACGATCATTCGGATTTGTTTCAATTTTTTCTTCTTTTTTGTTAAAAGTAATCCTTGTTTATTTGTTAATCCACCTTTCTCTGGAGCTTTTTGGATTAATTGCTAGGGTATTTCATTTTCATAAACTTTACATTTGCTCCATCCCTGTGTTTCTGCAATTCCTTCATTTTCAAGAAACTTCCCATGATTCTCAGGAATTCTCCACGTGAAATATTTCACATTTTGTTGGTGAAAACTTTCAGCTTGTAATATGTTGTTTGCCTCCTGATTCACAAAGGGCATCCACACTCTTGGCGGAGACCCATCAGTCAAGGGGTAGTCTCCGCACTCGGGGCAGAATCTCTGCAATTAGAGTTCCCATTGAGGAGATTCTGCCTTGAGTGCAGAAACTCCCCAATGACTGTGGGGCCTCCACCACAAATTTGAAGGCCCTTTGTGAATCAAGCCCATAGTATCTCATAAAAAACCCTTTTTGTGATCACACAGCATACAATTTGCAAAATCGCGGGGTTTGTAACCACAAATGGGCTTTTCATTTGTACAAAAGCCCTTCTGCAAGTCAGAAAATTATTTCTGGTTTATAAAACAGTTTTTGTGACTTTGAACGCATTGCAAATAGGAGGGGGAGTGAACAGGGTGTTAAACACAATCACAGAGATCGTGGTTGATCATCTGACCATTGGAGGCCACCATTTCTGTTATTGTGGCCAATTGCAAGGGGTCAAAAAGCGTGACCTGCATGATGAATATTAATTACATAGGTAATTCAGAGACTCACTGTGATTCAATATGTTATGAACCAACCTATTTGTGCAAAGATTGGGTCCCAAAATTAGCACTGATATGCAAAAATTCAATGCGCAATCAGTGACCACTTTTGTGAATCAATTCTTGGTGAATGAGGTACTAGAGGGCAATAGCTACGTACAATGCATTTGGAAATGTGCACCAATTTTTGCCTGATGTATTTGAATTTTGTAATGTATCCTAAGGACTAATAGGTTGGTTAAAAAAATATTGAATATTAGAACATTGGAATGTTGAGAGCGTCACTGTAGACAATGAAGTAGCTCCGGGATTATAATTAGGGCTCCCAGTTTTACGTTTAAACGGATTTTTACATATAAATACAGACGGAAAATAATTTTTCCGTTGTCTGTATTTATATGTAAAAACGGCAAAATACTAGAACATTTTGCCACGCTGCCGTGCTCGAATCCAGAGTTAATTTCGCCATGCCCCCTTCCTTCTGCTGGAAATTCTTTCCTGGGCACACACACAGCCACACCCAAGTACTTCACAGGTCTTTTGAAAGACCATTTACTTGTTAACAAGGCTTTATTGTTCTTTCACCCCTTGCCGTAGCCTCCCCCAACGCCCCTGACTCCTCCTGTCCCAGGCCCCATACAGTTGCCCAGCTCTGCCCACTGATGCTTTTAGCCCACCCCCTCCCCAGACAGATGCCTGCACGTTTTATCTCCGATCGATTACTAACTAGCACGGTTTAGAAATTCTCATCATCTGGCCACTATATTGAGTGTTTTATTTTTAAACACACAACCCTTGCCGCATCCCCCAGTTGTGTGCGTGCTTACTTGTGAATAGTTCATTAACCCGTTCTTTGCCCATGACGAGCTGGACTCGTCATGGAGCACAGTCGCGCTGTGCCCATGACGAGTCCAGCTCCTCATGGCACCCACCCACGGGGGAAGCGCTGGCGCTCCCCCCGTGAGTGGTCGATCTTTTTTTTTTTTACTGGGAAGGCAGGGGAAGACCTTCCACTGCCTCCCCCCGCCCCCCTCCCCTGCGTCATCAATGACGTCAGTTCGAGAGCCGCGCTGACGTCATTAGAGGTTTCCCCTTTGTTCTCCGAGGCGCAGGAAGCCATTTGCTTCCTGCGCGTCGGAGATTAAAGGTAAGTTTTGGGGCTGGGGAGGGGGGATTTTTGCGATCGGTGGGTTAGGTAGGGTGGGGGCACAATGTTGGGGGGAGTAGAAATGTTTTATTTTAGGCTCCGCTTTGTTCGTGCGCTTGGTTCGTCCTAATTGCAGTTACTTGCATGTGAAATGGATCCAAAAAAGAAACACACACTTTCGAGAGATGCCCTTTTTCTCTCGTTTTCTCTCTGAGGGGTGCTGCTAGCGTGGTAAAGGGAGGTGGTGGGTGGGGGGTGAAATAAAGTAAGACAGAAGGGTTGCAAAGTGGCCAGATTGATTTTATTTGCATCCAAATACACCAGCATCACAGAGTTTGCCAGTGAAGTGCTACTTTCGTTTTCTCGTCTTCCTTTGAACAGCATTGTTGTTCCCAGGGGGGGGCGAAATAAAGTAAGACAGAGGGGTTGCAAAGTGGCCAGATTGATTTTATTTACATCCAAATACACCAGCATCACAGAGTTTGCCAGTGAAGCGCTACTTTCGTTTTCTCTTCTTTCTTTGAACAGCATTGTTGTTCCCAGGGGGGGCGAAATAAAGTAAGGCAGAGGGGTTGCAAAGTGGCCAGATTGATTTTATTTGCATCCAAATACACCAGCGTCACAGAGTTTGCCAGTGAAGTGCTACTTTCGTTTTCTCATCTTCCTTTGAACAGCATTGTTGTTCCCGGGGGGGCGAAATAAAGTAAGACAGAGGGGTTGCAAAGTGGCCAGATTGATTTTATTTACATCCAAATACACCAGCATCACAGAGTTTGCCAGTGAAGCGCTACTTTCGTTTTCTCTTCTTTCTTTGAACAGCATTGTTGTTCCCAGGGGGGGGGCGAAATAAAGTAAGGCAGAGGGGTTGCAAAGTGGCCAGATTGATTTTATTTGCATCCAAATACACCAGCATCACAGAGTTTGCCAGTGAAGTGCTACTTTCGTTTTCTCATCTTCCTTTGAACAGCATTGTTGTTCCCGGGGGGGCGAAATAAAGTAAGACAGAGGGGTTGCAAAGTGGCCAGATTGATTTTATTTACATCCAAATACACCAGCATCACAGAGTTTGCCAGTGAAGCACTACTTTCGTTTTCTCTTCTTTCTTTGAACAGCATTGTTGTTTCCAGGGTGGGAGAGTGTACCATTCCTGGAGGTACTGCAATACCTGGTTGATGGGTGAATTGGAAAACACAATGTGCACCATGGCTCTGTGTTTATGGATGTGGTCTACCATACTGCTTATGTTTTGTAAGGATGTAAGCAATGGACGTTGAAACGGTTCCCTTCAGGGCCCTCTAGTCATGTCCATAACTTTTCAGGTGAAACCACTCGCTGATTTCTGAATAGTTAGTGAGAGATCGTTTAGGTAACCATGTTGTTTCTGCTTACATTTCACATGCTTTGCATTCCCTATGAGTGGTTGCTTTTTATTTTTTTTTATAGGCAGCGTATTACTCTTATCAAGTGCATAATTTGAATTGACCCACATCCAAGTGTTTATAGCGGGCACAATTAGGTTATAGCTGAAGGCAGTGCGAGTTTCTCTCAGTGGGCAAGTATGGCGTTCAGTGGGGATGTGGCACTATGGCCAGAGCTGTCGAATTTGGAACTGGGGAACCGGGTTCAGCATTCATGACCAGTCCACCACACCACTGTACTGAGGGAGCACATTCCCATGCTAGACCGTAGAAGGCCCCACTAGACCTTAGAAGGCTTGATGTCTTAGCACAAGCAGGTGTACTGTAGTGGTGTCAATTGTGGGTTATCCTTGAAGGCCTGTCCACCACAATCCATACTGAAGTTCATCTCCAGTGTTGCGGGCAGGCCTACGAAGCAGCACACCCTAGAGCAACAGTGATCCAGTCGCTGTGACTGTCACTGAGGTCACATGAATCTTGAGCGAGTTAGGGCATTGCAAACGGTGTGACCTCACTGGGAACCTATTTCGGGTGGGTGTTTGCATTGTGATGAGGGGATTACCAGGTAATTATTCACGCAGCTCTCTGATGGATGTCACATGAGGTAAAATACTGCAATAAATGGCAGACACTCTGAAAACAAGAGCAAACGTTATGTTACATGAGGCAATGGTGGTAATTGTGCATGTATCAAAAGCAAAGGAAATACAAGAGGTAGCAAACAATACGTTACAAGAGGAAAAATTAACATGTGTGCAAGTTACAAAAGAGTACAAAGTACAAGTAGAGGTATAAAAGTGCAATAAATGACAGACACGCAAAACACAGGAACACACTGGGAAGGCACTTCTACGGGCATGGAGAACAGAATTTCCTATAATGTAAAGACTTCCTTCAGACAATAGAGAGGGTGTGAATTATGTTTGGAAGTGTCTTTGCAGGAGGAGAACTTTAAGGTCAGTTTTGAAGGACTGGGAAGAGGGAGGGGGTGGTCCGGAGCTGAGGCTCAGTTCCAGATTCTCGCTGCGTTGCTTGTAAAGGATTGGGCCATCGATCTTTCCTTCTTGAAAGTGGGAGGTTCTAGTAATACATTTTGCGCAGTACGTGATGGTCTAGAGCATTATATGCATATTTGACAATAACGTTTTTTTCTCCTTTTTATTCTAGTCTAAAGCTTTTCGACAGTGGTTGTTCTGCAGTTTTGTGTAGTTGCATTGTTTTGGTAAGAATTTTTTTTTTGTTGTATTTATTCCAAAGGAGTAATATTATAATGTCTGAATGAATTTTTATGTAAGTGATGTCATAATGGCGGCATATTTAGTTAGTGGTTTGAGCATGAAATTCTTTGCGATGTGTTTTGCATAGTCTTATGTGTAATTGCTTTTCTCCTTCTTTTTTAGTGGGATATTGTTGATCCATACTGTGTCTGTACAGAGTAGGTGGTGGTGAGTAGTTTAGCTGCCTCTGGCAAGTGAGTGGTATTGTTTTGGAGTATATATGGGTTTTTGATAAAGGTGCTTTTTTTATTACTTATTTTACAAAATGTTTTTTGTTGTTGACTTGTTTGACAAGTTACCTTTATTAGTAAGCAATATGGCTAGCCGTAGAATGACTGCTCAACAGGTGGTCGGTATGCTTCTTGAATCTTCCTCTGAGCATGATTATGAGACTGACAGTGCGTCTGAGGGAGAGGAGGGAGGGGAAGATTCTGGCAGTGAGTTTTCACTCAACATGGAATCATCGGATGATGAAGGTACTCTCAGTGCAGATGAAGGTACTCTTGGTGTGGATGAAGCAACTCTCAGTGCGGATGAAGTGACTGTCTTAGAGGAGGAAACTGCTGTGCCGATGGTGCAAGAGGCATCTGGATTGCAGTCTGAGGCTGCTAGGCTTCGTACTGGAAGTGCTGGACTTTGGGTTGATCCAAACATGGTGCAGCCGGTGTTGCCTGCCTTTAGCGGTGATGCAGGGTGTACAGTGGATTGTGAAAACTTTTTGCCTATACAGTTTTTTCAGTTGTTTATGGATGATGTATTTTTGGGTGAGATTGTTGAGCAGACGAATTTGCATGCTGAACAGTTTTTGAGGGACAACAGCGACAAACTTAGGCCCCAGTCTAGAGCTACCCAGTGGACTCCCACATATCTGGAAGAGATTAAGAAGTTTTTGGGTTTGACTTTATTGATGGGTGTGGTAAGGAAGCCAACCTCGGCTTCATATTGGTCTACTAGCCCCTTGTTGGCAACTGCCATATTTCCTGCAGTTATGACTCGTAATCGGTATTTACTTTTGCTACGTATGCTGCATTTTGTTGATAATTCTATGGCGTTGCCACGAGATCACCCTGACTGTGACCGTCTTTTTAAGATTCGGCCCGTTCTTGATCACTTTGTAGATCGATTTTCTGAGATCTATACTCCAGGGAAAGAAATATCTATTGATGAGTCTTTGGTCTTGTTCAAGGGCCGTTTGGTTTTTAGGCAGTACATCCCTAGCAAGAGGGCATGCTATGGAATTAAGCTGTATATGTTGTCTGAGAGTAGGACAGGATATGTTTTTAATTTTCGTGTGTACACTGGTAGAGATTCTACTATTGACCCCCTAGGTTGTCCGTCCACTTTTGGAGTTTCAGAGAAAATTGTGTGGGATCTTGCTAGAAGACTGTTTAACAGAGGCCACCATTTGTACCTTGATAACTTCTATACTGCTGTGCAATTATTTAAGGAATTGTATAAAGTGGACACTTTTGCATGTGGCACAATCCGCTCTAACCGTAAAGGTTATCCGAAAGAGCTTGTTTGCAAAAAACTTCAGAGGGGGCAGTGCAGTTCCTTGCGTAGTGATGAACTACTAGCTGTAAAATTTGTGGACAGGAGGGATGTGTACATGCTGACTACCATCCATGATGAGAGTACTTCACCTGTGGCTGTTTGGGGTCAGGTTGCTGAAGTGCCCAAACCTGTGTGCATTCTAGACTACAATAAGCACATGGGTGGTGTTGACAGAGTAGATCAGAGGTTGGAACCTTACTCTGCTATTCGGAAGGCTTATGTTTGGTATAAGAAGTTGGCCATCCATTTCTTCGAATTAGCAATTTTCAATGCTTATATTGTGTTCAAGGAGTGTTCTCCTGCGTCAAACTTGACATTTCTTCAGTTTCAGCACTCTGTGATAGCTAGCCTTGTTGTTGTGGAACAGGCAAGTGTTCCTAGATTTGGAGTGGTGAAGGATGTGGTTCGATTGAAAGATAGCCACTTTCCTGATTTCATCCCTCCCACACCGGCAAAAGATTTTCCCACTAGGAGATGCAGAGTCTGTTGGCGAAGAGGTACGCGGAAGGAGATTCGTATGTACTGCCCCGACTGTCCATCTAAACCTGGGCTGTGTGTCCCTGCTTGTTTTAGAGCGTACCACACGCAAAATAATTTTTGGGAGCATTCATGAGTGGTACAGAGAACTGCCTGGTCTGTATTCTTTGAAAAATTTGATTCTGTTTCAAGGTTGGCGTTAGTGCAATGTGTTTAGTTTCTGATTTTGTGTTTGTAGATTTGTATCTATTTGCGATTTGTTTGTGTTTTGTCTAAAAAAAATCCTAAATGTGTTGCCGGTGTGTGTGGACTGGCACTTGGTTGGCGGTGTGCGTGGACTGGTACTTGGCTGCCGGTGTGCCTGGACTGGCGATTGGCTGGCGGTGTGCCTGGACTGGCGCTTGGCTAGCGGTGTGCGTGGACTGGTGTTTAGCTAGCGGTGTGCGTGGACTGGTGCTCGGCTAGCGGTGTGCGTGGACTGGCGCTCGGCTGGCTGTGTGTGAGTAGTGACTTGCTGCTGGTCACAACACACACTGCTAGCTGAGTGCCACTCCACACAATCCATCAGCTTGTGTAGTTGCTGTGTCAGGAATGTGGGCGTGTGAAAGTGATGGGCCCTTGAATGGTGCTGTGTGCTGGTGTGAGTTTTGTTATGTGATGGGCCCGTGGCTGGCGGTGTGAATGGTTTTGTATGTCTCACACGTATGAAAGGTGTATTAATGGCCTGTAAAGAGGTTGGTGCCTTGTCGTGGCTTTACAGCTCACGAGCTGTGAGTCAGTGGTTCAGTTTCTCGCCCTTTCAATTATTAACAGTGCATTTCATTTTTGTGAAATCACTTGCTAATACAATTGTATATACTGAACCATCACTCACCCTTGTGCCAAATCCAACCAGTATGTGTGTGTGCTTGAGAAATAGATGGCTGTGCAGTAATATTTGCCTTTCTGCAGCAGGGTGTACCTTGTCCCTTTTGTGAATTTTGTAATGTGTTGTTTTTGTGCCTGGTGGTGCGAATGGTCTTGTGTGTATCACGTATGAAAGGTGTGTGAATGGCCTGTAAAGCGCTTGGTGCCTTGCCGTGGCTTTACAGCTCACGAGCTGCGAGTCATTGGTTCAGTTTTTTCTCCATTTAATTATTGACAGTGCATTTCATTTTTGTGAAATCTCTTGTTAATAAAATTTAATATACTGAACCATCACTCGCCCTCGTGCCAAATCCAACCAGTATGTGCGTGCGTTTGAGGAATAGATGGCTGTGCAGGAATCTTTGTCTTTTTAGTTTCTCTGCCAAGGTGTATTTTCCATGTAAGAATAACCCACCAACTGTAGATATTGTCGTAAACCCACGGGAGTTCATGGTGATGTCTCTCTTGTGAATTCCAAAAAGTTATTTTATCCACAATGTCCTGCAAACCTCAAAATGTCTGTCACATTTTCCATGCAATATTGTGCCGAAATTCTCACGCTGTAGAAACAAACAATGTCAAAACTATCTGGTTTTGCAAGGGGGTCAACTGTCTTTTTGGCCCGTGCTCGGCGGCCATCTATGGAAACCTACCAAACACATTTCTGAAAACTAGACACCCAGGGGCTTCCAGGGAGGTATGGTTTGCGTGGATCCCCCAATGTTTCCTTACCCAGAATCCCCTGCAAACCTCAATTTTAGCTGAAAAAAAACATTTTTTTCACACATTTTTGTGTGGGAAAGTTGTGGCATCACCGGGCTCACTCAAATTTTCCACCTCCCAGTGTTCCCCTGGGTCTCCCAGTAAAAATGGTGCCTCACTTGTGTGGGAGGCCCAAGTACCCGCGACAGGCAAGGGCCCAAAACGTAGTGTGGTGACATCAAAATTGCCTATCTCAAAACCACCTGGTTTTGCAAGGGGGGTCACCTGGGTTTTTGGCCCGGTGCTCGCCGGCCATCAAGGGAAACCTACCAAACCCATACATTTCTGAAAACTAGACACCCGGGGGCTTCCAGGGAGGTATGGCTTGCGTGGATCCCCCAACGTTTCCTTACCCAGAATCCCCTGCAAACCTCTATTTTAGCTGAAAAAATCACTTTTTTCACACATTTTTGTGTGGGAAAGTTGTGGCATCACCGGGTTCACTCAAATTTCCCAGCTCCCACTACGTTTTGGGCCCTTGCCTGTCGTGGGTACTTGGGCCTCCCACACAAGTGAGGCCCCATTTTTACCGGGAGACCTAGGGGAACGCTCGGAGGTGGGAAATTTGAGTGAGCCCGGTGATGCCACAACTTTCCCACATAAAAATATGTGAAAAAAATGATTTTTTTCAGCTAAAATTGAGGTTTGCAGGGGATTCTGGGTAAGGAAACATTGGGGGATCCACGCAAACCATACCTCCCTGGAAGCCCCCGGGTGTCTAGTTTTCAGAAATGTATGGGTTTGGTAGGTTTCCCTAGATGGCCGCCGAGCAACGGGCCAAAAACCCAGGTGACCACCCTTGCAAAACCAGGTGGTTTTGAGATAGGCAATTTTGATGTCACCACACTACGTTTTGGGCCCTTGCCTGTCGCGGGTACTTGGGCCTCCCACACAAGTGAGGCACCATTTTTACCGGGAGACCCAGGGGAACGCTGGGAGGTGGGAAATTTGAGTGAGCACGGTGATGCCACAACTTTCCCACACAAAAATGTGTGAAAAAAGTGATTTTTTCAGCTAAAATTGATGTTTGCAGGGGATTCTGGGTAAGGAAACGTTGGGGGATCCACGCAAGCCATACCTCCCTGGAAGCCCCTGGTTGTCTAGTTTTCAGAAATGTATGATTTGGTAGGTTTCCCTAGATGGCCGCCGAGCACCGGACCAAAAACCCAGGTGACCCCCCTTGCAAAACCAGGTGGTTTTGAGATAGGCAATTTTGATGTCACCACACTACGTTTTGGGCCCTTGCCTGTCGCGGGTACTTCGGCCTCCCACACAAGTGAGGCACCATTTTTGCCGGGAGACCCAGGGGAAAGCTGGGAGGTGGCAAATTTGAGTGAGCCCGGTGATGCCACAACTTTCCCACACAAAAATGTGTGAAAAAAGTGATTTTTTCAGCTAAAATTGAGGTTTGCAGGCGATTCTGGGTAAGAAAACGTTGGGGGATCCACACAAGCCATACCTCCCTGGAAGCCCCCGGGTGTCTAGTTTTCAGAAATGTATGGGTTTGGTAGGTTTCCCTAGATGGCCGCCGAGCACCGGGCCAGAAACCCAGGTGACCCCCCTTGCAAAACCAGGTGGTTTTGAGATAGGCAATTTTGATGTCACCACACTACGTTTTGGGCCCTTGCCTGTCACGGGTACTTGGGCCTCCCACACAAGTGAGGCACCATTTTTACTGGGAGTCCCAGGGGAACACTGGGAGGTGGGAAATTTGAGTGAGCCCGGTGATGCCACAACTTTCCAACACAAAAATGTGTGAAACAAGTCATTTTTTCAGCTAAAATTGAGGTTTGCAGGGGATTCTGGGTAAGGAAATGTTGGGGGATCCACGCAAGCCATACCTCCCTGGAAGCCCCCAGGTGTCTAGTTTTCAGAAATGTATGGGTTTGGTAGGTTTCCCTAGATGGCCGCCGTGCACTGGGCCAAAAACCCAAGTGACCCCCTTGCAAAACCAGGTGGTTTTGAGATAGGCAATTTTGATGTTACCTCACTACGTTTTGCGCCGTTTCCTGTCGCGGGCACTAGGCCAACACACACAAGTGAGGTACCATTTTTCTCGTAAGACTTTGGGGAACGCGGGATGGGTGGAAATTTGTGGATCCACGCAGATTCCGGAACTTTCCACGACAGAAATGTGGGGAAAATTTGTTTTTTTTGACATTTTTTAGGTTTGCAATGGATTCTGGGTAACAGACCCTGGTGGGAGGCAGTCAAGTCACCCCCTCCTGGATTCCCCTGGGTGTCTAGTTTTCACAAATGTATAGGTTTGCTAGGTTTCCCAAGGTGCCCGCAGAGCTAGGGTTAAAAAACTACAGCTAGTCATTTTGCCAAAAAAGGGTCATTTTTCACTGCGAAATTGAGGTGTGACCACGTTGCGATTTGCGCCTTTTCCTGTCACGGGCACTAGGCCGACCCACACAAGTGAGGTACCATTTTTCTCGTAAGACTTTGGGGAACGCGGGATGGGTGGAAATTTGTAGATCCACGCAGATTCCAGAAATTTCCACAACAGAAATGTGGGGAAAATGTGTTTTTTTGACAATTTTTTAGGTTTGCAAGGGATTCTGGGTAACAGACGGTGGTTGGAGGCAGTCAAGTCACCCCATCCTGGATTCCCCTGGGTGTCTAGTTTTCAAAAATGTATAGGTTCGCTAGGTTTCCCAAGGTGCCCGCAGAGCTAGGGTTAAAAAACTACAGCTAGTCATTTTGCCAAAAAAGGGTCATTTTTCGCTACGAAATTGAGGTGTGACCACGTTGCGTTTTGTGCCATTTCCTGTCGTGGGCACTATGCCGACCCACACAAGTGAGGTACCGTTTTCTCGTAAGACTTTGGGGAACGCGGGGTGGGTGGAAATTTGTGGATCCACGCAGATTCCGGAACTTTCCACGACAGAAATGTGGGGAAAATGTGTTTTTCTGGACAATTTTTTAGGTTTGCAAGGGATTCTGGGTAACAGACCCTTGTGCGAGGCAGTCAAGTCACCCCATCCTGGATTCCCCTGGGTGTCTAGTTTTCAAAAATGTATAGGTTTGCTAGATTTCCCAAGGTGCCCACAGAGCTAGGGTTAAAAAACTACAGCTAGTCATTTTGCCAAAAAAAGGGTCATTTTTCACTGCGAAATTGAGGTGTGACCACGTTGCGTTTTGCGCCGTTTCCTGTCGCGGGCACTAGGCCGACCCACACAAGTGAGGTACCGTTTTTCTCGTAAGACTTTGGGAAACGCGGGGTGGGTGGAAATTTGTGGATCCACGCAGATTCCGGAACTTTCCACGACAGAAATGTGGGGAAAATGTGGTTTTTTTGATAATTATTTAGGTTTGCAAGGGATTCTGGGTAACAGACCCTGGTGGGAGGCAGTCAAGTCACCCCATCCTGGATTCCCCTGGGTATCTAGTTTTTAAAAATGTATAGGTTTGCTAGGTTTCCAAAGGTGCCCGCAGAGCTAGGATTCAAAAACTACAGCTAGTCATTTTGCCAAAAAAGGGTCATTTTTCGTCGCAAAATTGTGGTGTGACCATGTTGCGTTTTGCGCCGTTTCCTGTCGCGGGCACTAGGCCGACCCACACAAGTGAGGTACCATTTTTCTTGTAATAATTTGGGGAACGTGCGGTGGGTGGAAATTTGTGGATCCACGCAGATTCCGGAACTTTCCACGAAAGAAATGTGGGGAAAATGTGTTTTTTGGACAATTTTTTAGGTTTGCAAGGGATTCTGGGTAACAGACCCTGGTGCGAGGCGGTCAAGTCACCGCATCCTGGATTCCTCTGGGTGTCTAGTTTTAAAAAACGTATAGGTTTGCTAGGTTTCCCAAGGTGCCCGCAGAGCTAGGGTTCAAAAACTACAGCTAGTCATTTTGCCAAAAAAGGGTCATTTTTCACTGCGAAATTGAGGTGTGACCACGTTGCGTTTTGCGCCATTTCCTGTCGCGGGCACTAGGCCGACCCACACAAGTGAGGTACCATTTTTCTCGTAAGACTTTGGGGAACGCGGGGTGGGTGGAAATTTGTAGATCCACGCAGATTCCAGAAATTTCCACAACAGAAATATGGGGAAAATGTGTTTTTTTGACAATTTTTTAGGTTTGCAAGGGATTCTGGGTAACAGACGCTGGTTGGAGGCAGTCAAGTCACCCCATCCTGGATTCCCCTGCGTGTCTAGTTTTCAAAAATGTATAGGTTCGCTAGGTTTCCCAAGGTGTCCGCAGAGCTAGGGTTAAAAAACTACAGCTAGTCATTTTGCCAAAAAAGGGTCATTTTTCGCTACGAAATTGAGGTGTGACCACGTTGCGTTTTGTGCCGTTTCCTGTCGCGGGCACTATGCCGACCCACACAAGTGAGGTACCGTTTTCTCGTAAGACTTTGGGGAACGCGGGGTGGGTGGAAATTTGTGGATCCACGCAGATTCCGGAACTTTCCACGACAGAAATGTGGGGAAAATGTGGTTTTTTTGATAATTATTTAGGTTTGCAAGGGATTCTGGGTAACAGACCCTGGTGGGAGGCAGTCAAGTCACCCCATCCTGGATTCCCCTGGGTGTCTAGTTTTCAAAAATGTATAGGTTTGCTAGGTTTCCCAAGGTGCCCGCAGAGCTAGGGTTCAAAAACTACAGCTAGTCATTTTGCCAAAAAAGGGTCATTTTTCGCTGCAAAATTGTGGTGTGACCATGTTGCGTTTTGCGCCGTTTCCTGTCGCGGGCACTAGGCCGACCCACACAAGTGAGGTACCGTTTTTCTTGTAATACTTTGGGGAGCGCGGGGTGGGTGGAAATTTGTGGATCCACGCAGATTCCGGAACTTTCGACGACAGAAATGTGGGGAAAATGTGTTTTTTTTGACAATTTTTTAGGTTTGCAAGGGATTCTGGGTAACAGACCCTGGTGCGAGGCAGTCAAGTCACCGCATCCTGGATTCCCCTGCGTGTCTAGTTTTAAAAAACGTATAGGTTTGCTAGGTTTCCCAAGGTGCCCGCAGAGCTAGGGTTCAAAAACTACAGCTAGTCATTTTGCCAAAAAAGGGTCATTTTTCACTGCGAAATTGAGGTGTGACCACGTTGCGTTTTGCGCCGTTTCCAGACGCGGGCACTAGGCCGACCCTCACAAGTGAGGTACCGTTTTTCTCGTAAGACTTTGGGGAACGCAGGGTGTGTGGAAATTTGTGGATCCACGAAGATTCCGGAACTTTCCACGACAGAAATGTGGGGAAAATGTGTTTTTTTTTACAAGTTTTTTAGGTTTGCAAGGGATTCTGGGTAACAGACCCTGGTGGGAGGCAGTCAAGTCACCCCATCCTGGATTCCCCTGGGTGTCTAGTTTTCAAAAATGTATAGGTTTGCTAGGTTTCCCAAGGTGCCCGCAGAGCTAGGGTTCAAAAACTACAGCTAGACATTTTGCCAAAAAAGGGTCATTTTTCACTGCGAAATTGAGGTGTGACCACGTTGCGTTTTGCGCCATTTCCTGTCGCAGGCAGTAGGCCGACCCACACAAGTGAGGTACCATTTTTCTCGTAAGACTTTGGGGAACGCGGGGTGGGTGGAAATTTGTAGATCCACGCAGATTCCAGAAATTTCCACAACAGAAATGTGGGGAAAATGTGTTTTTTTGACAATTTTTTAGGTTTGCAAGGGATTCTGGGTAACAGACGCTGGTTGGAGGCAGTCAATTCACCCCATCCTGGATTCCCCTGCGTGTCTAGTTTTCAAAAATGTATAGGTTCGCTAGGTTTCTCAAGGTGCCCGCAGAGCTAGGGTTAAAAAACTACAGCTAGTCATTTTGCCAAAAAAGGGTCATTTTTCGCTGCAAAATTGTGGTGTGACCATGTTGCGTTTTGCGCCGTTTCCTGTCGCGGGCACTATGCCGACCCACACAAGTGAGGTACCGTTTTTCTTGTAATACTTTGGGGAACGCGGGGTGGGTGGAAATTTGTGGATCCACGCAGATTCCGGAACTTTCCACGACAGAAATGTGGGGAAAATGTGGTTTTTTTGACAATTTTTTAGGTTTGCAAGGGATTCTGGGTAACAGACCCTGGTGCGAGGCAGTCAAGTCACCGCATCCTGGATTCCCCTGGGTGTCTAGTTTTAAAAAACGTATAGGTTTGCTAGGTTTCCCAAGGTACCCACAGAGCTAGGGTTCAAAAACTACAGCTAGTCATTTTGCCAAAAAAGGGTCATTTTTCACTGCGAAATTGAGGTGTGACCACGTTGCGTTTTGCGCCGTTTCCAGTCGCAGGCACTAGGCCGACCCTCACAAGTGAGGTACCGTTTTTCTCGTAAGACTTTGGGGAACGCGGGGTGTGTGGAAATTTTTGGATCCACGAAGATTCCGGAACTTTCCACGACAGAAATGTGGGGAAAATTTGTTTTTTTTTACACGTTTTTTAGGTTTGCAAGGGATTCTGGGTAGCAGACCCTGGTGGGAAGCAGTCAAGTCACCCCATCCTGGATTCCCCTGGGTGTCTAGTTTTCAAAAATGTATAGGTTTGCTAGGTTTCCCAAGGTGCCCGCAGAGCTAGGGTTCAAAAACTACAGCTAGTCATTTTGCCTTAAAAGGGTCATTTTTCACTGCGAAATTGAGGTGTGACCACGTTGTGTTTTGCGCCGTTTCCAGTCGCAGGCACTAGGCCGACCCACACAAGTGAGGTACAGTTTTTCTCGTAAGACTTTGGGGAACGCGGGGTGCGTGGAAATTTGTGGATCCACGCAGATTCCGGAACTTTCCACGACAGAAATGTGTGTAAAATGTGTTTTTTTTGACAATTTTTTAGGTTTGCAAGGGATTCTGGGTAACAGACCCTGGTGGGAGGCAGTCAAGTCACCCCATCCTGGATTCCCCTGGGTGTCTAGTTTTCAAAAATGTATAGGTTTGCTAGGTTTCCCAAGGTGCCCGCAGAGCTAGGGTTCAAAAACTACAGCTAGTCATTTTGCCAAAAAAGGGTCATTTTTCACTGCGAAATTGAGGTGTGACCACGTTGCGTTTTGTGCCGTTTCCTGTCGCGGGCACTAGGCCAACCCACACAAGTGAGGTACCGTTTTTCTCGTAAGACTTTGGGGAAGGCGGGGTGGGTGGAAATTTGTGGATCCACACAGATTCCGGAACTTTCCACGACAGAAATGTGGGGAAAATTTGTTTTTTTTGACAGTTTTTTAGGTTTGCAAGGGATTCTGGGTAGCAGACCCTGGTGGGAGGCAGTCAAGTCACCCCATCCTGGATTCCCCTGGGTGTCTAGTTTTAAAAAATGTATAGGTTTGCTAGGTTTCCCAAGGTGCCCGCAGAGCTAGGGTTCAAAAACTACAGCTAGACATTTTGCCAAAAAAGGGTCATTTTTCACTGCGAAATTGAGGTGTGACCATTTTGCGTTTTGCGCCATTTCCTGTCACGGGCACTAGGCCGACCCACACAAGTGAGGTACCGTTTTTCTCGTAAGACTTTGAGGAACGCGGGGTAGGTGGAAATGTGTTGATCCACGCAGATTCCGGAACTTTCCATGACAGAAATGTGGGGGAAATGTGTTTTTTTTGGACAATTTTTTAGGTTTGCAAGGGATTCTGGGTAACAGACCCTGGTGCGAGGCGGTCAAGTCACCGCATCCTGGATTCCTCTGGGTGTCTAGTTTTAAAAAACGTATAGGTTTGCTAGGTTTCCCAAGGTGCCCGCAGAGCTAGGGTTCAAAAACTACAGCTAGTCATTTTTCCAAAAAAGGGTCATTTTTCACTGCGAAATTGAGGTGTGACCACGTTGCGTTTTGCGCCATTTCCTGTCGCGGGCACTAGCCCGACCCACACAAGTGAGGTACCATTTTTCTCGTAAGACTTTGGGGAACGCGGGGTGGGTGGAAATTTGTAGATCCACGCAGATTCCAGAAATTTCCACAACAGAAATGTGGGGAAAATGTTTTTTTTTGACAATTTTTTAGGTTTGCAAGGGATTCTGGGTAACAGACGCTGGTTGGAGGCAGTCAAGTCACCCCATCCTGGATTCCCCTGCGTGTCTAGTTTTCAAAAATGTATAGGTTCGCTAGGTTTCCCAAGGTGTCCGCAGAGCTAGGGTTAAAAAACTACAGCTAGTCATTTTGCCAAAAAAGGGTCATTTTTCGCTACGAAATTGAGGTGTGACCACGTTGAGTTTTGTGCCGTTTCCTGTCGCGGGCACTATGCCGACCCACACAAGTGAGGTACCGTTTTCTCGTAAGACTTTGGGGAACGCGGGGTGGGTGGAAATTTGTGGATCCACGCAGATTCCGGAACGTTCCACGACAGAAATGTGGGGAAAATGTGGTTTTTTTGATAATTATTTAGGTTTGCAAGGGATTCTGGGTAACAGACCCTGGTGGGAGGCAGTCAAGTCACCCCATCCTGGATTCCCCTGGGTATCTAGTTTTTAAAAATGTATAGGTTTGCTAGGTTTCCCAAGGTGCCCGCAGAGCTAGGGTTCAAAAACTACAGCTAGTCATTTTGCCAAAAAAGGGTCATTTTTCGCTGCAAAATTGTGGTGTGACCATGTTGCGTTTTGCGCCGTTTCCTGTCGCGGGCACTAGGCCGACCCACACAAGTGAGGTACCGTTTTTCTTGTAATACTTTGGGGAACGCGGGGTGGGTGGAAATTTGTGGATCCACGCAGATTCCGGAACTTTCGACGACAGAAATGTGGGGAAAATGTGTTTTTTTTGACAATTTTTTAGGTTTGCAAGGGATTCTGGGTAACAGACCCTGGTGCGAGGCAGTCAAGTCACCACATCCTGGATTCCCCTGCGTGTCTAGTTTTAAAAAACGTATAGGTTTGCTAGGTTTCCCAAGGTGCCCGCAGAGCTAGGGTTCAAAAACTACAGCTAGTCATTTTGCCAAAAAAGGGTCATTTTTCACTGCGAAATTGAGGTGTGACCACGTTGCGTTTTGCGCCGTTTCCAGACGCGGGCACTAGGCCGACCCTCACAAGTGAGGTACCGTTTTTCTCGTAAGACTTTGGGGAACGCAGGGTGTGTGGAAATTTGTGGATCTACGAAGATTCCGGAACTTTCCACGACAGAAATGTGGGGAAAATGTGGTTTTTTTTACAAGTTTTTTAGGTTTGCAAGGGATTCTGGGTAACAGACCCTGGTGGGAGGCAGTCAAGTCACCCCATCCTGGATTCCCCTGGGTGTCTAGTTTTCAAAAATGTATAGGTTTGCTAGGTTTCCCAAGGTGCCCGCAGAGCTAGGGTTCAAAAACTACAGCTAGACATTTTGCCAAAAAAGGGTCATTTTTCACTGCGAAATTGAGGTGTGACCACGTTGCGTTTTGCGCCATTTCCTGTCGCAGGCAGTAGGCCGACCCACACAAGTGAGGTACCATTTTTCTCGTAAGACTTTGGGGAACGCGGGGTGGGTGGAAATTTGTAGATCCACGCAGATTCCAGAAATTTCCACAACAGAAATGTGGGGAAAATGTGTTTTTTTGACAATTTTTTAGGTTTGCAAGGGATTCTGGGTAACAGACGCTGGTTGGAGGCAGTCAAGTCACCCCATCCTGGATTCCCCTGCGTGTCTAGTTTTCAAAAATGTATAGGTTCGCTAGGTTTCCCAAAGTGCCCGCAGAGCTAGGGTTAAAAAACTACAGCTAGTCATTTTGCCAAAAAAGGGTCATTTTTCGCTGCAAAATTGTGGTGTGACCATGTTGCGTTTTGCGCCGTTTCCTGTCGCGGGCACTATGCCGACCCACACAAGTGAGGTACCGTTTTTCTTGTAATACTTTGGGGAACGGGGGGTGGGTGGAAATTTGTGGATCCACGCAGATTCCGGAACTTTCCACGACAGAAATGTGGGGAAAATGTGTTTTTTTTGACAATTTTTTAGGTTTGCAAGGGATTCTGGGTAACAGACCCTGGTGCGAGGCAGTCAAGTCACCGCATCCTGGATTCCCCTGGGTGTCTAGTTTTAAAAAACGTATAGGTTTGCTAGGTTTCCCAAGGTGCCCGCAGAGCTAGGGTTCAAAAACTACAGCTAGTCATTTTGCCAAAAAAGGGTCATTTTTCACTGCGAAATTGAGGTGTGACCACGTTGCGTTTTGCGCCGTTTCCAGTCGCAGGCACTAGGCCGACCCTCACAAGTGAGGTACCATTTTTCTCGTAAGACTTTGGGGAACGCGGGGTGTGTGGAAATTTGTGGATCCACGAAGATTCCGGAACTTTCCACGACAGAAATGTGGGGAAAATTTGTTTTTTTTTTACAAGTTTTTTAGGTTTGCAAGGGATTCTGGGTAGCAGACCCTGGTGGGAAGAAGTCAAGTCACCCCATCCTGGATTCCCCTGGGTGTCTAGTTTTCAAAAATGTATAGGTTTGCTAGGTTTCCCAAGGTGCCCGCAGAGCTAGGGTTCAAAAACTACAGCTAGTCATTTTGCCTTAAAAGGGTCATTTTTCACTGCGAAATTGAGGTGTGACCACGTTGTGTTTTGCGCCGTTTCCAGTCGCGGGCACTAGGCCGACCCACACAAGTGAGGTACAGTTTTTCTCGTAAGACTTTGGGGAACGCGGGGTGGGTGGAAATTTGTGGATCCACGCAGATTCCGGAACTTTCCACGACAGAAATGTGTGTAAAATGTGTTTTTTTTGACAATTTTTTAGGTTTGCAAGGGATTCTGGGTAACAGACCCTGGTGGGAGGCAGTCAAGTCACCCCATCCTGGATTCCCCTGGGTGTCTAGTTTTCAAAAATGTATAGGTTTGCTAGGTTTCCCAAGGTGCCCGCAGAGCTAGGGTTCAAAAACTACAGCTAGTCATTTTGCCAAAAAAGGGTCATTTTTCACTGCGAAATTGAGGTGTGACCACGTTGCGTTTTGCGCCGTTTCCTGTCGCGGGCACTAGGCCAACCCACACAAGTGAGGTACCGTTTTTCTCGTAAGACTTTGGGGAAGGCGGGGTGGGTGGAAATTTGTGGATCCACACAGATTCCGGAACTTTCCACGACAGAAATGTGGGGAAAATTTGTTTTTTTTGACAGTTTTTTAGGTTTGCAAGGGATTCTGGGTAGCAGACCCTGGTGGGAGGCAGTCAAGTCACCCCATCCTGGATTCCCCTGGGTGTCTAGTTTTAAAAAATGTATAGGTTTGCTAGGTTTCCCAAGGTGCCCGCAGAGCTAGGGTTCAAAAACTACAGCTAGACATTTTGCCAAAAAAGGGTCATTTTTCACTGCGAAATTGAGGTGTGACCATTTTGCGTTTTGCGCCATTTCCTGTCACGGGCACTAGGCCGACCCACACAAGTGAGGTACCGTTTTTCTCGTAAGACTTTGAGGAACGCGGGGTAGGTGGAAATGTGTTGATCCACGCAGATTCCGGAACTTTCCATGACAGAAATGTGGGGGAAATGTTTTTTTTTTGGACAATTTTTTAGGTTTGCAAGGGATTCTGGGTAACAGACCCTGGTGGGAGGCAGTCAAGTCACCCCATCCTGGATTCCCCTGGGTGTCTAGTTTTCAAAAATGTATAGGTTTGCTAGGTTTCCCAAGGTGCCCGCAGAGCTAGGGTTCAAACACTAGCGCTAGGCACTTTGCAAAAAAAGGGTAAATTTTCACTGCGATATTGAGTTGTGAGCACGTTGCGTTTTGCGCCGTTTCCTGTCGTGGGCACTATGCCTACCCACACCATTTTTATCGGGAGACTTAGGGTAATTCAGATTTGTAAAGGAACTGTTATTATCTATTGACTTTCGATGCATTTCTGCCTTCCAAATGAAAGATATTGTGTAAAAAAGAAGTCATTCTAAAAAATGACTGATAACTCTCATGCTAGTATGAGTATTCCCAATTTCAGAAATGTGCAAATATCTACTGTTTCTAAACTCTATATTTTGTTCCCATTTCAGAAATACATAGGTGTCTTTCATACCGATTTTTCCATGTACACATTTTTACAGAATAATTACTATATACCCGGTACATAATAAAAAACCATTGCAAGTTGCTGCTCAGTGTTTGGCTCTGGGTTCGTCGGGTTCTTGGTGAACCTACAAGTCCTATATATCCCCACAACCAGTAATGTCCAGCGGATGCAACGGTATATTGCTTTCAAAGAGCTGTCATAATTAGAAGAAGTTACAGGTGAAAACGTTGACACAAAAGGTTGTTTTTTTCAACTAATTTTCAATTTATCCTATATTTAACTGTTTGTTTCTATAAAAAAACCTTGATGGATGTACACAAATGACACCTTGCTGAATTCAGAATGTTGTCTTCTTCTCGAAAATGTATAGCTTTCCAGGATCCATTATTTCTTTTGTACTCATTTCTGCCATTAACTGAAAGGAGGTCAAAAGCACAAAAAATAGCAAAAATCGGCTATGTCCCAGAAAAATGCCAAAACTGTGTAAAAAATGTTGGGTTTCTGACAAAAGTCTGGTATCCCCGAAAAGCTGGGAAAATGGTGATTTCAACCCCACAAACCCTTTTTTGATAACATTTACAGGGAAAACCCAGATGCTTTCATTTGCAGCCCATTTTTCCTATTTTTCCGAAAAAAACAAAATTTTGCTGTATTTTGGCTCATTTCTGTGACCCCTCTAGGAGAATCCACAAACCCTGAGTACCTTTAGAATCCCCATGATGTTGGAAGAAAAGGACGCAAATTTGGCGTGGATACCTTATGTGGTCAAAAAGTTACAGGGGCCTAAGCGCGCACTACCCCAAATAGCCAAAAAAAGGCTTGGCACAGGAGGGGGAAAAGGCCTGGCAGTGAAGGGGTTAACATTATTTTTTTCTTTACTACTTCTTCTTCATTGTTTACGTCATCAGCCAACTAACACTATGATATAAACTGCTTCATTATCATTCTGTATAAATACAGTATATTGTTAAAGGCAAATGCAATGTACTCCTAAGTGTAGAAGCAAAGACACAGCTTCTTTGTCCACCAAGTGAAAGCTTTAGATGGTTTGTTTAACCTCCCTTCAGCTCCGTGAAAGTGAGAAAACTCCCTCCCTCGGTTTTGCTGCTGTTTCACTTCAAGAGAAATACCGAATGCACTTTTTATTGAAACTGAACGGTGCGCTTTATGCATTTAGAGGTGGACTGAGTAGAAACGTATATTTTTTTTCTTAAAAATAGCTTCTGCAGCGGCATTCTGGTTAAAATATGTTCGCTTACACTCTCGATTAACGAAAGCCCTGCTTTTCAAACCACTTTCTTTGAGAATGACGAGTCTCTGAATGGAGCGGCAGGGCCCGAGGTGCCAAAAACCAAGACTTGTGGGATAGCAATGAATGGCGTGGTACTCTATCCTAAAGTGTTTTTATAGCAGAACTGAGAAGCACAGGTACTCTCCTTTTCAAATTACTCAGTACCGGACCATTTAAAGCACTGCTAAAGCCACAACAAATCACTAGTTTAAGTGAGCGCATGTGTGCATGGTCAATTTAAATAAATTTGGAAAAATACCAGCTGTAGCGTCGTCTTTTGCTTGTGGCAAAAATAAATGTGGATAAATACAGAAAAAATGCCCAAAAAATAAATATGGATAAATACAGATGGAAATGGCAAAAAATAAATACCATAAAACTGGGAGCCCTAATTATAATGGCTGGTGTAAGCTTGGAGCTCTAGCATTCCAATGTTCGTCTTCATGTTTCACCCTTTTTAACTTAGAACATTCTACTCTTAGTGAGTGGAATATTCTGATAGCTTATAGCTCTTCTGTCTCAGGCTAAACCGGTTGTTAAAGGCCCTCTCCCTCATTATAGCACTCGCCAGTTGCTCGGGCCTATATCTCGGGTTCATGGCTTTTAACATCCAGTGTAGCCCTTGGCAGCGGACTATAAGGCTATAGTAGTGGGTCGCAATTTGACCTACCTCATTAATATTAATGAGTTACGTTGCAATTGTGACCCGCTACGCTTTGATTCGATCACAGCTGGTGTCAGCAAATAACAATGTCTGTGATGGCTTTTAAATAAAGCAATCATTTTATTTTATAAATACATGTTGTTTTCTTTAATGGGAAGCAGGATGCATTTAGAAATGAAAGTGCACATTTTCAACTTTTTTATGAGTAAGTAGTTGTCTTATTGATTACTGCCTACTCCTCAAAATGTTTTTTATAACATTAACAAGGGGGAGGGGGGTACCTTGCCGGTGCCTTCCCTTTTGTGAATGGGTTACAACCTCCTTGGAGGGGCTAGTAAAATGTTAATGTTTTGTAATTACATTTTGGTTGCAGAACATTGGGCTTCATGTTCAAAGTGTTTTAGCATTTATTTTAGTAAATCAGAGTGTTTGCAAAAGTTATAACCCTTTTTAAAATATACTGAACCCAATTTAATAATTCGGAAAAAGGTTTTCCAAATTGTGAAATGGGTTTAAGAAACAATAAAGTTTCAGTGTTTCGATGGACCATGTTTAGGGTGTTTTTTTCCAAGGTACACTTTTCTTTTGGTAATCATCAATAATTTGCACTGAAATACGGTTGCAACACATTAAGATGTTAGCAACAACTCAAATTAGGTGATAATCTATTTGCAAATGTGAAGGAGTCCCCAAGGGAGACCTTCCCATTTGTGAAGGTTTACAAAACCATTTATAGGTGTACGCCTATTTCTAATAAAGGTTTGTATAACTTTTCCATTTTTTAAAACAAATCACGCTTTTCTTTTAAGAAAATGGGCTGCATTTAAAAAAGGCATTACTTTATTTAAAAGCAAAGTCTGACATGGCAGTCTGCTGATCCCAGCAGGACACCATCTCTGTGATTATGACCAATTATAGTTTTTTGTATGCTTTAATGTGTCACCATAAGTGGGACAAGTATGCCCAGACCTCAGTCCCATGCAAACTGTGTCACTAGAACCAAGCTATATCTGGCTGATGAGCCCTAACTATAGCAAAACCGGTCTTAGGTTGCTTGTGTTCCTGTTCAGGGAGGACCTGGCTTGGTAGTTCGGGCTGGAATGTTCCCATTGGAACAGGGTCAAAACTGATTTGCATATGGCTGGTACCAAACTGAGGGGAGTTGCAAAGCAACAATGGACTGGGATGTGGCTGAGATTACTTCCAGCATTCCATTCTTCATTTTTTTGTATACTTTTTGGTATATTGTTCTGTATACTTCTGTTGTGATGGGTGGCAATTTGTGACCTACCTTATGAATATTGCTGAGGTAGGTCGAGTTGCGACCCATTACGATTCTGTATTTTGCAAATCAACCTATTAATACACAGAATAGTTATCAAAATATCAATGCATTTGGTAGAAGTCAGTGTGCAATTGCAACCACTTTAACTGAATCCATGTTAGTACATTCCAATAAGAAATCACATATTGCATATAGTTATTAGTCGCTATTTACAGTTTATTATTTGGAATGTTTGTGCTTGAGGGCCATTAGTACATACCATAAGGGATCAGTATTTGGAAGGGGCGCCCTAGACACACCTTTTCCAAATACTAATTCAGTATGGTTTCCTAAACCCATTTAATGATTTGGAAATGCTTTTCCAAATCGTTAAATGTGCTTAGCACATTGGAAAAAGTGTTTTAGCATTCACAAACCTCTGATTTTACTGAATAAGAGGTATTTGTGAATGCTAAAACACTTTTTACATGTGGCCCTTGGTCACATATTGAGTAGACTTGACTCTTAAGGCCAGATGTACTAAATGCCAGTAGCAAAATACTGGTTGCAATTTGCGACGAGTATTTTTGCAATCCGTGTGGTATTTTTCAAACCAACCTAGGTGCTAGTAGGTCGGTTTGCAAAATACCCAATCAAAATGGCTCACAGTTCGACCTACTTCACAAATACAGTGAGATAGATTGTGAATTGTGACCCACTATAGTTTGCTACCATCAAAGGAATGGTGGCTTGATGGGGACTGCAGACCAACATGTCTGTGACTGCCTTTAAATAAAGTAATTATTTATGTTGTTTAAATGTTGAAAAACAATTGAAAATTTCACAGATACTTTTTAAGAGACCACAGCTTAGTCTAAAAAAACTTTTTAGTCAACATTCACAAAGACGAAGAGGTCCCTTAGGTACCCCTTTCCCATTTGTAAATGAGTTACCACTACCTTTGTGTAGTCAGAAAACTATTAAAGTTTTGCAATCAGATTTCGATTGCAAAATATTAATAAATCTCATTGCAGATCACTATTTAAAAGGGTTGCCCTAAAAACTTCCCATCCAAATATTGATTTGGTATGTAGTCGCAAACCCACATTGTGATTGGTAACGTGTTACCAAATTGCAATTTGAGTTTGGTGCATACCAAAAGGCCATTTTGCAGTCACAAAGGGTTCCATTTTGCGATTTGTACCCTTTGCTACCACACAAAGCCTTAGTGCATCTGGCCGTTACCGTGCTTAAATTGTAAAAGAAAGAGTGCCGCACACGAAGTTCTGCTCAGAAGCCTGCGGCTGGTGCTATTAAACTTCAGTGAGCCGAATGCCAAGGCCTAAACCACCTCATACATTTTAATCTACTGCCAGAGACTCCCTGCCCCTTAATCTAACTCTTGCAGGTTGCTGCTTTCTCCCTTTGTGATGACTTCTCCATCTTCCTCTGTCTTTCCAGTTTGTGTGTTTTTCCATCTTGCTTTCGGTAAATATCTGATGCAGAAAACTAAGTGCTGGTCCTCAAAAATAAATGCTGGTGGCCGCCACTGGCAAATTAAACACTCAGTTCACTAATGGTATAGTTGTCACGTGGGGGAAGAAGGAATGTTTCTAAATTCACATTTAGAAACTATTACTTTTAATAAATACCTGTCAATGGAGTGACATATCTGATGTACAAACATGAAACAATTCAGCATGTTGAAGAAATGCACTTCTTTGAATTTTAAAGAGAGTCTGCAATATTTTTACATGTTGTTTGTTACATGATTTACATGCTAAAACATTTTCACTGCTCGGCTCATGCATGGGCTCTTAAATCCATGCCAAACTCTTTGCTCGGCTCCAACTCGGCTCTCCCTGTTAAGTTGTTGGCTCACTCACCTCTACCACTTCTTGTACTGAAACAGAAGAGAGCAAAAGCTTAAAAAGCAGACTCTATGGTGAATATTTACGAGAACTTATGCAATGCTGCGTTTCGGCAGTGCTGCTTCACAAATATTTGCGCTGAGTTGCATTACTTACGCATCGGAAAGTGAAACGACTCAAAGTATCCTAACCCAACTGCGACCTATGTGACGCAAATCTGAATTTCGTGTCATAAAGTGCCGCAAATCAACTCTGTGTTATGTAGGAGTTTGCTGATTGGCGGGAAGTTTAAAAAAAGCGAAATGTGCAGGAAAAAATTATGTATTGGCATCCTCTGCACTTCAGGACCACTAAGACTCATAAATTGAGGGCAACAACACCAGCCCCGGCCAAGATGACCAGAAAGTAGACCAGGGCAAGAGGAAGGCAAATTTCAGTGAGGAGGAGAACCAGATATAATAGCTGAGGTGATGAAGAATAAATACCTTCTCTTTGTCACCTCCAAATTGCCATTATGGAAGAACGAAGCCATTTGGCAGTCCACAGTGGATAAGATCAACAGTGTAGCCAAGCAAAATGAACAGTGCTAGAGTGCAAGAAGCACTGGCATGATTCTAAGCTAAGGACCAAAGAGAAACTGCACAAGAACCTGAGGGTAGAATGAGGACCAGAGGAGGACCCGATCAGTAGGAGGAGTTGAACCCATTGGAGGAGAAGGTGACGTCAATCATCCCAACAGAGTTGGTGGCAGGAGTGGAAGGATAGGACAGTGCTGCAGCTGAGGACAAAGAAGAACTAAAAGGTAAGTCAAAACAAGGAATACATGATTAATTAAAATTGTCATGCAGCATTTGCTATGCTGCATTGTGCTATGAGCAAGGGAAAAGATATGAATGTCTCACATGTTAACTCATACATCACATAAATGTAATTTACTTGGGCAGTGATAAATCATTCAGCCCAGTCCAGCCCTGGCAAGATTCTCATAGCCATGCGTGATGTGCTTTGCGAGTCCAGATTGTCCTTTGAGTCCTGGGACTTGTAGTATAATGTACAACATGATTAAATGGGACTACAAGTCTCATAATAACAAGCTACACCCCTGGGCTGGAGCAGCACATCATGCATGAACCTTGGAAACTTTGCAGATATATGACACAAAAAATCCTCGGGTCTGTGCTAGCACAAGAAAGCCTGCGAAGTGACAAGCTGGTGTCTTACAAAATCTCCATATAGGAGAAATCCCTTCTAGGACAAATACCCTCACCCACCATAGGTGGCATGCTTCAACATATGGGTATCTCCTCTTGGTGGGAAAACCTAGTCCCACTAAGGCCTACAACTCCCTCACTGTGAGGAAGGAGCTCAGGGATGTTTTAAAGACATGAAAGACAGAAACGCAAGCCAGATTGGTATGCTATACTGTGTGAAAGGCACAGTGCAAGGTAATATGTTATACATAACAAATTTACATTAAGTTTTCAGTACTGGGGTGCTAACTGATGGCTAGAAGAAATGCCGCCACCCTGGTGGCATGGCGTAAAGGTCTCAGCAGTGGTATCAAGAAGATATTGTTACAGCAGTGTAAGCTACATAGCTATGTTGCGTTGTGTGTCATTACACAAATAGCCCCCCTTGTTCATACATAGGTTGTGTGAACAAGGTATACCAATGTGTCACATGGTTTTATTCACTTGTAGTAACATGTTCCACGTATCCCTGTGTATTGAAAAGTGAATAATTTGTCAGCCTGATTGTCATCAAAAGCACTTATTTCTACATCTATCATGTTTCATTATTGACATATTACTATATCTTTCCAGAGGGACAAATATCACCCTCTGTAGAGCAGCCTGTCCTTGATGACCAACCTGTTGATGATGCCATCCTGCCCCCCATGGATGATGAGACCTTCCAACACCTTCTGGACTCTTTAAAACCTTCTCCTCCAGTTGTGGCAAGGGTAGATAATGTTGCAGGGTCCCCAGAGGAACTGCCCCCCACAGGACAAACCTCTTCTAACTGTTCACTCCCAGCTGAGGATTCCGAGGACCCCAGAATGAATTTCAGTGGCATTTGGTAGGAGTCCAGCAGCAAATGACAGATGAGGTGTGGGCCGGGATGGGGCCCATAGTGGGCAACCTGGAAGGAGTCCGTAGGTGTCTGAGCCCTAATAAGGGTATGACAGAGGCAATTGCAGGCACCTACACTTGGCGCTGTGGAATGGAAGAGTCCCTAGCGGACATCATTGGTGTCATGATGCAGAGGGTACAACAACAGTCCTCTACATCTGACACCAGTGAAGTTGTCAGCCAGCTTGGGGCAATCTAGAACATCATGAAGTCTATGGAGCGCAAGTTGGATTCCTACATTGCAACAATGCGTGCCCTCAATGGCAACATAGTTGCCTTGTGGCATGCCACTAGACCCTTGTCACCAACTTGCTGCCTGCCTTACTGGCACAGTCAAATGCTGTTGGAGAAAGGGAAGCCATATCTTCTTCCCCTGATGTGTGTATGCCACACACAGCTCCCATACAAATGTCACCAGCAACAGTGGAGTCACAACACATATCAGAGGAGGAAGAAGTGGGCATCAGTAGTTTTCGTCAGAGATCTGGCCACTGACATTTGTCTGTGCCTCCTGACCAGTTTCATATCGGTCCTCTATTTATTATTGTGCCACTTCCTTTGTAACTCAGTACTGGACTTTTTGTTTGTGCCCATATTGATGTTATCCACGTGTGGACTTTGAAACAACCATACCTTCCCCAAAAGCAATTTGGACCTCCTCACTGAAATTCACCTCACCTCCACCTGTCGTATGCCATGTCTCTCAAATGGACTCTGTCTGGTTATCTACACTTTCTATAACTGTTGGTGTGTGCAAAATTGTACAATGGGACTCCTGTAAAATATTGTGAGGGACCAACAATATTCCATAAAAACTTACAATAAAATACCAATTTCTACTAAACTATAACGAGCATGGTACTTTTTTTTGTTGAAAGGACTTCAAATCCTATGGTGGAAGAGTACGTTCATAACCCACTTGTTTGCATCACAAGAAAAGTGAGCAAAACTCAGTTTGACAGGCTGTCTTTGGATATGCACCTACAACAAGTTAAACCACTGCAATGGTATAATGAGCAATGTGTTATCTCCCAATGCAATGTCAGTGTGTAACAACAAGATGCAGTCACTTGACTGAAACACAGTGGGAATCTGATCCTAATTACACTAATACATACCAGCTCTAAATGAGGAATATATGGCATACCACTGTTTCACTCTCCATATAAATTTGGCTAATTGAACATAGCAATGTGACCATCCTAATATGATAATCTCAATGTTCAGACTGAAGAGATTCTACAGTATATATATTAGCATGGATGAACTAATAATAGCCAGATACTCATACCCAGTATGCAAGAAATGCAAGAGCTTAATGTTGGGGTCCTGTGTCAACGATTAAATGGTGAATAATGCTACACTCGAATAAGTAGGGTTAATTAGTTCCTGTGCCCCTGAGAGGCCGCTTATGTTTTGAGTGTGAGTGTAATCACACATTACATCTATTGTACATTGTACATAAATATTTTGCATACGAGCCAAAGCACAGAACCAGGAACAAAGCTACACCTCCCAAGGGGAAGAGGACATGGCTGACTTATAAGCATTACACTTTGACAGTACTTAACCAAAGTGACATGCATTAAGAGCCACACCTAGCAAATAGTCAATCTCAATTATGACGGAGGTTCTCGAGGCAGGTGTGGATACATTCATGAGTTGTAACCAGCCAACAACTATAACCAATGTGTACAATGGTGCAAGAGTGTTTGAATTAGGAACAGGCACCAGTGTGTGTCTGAGCGCAGCCAGGAATCTGTAGTGACAAAACTATCACAACTATACCTGCCCTATTACTCTCACACAGAGTGCTATAGTAGTATGCTACCTCTGTTGTACGGTGAATTAAAATTGCAAAAGAAGCCCACTTACAGTGCCTAAAAGATTGGAAAAGGCGGGGTTCATCCTTAACCGTGCCACGTCGCATAATCTCAGAACCCTTGCCGCAGTTCTACAAGATATCGACCCGAACTGCTCGGCGGTGGCGGTATTCCTCGACGCCACCAAGGCATTTGATTCCCTGGAGTTGGACTAATTGCTAGGTATATTGGGATGCATGGGGATGCCCTTTACCTTCCTCCACTGGATACAACTGCTTTACAGCCAGCCGGGGGCATCAGTGCTCTTAAACGGTGCCAAATCCTCCCCCTTTGCTATATCCAGGGGGACGCGCCAGGGTCGCCCCTCATCTCCTATTTTGTTTGCTCTTGCCATTGAACCCTTAGCAGCGAAGCTCCGACAACACCATAATGATAAAGCACTGATTTACCCTACTAGACAGCTGCTTATTTCTTTATATGCAGATGACATGACATTGTATGTTAAGAAACCTCAAGACAATCTTAACCCCATATTACGGGAGATAACTAAATTCGGTGCTATATCCAGAGTACAAATAAATTGGTCAAAATCTGCGGTTTTCCCCTTAACAGATAGCACCCCGTCATACCAGCTGGATTACCCCCTAATATGGGAATCTGACAAATTGAAATACCTGGGTATCCATGTTACTAGAGACAGAGACGCGCTAATGAGAATCAATTATGGCACGCCCATAGATAAGATAACTGATAATGTCACCAAGTGGCTGCGACTTCCCCTCTCCATGGCGGGAAGGATCTCATTAATCAAGATGGTGTTACTACCGAAGCTTTTATATCTGTTCATAAATATACCATATCACCCATTGAGTTTTTTCTTTAGTACACTCAGATCTCAACTTACGAGGCTCATATGGGGCGGGAAGCAGGCACAACTTAACCTAAACACGCTTATGCTGCCATATCACCAGGGGGGGTTTGATGTCCCAAATTTTTAATTTTATTGTTATTGTGCACAGGCCCATTTTGCAATATATTGGTTCCACCCGCCACCTTTTATGCCTCATCTGGCGGTCGAAGGTGGCTATATGGCCCCGAACCCCCCCGTTAGGCAACCTTTTCACTGCAGTGAGGGAGGGCGCTCGTGATCCATCCACCGTGGACTGTACTATACTGGCCTGGCATCGGATAGCCCGCAAGCTGGGGAACCCTGTGTTATACTCTCCCAAAATGTCCCTGTCACGCAATCCCTTGTTACGAGTTACGTGTGATGGAATATGTCGAAAGATGCTAGATGGCCTCAAGTATTACACCTGGGGGGACCTTTATATAGCGGGGCAGTTCCGCTCCAAGGAACAGTTTCTTGGAACACGTACGCCAACGATAATGGACACATTTATGTACACTCGACTCCGACAAATTATTAAGGCTGATACCCCTGATTTTCCTGAAGAGCCAACTACACTAGCTCCTCTACATGCCTTCCTACAGGCAGAGCCCCCAGACATGCTATATCCCTCCTATATAAGCACACACAGAAAGCACTGCCAACCTACCATGTTCGGCCCAGACGCGAATGGGATAGGGATTTGGACGCCCCATTGACAGATGAGCAATGGGAACTTAGCTGTACACAGACAGAGGCCATTACTAGTAACAGCAGGCTACGCCTTATTCATTTTAAGTTTTTGCACCGGTTATAACATACTCCGGCTAAACTTTACAGATTCCGACTCAGGGATAATGATGCATGCACACGATGTGGGCGGGAGGGGGCGGACTTCCTTCACCTGGCGTGGAGTTGCCCCCCGGTGGCAGAATTCTGGACACAGATGTTCGATGGGATCTCGGACATGATAGGTGTCCGGATGACGCCATGTCCACTCTTAGCCCTCCTGGGACTGATTCAAAACATCAATACAAGATATAAAAACATTCTACCAATTGGGCTGCTATTAGAGAAACTGCAAGTGGCATGTCGATGGGGAAGAGGCCGTGCTCCCAAGTATAAAGACTGGATTCACATGATGTCCACTTGGCAAGAACACATGCACAGCTATGCAGATCTATTACCCACTACGTCACGCCCGAAAGACACTAGCACTCCTATCTGATTGCATTATCAGTTATCTGCAGCACCAGGAGACTCCGTAAGGAGTGACAGTTGCGCTATATAAACCTTACTTTTCATTTCATTTCATTGCGCAAGCGGCAAGGAGCGAGGAAGTGGAGGGCGGGGCTGCTTTGGAGACAGACTGTGAGGCTGAGTCTGAATCACGATCCCCGACCTCACAGGATGGACCGCTTGGGATGTAGCTCTGTTAAGAGCCAGTGCTGAGACACTGGGGCCATGGTTTGGGTGCGCTACAGCCTCCTTGTTATGTTCGCTGGGGGTTGAATTGGGGCACTAAGCTTGGGGCTCCATTATACCTGTGATATCTGAGTAGTTTGTATTGCCTTTACCTCGTATATACTGTTGTAAATGGTGGACTGCATCATATGCTGATATACTGTACTGACAAATGTTGGACTGTACGATGAGATTTCTGGACTGCATCTAAATTATTGGGGGGGGGAGTTAGTGTTCCATTAATTCTGGTACGGGAAGGTGTCATTTACATGTGCAATAATGTGCAATAGGATACGTGGTTTTTTATCACACTGATGTACCGTACAATTTCTTAATAAAGGTTTTCCAAAAAAAAAAACTAAAAAAGATTGGAAAAGGCTCTATACTTGACTCAAATGTAAGGTAGACTAACAATTGTCCCTGGGCCTCTGACAAGGCAACATTTACCTACAAAGATTGCAGGGCAGTAGCTACATCATGTACTCAATTCAACGTATTCTGTGCTGTCAACTATTTAATATTAAATTATGACAAAGTAGTGAAAGTAGAAAAACAATTATTCTATCAAAACTGCCTCAACTATCTACACCTACCTAGCCTAAACTAACTAAGCTTAACACTACCTTACACTATCTTATCTTAAACTCCCTACACCTACCTAGTCTATACTAACTAACCTTAACTCTAGCCTATATTATCTTAACTAAGCCCCTTTAATACACATAGATTTTGTTTTAAAGTTCTGTTTATTGAAATTCCCATAGAAGAACAAAGAGAGCAAGTGCAGTTGCATAAATTTCCATTAGCACAATACAGCGGGCCAAAGCAATATCATCACCAGTTGCAGTACCTGAGTCTCTGAAAACAAGAGAGAAGGGAAAGAAGGGAAGAAAAGGAAGGGGAGCCACTCAGAGGGGAAACGTAAATATTCAGTCAGTAGAATACCCCCATTTGGCGCACCATGGCTCTAGCTAGCAGGGTCAAGCAGCACAGTGGCATCTAATACCTTAAGCGGCCTAAGTCAAAGGGGAATGGGCCACCGACCGGAGTGCTGCCGCAAACGGTTTGCGGCAGTGTCACGCTACACTTCGGCAGCCCAACACACAGGTAGCGCTCCAATATGGACCAAATGTCATGAGGGCGGAATCGTACAGGCATTAATTCCCAATATGCTGTGAGATACTCTTGGCAATAGGTTGCATCTCGAATCCATCCAGTCCTGTGCAGTGCTAAACACCTTCCCCAGTGAATTGCCACCTGCTGCTTTGCAAGGAGAAGGAGCATGGCCGTCAGTTTGCACAAGTCTGAGGGGGACATCCCTTACATGCACCAGCTACACAAACCTCAGCAAGCGCAGTCAGATGACCAGTAATGTCATCCACTGGTTCAAATACCTCAAGCCAAAAGCACTGTAGTGCCAGGCAATGCCACGCCAGATGTATAAAGTTAGCGCTAGGGTATGCGCAGGCATCCTCAATTAGCCCTATTCAAAATAACATGTTTGGAGTGCAATATAATCTATTTAAATACTTGAAATGCAGCAGATGGAGTCTGTAATTGGGCAATAGTGCACGAGACTGGGTACAGCAGTATTTCCACTGGTCATCAGTAAAGAGTGTCCCCAAATCCATCTCCAAAGCACTGCAAGCGCTGGGTATGCAAATTGGAGCACTTCATACACATAGATCGGCACAGTACAAAAACACAAACATCCTAGACATACACTACCTATACATATATCCTAAACAAATATATCATTTTTTCTGGCTTTTTCACCAAAAAAAATCATTTCATTTTTAAACGCACACTAAACATTAACCCCCACACACTTAAAAACCTAACAGTATAAGAACAAACTTATATTGTACTACCTATTAAAATATCTAAAAAACTTACACTAAACTACACTATACCTACATTAAACCCTAAGACTATTCCTAATTTCCTAAAACTATAAAATCAACATGTAAAAAACAGGAAATGATCTATGGTAGAGTCAATATTTTAGCACTGATGCGCTGCATGGCCTCTTGCAAAGTCAACATAATGGCATGGAGGCTAGCCTGTTCTTCTTCTATATGCACAGCCTCTTGTTCATGCCCTGCAACTCCTTGAGGACCTGGGCCTCAAGCAAAGGTCCACTGGCAGGTGTGGGGCTCCTGGGCCATGTGTTTGGTACCTGTGAGCCAGTTGATGGTCCTGCAACGGCCTGTGTTGTGTCCGGCTTGTGTTGGCCACCCTCCAAATGTTTGAGCCCACTGGATTGTATTGTGTGGGCCTCCCTTTCAGTATTCCAGGCCCCTGCAGTCGTGGACCTCTCGTACAGCACCCCCGTCTTCCTGTGTGCCTTTGCTACATGGAAGATGTGGTGGTAGGGTTGCATTCTCAATGAGTGCTGTTTGGCTTTGTGATTCGTCATGTTATCTGGGGAGGTAAAGGTAGAACTTATCAGCTCAAGCTGAAAATGTACATGATGTTTGCAAGTATAAGCTTGCATTGACATACAATCATATATGGCAGGCCAGACGAACACCAAACATTGCGAAAGAGATGTGGACAAGATACCTTCAGTACAAATACATCTGTGTTGGAAAAGGTACCTTGTTCAAGTAGGGACCCTTCCTTCTAGTCAGGATAAGGGAGTTACACTCCTAAAATAACCCCTGCTCACCCCCTCGGTAGCGTGGCACGAGCAGTCAGGCTTATCTTAGAGGCAGTGTGTAAAGCATTTGCACATAACCAACAGTAATACAATGTAAGCACTACAAAAGGACACCACACCAGTTTAGAAAAATATCCAATATTTTTATATACTTAAGACAAGACAAAAAACAATAAACAATCCATAATACAGTACAAGTCGCAGTGCAAGCAGTGGTTCGGTGGCGGCGTCAGCAGGCGGCTTCGGTGAGACCAGGGTTGCAGTGTGGCATTGTGGTGGTGCCCTCTGCGGTGCCTTCATGACAGGGAGTTGGCAGCGGTGTCGGCAGCGGCATCGTAGATGGCGTCGGGTTTCTTTTTCTTCTGTTGCACCACAAAACACACAGTCCCCAGTGCTGAGTGCAGAAGACTTGAAGTCTTTTCTGTTCCAGAGACTTTTTGAACAGAGGGAAGGCTCTACCTCAAGCCCTTGGAGAAACTCTCAAAAAGAGATTGCAGAAAGTCCGAGTCCTGTCCTGTCACTGCCCACGACAGAAGCAGCCACTGCAGTCCAACACAGCAAAGCACACAGCAAAGTGGTAGTTCCTCCTCACAGATTCTCCATCTCTTCTTCTTGGCAGTCTTCTTGGTCCAGAAGAGTTCTAAAGTTTAGGGGTTTGGGCTCCACTTTTAATAGCCCGAAATCCTTTGTCCTCTCAGGCAGAGAGTGTCTGTGCTCTCTGGTGCAGTTTCCTGGCAGGAGGTGGAAACAGCATTGTCAGAGGCATACCAGGCCTATTCAGGTGAAAGGAAATCTCCTCCCCCTACTCCAAATGCAGCCCAGGTCTATTCAGTCCATCTCTGACCCATCTAGACTCTCTGGAGCCACTGCACCTCCCCTGCCCCTGTCATCCCAAAGTTAGACTGTCAATCCACAAACCCAGCAGAGGCACACTGAATGGCTAACCAAGAAAATACCTACTTTCTAAAAGTGGTATTTTCAAACACAGAATGTAAAAATCACCTTCACTAAAAGATGCGTCTTTAGATTCTGAGTTCAGGCATACTAAACTGTATCTCTTTACCTTGTTCCCAGGGCCAGTTATGTTTATAAGATGTTATAAACAAACTCCCCATTCTGTCCTATGGGAACAGGCAGCCTTGCAATGGTAAAAACGAAATGCACTTTAATTCACCACCAGGACATGCCACACACATCAGTACATGTCCTACCTTTCACATACATAACACCCTGCCCACAGGGGTACCTTGGGCCTACCTTAAGGGTGCCAGAGATGTAGAAAAAGGGAAGGTTGGGGCCTGGCAAGTGGGTGCACTTGCCAGGTCGACATGGCAGTTATAAACTGCACACAGACTCTGTGTGCCTTTTCAGGGCAACATCTGTGGGTGTCACAACCAGTGCTGCAAGCCCACTAGTAGCATTTGATTTACCCGCCCTTGCACTCTCAGTGCACTTTACTAGGGACTTCACCAGTAAATCAAATATGCCACTCAGGGAAACACCAATCCATAACATAATTTCCAACAGGAGCACTTGCACTTTAACACTGAACAGCACTGAGAAAGTGCGCAGAGACACTAAACCAGCAAAAAAGAGTCAAAATCGGGAGGTCAGAAAGCAAAAAGACAGGGGAAAAATGCCAAGTCTAACAATGTGCTAATCATACAAGACAAACTGACTCAAGTGGTGTCAGTGTAGGTGTACGATATGGCAATGTAGTCACAAAATGATTAAAATGATATCCTTGATGACAGTGAGTCACAATCATAGTGATTTGTTGATAGGAATTAGGACACATGGTCCAGATATAGACAATGTTGATGTTGGTATTGCATCATGCAAGTGAGGTGAAATTGCCTCATTACCATATGTGAAAGGTAATAAGGTAAGCAAGTCCAGGTAGTGTGCTTCTGAATTGCATTACTCACCTGGAGTTACACAAGGCAACACACATTGCTATCTTGACTTAGTGACAGGTAGCCAATACATAGATGGAGGGTGGTTGGCTACCTCTTCCAAGACATAACTGTAGTACACTGCACCGATTTTCCCTCTGGCAAATACCAGGAAATCTGACATATAGCTTCTGGTAAGCAGTTGCATCAATACAGTGATTACCTTAACATAATCTGTCCACACATTCTTTCAGGGCTGCTTTCATAACTGCACAGTTTAAATAAGGCAGTACATCTCAGGAGTGTGTGTATGTATGTGGAGTACTCATCTGTACAATTACTTTTTGAGGTATGATGGATGGAACCTTGCACCATGAGGCAAGTGTGACTGCTTTGATGCTAGCAAGTACATTAGCCCACCAGTAGGTGAGCAGTGTAATGGGTTGTATGTTGCTGACACAGTGCATCCCTGCATGTGAACTTCTACACCGTGCTGCAACTTGGATTCATACCTAGGCCATGAGTTTGGCATTTCAATGCAAATCCATGTGCAGACTAGTGCGTCTGTGCAGCTGGCCACACATTGCCAACGACACTGTATCCAGGCATTGAGGCCTACTTGTGCTCCATATGTTTTACAGCACTAACATTTGCACAATGTGCTCCAGGATATTCACCATGCACTGTGATAGGAATCATGACATCCAGTTGCAACCTTCCAAGCCATAGCACCACATATCTGCCATATGGACATCTACACTCACCATGAGCATCAGCCAGGCAGTCTGATAATGATTTGTACAACACCATGGTTAAGTCTTGTACCAGGCCAATATCCTTACAGCCTCCAGTGCATCTATGTAAATGTTGCTCTTTCACTCAATTTCACATAAGTGTGGCATGGACTACTCTGAGGGAGGGTCAAGTAACCCTGAGGCTGTATTACAACAGCTATACCTCAGGCTAAGTTATGTAAATGATAAAACTAAAATAATCATGATAATGTACTAACACCCTTACAGAAAAACATTTCGAGATGTCATTTGTCCTCTGTCATGACTCAAATATATGATTAAGAAAGAAATGTGCCCTATATCAACAACATTTGCATAATCTATCATGGGAGTAATGGTTTGTTTCTGATGGTTAGCCTGCTAACACCATCTCACATGATTTAACACTGACTTTTGATTTGACACACAGCTAGAGAGACAGGTATGGGTCACTAAACAGTGTAAGTGTTGATCAGCTTGAATCTCTAGCCAAACCTATAGTCATTCCCAATCAATCAATCAATGTACTTGTAGAGTGCACTACATACCCGTGAGGGTCTCAAGGCGCTGAGGGGAGGGGGTGCCGCTACTGCTCGAAGAGCCAGGTCTTGAGGAGTCTTCTGAAGGAGAGCAGGTCTTGGGTTTGTCGTAGGTGGGTGGAAGGAGAAGGCTTTGCCGCCGGAGGTCGTTCGTTGGATGCGGGGGACAGCAGCGAGGGCGAGGCTGGTGGATCGAAGCTGGCGGGTGGGGGTGTAGAAGCTGAGTCTGCTATTGAGGTAGGCTGGTCCGGTGTTGTGGAGTGCTTTGTGTGCGTGGGTGAGGAGCTTGAAGGTGATCCTCTTGTCGACGGGGAGCCAGTGTAGGTCTCTCAGGTGGGAGGTGATGTGACTGCAGCGGGGGACGTTGAGGATCAGTCGGGCGGAGGCGTTTTGGATGTGTTGTAGTCGTCGCAGGTGTTTCGCCGGGATTCCTGCATAGAGAGCGTTGCCGTAGTCCAGCCTGCTGCTGACGAGGGCCTGAGTCACCGTTCTTCTTGTTTCTGTAGGGATCCACTTGTAGATCCTGCGGAGCATGCGGAGGGTGTTGTAGCAGGAGGAGGAGACGGCGTTGACCTGCTTTGACATGGAGAGGGAGGAGTCGAGGATGAATCCTAGGTTGCGTGTGTGGTCAGTGGGTGTTGGTGCTGTTCCCAGTGTGTTTGGCCACCAGGAGTCATCACAGGCAGAGGGGGTGGGTCTGAGGATGAGGACCTCCGTCTTGTCTGAGGTCAGCTTCAGATGGCTGCTCCTCATCTAATCAGCGACGGCCTTCATTCCCTCGTGGAGTTTGGTTTTGGCGGTGTGCGGGTCCTTGGTGAGGGAGAGGATGAGCTGGGTGTCGTCGGTGTAGGAGATGATGTTGAGGTCGTGTTGGCGGGCCACTTGTGCGAGGGGGGCCATGTAGATGTTGAACAGCATCGGGCTGAGGGATGAGCCCTGGGGTATGCCGCAGATGATGTGGGTGGCTGCGGAACGGAAGGGGGGGAGGCGAACACTCTGTGTCCTGCCGGCGAGGAAGGACGTGGTCCAGTTCAGGGCCTTCTCTTGGATTCCGGCTTCTTGGAGGCGTGTCTTTAGTGTGTGGTGGCAGACCGTGTCAAAGGCGGCTGACAAGTCCAGGAGGATACAGGCTGATGTTTCGCCGTTGTCTAGTTGGCGCCTGATGTCATCTTTTGCCGCGATGAGGCCTGTCTCGGTGCTGTGGTTTCGTCTGAATCTGGACTGGGACGGGTCTAAGATGTTGTTGTCTTCGAGGTGGCGGGCCAGTTGCATGTTGACGATTTTCTCGATGACCTTTGCCGGGAACGGGAGCAGGGAGATGGGTCGGAAATTCTTGAGGCCCTTGGGGTCCACCTTGGGCTTCTTGAGGAGGGTGCTGATTTCGGTGTGCTTCCAGCTTTCCGGGAATGTCGCTGTCTCGAAGGAGATGTTGATGACCTTCCGTAGTTGGGGTGCGATGGCTGCTTCTGCTTTGTTGAATACGTGGTGTGGGCAGGGGTCTGAAGGTGATCCTGAGTGGATTGAGTTCATGACCTTGCGTGTCTTGTCGTCGTTGACGTTGGCCCAGGAGGTCAGGTGGTTGGTGCGTGTGATGTTCACAGGGGGGTGGCATCTGGCATGGCAGTCGTGGTGTTGAAGGTGTCATGGATGTCAGCGATCTTGCGGTGGAAGAAGGTGGCCAGTGCATCGCACAGTTCTTGTGAGGGCGGGATGTCGTTGGCACTGGGGTTGGAGAGTTCCTTCACAATGCTGAAGAGCTCTTTGCTGTTATGAGCGTTGTTATCCAGGCGGGCTTTGAAGGAAGATCTCTTGGCTAGTCTGATGAGGTGGTGATGTCTGCGGGTGGCGTCCTTGTGGGCTGTGTGGCTGTCCGGTGTACGCTCGTGGAGCCATTTCTTCTCCAGATTCCGGCATGCACGTTTGGAGGTCTGGAGCTCTTCGGTGAACCAGGTGGCTTTTTTGCTGGTGCGGTTGTTGGAGGGTTTCTTGAGCGGGGCGAGGGTGTTGGCGCAGTCATCGATCCACTGTCTAAGGTTGTGGGCTGCGGCGTCTGGGTCGATGGTGTCGGTGGGTGGGCTCTGGGCGAGGGTGGTGGTCAGCTGGTCTTCGGTGACTTTGCTCCAGCAGCGGCGGGGCAGCTGTTGGGTGCAGTGGTGCGTGGTGGGTTTCTTGAAGGTGAAATGGATACAGCGGTGGTCGGTCCAGTGGAGTTCGGTGGTGTGGTCGAAGGCGAGGTGTGTGCTCGTGGAGAAGACGGGGTCAAGCGTGTGGCCAGCGGCATTGGTGGGTGTAGTGACGAGTTGTCTGAGGCCGAGGTTGGCGAGGTTGGCGATCAGTGCGGCGGAGTTGGTGTCGTTGTTGTTCTCGAGGTGGAAGTTCATGTCCCCGAGGAGGATGTAGTCCGTGGAGTCGAGTGCGTGGGGGCTGGCGAGGTCAGCGATGGAGTCGCAGAACTGTGCCCGGGATCCGGGGGGTCTGTAGACGAGCGTTCCTCTGAGAGTGGTGTTGGGGTTGGTGTGAATCCGGAAGTGCAGGTGTTCGGCGGTGTTGAGGGTGTTGTCTGCGTGTGAGGAGACCTTGAGGGTGGACTTGTGGACGATGGCTATTCCTCCTCCGATTCCGTTGGCGCGGTCCCTACGGGTGATCTTGTAGCTGTCCGGGATGGCTATGGCGATGTCGGGCGCCGAGGAGTCGTTCCACCAGGTCTTGGTCAGGAAGGCAATGTCTGGGGCGGAGGTGTCGAGCAGGTCCCAGAGCTCGATGGCGTGTTTGCCTGCGGAGCGGGTGTTGAGGAGTATGCAGCGGAGGTTGTTGTGTCCGGTCTTTGGATGTTTGGTGGCTCTGTCACAGGTGAAGCTGCAGGTGCGGCAGGAGAAAGGTCCCTGGGTGCGTTTAGGGCCCGCCTGAAAGCAGCTTTGGTCTTGGATGGTGTTGAGTGCATGGAGGGTTCTGGCGTCGTAGCAGAGTCTGGCGTTGTGGCGGTCGCGGGGTCCAGGGGTTCTAGCGCTCGGCACAGTCCAGGCACAGATGGGCGCAGACGGGCTTGCCTCTGGCACACCTCTGGCGCGGCTGCCATTAAACGCAGGGAGGGAGGAGCAGCTGGGAGGCGGGAGCGGGGCGGCGAATGGGAAAGTGAGGGGGCATGGCTGCAGGGGAGCAGCGGCGGGAAACGGGACTCGGGTACAGAAGAAAAAAGGGGGAGGGTGCTGGAGCGATAACGAGGGGGCACAAAAAAATTGAAAACCACAATCAGCAGCAGGAAATAAACTTTTTTCCCACTAAACTGTTGTAGCAGGAGGGGATAAACATATGGAGCTTGTATGAACATAGTATGACACAAGATGAAGCAATATATGTGGCACTGTGTCACACACTTTCTCAAAATCAGATTATATTATAATGTCATGTTTGCACTTGGTAACACTGTCTGGGTAATGTGTTGAACTTCATGAGCACCAGTCCCATACTCAAATATGGAAATGGTAACCAAACCATTTTCAGACAAGCTAAACTTAGCTCTTTCCACTTTGCTGCTATATCTGTTGAAACATTGTTTATAATGTTTATGCCATTTGTTGTATGTCACATTTTGATAATGTTGAACTTCTGCATAATTAGTGCCAGATGAGGGTACATGTGCCAAATGCATCAAAACAGCAGATGAGTAAACATCACCACAGCTGCGAAAGAAGCATGATTCCATTGGGCCTGCATGTCTTACCGCTACATGCAAATTGACATACGTCCTTGCCAATTTACCATTAGTCGTCTGTGTGACAGAGGGCAGTGTCAATGTGGTGAATCTGGGTGGTTGGAAGTTTTCATATGCCTATAACATTATGACAGGTGGGCCGGCAGATTGCCTGTGGAGTCAGTCTGGGTTCAAGGAATGCATGTGCATTCCTTATCACCTAAAATCAACTAAGGAAGACACCTGCCTGGTTTATATAGTTATGGGCCTAGAGCAAAGGTCCCTGGATCAAAAAATCACTACCTGGAGCTGAGCCAGCAATATGTGTACATCATAAAATCACAAAATTGTTAAATAAGAAAATATATATCTTTTTATTAACAGAGTTTTCAAAAGATGTTTTTATACACATAAGAACATTAAATAATTGAAAAAGAAGAAAATACAGCGTATTTATTATACAAAATATTTTTCAATGTCCCACACATGACTATATTCATGCACACATATATTTATTCCTACAACAATCGCACTATCATGTAACGGTCCGGGTGGTATGGCTTTCAGATGGAGTTATATAGGTGGTTTGCTCATATATCGTCCTGTTGGAAAAAAGGGATAATATAGAGGAAAATGTTCTGAAAATTCAAACGTCAACGCGCGTTTCGGTGTCAGACCCAAAACAGGGTCCCACCTTCATCAGGGCAAAGACCGGTAGATAGTGGGGGACATAAACCAAACCTAGGATTAATCAGAAAACACATATAAAGAATGGATACAAATATAATTATGCAATATCATTAATGTTTTTAAACTATCAACAAGATCAGCTCCAGAAGTGAATTAATGAAAATATCATTAAGAAAAGTTTTTAAAAGGCACCATAGGTACCAAGAACGTGCATATATTGGAGAAACCTCCAAGATTATAGTAATCAAGACAATATATCACACCCGTGTGTGAGTGAGAGAGAAGAAGAAATCGTGAAGATAGACGTGCAAAGATAGATAGAACCCCACATATATAGCACCCGTGTTAAGAGTACCAAAAAAAATGTTTTTTTCCTTTATAACAACATGCTAGGTAAACCTAATTCATCATACATACTTTAAAACTAGATCCAGGTTGAAGTGGATTTATGTATGCATCTTCACTAGATGGATATATATATACTCAAAAGGTTATCTGGCCGCTTGTCTGATCTAAAAGAGATTAATCAAGAAAGAATCTATTCAAGTATCCACACTTGATTGTGGTAGCCCAAAACCTGGAGAAGAGGCCATATTCAACAAACAGGGACATACCCAAGCCGCTGGTTATAGCATGCAAAATTCTGTAAAGTGTTAAACCCAAAGATTGAGTAAGGTTGGATGCAGAAGACGGTCCTTGTAAAAAAGACTCAGGGCGGTGCAGATAGCTCTGTGGAGTAAGAAAGGCTAATTGAGGGAAGAGTTATAGCTTCACATGTGTGAGTTCCTAATATGGGGTTTTCATCAAGGAAAAAATGTATTACGGACATACCTAGGGTCTTCAGCTGGGTGGGAAGTATGTATAATCCGGTTTCCACACACATACAGGTTATTCAAGAGAGGTACCCCGCAGCGCAAGGCATTCGTCAAGATGATAATTCTCGTGTTCAAGGCAATAGATAAATCCTAAATAGAGGGAAGAAAAGATATAGATGGAAAAAATGTCGCTACATAACTGCGGCATTCAAGGAGACAATCATGACCTCGTGAGTTGAAAATAATGGGCCACGGGGAGTGAACAAAGCCATAAGTGGCAAAAAAAATTAATTAGACCAAAAACAGCAATCGCTAGGAAACCGAGTCAAAAGAATAGTTTATTCACATTACGGCGCGGTCTCCAGGGAAGAGGAGGAGGAAAAAAGGGGGGGGGGGAGAGTGGGGAAGGGTTTTGGAAAAGGGGGAAGCGGGGGTAAATTCAGGGGAAACAAGGGGAAGGGTTTATAGGTGGGGGTTTTTTTGGGAAAGGGGGACGAGTAGAGAGGGGGAGAGCGGAAAAGGAAAAGAAGCAAGAGATAGAGACACTACGCCCTCAATATACAAGGAAGGTTTAAAAATCGGTAGACACGTTTCCCACCGTTAGAGGAGACTGGAGAATGAACTGATTAGGGCACATATGGTCGCGTAGTAAGCTACAAATCTTACCTGGGAATAAAGGTTCCTCCATACAAAGATAGCCGATAGCGTTTCAGCGAGACACCAACGTGGTCCTGGATAGATTTCCCAGTGGTTCCCCGCCCTCTTTGAGTATCACTGACTTCCACACTGCCCAATCAGAGGACGCGCTACACTTCGTCTAGGGAAATAGAGGGCAGACTAAAGATTGAATGGGCGAAAATATTAATCTGAATATAGCGGCCATGTTGGAACTGTAAATATGGCCTTTAGATGGTAAACAAGGAAACATATCGGGGGAAGAATGCAGGATCACACATACAGAAGCTCACATATATTCCGACCGATACTGCAGACAGAAAAAATCAGGTTAGAGAAGTCACACGTGAGATATTGAACACTAGACTCATGTAGTGATCCTGCATTCTTCCCCCGATATGTTTCCTTGTTTACCAACTAAAGGCCATATTTACCGTTCCAACATGGCCGCTATATTCAGATGAATATTCTCGCCCATTCAATCTTTAGTCTGCCCTCTATTTCCCTAGGCGACGTGTAGCACGTCCTCCGATTGGGCAGTGTGGAAGTCAGTGATACTCAAAGAGAGCGGGGAACCACCGGGGATGTAATCGCATGCGTTGTAACAGTTGCGCTAAAAAGGCTGTTTCCCAGCTCTAGTGGTGTGCAGGGTCCCGGAGGTGAATTGGGGAACTGGCACAGGAGATCATATTCCTAGTAGTGGGAGAGACACTCTACTGACTCTAGATGAGAGGTGTGGGGGGAGGGGTTCCCCCATGATAAAAGCCCTGGTACAGGTGTATGGAGACTGCCTGCAAGAGTGTGGGTTGAGTGACAGAAACAATCAGACACTGTCCCACCATTCTCAGGAGGGTGATGAGGGGTACTTTTGCAAGGTACTGGATGATGAGGTGAAGGGTAGTTTGGTAAACACATGTGAGGGGCTGTGTGACTCAATTGTTGGAGAGCATACGTTTATTCCCTGTTTTCCAGAGCTATGTCAACACCCTGCGGCGTGTGATTTCTCTGATCCCAGGGAGTTGCACTGGAGGCAGAATGTTTGGTAGATTTCAGAGGGTCTGAAGAGGCTTTTGGGAGTGGTCCTGAAGGAGGAGGCTCAGGTTTTCCCCAACCAAGTGAGGTAGGGGAGGTTTGTAGTGACCCATATAGGTCCCAGTGTAGCGGGATGGGTGAGGGGTCCCATGTCCTGTCTCTGAGTAGGGGGAGCGGGGTGGGTTTAGTCCCAAGGTGCCTGAAACCCAGTACCAGAGCCGGATTGATTCCATGAGAGAACATCAGGAGGGAGGCCTAGTCTGTACCAGGAGGCCATCCCTGAGGGGGATCCCAGTGTGTCAGGTGAGCTGAGGGGCTGCTTTCACAAGCGCCCCACCAGTTCTGCTGTCTGGCAGCACCACTCCAGGTGGGAGGGTACATGAGTCCAAAGAAAGGGGTTAGGGGGAGACAGTCCCCAGTGGAATAGCCAGCAGGTCAGGGGTTGCTAGCTCTGAGGTCAGAGCACTCCAGGACTAAATATATACCATAACATTGCATGTGTTTACAATGCATGCGATTACAACGTGGTCATTACAATGACCGCATTGTTACATGGCAGTACATTACAGCGCAAGTCGTTACAACGACTTGCTCTAGATGGCGCGTGGGACTTAGGAATAGTATAATTCTCCAGTGTGTGCAACAGTAGGGAAGGTGTTGGAATAGTAAATTACACTATTCCTTAGTTTAGAGTGCCATCTAGAGCAAGTCGTTGTAACGACTTGCGTTGTAATGTACTGTGATGTAACAACGCGGTAGTTGCAAAAACAGCGTTGTAAAGGTAACGCGATGTAATGAACGAGTTGTTAAGGTTGTTTCCCCAGGACTGACCATGGTGGGGCCACTTCTGGCCTGGGGGTCTTCATGCACTGTCAGGTGGACATGAGGCTAGAGACCTGTGCCAGGCAGACTCTCGCACAAATCATGAGGAGTATGTTTCCCTTGGGGGGGTGGGTGTACTCCTCCAGAAGTCCTGGCTTGCCAGGCACAGGTCCAGCCTAAGGGTACAGACCCTTGGCTGGAGGGAGGTTCAGGGTGTCCCCCCTGACCTGGAGTAAGGGGCAACTGCTATCAGTGCCCCTACTGGTTTGTCTTCTGGGGGTACCACTCCAGTGGGAGGGTGTAGAGCCCCAGGAGGGTGGCCAGGGAGAGGGACGCCTAACCCCTGACCTCTGTCCAGCCTAAGGGTACAGACCTTATGCTAGTGTACCAGTTGCAGGATGGCACTCCTGAACTGGTGAGAGAATTGTGAAGGACACCTGCCACAGGTGCCCGACAATTCTGGAGTCTGGGGGTACTTCTCCAGGTGGGAGAGTGCAGAGCCCTAGGTAGGAGGATAGGGGGTGGGAGAGCCCACCCCAGTCTCCTGTTCAGCCTCAGGATACAGACCCTGGGCTGGTGGGCCAGTGTCAGGATGCCATCCCTGACCTGCCAGGAGGGAGAGTGGACAAAGGGAGCCAGGCACATGGGGATCTGCCCCCCACTCTCTGACGCCAAAGAGGTTAGAGAGGTATGATTCCTGGCTCTCGTCACTGACTACTGTCGGTGGCCACTCTGGCTTGCTGTCCTGGTGGTCAGAATTGCCGCATAAGAGTCACACCCATGTGGGTACTGTCTGCCTGCTGGAACATATCTATGGGCAAAGTAAGTTTAGGCGCTGAACAGATGTGGTCCGCAGTTGAGGAGAAGGGTCCCCTATGGGTTAGCTTAGTGGGCCCTGAGAGTATGGATGGAGGGATCCAACTGGATTCATGAAGGAGTGGAACTGTAGTGTGCCCCTGCTGTTTCCAGCCAGGGTCAATGTTCTGTCAAGGAAGTCCATCAAGGTATTGATTGGTCTCCCCTGGCTTTAGGCTTGTTGGGACCTGGCCTTTTTTTCAGATTTATCCCCAAACTCGATTCCTATTTTCCTGACCCTGTTTTCGTTGTCTATAGGACTTTGGGCACTTTACCACTACTGATCAGTGCTAAAGTGCTCATGCTTTGTAAATTGTGATTATGATTGGTTATCCATGATAAGCATATTTGATTTCCTGGTAAGTCCCTAGTAAAGTGCACAGTGTCTGCTAGGCAATATAAATTAAATGGAACTAGGGGGGTTGTTGCATTGGTTGTGCCACCCACATGAGCAGCCCTGTAAATGTGTCTCAGACCTGCCACTGCAGTGTCTGAGCGAGCAGTTGTAAACTGCCATTTTGACCCGGCAAGGTCACCCACTTACCAGGCCTTACCAGGCCTTAACCTTCCCTTTTCATACATGTAAGGCACCCTTAAGGTAGGCCCAAGCTACCCCCATGGGCAGGGGGCAGTGTAAGGGAAAGGTAGGGTATGTGCTGGTGTGTTTTACATGTCCTGATAGTGAAATACAGTCAATTTTGTTTTTCACTGTTGAAAGGCTGTCCGTCCCATAGGTTAACTTTGGAGATGCACTGTAACATTTTGCATGTATAACTTTCAATTGGGACAAGATAGAGAAATGGAGTTTAGGCTCTCGGAACTCAGAATTTAATAACACACCTTTTAGTAAAGGTGGTTTTTAAATTGTGTGTTTGAAAATGTCACTTTTAAAAAGGGTATTTACTTGCTTTACCATTTTGTGTGCCTCTGCCTGTGTGTGTAATCACCGTCTGGCTTTGGAGTGACAGAATCTGGGGATGTGCATTCAGTCTAGACAGTCACTCGGGGGGTTGAGATGTGTCCTACCTTGCCTGGGTGACTCATCGCTAGGCTGAATAGACCTGGTGTGCATTTAGAGTGATGGAAGGGGTTTCGCTAGCACCTGAATAGACTGTGTCTCCTTTACACAATACTGTCTCCACCCCCTGTGGTCATGCTGGACTAGGGAGGACAGAACTGGTTTGGACTGAGCTCAGGGACTCTGAAGCAAAGAGAACAATGAGAAAATAAGGCATATGTATGGGACCTTAAATCCCAGGACTTTAGATTACTTCTGGAAACAAAAGGACCCTGTCAAGAAGAAGAGCTGTGTGAGGAGCGCTGTCTTTTCTGTGTGAGGAGTGGGTTGGCCTGCAGTTGTTGCTTTTGTCTGTGGTGGAGGAAAAGGACTCACTCTTTTTTCCCTGCTGTGGTATCCTGCTTGTGAAGAATCTCCATGGACTGGTGTGTGCTTGCCTTCTGTTGGAAGTTTCATGGAAATAAAAGACTTCAGGAAAGATCATGGCTGGATCTAAAAGCAACCTGTCTCGAAGGAGGACTGGGAACACTGTGTGAGGAGCGCTGCCCCTAATGTGCATGGTGGTGGGACGGCCTGCAGTTGCTGCTCCTGTCTGGAGCAGGAGAAAGGACTGGACTGTTCTTTCACAGTCTTGAAAAGGAAGCCTGTAAACATGCTTTTTGCCTGAAGGAAGCACGTGGTGAGCACTTTATTTGGCCATTTTCCCCCTTTCTTTCTAAGAGTAGCGCATGCGGAGCGCTTTGCAAAGTTACTAGAAAGAGAGTCAAGGGCTCAATCCAGCAAGCGTTGCCTCTCCGTCAACAGCTCTAGCAAGGGGAGGCACTGCACCAGTGAATGCAACTTCAGAGAACAGAGCACAGCAGCTCTCTAGCTGAGCAAGCGCCGAAGAGGCCCCCAGCATTGTCTAGCAACCCAGGCTGGTGTAACGTCTCCCAGAGTGCCTGGCAAACACCCACAGAAGCTGGCAAAGTTTCCACAGCATAGACAAGGGGAAGCCTCACAGGCTGCAGCAACACCAGCACGTGACCCAGCAACATGGAGAAGAAGCCCTGCTCGCGCTCCGCCCCAACCACACCCGTCCATGAACCAACAAAGGAGTGGGGCCACATGAGATTGTCTGCCCCCTCCCCCTCTATGGAACTCCGTTGGGGCAATTTAGTAGTGGCCTCACTCTCTGTGCACTGCAATGGGGATCTTGGGGGTCATTGGCACCAGTGCGGCTGGTGAGAGCGAGGTAATCCTGGTCCTTTTTCTCACTGTACGCATTTCTCGAGGGTGGTGATGAATGTTATCTTCCCTATTTCTGAAAACACAATAACAAGGGCTATTGTTGCAAGACTTAGTTATTATGTGCACTAGGGGTAGTATTTTTATGACATCTGCAACCTGTCAGTATTTAATGTGATGTTTTATCTGTGATGATAAGACAATTGCCTAGTGGCAAACTGAAAGTGATTTATGTGAGTATGGTCTAATGTACTGATATATAATGCAAGTGATATTTGTTATATAACCTGATGTGGAGCTTCTTTTGGGGATTGTGGAGTGTGTTTCTGGTGTGTGTGGGTTGCGTAAGTGCTTTACACATTGCCTGTGGGATAAGCCTGACTGCTCTTCCAAGCTACCAATGGGGTGAGCAGGTGTGAGAAGTTGGCCTGGTATATGCTGTCCACTAGTTATAGTGGGCATCTTGCACCAGTCCAAATGACCCTTATTGATAAATAGGTTTAAGACAACCTTTATTGAAAGCTATCCTAGTGGGAGCCGTTCGTGAAGGAGTTTGTTGTCCATTGAGCTCAGCTGCTCACACTCGTAACTGGAGCACGCTTTTGAACAGTGACTGCCCTGCTGTTTCCTGGTAGCGGGAGGACTGTGCAGACGGGACTGCGAGGGCCAGCAGCCCCGTCATTCTCATCAGCTGTGTCCTCTTCCCGCCCCTTGCTGTTGGAGGCTACATTACTCCTCACGGCTCCTGCTCCGCGGGAACCGTTCGTGAAGGAGTTTGTTGTCCATTGAGCTCAGCTGCTCACACTCGTAACTGGAGCACGCTTTTGAACAGTGACTGCCCTGCTGTTTCCTGGTAGGGGGAGGACTGTGCAGACGGGACTGCGAGGACCAGCAGCCCTGTCATTCTCATCAGCTGTGTCCTCTTCCCGCCCCTTGCCGTTGGAGGCTACATTACTCCTCACGGCTCCCGCTCCGCGGGAGCCGTTCGTGAAGGAGTTTGTTGTCCATTGAGCTCAGCTGCTCACACTCGTAACTGGAGCACGCTTTTGAACAGTGACTGCCCTGCTGTTTCCTGGTAGCGGGAGGACTGTGCAGACGGGACTGCGAGGACCAGCAGCCCGGTCATTCTCATCAGCTGTGTCCTCTTCCCGCCCCTTGCTGTTGGAGGCTACATTACTCCTCATGGCTCCCGCTCCGCGGGAGCCGTGCGTGAAGGAGTTTGTTGTCCATTGAGCTCAGCTGCTCACACTCGTAACTGGAGCACGCTTTTGAACAGTGACTGCCCTGCTGTTTCCTGGTAGCGGGAGGACTGTGCAGACGGGACTGCGAGGACCAGCAGCCCCGTCATTCTCATCAGCTGTGTCCTCTTCCCGCCCCTTGCCGTTGGAGGCTGGTATATAATCAATTGCTTTCTCCGCTGCGCGGTCGCATGCCGGGAGAAGCCCAGGACAAGGGCGGGTCCGTCTGTGGCCGTCAGGGGCCGGAGGAGGCTGGGCTGGGCCACCACTCTTGGTTCTCCCTTAAATCAGTAGTGCTAAACGAAGCATAAATTTGTTGTTACGATTGTATTGTACGCTTGTAGGAATTGATAGAAAATATGGGTAAAAACACTCCCATGCATACTCGTTCATCCTCGAGACAGAAAAAAGATGTTACCACTCCACTCCCCAGCCTGACTGCAATTGATAGGATGTTGCAGAAGACTATAGGGGTAGTTGCTACTGCAATTGAGAATACTGAGAGACGTCTCTCACTCCCTCCAACTATGTGTTTCCCAACTCAACAGATAAATACATCTACAACAACGGCATATTCTTGTGATTCCATCCTTATGGATTCCTATGCAGACTTTCCAGGAAAAGATGATAACTGTGTTGCCCAGTTAGAACAAAATTCATCTAAGGATTTTTCATGTCGTGCTAGCAGACCTTCTATTACACCGATGATGCGGTCACTACAGCTAAGCCAGGAATCATCTCTCCTCATTAACGAATCAGAAATTGTAGAGGAGAAGGATGCCTGTTCTACTGTTGATTCCAATCTAATAGACACGGCAAACAATGAGAGCCACCCACAAATATCTAGAGGGTGAAAACATAAAGGTAAAGGAAAAAAATTAACTAGCAGGAAAGAACAGCCTGTAAATAAATCTAGGGGGAAAGCTAAAGGTGATTGCAAGAAAATAGTACACAATCCATCGGCAAAAAAAGGGGATAAAAGTGAAGCCCAGCCAGTCATTGTTGAAGGACAGATTAATGAAGAGAGATGTAGTGTCCAACCATATACTTTACCACCAAACCCAGTGGGTTTTATGATCTATCTAGAGCAGCTAATGAAATCTTTAACTTTACCGCTGCTGGGAAGAATAAAGGACCTAGCAGAGAAAATAGGGAACCTAGAAAAGCTGGTTATATTAACTGCAGATCTATTGAAACAACTTGAAACCTATGATAGACCCGCTGTTAAACCCAGTTCCGGTTTAGCTGTAAGCACAGCCAGGGATGCTCAAAAACAACCTCTCAAACTAGGTATACTAGAGGTAAAGAGTGATAATTGCCAGGCTCAACATATTTTATCTGCAGGGACTAATGCACAGGTTTATAAAAGTCCTGGGCGTAAGGGGGTTGAAAGGGAGACGGTAAAAGAGACGATAGGGAAGGAACGGACCGGGGATCTTAGTAAAAGAAACCCAGAAAAGAATAGTTGTGATTTTGAGCGGGCCAACTATCCCTGTATTGATCTTCCTCCACAGTCTACCCCTTATACTGTGGTGTTGACATGGGTGCCAGAGCTAACAAAAGATAGAGGGGAATCTTACTCGGAACTAAAGAACAAGGGGCAGATTTATGACGACTGGCGCATCCCTGCATATCAGCAGGGATGCGCCAGTTATTATGCGCCACAGCTGCGCCACCATGGATGCGCCGCATTTATAATGCGGCGCACCATGGGGCAAAAACGGCACAGATGCGTGACGCATCTGTGCCGAAAAGTGGCGCATTGCTGGAGTAGCGTCGCAAGCGCGACGCAGCTCCAGCAATGATCTGGGGGGCCCTATCTTTAAAATGCTGCGTCAATCCTTACGCCTGCTTCAAGCAGGCGCAGGGTTTTGACGCAGCATGGGCCTAAAAGTGACTGAGTGAAATCTTGTAGATTTCACTCAGCCACTTTTAGGAGGCGTTCCTGCGCCGGAACGCCCCCACCTGCCCTGGAACGCCTACATGTGGCGCAGGGCTTTACAACGTGACGCATCTCCCAGATGCGTCACGTTGTAAATACCCCGCACCATGGCGCAGGATTTGCGCCGCTGCTGCGTCACAAAAGTGACGCAACGGCGGCGCAAAAGTGCCGCAAGTGCAACATAAATCTGCCCCCAAGATTTTATTTTTGTTAAATACCAACAGACCCTTACCAGGGCATGTGCAAGTTGAAATTGTACATGTCCGTAGGGTTAGTTGGATAGGATCTACAAAAAAAGATCTCCCTGGGGACTGTATAATTGTCAACTTTAGAGACAGTCATGCAGTAAGATTCATATCTGGCTGGAATAATCATTGCAGGAATAGTGGGATTCAAACTTTGAACTTATCTAAATTTTATCCTCCCACGAATCTTATGATGACTAAATTTAACTCATCAAAAACCAAAGGAAATGATGGACGGAGTGTTGAACATTGCAAGCACTCACCCCCAGTCAACTGATCTGGGTTTAATCCATCACCGTTCTTTAGCCCACTCTGCCACCCCAGTTCAGACATGGCCATATGCAAATCAGTCTGACCCTGTGCCTCATGGGAACAGTCCAGCCCGAACTGCCAAGCCATGTCTTCCCTGGACCGGAAACAAGCTTCCTAGGACCGGTTTCTGGCATTTCAGCCGTCTTCAGCCAGGCTTGCTTGAATCCAGTGGCAAAGTGAGCAAGGGACTCACGTCTGAGCATACCTTGCCAACTTATGGCGAACAAAGCAAAAACCAAAGGAAATGATGGACGGAGTGTTGAACATTGCAAGCACTCACCCCCAGTCAACTGATCTGGGTTTAATCCATCACTGTTCTTCAGCCCACTCTGCCACCCCAGTTCAGACATGGCCATATGCAAATCAGTCTGACCCTGTGCCTGATGGGAACAGTCCAGCCCGAACTGCCAAGCCATGTCTTCCCTGGACCGGAAACAAGCTTCCTAGGACCGGTTTCTGGCATTTCAGCCATCTTCAGCCAGGCTTGCTTGAATCCAGTGGCAAAGTGAGCAAGGGACTCACGTCTGAGCATACCCTGCCAACTTATGGCAAACAAAGCAAAAACCAAAGGAAATGATGGACGGAGTGTTGAACATTGCAAGCACTCACCCCCAGTCAACTGATCTGGGTTTCATCCATCACCGTTCTGTAGCCCACTCTGCCACCCCAGTTCAGACATGGCCATAAGCAAATCAGTCTGACCCTGTGCCTCATGGGAACAGTCCAGCCCGAACTGCCAAGCCATGTCTTCCCTGGACCGGAAACAAGCTTCCTAGGACCGGTTTCTGGCATTTCAGCCGTCTTCAGCCAGGCTTGCTTGAATCCAGTGGCAAAGTGAGCAAGGGACTCACGTCTGAGCATACCCTGCCAACTTATGGCGAACAAAGGAAAAAATGTAACTCATGGCATCAAGGGGAGTTGAGGGTTAGAAATAGAGATAATTATGATTTACCAATATCAAATCGATATCACATTTTGCAGGGTTTAGAGGACATTGACTGACTCAATACAGATACCCGGTCCACTAATTTTATAAAGCCTATGATATTTTGTGGACATCGGACAGCCACTGATGAACGAGGTGTGGACATGATTAATATAACGGATGACACAGGTACGGCGGGTAAGATGAGTAAAGAGCAGATGTTTATGAATGATAATACTCCACTTGATAAGTCATACTTAGGGGTTATTCCGGAGCTTACTGGTAATACGGACGCTCTGGTTAGACAAACAAGTAAGGGAACATGGTCTTTTATGAGCTGGAATATTGCAGGGTTAAGGTCAAAACTGGATAATGAAAACTGGGTAAACTTGTTGAATAATTACGATGTTGTCAGTCTTCAAGAAACCTGGACATTGGATCCAGATCATGTGAATGGTTATAGAACTTATTTTTCCCCTGCAATCAGTTCGGCCCATGGTAGGGCCAAAGGAGGTTTATGCACCTATGTTTCTAACATGCTGTTATGTACTATAGTGGAAATGGTATTTAGCAACATGTTTTATCATGTTATCAGGATCACAAATAACAATACGTTTTTTCTAGTTTTGGTGAATTTCTACAATAATGTCCCGGGAGGGGACGTGGATAAAGTTTTTAAATTATTAGGGGGTAATATTAAATCCATGTTGGAAGGAAGATCAAGAGAGGTCTGTATTATATGGTTAGGAGATTTCAACTGCCTTATATGTATGAAAGGAGAGAGAGGAACATGCGGGGTAATGCTGGATAAAGATAACAGTTTTAGTCACTTTGAACACACTAAATCTGGGGATTACCTAAATGAAATTATATTTGGCTGTGATATGAATTTTGTTAACCGAATGACTAGCCCTGAGATTCCATTTCTCCCCACTTTTAATGGAAGGGATGCGAATACAACAATTGATTTTGTAATTATGACTTCTAGACACGGGGGAATGATTCAGGAATTTTCCATTCTTGATAACTCATTGAGCGACCATTTTCCCCTCAGTTTAGTTTTACAACGTAGACTAAAGGTGATAAGAGGAAAGGATATGCCCAATATAATAGTAGATAACATCTTTATGGCCAGGAAAAATGGTTATTCTTTAAAGTGGACAAAACTTGTCCCGGAAGATTTTTTGCAAAAATTTCGTAAAAAGTACTGTGCCTCAATTCTATGCTTGCACAGATGTGAATACTGATGATCCTGACATTATTAAGAACTTCCTAATGATTATTGCAGAAGTCAAAAAATTACTATGGGTCAAAACAAAAGGTGGTAATAAGGCCCAAAAGGGGTTTGATACGGCCTGTACTAAGGCCTATTCAAAATTAAAACATGCTCTAAACGCCCCAGTGAGAGATACTATCTTAATTAGAGAGTGTAGAAACAACTATAAGCAGACCATAAACAGGAGGAAGGTGATTTTAAAGAAAGAAGCCTGGGATTCCCTGTGTGCAGCGTCATTAAGTAAAGATACTCCATCATTTTGGAAAGTTGTTAATTCCCCTTTCCTGAATTATAACAACACTGCTACAATAGAAGTTGCAATACCTGAGAAAGAGTGGGTGAAACACTTTTCAGAATTGTATTCTGCTAAGACCCAAAAAGGGGACTGTTCAATAGAGAAAGATACAGTGCGCAATTGTTCCTATTTAAAGAATAATTTAGTCCCTGACATTACTGTAGCAGAAGTAAATGCATGTATCGATGCAAGTCGGGGGGGCAAGGCACCGGGCCCTGACGGGGTTCCGGTGGACCTATATAAAAATAATAGAGAACTTTGGGCCCCGATTCTCACACGACTTTTTAATGTCACATTTTAAAACGGCCTTCTTCCTTCTTGGTGTGAATCATTGATAGTTCCTATATTTAAAAAGGGTGATAGAGCGAGTTGTCAATGCTATCGCCCAATACCCCTTTTGGATTCAACCATTAAGGTTTTTGGTTGGGTAATTTTAAATAGACTCCAAACCTGGGCAGAGGAGAATATGAAACTTAGTGACTTGCAGTATGGTTTTAGAAAAGGGCTTGGCACGACTGACCAATGTTTGAATTTGCACCTTCTAATAGAGAAATACACAAAAGCAAAGGAGGGTCGAATTTTTTTAACTTTTATAGACTTAACTTCTGCATTCGACTGTGTTTCGCATAGTAAACTTTGGCTGGTTATGAACAAAATGGGAGTAGATCCTACAATTATTAACTTCCTTCGGGAACTCTATTTGGGTGCATCAGCCTGAGTCAGATATGGGAGAAATGGCGAATGTACAGAATCCTTTGAAATTGCAAGGGGAGTACGTCAAGGCTGTGTCCTTGCCCCGTTTCTTTTCACACTATACATTAATGATGTAGAGAACATCTTATTGAATGAGTGCAGGGATATGCCAATGGTGGGGGAAAGACCAGTCCCAATCTTGCTGTACGCCGATGACGCTGTCCTGATGGCCAGAACCCCCCAGGCTATGCAAAGGTTAGTCACCTTTGAGTATTAACTGTTCAAAAACTTTTACCATGAATTGTGGTTTGGGTGCACATAAAAAGGGAAAGATAGTTTTGATTGGTTCATCCCCAGTTGATTTTACTTTAACCTTTTCCTATTTAGGGGTTTTATTTGATCATACAGGTCTATGGACACAATTAACACTAGGAAATTACTGTATTGTAAATCAATTATGGCATTAAAAAATTTTAGTCATAAAGTAGGCAGAAAACCAATCGGGGAAACGTTAACTGTGTATAAAGCTACTTGTGTAGCAATTGCAACATATGGTGCGGGTTTGTGGGGCCACGCGAATGTGTCACCTTTACAGGTGGAGGAAAACCTCTTTATGAAATATCTTCTAGCCGTCCCAAAAAGTGTATCCACATATGTCTGCCATGTAGAGCTTGGGGAACCATATCTAGAAGATATTATAAAGACTGCTCCAGTACTACTATGGCACAGAGTCTGGACGACTGATGAATGTGGGTTAAATCGCCTGATTATGAATAATGTGATTGGGCTAGAAAAGAGTGGCAAAATAAGATGGTTGTGTTACGTGAGGAAATTCCTCACGGACTTGGGTATGGGGAATTATTTCTCTGAACCATCTTCTCTTTGTAACATTTCAAGAAAGTTTTTGAAGGAAAAGTGTATGACCTTCCTACATGTCGTAGAACATCAATCGAAATGAAGAAAACGACGGTGGCGGCCCATGAACAAATAGTGATTTCTAGTAAAATGCAGCCATATCTTAAATTACAAATGAGTGATCATGAGAAGTTCTTATTAACCAGATTTAGATTTAATTTATTGTATAGGTTATTCAGTTTTCCTGTTATGAATGATTGGTCTAAAAGTTTGATTAAGTGCCCCTGTGATGATATGTCAGATCAATCAGATATACATATACTATTTTTCTGTAAATTTTATACAATGCCGAGACGATGGTGGGTTGTTCCCTTACTGAAGACCATGGAAATCAATCGTTGTCGCCCTGCCTTTTTAGCTGTACAAAAGTTGGATAATATTTTAACTATTGTATAGATTTCTTCATTCTTAAAAAATGTTTTTAAATCACGTAAATCAATTGTATCCTGAACTATGATGACTTGATTTTGGTGTACTTGATGAAATTAATTGTGATATTTACATGTACTTTTATGGCTATTCTGTTTTAATAACCGAATAAAGAAAGAATTGAATTGAATTGAATAGTGGTAGCTACGGAGAGCAGCCTTCAGGCTTAGTCTCGAAGGAATGTAAAGCAGCTTGGTTTACCAGATTATAACCTCTTGAATGACCAAATGAAAGGAGAACCACACAAGGTATATATATAAAATATATGTATTTATTACTAAACACTCTCTACTAACCTCTTTATGAGAATTAGAGAGCGAGGCACACAAATTACAGTTCTAAAACGACAGTAAATAGCACAATATACAATGGGCCCCAGGGGGAGACCAAACCATATATTAAGAAAGTGGTATAAGAACCACGACTTGACTAGACACAGTGCCTAGAGCACGTAAAATCACTGAGACCCCAAGAAACCACCCAAGGTAGTGACACAGAGCACCCACGGGGGATGCGTGCAGTGTGAGAACACAGCCGCGACCTCCGTACAATCTTATGGGAAAGTCGTGGTTGGAATTTTAAAGATTAAGGACACTTAGGAAAGGACTTGGAGCAAACCCTTTTAGACTTAGAAGGTTCTAAGACCAGCACCCACGTGAGCACCGGAGCGCTCATGTTACCTAACCCAGGGAAACTGGGTGCATAGGTGTCAAATGGTGTCCGGAATCTTCGCTGTCTTCAATGGAGAGTTGATGCAAAGTGCTGCTGCCGTGGAAAGGAAAAGTGGTCGGTGTGATCCAAGCCTGGATCAAAGATGTGAAGAACCTGAAAGCAGAGGGGACAGAGTCTGGGTCACTTGCCAGTGACCAGGGGCACGATAGACGAATGCCCACAGATGTCGGTTGTTTCAGGTGCGATGAGGTGAAACTTGACTCCGCTGTCATGGGGACCAGGAGGTGTTGACGATGACCACAGTCTGCAGGCGAGCTGTCCCACGAAGGATGTCGTGTGCTGGGGGGTCGGTGTCCGGATTGGAGACCAACAAGCCTTGGCAACGGCAACCCACGCTGTGAGAGTAAAACGGCTTCGGTGTGGCCCAGAAAGGTCCTGCATACTCCCCAAGCAAGGGAGAGTCAGGGCACGCCTGGAGCAACCAGGTAAGCCCATTGAAAGTCAAAGTACCCTTCTCAGGGATCCACAAGTTGACAGACAAGGGATCGCAAAGGGACCTCGAGAGGAATCTCTAAATACCAGCCCACGGGTCACTCGAGGAGTGTAGGCCAGTAATCTTCGGTGGAATCACTGCTTGGGTCTGGACTACAAGTAGCCCAAAGCACAGCCTCAGGGATCACCAAGAAGCATATGCTGCTGCAAATGTGCACGGTGTTCAGGGGTTCGGGTTGCACGGTCCCCACGAGGGCTTTGGATGCCAGGATTGCTGAGAGCACTGATCGGCCTCGGGGAGGCCTGGAGACCCACCTACTGTAATGCAAAGTATTCGGAGTCCTTCAGGAGCCGCGTAGTTGCAAACCGGACAGATGCGTCTTTGGTGCCTGCCTTGCAGGAGAGTAACTCCTTTACTCCAAGGGAGATACTTCGGTCATCCAACGTTGTGTAGATAGTAGAAGTTCTGGGATTCTGTAGCAGAGTTTCGTCCAGGTAAAATCTAAAGTCCTGTAGCCAGGGATTCCTACTTTATACCCAAGGAAGGGGTGGGACAAACTTTGGAGACCCACCTATGGGAGGGTCAGGACAGAGGGGTGGCTAAACCCATATCCATTGTCCAGTTTTACGCCAGAGCAAGTTTGAGCTGGACTATGCACAAGGACACCAAATGTGCCCCCAGTGCAGACTTCAAAGCACTCTTGGAGTGTACCCGCCCAGCCCCAATACACTAAAGCCTGTCTGGGAGTTGGTCACACCTCCCTGTGACAGGAAACCTATTGTCCAGGCCTCCCCTGCCGGAGTTTTGTCCAGCAGCAGGAGGGCAAACTCGTGTCTGTAGCTGGCAGCATCCATTTTGTGATGCCAGCGTCTGTGAAGCTGGTACCGAGTGTACCGGTGAAGTCATGTTTCTCCCTCTAGTAGGGTGGAATCATACCTCCCACACCAGTTACTGGTGTGGAGGTATGATTCCAAGGTGTCTGACACCAAACACGACATGTTTCCGTGCAGTCATTCCAAAGTTAGCATTTACAGCGAGGTTATAATGCACTTAAGAGTATATGGTTTGGCTGCATCACAAACAACCCCGGAATAAAGGTTCCAAAGGCTGCAGAGGGGCTCTGCTCATGCATGGGCACCCTCTCACATAAAAGCTAGCACCCTGCCTTCAGGATTGATAAGGCCTGCCATAGGGGTGACTGATAGGTTTATATGTGCAGTGATATGGATAGATATAGGGAACCTATATCTATGTAAAGGGTGCATACACCACCTTACACAGGCTGCTGTAGCAGACCTGTTGTGTCATTTTAAATGGTCTCCCAGGGGTGGCATAATACATGCTTCAGCCCCTGAGTGGCCTCTGGGGTACCTATGTCCTAGGCACATAGTATACCATATACTAGGGACTTATAAGGGTACCCCAGAATCCAATCTGTGGTGTACCTAAAGTACATGCAATCAATTTAGAGATGAAGCAGTTAGGCTGGGGCCCTGGATAGCAGGGTCCTAGCCAGACTAAAGTCGACAAACAGTGAAACATCAGCAAAAAGTGGGGGTAACCATAAGAAGCAGATCCTACTCTCCTACAGCATGGATTATCTTGGGGGTGTAAACTCCCTTACCCTTACTAGAGTGGTGGGTTCTGCCTGGCTTAGGTGTATACCCTAGCCAACCCGAAATCCCATTCCTAACAATGATCAACATGTTGTTGGGCAGGGGTATGTGTAACACACAGCAACCAGCCTTTTGGAGAGGTGAGTGAGCCAGTCAACCTCACGGCAGTGAACCAGTGTCATATTGTCATGTTCCCTACGACTGCCCATTATAATGCATGCTGCCACCCCCACTTTAGCTCTGTCTTACTTCTGGCAAAGGCAGTAGCAGTACATCTACCATAAGGGTAGGTGTTTATATGGCCCTCCTGGTCCAAGAAGACTGCAATCCATGACACACGCCTATGTAATGGCACACATATATATTCCATGGTCCCCTTTGGGATGATACAAGAATTAGTGAGCCACACAACTATGCAGTAGAATACTCAGGGCCGTAATACACTATTCATCCCATGCTGTGGTAATTTCATACCTAATATCTCCATTCCACCATGTTCAATGAGATTGTGTATGTACACATACATTTGTGCTTAACTTCTGACATTGACACTTCACACACTTTTACCATCTCTGTATTCTTGAGGTGATGTGAGGGTTGCAAAAACAGCTCCATTGTCTTACTTCTCGGGGTAATGCCACACATTGCAAGGTCATCTGTTCATAGTGTTGTGTTACAGGCCTTTGAGCCTTATTGCATAGGTGTGCAAAGCATGGAAAATGTGTATTTTGACAACTGTGGCCAGATGTGGTATGTCTTACAACCAGGCCAGTAAATTATTCACTTGTGTAGTGTTTTGAGGATCCCCACACATGCATATATGCCTTCATTACTATCACATTTTAACATCTACACCTGGCACAAGGCCTTTGTCCATTACAACTGTCACTCATGACCTGTGATGGTATCAGCAACAACATTACAACATTTGCTCCTGCAAAGTGCTCCCATTCTGCATGCCAGTACATTGGTGAGACACATTACAATGAGGGGTTTGCCTCCGGTACAGATATTTTGGATGATATGTGTTCCAACAATCACTAAACACCATATGAAAAACACTTTAATGCTGTAGAAGACAGCTTAACTTCTAGCAGTGTTGCACTGCACTGCTTAAGTGTATAAGGACTGAACCATTATTATGTGGAGATGTGGAAATCCTGCCCTGTTGTGTAATACACTGATTCACACTGGCTTGCTGTGTTGAAGGTTTTTTTTTTGTCATGGCTCCATGTTGATCAATAGCTCAGACTACTTAATTGCTAAATGTTGAGGCCTACATCTAGTTGAGAAAATGTGAGTGACTTGACTTTTATATTGAGAATAACATACAGACAGCACAATAAATGAGTTCTGAAATGTATTTATATGTTGATCATTTGACATTTCTGTCTATTTTATCCTCAGATGATACAGATTAGCTAAAGAAGTTAGCCACAGTCTGGTCGATCTTCGCCAACCAGTCAATGTGTGCTGGATGTCTCCTTTGTGGTCTTCATCCTCTTGCATTTCCTCCACATGTGTTGGCTCATAGCTCCAAGGGAGATTTGTTTTCACACAGATGTGCAGTATGGCACAGATGAGAATCATTTTGCAGACTTATAGGTGGTGAGTTCAACAGTCTTCCCACAGACATATCCAAACATCTGAACCTGGACCTCAGACCTTCAAAGTCCTCCCCACAACATTCCTCATCTCGCTCAGTGCCATATTGTAGTTTTTTTTGTTTTTTTTTCAATTGTCAACTCTGCTTTAAAATAAACAAAGATTATTAAGTAAACCAAACTGAGAGCCAGGCCATCTTAAGGGAAACATACAACAATAACCATGATCATGAAATAGTAAAACATAAATGTCTGTGTTTAATCATGACATACTCCTCATCCATGAAAAGAAATTGAACTAAAAACCTGTTGTGAATTTACATTCCCTGTAACAACTGTTTTAACTGTGCAATACACAGCAGTCATTTCATGTACTGCTTCTAGCCTTCAATCGCAAGCTGATGTTCAACATTCACAGGACAGGACTTGGGTGATCATAATTTATTAGCATTCTTTCACCAAAAGCTGACTTGTATCTTTGCCTGGCTGTTGGCCTAGAGCAAGTTAACCATGAACTTTACACGCTGGACTCTTCTGTACAGCTCACCTTAAAGTAATGAAATGATGAAAAAAATGACCTCTAACTACAGTTCTCCATCGTTGGTTTCATTGACTTCCATGTTTGAATTATTCCCAGTCACTAAGCTGGGAGTTCCACTGTAATTATCCATTAGCAGTAAAGTCAAAATCCAAAGAAACATCCAAAAAACAAACAGTTACCCTTTTGTAACTCCCTAACCACAGCAGAAAAACACATCCAACCAATGAGGTGAGAGTACACTGATCCCCAGTTCCTCAGAGGCCACCACACCTCCGATTTTCTAAAGAACAAGTATGAAAGAAGGAAAAAAAGAGCTTGTAACTGGTGAGTGGGGAAGGTGGCATGTGTAGCTATGAAAAATAGGTGCCCTTGATTGAAATCATAAAGGCGCATGGTGTGAAATTGGTGAACTATGCCGATGACACCCAACTCTTTTTTTCTCTAGAAGGAAATCAGTCGATTCCTTTAACAGCCTTCCATGATTGCATGCAGGATACTGCCCATTGGCTAAGAGCTAACTCACTTCAATTCATCTCAGATAAGACTGAAGTTTTATATTGTGCTGCAGGGAGGGTTCCTCCTCCTTTTCCTGGAAATCTTTGGTCCTTTTCATTCACATCTACTCTGGCTCTGGCCAAAGCTGTACGTGATCTGGGAGTTATGCTCGATGCTAACTTAACTCTGGAAACGCACGTAAATAAGGTGGTGGGGTATTGATTTTCCCTGATCAGAGCCCTGAGGAAGATTCTTCCGGTACTACCAAAGACGGCCAGAGCGCTGGTTGTTGGTAGTATCATCCTCAGTAGATTAGACTACTGTAATGCCTTACTGCTGGAGGCCCCTATATTTTTGATTGAACGCCTTCAAAGAGTTCAAACTGTGGCGGCTAAGCTGGCTCTGATGAAACCACGACGCTCGTCAGGCTCGTTGGCCCTTGCAGAGCTTCACTGGTTACCTATAATGCAGAGGGTCCAGTTCAAGTCCTTATGCCTGGTTTTTAAGGCCCTGCATGGCTTTGGTCCCATACCTCTTCAAGAGCCCTTTACATGGTATATTCCAACAAGGTGTCTTCGTTCTGCCACTTCCTGTTTGGTGAAAGTCCCGAAGATTCGAAGAGCTAAGTCAGGGGGCAGGGCTTTTAGCTTTGCTGCAGCCAAGCTCTGGAACAGCCTTCCTTTGGAATTCAGACAGTCTCATGTAAATGTAAATGTATGGTTTTTTATATAGCGCCGATCACCACTACGGGTATCTCAGCGCTGTATTCATACCGCTGAAGGAACCCTTCCTGGCTTTCCATGTGAGGTGTCCACTCCTGGGCACCCCCATGGTGAGGCCAGGCATTCCAGCGCTGTTGGGGCCGTTGTGGAGATTAAGCAAGCTATTGCCCAGAGTTGCAGCGTGGGACCCATGATTAGAATAGGCACTGAGGTGAGACTATCTGGTCCGTGGAATTTATAGCCCGAGACCCTGCCGCGACGGGAATCGAACCCTGGTCCCGGACCAGTGCTCTCCATCGAGGTCTGCCGCTCTAACCATTGAGCCACACTTCTCCACATGATCTTCTGCAGTTTAGAAAGAAGATCAAAACATGGCTGTTCCCTAGAGCTTGACAGCTGTTTTTCCCCCCTACCGTTTGATGATGATTCATGTACTATAGCGCCAAGGTACCCGTTGGGTGATAGTCGCGCTCTATAAATATTGCAAAAAATATATATATATAAACGCTATAAAAACTGTAGTTTTAGGCAGGGCCACTGGAATTATGCGATTTTGCAGGTGTGATTTTTTTCACATAATTATGGATTTGCCGCATTTGCCACATAATCCTTCATCTGCTCCATAATCTGCATATTTATTTATTTTTAAATAGTTTTTTTATTAATTACAAACTTCCAATCATCACAAACATTAGGAAATACACATTTCGACCTCATTACCTCAAGTGTGTATTATTTAACAGCGAAAATATAATCAGAAAATCATTTCCGGTGAGTAATTATTATTCCTGGACATTTCCATTTCCACCGTAGGGGATATATATAGGTCTCCTCGATCTACATTCCACCCACTCCATTTTTTATCCCATTTCTTGGGACATCCTCGAGATTTAAACACTTCTTTCTCTGCAATCATGCACTTCTCTAATTCGGCCGTCCAGGCCCCTATCAATGGCCTCCCCGCCACCCCCTACTTCATTGCTATTGTTCTTTTTACTAATGAGTACCCCAAAGTAGGTAGTTGTTGTTCCACCTCCGTGAGATCAGTCGCTTCCCCGATGTTAAGAAGACCCAATGGTGGAGTGTTGGAAAACGAGGCAGTATCTGTGAGGCCTGCACAAATGACATGTGACATTTGTCATTCACTGGGAACCAAACACCCTAGTGTAGCGCCTGACTCTCAGAGGGTAGCGTTGCAGAGCAGTCTAAGGCTTACTCAAGGGACGTGGTGTGGGCTAGCAATCGCCATTACAGGTGTGCAGAGATAACACTCAATAATTGATCGTCCAGTCTGTACATTGCTTTATAAAAGTAAGAGTACATTTATTAAACACACACACTACTTGATGCTATGCACCAATTTACAAATATACATAAGCTGTTGGAATTACTTTGTGACATTGCATAACATCTCCATCCCTCCCGCAGGGGGGGTGGGGTCTAGTACCACCACTCCCATGTATGCACATCATCTTGCCCCCTAATGCAGTGGGTTAACACAACCTGGAGCGAGGGCATTGCCAACTGGCACCATCCCAGTGGTGACCCACCCCATCATCTCAACAAGCATTAAAAATAGGTACACCTGCCCTGGTGACACATAACCCTGACTGAGCATTTCATACTGACCCTACAGTATGCACCTCTACATCTTGTGGCTAACAGTCTGGGTTGTTCCTCCCCTAACGGGGTAGCACGAATACATGTTTGGGCATCACTTTAAATGAGGTACTCACCATAGTTGATAGAAATTATAATGCATTGCAATTAAAGCCCCTACAAGACATCACAGTGGAATCACAGGACTAAGCATATACAGCCAGACACCCTAGCAGGAATGTCTGGCAACAAAACCCCACTTGGCTTATGACATCACCTTACACAGGTATTTCACATAACACATGTGACTTTAAGACCCTCTAAAAGATATAACATTGGTAAATGCACTTCTCGTGCAATTGCACCTCTTCACCTCCAGGGGATGCTCTTTTCCAGACATCCCCAACTCAGACCTTCATACCTTGGTGCAGTCCATAACGTACCCCCAGCTGCAGAACAACAGTTCCAGCCTCAGAATGCTTGGATTGCTGGCTGAGACCTTGAGGGGTTATTCTTTACAAGTCCCCTGAGACTTAGGGAGGGAGTTTTTTCCTTTGTGCTGGGGGAGACTGGGTTGCTCCTGCAGCTTCTCCTGCACCCTGTCACACATTTGGCGGTGACCCCGTCCTCCTGGAGCCTCCACGAACCAAGGAAAAGCTACTTTGCCTTGCAGGCCGGTCCAGGCCTGTAAGGCAATATGAGGTGCTTTCTCCATTCTCTGTGAATTTCCTAGCAGCAGCTCCCCCGCTGAGCGGGGAGAGTCGCGCTGTGGGCCTCCGGCTGCATCTTGGCATTGTTGGAGGGTCCGGTCCCACCCGAACCCCCTGGTGAGTTATGCAGCTTGGGGAAACCACCCCCAGCTGCTCCTGCTGTCTTCGGGGACCCCGTCCCACCCGGTCCCCTCACACCTTCACCTTTAGCTGTTTTGGGGCCCCTGTCCCAACCAGGCACCCCATCTTGCTTCCTGCTGGGGAGCCGCTCAGAGACCCCACCCCCAGCGGCTCCCGCCGGCTCCCCATCTGGCCAGCACCCTTCCATCCTGCCGCAGGAGTTAGCGCCTCTCTTCTGGTCTGCCCGCTCCGGCTTTTCTTCGCCCACGAGGGGGGGTTGTGCGACGGCGCGCCTCCCTCCTTATCAGTGCAATCACCGGGGCCCGGAGTTGGGGGTTCCAGGCCCCCAAATTTTTCTTTGAGGGGGGTGCGGCGGTGCTCCCTCTCCCCGGCAGTCACTGGGGGCCAGGGTGGGATCCTGGCGCCCCTTATGGGCACGTTCACAGGGAGTGCGATGGCGCTCCCCTGCTTTCCTTCTTCCGGGGGCAGCCCCCGGGACCTGACCCACCCCTGGGGCACAGCTAAGACCGGCGGCGGAGCCCCACGTGCTCTGTCGTCGGTCCCAGTAGAGGTCAAAGGTCGCCTACCTTCTGGGGGGCATATCTCAGCCCCCATGCACCTGATTTTCATCATTTTGGCCTCTTCTCGCTCCTGGTGGCGCTCCCCAACCACTGGGAGCACTTTCCTTCACCCTCCTGGTCTTAAAAAGGGTGAAATCAGCAGGGAGCTGTCTTCACTGGCTCCCTGCGCCAGCCTTTCGCCTGGCTCTCCTCCTGGGCCTCTCTTCTTCTTGGGCAGAGGCCCAGGCTTCTGGTCACTTGTCCTGGTCTCCCCTTTTGGCACAAGTCAGGGTCCTGGGCCAGTCTGGAGGTTCTTCCTTCCAGCTGCCCTTGGTGCCAGGCTCCAGCACCAGTCGTCCTCAGCAGGCCACACCCCAGAGAGAGCTCCTCTTCATGTGCAAACTCTTTTTAAAAGAATGGGGAGTGGGCTGGCAGGAAGTCTCTGTTTGCCCTATCAAACAGCCACACATCACTTCTCTGCCCCTGCTCCCTCCTTCCTGCCCAGGCCTCTGGGTTTGTTCAAAATGGTGTCGTCCAGGGGTCTCATGGCACATGGTCTCTGAGAGCACCTTTCCCCCCTCACTGCCTTCTCTCCAGAGCAGCATGGTGCCTGGCACCAGGTGTCAGCTGCTGATGGGTGAACCTGTAGCTCCACCCATCTTCTCTTCTTGGAGTGGAGGCCTTCACCCTTGGAATGCTTGTTGTGCAGAGCTGGCCCTTTGATGCTCCAGCTTGTGGAGGAAGGTCATTAATTCAGCCTGGCAGGGTGAGCCCCAGCCAGGCCCTGGTTATTAGCTAACTTAGAGAAATATGACATTTCTGGATGACCCAAAAGCAGTACAAATATGACTTTGGACTCAGCAGAATACTTTTTCGCACATAATTTACAGTGGACTTTAGTGCGTGTCTGGAATTTGTAGGCCCTAGGAAAGCGAAACAAGCCCATGTGCTCCCCATACTCAAAGGAGAGTAATGGAGTCCCAAAACAGTAAAGCACATTGACTTTCCCTCAAATGTTTCTTCCCAATGTAGAAAGTCTATCCCATGTCACCACCCAGTTCTGCATAAGTCCTGCCACACCATTCAATTTGTAGTTGCTCCTGGGCTGCACACTTTAGGAATCTCCCCTGCGCAGCCCTTACACTTGTGCACACGCATGTGCACACGTGTCTGCATGTAACCAGCCCGGTGTCCCTTGCCCTGGCTGTAGCGCAGTGGCCTACTCGCGCCAGGGGGACACCGGTAAAATACACATGCAGTCCCTTTCATCATGAGTTCACCATGGGTGAGTCCCAACTTAAGAGGCTCTCCCACAGTAAAAGCTCCACAAATAGGTGTTCAAAAAGCGAAAAACCTGGGCGGCTCAGATGGTCAGAACCACCTTCTAACATGGAGTGAGGTTGATCTTTTTACCAAGCGCATCTTGCATGTGTGTTGTTGCTCCCACCCATATTGGTCGTAGGAATGGACAGTCCCATATAGTATGGTAAAAAGTTGCTTCTTGATGACACCCCCTCAGACAAAATATGTCCTGTCTAGTCCCCATTCTCTTTAACGTAACCCCGGTGAGGTATGTTCTATGTAGGATTTTTAATTGTATCAGACAGAAGCGAAGTGTGATTGTTGCCTCCCTTGGTGACATCAGCGCAGTTTGCCAATCTTCGTCTTCTATATCACCTATGTCAGCTTGCCACTGACTTCGGGGAGCCTGGAAGGGGTCAGGTAGGTTATTGCACAACTTGCAGTATGTTAATGATATGGCTTTGTCGGGGATTGGTTCAGAGAGCATCCGGTCCTCCAATGGAGGGGATTCCAGAAGGTTACCTATCTCAGGGAGAGCGGTTATTAGGGCATGGCGGATCTGCAGATAGCGGAATATCTCTCCCTGAGCTAATTTATATTTCTCCTGTAGTTCCTGGAACATTAGAATTTTTCCTTTCTCCATGAGATGGCCTATATTAGAGATTCCGATCGTATCCCATTTGTCAAACCCTAGTTGATAACACAGAAGTCCTTACTTCTGGGTGTATCACAACGGCGTGGCCTGAGTCAATACATCAGTCCAGCCTAAACGTTTGGTCGCCTGGTGCCAAGTTTCCACTGTTCGAGATGTGGGGCCCATATATCTCCCTTCCCGGACCTTTGTGTATAGAGCTCCAAGGCACCCCTCTCTACCCAGATATTGTAGAGTTTTTAAGGCTCCGTCTGAGGATGGATGATTTGAGTCATGACCCATGGTTGCAAATCATATCTTTAGTCAGCTGAAAGTTAAACAATACAACTGCTAATGATTATGCACATTGTTAATGAAACATAACTGTGGGTGTGTGTTATTTATACTGGCAAACTCATCCACATTTCTTACAGTACAGAACAATATGTGTTAGATCCAGTTGACCATTGTTTTTTGCAGTTCTATGTGTCATTGCAAATGTTGACCATGTCCTGATACATTGGACACTTCTACATGCTGACTTTCATGTTCAGGCAGTAGTTTACTACGATAGGCATTTTTAAATGATCCTTCACCTCTCTATGTTATGTGCACTTACTATATGTGGAAAGTGACAAACGTATGATCTTATTTTCTGGCATATGTTCAGCTCTGGGTAGATTGAGACAGTGCCAATAAGATTGACACTCACACATACATATGTGCTTTTGAAACCTCTGATATTCTTGCTTGCCTACATGGCATTTGATGTGTTCACTTAATTTAGTATGGTTATTTGCTTTGTACAGGTAGAGTGTTTCCAACATGTGACATGGATAGTTATATATTTTGTGTCCAGCCTGCAGCTAATGCATTTTGTCGAGCAAGGTGTCATGCTGAACTTAGATGGACACATGGGTATGTACATGTGTGCCGTTTTGATGTAGGACAAACTGATACAGATACAAGTAACTTTCTACTGTGGACCTTGACACAAGACTTTAGGTTTTCACATAAATGTATGTGATTTTGACTTGTAGCTGATCTGTACTTATATATGCCTTGATTTTGTCACCATTGATGTGGCAAAAAAAAGTTTAGATTGGGATCCTGAGTACACTGTGACACCTTGCCCTGATTGCATTTTATTCTATGATAGTTACTGGTGTGTGACACGTTTGACAGCATATGGTTTGACTTTGTGAGTTTTACATTGATGGACTCAGGTGCAGGATCTGTAGGCAACTTGAACCGCAAAACTGGGGATTTATCACATTTGTTAAATATGTCAATGTGGCTTGATACCTATGTGTATGTTTGTACCTAGACTGTAAGTATGGCTGAGATATATGAATGCTTTGTCCTGTTGGTATCACATTGGTACCAGAAATTGACATTTACTCAGGAATTGGGCCTACACTAATATTACATTACACAAATGGTATTTACAACTACTTCTTCCAGTGTTGCTCCAGAAACTTTGGTCAACATACATGTTTACTGCCAGGTGTGACACATTTACTTATGAACACAAGACTTGTTCACACACCATTAATTTAGTGTAACTTTAACTGATACAGAGATTAGGTACGCCATTGAACAAACACTCATCTCTGACAACTAATATGGACCCTTTGTACTCATATTGACTTGACCTGTGCACCACATGATTTTTGTAAAGATTAGATAACCAGTGCAGATGATGTGGTTTTGTCCATTCACACAGTGTTAGATGACAGATTACTGCATACAGTTGTAATGTTGCTACTACCATTGCAGGATTAGTGAGGGATCATCATGGTCTACATGTTGCAGTAAGTTGTTGCCACTATGTGCACAGGACACTAGGGGCCATATTTATGGCAAAGTGGTGCAGTGCAGCGCAGCAAGGTCACTTGCTGCGCTGCACTGCATCACTGGGAAAGGGCAGGAATGCACCGTATTTAAGGCATTCAGCGCATTTCTGTCCTTTCACCCTGTGGTAGTGCACAATAGCCTTCCTAGCACCAACGTAGGCACCCTTGCAACATTGTACAAGGATGCCTGCGTTGCATGCAGGAATACTTTTGTGCAGGAAGGGGTACCTTCCTGCACAAAAACAATCTTTAAAGGCACATTCCCCTATATATGTGTGCTGTAGAATGCATGGAAAGATAAAGTAACAGGGGAAAAAAATGATATTTCTCCTCGTTACACCTCAGCTGGGGAGGCATATCTTTTTGGCTGCATACTCAGGTTTACCAGGTTTTGTAAATCTGTAAATGCATCATAAACAAAGAGGAGTTGCGTGGAAACACCCATGCAACACCCATGGAAGACCTCCCTTGCGCATAGTAATGCAACGCAGTGATGTGTGCTGCATTGCATTACTCCAGATTTTTTAAGCCATTCAAAGCCGCACAAAGTGGCTTTGAATTGCTTCAAAAATCTGACATAGAGGTTTGGGTCACGCATGTACCACGATGCATGGTGCAAGCATGAAGCAAACCTCTCGTAAATATGCCCGAGCTCCATAGACATACACAAAGATGGCTAGTTTTATGTCATACATTTCTAAATTATACTTAGTATGAAGTGTACTTCAGATTTCCTTACCAATCAGTAGGCCATCCCCACAGCCCCCATTCTGGAACCGCTCATTTATGATACTGTGCCGGTAGATGTAGGCATCATGTACACTCCCTGGATATTTGGCCAGCACATTGCTGAACATCCCCAGATAGTCCACTATGGCCTGGACATTGGTCGAATAGGTGTGCCTCCGGTTCCTGAAGAGGTGGGATGTTTCAGCAGGGGGCACAAATTGCACATGTGTGCAACCAATTGTACTTAGGATATGTGGGAATACCCCACTGGCATAGAAAACTTGCATGCTGTCCAGTTGTTGTTGTTGTTGGGTCTTGGGGAAGAGAAGACACTGGGATATAGTCTGATTATGGCATCCGTGACAGAGGGGAGGAATACAGAAAATGCTCCCTGTGAGATTCCTGCCACTCTGGCTGTTGTGCTCTGGAAGTAACCAGATGCCAGCATGTGGAGCACAGCCATTAGTTTCACATGTGGGGGGATGTTTTGGGCCTTGTAGTTGGTGGCTGGAGACTTTGCCCAGTCTTATGGAGCAATTGAATGATGAGCTCTTTCCTAAGTCGGTAGAATGTTAGGACCCCATCCTCCCGGAGGTCAATGAGGGATATGGGCTGCTGGAAGCCATGCGCCTTCCTCGTTCGCTGCCTACGCGGTGGTGGTGGTCTCCTTGCGACTCTTAGCTGCAGGAGGACGACCTCCATGGCGTTGTTGAGCTTGCCAAAATGTTTTGTGGGGTTACTCTTTTCGAACCACAGCCACTGTGTCATTTCCTATGCCTGGGTTGCTGATGTGCAGCAATTCTGGAGCATTTCAGGCTTTGCGATGTGCTCTACAAGGATGGCTGATGCATTGGCAGGCCCATAAATATGTCTTTCTTGCATTTACAGTGGATTTTGCGGGGGAACGCCCACATTGTATATATTATATTGCGCGTGCTGCAGCTGGTTTTGGTGCAAATTTTCCCCCACGCAAGCCTTATGAAATGACATATTTTGGCAAATGCATCATTTTATAGGTATGATTTACTGCTTGCGCCACTGCTGTGTCACAATTTGTGGCGCAGCACCGGCACGAGCCTTTCCTAAATATGCCCTTATGCCTTCACTGGCACTGAATTGCTCTGCCATCCCGGTGCAGTTTGACTTTAACTACACTAAACACCTGAACAGCAAGCATGCTTCGATTTAACACACGCCACACCATTAGGATTAGCCCAAAGCACATGCACGTTATTCGACCTCTAGGTGTTGCTTTCACCCAATCTGCCACTTGGTTATCAACCTTAAAAGGAAGGGAGGCTGAATCGGCCCTGCTGAGACCTGACGGTTACACACAGATCTCAACATACCTGACAAAGATGCAACACCACTTCCGAATCTTGGAGCAGAAACATCAGTCCAGAAAATATACATGCCCAAGAAATCTATCGCTTCCATCCTGTGGCCAGACATTATTACCTTTGGCCGTCAAGCACTCCGAGCTGCAATCCGCTTTGGTGCCCATTTCACGCCATGCCCGTATTTGTTATCCACAGCCGCAGGATAAATAGCGTGAAACTTTAACGAGCTGGAGGGCTTTGAGCGAGTGCCGCTCCCATGGATGTCAGTGGCAGCGACGCCTCGCATTTTACGCTTCACACGAGGGTGTCCTGTTTGGAGCCAGCGTTCCTCCTGGGTTGTTACTCTGTGAAAGATGCGCGCGGGCCCGTGTTATAGGCACGTTAGCACCCGATGACATCTGAACAACAATTACAATCTCATAAAAGCGTATTAGAATATTGCTGGATGCAACCTAGCGCGGTTTTAAACTCTCTTAAAGCGAGATGGAACCTTTCTTGTCCCTTGGAAATTAGACTGTTTAAACGGCTCCGCGTTACTTAATTACGAATGATTTTACACAGTCTCCGTGCATTTTAACAGGCGCAGCTTTGCATATTAGTGTTTATTATTTCTTTTGGAACGTGAGAGGAGAGATATTAAGTTAGCTCTGAATGCAAGCAATGAAAGCATTTATAGCAACAAAGGTATTTTGATTAATTTGATAGAGTTCCAGTCGGAAGTATTTAGCTTATCGTTAAGTACTAAATGAATATTAAAATATGCATGCCCTGCGGCTGGCGGGGAAAGCAGATTACAGCTGTTGGTCTAAAATGTGATTTCATTATGCATAGACTGAAATAAACGTGTAATTATGAAAAACAGCTACATCAGAGCCCATAACCGAAAATGCAAACATGTGGAAGAGGCATGCAACATTTTCTAACAGCCAAACTAGTCTAACCCTGCCTTGCTGCGTGAGCGTATTTAATGAACAGGAAGAAAGGTAAATACAGTTCTACTCCCCTTAAAGAGGGCATTTTCACACATGTGGACCGACAAAGAGATGCCAAATACCTTTTTTCTACTTAATTAATAAATTGGTCCAGCATGGAAATGACGTTTTAGGGCTTTTCCTATTAGTGAGCCGATTTGGCAGAAACGTATTTCGGGGCAGATTTACGTTCCCTGGCGCATCCCTGCAAATCAGCAGGGATGCGCCAGGGAAGATGCGTCACGCAAGTTTGCCCTTGCGCCACGACAGATGCGCCGCATTTACAATGGGGTGCATCGTGGCGCAAGGACAAGCAGATGCGTGACGCATCTGCCGGCGTTAGATTGGCGCAGTGCTGAAGTTGTGTCGCAAGCGTGATGCAACTCCAGCACTGTTCCAACCTGCCCTATCCCTAACATGGTGCGTAATGCCTTACGCCTGCTTGAAGCAGGCGTAAGGATTTGATGCACCAGCGTCGGAAAAGTGACTTCGTGAAATCTTGTAGATTTCACTGCGTCACTTTTCCGAGGCTTTTTCCGACATAACGCCCACCCTGCATACATTGGGGCAGATTTACAAGCCCTGTGCGCCACTTTTGCGCCGCCGTTGCGTCTCTTTTGTGACGCAGCGGCGGTGCAAAGCTAGCGCCATGCTGCGGCAGATTTAGAACGTGACACATCTAGGGAGATGCGTCACGTTATAAAGCCCTGCACCACATTAAACCTGCGTCAGGTTTAATGTATGCAGGGTGGGCGTTATGTCGGAAAAAGCCTCGGAAAAGTGACCCAGTGAAATCTACAAGATTTCACGCAGTCACTTTTCCGACGCTGGTGCATCAAATCCTTACGCCTGCTTCAAGCAGGCGTAAGGCATGACGCACCATGTTAGGGATAGGGCAGGTTGGAACAGTGCTGGAGTTGCATCGCGCTTGCGACACAACTTCAGCACTGCGCCAATCTTACGCTGGCAGATGCGTCACGCATCTGCTTGTCCTTGCGCCACGATGCACCGCATTGTAAATGCGGCGCATCTGCCGTGGCGCAAGGGCAAACTTGCGTGACGCATCTTCCCTGGCGCATCCCTGCTGATTTGCAGGGATGCGCCAGGGAACGTAAATCTGCCCCATTAAACCTGACGCAGGTTTAATGTGGTGCAGGGCTTTACAACGTGACGCATCTCCCTAGATGCGTCACGTTGCAAATCTGCCGCAGCATGGCGCTAGCTTTGCACCGCCGCTGCGTCACAAAAGTGACGCAATGGCGGCGCAAAAGTGGCGCACAGGGCTTGTAAATCTGCCCCTTCATTTTTAGTTTCTTTACTTGGCGTAGCCCTTCTACCAATACACTTCACGATCAAACTTCATATTATATAAAGTTCCCTATTGTTCTGCTGGTGGAGTAGGGCGTTTCCACTGCGCCATAGTAGCACCCTTAGTAAACAAGTGGGCAGAGAAAGGTAGATTTTCTCACTGATAATCAGGGCCACTGGAATTGTGTATGTGCCGGGAAAGACCCAATTATGCAGCAGAGGTGACTAAATTATAGAGCAACAAATGCCAAATTATGTGGCACAATGCGGCACATTTTATGATAGTATTACATTCCTATTTTTACACAGGTTAACACTGCCTGGGCAAAGGTTTCACGTTATTAATACCAGTTTAAGACCTAAATACAGCAATATGCAACAGAAAGGGGACTAGTCAAACTTTGCAAAGAGCATTTCACTGCGAGGCAACACCTTTGATCCTTTATCGTTAGAAGCATTTTTATGTTAAAATCTGCAGATTATGCAGCAGATGATGGCTTATGTGGTAAATGCTGCAAATCCGTACGTATGCAGAAAATGTCTCAGCCACAAAATTGCATAACTCCAGTGGTCCTGGTCATAGTGAATACTGCCAATATAATTTTCCCTGACAGAACTAGTCTTGGCTGGTGCTTCCATGAGGCAAAGTAAATTCTAAATGTGCTACCAAGTACTAGCACAAAATTACTGCTGATTTTCAGTTTTTCTACAGACAATTTGAGCTGACTGTCGCAGACAGCACTGCGCACAATACTATATAGAGTGTGCTTTGGGTCAGCCCTTTGCTCATGACTGAATGGCTTGCTTGTCCATTCCAATCCTAGCTCCTGATTCATTGGCTTTCCTACCTATTTTTGTGTCTGCCCTGAAATTCAAGCATATCTGCGCTACCATGGATTGTGATTGGATTAGTTGTACACTTCCACTGCTGACATAAGGGAAATACTTTTTCGACTCAATATTTGTGATTTGGCACTCCATAATGGTGCATGTTCTCTCTCTCTCTCTGGGGCTTATTTACAAGCTGCTTGCGCCACCCTTACGTCACTTTTCCCATGTTAAAAATGACGCAAAAGTGTGACAAGGGGCTTATAAATCTGCCCCCCTCTCTCTCTCACTCTATCTCTTTTCTTTCTTATGGCGCATGGGCACACTTTCCCTCTCTCACCCTCCCTTTCCCCTCTCTCTGTTGTAGAGATTGGCCCCCGCCTCGAAACTATGAGAATGGCTCACAGGTACCTCCGGAGCATACCAGGAGAAGAAGACAGGCTATCTACACTCATTCCTCTCTCCTGGCATGAGTAAGCAGGAGAGTGGAAACAACGGGATCCAACCTGCCACACAGAAAAATGGGCGAGTGGGCAAGGTGGGTGCTTGGCTTCCCCGAACTGGGGCATCCACTGCTAAGAGAAATACCCACTGAAGCCGGCACATGTGACATAAAAGTCAACATTTACGCCCTCTATGCAGTTGCATCTAAGAGAGATTAGAAACAGCCTTGGGCAAAAGAAGCCCATAAGGGTTTCGGGGCATTGCAAAAAATATGCATGGTCCTCTGCATTTCCACAGAAGGGCAGGGACACCATTAAAAATGAGTTATGGAGGCCACCAGCAGTGGAGGTGGGCTCTGCACAACTCCGCCCCCCATATGCAAGGAGGAAAACCCCACCCTATGTCTCCACGAAGTGAGAAACAGCGACCCTGGCAGATGCTAAGAGCTATGTGACGAGCTTTGAAGGCTTTGTCTGTGTGAAGGTTTGGGGAGGTCTGAACATTCTGTAATTTGGAGATTGCTTAGCAACCTGTTGTAAAATCAGACATATGCATTTATGAGTGAAATGTTTATTTTTTGTGAAATGTTCAAATTTGTGTTATTATGAAAAGAGTGTCAAAGCCAATAGGTTTGACTTTTTATAATGTCAAGTATTGTTCTGTAGTAGGCTTGTAGTTCGACAATCCACATGTATTTCAAAAGGCAGTATGCCTTAATTAATGATTAAGAGTCTGTAGGCCTAACGTTTCATTGGTTATCTGCAGAACCATCTTGAGGAGGAATTTTAAAGTACTGTCACAGCTATTATTGTGATTACTGTTTGGTAAATTGTTTTGCCAATGGCATATTATGTCTACGATAGTGCTTCTGACTGTAGTATTTAATCTTCTGTATATTAAATTACATTTCCTTTTAAATAGAAATGCACTGACTGTACAGTGATTTATTGAGTGTTATTTAGTTCTGAGTTTCCAACATGTATCACCTAACTGAGGTAGCTTCAATTGCTCTGCTGTTGTGACCTTGAAAGCTAAGTGCTGAAGGGGTGAACTTAGTTTTCATTTTGAAGTTACAACAGTACAGGGATCTGCGCATGCCAGCAGGGGCGGCGCCCCATTTGAGCACAGGAGCATTGCCCCACAGGCCCCAGAGCTGAAAAATAAAACGGTAATAACGTTTATTAATTACTTTTTTTATTTTTCAGCAACCCATCCTGAACTAAGGGTATCATGCAGGTACTGGGACCGCCTGCCTGCAATGTGGCGGTCCCGCCAATATGATTACGATGCGACCGCCACCGTGGTGGTCGCATCGTGCATTTTTAACATTGCTGTGGGTGCTGCTGGCGGCAGTACCCGCCGCAATACAAAAATGTTGTACGTTTCCCTGCACTATGTGGCATGCAGCACGCGGTGCCTGCCACCTGGGGCAGGGAAATGTAGGGGGGTACCATAGGTACACCCCAGTGCGCACCCACCTCCCCAACACAAGGGGGGTCCGCAACGGGCCCCCAAATGCAATCCTAGCCAGCCTGTGAATGGCGGTTTTACCGCCATACACCGGCTGGCGGGGATGCAGCATCGTAATATGGCAGGCGGTGCCTGCTAGGCACCTCCACCATATTGTAGATGCGGGGAGGGTCCGCCAAGCAATTGTAACAATTGCCTGTGGCAGACTCGTGGTGGACGGACTTTGCGTCCACCAGCACACCGCCTGCCATAGTAATTTGGCGGGTAGAGAAGTGCTTCTCGATGGCGGTGAATCTGCCACCGGCAGGCTGCTGGTTGCTGTTTCACTGCCATCGTAATGAGACCCTAAGTGTCAGGACAAGGAGGGGCCAGCACTGCCAAGTGGCAGCAGCAGGGAGACGTGTGCTTTGAAATGTGCATATCTGTTTGGCCGGCCGTCTTGGAATGGCCAGCCAGACATGTGCATTTTAAAGTTCTCTAACCTAGCTGTCTTACACAGCTGGTTTAGAGAAAGCGCAGGCCTCCAGTGCTCTTCGGACGGCAGAGAGAGTCCACTCTATTCAATCATGGCGCTGCTTTCATGCTGTGAAAGCAGCCCCATGATTGGGTAGTGCAGTTTCCTGCATCAGGAGGTTCCTGGAAGACACCAGAGGGAGTAGGCCGTCACGCTATGAAGGAAGGTATGTGATTTTATTTTTAGTTATTTTTTGTGTCCCCCCCCCCCCTTCCTACCACCCTTTGTACAAGCCACCCACCACTGCATGCCAGTGGTAAATGGCCTGAATGGATAAAATTAAGGCCAAGTAACACCTAGATGACCGCCATCTAAACCAGTCCTCACAGCCTACATTGACATGTTCACAACCAGCACAATAAAGATGTGCAAGAAATGTTGGGGCATATTATCAAGGACAGCGTTAAAATTATCGCCGGTTTAGCAGCAGAAAACTGCCGCTAAAGCGGCGATAATGGGCTTAATAATATGCCCTGGAGAATTCCAATAGAAGCCCATGTTCACATCAGAACATGGACTTCTATTGGAATTCTCAAGGGCATATTATCAAACCCATTATCGCCGCTTTAGCGGCAGTTTTCTTCCGCTAAACCGGCGATCATTTTTAACACCGTCCTTGATATTATGCCCCATAGTGATCAAACAGAGATTTTAAATAACACGCAATTCAGATATATTAATGAAAATTTTTCATCTCACAATCGGCATATAAAACAGACAGAACATCATAATAAAATCTAGGTGGCTCAAAACAATTGTATTTATTTAATGATCATAGATACAGACTACTGAAATGACAAAACTTTTGGTTTACAGAACGTAGTCATCTTTTAAAATTAGTTGCCGATATAAAATAAGAAATACCACATGTCCGACCAAAGTTAGCTGTTGCAAGATCAGTTTAAAGAAAAAAAAACGAATCTCTTGCATCAGCTAAAGCGCATCAGTGAGGGGCATATGTATGAAAGCAAAAATTAGTCGCAAACGCTGCGAATCGCAAAAAACAGCGTTTGCGACTGATTTTTCGCTATTTCATATGTATGACACACTTCCAAACTGAAAAATAAGAAATCGCTAAATTAGCGATTTCTTAGGCTGCGAAACAAGAAAACTGCGAATTTCCTAGCGAATACCTAATTTGCGATTCCTTAGCGTTGCGAATATCGCTAACAAGAAATCGCTAGCTAAGAAATCGCAAACACATGTATGAAAAAATCGCAAATTGCGATTTCACGAAATTCGCTAATTAAGAAATCGTTATTAACACCAATTGCTTGCAGGTGGTAAACTGGTGCAAGGTACAAAAACCAGCCCACAATGCAACAAACACACCCACAATGGCTGCAATGTACGTGATAGCCAGGAGGCTGCGTATTCGGGCCCTTGCACACAGGAGAATGAGACAGGAACGTATCTTCAGGCTGCGCATCACCCTGTTACAGAACACTGACGAGGAGATCTATGACAAGTACAGACTGCACCCACAGACCATAATGGACCTGATTGAGGAGCTGAAACCCCACTTGGAGCACCCTACTCGCAGGACACAAACAATTCCCACACATGTGCAGGTCCTGTGCTCCCTGCACCTCCTCGCGTCAGGGAGTTTTCAACGGGTCATAGCGGAGGTTGGTGGTGTGTCACAGAGTGCACTTTCGCGCTTCTTCCATGCCTTCCTAGATGCAATGCTACTGAGGCTCCCACATCACATTTACTTCCCCACCACCCAACAGGCATTACAACAAACGATACTGGACTTCTACCAGATTGCACGTTTCCCCCACGTCATCGGCTGCATTGACGGGACCCATGTGGCCATCACACCCCCAGCAGAAACTGAATATGTCTACAGGAATCGGAAATGCTACCATTCCCTCAACATACAGATTGTGTGCAACGCTAAGTATCACATCACCGACATCGTAGCCAAATACCCCGGCAGTACACATGACTCCTTCATCTTCCGACACAGCGGAATACACAGACGTCTGAGTGCTGGAGAGTTTGGGGAGGGGTACCTGCTCGGTAAATACATTGCACACATCAATACATCCACTACATCAGTTGAGGGGGGGGACATAGACTCACCTATTGTGTTTTTTACCATGCAGGTGACAGTGCCTATGCAGTGCGCGACTTCATCCTGACCCCATACCTGGATCCTGCAAATGCAAGTGAGAGGAGCTACAACAGGGCACACAGATCTACACGCTGTGTAATTGAGCGAACCTTCGGAATCCTGAAGAGCCGCTTCCGGTGCCTGCATAAGAGTGGAGGCGCACTGCAATACAGCCCTGAGACCTGCTGTAAAATCGTGTCAAGCTGTGCAATGCTACATAACATGGCAATGAGGAAAGGCACCACAATTGATGTGACCGATACAGACACTTCGGATGACGAGCGCCCTGCTCCCCCTGCCAGACCAGCACCAGGAGTTGGGGCAGCTGCTGGACGCCAGAGACGGACTGAGATCACACAAAACTACTTTTAGGTGAGTATGGAGGAAATGAGACGACAAAGCCTGATGATGTGTCAAGTGTTTAATCACACTTCACATGCAAGAAATAGTAATTGTCCCCAGCACATGTTGTACACACAGTGCAGAGAAGGCACAAGAAATAGGGCAAACAGCCTTTTGCGGGTTAATGCACCCGTGTTGCAGTCAGTGTCCCCGCAGATGATCACCTCCGTCGGTGACGTCCAGGGTGGTTGACCCCCATGGTGCGCCCTTGGCCTGCTACCTGTCTGCCACTGCGGCGTCTTTCACCTGGCAAGGTTGGAGTGATGCTGCTGCGACTCGATGTGTCCTCACTCTCAGCAGAGGCCATTAGTGCGCTGCCACCTGCATTGGCTGTCTGCAGCTGTTCCACAGCAGTGGTCACCTGCGCCAGCCCTCGCGCTATGTCCTGGCAGCAATGTGCCATGTCCACCTGCATGGTTACGCTTCTGCGTGTGAGTGCGCTGGTGGTAGTGCAGAGGCGGTTGACTGCCTTGGTATAATTGTGTAGCCGTGCATTGGCACGTCGTCCAGCCCTGTCATTGGCAGCTTGGGTGTCCCTCAAAGTGGCACAGAGCTCTCGTATTGCCGCTACCATGTTGCGATTGTCCTGATGTAGGCGGCCTAGCTGGCGATTAATTGACCGCATTGCCTTGCTTTGCAGGCGCTGTTCCTGCAACATGCACTGTTCCAAGCCGGAGAACACGGTGCCTTCTCCTTCTGTTGCAGTGCTGCTCCTGGGCCTTGACCTGGAAATGGCCTGTTCCCTTTGCCTTGGTGTTGGTGCGTCATGACGGGGCATGTCTGTCACACCCTGACTCCCCTCTCTCCTGTCGGTGTCATCGCCTGTTGCTGGGACTTCATCCTCAAATGGAGGCAGTGGGGGCACATGTGCGCGCTTCCTGCGCTGAATTGGCTGCTGCTCTGTCTCATCGCTGGAGTCCGCAGGGTCTGCAGGCTCCTCTCCCTCAGCGCTGTCTTCTTGTGGCATGGCGTGTGCTGTGGATGTAAAGGGGACTATATGAGTTTGTGTTACTGTCTGCATGTGGCACTCAATAAAGTTACAAATCTTTGACGGCTAATCTCTGACACATTTCTATTCAATGATCCCCAAAACACATATGTTGCATTTACTTGTGATGGTGTCATGGACACACAGTCAGACACAGTACTACGAGTACCATGATGCATTGCTGGGTGTGCTGTAAGACCTGGGCTGGATTGGCATGTTGGGAGTTAACTATGCGCATTTGGGGGAGTGTGCAAGGGATGGGGAGGAGTGCAGGGTGATTTGGCATGCATCTTACCTTGTCTGCTGGATGAGGGGTCGGAGCTGTCGATTGCAGCCACACCACCAACGCTCTCAGGCAGGAGGGTTGACTCCACAAGCTCCTCATGGGGGGTTGGCTGCTCTGCAGTGGATGGTCCTCCTCCAGTCTGACTGGCATCCTTGAGTCTGGCTGCCACCCTCTCCTTGGACCTCTGGCGCATATCATACCACCGCTTGCGCAGCTCCTCGATGGTGCGTGTGGTGACTCCAACAGCATTCACCTTGCTCTGTATTTCCAGCCAGATTTTCCTCTTCCTGGCCTCTGGGACTTTGAGTGCCTTCTTCCCAAACAGGAGCTCATGGCTGCAGACCATCTCCTCAATGAGGACCTCCTGCTCCTTTTCTGAAAACTTGTGTTTTCTCTTTCTTTTTTCTGCATCTTTGCCCTGCTGGTTTTGTTTGGGATCCATTGCTGGTTGCTGTCTCCAGGAAAGCCTCCTCACACTCCACAAGCAGCCTCTGGGTGTGGCTCAGGTGAGCAGGTGCAGGCAATCACTACAGTTTCCTGTTTGTGATGTCATCAGCCTGCACCAGGCTTGCAGATTCCCGTTTTTGCGATTTCTTATTTAGCGAATTTCGCTATTAAGAAATCGCAATACGGGATTCTGCGAATTATTTGCGATATTTAAGGAATCGCAAATGATTAGCGATTAATTTTATACATCCCGTTTAGCGAATCTGATTTTGCGAATCGCAAATTCTCGCAATTTGAGATTCGCTAAAGGGGAGTTTGATACATATGCCCCTGAGAGACCAGAGAAAACAATTGGATTTGCGCTTTTGTAAGGAAATTACTTTTGTTAGTGTGAAGTATTTTTTCTCATCGGTGTAATAGGTGTAGTCTAGGGAAAAAGGACTACTTTTTCCCCTTGGACCATTCACAAAATATTGAGGGTTTGTCCAAATTGAAATGAACAGCCCACCCAGTCATTGCTTGAAGGGAGCTCAACAAATCGAATCAATGGCTGAAAAGGGTTGTCAAAAAGTCACTTTGTGTATGTACCTGTGTGTGCATGTGTGTTGTGCGGTATGTATGTGTGTTGTGTGGTGTAAGTAGTGGCAACAATAAGTCTTGCCAGAGGGATACATCTGTCTGTAGCATGAGCTAAAAAGATGCGTCGTTAGAACTAACAGAATGTTTAAGATGCTGTGTACAAGATGCAGCTAACAATGGGCACTAAGTGAAATTAGGATGTTCAGGTTGTTTTTAGAGGTATGTGAAATTTGCTTAACTTGCTTTCGTATAATTATGTGAAATTTGGGCAAAGCTATGCGAAATTATGTGTAATTATGCAAAATACAAATCCATCATTTTGTGCTACACTTTAGAGTGAAATGCCTACTTGCATTTGTTTTTGATGCAAGTACAAGTTTTGCACTAAAAATTGTGTAAAAAAATCAAACGCACCGTCGTCAACAGTCGCTCGTGTTCTGTTGTTCCGATGCACTCAGTGGACCATTTCAATTTGTTTTTTACTGTTAATGGTGCGTAATTACACAAAGTGGCATACTGGCATAATTTGGGAGATTTTGCGTAACAAGTATTATGCAAAATTCCCAATACTATAAAAAGTATGCCGTCAAAACTTACATTTTGCCCAGGCCTTCAAGAATAGAATGTTGATTAAGAAATTAATAATTATAAAGCAGTGTAAAGTGGTTTTTGGCTGACATTATGATGCCAAAACCCATGTACGTTTCATAGGGACCTACAACACATTTTCCTTTTTTCACAAGAACCTGTGAATATTTTTTATGCTTCATGGGCCTGTGGGAAATATGGTTTTTCACACACCTGAATTTTCAACAATAAAAGAACCTAAACATGCAATATATTACAGAGTCAACGATAGCGTGTCTGTAGTGATGATTTGGTCTTGGTTTCAATTATAAAGATGATTTCTGCTTGGCTTACACTTTTGGGCACTTTGGTGAATATCCACAATACTTTTATTTTTTATTTATTTTTTATCTTTTTATTTATCAAAATAGTATGTAACAGAACAATACAGATCTGCATGTACCACTGCACAATCACAATGCAATTTCTTTACAGTCACTTTGGTAGACAATATTACATCAATACATATATAGTTTCACAACCTTACGTGTCTTCATCCGAGTCATTCTCATCTTCTGGGGGGGTACAGATCACAATACTTTTCAATTAATCCAATTAAATAGAGAAGTTGTCTGAGCTTTGCCAAGGCAAGTTTTGTGGCGATCCAATTAGGGCGGTGATGAATATGAACAGGTGGCAAAAAAATGAGCGATTTCAATTTTAATTCCCATAGTAAACATTTTCTCCACTACAGCAGAAAGGACTGGACAACATAACACCAAACTCGGCATGAAGCTAGAACTTTATTCAGAGAATTGCCCTTTGCATGGTTTGGTGTAAATCTGATCAGTAGGTTTTGAGAAATTAGAAATACGAAAAGGAATTGGGTGGGCTTTGTAGGGTTAAATTATACAAGTATTTTGACAGACAGTTTGCAAACAGTCTGCAGACTGAGGTTTATTGTGAGAAATTGGGTTTTTGGTTGAGGGGGACGAGTACCCTTCTCAAGCAACAATCACAATACCTGTAAGGGTGAACCACAAAAGTCACTAAATTGACCTGTGCTTAATCCTCTGGTAGCTTGACACAAAACGTAGAGGAAATCTGTAAAGTATCTAAGCAGCACACAAAAACTATAAAAATGAAAAAACACAACACAAGTAAAATTCTATATCATTTTAGAAAAATAGAGTACAATTTATTAAATAATTTGACACAAAACAACAAAAATCCAATCAGTAGAACTGGAGATATGTCATTTCAAAGATTTATCGTAATTATAGCATCTAAAAGCACTAAGCGCCACTCGCAGTTATCTAGTCGTGCAAAACCGGATTACATTTTTTAAAGATCCTGAGAAGAGTCGCGGGTGGTCATTGCTGGAGCTTCCCTTTGGAAGTCACCACGGGCTTCAATTCTATTATGCGATGTGCAGATTTCGCGCTGCTGTTCATCACTGGCGGTCACTGTAGAGTAAAGAGTTGGATTGACAGTCTTCGTGGGTGGCAAGATCCTGGCACAAATGGGCCAGATCGTAGTCACCAACAGACCAAAACTTCAGGATTTCTCCTTTGTCTTCGGAGGAGTGAACTCTGATGCCAATCAAGGGTCCAGGACTTGAGAAGGCACTTCTTGGGGATCAGGAACTCACTCTTGCAGAGGCCAGAAGGACTCGGACAGGTCTAGTTGCGGGTCCAGGCAGGTCCAGTTGCAGCAGGTCAGCTGGGCATTTGCAGGGAGGCCTCTGGAGCTTTTAGGTCCTTGTAGCTCTGAACAGGAGGTCAGTAAGCTGACCCTTATAGTCACTTCAGGTCGCTTGAGATGAAGGTAGCAGGTCCACTCTAAATTCTCAGACAGCAGGACAGGCCTGAGGCAGTTGACTGGGGGTGAGTGCTTGCAATGTTCAACACTCCGTCCATTATTTCCTTTGGTTTATACTTTGTTCGCCATAAGTTGGCAGGGTATGCTCAGACGTGAGTCCCTTGCTCACTTTGCCACTGGATTCAAGCAAGCCTGGCTGAAGACGGCTGAAATGCCAGAAACCGGTCCTAGGAAGCTTGTTTCCGGTCCAGGGAAGACATGGCTTGGCAGTTCGGGCTGGACTGTTCCCATGAGGCACAGGGTCAGACTGATTTGCATATGGCCATGTCTGAACTGGGGTGGCAGAGTGGGCTAAAGAACGATGATGGATTAAACCCAGATCAGTTGACTGGGGGTGAGTGCTTGCAATGTTCAACATTCCGTCCATCATTTCCTTTGGTTTATACTTAGGCCTGAGGCAGTAGGCAGTCCTTTGGCATCAGATTAGTCTTTCTTCTGTAGTATCCACAGGTCCAGGAGTGTACTGAAAAGTGAGAAGTAGGTCTCATGGTCCAATATTTATACTTGGTGCCAGCTTTGAAGTGGGAGAAGCATCTAGAGATGGTTCTAGAGTTTCCTCCCTCCTGGCGCACCCTTGGTACCACGATGTCTGGGATAACAAAAGGCAAGTGTGAAGTTATTTGTGAGTGTAAGAAACAGCCCATATTGCAGTGCTAGTATGATAGGTGAAAGCTCCACCCCCTCCCATCTTGGCAGTATGGCTCAAACGGCCAACACCCAGTACCCCTTTGTGACACTGTCTTGGAGGAAAACACAAAGGCCAACTGACAACTACACATACTCATGTGACCCAAAATACAAACTACAGGCACCAAATGGCTAGGACAAGAAAATGACAACTTTCTAAAAGTGACTATTACAGAAATGTGCCATAAAATTCTATGTTAAAGTTAAAGAGGATCTTAAATTACAATTTTCTAGAGCGCAAACATGGTATTCGTACATGTTCCCAAGCAAAAGTTATCACTTATTAAGTGGAATAAGGTAACCCAGTGTTATCCTATGGTAGATGTAGGCCTTGTAGTAGTGACAAGCAAAATTAAGAGGGTTTCATGACCAGAACATGTAACATATTTATACTTGGTGCCAGCTTTGAAGTGGGAGAAGCATCTAGAGATGGTTCTAGAGTTTCCTCCCTCCTGGAGCACCCTTGGTACCAGGATGTCTGGGGTAACAAAAGGCAAGTGTGAAGTTATTTGTAAGTGTAAGAAACAGCCCATATTGCAGTGCTAGTATGATGGGTGAAAACTCCACCCCCTCCCATCTTGGCAGTATGGTTCAAACAGCCAACACCCGGTACCCCTTTGTGACACTGTCTTGGAGGAAAACACAAAGGCCAACTGACAACTACACGTACTCGTGTGACCCAAAATACAAGCTGCAGGCACCAAATGGCCTGGACAAGAAAATGCCAACTTTCTAAAAGTGACAATTACAGAAATGTGACATAAAATTCAATGTTACTGTTAAAGAGGAGCTTAAATTACAATTTTCTAGAGAGAAAACATGGCATTCGTACATGTTCCCAAGCAAAAGTTATCACTTATTAAGTGGAATAAGGAAAGCCAGTGTTATCCTATGGTAGATGTAGGCCTTGCAGTAGTGACAAGCAAAATTAAGAGTGTTTCACTACCAGAACATGTAAAAATTTAAAAATACATGTCCAACCTTTTATTTACACGGCTACCTGCCCAGAGGCTGCTTAGGGCCTAACTTGGGGGTGACTTATATGTATTGAAAGGAAGCTTGAGGCGTGGAAAAAGGGTTGTTTTACCAAGCCATTATAGCCGTTTAAAACTGCACACAGGCTGAATTGGCAGGCCTGAGATATGTTTTAAAAGAGCTATTTGAGTGGGTGACACAATAAGCGCTCCAGGCCCAATAGTGTCAATGAAATTACAAGTCCTTTGTGAAAGTAGCATCACTTTACTACGGGTTTATTAGTAAATTAAAAGTGCCAGTTGGGTGTAAGCCAATTTTGCCATGTTTAGGGGAGAGAGCACAAGCACTTTAGCACTGGTTACCAGTGATCAATTGCCCAGAGTCCTAAAGCGAACAAAAACTAATTTAATCAAAACAGGAGGAGGGAAAAGAGGCATTTTAAGGCATGGGCAAATTGGACAAGTGCCTACCTTCCAAGTGGCCCCCGGAGAAAGTGAATTTTCTCTTTCGTACACCTCTGTGTCCCTCTGTGTTTTAACTTTTAACTATCATTCAATATTGTTAGGCAACATATGGCTTGAATTAGCAAAAAAGAATAATAATATTCAAAGTTGTTCCAAAGAGGGGTCCCAAAATATTTATTGCCCAGGGCCCCCAAAATGTTTAAGACAACATTGGGGGAGAAGGCAAAAAGTTTGGCGAAAACATCGACAAGGAGTCAGGTCTAACATTTATGAACTGTTTGCAGGTTCAGATAAACAGTAAAGGAACCCCATTGCATTGTGGAGCATTTTGTCCCATTGTCTATTTCGGGTCCATGAACAGAGTGGCTTGGGTCCATAGAACTGAACAATCTAGATGGTTGACCAAGACAGAAAATTGTCTGTTGCTACTCGCATTTTAGAACGTGGGGCATGGTGCTAGGTCCTGAAAAATAAATCAAAGAACAGCATAAGGTTGTATGTTGAGCAGACCCTGGCCCCAAACATATGTTCAACACACACTTTTTAGAGTAGAGTTTATGGATTTAAGACTGTGAGAAACATCGTCACATGAGAGTCTTGAGTTTCCTCCTGAATTAGATATGGGAAGCAATCTTTCTCAGGTCATATGGTAGATTGTTCAAGAGGTGGAGAGCCAAACCTGAGAATTCTCTGTCACCTAAAGCAATTTATTAGAAAGTTAGTTGATTTAGTAACAGAGAGGATGAGGGATTAATAATATGATCTACTGAGTTCCTTTTCAAAATCCTTATTCTCACTGGCCTCTTCTTTCTACAGAATCATTGTTGGTATAGACAACAACACTGGTGCTCATTGCCTTTGGCTGTGTGCAGCGCAGGTTAGTCGCACATCTTTGCTGTGCTTTGGCTGTGCACCGTGGGTGTTGGGCCCAGAGTGTGGCCTGTGGCCAGGTCCTGCGCTCAGCCTTCACACAGGTGGCCAACCCCAGCTGACAGCACACATGAAGGAACTGACAGGCTTATTATTTACAAAATGTTAATAAATCCACTTCCATGTTCTCCAAGGAAAACTATAAAGATGATTCCAACTACTATAATGCATGTGTTGATGTGTGATGGTGAGTGTTTTGGCTCATGATGGTGGTTGCATAGATGTTTGATGGTGAGTAGTTTGGAGTGTGCTGGTGTGTGTGTGTTGATGTTTGATGGAGGCTACTTGGGTGAATAACATTTGATGTGATGTTGCATGTTGGTGTGTGTTGGCATATGTTGGTGGATGTGTTTCTGCAAGATGGGCTTTTGTGGCTGTCTGATGGTGGGAGGGCAGGCAAATAATGGTGACTGAGTTGACCATAATTGGGTGAGTGGTAGTATACAATGGTGGCTGTGTGGCTGAATGATGATGGGTGTATTGTCTTATGAAATTTCTAAGTATAAGTATCGGCATGTCAAGTTTCAAACAGGTCTGTCGGGTGGGGGAAAAAAATAAGAGGCAAAAAATAGTGTTTTCCGTTTTTACTCTCATATTAATCTTCTCTCACTATTGCTGAGCAACCGCTAAACGGAGTCATGTCAAAGTTGACATGAAACTAGAACTTTACACAAAGCAGGACTTTTTCTAGGTTTGACGTAATTCATTTCAGTATTCATTGAGGTATTTTCATTGAAAAAAGTTGGTGAGCGAGTTTTGTGAAGTTCATAATTGCAGACTTTGATCGCTAATTTGCAGATTATGCTTGTATTTGAATACACAAATCTTCCCAGGGCAATAAATGTGAAATAAAATCCGATTGCAAGAGGAATACTGTTTCTCTTTGTCCAGTGGGTGATTTGTGGATAACCAGCAGGTATGCGGATCCGCGCAACCTGATTCGCTGGCTGCAACTGAATCTTTTTCTTGCCATGGACATTTCAGGATCCAGGCACAGAAGGCCTTGTCGTGCAAACAAATGAAAGAGCGAGTATACAGTAGCTGAGGAAGAATCCCCTGGTAACAGGAAGGAAGATAGGAATGACAGCGTTGCAGATAGTGCTCCCAAATGTTTTTTTTTTTTTTTTTTTTTATCTATCTTCCCTGCAGGATTTAAAGACCCACATTCAGGCCTGTGAATGAACCAACAAATACATGGATACATATTATGAAAAATTTGTAATTGTATTTTGCAAACCCTGAATAGGAAAGTAAAAGTGCACTTCACAGTGCAACAATGCATAGACTGCGCTGTAAACACCGTGGTCCAGGTGGTTGACATGCTGTGCCCAGAGAACACATTTTACCGCCATTGGCCATGCACAGAGGCTGCTGGAAGGCCTAGCTGCAAGGCAAAGACCTGTACCCAGAGTGTGGTGTGCACTGGTGAAGGCTTTGTGAAGTTGGTTTAGTGGCAGAGGGTTTGGTGCAGGGCATGTACTAAGAGCCATCTGTAAGTTTCCAAGGGCAGAGGGGACGTCCATGGGGTGGCTGTTCACAGGGCCTAGCCACAGATCAGGCCTTCTGGGCTAACCACTGTTTCATACAGCCAAAATCTTTGTGGGAGGTAGGAACGCAGGGGACAACTCAAGACCTGGCTCTTCGACCAGTAACTTCCTCCCCCCCCCCCCCCCGTCAGCGCCTTGAAACCCGCCCAGGTGTGTAGTGCGCTTTACAAATGACCTGATTGATTGATTGATTGAAGGTGGATGCATCAGTCAGTCCGTAGGAGCCAGGTCACGTGGCCAAGTACCCCTATGCACAGCCAAAGAAAACATGAAGTTGTAGGCTACGGAGGTGGGACTCAGGGCCTGCTCAAACTCCAAAGGCAGATGTGAATAATGGGAGTACATTGTGCAGTCACTGCAAGTGCTCAGTGTAGGGCAGATTAACTTTCTGCCTTCTCAAAATCTCTAAATAAAAAGGCAACCCTCTTCAGATATCTCTGTAGAGTACAGTATTGACTTGTGGAGTCACAGAATCTTTTACCACCATATTTATTGGACAGGTTAGATGGATACATTCTTCTCAAACGCTCAACCAGTGGATTTTATAGCAGAGTAAAATCATTCAGCCGCTTGTTCGTTTTTCTAAGAGTAGCAGTTTGCGCTCTTTGTTGTTCTGGCTGAACTAATGTGTGAGCACGTCTGCAAATGGAAAAAAAAAAGAAAAAAAGACATAGTGACAGGAATTAAATTACAGACATTTTGTAAATCTTTGCAACTATTTTACAAAATACCATTCCTGACTTAATAAAAGAATAGTGCCATTTTTTATGATTCCCTATTCATTCGACAGAGCTTTGGTGCTTGTAATTGTGTATATAAAGCCATCAGTCTTCCAGAGCCATCTCCAGGCGAGCGAGCCCCAAAGCATCGTCAATTCTGCTCAGAACTGATCAGCATCTTTATAGTTTATCAGCCTTGGGGTTCAATTTTGTTTTGGATGCTTTTATAAATGAGCACAATCACTGGCGAATCTGTTCCTCCAGATTGCAAAGAGAAAAATCGCGAGGGGAACTTTAGTGGATTACGGTGTCACCGAGGATAAAGTACAAGCTGAAATGCACCTCCAATCGTCTCGCGGAGGATTCTGTCTGGTGTATATTTTCAGTTCTATTTCACTAAAATTAGATAATTGTTTTTGTTATCATTGGTTTTGAAGCCACACTCTGACTCCAGGCTAAGTTCTTGATCAGTGCACTATGCAGGAAAATCAATTTGTTCCAAACAACTATTTATTAAAAGAAAACAGAAGCAAAAGAGCAACAAATGGGGGTAGTGTTGAGGAAAGAGACGAAATTACTCTTTTTGTCAAGCAGGATCATAGTGCATCATTGATTTAAACACAAAGACTAACATAATTTAATTAACTGCAAAAAGCAACCTCGATTCCACCGATTTAGAACAGTGATGCAGTACTGTTGCAGATACATTAAACACTACTTCTCTAACAACAAAAGGCAGTGGAGCTGCATAGTTTGCATTAACTCAGTCATTGAAACATTTGGTGTTGGAACAATTTTGCGCCAGTATTTGAATTGGCAAACCAATGCAAAAGGAATTTTGTAGGTGGTGCAAATGTCTGTCTTGCATTGACTGGTCTGTGCAAATGTAATTTTGCATCTGCTATTCAGTACAATTAATAATGCAAAGTTGCATGTTCACCAGCATAAAACGCTTGGTGCCCAGTGCAATGTGCATAATCCTGATTACGTGTTTACATTCACTCGCACTTAGGCCTAGGAGATTGTGAGTTCTCTCGTGCCATATACAATAATTATCCGCACAATAAACTCCAACACTCAGGTGTTTGGAATTGATCAAGTGCCCTTAAAATTGGGTATAGCATATGAATGTTGGTGTTTACTACACCAAAATCCACATGTTGTGAAACTGACCAAGATTGTTTTGCATAGAAAATATCAGCAGGTATGACCTGCTGACATTTAACTTGTGCATACTGATTTTATTACAACAGTATTTACTGAGTGTGATAAAATTGTAGAAGTCATAATTCCAATTTGTGCGGTAGCAGGTGTTATCGCACATATTGGAATTATCCATTGAATGACATCACATCTCTCCTCGACTGCGGTGAAACTGTGGCTCTGATCCTCATTTGCCTCTCCGCTGCAATCCACACTGTCTCCCATCACACCCTCATCGATAGACTCCACGCCCCTAGCATACAGCAGAATGCCCTAAAATGGATCACTTCCTTCCTCTCAGGACGCACACAGAGCATCCTACTGCCTCCTTTCTCCTTCGCACCCAAGGACATAACCTGAGGTGTACCCCAAAGAACATCCCTCAGCCCCCCATTCAACACCTACATGATCCCCCTTGCAGATGGCATTAGATCCCATGGCCTCAACATAATATCCTATTCCGACAACACTCAACTCATCCTCTCACTCACCGAAGACCCTACCAAAACCAACTTCTGTAGCGCCATGACAGATGTAACCAAATAGATGAGACACAGTTGCCTCAACCTTAACACCGACAAAACAGAAGCTCTGATCTTCGCATTATTCCCACCCTCGTTTCCACACCGGACACTGATCAAATCACTGTACATCAATTGCTTAGGGAGGTGTTAGATCTGGGGGTCTCTAGTTGGCAGGGTAGGTTCCACTGTCCAAGTAGGGACCCTTGCTTCTAGTCAGGGAAAGGGGGATACACTGTTAAGATAACCCCTGCTCACCCTCTAGGTAGCTTGGCCTGAGCAGTCTAGGCTATCAAAGGCAATGTGTAAAGTATTTGTACCAACACTCACAGTAACACAGTGAAAACACCACAGATTTACTCCACACCAGTTTTAGAAAAATAATGTATCTTTACTAAACTTCACAAGACCAAATACTACAGACAAACCAACATACAATTCAAAAGGTTACTTTAAAGATAGTTCAAGAGTTTGCAGAAAGTACTCCAGGATGTAAAAGTCAGTGTCCTGCACAATGCGACTCTCAATGCACAAAATGCGACACTCTCGTGCCCAACAGTACCTGTAGTTGTGATAAGGTTCCCAAAAGCTATAACAAGGAAGCTTGCAAAGGCGATGCGATACTCCTGAGATCCTGGGGAGGCTTTGCAGCAGCCCTGCTTCACGCAGCAGAGGTGGATGCGCCGGCTCCGATCTGTAAGGGGAGGATGCGATGACTTTGGCCTTCGTTGCGTAGGTTTCTTAGGGGGAAGCTTCACGCACAGGTTCGATGCGACACTCTTCGATGTGGTGCGATGCGTGGCGCAGCGCTGCCTTCCGGCGCCGCAACTCTCGATGCGCCACGGAACGGGACTCTGCGTCGACCCACCCGATGACTGGAGACTTTCCACGCACCGGCAGTGGTGCGGCTCGCAAACTGGTTCTGCGACAACCCTCGCAATGGCCGGAATCTTCACGCTTCGGGACGATGCTCGACGCACTCGGCGATGCGGGGACCCTGCGTGTTGCGATGGTGCCGCGATGAAATTTTCCTCGCACTCTCGTCTTGCGACACGCAATCGGATGATGCGTTGGGTACCAGTCACTCTTGTTCACGCTTCTGCTTCCCAGCTCCCAAACACAGCAAAACGACCTCCTGAGGCCCCAAGACTGGGCAAGCACTCCAAGGCAGGTCAGAACTCTCTCAGCAGAGTTCCAGGGGAGCTGGTGGTGAAGTCCTTTTGTTCCTGGGACTTCTTAACAGGGAGCCAGCTCTTCTCAGGCCCTTGGAGATCAGAATCAAAAGAAGGGAACACAGCAAAGTCCTTCCCCTCTCCTTGGCAGCAAAGCAAAACAGCAAGCAGGCAGTCTTCTCCTCTTCAGTTCTTTTCAGCTTTCTCCTTGGCAGAGGTTTCTTCTTAGTACCAAAGTGATCTAAAGTTTTAGGTGTCTGGGGTCCTCTTCTTATACCCCTCCAAGTCTTTGTCTCTCTTTGTTCCAGTGGGGGGGATTCCCCTGCTCAAACCGGTTCCTGGGTGTGCTCTGCTCTGGAGCACCTGGTTCCTTTCAGAGTGAGGGGCAGGGTCGTTAGACGCTCAGCAGGAGGTGGAGCCTTCTTTGTGCCAGCAGAGGCAGAGTCCTCAGCCTGGCCAGCAGGGGGTGGAGCCAGCTTTGTGTTTGGCAGGGACAGCCCTATTCAAACCCAGGGACTACTCCTCCCACCCATCTAAAGCAGATCTCCCTATTCACCCTGCTGCTGACTCATCCAGGCTCCTGGAGCCACCTGGCCCATCACATGACACCCTTCAGCCAACCAGCACACAGGCACACAGGAAGGTTAAACAGGAGAATAGCTACTTTCTAAAAAGTGCTATTCTCACACAGTGAATTTAAAAACCATCTTGCTAAAAAGATGTATAATTAAATTCTGAACACAGAGATACCAAATTGGATTTTCTATCTTGCCCTTATGGGAAGATAGGCATGTAAACAGCCTTCCCCATTCTATCCTATGGGCAAGATAGCCTCTCAGCAGTGAAAAACGAAAATGGCTGTAATTCACTACCAGGGCATGTTACACACCTCAGTACATGCCCTACCTTTCAGATACACTGCACCCAGCCCAGGGGGGTACCTAGGGCCACCATAGGGATGCCTTACATGTACAGAAAGGGAAGGATAAGGCCTGGTCAGTGGGTGCACTGGCCAGGTCGACATGGCAGTCCTGGACTGCACATAGGCACTGCAAGCAGGCCTAAGACATCATTTTAGCGCTACTCCTGTGGGTGGCACAATCAGTGCTGCAGCCCACTAGTAGCATTTGAATCACCAGCCCTGGCACACGCAGTGCACTTTACTAGGGGCTAACAGGTGAAACAAATATACCAATCATGGATAACCAATCAATACAACAATTTACCAAGGGAGCACTTGCAGTTTGACACTGATCAGCAGTGGCAAAGTGCCCAAAGCATCTAAACCAGCAAAATCGAAATCCAGCATAGCATCAAAAATATAGGAGGTAGAGGCAAAAAGTCAGGGGTAGCCACGCCAAAGATGCCAGGTCTAACAGGAGGCTACAGATTCTATTCTGCGACTAGCATCTAAAACCCGATTCAGAATACCTCCTCCTGTCCCCTGGTTTAATGAAGCCCTCCGTTTGGAAAAAAATGCTGTAAATCCCTTGAAAGGGGTTGGAGGAAACACTATGCACCCGAGGCCAAGGCAGAGTATGTAGATGCTTTGAAAAAATATCATGACTCTCGCAAATATGCCCGGGCAGGCTACTATATGGAGTTGATCACCAACGCCCAACATTGCCAAAAGACTCTGTTTAAAGTAGTTAATGAACTCTCTGCAGCTAGCCCCTTTACACCACCCCCTCCCTCTCTCAATAACAGTGTGACGAGCTAGCCTCCTTTTTGCTAAACAAAGTAGTGCTAATTCATCGGCAATTAATGCAGATGCTCCCATCCTAGTGAGTTCACCAATCAACTGGAATTACATCCCGTCGCCTGTAAGTTCAAAGCTAAGTCAAAAAAAAAACTAGACTTCAGGGTTTGGCCCCCCTTGGACCTAGCTCTATTGCAAACCTTACTGGCCACCATCAAGTTTGGCTCTCCGCTTGATCCCCTTCCACCATCAAAACTTGGACTGATTACCGATGTCGCCTTAACAGTAATTCTTGATCTCCTCAACACTTCCTTGAGCACGGGTGATGTGCCCCAGAACTGAAAACATGCCTTGGTGCTCCCTGTGCTCAGGAAGGATGACCTTGACCCTCTCTACTGGTCAAACCTTAGGCCGATCTCCCTCCTCTCTATTTTTTCTAATATTCTGGAAAAGCATGTCAACACTCAACTCTCTTCTTTCGCCACTACTTGTTATCTGCTTCACCCGTCTCAGTCTGGGTTTAGGGCAGGCCATAGTACCAAATCCGCCCTACTAGGAATCACAGAACTCCTTAGGCAAGAACTCGAGTCTGGTGGGACTGCCGTCCTTATCCTGTTGGATTAAAGTGCGGCTTTCGACACAGTCTCACACTCCATCCTTCTGGACAGATTGAAGGTGCTAGGCATTGTTGACCTGGCCCTGAGGTGGCTGTCTTCCTTTCTGAAAAATAGAATGTTTCAGGTTGCATCAGCGAACAACACATTCAAGACCCTAACACTGACCTCGGGTGTTCCACAGGGATTCATTTTGAGCCCCCTGCTTTTTAATATTTACCTTCCCCCTCTGATGGATGGTGATTAAGAACTCTGGTCGCAACGTTTTCTCTTATGCTGAGGATTCCCAGATTATTTTCGCCCTTTGGATGAACAGAAATGCCCTAAAGCTTAACAGCAATAAAACAGAAGTTTTTGTTTTGGGCAATAACCCTGAACTATGGGGAGTTAACCACTGGCCTGTCTCACTGGGACCATTACCCACGCCGGTTAATAAGGTTAAGAACCTCGGCTTCATTATTGATAAGAATCTTCCCCTTTAAGCTGCAGGTCTCCAAGCTCACAGCTTCCTGCTTTTCCAGTCTTAAATGGCTCAAGAAAATTCTCTGCCTGATTCCTTTGAATGCCCAGAGAACAGTGCCAAGGTCCTGGTAACGTCCAGATTGGACTATGGGAATGTATTGTATCTGGGCGCAAATAAATCCCTGATCCACCGCCTGCAGACTATTCATAACGGGGCCGCCCACCTTCACTTTCGGCTCCCTAGACATGTTTCTGTCTCTCCCCTGCTCCACAAACTTCACTGTCTTAGGGTCGACAAGCGCATTAAATTCACGGCCTTATGCTATATGTTTCGAGCCAGACACGGATTTGCCGCTTCATACATCTAAGTTGTGGTGTCCCCTTATGTGCCCACCCAATCACTGAGATCAGCTAACCTCTCACTATTTACCACGCCCAGGGTTCGACGGGCCCGCATTAAGGGTCGATCTTTCTCCTGTTTGGGCCAAAATCTCTGGAACTCCCTTCCTGCAGCTCTCAGGAACTGTCACTTGTTACTTACTTTCCATAAGAACCTGAGAACTTTGCTCTTCAAATGCTCTGACTGAGCTCATGTCATCTGGCAAGTTGCTGTTTGATCCCCATCTTCTTCTGTATCCCTGCTTTCTGCCTTCTGGGTATCTGCGTGCGCCTCATATCTCTTAAATAAAACATAAATAAAGAACATTACCGTATGGGACCACAGCTGCTGGCCAGCAGAAATCAGACCAACACCCACACCAACAGACCACGCACACAACCTCAGCCTCCTCCTCTACAGCCAACTAACAATGAAACAACAATCCGGAAGAGATGCCAGTTCAAGATCCTCACGCATGCCTACAAAGCTCTACACAGCCAAGGACTGGCCTAGATCAACCATCGATTGAACTTCCACCTGCCCACATGACACCTGTGCTCTGCCGCACTCACACGCACACCCCACATCTATCACAGCCGCATTGGGGGCCGTTCTTTCTCCTACATCACCGCCAAGACCTGGAACACCCCACCCATCCACCTCCATACAGCCCCTCCCTGGAGGAATTCAGAAAGAAGCTAAAAGACCTGGATGGAGACACAGCACCTCAGCACCCAGATGCCCCTAGGGGTGACAGTGTGCACTCTACAAATACTGATTGATTGATTGATTGAAGTCTTTTTGTAATAAAAATGATGGTGTCCTCAACAAAATAGATAAAAAGCAAACTCAATGATTAAATTAACACAACTGCAAAGAGAGCAACTTGAATGCTAGCTTCATGTCACATAGTCCTAGAAATATCATTAAACTTTAGCATTTAAAAAGACAAAATCCAAAACTTTCCAACCAACAGACCTCCTTCCCAACTACAAACCGAGACGATAGCCTGATGCTTTGTCTTCTGCCCTACAACATCAAGCAGAGAGTGAACTAAGGCCTCTGTGACAATTATGGATCTCGTTACTGACTGCCTTGATGCAATCCATATACTCCACTGCAATATTCTTCCAGTGAATTAGGCAAAGTTACAAGCTGCAGACCAAGTCGGCTAAACATGTTGTATGAGGTGTTTTGACCAGCCTTAAGTCTGACTGAAACTAACTATGCCATGGTAACTAATTGTGCCATTGCCCTTCTTCAAGTTCGCTGTATGGCATCTGTGAAGATCAGAATCGATTGTTACACTATTTGTAGGGGGGTAGCTTCAGGTAGGGGTGTTTGGGGTGTTAGACCCCCTTAATGAATTGATTTTCTAGTAAATAGTTGGGTCGAGGTGCTTTCAGCCTGGTATGGTGAGGTGTTTTTCAGATTTCACCAGGGATTTTTCCATACACACAGACAAAAATGCACACATGCGCTCGCCTTCTCTGCTTTGAAAGTCTTTAAAAATGTTGGTAATTTTACAAAATGTTTTTCTCACTTCTTACCCATACCAATCCACTTTCGCCTCCCTTTCCCCTGCCCCTTTAGCCCATCTCATGTACCCTGCTTGTCGTACAATGTACTTTAACATTATACGGCAGCATGATTGTTGGAAAATCTGAACCTCACACCCAAAAATGTGATTGACCAAGCTACTCCCCTGACTATTTGAGTGAATTCTGAAAGGGGGTGAACAGAATACAAACTGAAACAATACTTACACGGGGCCTTCTGACTGGGGATTGACAGGTGCAATCAATGGTAGAAGTATGTTTTCGAGTACAAATGATTCCTTACATGATGCAGAGAAGGAGGGCACCAACAAGTACTTACTGTCATGGAATTCCCATGTTTCAAGAGGTACAATGTTTATTTAGGCACTTTGTCATTTTTTCTCAGTTTTCTCAAAAACATGAGCGATCGATTACAACACCCCGGAGAGTTTCACTATGTCCAAAATCCACGGTCCAGGTTAGATCTAAAGGCTACAGATAGGTATTTCTAATATACTTTAATGGACTGTCACTTTATATGATCAAATTGGTTAACTGTTTAGTTGCTATGATCAAGTTTAAAGGCTCTTAACGGTGTAGCCCCGACCTGGGACTAACTGTGAATCCCCTACATTTCATTATTTTTTTGTTGTTGTTGTAAAGCTTTATTCGACAAGTAATGTCATAAAAGCTATCAAAATATATAAATTTTGTTTTATAGTAAAAGTGTAATCGCTCAATACGATGGACAACATATAAACAGACAATACAACATAGTAGTCTATTTAGTCCGGGACATATTAAAACAATTGTTATATTCAATTTGTTAAAACATAGATTCATCAGATAAAAAACATGTAATTTATATAGCAAATAGAAATATGCAGTAACAACAGGTTAAAAACAGATAACATTTCATTTTGTTACCAAACCATCACAACGTTATTGACATTTAATATTTTACTCGGGCATTATAAATTTGCCCTAAGATGGCGATAAAAGTAACTAATAAAGTGCTTGTGCATGAAAGAGGATTATTGAGTTGGCCAAGAGGACTTAAGGTCATCACACATGTATGTTGCAGCCTCAGTCAATGTATTGTATTGTATTTCGTTCTTATATGGCGCAGACTGCCACCCTATGGGTATCCTGGCGCTTAGACTTGAGTATGACCACCATATGAGCAGACCAGAGTAACAGTGGGGAAAACTAAAGTTCAGTCCTTGGGAAAAAGCCAGGTTTTCAGACTCTTTCTGTACTCGGTCAGGGAATTGGCTTGTCTAATGCTCTGGGGTAGCTCGTTCCATAAGTGTGCTGCAGCCACACTAAAATCTCTACCCCCCATCCTAGAATGCTTAAATCTGGTAGTCGTCATCAGATTTGCACTGGAGGAACGGAGCTGCCTCTTGGGGTTGTACCAGGTAAATTTGTCCTGCAGTGGGACTGGCCCAGATCATGTGCTGCTCTGTATACAATACAGAGCAATTTAAAACAAACCCTTTCCTTAATAGGCAGCCAATGGAGATCTCTCAAGGCCAAAGTTGTAGAGGACCTGCGTTGCCTATTTTGCACCAGCTTTGCTGCCATGGACTGGACTCTCTGCAAACCCTGAATGATGTATTGAGGAGCTCCCAAATACAGGGAGTAGCAGTAGTCCAGCCTCCTCAGCACTATGTTCCTTACTACAAGGGAAGAGATAGAGAAGAGATATAGACAAAACCACAGGAGTGTAACCCGTAGACCAAACTGAGATCAGGGTAGTAACAATGTAATTGTAACAATATCTCAGCAGGATTTATTGAATTATTTGTAGTCGTATGTACAAGACATTACAAACACACAGAGAGAGAAACAGAAAAAAGAGGCTGCAAATATTTCAATTAATGCGCCCATGGGCGTCATATATTTAGGAAAGATTAACGAAAGAGTCAACAGATTATAACAGCACTGTTCGGTTTAAATACCAAAAACAACCCTAAGGGAAAAGGTGTACAATGTGCTCGTGACATAAGTGTGATGGCGCAAGTGACAACGTGAAGAAAACCATAGCAAGGGGCGCAACACAATATATACAGAGTATGTACAAATTCAAGGTTCCAAGCAACAATTTCAATTGTTCATTTGAAAGTTCTCAAGGAGTTTTTTACAAGGGAACCAAAAGATCAAAGAGCGCCAAAAGGATTTGGAGCTGATGGGCACAGGTCGACGACGTTTCGATCCTTAATAAATTCGGATCATCCTCAGGACCAGGGTCGTAAATTTCAGGGAGTGCTGTGTAAAATAAAGGTCAGTATCAGAGCGGAGGTGAACCGGACATTGGGAAGAGAAGGAAACAGGGGAATCTAGACTAGAGCCTACCTGTGGCCCGGGGTAGGGGGACTCTGTCAAGGAGGGTTCCGGGTAGAATGATAAGATCACGATGTGTCCAGGAGAGACATCAGAGGACTCGAGTTTAGTTCAAGCGTCTCTGGGAAACAAGAGGGTAAAATAAGCGGGGGAAGTGGGAGGGTAACTGAGCAGGGGAAGATGAACAGCGGTAACGTATAGTTCACTTACCGCGGGCAAGAGCGGAGCTGCGGAACCGGAGGGGCGCAGAAGGGCGCTTCAGTGTTTTCTGCGAATGGGGAGTAGAGAGATCGATTCAATGATCAGCAGAATGAGGAAAAGGAAGAGGGGGAAGGGAGGGGGGGTGGAAAAGGACGGGTGTAAACTTACAGAAAGCAGGTCAGGGGAGTCGTGGTTCAAAATTTCACGAAGGTACATCAAGCCGCCACAGACTTGTGCGGAGCTCAACCGAAGCCTGTGAAGAGAAGCCGAGCTCCCTTCTACATAAAGGAAATTCAGCGTCGTGGCAACGGGCACCGATTGGACCGTGGGGAAGGGGGTGGGACGGTAGCTACGGACGCGGGGACAGTAGCCAATGCGGGAGCAAGAGGAGTGGGCAGGAGAAGGTGATAGGGTCCTGGGCTGGTGACCTGGGCTGGTAACCAAGGACGCCTAGGGATCGTGAATACAAGGGAAAGAGAAGAGTTACGGGACTGCTGAAAGAATTAGTCAGACTGTAAACGCATTAAGCTGACGTGTGAGGACCGGTCAAGTGGGAACAGTAAAGGATAGGTCTAATGGGGGTGGCGAAAGGAACAGATGCAAATTGAGTTATGTCAAGGTCATAGTCCACAATGTAGGTACGAAACTAATTTAAGAGTAATATATACATTTCACGGCGAAGGTCAGACAGGAAAGGATAGTAGTCTTCTGTTAGAGGTGCCGGGTCAATGTTATGTATCAGCGGGGACCCATGAAAAACAACAACAACATATGTAAAAAAATGATTATCATACATTTCGGGAAGATCTGTTTTACATTAAATTAAAAACGTTAATGTGTCTGGTCAGAGAATGTTAAGCGTGACCAATTCAGATAGGGGGGAGGGGAAAAGGGGGTAAATGAGGTGTAGAGCCACTGGATGATCATGGTGGAAGATAAATCGTGCTGTTCCACTCATCGATAGTGTTCAACCCTTGATTCACAGAATTACAACGAGTAATCCATTTACATTCGCATTTGTTCAAGAGTTGTTGTAAATTACCACCTCTGGGCGGAAGCCGCGGTTGGTCAATAACCTGCCACTTCATGTCAAGTACATCATGATTTTTCTCCAGATAGTGTGATACCAAGGGAGCTGTAATGACCTTGCAGTTTATCCTGCTTTTATGCTGGATAATCCTTTGCTTAACCATTTGAGTTGTCTGTCCGATGTAGAGGAGATGACACGGGCATTCAATGGCGTATATCACGTTTTGTGACCGACAATTGGTCAGCGTGTTTAGGGAGTATGTTTGATTATCAAATTTAAACTCCTTTGTGTTGATGGTAAGATCGCACACACTGCATGACTGGCATTTGTAGTGACCTAGTACGGGCGGTAGTCCCCATGCGGTGGTGATGGCAGTGGAGTGAGCAGGTTTGATGGGCCAGGCGATGGCATGTACCAAATGGTTAGAAAGATTATTGCCTCGTTTGAATGAGAAGAGAGGTGGCTCTTGGAAGGATTTGTTGGTTCTCAAAATTGTCCAATTTTTTTAAATAATCTTTTTGACTTGGTTGCTGCTGGGGCTGAATTTAGAAACAAAGGGAATGCGGGAGTTTGTTTATTTCGGCTGTGGTGTGAGAAGGATGTCCTGATGGCAGTACCAAGCTCTTTTGCGAGCGCGTGAGGTCAATCTGCGAGGGTAACCTCTGTCTATAAGTTTTTTAAGTAAGACATCGGATTCCCTGAAATAATCCTTGCGCCAGCTACAGTTTCTTCGGATGCGGAGGAATTGGCCATAGGGTAAGCCATCTTTGAGTCCACGTGGATGGTAGCTGGAATAGTGTAGTAGGGTGTTCCTTTCCGTCGGTTTGCGATAGAGCGATGTTCCAATTACTCCTTCTTCCACATGTATGTTAAGATCTAGGAAAGGAAGGTCATTGTTTTTGTATTCAAAAGTGAACTTCAAATGTGGTTGGCAGTTGTTCAGCCAGTTCACAAAAGATGTGAGAGTGTCGGCATCACCATTCCAAAATAGGAGGACATCATCTATATAACGTCGCCATAAGGAAATTTGAGGTCTGAATGGATTGTTGGAATTGAGTATGAGGCATGTTTCAAGTTTGTAAACAAACAGGATGGCAAAGTTTGGGGCAAAGCAAGCTCCCATTGAAACACCTTTGATTTGAAGGTAGAAATCATCATGATACAGAAAATAGTTGTTCTCTAAGGCAATGCGTAGGAGACTCATGATGAATTCTGTGGGAATCCGGGTCGGTCTTGGTCTGTTTTCCAATAATTCATGAATAGCTAGAAGACCTTCATCGTGTGGAATATTAGTGTACAAGGATTCGATGCCGAGACCCGCCATCAATTCAGTTTCTGGATCAAAAGGTCTGTCTTCAATGGTTCTGATCAGGTCCATACTGTCTCGTATATAGGTGTCTGTGAGAGGAACAAATTCCTTGATGATGGCATCTATGTATTTACCCAGGGGTTCCAGAATAGAGCCACATCCGGAGACAATGGGTCTGCCGGGGGGGTTCTGGGTGTCCTTGTGGATCTTCGGTAAAACATAAATCACTGGTGTGCGTGGATGGGCATTGTTGAGGAAAATAAACTCTTTAGGTGAAATGATATTTTGGATCTGTGCTTGTTTAGTAATGTGGTTGATTTTGATTTTGAGATTAAGGCCTGTTTTTCGACCAGTGGATTAAAAGTGGAAGGGGGATGAAAGCGAGTAGTGTTAGAATGAATCGGTCCAGCTTTATCTGCAAAGAATTGGCGTAACCTGATTCGTCGGAAGAACTGTAGTAGGTGTGTATGCAGTTCAAAGAAGTTGCTTCGTTCCCACGGAACGAAGCAACTTCTTTGAACTGCATACACACCTACTACAGTACTCGCTTTCATCCCCCTTCCACTTTTAATCCACCCTCACACACCATGCCTCCAGAAATTCTATCCTTTGAGAGAATAGTACTACATGAAGTTGCAAATGTACAGAAAGCCTTTGAATTTGTTCCTTACAACCTCCCACTGGTCGAAAAACAGGCCTTAATCAGCCTTAAGAAGAGAACAGATTTGACCATCAAGCCAGCGGATAAAGGCGGAGGCATTGTTGTCATGGACAATGAAAAATATGATGTGGAGATCAAAAGACAACTGACCAACTCTGCTCATTATCGCAAACTCACTCATGATCCCCTCCCTGATCTCAAAATCAAAATCAACCACATTACTAAACAAGCACAGATCCAAAATATCATTTCACCTAAAGAGTTTATTTTCCTCAACAATGCCCATCCACGCACACCAGTGATTTATGTTTTACCGAAGATCCACAAGGACACCCAGAACCCCCCCGGCAGACCCATTGTCTCCGGATGTGGCTCTATTCTGGAACCCCTGGGTAAATACATAGATGCCATCATCAAGGAATTTGTTCCTCTCACAGACACCTATATACGAGACAGTATGGACCTGATCTGAACCATTGAAGACAGACCTTTTGATCCAGAAACTGAATTGATGGCGGGTCTCGACATCGAATCCTTGTACACTAATATTCCACACGATGAAGGTCTTCTAGCTATTCATGAATTATTGGAAAACAGACCAAGACCGACCCGGATTCCCACAGAATTCATCATGAGTCTCCTACGCATTGCCTTAGAGAACAACTATTTTCTGTAGCATGATGATTTCTACCTTCAAATCAAAGGTGTTTCAATGGGAGCTTGCTTTGCCCCAAACTTTGCCATCCTGTTTGTTCACAAACTTGAAACATGCCTCATACTCAATTCCAACAATCCATTCAGACCTCAAATTTCCTTATGGCGACGTTATATAGATTATGTCCTCCTATTTTGGAATGGTGATGCCGACACTCTCACATCTTTTGTGAACTGGCTGAACAACTCCCAACCACATTTGAAGTTCACTTTTGAATACAAAAACAATGAACTTCCTTTCCTAGATCTTAACATACATGCGGAAGAAGGAGTAATTGGAACATCGCTCTATCGCAAACCGACGGAAAGGAACACCCTACTACACTATTCCAGCTACCATCCACGTGGACTCAAAGATGGCTTACCCTATGGCCAATTCCTCCGCATCCGAAGAAACTGTAGCTGGCGCAAGGATTATTTCAGGGAATCCGATGTCTTACTTAAAAAACTTATAGACAGAGGTTACCCTCGCAGATTGACCTCACGCGCTCGCAAAAGAGCTTGGTACTGCCATCGGGACATCCTTCTCACACCACAGCCGAAAAAAACAAACTCCTGCATTCCCTTTGTTTCTAAATTCAGCCCCAGCAGCAACCAAGTCAAAAAGATTATTTCAAAAAATTGGACAATTTTGAGAAACAACAAATCCTTCCAAGAGCCACCTCTCTTCTCATTCAAACGAGGCAATAATCTTTCTAACCATTTGGTACATGCCATCACCTGGCCCATCAAACCTGCTCACTCCACTGCCATCACCACCGCATGGGGACTACCGCCCGTACTAGGTCACTACAAATGCCAGTCATGCAGTGTGTGCGATCTTACCATCAACACAAAGGAGTTTAAATTTGATAATCAAACATACTCCCTAAACACGCTAACCAATTGTCGGTCACAAAACGTGATATACGCCATTGAATGCCCGTGTCATCTCCTCTACATCGGACAGACAACTCAAATGGTTAAGCAAAGGATTATCCAGCATAAAAGCAGGATAAACTGCAAGGTCATTACAGCTCCCTTGGTATCACACTATCTGGAGAAAAATCATGATGTACTTGACATGAAGTGGCAGGTTATTGACCAACCGCGGCTTCCGGCCAGAGGTGGTAATTTACAACAACTCTTGAACAAATGCGAATGTAAATGGATTACTCGTTGTAATTCTGTGAATCAAGGGTTGAACACTATCGATGAGTGGAACAGCACGATTTATCTTCCACCATGATCATCCAGTGGCTCTACACCTCATTTACCCCCTTTTCCCCTCCCCCCTATCTGAATTGGTCACGCTTAACATTCTCTGACCAGACACATTAACGTTTTTAATTTAATGTAAAACAGATCTTCCCGAAATGTATGATAATCATTTTTTTACATATGTTTTTGTTTTTCATGGGTCCCCGCTGATACATAACATTGACCCGGCATCTCTAACAGAAGACTACTATCCTTTCCTGTCTGACCTTCGCCGTGAAATGTATATATTACTCTTAAATTAGTTTCGTACCTACATTGTGGACTATGACCTTGACATAACTCAATTTGCATCTGTTCCTTTCGCCACCCCCATTAGACCTATCCTTTACTGTTCCCACTTGACCGGTCCTCACACGTCAGCTTAATGCGTTTACAGTCTGACTAATTCTTTCAGCAGTCCCGTAACTCTTCTCTTTCCCTTGTATTCACGATCCCTAGGCGTCCTTGGTTACCAGCCCAGGTCACCAGCCCAGGACCCTATCACCTTCTCCTGCCCACTCCTCTTGCTCCCGCATTGGCTACTGTCCCCGCGTCCGTAGCTACCGTCCCACCCCCTTCCCCACGGTCCAATCGGTGCCCGTTGCCACGACGCTGAATTTCCTTTATGTAGAAGGGAGCTTAGCTTCTCTTCACAGGCTTTGGTTGAGCTCCGCACACGTCTGTGGCGGCTTGATGTACCTTCGTGAAATTTTGGACCATGACTCCCCTGACCTGCTTTCTGTAAGTTTACACCCATCCTTCCCCCCCCCCTCCCTTCCCCCTCTTCCTTTTCCTCATTCTGCTGATCATTGATTCGATCTCTCTACTCCCCATTCGCAGAAAACACTGAAGCGCCCTTCTGCGCCCCTCCGGTTCCGCAGCTCCGCTCTTGCCCGCGGTAAGTGAACTATACGTTACCGCTGTTCATCTTCCCCTGCTCAGTTACCCTCCCACTTCCCCCGCTTTTTTTACCCTCTTGTTTCCCAGAGACGCTTGAACTAAACTCGAGTCCTCTGATGTCTCTCCTGGACACATCGTGATCTTATCATTCTACCCGGAACCCTCCTTGACAGAGTCCCCCTACCCCGGGCCACAGGTAGGCTCTAGTCTAGATTCCCCTGTTTCCTTCTCTTCCCAATGTCCGGTTCACCTCCGCTCTGATACTGACCTTTATTTTACACAGCACTCCCTGAAATTTACGACCCTGGTCCTGAGGATGATCCGAATTTATTAAGGATCGAAACGTCGTCGACCTGTGCCCATCAGCTCCAAATCCTTTTGGCGCTCTTTGATCTTTTGGTTCCCTTGTAAAAAACTCCTTGAGAACTTTCAAATGAACAATTGAAATTGTTGCTTGGAACCTTGAATTTGTACATACTCTGTATATATTGTGTTACGCCCCTTGCTATGGTTTTCTTCACGTTGTCACTTGCGCCGTCACACTTATGTCACGAGCACATTGTACACCTTTTCCCTTAGGGTTGTTTTTGGTATTTAAACCGAACAGTGCTGTTATAATCTGTTGACTCTTTCGTTAATCTTTCCTAAATATATGACGCCCATGGGCGCATTAATTGAAATATTTTCCCTTACTACAAGGGAGCACAAATCCTTTGGGAGTAGCGGGAGAATCTGCCGTAGCATGCGCATCAAAGAGAAGCACACGCTAACGGTTTTGTTGGCCTGTGACTCCATTTGGAGATTATTATCTACCAGAACCTCCTAATTGTGCACCGTGTTGACTGGAACCAGGGGTTCCTCCTCAGGAGTGAGCTTGAACTCCACTGGTAGATGCTGGGACATTCTGGCAGTAGAACAGTATACCACCTCTGTTTTCCCCCCATTAAATTGTAATGAATTTTTCCTGAGCCATCCAGCAGTCTGACGCATACAATCCTGGAACGTATCCATGGATACCCCTTGTTTCCCTTCCAGGGAGAACACCAGCTGAGTGTCGTCAGCGTAGTTGACCAAATCAATTGCTAAGGATTTGATAATGGGGAACAGGGGCCGTAAATAGATATTAAAAAGAATAGGGCTGATCACAGAGCCCTGCGGTACCCCATGGTGTACTGGAGACCTACTAGAAGTGAACGGTGTCATTGTCACCACCTGTTGTCTTCCTGATAGATAGGACTGTAGCCACTGTAAAGCCCGTCCTTTCACCCCTATCTTCTCCAGTCATTCCACCAGTACTGTATGGCTCACCGTGTCGAATGCGGCCGACATATCTAACAACACTAGGACGGTAGCATTCCCATTGTCGGCTCGCATTCGTAAGTTGTCCATTACGGTTGCCAGAGCAGTCTCGGTGCCGTGACCTGGGCAGAACCCAAATTGGTCCCTATCCAGCAGATGATTATCCTCAAGGTAGCATGATAAGATTTTATTGACTGCTTTTTCCAAGATTTTAATCGGATATGGCAGGAGGGAGATCGGACTAAAATTAGCTGGAATCGTAGGGTCTAGTGAGAATTTCTTAAGCAGAGGTGTCACTACTGCCTGCTTCCACACCTCCAGAACCACTCCTTCTTCCAAGGTTTGGCCGCAGGTCTGTTGCAGCCAGGGGAAAGTTTCTTGACCGAATGCTTTCCAGATTCTATGTGGGAGGGGGTCAAGAGGGGAGTCAGAGGATACACTGTGAGCCAGGTTATTAAAAGAGTCCTCCGTAAGGGCTTGAAAGTTTTCAAGGGAGGTGTTCACCCGGGGTTCTTCATCCAACTTCCGGGGAAGATTATCCTGATCACTAATGTTGTTGGGATGAAGATCTCCAACAATTTTGGCCATTTTTTCTTCAAAGTGAGAGGCAATCTCGTCGCAGAGTTTCTGCGATGCAGCCACCTTATTGATTGTACAGGTTGGGCTAGAGAGTTCCCTGAAGATATTAAAAAGAGCTTTAGTGCTGTTAGGTGCTTGTAGAATAGAATTAGCATAGAAGTCTGCTTTCGACTTTGGGATAGACTCCTTATATTTAACCTGTGCTAATTTAAATTCTTTCTTGTCCAGCTCTAAGTAGTTCTTTCTCCATTTCCTCTCAGCTTTCTTACATGACACTTTCAGTAGTTTCAATTCCTCATTCTACCAGGGGGCTGAGGCTTTATTCCTATTTTTGAGTCTTTTTACTGGGACTATGCTACTCTCGAGAGGACTTCCACCTGTAAGCCACGCCTGGCCTAGAAACTTTGCTATGCAGCAAGCAAAAAGAGGTCTGGACCTAAAGATGCACAGGGCTGCATGGTAATCCCATGTGCCTATTTGCTGACAAATTGATCTTATCCACTTTCCCCACGGTTTTTTTATATGTCAGACAGGCAAACAGTAGGTGTGCAACACTTTCTATCTGGGCGTTACATCATGGCCAGCCTTTTGGTGTCTCATTGCAGGAGTGCCACTTAGCAGTCACCTCACGAACAGGGAGAGTTCCGTATCTGAAGTGTATGTACAACTTCCTGTCCCTCAGAACCTGGATTATATCAAGGAACGGCTCGAGGTATCTAGTTTGTTTATGCATGAGAAACTCTTTTGTTAATCTGACCACATTAGAATTGCTACGCTCACGATGATCTACCCATTCCCAATAAAGCCATTTGAGGTCGTCTCTCCCTAGGGGTTCCTGGCTATCCCAATAAGCTTGGAGGCCAATGGATGTTGGCATTTTTTTAACTTTTGAGATCCAGCCTATCTTGCCACCAGCATCCAAACGGACTATTTCAGTGAGGGCTTCGGCGTAAGGGAGGATCTCTGGGGTCTGTTTAATGCGGGCCCAAAATAGCAGTGGGTGTAATCTTGCTATATCTGCAATAGACCGCCTACCTATATCCAGCATTAGGGGAGTAAGAGGGGCATTTTTAGGTAGCATCACCAAGTCTCTGAGGAATTTGTGCTCGGATCTACAAAGATCATTGAGCTTATCGAATCCCCAGATTTCTGCTCCATAGAGAGCAGAGCTAACTGCCTTAGCCTATTACTCCAGCCGCCCGTTTGTATCCCAGAAGTATCTTTGCTAGGTGGGGCTCCCAGGACATTTTGTCAGAGAGTCTGACACCTAAATAGTCAAAGGTGTCAACCTTTTCCAAGGGTGCCCCACCCAGATGGGGGCTACCCCTGTATGACTTGTGACAATTAAAGGCCATAAATGTTGTTTGTGCTAATTATGACCAACCCCCTATTATCATAAAAAAGTTGGAATCTCGTTGTAACCCTGCTGGTGTCTTAGACATCAGCAGAGTATTGTCTGCAAACAGCAAGGTTGGTACCTTGATTCCCCCCAGGCTAGGTGAGTCTGAGGGAGTCTCCTGGAGAAAGCTGACCACCCCATTCACATATAAGGAGAATAGGGTCGGGGCTAAAATGCAGCCCTGTCGGACTCCTCTGTTGACAGGGATGCACTCTGTGAGTTGTCCTTGTGGCCCCCATCTAACCTGGGCGTAGTTGCCCTCATGTAGTCGGATCAGCAAATTGAGGACAAGGTGGGGAATGCCCAACTCTCCAAGTGTCGTCCACAGCTTAGATCTAGGGACCAGGTCAAAGGCAGTCTTCAGATCGATAAACGCGAGGTAAAGACTGCCCTTGCCTATCACCACTACCTTCCAGTAGATAAGGAGGAGTCTGAACACCAGGTCCATCGTCCCAGTCTTGGATCTGAACCCAGCCTCTGAACCCAGCCTGGTACTGGGAGAGGATAGCTTTGTCCTCGGTCTATGCCTGTATCCTATGCAGAAGGACTCGACCAAAGACCTTCTGCATAGCATCGATCAGGCTGATTGGTCTATAATTGGAGGGGTCATCCCTAGCACCCTTTTTATAGATTGGGACCACCTCAGCAGCCTTCCATGACTCGGGGACCGGAGCACCATTAGTTATTGTGTTTGCTAGAAGTAAAATGTAGCGTTATCCTTTTAAAATGATTCCAATGTGAGCGGTTTTTGCTGCTCAGTCCAAGTGGGCATTTCCTGTTGTTGTTATATATTATTTTAACTCGTAAAAGTCACTAAAATGTTTTTTTTCTGAAGAGAGAATTAAGAGTGGGGATGTTTTTGCTTAAGCTGTTACTTCACAACAAAGGACAAACGAGGCACAAAACAAATCTTTCTAGTAAAATATCTGTGGAGCACTGAATTAACGATTAAGAAAGGAACATCAGGAGTTACCTCTCTGGTCTGGTTCCCCACAAACAGTGCTTTCATGTGATTCATATTTGTCATTCTAAGTTTGGCAGGACTGGCTAGGCAAGTGAAAGTGCAAGACATAGTCAAGAGCCCTCAAAAACACTGTTCAGTTATAGTGACCTAAATACACCGTTAACTCACTTTACCAGACCCATCATCCTATTAGGATCACAAGCTACCCACTGTAAAGTTAACAAAATAAAAAGATCAAATTAATGGAAAGGGAGGTCTAGCTACAGGTGTTCTTTTGGGCTACATACATGTTTTTAAGACTTCACAACTGTTATGCAGACAACCTTTCTCACGGAAAAACATCTTTGGACTGTAAAAATGCTAGTAATCTAAAGGTCACCCACATCCTGCTTTCTGTCGGAACTCTAGAATTCTATAGTACGTAACTCCTTAATGACACAGCGGGACATATTTACATAGGGCTATCACCATCAGAACATCACTTTTAGCGAAGTTCTGGTGGCGATATTCCCTTCTCTTTATTTACAAGGGCGCGTTAAGCCACTTAACGCGGCGTAAGGCCACCTTGTAAATAAGGCCCCCTTTCATGCTTCACTTAGCGTGAAAGGGGCATGCAATGGGTGTTGCAGTGGGCGTTCCACCGCAGCACCCATAGTTTTTTGACGCTGCCTCATATTTACAAGGCTGGGCCACCGCCCAAAACTAAGACCAGGGAATACCCGGTCTTAGACTAGTGATATGCGGACAAATTATTAATTTCTCCTAGTTCTTTCCTCCTTCCATGTGTGCTGCATTCTTCAGCAGACATAGAAAGAGGAAACTGCCTTTCAAGATTGTTTATGTGCAGGAAGGTGTCACTTCCTGCACATAAACAATCACCCCTGCAGAGAAGGTACCCTTGGAACACAGTGCAAGGGTGCCTGCGCTGGCACTAGGCAGCTTTATTAGTGCCAGCTCTAGGGGAAACACAGGGGTGCAGTGTATTTTTGTTAATACAACGCATTCTTGTGTTTTAAAAATGCTGGTGTGCGGCATTACCAATTTTGGTCTAACACCGCGCTCTGACATTTTATTGTTAATATTCCCCAGTCATTTCTTGGGAGAGCTATGATACGGGGATGTCTGTTCTCCGAATGCTTATCTCCCAATGAGCCCTAATGTATCAAGAAGTGTGTTTTGTTCCCAGAAAGTTTATTTAAACTGAAATAAAAAATCTCTAAGCTAGACCCATTTGTCTTGTTTGTAAAATCATCGAAAACCTGTCTATTTTCATCATAGTTGTTCCTGACATGTAGTTGTAGGTCGGTTCTGCCTCTTCGGTATAGCGTTTAGATACCTTTGGGTTTAATGTGCTCTATAAAATCAAATTTCGTTTCATTTCACAGAACATCAATATGAAGTTAAATAGTGACAGAATATTTTTTTTAAAATAAAATATAGACTAATTCATGTTACTACTACAGTTATATGGAACATTCTGAAGAAATGACTCAATGTTTAATCTCAAACATATGATGAGTACTTATTTGGGACACTAGAGAGTGACAACCATCTAAATATGGAAGCAAGACCAACATACATAATAAAATAACAAACTAAATAACAAGTACAAAAACTCATTATCGAAACTATGAAAGTAGCAAACCATAAACACAATTAGACTAAATGTGTACTCTTTGTCTTTTATTTTGAAATTTTAACTCTCAATTGTTGATAGATTTACCATTTCTTTGATCAAATCACAGTTTGACAGGACAAAAGCATACAAAAAAATGTTTGCAAGCATTTCGAGGTATATAAGACCTTCTTGTTTCCAAAACTTTCTTACTGGTACTTGAGTCAACCACGCCACATTAAAAATTATAGACCATGCAGAAATGAGTACTGTAGTTGCTGTTACTAAGTGAACTTTGGCTGCTATTTCACACATTAGTTCTTGACTTTAGTGCATTCCGCCAACATATGAAACATATTGGCACCAGTAGTTTGATAATGCAAACATTTTCTGATAAACCCTAGTTTTTCAAATTTGCAAGGGCCCAACTGACCAGTATATTCTAAAGACAGGTCTCTGCTGAATGTATACTATATAAAGTCCTGTGTTTACTTTTGGGAATAATGTTGTACTATTGTTATAATAGCTGTTCAATTGATGATCTAAATTGGAGCAACGAAGTTAATGTTCCCAGTCCATTCTGCATTTACGTAGACTCAATAGGTTGTCTGTGATCCTGTGCTTGGAGATGTGGGAGGGTGTAATTTTGAAGGAACAGTTATTAAGATTTCATATCATTTTAAGTGGATTACACCCAGCACAGTTAGTGAAGATATGCTCTTTTCTGATTGAGAATTTACCAAGGGTAGAAATTCCACATTTCAACTTTTGGCAGGTCATAATCTCTTTCCTGGCTTCCAATGTGTTTCATTTTTTGTAAGCACAAAATCACTCAATCAATCCATGCCTACAAGGAAAGTAACATGTCCCTGGGAATAATCAGTAGATTATACCAAAATTGGGCCTGTAGATGAGAATTAACCGCATTTGTTTGAAAAAAAGTCTGTCTAGTGAAAATAATGGTATTCATTATAACATGTTCCATCATACATTTGGTTCATATTAAGGGCCTAACTCTTTGTGGATTTTTTATAATCTATACCCATCTGGGAACTTCACTATTTGGAGATCATATAAAAAATATAACCTGTAAGAGTCCAAATGCATTATGGCATTTTTTTAGATAATAATAGGCAAAGCCACATTTTTTAAACAGCACTTCCATTTTCCTTATACCAACTTTGACCTTTAGATGTCATATAAAAGATGTCATCTTATTCTTAAGATTTAAAAAAAAATACTTGCATACTTTTTGAAACTCATTTAACGAGCAATACACATCTTTATGAAATTAACTTTCCTTTTAAACACTGAGACTCAGATTTTGCCCAAAAGGAAGAATTGGGTCAGTAATGTTATAATGTTCTTGGCCTTTTCTAGGTTAATAGGTAGGACATGTTCTACATTACCAATCAACTAAATATCGAAATATTTCTGAACTTTTGAGTGGTGTGTTAGACACCATTTGTTGATAATTCGTTTTCTAACTATCCTTGAGAATGGCATCACAACGGATGTTTCCGCTCATATGACAGCCTGAGAAGAGACCGCATTTTGTAACAAAGTTCAAAAGAGAAGGGGCAATGATTTCAGGAGATGACAGCAAATTCAAAATATCATCCGTGTAATGTAAGCTTTTTTATTCTTGTGTTTCTGTTTTTATATCTCAGATATTCATTTCAAGTGGTCTAGATATTGCCAGAAGCTCTAAGGCTACATTGAATCATAGCAGGGACAATAGACATCCTTGTTTGGTGCCTCTGTGGATTTCAAATTCATCAGACAGGAAACCATTAAGGCTTACTGTCCTTCGCAAAACAAGATATGTTCGTCACAGTTTCACTAACCTGCTATTTCAGATCCCATAGGAGAAATGCTAATATCCACACTTCCCTGGACCCACTAGGAACCATGGAACAGATTAATATGCTGGCCAGCATTAGACTGGGGAAGGACAATGGAACAAGATAGAGGGAAATGAAAACATCAGATATCTTTACTTCTCCATATCGTTCTTCTGGTCTTAACCTGCACTGTGGAGGCGTGGATATCTACAACAACAGAATACTCTTTTAGATCATACTATGCAAGATTACATTTCACTTACTCTATTATGTCACAAGTTATACCTCATGAAAATCCCTACATTACCCTCTCTATGAGGTTGCTGACAACTCTATGATTTTCTAGAAGTGAAACAAGGTCAAAGAGGCTTTATTTCGATAAAAATATATCTTAAAAAGCAGAACATCAGCATTGTACAATAAAAGGATAAAAGGGAAGCAGAGCAATGAAGAATATTTAAACAGTTCATGCTACTACTAAAGCCAATAAATTAGCTAAAAACACAAATTAAAAAACAGATTAAACAACAAACAAAAGCCTAGATGACCTAATACGCCAAGCCCAGCCTAAGAACTTGGCTAAACCACAAGCAAAGAGGGGCCTTGGATCATTTTTTAATATTCGTAAGGCTTCTATGCAATGTCTGGTACCAAGTTCTCTACAAAGCGGTTTTAACCACCTACTCTGGGGGGCTGCATAAGCGGGACATTCAAACAAAAAGTGAGGGACAGACTCAGACCGCTTATCACAAAATGGACAGAGGGAAGTTGTTTGAAGTGGGACTTTCCACCTGGAAGTTAATTCTCCTACAGGGAGTAAACCTATTCTAAATTGGAAATATAGGGCCCTGTCTTTACGATTAGAGATAACATCCAGGTAAGGTTCACAGAAGTAAATTTCTTGACCAAAAGAAAATCCAGAGAGGACCTGCACAGATTGACATTACTGCTTCTGGTACCCGCCACCCAACTCCAATAAATCTTTTTTAGCTCAGACTTAGGTGGTGCTGTTCTATTGGACCAGGCCTCGCCAAGACCAAGGCAAACAAGGAGACGCTTAACCTCCCTCAGCCAAAAGATCTTGGACCAGCCTGTTAACCCCAGCACCTCATTAAGGCCCTCCGCATAGCTAGATAGTTCAGGTGTTCTCCATATGCGCGCCCATAAAAGGAGAGGGCGGAGCCTAGCCAGATCGCTAATTGGCCGGGTGCCCAGGTCCAAGAGCAATGGAAGAGTTGGGGTACTATAAGGGAGCCCCATGAGATCTTTATGGAATTTATTTTCTGAACGGGACAATTGGTCAACATTATGGACGCCCCAGAGTTCTGCCCCATAAAGAGCTGCGCTGACCCCCCTTGCCCTATATATATCAAGGACAGGAGCAATGGGTTTCAATGATGAGGCACGATGTTCCTTAAGCAAGGCACCCACCACCCTCTTGTGGGTCAGCAACATTTTTTGATGATGGCACTTCCATCTCATGGAGTCGCAGAGGCGGATACCAAGATAGTCAAACAAAGGAAACAAAGGAATAATCTTTAGACACTACATAGAATAACCTGGATTATAAAATGTGTTGTAGTCTCTATAACTATATTCAGCAGGTTAAATGTGTGAGTTGAATAATCCTAAATGGACATTGCTCATTGTCTGGAACATAATGAGCAAATATTAAGAATTATGTCAAGTCAAGGCAACATCATCTCTATTCTGCAACTGCCATAAAAGCAGTTTTAAAGAAAAAAGAATCATACATAATACATTTCTTGGATACAATAAGGTAAAGGTTAACATTTCTTGACCAACGAGCAGGATTGTACACATAGAGAGTTTTAAACAAAACTGCAGGACATTCTCATAGATAAAACCAATCTAAAACTGCCAAATATAAAATGTCAGCAAAATTGTTAGGTCCCTTAAGGCCTGGACAGAGTAAGCTCCAGGGGATGATGGAGAGGGGGAATAGCACCCCTCCAACAACCTCCAGGAGGAGGGTGATGGCAACTCGTCCATAACTTCTAGTACTAGGTTTAGACTTCCAGGTAATGGCGTGTGGAGAGACTTCCCCGCAGAGGATAAAGGCGGGACTCTCAGAAGGCAAGAGCTTCGGGCTCAGTTAACTTCCATAGCTCTGCTAGAGAAGACGTTTGACCTAGTTAGAGAGAAGTGGGAGGAGGTGAAAGCAAGAAAGAATGGTGAAAGCAAAAATTAGGAAGATGTCCAGGGGTCATAGGCATCCCAAGGGGATAGTTCCCAAGTACCAGGAAGATGACAGCATTGAAAAATGGCTGACTGCATTTGAAAAGGTCCTTAAGATGAGAAGGGCTCACTCCAAATACTGGGGTTCCCCCTGTGAAAGTTGATCCCAGTAGCTAGGAGGGATATGTTCTTGACCCTAGAGGTGGATAAGGCAAAATCATACTCCCACATGAGAAAATTTCTAGACTGGAAATCTACTCTCAGCCCAGAGCAGGACATGGTGAAGTTCAGGGACACCCAGTAAGTAAACACACAGTCCTGAGTGGACTTTGTAGGCATTTCAGTGAATGCACTAGAGGGCTAGATTTAAGGTAACCACGTCAGTACTTATGAGGGGATGTACAATTTATTCCTTAAAGAGCACATTTTGTACAAGAACATTTACACCAGTATCTAGTGGGCTCTAAGCTGTCTAGTCCCAGGGAACTGGGGGAGGCAGCTGATGAGTGGTTGAGAACCACGACTTCCAATCAACACGAAGGGGGTGATCAGAAGAAAGTAGGGCAGGTTTCCCCCAGGAGAAAACCCCGGGACAAAATGATAAAAAAGCAAAAGAGTCCCCTAAAGATGCACAAACACCTGCGCAGTGGGAGGGACCCCAAGCCAATCAACTTTCAATGGGAGGGGGTATCCGGGAAAGTCCTTTGACCCTGCAAAGGCAGGAAGGTTCCTTGACCTTATGAAGGCCGAGAAGTGTTATGACTGTTTTCAGCCAGGACACCAGAGAGAAGATGCTATATACACAAAGAAGCCTCCCACTGGTGAGAAGTCCCAGGGCATTGTCATTGTAGGTGTGAGGATGGAGATTGTCCCAGAGATAGGGAAGGGTATCACAGAGACAACCTTAGTGTCTTTGGGTGGGATAGAAATTGCAACCCTGGCCACCTTGCCTCCCAGTATGGAGAGGTACAGGCAGAGGTCTAAAATCAATGGAACTGATGTTGAGGCTCTCAGGGATACAGGAGCCCGTGTGACTATGGTCATAGAGAAACTGGTTTGGTCAAGGCAGATCATACCTGGTGTGTACCACCAGGTAACATATTCAGACTGCAGAGTCAAACTCCATCCCATGACAATTGTTAGTTTGAAATGGGGAGGTGCGACCAGCCCTAAGGAGGTAGTTGTTTCTCCTGCACTCCCAGTGGTGTGTCTACTGGGAAATGATCTTGAAGCATCTGACTGGTCAGGGATGGAGAAAATGGTCCATGCAAGGATGCTGGATCTCCCTGAGTGGGTATGTGCTGTGACCAGGTCACAGATCGCCCAGAAGAGAAATGCTGGACACTTGGACCCTGGAACAATGGGCCAAACATCCAATGACAAGGGAAAGGGCACATGGTCTGGTGAGCCAGCCCCAAGAACTCCAGAGGTGCAGGAGCAATCGGACCCCGAGGAGAAGGATCAGACCTCTGAGGTAGGGATTCCACCCCTGCAAGATCTGTCTGACTTGGCAGAAATGAAAGGAGCTGGTGGACCCCCAGAGAGGAGTTGTGTCAGGGACAAAGAGAGTGTCCCACTCTTGAGAGTTTGAGGCAGACTGCCTCCAGGCAGAGAAGGGCGATGTCATGATGTCATTGGGTTTTCAAAGTCCACTGGAATGAGGAAGTCCTATATTCTGAGGCCAGAGACCTCAAGGAAGGAGCCACCAGGAGGTTGGATGTCCTCCAAAAGTATAGATAATTCCTCCTCACATTGAGCCATGACATCCCCTTGACAGGTCATTTGGGTCAGAATAAGATATGGAGTAGTTTGCTTAACCACTTCTATTGTCCAAACGTGCCTGCCAAAGTGAAGGGGGTTTGCAGCTCCTATGCAATGTGCCAGGCCAATGGCAAAATGGGGGCAAGTCAAAGGCTCCCTTGATACCACTGCAGTTCGAGAGGGTGGGGTGGACATTGCTGGTCCCCTAGACCCACCAACTGCATCAGGGAACAGATATATCTTGGTGGTAGTGGCCGTGCCACAAGATATCCTGAAGCAATACCTCTCAGTACAGTCACTGCTCCTTCAGTGGCTAGGGCCCTACTTGGTGTATTCACCAGAGTGGATTTCCCAAAGGAGGTGGTTTCAGATAGAGGCACGAGTTTCATGTATGGCCATTTGAAGGCGATGTGGGAGGAATGCGGTGTTACCCATAAGTTCACCACCCAATATCATCCCCAGGCTAATGGTCAGGTGGAATGTTTCAATAAGACCCTGAAGGACATGATCATGGGTTTTTCTGACAAACTCAGGAAGAGATGGGTCATTCTCCTCCCATGCCTACTGTTTGCATTCAGGAAGGTAGCACAGAAAGGGGTTGGTTTAGCCCCTTTGAATTGTTGTTTGGGCACCCTGTGAGAGGGCTATTATGCCTGGTGAGAGAGTCTTGGCAAAAACCTCTCAAGGAAGTCAAGGACAATGCGCTGGATTATGTACTAGTCCTGAGATCTCACATGGCAGAGTACTGAAGTACTGGGTATTTTAGTCCCAGCGGTGCAGGGGCACACACCCTATGACTTCGGGGTTTCACCCTGTTCCGGACCTACAGAAACACAGAGTCTTCTGGGTGAAGTCAAAGAATCGTTTATTGGCTGCAGACCAATGACAGATATCCTAGAAGTACAACAGCGTGTATGTTCTCAGGAGACTGCTGAAAATCATAGGGGCGGACTTCTCCTTAAGTACAAAATATCATGCTCCAGGCACACATTCCTTGGTTTACGATATGGTCATATAAAGGCATACATTACAAACGAAAAAGCAGAGTCATGATGACCATCCCACATTCCAGTTCGGCCAGCCCACAATGATTTACACAGGAAGGTTCAGATCCCATGTTTGAAGTAAATAGACCCCCCAATAAACATGAGCATCTCCTGTTTTGGGAAACAAGTCATAAAGCAAGAACAAGCAGGTGTGGAAGAGATTAGCCGGGGGATTGTGTAGAATGAAAGGGTTTTATGACGGGTTAAGCCCTGATACGAATCACAGGTGGAGAGAGGAAGGGGAGCTCATGAGACCGGTTTGACCCGGGGCAGCAGAGCCAGCTGCCCAGGTCACAGAGAAGTCAGAGGGAAAGCCCATGTACTGTGAGGCCCGTATTAACTCCATCATAGCCTATGTGAGGGCAATGACAAGATGGCCACTGTTTCCAAAATGGAACCCGCGTGGTTGGGCAGAATACGTGTACACAGTGCATTCGTAGCTAGAACGGCACATAAAGCACTCGTACGTGCCGCATTTACCATTTGCGGTTTGCTAATACCAAGATAGACAGGGGTAGGGCCCTCTCCCTACGCGGTTCCGAATACCAAAGTACGACAGACCCTCCTTTTGCCCTTACATAGGCAATCACTATACTCATCTTAATCCGAGTCTAGGTCAATGTTCACGAAGTCATGGAGATGTTGCTGTAGCATCATCCTATTACTTAGCTCGTCCCTCGATACAGGTTTCCTTACACATAAGGTAGCACAGAGGCCACATATCGTAGGAGCACACTGTATGCATAGACAGAACAGGAAAAGAATGGCTAAGATCATTCCAATGACCATCAGAACTTTCCAACCCCAGGCAGATATCAACTCCCAGAACCATCCCATCAGTGACCAATCTCCCTTATCCACGTGTATGGCTTCAGATATTTTATGGAGTTTGGAGATGGCTTGATACACTGTTGGAGCATTATCTGGTATGAAAATGCAGCAACTGGATTGGATAACCTTGCATACCCCACCGCGGTCTGCAAGAATAACGTCTAGAACCATGCGGTTCTGCAGAGTCATAAGGCGATCCGCTTGGAGCTCAGCTGTCAAATTACTAAGGGCACCAGCCGTTACATTGACGGTGGATTCAACCACACGAGTCAGCTGTCTCAGGTTCCTACTATTGACCATAGGTCCCCAAAATGGCAGGAAACCCAAGAAGAAGTCTCCTGCTTCCTGACCGGCAGTGTCCTCCTTACTAATCACACCTCTCACAACTCTGGTCTTGTGATAGTCAGAGGCGGCAGTAAATGTCGGCGGTAGCAAGTTCGCAATATAACATGTGCCCGAGAAATCAGGGGGCAACCATGTATATGCTCGGTCATGACAGATGAAATATGTGCCCTTAGCAGCCAAAAACGCAGGGGAAAACTGTGACGGGAAAGTGTACGTTTCAGTACAGTCACTTCTTCCCAGTTGAGCCCTAGGGTTCTGACCATTACCCTGTAAGCAGAACCGACCCATGTGGGGTACAACCCAGATTGGAGATGAGATTTTTCGCTGTCTTTCACCCAGACTAATACTATACCCCGTCGCGTTCCATCCTACATAAGGTCTCAGCTCTTCTTTGGGAATGGATGAGTATGCATTGATATCCCTACTCATATCGGCAACTCCTTTCATCAAAGCCTTATTATTGGTGATGGGTCTGATGGAACGCGGTGGGCGAGGGGAGTACGTATCTAGAGCGTAGAGAAACATGGTTTGGAATGCCCATGACGATCCATTGTAACTGTACGGTAGCACCAGGTAGGGAATACCCTTGTTAATGGTATGTGGCATTAACCCACAGACCCAGCAATTGGTCGTATTCATTACCAGTTGGTGCTGGTGCAAGAGTTGGATAAACGAGTTATTTACGAACTCTGATCGTCTGGTCTGTTCGTGCTCAGGTAAAGGGTGAAAAGAGTGAGAGGAGGCAGTAGAAAGAGATATAGGCTGTTGAGTGGGTGCAATGGGCTTTGGAGCAGAGAAAAACACACATCCTACAATAAACATCATGATACTACACAGTGTAAAAAAGCAAAAAAAGACAAAACATTTACTTTTGACAATTCTACACATCCTTGTTTGAAAGTTCATTTCCTCAATCGGTCTCTCCATCTTACAAAACTCCATCCTCTACTCGGGCCGCTCGCGGTGGATGAGTTGCTTCTGCTAAGGAATACGCCTGTCAGTCCAGGGAAACGCCCTAGACCAACCAGAACCGTTGACCTAGCGTCTTCGGCCTGTACCCCAAAGTCTTGGCACCGCGACCCTGCGGCAGAACCCGGATGGTGGTTCGAAAAACAAAAATCAAGAAAGTCCTTCAGATGGGAGAGCAAAAAATGTCAAAAGGGAAATAATGAGGAAATCTTTATTTGTCCATGGGCCTAGGTCTCAAATTATAGCGGAGACGGCCAGGTGCTGTTTGGTCTTGAAAAAGAAGTTCAGGCTCAGTGGTGTCCAGTCGACTCGATGGCGGCACAGCTTCCTGCAGAATATTGTCACTCTCTTGGACTGAAGCTGTGTCTCTTAAGCGTGCGTCACTGAATGGTACAAAGCGAGGTACAATGTCTGTCTCTGAGTCGGCGATACCCTCGTTGACCCACTGGTCATATGGCAGAGGCAAGGGAACTACCTTGCAGTGAGTACCATGAATCCAGTGCTTCTTCCCTTTCACTCGCACTGCTGATCTTGTCGAAAGAAGAACAAGATGAGGGCCGATCCAGCGAGGCTCGTCGTTGCCCTTACGCTGGAAATTCCGTACCAGGACCCACGAGCCAGGGTTGATGGGGTGTCCAGGAGGTTCAGAGGCTTGGGGAAGAGTATCATGTACCTGTTGGTGCAAAACACGCAGTTTAACAGTCAAATCATACAGGTAATCGAGCAGTACTGGATGCTCTATTTCGCTGAACTTCGTAGGCCTTGGCACACCCCATACGTTGGCCGGGCGGCCAAAGACTACTTCATAAGGACTAAGTCCCACTCGTGAGTGTATTGTCATTCTGGTGGACAAGAGTGCTAGAGGCAGAGCGTCAGGCCATTTAAGACCAGTGCTCGCCTGGATTTTGGCCAACTTGAGCTTTAAGGCTCCATTGTAGCGTTCTACCAGTCCAGCTGATTGGGGGTGATTCGCAGCGTGGAATTTCTGCCTTATGCCTAAACCTTCACATACATTCTTCATCACTTTACCTACAAACTCACTTCCATTATCACACCATACCATTCTCGGCATTCCAAACCTGGGGAAAAACTCTTTCACAAGGGCTTTGGCTGTGGATAGGGCAGTGTTATCTTTCAGAGGATAAGCCTCTACCCATTTGGAGAAAGCACAAACAACCACCAATACATATTTTAGGTTGTTGCACCTTTCCATGTGAATAAAGTCCAGCTGCAAAACTTCGAATGGACATGATGGGGGTGCAAAGTGACCGGCCGGAGTTGGGGTTCCCCTACCAGGGTTGTACTTCAAGCACACCATACAATTCTTGACCACATTCTCTGCACACTTGGGAATCCCAACATTCTGCCATACTGAAGCCAACAACTTACAGATACCTTTCGTACTGATATGTGCCATTCCATGCGCCATAGTAACCACTGGAAGCACATATGCATCAGGCAACAACCATCGCCTATGTTCTGTCAGGTCAATCCAACAACCATTCTCATCCAACTTACCCATACTCTCTCTCCACTTGCTTAACTCTTCTTCTGTAGCTTCAGCCTGAAGCGACTTCACACTCTCTATTGTGTTCTCGCACATTCCCACATCATTAACCCATCTTGCGGGGCCTGCAACATACATTCTAGTCTTCACATTCTGTGCGGTTTCTCTCGCGGTCTCATCAGCAAACGCATTCCCGCGTCCAACATCATCTGTGACTTTCTTGTGCGCACTGCATTTCATGATCGCAACTTGCAAAGGTAGGGTCAGTGACTCAAGGAGATCATTCACCAACTTGCCATTCTGAATTTTAGCTCCATGCGACGTCAGGAACCCACGCTCTTTCCACAAACGCCCAAAATTATGAGCCACGCCAAAGGCGTACTGGCTATCTGTGTATATATTCACTCTCATTCCTTCAGACAACACACATGCTCTCGTGAGGGCGATCAATTCCGCTGCTTGGGCCGAATTATGTGGCACTCGTGCAGTTTCCACGACCGTATGTAAAGTCGTGATGGCATATGCAGCAGTCGTGTCACCATTAGGGAGCTTGAAACATGACCCATCTACCCATAAAGTGCCATCACATTCAGTCAGGGGGGTATCTTTGAGATCTACTCTCCCTTTCGTCTCTTCTTCTGTCCTGAACAGACAGTCATGTTGCTCAATCTCATCTGAGTCTGCTGGAATTGGCAACAATGTAGCTGGATTCAGCGTATTGGATCTTTTTATGTGTATGTGATTCGCTAACAGTGTGAGTTCATACCCTGATAATCGCGCACTAGTCAAGTGTTGTGTCTTGGTTCTATTTAATAATGTGTCTACAGCGTGTGGAACCATGACAATCAATGTGTTGTCCATTACCAGACCAGCAGATTGTCGGATAGACATCGCTGCAGCAGCTGTCGCTCTCAGACAGCTTGGCAATGCCCTCGCTACAGGGTCCAAGGTGGATGAAAAATATGCGCATGGGCGCGGTCTGTCGCCAAAAGGCTGTGTTAACACTGACAACGCACATCCATCTTTCTCGTGAACATACAATGTAAAAGGCTTGCTATAGTCAGGAGTGCCCAACACAGGTGCTGAACACAACGCATTACGCAATTCCACAAAACTTTTCTGGCACTCTTCAGACCATGGGATAGGATTCGGTGTGTCTTTGCATGTTAATGCTAATAAAGGTTTTGCCAATAAAGAAAAACTAGGGATCCAATGCCTACAGTATGAGGTAATGCCCAAGAAAGCACGCACTTCTCTCTGTGTCTTTGGCACACTCAACTGTGCAATGGCTTGAATTCTTTCTGGGGTCAGTCTCCTTCCCTCCTTCGATAAGAGATGACCTAAGTAGGTCACTTCTTGTCGACAATATTGCAGCTTAGAGAGAGACACTTTGTGATGGTAAGCGGATAAATGGCGCAACAGTGACAATGTGGCTTCTTTACAGATCTTCTCAGTATCCGCGGCGATCAGTAAATCGTCCACGTACTGGATCAGGATAGCGCCACTAGGTAAAACAAGTGCATCAAGCTGCGCTTTCAAAGCTTGACTGTATATGGATGGACTCTCGCAGTAGCCTTGGGGAGCGCGTTTGAAGCGGAAGCTTCGGCCTCCCAGACTAAAACCAAAAATATCTCTGCTCTCTTCTGCAATCGGGATACTAAAGAAAGCATTCTTTAAATCGATCACTGAAAACCATGCAGCAGAGGCTGGAATCATCGTTAACAAGGCAGTTATATCGGGGACAACCGGAAACTGAGGCACAACAATCTTATTAACCTCTCTAAGATCAATCACGAACCTATAAACAGGTGGCTGTGAAGGGTCCGTTCGTTTTAAGACAGGTAAAATCGGGCTATTGCAAACGTTGCCTCTTGTCTCTTCAATCACACCCTTATTAATCAAGTCGCTGACAATGTCTAACAATGCTTTCTGCCCTTCATTAGAGATCTTGTACTGGGGAATACGTGGCAGTCTGACATTAGCTTTTAGAGTCACCACATATGGTGGTATTTCCAAGAGGCCCACATCATTGGGACCAGTAGCCCAAAGGGCATCCGGAAGGGATGACAATTCAGGTGGCATCGTGTTTTTAGACAAATACATTGGGGAAACCACTTTCTTGCCTAATGTAAGTTGTACTCCTGAAGGAGAACAATACAGTGTAGCGTGCAATCTTTTCAACAAATCTAATCCCAGCAAATTCTCACCACAACCTGTTGTCAGGATCAGGGGCGCTTTCAATTCGCAAGGTCCAACAGAAAGCGACATGGGACTGGAGATCGGGTTCCTAACTGGGGCGCCAGAAAAACCTACTGAAACATTTATATCGCCAGACAAAGGTGCGCCAGGGAGTTTGGAATGCATGATTGAACTCTTTGCAGCACCAGTGTCTAGCAGAAAAGGCTCCGTTACATTTGCTGTAGTCACCTCAACATACGGTCCACTCTGATCCACTGGCACTGAAACAACTCCCTCTCTCTGTCTATGGCTGTCCTAGTAACCATTATTTTCTGCATCACCATCCTCCACATAATAATCATTATTGTAATACTGTGCCGTATTACCAGTCGCGTTCGCTTGCTGATCAAAGCTATTAATTGCGCTTTGGGGCGGAAGAGGACGCGCGTTTTGGGGAACACTTCCACGCCCTCTGCCTCTAGGAGCTTGCTGACCACCTCTACCTCTGGCGCCATACGTATTACCGTTCCGTTGCATTAATTTAGGGCAACTATATTTAAAATGACCTTCCTCTTTGCAGTATGAACATTGGTTGGGACCTACAGGGACACGTGGTTGATAATACCCATTCATTTGCTGATTAGTCTGAAATTGTTGGGGTTGGTGATAGACACCTTGGGGTTGTCTATAATTATTATCACCTCCACGTGGTGGATAGGCCTGCTGTAAAAGGACCTTTGTCTTTAGTTCCTTCGTTTTCTTCTCCGTTCTATCTTTCTCGTCTTTATCTCTGTTTTCATAATACTGTGCAGTAGCCAGTATTTGCGCTGAAGAGGAAACGGCCCAAGAACTCTCTGAATCTTTCAACTTTTTACACAGGTCAGGGAGTAAATTCTGCACAAACTTATCCACAAACAACCGTTGGCCACCCTCAGTACTCATATCTTGCCCACTGTGGTCAATAAACGTTTCCTCAAACCTAGTAAAGAAGTCTGACACTGTCTCATCTTTCTTCTGCTTACATGCGGATAACTTGTCCCAATTTACGCGCATCGCAGGCATTATCGTCTTCATATACGTGATGATTCTACCAGGCAATTCAGCTACTAAAGGTTCTGGTTTCGCACCACCCGTTTGTCTAGCATCAGCAGCAACAATGTTAGCCCATGTATCCCCTAGTTCTGCATTGTGATCTACATTACGAATTGATCCCCATAGAGGCTGTGGAACAACATTACCAAACAACATGTCTATGTCGGCCAGATTCATAATGCATGACCCTGCCGTCTGTGACAACTCTTTATAATAACCTGCAGGGTTTTTACGGGGATCAGGCAATGTCTGCTTAAGTGCTAACACCTCAGAGCGCTTCCATGGAACATGCACCCAAACACGTTGGAAATGCGCTGGCACAGCGGGGTTATTGCCGACAGCTGCAACTGCTTCTTTCCATACCGGGGGAACTTCTCTCATAGGGTATTGTCGCGCTTTTGCCTTTTTCCCCACAAGGACCTCTTGTTCAAACAATGACTGTTGGCAATCGTCATTCCTTAAGGACAATACAACCGCAACTGCTTTATCTACTTCGCGGTCCACGATTATACCAGTTCCAAAATCGCACCTCACTCTACACAATTCCTGCGGGTTCGGATTTCTACCACTATCCTCCAATTCTTCACAGAGAATTTCGCACATTTTCTCAAACACATATCTCTGTTTCGGGGCATCCCATTGATGGAAAGTGTTAACAACCGATTCCACATCATACAGTGAAGGAAAAACGATCCATCTACGCGCCATGTGATCTATTACCTTTTTCTCATCGGGGTTAGGCAATTGGCTGCGCAACTGCTTACGCTGTACACCAGGAGTTGCACCAGATGACCCGAAGAGAGGCGACATTAATGTAGTAACCACATTAGCTAAACGCTGTCGCGCTGAAGGGGAAGCTGAGGCGAGAACAGGGGGAAAAACAGAGGGAAGAAAAGAGGATGTAGAGACAGGTACTGGAGTGGTGGAAGGAAGAGTGTCAGGGGAGGCAGTTACTGGATTAAGCAAAGTCGCAGGAAGTGCGGGGGCAGTTGGAAGCACAACTGGAGGCGCTTGAGAGGACTGCGCTACAGGAATAGGAACTGGTTGCAAAGCAACTGGCGGTTGCGGCAAGGCTTGCAGTATATGCACTGGAGGCGGCATATTTACAAGCTGGGGAGGCGCCGTGGCAGTTTGAGCATACGGGGGTGGCGAACTCAACAAATGTGACATCAAGGGATCTTTCTCCTTTTCTTCTGACTCATCCTGCTTAGAATGTGGCAAAGCTGGGTAACATTTGTCAATCCCCAACTTACGCTGCCTGTGCAATTGCTCATTTATTTGCTCCTCTTCATTGTCTTTAAATTGTACAGCTGCTTGCATTACTGACATACCTCTCTCTCTCTTATTCTTTTTCGCTAGCTTAATTTCCTTCTGTTTGGCTTCCTTTCGCCATAAGCGGAAAGAGTCAAACATCGCCGGCCGGGCTTTCTTCTTAAACAATTTAATTTCCAGATTATCTAAAATATCGGTATCAAAACTACCATTTTGGGGCCATTTTAAAACACCGTCTTTCCTGGTGTAGTGGATCCACACTTCGTTATATGCAATGGGGCCTACGCCATGTTTCACATAGAGCTCATAAGTTGGAGTTCCAACCGGAGGAACCGGACATGATTCCTCTAGCTGGAAATCTTTTCCACAACCCAAACAGAATAATCTACCAAATAGTCCAGAACCAGGCATCTTCGCTCACTAGTCTAGATCCAAACGTCAAAAGATTATCGAATACGATATTCTCGTGAATACACGAGTCCTCTGGCTTTGGGGTTTGCAAACACCAAATCATCAATTACCAAATCAAACCAAACGATCCCGAGGGATACCAAAACAAATGGGAGACGCTCCACTTATACTTAACTGAATATTGCTGATCGATGACGTCACCAGAAGACTCTCTCGATTGTTTCGCTCTCTCAAACTCGTCAAGGGTCCAAAACAGGTCGATTAATCAGGGCAGCAGTCCTTCGTAGCCGTCGGGACGCGGAGAACCTCGCAGAAAAGACTTTCGGACCACGTCGACATGCAGGGGTCGATGAAGTGGCGGCCTTCCTCCGGAATTTCCACACGAAGCTCCTCACGAACCTCTGGCTTGGACTGGTACCGCTGAAATCGGCCCGAGTTGGGCGCCAAACTGAAGTACTGGGTATTTTAGTCCCAGCGGTGCAGGGGCACACACCCTATGACTTCGGGGTTTCACCCTGTTCCGGACCTACAGAAACACAGAGTCTTCTGGGTGAAGTCAAAGAATCGTTTATTGGCTGCAGACCAATGACAGATATCCTAGAAGTACAACAGCGTGTATGTTCTCAGGAGACTGCTGAAAATCATAGGGGCGGACTTCTCCTTAAGTACAAAATATCATGCTCCAGGCACACATTCCTTGGTTTACGATATGGTCATATAAAGGCATACATTACAAACGAAAAAGCAGAGTCATGATGACCATCCCACATTCCAGTTCGGCCAGCCCACAATGATTTACACAGGAAGGTTCAGATCCCATGTTTGAAGTAAATAGACCCCCCAATAAACATGAGCATCTCCTGTTTTGGGAAACAAGTCATAAAGCAAGAACAAGCAGGTGTGGAAGAGATTAGCCGGGGGATTGTGTAGAATGAAAGGGTTTTATGACGGGTTAAGCCCTGATACGAATCACAGGTGGAGAGAGGAAGGGGAGCTCATGAGACCGGTTTGACCCGGGGCAGCAGAGCCAGCTGCCCAGGTCACAGAGAAGTCAGAGGGAAAGCCCATGTACTGTGAGGCCCGTATTAACTCCATCATAGCCTATGTGAGGGCAATGACAAGATGGCCACTGTTTCCAAAATGGAACCCGCGTGGTTGGGCAGAATACGTGTACACAGTGCATTCGTAGCTAGAACGGCACATAAAGCACTCGTACGTGCCGCATTTACCATTTGCGGTTTGCTAATACCAAGATAGACAGGGGTAGGGCCCTCTCCCTACGCGGTTCCGAATACCAAAGTACGACAGTACATGTACAAAACAAGCAGAAAACTGGCGGCCAGCCAGGAGCTCATGAAACTCTGGTATGACCAAAAGTCTACTATGCCTGAGTACATTCCAGGACAATTGGTGTGGGTGTTAGACCCTGTGTATCCCAGGGCCCCCTGGACAAGTGGACTTGGCCCAACACAATGCTAGAGAAAAAGAGTGAGGTTACCTACATGGTAGACCTTAAAACCCCCAAGAATCCCAACAGAGCACTGCATTTCAATAGGTTGAAACCCCACCAAGAAAGGGCAGACATTACCATGTTGATGATCACAGATGCAGGAGGAGAGGAAAATACAGAGCCATTGCCAGATCTTCTCTCTATCAATGTGCAAGATGAGTCAGAGGAGGGAGTTGTACTCTTTCCCAAATTGTATATATATTTGTACATATAAGACGCCCCTAAAGCTCCCCTAGGTGCCCCCGGAGTAGTCTGCCTTGTAGCTATAAGTATAGACATTATAAAAGATGTCTTATATCCCCTGATTAGGGGACAAACTGCCAATTTCGTTTCTCTCCATTGTAGCCCATATCCCCCATAGGCTAACATTAGAATACTTTAATAAAGCATAACTATTGATAGGAGCAAACTAAAAAATATACTTAAAAGTATGATAATGATAGTTGGAATAAATCTAACAACTTGCCAAGGTTAGATTTATTATAACTGTCCCAGAAAAGAAGTTGTAGAACTTGCTTTTTTGGTGCGCTAAAATCCAGCTTTCCAGCAGCCTCTCCTGATTGGCCAGCCTTTGGCAGGCTGAGCAAAACTGCTCTGATGAGGTGTGAATTGGACTGCGCAGAGGCAAAGGTCATCTGGTGGGAGGAGCTCTGCAGCTGCAGAGCAAAGGCAGGAAGGAGACTGGGTAGCCAAACTGGTCTTCAAAGAGGGAATGACAGTTAGGACAGGACACAGGCTCACCCCCACATCTTGCATCCCCAGCCAGACAGGAGCCCTAGTAATTGAATTAGCAGAAGTGCTGGGAGTGTTAGGGGAATGTAGCCATGCCAGTGGGTTGGCTTAGCCAGATCTTAAACTCTAGGAGAGAGTTTGTCCATTTTGGATTTTAAAGAAGTGATCAGCTTCGATGGCAACAACTGGTTGAGCTCAAAACATCTCGATGCAAGACATGCATCGCAGCCTCTGCTTGGCGGCTTCGCAAACACCGACCCAGCAGCCCCGGTGGCTTGGTCGACCTTGACACAGTTGCATCGCAGCCGCTTTTCAGCAGCTTCACCAGTACCGACTCAGCATGATGCATCATGATGCTGGATCTCGTACCACAGCTCCTGTCGAGCTTCTTGATGTCAGCACAGCGCAGGTTGATGCAGGACTTTGCATCTTGATGCCCAGGACACCAAGTACTTTTAACAGCAGACTGATCTCAGTCCTCTATACTGCGTTCCATCGCAGTCAACCTGTACTTGTGACTTGGACCCAGCCCACAAGACCAGATAACCACAATTGGTGCTCATGCTTCTAAGCACTATACCTACCTTAATTCTTTAAAATTGCATATCCTCCCTTTTCCTGATTTGATTTTTTTAATTTTGGTGTCAAATAATTTATTAAAATTCACTCCATCCTTCTAAATTGGTGTGAGATTTTTCTTGTATTGTGTTATCACTTTATTACTGTTTGTGTACTGCATAAATAGTTAAAAACATTGCTTCTAAGTCAAGCTTGACGGCTTTTGTGTCAAGCGAGAGTTAAACCCATGTTAATTTAGTGACTTTTTGTGGTTCACCCTGACAGGGATTGTGACTGTTGCTTGAGAAGGGGACATTCCTCCTCAATCAACAACCCGATTTCTCACAACCTTACTACACCATACAAGGTGTTGAAGCGATTTAAGGCAAGTAGCATGTTACTCCGATACCCAAGATTAGTGGTTAATCCAGTATTGTTGGTCAATGGGCTTAGTCATGTGTTCTCATGAAAAAAAAATCCTTGCATTTATTACAGATTCTTTCCGATAGATGAAAATGACTACCAGTAAGGTGTGATCATTAGTGGGGGTTATGTGGTTTCACAAAAATGGTTGATGAGATACATTGATAGAATGGAGGAGATTTTGTATTGTAAGGTTTCAGTGACAGGGTTTTAAAGAAGTAGCTGTTGTGGTCTATAAAATGTGGTGTGAGCCATTTGCAAAATTACAATAAGAAAAATTAAGACGGGGTGCGACTGAGAGGAGGCTCCACCCAGAAATAGAAGGTATGCACAAAATAGAAGGTAAGGAGGGGGTCACATTGAGGAAAGAAACTATAGGAATCAATGGGAAGTAAGTCAACCATAATTTTTCATGCAGTGTTTTAGAATTTAGAAGTATAGTGGGAGGCTTTCTGTTATAATTAGCAAACTGAGGATGTAAGATGTATAAATAAAAACCATTATTTATAGTGCTCTGTGTCCTGGACTGACAACTTAAACATATGACTCCAAGTGTACAGCTCATTTAAAAATAACAATTCAGAGCAGAGCCTGCTGTATGCCAAGTCCAGGGCAGGCTTTTAAGCCTAGCCTGTACTATCCCAAGCTTAGTACACGGTCAGTACACTGCACAAGAGATGGCGCAAACACCTTCTTTAGGAAGAGTCTCATTTAATGATCTTCCTTCACTATTCGGCATTAAAGGTTCATTAACTCACTACAAATTAGTTCTTTGGCACTGGTTGAGAGTATCTTGCCAATATGTAGTCACATTTATACCTTGGTTTGCTATCTATTCTCATTCAAGGCTATTTCAGTGTCAAAGAAGAGCAACCACAGATATGAAAGGCACCTAGCAACCCTAAGTGTATTTTGTGCATCTTTCTCTGTGTGGCCAGTGTGGTACATGCATTGTGTGCATAAGTGTAGCAGGATAATGGAGGCCCATGGGTTTAATTTGGAAGTCCCTGGCCTATACATGTGCACAGGATGGGTGTGAGTTTGTTTTCCCAGATTTTGGAAGTGCATTGCTGCCATTCCTGAAGCAAGAGGGAGGACAACTACACACTGAAGTGGGAACAGAGGAGACAGGTCTACTTTAGAAATTCGATTAAGACTTTAGCTGAGAGGGGCTGCTGGTAAGTCTTCCTGTAGTTTTGGTAGATGGCAGGGGTAAAGGGTGGGATGTCAATCTCTATTGTGTAGCATGAGAAGGGACTTTTATGTGATGTCAGCTTTTTATCTCTTTTAGTGACCACTGTCTATGTGGCTGTTGATAGCCAGGCACAGAACAGCCTGAAGAGGCACTTTAAAAAGGAATCCACCCCAAACCAGTTGAGTCCATCTCAAATATAACCATGTTTATCTGTGCAAACATTGTTTGAAATACTAATTCAAGTTTTATGAAATAATTAATGTTTATGAGAGCACATGTTATCTGAAGTATGAGTTCATGTTTAAGGGCCTGATTTATAAAGGACCTCCGCACTCGTAGGGGAGTCTACGTACTCGGGGAGGAATCACCGCAATGAGAATTCTCATTGTGGAGATTCACACTGAGTGCGGAGCCTCCTCCACGGCTGCGGGGCCTTCACAACGAATGCGGAGGCCCTTTGTGAATAAGGCCCTGAATGCGCAAACACTGTTGAAATTAATATTCATGAGTGCACTTGCTTCCTCTGTTTAGCCCTACTTGCTAACCAGTTAAGTATCTTGTGTAGCGCATAAAAAAAATTGTACCTTTTTGGCACTATGTCACATATATAAACTACAGACATTTTGGAGAGCAGTTTTTAAAATAGATTTTCAAGAGGACATGTCCCTGGATGCCTGTTGTTCGTAGGTACAGAATTGTATGTTTTCTGACAAGAAATAGATTTTGTATTAAAAAAATGATATGAAAAATTAGTATGAGCTTTTGAGTGATCAATAAATTGGACATTTGTGGTACATAGCAATGACTTTGAATGGCTACACTGTAAGTAGCTACACGCATGCAGATAATGAGCGGTCCCTGTTAATCCACACCCATCTTTTTAATTCCCTTGAGCAGTGGGAATGGCGTGGAAACCTACCCAAAACTGATCAGTGTGAAGGGCAAAGGGATTCTCCATAGAGTAAATGGTTTCCCTGTGAGAAAAACCCCTTCTAATCTGCAAATGGAATTTAGTCTTACATTTCTACACTATGAAATGCTTACCTCTTAGTATAATTCTACTTAAGTTAATTTCTAATTTGAAACTTAGCAGTTTTTTAAATTGGCCTTTTAGTTATTCATTGTACATGTATTACTTTTTGAATTTGCACAATATTTTATGTAATGTTGTGAAATTATGAGCGCAAGGACCCTTGTGTTTCAGGGCGGACTCTAAACAGGATATGTGCTCCGAACGAAAAAGGCTGCTCTCCCTGAGAGTTTGCAACGGCAAAGCAAACTGCTTGGGCTTGCCACGTGCCCCCCAAGTCGATGCAAAGCAGTCTGCAGTTGGTGTAAGCAGAGTCAAAGCCTCGCTACAGCCCATACACAGCCTTCGAAGAAGTTGAAGTTCCTACAGAGGAGCACATACCAGAATCCTGCCAGAAACATTCTGGTAAAGCTGCCGGCAGAGAGACTGCGCCTCACCGAAACACATAGCGACTATTCATACGAAGCAAAAAGACAGAGACAGAAGAGTGCTGTATGACTTTCAGTCGGGTGCGATGGCCCAGGCTCAGCACAGAGGCTGAAGGGAGCATGAAGTATACTGCGGCCACATTCCTGAAGCCACCACCACTATTTGAAACAGTGAAGAAACAGAACATTGGTGCCAGGTGGACTGCCTGGATCAAAATGTTCGATGACTTCATAGACGCTCTAGATGAAAAAGATGGCAAGAAAATCATCAAAGATTTGAAAAATCTTGCAAGTGATGGAGTGAAAGAAGCACTAAAGAAAGTCTCACACAGTGGCGGGTGGTGACATTTGAAATGACATTTGAAAGTGGTGAGCCGTGAAATTATTGTAACAGCATACGTGAGCAGCACTACCACCGTATACTGCACACTACAGCATACTCGCGCAGCACTTTATTTCACAATAACTTTACAACTAGATCTGTCCAGGCCGGCCAAGCGTAGAAAACTACTCTGAACTGCACCTTGGCATGGAAGGATTATTACTCAGGTATGTAGCGAGTGACTGCAGGAAAAGACCTCAGGGCGCTTCCAGCCGAGTCACTACTCGGCTTCTCGCAGCGGCGGCAGATGTAACTATTGCCTCGGCTAGAGCTGGGGGATAGCAGAGATCCTGCAACTTGTGAAGACGTGGTAAATCACCCAGTGCAATGGGGAATTCGCTCCCCATGGTGAAATATAGTCCACTTTGCTAGCGCCAAGAATCCTGTGGTGATCATGTGCGCTGCGGCGCTATAAGTATCTCTAACAACAGAACATTCTTCCTCACTCTTCTGACTGCTGGAGGGCGGTGGCATCACTGCTTGGGAGTTCTTGGTGATGTTGTAAGTGCTAAGAATGGGCAAAACTGCAATAGCAGGCGCTATATAAAATCAAAACAAGTAGGTCATTATAATATGGGGTATTTTGCATAACAGTTAGGAATGTGTATTTCAAGCTGACCTACATAGTAACGGGGAATTGATGATGGATCGTGAACAAAATGCATCCCACCCTGTCCCTCAAATCCAGCGAATGGCCAACAAAAAATTATATAGATATATATATATATCTTGTTTAAACCTCAATTGAGATAATGGAGTTCGCAAACATGACAGCAACTGCAGATAAGAAGGCCGCTCTTCCAGTAATGCCTCCTACCTCCACCGAAATGTCCCAACCTGTTGTGCAAACCTCTCCACCTAGAGGGGACCTCACACCAGGATCCCTGCCTGCACGTGCACTCGCTTTCAGCCCTGGTTGCCAACAGACTGTGCATTTCTTTACTCGTGAATACACGGAGGTGATTCTTTTGCTTACGTCACAGATTGCGCGAAAATTCACAATGACCTTACCATTATGTTGAGTGTTTAAATAGAAGACAAGGATTCTAATCCATGTTTCCCCGCATCGTGTGATCCTGGGTAAATTACTCCCCGTTACTCCACATTGTGTGATGCTGGGTAGTGGGTACATTACTTTATCTTTCGGTCATGGTTGCATTAACAAGCCAGTAAGCTACCGGTCATTATTTAAGTACTGCACAGACAAACCACAAAGTTGCACCGAGTATACATTCCATTAGAAATAAACTAAAACGATACTTATGTTTTTGTTGCAGCAATCCAGCACGCCGCAAATTGTGTTACAAATACACATTTTGGTCATCTTCAGAATGCGGCCGGCATGCTCGCAGGAGAGAGGGGGGGAGACGCCGGTGTTTGCGGGTGCCGGGTGGGGAATAGAAATAAAACGTAAACTTTACCTACCTTACTCCCGGGTACCACGCAGCCTCCGCTCCTGGACGAAGTCACTGGACGGGTCCCGACTCCCGCCGACCTGCGTTTTCCAATGCAGCACAGCTCTCGTCGTCATCAGCCTCCCTCCCTCCCCTCCGCCAATCACAACGCTGCAATGGCAGCGTTGTGATAGGTGAGGCGCAGCCGAGAGCGCCCCAACCGACCCATTTTCTCTATGTAGCTGCTGCAGCCTACATAGAGAAAAAGGGAGAGTGGGCGGTCCTGCTTGAGGGCAGGGGGAGTGGCTTGACCACTGTTGTGGGTAATGACTGTTTGGTCAACCAAACAGTCAGAACCCACGACAGTGGGCAAGCCACTCCCCCCTGCCCGCGAGCAGGACCACCCACCCACAACCAGGCACTTCTGCTTTCTAACAGTGTGAGAAGCAGAAACATAAAATGGTAGTTATTACCATTTATGTTTCTGCCTTCTCTCACTGCGAGAAAGCAGTGGGGTACACTCCCACACACCAATGGGGGAGCCGCCACTGGTCTCACAAACTGATGCAACATCGTACCAAAAGATAAAAGATGCGTTAGAAGCCATGTTCAAACTGATGCCAAATGTCGACTACGAAAGGTACATCTTCAACCAAGAACAACAACAGGCTGGTGAAATGATGGATACATTTGTTGAGATACTTCACGCACTTATCAAACACTGAAAGTACCTGTGACTTCAATGATGAACAAGTCATGAGCCTCAGAATCATCGATGGTTGTCTTTCAGATTCCTTTAGGAGACTATGTTGAGAGAAACAACATCTTCTGCCGAAGAATGAGCAGATCGCCAGAGTAGAGCTTTTCTCCACAGAATGGTGTGCACCAAATCTAGAGCCTCGATATCTCTCACGAAAGTTAAGGTACTGTTCCTGATCATAGACTGGCATTAAACTACAAATTGATAAGAATAAAGTTGGGTGTCCGGAGTGGCGTTGCCACCCCCCCATGTGTGTAGCACACCAAACCTGTATAATGGTTCTAATTTGTTTGGAATTACAAGTTTCCATATGGTTGATTTATTTGCTTGGGGTCGATAAATGTATACAACATGGGGTTGTTCCCTGCATAAGGGAGAGCATGGATGGGAGCGGAGAGGGGAGCTTTTCTTTCTATGTCTGCATTGCTACAGTTCTGTTTCCTGAGCTGCACTTCAAGTTGTGATAATGTTGCTGCCACTTCTAAATCAGTGTCAAATAGAATGATATGTCAACTACAGATAACTTACCCACCTATTCCAACCTAAAGCTTATCACTTGGAATATTAGGGGGTTGAAGAATGCTAAGAAAAGGAGGAATGTCATGCACTACCTACAAAGTCACACAATAGAAAGTGCGTTTTTACAAGAGACTCGCCTTCCTACAACAAACACCACCTTGTTTGCTACAACCTGGAGCCCACATAGGTATTTTGCTGGATTCAGCACATATGCATGAGGCACCGCGATCCTTATACACAAGAGGCTACCATTTCAACTACATAAAGCACATAACACTGACTCACAATACACCATAGTGACAGGGCAATTAATGGGTCATCATATAACATTTGTGAATATCTACGCTCTTAACGTGGATTGCCCAGAATATTTCCATGATGTGCATTCCCACATTCTGCAAATGGGCGCTGACTTTATCTGCATGGAGGGCGATTTTAATTTACTGTTGGACCCCAAATTGGACAGTTCGTCAGCTTCCTCAGATACCAAACCACGATCCCGGAGGGCTGTACTTGAGCTTTGCGATTCCTTTGGGATGTGTGATGCTTGGCGACACAGACACTCGTCTACCCCCGCTTACACTCATTATGCCACTCAGTATGACACATGGACTAGGTTGGATTATTGGTTAACCCCCACCAACTTGATTACATGGTACAAATCTATCAAACTGCTCCCTAGAACGTACACAGACCATTCCCTGGTAGTATTGGAGCTACTAGCTCCTAGGGCGGAGGGCAGAGGGCGTGGAGAGACAGTGGAGATTCCCTGGTCGTGCACTACTAGACAGTCTATTCCACTCGGAGCTCCAGACTGCCATCAAAGACTATTTCAAACTTTATATAGGATCTGTTACTACTTGGACTATGACTTGGGAGGCCTTTAAGGCTTATATTTGAGGTGTATGCATCTCAAATCACTGAAAGACCTTAGAGCCACGCTATTGAACATTGAACGTAAATTAGACGCATTAGACGAAGACCAGCCCACGTGGCCGGACACTGCAAACCATGACACACGTCTGACCCTTTTGACAGAATTTAGGGAGGCGGACGAAAGGGAGACACTTTTCCTGACTGAATATGGAACAGCCCTCCGTTATGGTGAGGGAGATAGGCCTGGACAGACCTTGGCCCGACTGTTGAAACCCCAGGCAGGGCACTCCTACATTACAGAGATTCGGTCCCCTGATGGCAGGGTTCTTACGACCACATTGGACATACGCAAATAATTTTTATCATATTATGCAAATGTGTACACCTCCCGCAGAGACGGTAGCGATGTGGCCCAAGCGGCAAAAGAGGCTTACCTGTCTGAAATTGCGGTGGTCTGGTTGGAGAGGTTCATGCAGGAGTTTCTAGCAGAACCCTTTTCTAAAGAAGAGATCTCCAGTGCAATAGACCCCATAAATGTTTCCACTGCCCCCGGGATGGATGGCTTTACGGGAGAGTTTTATAAAGCCTAGAAGGATTTGCTGGTCCCACATTTATTGGAAGTCCACAGTGAGGCCTTAGAACGTGGCGTACTGCCCCCCACATCATGAGAAGCAGTAATAATTTTACTTCCCAAACCAGGAAAAGACCCACTCTCTTGTGGATCCTATCGACCCCTTTCACTCCTTAACTTAGACTACAAAATACTGGCCAAAATGATAGCGTCCCATTTAGCTCTGTTACTTGATCGCATAATTTCCACAGTCCAATCGGGATTCATCCCTCATCGATCGACCGCCCTTAATCTAAGGACACTATTCTCTGTCCTACATAGAATATCGCCAGAGGTTCCAGCTGCGGCAATACTACTTGACACCGAAAAGGCCTTCAACTCTCTCGAATGGCCTTTCTTCCTGGCGGTAATGCGCAAGATAGGTTTGCCCAGAGGATTCATTGTTCTGACTGTGTTATTATATCAAAACCCCACCGCTTGACTTAGGTTATATGGCACATTTTGGTCTCTGTCGAGGTACTAGGCACGGACGCCCCCTTTCGCCGTTGCTTTTTAGCAATGGACCCATTGGTTCAACACTTTCAAGAGCCCCATCTCCACAGAGGACTGCAGTTCGATACAGGCCCCCTTACTAGTTTCCCTTTATGCGGACGACATTATCTTTATGTGCGGACCCTTGAGGAGAATCTTGACCCTCTTATTAGGGAGATCATTCGATTTGGTGTCCACTCATGTTTGGGAATCAATTGGAGCAAATCTGTGATATTTCCGACCACTCTCAGTACTAAACAATGGGACTGAGAATTTCCACTTACCTGGTGCTCAGACACAACGCGATATTTGGGGATACACATACACATTGACCCAGATGAGATTATCAGACTGTACTATGGCCCTGCGATACATACTCCTGAAGAACAAGTTAAAAAAATGTTGCGCCTTCTCTTATCACTTGCAGGGTGCGTGGCCTTGATTAAAATTATTGTCCTGCCGAGATTCTTGTATCTTTTTAATAATAATCTGATACCACTCCCCAATAGCTTCTTTCTCACACTCCAAACTCATTTGATTAGGTTAACGTGGGGTGGCAGGAGACCTAGGGTTAACTGGGATGCATGACACTGCCTTACAATAGGGGAGGACTTGGGGTCCCGAACCTTCAAGTATATTATCTAGTGGCACAGTGCAGCTTTGCGCATTCCTGGTGTCATCCCAACGCCAGACTTCCTTACTCAAAACCTAAGGCTGACCTGGTACTGCCTGCACCCTTGCATACAATCTTGCCCCAGGGATATCCAGACCGTCTCTACCACCAGCTGGGCCTGGCATAAACTGGTCCGGGTCACAGTAGCGCCTGCATTATACTCCCCAGACGTACCGATACTGGACAACCCTTGAATCCCCATTATGACTGAGAAAATAGTACAGCGCACGCTAACCAAATTTGCACAAAGTAAAGTGGGGGACCTATTTCCCGTTGGCCACGTTTTTGCCGGGGTGGAGGAGGACAGATTTAGTGAAGCTACATTCATAGACCGATTCATACTTAGTCGTGTGCGCAGTGTCTTAGGGCTGTAATTATTGAGTTCCCATTGGCTCCAGCGGAGTATGGCCCACCATAATTTCTACACCCAGCAGTGAACGCTTCATCTCCAAAATGTATCATGCATGTATGTCACTTGTTCCTAGCAAGGATACTAGGGTTCGGGAGGCTTGGGAGAGTGATTTGGGGCACCCCATCTCTGATACACGCTGGGAGTTTTGCTGTGCACAAATTAAAGAAATTTCCCTAAATAGTTAGCATGGATTATTACATTTTAAATTCTTGTGGAGGACTTATATGTCCCCAGAAAAGCTACACAAAATTGACCCTAACTCTATTGCACACTTGCAGCAAGTGCCCCACAAGTGGACTTTGCAGATCTAGTTTGGAACTGTGCTAAAATCGGGCGTATTAGAGATCAGTTTGAAACAAACTCACTAAAATGATAGGGTTGGAGGTGCCTCCCTCCCCAGAATCTGCTTTATTGGGCTGTGTTTTGGATTTTCCTAAAGCAGTTCGGAAATTTACAGCAGTTGCCCTTCTGCCCGCTAAGCGCAAGATAGCCCATAAATGAGGCTGAAAAGCATTACCTACAACAAGGCATGGCTCCAGAGCCTAGCATATTGTAACACGAATAGTGATTTATATGCTGAGACTCTAACTGCAGTGTCTTACCCAAAAGATATATGGGGCCCCTTTAAAGCTTACTTGAAGGACACGACTTCCCCCCCTACTTCACAGCCCCCGGATGGAGTGGTCCCCATGGGGGTAAGGTGAAATAGTATTATAGATGTAACTATTGATAAATGCATCATAATGTATCGTTGCTTGCAAATGTTTTTCCTTACATGGTTACCAGCTGGGGGAAGAGGAAGGTTAGAAGGTGATGATTAACATGAAGAAAGAGTATTTTATTGTTCGTTGCATGGAATTAAGCTGTGTGTTATAATGTGGTGTGGCAGTACATAACAAATGTGAATTGTGATATGTTTGTTTTTTGTAAATGGAAAATGAAGTTAAAAAAATAATAATAAAATGAGTAGATCCACAAGCGGCTGATGTGGAAGCAGGAACAGCGCATAATGAATCCTGTTGATCATGAAAAGTAAGCATAAGCATAAAACAGATGCATATAAGCCGATGTCTGCAAAGAATAAAAAGTTATGCTTCTGATGTGGGTTTTCTTTTCCCTATGAAGGTAAATGTCCAGCCATAGGGCTATACCAAGTCTGCAGGAAAGAAAACCACTTCATAACGGTCTACAAAGCAAAAGAGAACCTGAATGCGTAACCGTAAAAAGAGAAAATGGGTGCTAGAAACTTCCAGAAGCATTCTGGCCAAGCCCACAATGCCAAAAGGCAACATCAGTTATGACCAATAGAAACCAAGCAAGGCCGATCGTTGTAAAAATGATCATATAAAGGCTCTATCATATAAAGGCTCTTCAATATCCTTATCAAGCGCTGGTGAAGAAGGAGGATGTGTGTTGATGATATCAACTAAGAAAAGGCATGCACATGTGGGATTAGCTGCTTGCAAAGAAGATAAAAAGTCAAAGAAGAATCATCAAACAGAGCAACAGAATTCATTTGGACACTGCCCCAAAATTACAATAAAGGTGAACTGTTGTCCCATAGCCTTCATTATAGTTAGTGGTGCGTTGTTTAATATCATGCCAGTAGAGAAATTTAACACCTTAGCTCCTGTGCCACGCCCTACTCTGTCAAACACTAAGGTATACACTTGGGCTGCTTCTAAACCAATACAGAGTCAAGGGTCAATTACAGCAACCATGAGACACAAAACATCATCAGTGCAAGCGCCGATTAATGTTTTTCAGGGAACATCATTAAGTGCATACCTGCTTAGTTTTGCCACTGCTGCCGACATGGGACTCATATCTCTCAACTACAACATCCATGCTCAGTCTGAAATCGTGAGTCAGTTCCCATCGATGCTTCATGGCCTAGAAAAACTTATGAAAGTGCAATATCATATTAACGAGAACATTCATCCGGTTGTCCAGCAGCACCGCAGAATCGCTTTTCACTTGCGAGAAGCAATTGAGAAAAACAAACTAGAAATACTGTTAAAACGTGACATCATTGAACGCTCCAACGGTCCTACGCCATGGGTTTTGTCGATAGTCATGGTGCCAAACAATGACAGTGTAGTGACCAGTGATATTTTACATTCATGGTCCAGTGCTGGTTAATTCCGCAACCGGCAGAATTTATTAGTAATTCCTTGCTACAAGAGTAACGCAAAATACTACATTCCACCAATTCCACCGGCGGAATGAAAAATTCTCCCCACCCTTACTCTGAGTGCAACAAAGTGTGAGTTTCACAAAACCAAACATCAATTCTTTGGGCACATATTCTCTGATGGGAGAATGACTCCTGACCCAGATAAACTGCAAGCATTGTCAGCTACTTGCCCCCCACAAGATGTAACCATGCTGCGATCCTTCTTAGGGTTGGCCAGTTATTGCTCAAGATACATTTGTGATTTTGCTACTGTGAGTACCCCATTGAGAGACTTAACAAAGCAGATTTTGTCGCATTCCAGTGGTCTCCTGGGTGCGATCAAAGTTCAAGGAAATAAAACATGCGATTGAGAATGCAACTGAAATGGTGTATTTTGACCCCGAGTTACATACTGAGATCACAGTAGATGTTAGCCAGATTGGGCTGTGGGCTTTTCTCCTCACAGTGGCCATCCGAATACTCCGAGACTCATAGTGGTCTATGCAAGTAGAAGCATGTCTGATACAGAACATGCCAATTATCAGCCGGAAAAGGAGAGTCTGGCTGTAGTGTTGGCCTGCACACATTTTCACATGTTTCTATATAGAAAACTTTTCACTGTCATCACTGGCCACCAGGCTTTGCTCACTATTTTTGGAAACCTGAAAGCTAAGATGCCTCCTTGTATCGTGAGGTGGGGGTTGCCACTGCAAGAGTATGACTATGTGATTGTACACAAGCCGGGGAAAGATCAAAACCTCGCAGATTACTTTTCACGAGTGCCGCCGCATCGCCTCACTTCAACATCCAAAGTAGCAAGACCGTATCTCAACTTCATTGTTAGGTCCAGCAATCCAGAAGCTCTATCCATTGAGCAGATTATTACTACTACCACCACAGATAAAGACATGCAGGTCAACATAAGGAATCATTACAACACAATCTTGGGGAAAAGTAGTCAACCCTCTGCTGATGATGTTGAATTTCAAAAAATTAAAAATGTACAGGATGAGGTATTTGTCACCAAAGAAGGCATAATGTTGAGTGGCTTGAGGATCGTCATACCTGTGATTCTGAGACAGCATGTCATTGAGCAGGCTCATGAAGGACATCATGGAACCTGTATTGATCAAGAGGGCCTTAAGAGGGAGAGTGTGGTTCCCACATCTAGATGAACAAGTTGAGAAAGAGCTGAAAGCATGCCACCTTCGTAACTCTATATCCCCCAAGGTAATGCATCATCCATTGATAATGTCTGACCTTCCTGTGCTGGCTTGGGAGAGATTTGCAGTTGACTTCTTCGGGCCTCTAGGAAATGGACAACACTTCATGGTAGTCATTTATTAATATTTGCATTTTCGTTTGGAGAAAGACTTATCATTCACAACCCATCACAATGTAATCAAGCGGTTTGATGACATATTTGCAGATTGGGGCATCCTCGCTATTCCCCCTTCCATTAGCACAAAATTCAAAAAGCATCAAAAGAGTACTCCTCTCTGGCCTCAAGCAAAGGGTGTTGTTGAACTATACATGGGCACCCTCAAGAGGGTAATACAATTAGCATTGATGGAAGTAATTGAGCTAAACCAAGCCCTATCAATCAACTCATTACTCCACAACTGGTGAGAGTCCTACCACCTTGCTATTTGGGAGAGCCATCCGAAACAAACTACCACAATGGACATTGGACCGATCGATGAATACCGATAAGGTTCTGGTCACAGACACTTCGCTAAAAGCGCATGGTGAAAACACATGACGATCAGCGCCAACATGCCCAGGAAATAGTCTTCGACAAAGGGGACTGGGTACTGGTCAAACAGAAAAGGATGTAGACCCATTGAGGGTTGTAATGTCCAAAGGACATATGGTGACTGTGCATTGTCGCAGAAAGTCCATCACAGGGGACATGTCACACTTTAAACACCTACCTTGATGTTTGTCAGCTCCTGAGATCATGAGTGAGGTGACCCCGCCTGAATGTCCAGATCCAGCATCTGAGCCTATGTTATTGGTGCACACTCAAGGAGCACCTCAACTTCATCACACCACCCGATCTGACAGATCAATGCGAGCGCCTCGACGACTCATTGAGGAACTATGATGCTAATGCGGTCTATACTTTTCATTTAACAAAGGGGGAGATGTAGTGTCACAAGTGCTGGGACTCTTGCTGTCCGGGCGGACTCTAAACATGAATTACGTAATCTGCTGGGAGGGGTTAAGGTGTGGTTAGAAATGTTATGATGCAATGCGTGTGGTGTGTGGTTGTATGCTGAGGAATAAAAACGTCCATATATGGCGTGTTCATTTGTATGTTCCCGGGCTTGAGAAGAAGCTACAGTTTATACAGAATTTACACATTTCAGTAGTAGAAAAATACTTATAGGCTGGAGGTATTCTAAAGTAAAGTGCTGTTATGAATGATGATAGTACGGTGCTTTCACCATATACAACTTCATTATGTACCGTCAGCAGTTTTAAAGTGTGGCTCATAATTTGCTTCCAGTTCTAAAATTAACAACATAAACAATCCAGAAATGCTCTTGAGACTGCAATCTTGCTCCATTTATCTAACTCTTTCACTAAATGATGCACGTCTCATATAATTTGCACAGTATTTACTGCACGATAGGTGCATGTGCTGCTAATATGAATTGTGTCGCTGCTCATGGATTTATTGCGGCAATTTAGCTAGTAACAGACTTTCCCGCTGCATAATTCTATCACTGAACACTGCACCTGCTACAAAAACCTATGGTACATGATCAGTTGCTTACTTGACAGAGTTCAGTTATTTAACTTACACGAATTATTGCATAACTTTTGCGTTATATATACTGGGAAACAAATGAAACTATTTAATGCATGACATTATATGGAAGAGTGACGGAAAGTAACTTTTGGGGGCTACTAATACCCCAGCTGGTGTAGTGACTACAGCCCTATATCGCTTGGCAACTATATGTAACACAAAAGTGGGATTTGAGGTTTACATGTTGAAAAATGAAAATAAGAATGACCCACAATTTCTTCATCAGTTTACATAGTTAATCTATACTATAATACATACAGCTGATGATTCCAGTTGGAGAAGCTACGCAGAGAATGTTGGCACTTGCAATTTACATGGGGGTGTGTGGAATGTACTGACAACATCAACTGTACAATTTAAAATGAGATGATGGTGATAGTTTAATAATAGCTTTGGGAAAATGCATTCATATTTATCATGGGATACACCACGTAAAAGCCAATGTTCTTATTAAAACTGAGAAAGTAATAATAATACATTATAGCAATATAAATTAAGGACCGGGAGGTAAAAGAAGCACATTGGGCAGTCCAGGTAGTATTTTATTTATGTATAAGATATTGGTGATTTTTTACATTGTCCATGACACAATATACCAAAAAAAGAAACATAAGGAAAATGTGACTTCAGTTTGAATGATCAGGGTAACATAATTTAAAACAAGCATTTGCAATGCAATAGGTCTCGCATTTACGAGAGTTTGAGCTATTGGCATTGTAAATGACAATGCTTTTTATTTATGTGTTTTGAAAACTTGCAAGCGGTGCATAAACACGCACTTTGTACTTATAGTCGTTACATAAGAGAAGCAAGGCTGGCAGTAACTGCGCCTCTTTTACTGCCAGCCTTGCTTCTTGAAAGCAAGGACTATAAGTACACTTGCAGGTTTTAAAACATATAAATAAAATGCAATGTCATGTACAATGCCAATAGCACAAACTCTCGCAATTGCGAGTCCTATTGCATTGCAAATGCTTGTTTCTTCATGTCTTTGGAGGAAGCATCATAGAAAAGGGGATAAAATGGAGAAGAGAAACAAACAGGGAAAACAATGACAGAGGGAGTAAGCAGGGATGAAAAAACCCTTCAATAGTGAGATAAAGAGACAGGAAGTGTAGTGTGGAAGAAGAAAGAGGCACGAGGTGGAATCAATAGCGGCGGGAACCCTTTTATTCTGCAACTCCAGCGTTCAGCAGCGCCTGTGGTTAAGGTCTAAGAAATACTTTGACCCCTTATTTTACAAATTTTGCACTGAGTCTTGCACATTTCGACACATGGCCCTTTCTAGGACAAAAAAAGATTTGTGCTTGAAAGTAACAACACTTAACACTTTGCGCTGTTCTCAGTCATTTTGAGTGAATTTGAGGCGGCGCAATCTTGATAAATCTGCCTCCTAGAGTCTCTGGCCCATTCCTGCAAGAGTCGGGACGGTAGAGTCTCTTACTTGTAGGCTCATTCAAATGTCGTTGTGTCCCAAGCCTTATGCCAAGAGACTTCCGCATGTTTTTGTGGGCACCTCTATTAACATCCTGATAACGTCTCTTGGGCTCACTCCAACTCATCCGTGCCAGCTTGAATGGAAAGCCTCGGCTTCCTGAACGGCACGTGACGTCCTGAGCCCTGGAGAGCATGTTCACTTTATGTAATGTGCGCGCGGCCGCCTGGTTGTGAATGTAAAGTGGAACTGGAGATGCGCTAATGGTCCCTGTATAACACAAGCATTTGCAATGCAATAGTTCTCGCATTTGCGAAATTTTGAGCTATTGGTAGTGTAAATGGTAATGCCTTTTATTTAGGTGTTTTGAAAACCTGCAAGGAAGGACTATAAGTACAAAGTGCACATAAATAAAAAGCATTGTGTTATACAATGCCAATAGGATAACGTTTCTAAAATGGGAGACCTTTTGCATTGCAAATGCTTGTTTGGTTAGGCTATAACTTAAAATTAAAAAAAGGGCACTTTTATAAACGGCTCCTTTTCAAGTATAAACAAGCACTGGCGACAACTTAAGCTGTGTAATTAAATTTCACACAATATGAAGCAGCAAATGACAAGTGTAAATTATGAATAGCCTCGGATAAGTTTCCCTATAGAGCATTTGCATATATTTGCCTACGTGTACGCCAATCTTTCAATTTTGTTCAGAGACTGGATCAGACTTTGGTGCAGAGAGGAAGGGAACAGAGGACAGAGGCTGAAACGTGTGCAGCAGACGTCGGGGAGCTGTGGACAGAAGTAGGAGTGAAGAGCTGGAGTAGCTGAAGCTAGCAGGGAGAGGCCAGGATGTTTGAATGAGACCTTGAGGGTTGACACGCCTTACCTTTTATAAACTCTGAAGGTCTGATTAGCTGAACACATTTTGCCCTGCTACCGGGTGAGCGTTCCCTATCATCATTGGGGCAGTGCCTAGAAGTCAGGTGAAGCACTGGAGCCCTGGAGCTGGCCTGCCCACTAGGGGCTGTAGAGCCTAACGTGGATTTTATATCCCACCCAAGGATCCCTACCTGCTGTTTCTAATACTGCTTGGACCCAACATCTATAGCAACTATGACTTTGACAAGCAGCATCCAGGTGTTAACATTCGCACTTTAGGAGCATTTTCTATATAAAAGAATCAGGACACGAACAAACCGCAAGAGGGTGTGTTAAAGGAAAGTGTGTAGCTCCGAATCTGAATGACCTCATTCGACCTCAAAGCACCTATTACAATATCTATGAACAAGCACCGACTATGGACGTCGGGGCGCTGCAAAAATCACATGAAATATGCTGACGAGTAAGATATACTAAACACAGGTTTTTAACAGCTGTCCTTTAAATCCAAAGGAGTCAAATGAGGGACCATAGACCTTTCATTCGATGGGTTGTTACTACACTAGAAGCCGGAAAGGTGGGCGGGTGTCGTAGTGCCATTCTTTTCAGCACAATTTACAGTCCTGATCTGCCAAATTTAGATCGGTCTGTAAAAAGCCATAACCCGTTCAACAGTTGTCCAAAGTCCCACTCAAAGAGAAGCCTGGCTCAAACAGTAAAAGTACCTCCGCTACTTAATTAGAATTTTGTAACCATAACAAGGTAGGAGAAAAAAAATATTTTCTAAAGATACCCTTTCTAACAAAATACGTGACACTGCCTGGTGTTCGCTGTTGGCACAAACGTCCTCCTTCCAGCCCCCATGTTCCAGCCCCACTACTGGACTCTCCCAGCCTGGGGCTCCGCCTCCATGGAATTCTTTTGTGGGGGGAGTACTAGGAATTATGAATGCTCAGCTTGTTGGGTTTAAAGGCCCTGGGCAGGGGGGGATGGGCATGCAGCCTTCAAGTACCAAGCAGTGGGGAAGGAAGAGGCAGCCAAAAAAAGGAGCAAATGGCAGCTGAGCGCGAGTGCTGCTCGAGTGTTGTTAAGGGGTGCGTTCCTCACCGAGTGCCTTGGTGCACTTACTCCTCACCCTAAAGACATGCACCCAGGTAGACTTCGGCACTACGGTGGGTCGCACGCATAAATATGTGTGCATTTGTAGTGGATTTATTAAATAACAGAACAAAAGTAAAGCACCTGAAATGTAAGCATCAATAACATGGTTACTTTAACGCACTCCAACCGGGCCAGCAGAGCAAGAATAAGGCACTGATACATGCAAAGACAAAACGCGGCATGCCGCGTTAATATGCAGAACCAAACAAAAGTGGGCAGCCACCATATTCTTGCAAGGACGGGGTGGAGGTGGGGCAATAATGAGGCCAGCATTGTAGTGTGTCCGGAGCCCTACAGGGCCGCGTGGACTGCTTAAGTAAAGCATGTGAAATGTAAGCAGGAACAACATGGTGACCTTAACACTCTCCGACTGGGCCAGCAGGGCAAGAATCCGGTGCTGATACATGTAAACTTAAACGGGGCGTGCCGCGCAGATATGCAGAACCAAACAAAAGTGGGCAGCAGCCAAATTCATGCAAGGACAGGGTAGGAGGTTGGACGATAATGAGCTAAGAATTGTAGCATGTCTGAAGCCCTCAGTGGCTGCGCAGACTGCTGTGTTAAAAAGATTAAGTAAAGCATGTGAAATATAATCAGTGGGGAAGGAAGAGGCAGCCGAGAAAAGGAGCAAATGAGAGCTGAGCACGAGTGCTGCTCGAGTGTAGTCTGTTCACAATTAAAACAAGCGACAGCCATTGTCCTGGCAGCACACGTCGTCCTGCCTGCTGTAGGAAACAAAGAAGTAGTTCCTACATGAATACATAACGCCGAGCAGCGGAACAAAACTGTAGTTGGTCGGTGCTGCTTCCTGCCAAACGGGAGCATAACGGAAGTGCCGCATCAGATCGCAAGCCAACGATAAGCCCACTAACAAAATAAATGCCAGAGTTAACGAATGGCAAGCGGCAGAATAAATTACCGGCAATAGGCGGAGTTTCACACCCAATATACAGATTACTTGATGTCTCGTAGAGGCAGCGTATGCGCTGCCTATGCGAGACCTAAAAAGTAATATGACTGTATGGTCCTAGTAAACAAATAAATATGCTTACATGTAGGACTTTTCATTTAAGAAATAATTGTGATTCTTCACCTCACTAAATTATTTAGAAGTGATTTTGCCTTTTACCTGCATCCTGAGATCATTTTAATTAATTTCTCATTGCTATCTGGCCCCATAGGCTTCTATTTGTGAGAGATCTCTTTCTTGGTGCCCAATGATAACCTGGAGCTGTGACTCCAAAACAAGTGCTAGCCTTACAATCGGAATCACAAGTAAGACTGGAGATACTTTGACCATTCCCCAAGTTTAGAAAAAGGAGTTTGAAGAAATATTATTAATAATAACTACATTATTTAATTCTACAATTCCTATCCACATTTGTTTTTTTTCCTCTTGTATTCATAAGCATAAGGTGCAGAACCTGGTCCATGCATGACACCTTTGTCGGATTGGCGGCCCTCTCTTAATTAGAAACACAAATATTATGATTGCCTGGCATGCATCAGCATGCTCTCAGTATACAGCTTCATTCCTTTTTAATTTTTCTGAGATAAGCTTGAGATTCATAACGAAGGATCATCAGTCACTAAGGCAGCACAAGCATCACAGAGTGGGACAGGATTACACAAAATAGCCCAATTGATCTGAAAGAAACTGAGGTCCAGATGTAGGAAGCCAAATAGCGAGCGCAAATGCTGAAATTCGCCGAATTTCAGCATTTGCGATCGCTATTGGGTTTGTGATCGCTATTTGGCTGCTTGCAATGTAGGTAAGTTAAAACCTACTCGCAAAATAAGGAATCGCAAAATTGCGATTCCTATTTTTGCGCAAGCATTGAGAGAATCGCAATTTGCGATTCCCTAAATGCTATGCTGGTAGGCATCGCAAATTGCGATTTTGCCTTAAGGAATCGCAAAATACCACCAGCTTCAAGTTGGTGGTATTTTGCGATTTCATTTCAAAAAGCACCTTTTGGCTTTTTACAAAGTGCCATGTGGCACACATACATGCCTTTAGGGCATGTATATGCGCCACATGTGCACACATGCACATTTCAGGGGGGCAACAGGGTGTCCTTTTGGAACCCTTGCACCCTTGAAATTGTGCCCGCAATTTGCGCGTGCTTCTTGGTGACTCGCAAATCGTGGGCGCAAATCCTATTCATTCCTATGGGCCTTGTAGCCCATAGGAATGAATGGGATGGGATTCCTTGAATGCGAATCTCAATTTGCGATTCGCTATTAAGGAATAATAAGGAATCGCAAATATTTTTGCGATTCCTACCTACATTCAATTTTGCGAGTCCTTAATAACGATTCGGTAAAAATCGCTATTAAGGACTCGCGAAATTGAATTTACCTACATCTGGCCCTGAATGTTTTCTCTGCAATACAACCGCATCCCTGACTTTATCTGGACCCACCTTCAGGTCACACTATACCCTTTAGGAAAACCCATAAGTTGGTTCACAAGGGAGGTGTGAGAGGTGCATCTTCCCCAACACACAATAGTGTTCCTTTGGTCTGCACAAATATGTTTTGTATTGTATTGCATTCTTTATATTCAGGTTCGTCGTGCAGAAATCAGGCCAGGAGGATCGCACAGCCCTACAGTTAATACAATAAAGATTGTCACCAGCACCATAGGCCATCATCTTGTTCAAAGGTGTTCAGTTACAGCCAGCTCATGCTTCTTCATTCATCAGTCACCAGGAGGCACTCTCTAAGTGGATGTGCATGACCTGGCACTTGTCTTGAAGCCCTTTGTGCCTCTCCTGCTCCACCTGGACTTCAGCTGGACCTCCACACACGGCTCACTGTGGAACGCCTACAAGTACACTACTCCCTAACAACATGGCACCGCCCCACTATGGCATGTGATGCAGAGACTGGGCTGTCCTCCAGATTGCTGTTGTAATAAAGACATTCCTGTGTCATGTTCCCAAAGACAGCAGAAGAGAGGCTTGATCACAAATTCTGTTTTTAGAAAGTTTAAGGAAACTGACAAGGAACTCTTTCCTTAGTTGATGAAAATAGACTTCCTACTGCTCTCTTCCACCTCTACCCCCTTACCTATACCATAAATACCGTATGGAAACTGTGAAATGACTGTCAAAATGCTCGTTCCTGAGTTGATGAAGAGACTTGGCACCGTGGTCCCCAGTCTCCGATTCCTTAATTACAATGATGGTCATCTCTCAATATTTACATTGGTCGATGCCACTCTTGCTTACTTTACTCTCATTCTCAACTGAGATAAAAACTGAATCTGGCTAACTCCTACGAAAGGAAACAAGCCACAATAATCAGAAATTGAACTGAATGGTAATGTATGATATTTATGGTTTACACAGAGATGGCAAAGATTGCCTTTCCAACTAGATGAATGAGCTGTGTCGGCTGGCACAGATTGGGGCGGGTAGGAGCAGGTGGTGTGAAGGTGTTTAAAAAAAAGAAAAAAACGTACCTGATTGCCCCATCCCTTCTCGTCTCTCCTCAGTTGTCTCTTCAGGTCAGAACAGGGAAGCATGAAGCACCCGGCTCGCAGGCTCCCCATAGTCAATTACAACGCTGCAATGCAGCATTGTGAATGGTCTGAGCGCTGTCGTTCGGTGCTCAGCGAGGGACTGGGGGGCTGGGCATGTTCTCCACACAGACTGTAATGCAGCCAGCGTGGAGAACACACAAAGTATGCATAAATGTTTGGCCTGCCCGAGACAGCCGGCCAAGCATTCATGTACACTTGGAGTGGGCAAACCACTCCTCCTCTGCCCTGCTCTGAGAACAGTGCAGCCCTACACCGTCCGCAGAGCTGCAGCAGCAGGGAAACATAAAATGATAATAACAAATTATTATCATTTTATGTTTCCTTTAATTACACTGCTAAAAAGCAGTGGGGGGACGCTCCTCCACCTTAATGGAGGATCCGCCACTGTGAAGGAGACTGTAAATTAAAGTGTGATCTTGAAAAAGGTAATGTCATCTGTGAATCTGTCTTCCTTCACAGATGAAGTAGAATTTGGATTTAATCAAAATGAAGTTCACAGAAGAGACCATTATTGTCTCATTCTTATGGTGAAAAGTATTTGAATATTTGGTGAAATGTCACCTAATTCAATATCACAGGCACCAGAAGATATGAGGGCTCTCAATTCACCGACAGAACCATCAGTGCATTCCTTTAAAAACTAACCTGTGAGAAACTGGACCATTAACCTATGATGGAGAAAGGCCTCAGTCTTGATACGAGTTGTGACTGAGCTCCCAAAAAGCCAAAACAATTCTGGTCCTGGAAGTAAAACAGGTTTCTGTAAGGGATCCCCAGCTTAAGTTTGGAAACTTGCAGAAGCAGCAAGAGCTTCCTCAGAGAAAATTGCATTCAAATTGCTTGTGCTACAAAACATCCCGACAGTTATGATGTAAGTAAAAATTGTCAACCATTTGATGATTCAAAAGATACACAAATGGTAAGAATAGGATACAGGGATCAGTAAGCATTATAGAAGTGTATTATTAAAATAAATAAAATCATATTAACATAATAAAAAACACCCGTAAAAAAAATTAGATTAAACATCCTATATTTTCCTATGGGTGTGTTTGACTAGCTCCTAGGCACCCTTGACAGTGGACTGGCGATGGAGCACAGTTGACAATTGACAACAAGAGGTGTTCTAGAAGTTTGTGGCTGATAAGGCCTGCTCCTTCCAATAGCCACTACTGACTCCAGGATGAATAAAGGAGGCGGAGCATAGGAAGCAGACTGAAAAAACTTCCGCTCCCTATAGGAAAAAGCAGGAATAAGCAAAAACGTCTAAGGAATTCAGGCAGATCAGTATACAAGACCTCAAAAAAGAGAAGAAACAAGCTGAAGCAAGGAAGGAAAATAAAACACCTGCTAGAGCTACCAAAAAGCAGGTAGCGAAGTTGAAGGCCCACCAAGGAGCTGTTCAGTCTCCTTTCTATTGGCAAGGAGTTCAAGATGACCATGCACAGCAAATTAAATAGCAGAAGTTATTTTCCTCCATGATAGATAGAGAGCCGTCTTAGAGAAGGAAGTAATTTAGGAACCATTTTCCAACAAAATAACATGGCATGGAAGAAAAGGAATTACAAGAGTAGGGGGGATTCAATGCCTTCATTCCAAGCTGGACACCCAATTAGTAAAGCAAACCTCAACCTTTCAGAGAACAAGGTAAGAAGACCCAGAGTGAGGCCTCCAAGGTATAAGCAGGCCAATAGGAGCTATACAGAAGCAACCAAAATCACAAGTAAGTAGTAAGGTGGGCTACATCATTTGATCGGAAAACCAGAATCTCAGAACACCAACACAGACTGTGTTGAAAATAAACAGCCCATGTCTATGTGTGGGGTTCTAACCTGGCCTCTCTAGCCAGAAACATATACAGCATTTAAAAGTAAACAAAAAATGCATCTGGGAGACCAGAGAGAATCCCCAATACTCTACCTCCCATGGCAATAACAGATTGATGAGGATTTTACTGAAAATGTTTTTTATCTTATCAGGTTGTGTAGACTTGAGAACTAGGTTCCCGTGGTTTATCACAAGGTGGATATCCCTTCCACTCAATCAAGAACTGAAATGTACCTCTATGGGTATGAGAATCACAAATGTTGTTTATCTCAAATCCGTTATGGCCATCTATTAATATAGGAGGAGGTTTAAATCACATTGCAGAGTTAACTGTAATTGAAGAGGAGGCAGATTAATTTTCTATGTTAATAGTAATTTTAGACAAACAGTACCAGAATTCATTCTTCAAGAAATTAAAGAGGGGCTGTGACATTTAGCACTCAATTTGGAGTGGCATATGGTAGAATAAAGAGTAGTAGAAGATAGCCAAACATTATTTCCTGCATTACAAGTATGAGATGATTTCCAGTGAATACTGATCTGCCTGCTTTGCTCCTGTTGGTAATTCTTTTAATTAAAATTACATTGTTTGCTAGAAATTTCAGGTTTAATCAGAATGTCCTGTACAGCAGAAAATGAGACAGTAGTGTTTGATATAAACTGATTGGTTTTATGATAAAATCCATAGACATAAATCAAATGTCTAAATCCTGAGGAGGGAAAGGAAGGCAATGTTCAGCTGTGGGTATAATAGACTTCCAGTTTTGTTGACTGGTGTAGGGAAATACCTCTTTTTGCATGATCACACCCAAAGTTTTGAACTGATGCTGCTGGTTTTTCGACCCTGAGAGTGCACTGAGGCCTCCTAACAAGAGTGGCAGTACTCTGACCCTTACAAGTGTAATGTTTCTTTGGCCCAAACCCAAATGGCCTAACTTAACATACTTATAAGTCCCTAGTATATGGCACCAGAGGTACCCAGGGCCTGTGTCTGGGAATGCCTGGGGAGTGGGACCCACAGGTCTGTCTCGATACTGACACTTTGACACTCCATGTGCAGGACTGGGGTGGCCCCTTTAACTCCACTTGGAAATAGCGGGAGGAGGAGACCGGAGGAGTGACGTTGATCCCTGCCGGAGAAGAGAGGAGTGGAGCCGATGAAGAGAGAAGATCCGAGGAGCAGCAGCGGAATTCCCGGAAGACTGAAGGTCCTGGAGCCCAACCGGAGAAGCCGGGAAGCAGACTAACGCCAGGAGGCCAACGACCCCACGCGTCACCCCACCACTCTCCAGGAGGAGTGTGGCTGGACCAGGTACGTCGCAGTCTATGGGGCTTTTCTAAATCACGGGGAGGGAACGGGTAGAGCTTCAAAGGTGGGCACTGGTTTCTGTTCTCGGTACTTGTGGTGGCGGTCCTCGGTAAACCCTCGCACTCCCCTTTCCTCATAAACAGTGGCCCAGAGTGCCTCCCACTGATCAGTGGTTTCTTTGGTTTTTTTTCTTTATTGCCTTGGGACGGTCCCGGTCAGAGCAAAGAAAACGGAACACTCGTTGAGCACCATCAAGCCCACACGGAAACGCCCAAGAACAAACAGACTTTCCCCTACAGGAGGAGCCTGTAGTTATTGCTTAATTTTGACAATAAATTCCCGTTAAGACTTACCCATTCTGACCTACTCCTCGTTTTTGTAGACAGTACCCTCCATAGTTAATCTAACCCCAGGGGCACGTGACAGCCTGCCTGTAAGTTAAGTTGTCCCTCATGGCAGGACACTGATTGTGTCACCCTGAGTGTTAAAAAATAAATCATGTCTCCCAGCCTACCACTGCAAACTAATAGAGCAGTCTTAAACTGCTAACTCGACTTTGCCATTTAAACTAATGGCAAAATGCAGACTTCAATTTTTCAGATATAACAGTCACCCCTAGAGCAGGCCTTTTGAGCCCTAAGGCTAGGTGCTGTATATACAAGAAGTAGGACATTTATTTTTTATATGTCTTAACAGTAAAATTCACAACATGTCATTTTTATTGTGGATGGCTAGCAGCCCTATTTGCAAGTACAGGGTTACACACCACCAATTCAGCTGTGCTAACTCATGGATGGGACTATTCAAGTTGGTAGTTCAAAGTATCTTTTTAGTAAAGGCAACTTTACAAAGTTGCCCCTCTGTTGCTCAAATTTTCCAGCCGTCATGTGCAGAAGCTGGTTACAAGACAGTCTTCTGCCCTCATGGGCAGAGGTGTGATCTCGTCTCCCAGGAAATGAAACAATAGAAGCCTGCCATTGGAAGAAGTGTCACCTCTCCCTGGCAGGAAGTCATACAGGATGTGAAACCAAAAAAACTAGCTTCAATGGAGAATGCTCCTTTGAATGGCAAATGGTGGACAAACGTGAAAGGGGTAGCTCTTTCATTCTGGTAGACCGGTTGTCGATGGGAACAGAAAGGGGAAAACAATTGCCAATCCTCTAATCCCATGGGCATGTAGCCCTCAGGTATGCACACCTCTAGGGTGGGCTACCAAGCAACACACACTGAAATATGAGTCCTTCCAGTTTGGAAGTACATAGAATGTTACACTCTGGGATAGCTAGATGCCACACATTGCAGGAAGTCATCAACAGGTGGGAAGGGATCTTGTAACCCATTGGTTAGTGCCCACTGCATCCCTGAGGGCACTTTCTGGGCATAAATATGGCATCCCTGGCACCCAGGTCTCAGATCACGTCTGCAATGGAGAGATTACTGAAGAAGGGTTTGTCTGCTGTTCCTTGGACCCGCCAAGAAAGGCTGCTCCAACTGCTGGACAGCACCTGCTGATCTTTGGGCTAGCAAAGAGAAGGCTGTGCCTGTGGTGCCTGGCTCATGGTAAAGTCATTCCAGATCCCCAGACAGAAGAGGTGAACTCCAATAGTCAGCTGGCTGACTTCCTATTACTTCTACAGGTCCACAAAAGTTGAAGTAGCCTATCTTTGCAAGTCAGTAGCAACAAGTATTTGACTACCACTGACTGCCGATGTGCAGCCTGGGAGACCAAGTTCCAGTGATCATGGTTACATCCAAGTCCACTGGGCCGGGGAGAGTCATCGGAGTGCAGACTGGTCACCCAAGAAGGACACTAGCTTCCATCTAAGGGAGTCACTGACTTCGCTGTGACCAGACACCAGTAGACAGGTGGCAGCTGGACTTTTGCTTGACCTCGAAGAGTTCGAGGGACATTGACCCCTCTGGCAAAAGTCACCCACCAAGATCGTGGACTAAGAAGCAGGCCCAGGATACCCCCTGTTGATCCCACAGCTTCCTCTTCATCCAACAGCAACTTAAGCATTCTGTATCCCTTGCATCAGGATCACTCCATTGAAGTACCTGGCGGTTCCCCCATAGACATTGGAACTGGAGTGGAGACTGCTTTGGTGACAAGGTAACTGTCCTACAACTCCTTACTGGCCCTTTGGACCTGCTCCCTGCTGGAGTTTGTTGCCCAATGTGGGCTGGAGTACCCAAACACAAAATCAAAAGTTTTACAAAGTTTCCACTAACCTCAATAGTTACTAATGTTTTTTTGCATTTTCAATGAAAAGCTGCGATTTACATTTTACTTACAAATCTATGTCTCCAGAACCCTCCAGTAGAATTTGTTCTTTTTGGTGTCTGAAAAGTCATAAAAAATAAGATCGATATTTATAAACTGGTGTTGGATTTCTTTTGTGTTGTGTGAATTTATTATTTCGTTGTTTATGTTCTTATTAATGCTTTACTCTTGTTCCTTTGTTTAAGCCTGTCTGCTCCAAGCCACATCTACCCAAAGTTGAGGTAAGTTTTCACAAATGAGCCTGACTAGACCCAAGTTGGTATCATGAGTGTATTACACGGTGAGGTCACACAACCACACCATTTAATGCACCACTTTCCTCACAATTTTCATTTATGAAACATCGTAGATAATTTTCAAGGTCCTGATTAAACTTCTCCGTCTGTGGATTTGTTTGAGGATGGAAACCAGATAATAAAAATCTTCGAATTTCCTATTTCTTACACAATTATCTACAGTTTTGTTATGTACTAAGGACCTCAATGAGAAACAATTTTTGAAGGATGTTCATGTAGTCTAATGATATCAATACGAACTAATATTTGAGCTGTATTTGTAAGTTTGGATAAAGTAGAAAAATATGGCAACTTGCTTTAGTAATCTACTCTGACAATAATGGTGGTGCAATCATTAGAAGGTGGAAGATCCATAAATCCAGTGGGTTTTCAACTGCTAAATTGCTTATTCTATGTACTACACACATTTTGCAATTGAGGAAATCATTACCAAATCGCAAAATAGACTTCTAAATGCATAATGAGTTGAATTTGGTAGGAGGGTGTTTTTGGAAGTCCCTTTCAGATTGTGTTTCTCAATGCTATGTACCAATGGTTTGTGGCCTCAATTTTGGTTGTAAACCATTGAAAAGTCACTGACTTTTCTAAGTAGATAGTAACCCATTGGCGAATGGGAAGAATACCAATCAATCAATCAATCAATCAATCAATCAGGGGTTTTAAAGTGCACTACTCACCCATGAGGGTCTCAAGGTGCTGGGGGGGGGGGGGGGGGGGGGGAGGGGTGTGCAAGCAGCTCCGTAGGTCATTCGAAGAGCCAGGTCTTGAGGTCATTTCTGAATTGGTGCAGTGTTGGGCTTCAACGGATGAAGAGAGGGAGTTTGTTACAGGTCTTAGCTGCCAGGTAAGAGAAGGATCTGCCACCTGCTCTGGCCCTGAGATGCGGGGAACCATGGCTAGGGAGAGATCGGCAGAGCAGAGGTTTCTCTTGGGGGCGTGGAAGTAGATTAGTTTGTTGAGGTATTGGGGTCCGGTGTTATGGAGGGCTTTGTAGGCATGTGTGAGCAGTTTGAAGATTATTCTTCTTTCGACAGGGAGCCAGTGGACGTTGCTGAAGTGTTGGGTGATGTGGTCATGTTGTGGGATGTCGAGGATAAGTCTGGCTGCGGCGTTCTGGACGGCCTGGAGTTTGCGGAGGTGTTTTTTGTTGATTCGGGTGTAGAGGGCATTTCCATAGTCCAGTCTGCTTGTGAGGAGTGTGTGAGGGACGGTCTTCCTGGCATTGAGGGGGGTCCATTTGAAGGTTTTGAGAAGTATGCAGAGGGAGCAAGTGGAGGACACAGCGTTGATCTGGCAGTTCATGGTAAGTGAAGAGTTTTGTATGATGCTGAGGTTGTGTGTGTGGTTTGTTGGGGTGGGTGGGTGGGTGGGTTTCCGAGATTAGGGGGCCACCAGGTGTTGTCCCATGCAGAGGGGGTAGAGCCAAGGATGAGGACTTCTGTTTTCTCCGAGTTGAGCTTCAGGCAGCTGCTGCTCATCCAGTTTGCAACGTCTTTCTTCCCTTCTTGGAAACTGTGCCTGGTGATGTCAGGTTCCTTAGTGAGGGAGAGGATGAGCTGGGTGTTGTCGGCGTAGGAGACTATGTTCAGTCCGCGTTTTCTGAAGACGGTTGTGAGGGGGTCCATTTAGACGTTAAAGAGTGTGGGGCTGAGGGAGGTTCCCTGGGGTACTCCGCATCTGATCTCTATTGGTTCTGAGAGGAAGGGTGGGATTCTTATTCTTTGTGTCCTGCCTAAGAGGAAAGATCGAATCCAGTCTAGGACTTTTCGCTGGATGCCGGCATCGTGGAGTCTGGTGGCTAGTGTGCGGTGGGAGATAGTGTTGAAGGCTGCCGAAAGGTCAAAGAGGATGAGCATAGCTGTGTGGCCTTGGTAAAGGAGGGTGCGGATGTCATCAGTGGCAGCTATGAAGGCGGTCTCTGTGCTGTGGTTGCTGCAGAATCCTAGGTGTGGTATATGTGGTTGCTGCAGAATCCTATGCTTTAAAAATGTTTGTTGGGGTCTAGCCCACAGGACCACTCACCAACTCTCAAAAAACTTTTTAAAACAATCAAACTTTTATCTTTTCATTCAAATTCAGTCCAACTTTCTTTAAGGAAAACAGACTGCATTAAAAACAAATGTTTACCTTATTAAAATACAATCACAGACATGGTAGTGTCCTGACTCCTGCAGTCTACCATCCTGGCGAAGGTATATAATCTGAGTACGTTGAATTTGTGACCTTCCTCATTAATATTCATGAGGTAAATCGGAATGTGATCCTCTCCAAATGGTGAAATTGTCAACCAACCTAATGGTACATAGGTTGGTCTGCAAAATGTCACAAAAAGTAGGTGCGCAATTTGCGACCCCTTTTGGGAATCTAATGTTAGTACATGTGGTCCATGGAGCCCATCACAGCTCATAGGCCTGCTTTGAATCATCACCAAAGCTCTTTGTTTTCCTCTCATGATCACACCAACAATGGGTCTGACTCCTAGCACCCTAGCTCCCAACATCCTATGAATTATCCTGCCGGGGATGGTGCAGGATATGGGCCAACTACGGAGGAGTTACAGCAAGTCCTTAATGCAGGGCACAGGGTTTGCTTTGGTTTGGGAAAATATATGGAAGCATGGGAAGGAGCATTACAGTGTGTTTTCAGCATAGGTCCAATTGATGAAGGGCTTACATGCATAAGTACAACAAATACTGCATGCATATTTGAACAAACGCAACCAGCATCATTCTATGCATAATATTTATCAGATTCCCTCAGAACCACAGAGTGGACACATTTTCTCTAATTGATACTGCGGCACCGTAGGAGAAATTGTATTTTTAGCATTGGATCCACTTTTAACGAGATGATCTAATGAACTGTGCTATCTGGATATAAGAAACCAGATGACTATTTCTGTCATCAAGAGCATATTTGCTTTCCTGTCGGATAACCATCAGACCGAGTGAACAGGAATTTGATTAGGATCGATTAATTAACTCTGAGAGTCTAATGAATGTCTTGACAAAGATGGTTTAAAGTTGAAGTACACCATCGAAACGCGTTGACGCATCTGTCACACAATTCGCGCAGTTGGCTGGAACTGCAGATACCAATATGATGGTTCATGTATCGAATTTCAGTCTAGATACAGATTAACACGAATGTGTGTTACTTAATGACAAAGTGTACTGTCTTTTTTATCTTCTCTCTCCCCCTCCCCTTGATGTGGACATTGAATAATACTCCTGTAATACCTATGTGATTAGATTGTGTATGAAATATTTGAATTGCAAATCCTTGTATTTTTAACTTCCTTTTGTTTATGTTATTTGGATCACATTTCCTTCTTGTTTTTATAAGAAACTATTTTTATTCAATAAAATGTGTACATTTACTAATACCTATGCATTTTTTTGATCTACTGTTTGGGCTTATATTTACTTTTTTATAAAAGTGTGATTGGTGTGGATTCTAGTGGCCTGGATGAATTGATACAAGTGGGGTTTCCTTTAGAGGCACCAAAGAAAGACCTGTTTTTTACTTGTTGGTAGTACCCTATTCCTTTGGTAAGGTTAAGGGGTCCCTCTCTTGATATTTCGAATTCTCGTGGAAAAAGAACCTTAAGTACTGATTCAACTGACTGTTTGAGCAAAGAGGGTGTAGTCGCACTTACACGAAGTTTGTGTTCTTCCACTTCCTGTTTGATCCTGTGCCGCACCGCCATTTGGTGTTTAGCGGTCTACTGCCTCATTTTACTTCAATGACAGCACCTATATAAGGTGCATGTGGATGTGCAGTGGACCCCAAGCTCCCCGCACAAGTAATTACATATCATAGCATTTTCTTTTAAAATTCACTTATTTGCTCTCAGATTTGTTCCCCATATGCCAGGAAGCTTTGCAGGGCTGCCTCTTGTTCCCTCTCCTTTTTGTGGTGGCTTTTGAGTCCTTTGCACGGCGTCTTTGATGCGATGCTCGGGTGTGGGCTGGGAGCGGGATACCAGACACATGGACTGTATAGCCTTATACGTGGATGATGTCCTTTTTTTTCTTTCTGACTCAGAAACAAGTGTCCCTCGCTGTCTCCAGCTCCTTCGATTCTTTCCTGAGGCATCTGGACTACACATTAACCCTACCAAGTTGATAATGGTGCCGCCGTCGGTATTACGGAGCAGTGTCGACTGGCAAACTACTATACCCATCCGTCGGTTGAGTTTCCGCTACTTAGGTATACAAGTGGCGACACACCCACGATGACCTGGCCCCTTAACCTTACCCCACTGACCCATAGAGTTAAGGCAGAGCTCAAGAAGTTGCAATCCCTCCCACTTAATGTGCAGGGTAGGATGGCTCTATATAAAATGATCGTGCTGCCAAGATTCTTATACCTCTTTCAAAACTTTCCGTAAATTGATACTCTGACATTGGTTCTGTGAGATGGACTCAGTTGTGACTTCTTTTCTCTGGCATAACTGTAGGCCGCGACTATATTCTGTAAATTGCCAACGTGCTCCATATAATGGCGGCCTCGGTATGACCAACCTCTATTTTTATTACCTTGCATCACAGCTTGTGGTGATCTAAAATTGGCTCAATGGGGGACGGTCCTATCCTGTATTTAGGGTGGAATTGGCCTCGATGGGGTTTCACCATGTCATGGCCATGTTATACTGTGCCAATGTCTCCATTACCACGGAAGTGACCCAGATAATCTTTCATGGGTGGCAGGCTGCACTCCGACACACTGGGTGGGCCTCCAAACTCACCCAATAGACTCCTGTGACACTGTCCTTGGCTGGGTGAAACAGCCGCGCTGGAGTGTTTTGCTCATTGGGACGCAATTGGCATTTCACAATAGGCGATGTTTGGTCTGGGACGTGGATGTACTCCTTTCCTTTCAGGAACTCTAATCCACATATGCGTTATCTTCAACACAATTCCAAAATATCTACAACTGTGCCACGCATTGATAGAACGTGATGGACTTTGTTGTACCTTAGACTCGGTGGCCATGAACATAGTGGATTCTACAGAGGCCCCTTTTTGCTAGGCTTAAAATCTCTGCCAACAACACCTTCTCTGGCCTACTGATGTACCACCCTCTGAACTCCCAGCAATTTTCCTGGGGTTAGACCCTGGAACTATATCTGGTACATTTCCACATTACCATCCTGGAGGATTTTAATTTACATCTGAATGAACTCTTATGTAAAGACACGGCCTGACTCCTTGAATTTATGTCCAACCTTGGGTTCTCCCAGTAGGTGTGTTTAGCCATACTGCAGGCCACACTTTCATTGCTACCTTTACCAACTATGAAGAGCTAACTGGCAACTGTGTTCACCCCCTTACTGGGCAGACCATCGGGCTATCTCATTCACTGTCCTTTCTCCTCGCTCCATGTTGGAGGTGAGTCTGGCTGTACCCAAGCCTACACCTGCGTAATCTGACTAAGATTTTGCATGATAGTTGGGAACAGGCACAAAACCTCTCCAAAGCTAGACATGTAGATTCCTCTGATTATTCTACAGCAGGGTTTTAAGACTGGTTTCCCACAGCTTCCGCAGGTCAAAAGGAACACCAGAAGTAAAACGTCTATGCCCTGGTTCTCTGTAGAAATCATAGGCCTTAGACAGGAATGCCACAGACAAGAGAGTAAATGGAAGTCTTCATATGGCCCTGGGGAAAAAGTGAAGCATAAGGCCCTCTTGCTGCATTATAAACACATCATCACATTGACCCCAAGCGTCTTTCTTTACATAGAAAATTTGGGCTGCTAACAACTCCCTCAAGCTACTTTTTGAAGTAGTAAAAGACCTGTCCACCCCTCCTTCCCAGGGCTTGTTAAATCCATCCTAAGGCTTCTGTGACAGAATGGCACTATATGTCCAGGATAAAATTCAGAATATTTACACAGACCTTAATCTATCAATGAAAAGTGAGTCCCTTCCCAAAATTGCCACCTTGTGCTCTCAGACTAGCGAACTCAATTTCCCCTCATCTCTCTACATCAAACCAGAGATGTGTTGTTGACTGTTAAATCTGGATCTCCATCTGATCCCTGTTTACCTAAAACTCTCAAGCTGGCCCCAGGACTTATTGCCAATGTTCTACAGAATGTGTTTACCTTCACACTGCAATCAGAAGTCTTTCCCACCCCCTGGATGGAAGTGATTGTCACGCTGCTACTTAAAAAACCTAATGTAGACCCTGAGGATCTGAAAAACGTCTGCCCTATTACCCTGCTACCAGTGTTGTCCAGGATAGTTGAAATGTTTGTTAACCAGGAATTGGTTACATTTATTAAGTAGGTATCAAATAAGAGGGATCAGAGGGGCGTTTTCCGCTCACAAAAAGTGAGTGGGAGGTCCAGACTGGTAAAGTGCCCCGACAATGAGACTCTCAAGAAGAAGGTTACCAGTAGTTCCTCAGAGAAAAGAGAGGAGTGGAGGTGAATCGATAAGAGAGCCCGTAAGGACTACATGTACATTATGTGTAAAGTGGGTAATCCTTTTGTTGGATATTAATGCCCTCACACACCCTTTCAGGTGTCATGCTTCATCATCTGGGCTGCTCCTCGTCGGGCCGGCTCGGTCTCTGGACCTACCCGAGCCACCGAGTCTGGACTCGGTGGCTCGGGTAGGTCCAGAGACAGAGCGTGAGCGGGGCAGACTTTAGACCTACTTTTAGAGGTCCTTCGCCTCACGCTGAGTCCACCAAGCACTGTTGTGGTCCGCAGTCCTACTGAATAGGGTAGCACCAGACCTTGACAGGTATTTTAGAAATAAGTTTTTGTTCACATGATTCATTGTGACTAGGAGACCAATATCTTAGATAGTCCCCTCTTACCATTGTAGATAGTTTGATAGGTCCTGACGAATCGCGAGCGCACGAGCTCAGTGCGAGAAACATGTTGACCACCAATCTCATGCACTCTCATTAGAGACATTACACTCTACCGAGTGCTACATACACTTTTTTAATCAGGGAAGGAGACCTTTAGAATAAATTGCTTTTTCATACTGGTACTTTCGACCCTGTTTTAACTAACTTTTTGTATCTACAATAATCAGGCCCACACACCCGCACTTCACCAGACGGCTGTTGGATTAAAAGAACTCCGATAAAGTGCCCCTTTTAGGGAGCCCGTTAGGCATTGCACCGCCGGCCCGACGAGGAGCAGCCCAGATGATGAAGCATGACACCTGAAAGGGTGTGTGAGGGCATTAATATCCAAAAAAAGGATTACCCACTTTACACATAATGTACATGTAGTCCTTACAGGCTCTCTTATCGATTCACCTCCACTCCTCTCTTTTCTCTGAGGAACTACTGGTAACCTTCTTCTTGAGAGTACATTTATTAAGTCTCACGATGTAATTGAACCCTCACAAAACAGTTTCAGGAGTGGCCACAGTACAGAGTCTGCTCTTATTGTGGCTGCAAAGCATCCACCACCAGGTTGATCAGGGTTGCGAGGCCATTCTGGTGATTCTAGATTTGTCTGCAGCATTCAACACTGCCTCACAGATACATAATATCCACCGTCTGCAGCAAATCGGTGTCGGTGGGTTCGCACTTAAGCTCCTCCACTTTTTCCTTAACAACAAAGAACAAACTGTCAGTTGTGGGGATTTCAAGGTGGAAGCCTTTAGCCTCAAGGCTCGTCCTTGAGTCGAACTCTTTTTAATGTGTATGTTGCTCCACTGTCTGTATTGGTGCACTCTTTTGGGCTCCAGGTGCTGTTGTACGCAGATGACACCCAGATCATCGTGTCTATTTTCAATGACCTGACTTCTGTAGCTGAAAAGTTTAATCACTGAATGTCCAGAATTAGGAGGTGGATGAAAGACAACGCTCTAAAACTTAATGCTGACAAAACGGAGGTTTTGGTATTTGGCACTCAGGAGTCTATTCAGTCCATCATCCAATGGCCGGAGGATTGCAGACCTCTTTCCACACCGGTCAAATCAGACTAAAGCATGGGTGTTTTATTCAACAATACCTTGAGCGTCGATACTCAAGTTAGCTGCACTATTAGCACCTTTTTTGATATCATCAAGACCCTGAGAAAGATCTTCCCTTATATCCATGTGGAACTGCACCAAACAGTCATTATCGCACTAGTCATCTCACCGTTGCACTAATGCAACTCACTGTATCTCAATATTAATGCTTCCTGTCTTAACAAACTTCAAGTCGCCCAGAATGAGGCCGCCCGACTTATCCTTAACATCTTGAGGTGCCTCTCTGTCAGAGATGGGATGTGTCTCCTCCACTGGCTTACGTTCAGAAAGAGGATGATTTTTAAGCCTCTTTGCATGGTCTCTCTAGCCCTGCATCAGAAAGGTTCCAGCCAACATACCTCACTCTTCCACTGGCACATCCCTAGTAGGCTTCCCAGATTTTCCTTCCGCAAGAAGGTGTTCATTCCCAGATTTCAGAAGACCAGATAGAGAAGCCTGCTGCCAAGCTGCAGAATTCTCTGCCTGCCCATATCTCGGAATCTGACACACTTGCTGTATTTAAAAAAAACTTTTGAAAACATGGCTTTTCTCCTCCCATCTCCTTTAGCCTTTTTGGGGCAATTTTCTGAATGCTTCATTGTGCCTTCCGATATCACTTTGACTCCTCAGGGTGCACTTTATAAATTCTTTTAAATTTCAGTGTGCCATGGGGCTTAAGCTGACCCTCCTAGACGAAGCCCAATTACGCCAATTAGGGGTGGCGCATTCATTCCTGTTTGAAACAGACCCTGCCTTGGAGTATGGACTGGACTATTGGAGCAGGAAAATTACTGATTTTAATAAGGATGGCTCCAGTCTAAGGTGGCATAGTGGTCAAAAACATGATAGATTGGAACACAGCTTAAAAAACTACCAATAGTTAAGAGCAGTTTAACCCCTTCAGCGCGGCACGGATTTCCGCGCCACGCTGAAGGTTCTGAGCGCGGGCGGGGCCATGACGGAACGGTTCCGTCATAAGCACAGCCCAACCGACGTGCATGACGGAACCGTTCCGTCATGCGCGTCGAAGGGGTTAAGCAACTCCAGCCACCCCTTTCTGTTTCTCTATGCAAGTCTATCTTTGGGCATTTCTGTGCATTTAATTTACATTTGTGCTATAATCAATCAATATTTCATTGTGAACATCGTATCAATTCTGGATGACATGACAACTCTTATTTTTTTGTACCAGTCTCTTTAGCTACTCTTCAAAAAATATCATCATGGGTTTAGATCATTAAAATAACAACTACTTAGTTCTCAGTGTTACTCAGGTCATTCAAACCCACATTTTAGGCTGGGGATTCTGTAAATGTTCTATTGATACTCTCATCCATGTGTGGTGGAGTACATGCCTCTCTGAAACAAGATAGCCTGTCCACTGCATTGAAAACATGCCTTAGCTTTCCCTTTCTGAAAAAACAGACCCTTGACTGCTCTGTCTTGAGCACCTTTGTGTATTGGTTTCCGGGTTTCTTTTGCAAAGAGCCAGAAACCACAGAGCACATGGTATAGAGAATGTGCAGGGATCAAAATAGCTGAACCTGATATGCACAAAACATCCATAGCAAGTAGTCTATCCTGAATACTGGTGGATGCTAATTAGGATGTACATTTTGGATAAAGATTGGGCCTGAAATAATTAGGGACGTTGCTAACTAAATCAGGGTACTCAAATTTACTTAAAAGGAAATTTACACTAGACACATCTCCTAACACCCATTGGTACACATTTAAGGTAATTTATTTTTGGTCTTGCAGGGCCCTATGGGCTGTAGCCAGGAGAGAGGAAATTCACCTGGAATCTCAGCTTACCTAGGCATTAGATGAAGCTGAGAAAACTAACAGGGGACTGTCAAGTCAAATAAGGACAATAAAGAGCCAAATTCAATCTCTGAGGACTAATAGGGCAAAACTAACCCTACGAGGGCTCATGCAAATATTCTTGTAAAAAGGGCAATAAAGTGGATGGATAAACCTCTGGTGATGAGACTAGGTGCCCCGAAACCTGGAGGTTATATCAATAAGTTGACAACCACAGTTGGTGGTATCCAGCCAAAAGACAAAGTGGGACCTATCCTTTTCAGGCAGTTATACTCCGCAAAGAATAGAATAGAAAAAGAGAATAGAATAGAAAATAATATTTAGCTGAGATTTACAAGTTTCACTTCCCTCCCAGTGGAGAGATGAAGTTAACAAGCAGGACACCGTAAAGAGCATGCACCAAAATAAAGACCAAGGCTCAGACGGTCTCACAGCCGCTTTTTATGAAGAATTTGTAGGCCAGCTAATTATCCCACTGACCAACTTAGGGGCCTATTACGATGTCGGGTGGACTTGAGTATGCCTGACACCATTTCAGAAACGGGACGACCAGCAGTCCAGAACTCCTCATTATGATGCGACCACACCTGGTGCAGTCACATTCCAACATTCCCCTATGGGAGCATGTGTTATGGCCGTAAACTGGCTATAGTACATGCTACCATAGGGTAATGTGAGGTGGTGTTAATCCCTGCACCACATGGTAGGCACCTCAAAATGCCTGCCACAGGGTGCAGGGATTACCAGGCAGGCACCATAGGTGACCCAGCGGCCACCGACCAGAGGCCGCAAAAGAAAGGGAGCCCGGCGAGGAGCTCCCGAACATGCTTTCTGACAGAGTTTCCATGTCAGAAAGGCCCGCATGGGAACCTAGCCAGATCCATGCATCGTAATCCGGATGGCATAAGCCGCTGTCCATTTGGATTATTGGCTGGTTCCAATTGGCCGATGGGCTACTAGAGCCAGCTGGAATGACTGGCTGGTTTCAATTTCGAACGTCTGAATCAAAATCAGTTGGTCGGAATTGAAACCGACAATGTTGGTTGTAAGGACTCCGACCTCACGACAGCGTTATAGGCCCCTTATTCTATTCATTTTCAGGTAAAGTGAGAGTCACTCACACAGTGAGTGGAACTGAAATCACACTTATACCCAAACCTAGGAATGATCCAGAGGAATGTAAGTCATACAGACTCATTGTTTTGTTGAACTGATTTGAAGCTTTTTACTAAAGTCCTATTGAACAGACTCGACAAAGTCCTTCCATTTCTAGTAGAACCAGATAAAATGGGCTTTGTACAGCGTAGGCAGGAACAAGATAATGTTTGGAAAGTCTCCTATTTGGGTAGAAAAGGCCCAGCACAAGAACATCCCAATTCTCTTCATAGCTTCAGACACAATGAAAGCATTTGAAAGGGTGATCTGGGACTTCATTCAAACACTGAGTAAAATAAGTTTGGGGCTGGAAATCAGTGAATTATCATTCTCTGGTGGTTTGTATTAAGTGAAATGGGGCATGCTCCCGAAGAATAAGGTTCTGATACAGATCTTGGTGGATAGGTTACTCCTTCAGAACCGTGACGGATACCCAGTCGCTAAGACCGTGATGTAGTAATATCATCAGCAAGAATATCGTTGACAAGAATAGCGATTTAAAGGTAAGTAATATCGATGTTAAAAATATAGAAGGTGTAAATATCAATTAAAGAAAATATTTATGGGCCTTATTACAAATCCGATTGGTCCATGAACCGCCAGACTTGGGGGTGGGGGGGTATAGTGGCAGTCCAGCCACCGCCGCACCGGTAGTCCGACTGCCGAATTACAAGTTTGGTGGACCACCATTTGACCATGACAACCACCAGGGAACCAGGTTCCCTGGTGTTGGCACAGCGGTTAGGCGCTCAGCAGCACCGCCACACATATTTTAAGTTTACCCACTGCCAGCCTTACATGGCGGCCTGCACCGCCATGTAAAAGCTGGTGGTGGGAAAACAAAGGGCTCCCTACAAGGCCCTCGTTGCCACATTCAGGTAGGTGCATGCAGGGGGGCACATGTTTCACCCCCTTGTGTGCAAGCACATCCCCAGTTCCAGCACGACATGGACTTTTTTTTTGTCCATACCATGCTGGAACGCGCTGTGGTGGTCCCACGGTGGGGCAGTATTATCATTGAGCCTTTTTACTGCACCACACCGGAGACCACCACGCTACCCGCCCGCCAGATAACGATTTGTATCATAATCTGGCGGGCAGGCAGGGTTCGGGTTTGGCGGTGTGTGAGCGGGGCAGTGGTGAACAGCCCCGCTCCCTTACGGCCAAACTTGTAAAAAGGCCCTATGTTGTTAATATCGATGTTAAAAATATTGTTGTTAATATTATCATGATTAGTTGTATATATTTTAGTATATCGTTTGATTGTATATGTTATAAATTGTACATATAAATATTTTTAATGTTGTTTAATCTAGTCTGTACATTTTTTGTCGCTTTTAAATTACATTTAATGGTTTTTTAAATTGTATTTAGTACCATAGCAGGTTGTGGGGATTATAGAGGTAAATGGTGGAATAAATTGATTATAATTAATTTTTGATTAATGTAAATTTTTTCCGTTAATTGCATTTTTTTAAAGTTGAGTTTTAGGTCCAGGTTGTGGGTATTCCAGGGGTATAGGGTGAGAAGTAAATTAATTATTATCAATTAATAAATAGTTTTTAATTGATAGAAACACACAACTCGGACTGTGGACTGACAGGAAAGCACCTATGGCATCAATCACAAACAACATGGTAGAAAATCGAGTTTAGTATGCCTGATCTCAGAATAATAAAATATATCTTTTAGCAAAGTTTATTTTAATGTTCTGTGTTTGCAAATGCCACTTTTAGAAAGTGGGCATTTGCTTGCCTAACCATTTCAGCCCGCCTATGCGCTGATGTGTATCTGCTGTCTGGTTTGTGTGAGTGACAGGGCTGGGGAATTCCAGTAGACAGGCTGGGCAGCCAGGTGGTGAATAGGAAGATTACACCAGGATGGGTGGGAGGAGTGCACCTGGACTTTGAATAGGGCTGTGCTCTGCCACCACAATGCTGGCTCCACCCCCTGTGGAGCGTCTGATGTCTCTGCCCTGCGCACTGAAAGCAGAAGCCTGCATCATGTCAACAAAGTGCTCAGAAACCGGACCGAACTAGGCAAGGGCACCCCTGGCCTGCAAGAACAAAAGAAATGTAGTATAAATGTAGGAGCCCTGCTCCTAAGAAATTAGATCCTGCTACAAGACGAACCTCTGCCTGAGGGGAAGGAACCGGGAAAGCTGTAGGAGGAGTACTGTCCCTGACCTGGGGGATTGGCCTGCAGTGGTTGCCTTGCTGCTGAAGGAGTGGAGAAAGATTGCTTATAAACTTTACTTCAACTTGTGCTTTTTAAGATCTCCAAGGGCTTGTGACTGAGCTTGCCCCCTGAACGAAGTCCCAGGACCAGTGGACTACACCCCCCCTTGAGAATCGCCGCCGAGAACCAACGTTCTCACCGCAAACCCGAAGCCGAGGAAAGCGTGCGGCGCCTAGATCGGCGCGCACACTGGAAAGCCTGTGCCCAGCTGTCCGGCCCAAACAACGTGACTAAGGCCCCCTACGAGCCGTAGCTTGCACCGTGAAGGAAGGACTTCGTGTCGCAATTTTGTTTCCCCACTTCGAATCACACTGCTCTGGCGTGCCCCCCTATCCCTGTTGTGGGCAGGCTGCGATGCATAGAGTGGTTGGTACGTCTCTCACCATCGGAGCATACTACCTGCTTCGCACCGCGCTGAAAGAAAAGGCGCCGATCTCAAGGTACGGCTCGTATGCCGCACGAACCTCAAGAGCACCGCATCTCCGCACCGTCCCCTCGAACAACGTGCCTGAGGCCCCCTATGAGCCGTAGCTCGCACCGTAACAGGAGGACATCGCAATGTACAACGCGCTTGTTGTCATCGCATCGTCCGTGACTAACTCTCTAAGATAAAGGTACTGAGTCTGCTTCGCACAGTAGCGCCTGCAGTGTTTGTGAGCCCCGTTCGTAAGCACCGCAGGGTGTACGCTTCGCCCGGAGCGTCTGTAGCGTTTGTGAGCCCCGTTCGTAAGCACCGCAGGGTGTGCGCTTCGCCCGGAGCATCTGCAACGCTTGTGAGCCCCGCTCAGAAGCATCTTTCATCCCGTACGAACCGTACGAAGTAACACGAACCCCACAGAACTGTAAAAGACGCTTGAATCAAGAACTGCTTATTGCCAAGAGTATTGTGGGACTTGGGATCGTTATTTGGTCTTGTGCTAAGTCTGCCTATATATAAAATATTTATTTCTGATAAGCCCAGTGGGGAGTCCATTTGTGGGGTTGCCATTGAATTACTGTATGTGGTCACAAATGCTTAACCATTGCGCCCTGAGATGAGCCTTGTCTGCTCGCGCCAAGCTACCTAGAGGGTGAGCAGGGGTTGTGTTGGGAGTGTAACCCCTTACCCTGACTAGAGGAGAGGATCCCTGCTTGACACAAGTACCTACCTGTGCCAACCAGAGAACCCCAATTCTAACATTGGTGGTCAGCGGTGAGGATTCTGAATTTGCATTTGTGATTCATGTACAGTGATTTGGTGAACGTCACTTAGTGAGTTCAGGCCAATAACGCAGCCACATACTTGTTTGATTTTTGTTTGCCAAGGAATCTTCATTTTTGAAAAATCATGCCTGGTTCAGTCATTGTTGAGAAGGCACCATCTGTAGTCTCTGAAAGCGAAGAAGTAGAATGGGAAGAAGAGAGACTAGAGAGCTACACCAAGGCCCAGCTGAAGGGCTTCTGCAAAAAATACAAAGTCCCTCATGTTGGATGTAAAGTCAAAGCAGACCTACTCAAGGCGCTGAGAGCCTGGATTGAGTCAAGGTCGCCTGGAGATGTGGTAGTAGTTGAACCAGCAGATAGCGTCCATAGCTTTGGCAAAGGCCTGTCACCAGAGGAGTTGGCAGACAGGAAAGAAACCAGGATGCATGAGATGGAGTTGGCAAAGCTCAAATTGAATGGGCAACTGGAGCTGGAAAGCAAAAAGCTGGCTCTGGAAGAAAGAAGAATCCAAATGGAGCATGAAATGAAGTTGAGGGAATTGGATCTAAAGGATAAGAGTTTAGAGTCCACTCCCTCTGGTGGCAGCACACCGTCAGTGCAGGTAGAATCAAGGGTGTACATACCAAAAGATGTAGTAATAGATTTTTTTTTAAATGATGACATAGGGCAGTGGTTCAAAGCCTATGAGGTAGCCATGTCTTCCCACCGGGTCCCTGAGAAGGATTGGGGAGCGGGGTTGTGGGGACGGTTCCTTAGTGAGCGGCGGGACACAGCTAGACTTGCCTTCAGATGATTATAATTCTTATCCCCATATGAAGGCAGCTTTGATGACTAGGTATGGGTTGACCCCTGAGTTGTAAAGGGAAAGGTTCAGGGGTTGCACAAAGATTCCAAACAGTACGTATGTTGAGTATGTAACTTTTTTTGCAGAGCACTGGATGGTTGGGTGAAGGGTAGCAAGGTTGATGATTTTCAAGGGCTTCTTGATTTAATGGCATGGGAGCACTTGTCCAGTAATTGTTTTCCTGAGCTTCGCCAGCACCCGATTGATAGTAGGCTGACTAACCCTAGAAAGCTTGCTGAGAAGGCGGACCGCTGGGTCAGTACCAGGGTCCACAAGGGTCCAATGGGAGATTCCACCAAAGGTGGGCAGGGTCCCCAACAGAAGAGTGGGGGGACAGGGGTAACCAGAGGGAGTTCCCAAGAAGGCCCCAATGTAATCCCCAAGGGAACCAAGGGAAAGGTTCTCAGCCTCCCCCAACCCAGAAACCGACCGGGGCCCCGACAGGTCCACCTGTTCAAAAGGGGCCCATCAAATGTTACAAGTGTGGTAACATGGGTCATTTTGCCTCTGATTTAAAGTGTCCTTTGTTTGGTAAACCAGCACCCACTGGTGCTCCACCCCGGCAGATGGCTAGTGTAGCCTTGGGGGAGGAGATGGCCGTCCAAGGTGGGTGGGGTCCCGCAGAGATGTCCCTTGTCTCATTAGGAGACTGTGAGATGGTCCCCCAAACCCAGCTGCCTGATAACACTAAAAAATACAGGCAGTGGGTGACCATTAACGGCCGTAGGGTGGAAGCTCTGAGAGATACAGGAGCCAGTGTGACAGCTGTCAAGTGTCACCTGGTGTCTCAAGAGCAGGTTGTCCGAGGAGCATTCTATCCAGTTGTTACCGCTGAAAACACAGAGAGTCACTGCAAGGTGGCTCAGGTTCCCTTTGAGTAGGGGGGTCTCTGGTACTCTTCAGGTAGCTGTGAGGCCCGCCATGCCTGTAGACTGTCTGTTAGGGAACGATTTGGAGAACTCACCTTGGGCTAAGGTGGAGCGGAGTGCTCACCTGGAGATGTTGGGTATGCCGGATTGGGCGAGTGTCACCACACGGTCCATGGCAGCAAGTAGAGGTGCTCAAGAGGTCCTGGAGCCTGAGAGGGAGGCCCAGGGACCGGCCTTAGAGAGAGGAGGCAAGGGGCTTGGGAAACCGGCCCCTGAAGTTCCCACGGTCCAGGAGGAAGCAGACCTTGAGGGGGATGCCCTGGAGCCGACAGGAGAACAGATAGTTGAACTGGGGGACCTGCCTGAGTTGACCCATTGGCAGCAAGAAGGAGGCCCCTCCAGGGAGGACTTTTGTAAGGCACAGAAAGAATGCCCTTCTCTCGTGGGTCTGCGGCAGCAGGCTGCAGACCAGGCCGCAGGTGATCAGTCTGGGTCACATTTCATTTACTGGGGGAACGACCTCCTATATACAGAGCCTAAGGTTGCTGAGCCTGGGTCAGCCCGTGTGCTGGTGGTACCCCAGGACTTCAGAGCCTTCCTACTGGGGCTGGCTCACGATGTGCCATCAGCAGGACATTTGGGGCAGGACAAGACCTTTGAAAGGCTTGTCACCCACTTTAATTAGCCTCAAATGCGCAGGAGTTCAGACACTCACTGCATGTCCGGTCAGACTTGCCAGGCAAGTGGAAAGAGTGGGAGGAAGCAGAAGGCTCCTCTCCAGCCATTCCCTGTGGTCAGTACCCCATTCCAGCAAATGGGGATTGACATTGTGGGGCCACTGGACCTCAGGACAGCCATGGCCAACAGGTTTATCCTGGTCCTGGTGGACCATGCCACCCGGTACCCGGAAGCCATCCCTCTGAGGACAGTGATGGCCCCCGTGGTGGGACGTGCACTGATGGGAATTTTCTCCAGAGTGGGGTTCCCTCTAGAGGTGGTGTCTGACCGAGGAACCAATTTCATATCCAAGTATATGAAATCCCTTTGGCAAGAGTGTGGTGTAACCTACAAGTTCACCACACCTTACCACCCCCAAGGAAATGGGTTGGTTGAGAGATTCAACCGTACCCTAAAAGGCATGATAATGGGTCTGGAAGAACCCATGAGGCGTAAGTGGGATGTCCTCTTACCATGCCTTCTCTTTGCGTACCGTGAGGTGCCACAGAAGTCTCTAGGGTTCAGCCCCTTTGAGCTCCTGTATGGCCACCCAGTGAGAGGACCTCTAAGTCTGGTCAAGGAAGGCTGGGAGCAATCTCCCAGGAAACCTCCCCAGAATGTATATAGCTACATGCTGGCCTTCAGGAATCAGACTAGGTGATTCAGACAACTTGCTGAGGCAAATCTGGAAGCCAGCCAGGAGGAGATGAAGCGGTGGTACGACCAGAATGCCACTCTGGTAGAACTTCAGCCTGGACAAAAGTTGTGGGTCTTGGCCCCCGTGGAGCCTTGTGCGCTCCAGGATAAGTGGACCGGTCCGTCTGGGTACTGGCAGATCGCCTTGACCGATGGGGCCAAAGAGAGGTCAGCATTTTCCACCCCAGATGGGCACTACCAGTTCCGGGTTATGCCCTTTGGGATGAAGAATGCCCCTGCCACCTTCCAGAGGTTGGTCAACCAGGTGTTGGCTGGACTGTATTCGTTCAGTGCTGCCTACCTGGATGACATCTCAGTGTTCAGCTCCACTTGGGAAGAACACCTGCGCCACCTCTGGGATGTGTTGATGGCACTGCGGAGGGCAGGCCTCACGATCAAGGTGAGTAAGTGCCAGATCGGGCAGGGTTCCGTGGTGTACTTGGGGCACCGGGTTGGGAGCGGCCAGGTGGCGCCCCTTCAACCCAAGATAGAAACCATCCTGAATTGGGAGTCGCCCAAAACCCAGAAAGAGGTGAGAGCCTTCCTAGGTCTCACCATGTACTACAGGAGGTTTGTCAAGGGGTATGGCAACATTGTTGCCCCCTTGACAGCGCTGACTTCTAGGAAGCAGCCCAGGAGAGTGATTTGGACTGACACCTGTCAGACAGCTTTTGAGGCCCTGAAAACTGCTATGTGCACGGCGCCCGTGCTCTTGGCTCCCAACTTCTCCAAAGAGTTTATCGTTCAGACAGATGCTTCAGAGCATGGTGTGGGGGCTGTTCTTTCACAGATTAATGAAGAAGGCCTAGATCAACCTGTAGCCTTCCTTAGCAGGAGGTTACTTCCACGGGAACAGAGATGGAGTGCTATTGAGCGTGAGGCATTTGCTGTGGTCTGGGCACGGAAAAAGCTAAGACCATACCTGTTTGGGTCTCACTTCCGGGTTCAGACAGACCACAGGCCCCTCAGATGGTTGATGCATATGAGGGGTGAGAATCCAAAGCTGTTGAGGTGGTCCATTTCCCTACAGGGTATGGATTTCACAGTGGAACATCGCCCTGGTACAGGTCATGCCAATGCTGACGGTCTGTCCAGATTTTTCCGGATTAGTGAGGAGGAACTCCCTAGGGTAGGGTAATTCTCCCCACATTTCAGCTGGAGGGGACACGTGTTAGACCTGGCACCTTGGTGGTAGTCTCCCTTCCACTTTTTATCACTGTGCCTCATGTTTTTGCTGGTGTTAGCTGCTCAGAACACTGTGCCAGTGCCACAGTGCAAGTGCTCCCTATATAAAATGTATATGTTGGTTGGATTCCATGATTGGCTTATTTGGTTTACTGTCAGACCCCAGTAAAGTGCACCAGGAGTGCCCAGGGCTTGTAAATACAAATGCTGCTGGTGGGATTGCAGCACTGGTTGTGCCACCCACAGAAGCGGCCTGGTAAAATGTGTCTAAGGTCTGCCACTACAGAAACTGCATGCAGTCTGGTACTGTCATGCTGACTGGGCAAGTGAACCCACTTGCCAGTCCCTAAACCTTCCCTTAACTTCATATTAGTCACCCCTATGGTAGGCCCAAGGGCAGGGTGCATTGTAAGCATAAGGTAGGACAAGCCCTGATGTGTGTGGCATGTCCTAATAGTGAATTACAGCCATTTTCGTTTTTTCACTATTGTAAGGCTACCTGTTCTCCATAGCCAGAATGGGCTGTTAGAATTGTTACATCCTATGATCCTAACAGACTCAGGGAACATGGTAGAAAATCGAGTTTAGTATCCCTGAACTCAGAATAATAAAATACATCTTTTAGCAAAGTTTATTTTAATGTTCTGTGTTTGCAAATGCCACTTTTAGAAAGTTGGCATTTGCTTGCCTAACCATTTCAGCCCACCTCTGCGCTGATGTGTATCTGCTGTCTGGTTTGTGTGAGTGATAGGGCTGGGGAATTCCAGGAGACAGGCTGGGCAGCCAGGTGGTGAATAGGAAGATTACACCAGGATGGGTGGGAGGAGTGCACCTGGACTTTGAATAGGGGTGTGCTCTGCCACCACAATGCTGGCTCCACCCCCTGTGGAGCGTCTGATGTCTCTGCCCTGCACACTGAAAGCAGAAGCCTGCATCATGTCAACAAAGTGCTCAGAAACCGGACCAAACTAGGCAAAGGCCCCCCTGGCCTGCAGGAACAAAAGAAATGTAGTATAAATGTAGGAGCCCTGCTCCTAAGAAATTAGATCCTGCTACAAGACGAACCTCTGCCTGAGGGGAAGGAACCGGGAAAGCTGTAGGAGGAGTACTGTCCCTGACCTGGTGGATTGGCCTGCAGTGGTTGCCTTGCTGCTGAAGGAGAGGAGAAAGATTGCTGATAAACTTTACTTCAACTTGTGCTTTTTAAGATCTCCAAGGGATTGTGACTGAGCTTGCCCCCTGAACGAAGTCCCAGGACCAGTGGACTTCACCCCCCTTGAGAATCTCCGCCGAGAACTGCCGTTCTCACCGCAAACACGAAGCCGAGGAAAGCGTGCGCCGCCTAGATCGGCGCGCACACTGGAAAGCCTGTGCCCAGCTGTCCGGCGCAAATAACGTGACTAAGGCCCCCTACGTGCCGTAGCTCGCATCGCGAAGGAAGGACTTAGTGTTGCACTTTTGTTTCCCCTCTTCGAATCACACTGCTCTGGCGTGCCCCCTACCCCTGTTGTGGGCAGGCTGCGGCACGTTGAGTGGTTGGTACGTCGCTCACCATCGGAGCATACTATCTGCTTCGCACCGCGCTAAAAGAAAAGGCGCCGATCTCAAGGTACGGCTCGTACGCCGCACAAACATCAAGAGCACCGTATCTCCGCACCGTCCCCTCAAACAACGTGACTGAGGCCCCCTATGAGCCGTAGCTCACACCGTAACAGGAGGACATCGCAATGTATAACGCGCTTTTGTCATCGCATCGTCCGTGACTAACTCTCCAAGATAAAGGTACTGAGTCTGCTTCGCACAGTGAGGTGTACGCTCCGCACCGGAGCGCCTGCAGCGTTTGTGAGCACCGTTCGTAAGCACCACAGAGTGTACGCTTCGCCCGGAGCGTCTGTAGCGTTTGTGAGCCCCATTCGTAAGCACCGCAGGGTGTGCGCTTCGCCCGGAGCATCTGCAACGCTTGTGAGCCCCGTTCAGAAGCATCTTTCATCCCGTACGAACCGTACGAAGTAACACGAACCGCACAGAACTGTAAAAGACGCTTGAATCAAGAACTGCTTATTGGCAAGAGTATTGTGGGACTTGGGATCGTTATTTGGTCTTGTGCTAAGTCTGCCTATATATAAAATAATTATTTCTGATAAACCCAGTGTAGAGTCCATTTGTGGGGTTGCCATTGAATTACTGTATGTGGTCACAAATGCTTAACCATTGCGCCCTGAGATAAGCCTTGTCTGCTCGCGCCAAGCTACCTAGAGGGTGAGCAGGGGTTGTGTTGGGAGTGTAACCCCTTACCCGGACTAGAGGAGAGGATCCCTGCTTGACACAATTACCTACCTGTGCCAACCAGAGATCCCCAATTCTAACAACATACATGCGTATAAAAATATTTATAAAAGACAAAACACCTGAGCACAACTATTACATAAAATGAAAGATAACACTGGAAAATGTGCATATAGATTTGAGACCATACCCAAAGTCTGATATATATATATATATGATCCAGAATCCACAAACGCTTCTTCCGGACAGCTGGCCCCCTTGGAAAGTGGCGTACACGCCGGCGAAGCAACCGGCAAAATTATCACCAAAGTACAAAGATACGTGCGCTCTCAGGTAAGTAAACGACACATCCAGGTTATAGTAGTGATCAGGTTTATTCCATAACGCGTTTCGACTGCGTCCGCAGCCTTGCTCACATGGAACCGTGTACTGGAAAACTTTATGCAAATATATACAAAGGACACAACCTAAAAGGCAGTGGAGTCAAAATAGGACTAAGAGAAAGAAAGCGTCCGCCATCTTGGAAAGGTCAACATTGGTGAACATAGTGAAAGGCAAAATGCAATGCAAGTTCACAATAGCGTAATGCAAAAACGACCAACAGTACAGTTGAACGAAAAAACATGCCCCACTGTTACATTTGTGATAGATCGAATGACCGCAAAAAGTGTATGGCTCGAAAAGCAATAGCATAACGGAGCACTTGCAGATGACTCACAGTTAACTCATCGTAAAATGAATACCTAGTGGACTGCGAGCATCGTAATTCTGCGTCTTACAAAATTGGGAACACTAGGCCAGTGTGGAAGCACTGCAAAGTAATAAACATCCGCTCTGCATAGGATGGTGGCTAAGTAGCCAGAAAAAGGGGGAACTGGACCCCTTACGGGTTAATACAATAAAGGATGTTATGGTGACAAGAACGAGTCAGTGATGGTATTGACAACTGAGCAATGGTTGAATAGTATAGACCAATGTCACGTCTAGTGCTCGTTGCACGAAGTGCAAAGTTAACCCTAACACAGTTCATGGGTAAATAAATCCATGATCTGAAGTACATGCATAGTGCTCATACAGTGCAAGACACCAGGTCTTTCCAATCAAAAGGAATGAAATAAGCAGTGTGCCAAGATAAGAAACAAGTTAAAAAACATGTCAGAAAAACAGTGATGAGCAAGTGCCCTGGGTCAATCGATAACCAAAAATTCACTTATCCTGTTGCTCTCAAGGCCCTTCTTGAAGTGTCCAGTAGTCAATCAAGTGCCCCAATTCTCTAAGTGAAGGTGAAGACGTGACTCCGAAGAAAAGGTTAGGCACCTGTGTAGTGATTAGGTGCCTTCCTTATCTCCTGCAATTAAAAAACATGAGATAAACATTAGCTGACAAGTCAGAGAAACATGTAAAAAACCAAGACAAAATAAAACACAAGTAGGTACATCCTGGGTAATACAAGATATCCCCTGTAAACGGTCAGAACGTAAAGAATTACTCTTTCAGATGTATTGACAGTTCCTCGTCCTGGTTCATACCGCCAGGGGCCTTAGTTTGGAGATCTACAATGTATTTTGACTCTCTCTGTCTGAGTTTGAGTGTCCTGTTACCCCCTCTGTGATCTAACCGGACTTGTTCCAAAATAAAATACTTCAGTAGTGAGGAGTCGGAATAGTGTCGTTCTTGAAAATGTCTCGCCACCGGGTATTTTGGGTCTTTATTGGTGATGGCCCGCTTATGTTTGAGTACCCTTTTCTTGGCCATCAGGGTTGTGCTGCCTATATAGTAAAGTCCACATGGGCATTCTATCACATATATAACGAATGTGGTACTGCATGTGAGGAACTGGGTTATTGCTCTCTGATTGTGACCTTGTTCGTATGTTTTACGTGATGTACTGGCCGAACAAGCTTTGCAGTGACCACATGGGAAGAAGCCTCTGAGGTTCTGGATACCTCTGTCTTGAGTCAGAGTGATGTCGCTGTGTACTAGTATATCCCTAAGGTTTCTTCCTCGCCTATATGTGATATTGGGTCTGTCCTTGAAAGTGTGTCCTATGCTGTTGTCATTTTTTAGTGTGTTCCAATTTTTTGACAGGATATGTCTGATGCCATCAGACTCCGTATTGTAGGTCATGATCACCCTGGTTTCTGCATCCCCAGTATCCTCCATCACTGTGGTCTCATCCCTGAGTATGTCTTTTCTATCCACGGACTCTACTCTGCAGATCGCTTTCTTAAGGACCCAATTGGGGTAGCCTCGAAGTTTGAATCTTTCAATCATCACTTTGCTTTCTTTCTCGAATGCTTCACTGCTGCTACAATTTCTTTTTGCCCTCAGTAGTTCACCAAAGGGGATACTCCATTTAAGGGTGTCCGGGTGGCTGCTGAGGGCATGTAGGATACTGTTGCCTGCTGTACTCTTGCGGTATAATGAGGTATGTAGTGTGTTGGATCTAACCTCTACCTTCACATCTAAGTATTCGACCATGTTGTCACTAATGCACCCTGTGAGATGTATATTACGGTCATTGCAGTTGAGTTCTTGTATGAGATCTAGGGCCTCTGTCCGACTACCTTTCCATATAATGAAAAGGTCGTCAATGTATCTGAGCCAAAGAGCTACTTTGCTCAAATTCTTGATGGCAAACTTTTCTGAAAAAATCTCCTCCTCCCAGAGGCCCATGAAGAGATTGGCAAAACTAGGTGCCAGACAAGAACCCATCGCGGTACCAATCAGCTGTTTATGGATGGTACCGTTGAAGATGAAGATGTTATTGGTGAGGCAGAATTCCGTCATTTCAATGATCATGTCATTGTGTTCCAAATATTTGATCTCTCTTTGGTTAAGGAAGTGCCTGCACGCATCTAATCCCTGTTGATGGTCGATTATGGTGTACAGTGATTGTACGTCTAGTGTGATGAGGAGTAGGCCATTCTCCCATTTGATCTTTTCTAGTTTACCCAGGAAATCTTTAGTATCCCTCACATAACTTGGGAGCTTGATGACAAATTCCCTGAGAAAATGGTCCACATATTTGGATATGTGCTCTGCTACACTTCCTATGGAGGACACTATGGGACGGCCAGGTGGAGATGTGGCACTCTTGTGGACCTTGGGTAGAAGGTAAAGCACCGGTATCTTTGGAAAATCCCTCTTGAGATAACAGTACTCTTCCCACTCAAGGATCCCTTTGTCTCTCCAAGTGATGAGTTTGTCCCATATCAAAATGACACTCTCATTGTACACCTCCCTAGTGATCTGCATGTAGGAATTGGTGTCCCCTAGTTGTCTGAGGGCCTCAGCAATGTATTGTTCTCTGTCAAGAATTACGACATTGCCACCTTTGTCTGCTGGTCGGATGACTATGTCTGTGTCCTCGGCTAGTGATTTGAGAATTTGTCTCTGGTTAAATGACAGATTGTTTTTAGACTTGTTACCATAGTGTGATTTGTTTCTAAGATCTATGAGGGCCTTGGTGACATTGTCGTGGAATGTGTCAATGCCGTCGTGAGGTAGTGTGGGTAAAAAAGTCGAAGGCGGTTTAAAACCAGTGGTGGCGGCTGAGTTATGGGTAATGTCCATGGCATCCAAGATGTCAGTTACCTCCATGGTCTGACTGTCCCTATTCGTGTCGTTATTGAGTTCGAATAGGGTGGTAAGAGAATTAAGATCCCCTATCGCTAGGTTTACTTCATGTTCCTCCTGTGTGCTAGTGTCAGTGGCTACTCTGGGCTGTTGGCGACATAATATATGCCACTTCTTTAGCTTAAGCTTTCTGACATATTTGAAGAGGTCAATTCTTGTTTCAACATAGTTAAAACTGGAAGAGGGGCAAAATGACAGACCTAAGCATAATGTGTGCTTCTCCACATCACTCAAGTGTCTTTTAGACAGATTAATAATAGTTTTATTAACCATGTTGTAGTCCATCAATATGTTCTGTTGGAGCGCGTCTTGTTGCTTCCCATACGCCCCCTTCCTCTGCCTCTTCTGCCACTGTTGTCTGATTCGTTGCCGTCTGTTCCTCCGTCTACTCGGCCTCTTCCTCGTGCTCGTCCTCTCTGGCCCCTCGATCTCGGTGTTGTTGTGCCTCTCGTACTCTGTCGTGTTTGTCGCATTGTCCGGTATTCGTCTAAAAAAGTGATGGTGCGGGTACTGCGTTCCTCGCCTGAAGTTTCCCCTTTGGATACGTCCGATTCCGTATCGCTAGCAGTGGATATCTCTGAGGGTACTTCTTCCACCGGAATAGCCTTCTCTGTTGTTGGTGTTTCTTTGTCCTTGTAGAGATGATCATATTTTCGGCTAAAAGTTAGTATTCTCCCGCTGTCGTAGTCTCCATAGTCTCTGTTAAGTTTCCTCTGTTTTCGCCCCTTGATGTCCTCCTCGTGTTTTACCAGTCTCTCTTTCATATTCTCCATTGCCTTGTTATAGGTCTCAATACTCATGTTTTTAGTGAGGTCTTCTTGAAGATCTTTAATTTCTTTCAATAGTGCTACTTAGCCAGCATCCTATGCAGAGCGGATGTTTATTACTTTGCAGTGTTTCCACACTGGCCTAGTGTTCCCAATTTTGTAAGACGCAGAATTACGATGCTCGCAGTCCACTAGGTATTCATTTTACGATGAGTTAACTGTGAGTCATCTGCAAGTGCTCCGTTATGCTATTGCTTTTCGAGCCATACACTTTTTGCGGTCATTCGATCTATCACAAATGTAACAGTGGGGCATGTTTTTTCGTTCAACTGTACTGTTGGTCGTTTTTGCATTACGCCATTGTGAACTTGCATTGCATTTTGCCTTTCACTATGTTCACCAATGTTGACCTTTCCAAGATGGCGGACGCTTTCTTTCTCTTAGTCCTATTTTGACTCCACTGCCTTTTAGGTTGTGTCCTTTGTATATATTTGCATAAAGTTTTCCAGTACACGGTTCCATGTGAGCAAGGCTGCGGACGCAGTCGAAACGCGTTATGGAATAAACCTGATCACTACTATAACCTGGATGTGTCGTTTACTTACCTGAGAGCGCACGTATCTTTGTACTTTGGTGATAATTTTGCCGGTTGCTTCGCCGGCGTGTACGCCACTTTCCAAGGGGGCCAGCTGTCCGGAAGAAGCGTTTGTGGATTCTGAATCATTGAGGACAGCGCTGCACCGGCCGTGATTTCTCCTTTTATATCAACTATCTGCAGCACGATTGACAACAAGCTTTGACCGTGGATCTTCAGGCAGAGGTAAGCCCGTGTGTATGTGTTTCCGTCCCTAGGACAGATCTGATTTAGCGTGCATCGGCGGATGCACGAGACCTCTTATCCAACCGGGGCAGCGGGACCGTTCACTGGGTAGTTACCATCTGTACCACACTAGCGATACACACGCGATTTTAGTGACAAACTTACGGAGGTTTAGTGGGGAAGGAGACGTGAGAAGGATCAGTTACTCCCTGCCTGTAACCCCGCTTCTCTCCGTGTGTACTGTGGGAATAGATCATCATTTTCTTATGACCCGCTGCACAACAGTTCATTTTCGTGCATCAGAAGATTGACTGTGTTAATACACATACCTTATATCACGGCAGAAAGAACCCTCTACTATGGTAAGAGGGGGGCAGTAAACGCACTTACAGTTTTGGACAGAATTGAGTGATCAGATTAGTGCATCATGGAGGATGAGGCTGAAAGAAGAGCGGCTGCTCTCACTTTATTCACGAGGAAACCGGGACCGAAGAATCATAAAGAGGCCACCAATCCTGAAACACGCACAACAGAGGACAAATTGAGGAAACTGGAGAAAACCAAGAGAGCAGAGATATCGAAATGGTGGGAGGCCATCTCACTACAAAACTACGTGGAACAAGAGATGGCTCCGAGAGGCCTGAGGATTTTCATTACACCCTCGTATGAAAAACCAAACCCCGAAATGCTCAAAGAATGGTCCCAGAACTCGGCACTCAGCTCCAGACGCATGCTGGAGATATTGATAAAGTACGCCTGGATCGACCGCGATGCACTATTGAAAGAAATTAAAGATCTTCAAGAAGACCTCACTAAAAACATGAGTATTGAGACCTATAACAAGGCAATGGAGAATATGAAAGAGAGACTGGTAAAACACGAGGAGGACATCAAGGGGCGAAAACAGAGGAAACTTAACAGAGACTATGGAGACTACGACAGCGGGAGAATACTAACTTTTAGCCGAAAATATGATCATCTCTACAAGGACAAAGAAACACCAACAACAGAGAAGGCTATTCCGGTGGAAGAAGTACCCTCAGAGATATCCACTGCTAGCGATACGGAATCGGACGTATCCAAAGGGGAAACTTCAGGCGAGGAACGCAGTACCCGCACCATCACTTTTTTAGACGAATACCGGACAATGCGACAAACACGACAGAGTACGAGAGGCACAACAACACCGAGATCGAGGGGCCAGAGAGGACGAGCACGAGGAAGAGGCCGAGTAGACGGAGGAACAGACGGCAACGAATCAGACAACAGTGGCAGAAGAGGCAGAGGAAGGGGGCGTATGGGAAGCAACAAGACGCGCTCCAACAGAACATATTGATGGACTACAACATGGTTAATAAAACTATTATTAATCTGTCTAAAAGACACTTGAGTGATGTGGAGAAGCACACATTATGCTTAGGTCTGTCATTTTGCCCCTCTTCCAGTTTTAACTATGTTGAAACAAGAATTGACCTCTTCAAATATGTCAGAAAGCTTAAGCTAAAGAAGTGGCATATATTATGTCGCCAACAGCCCAGAGTAGCCACTGACACTAGCACACAGGAGGAACATGAAGTAAACCTAGCGATAGGGGATCTTAATTCTCTTAACACCCTATTCGAACTCAATAACGACACGAATAGGGACAGTCAGACCATGGAGGTAACTGACATCTTGGATGCCATGGACATTACCCATAACTCAGCCGCCACCACTGGTTTTAAACCGCCTTCGACTTTTTTACCCACACTACCTCACGACGGCATTGACACATTCCACGACAATGTCACCAAGGCCCTCATAGATCTTAGAAACAAATCACACTATGGTAACAAGTCTAAAAACAATCTGTCATTTAACCAGAGACAAATTCTCAAATCACTAGCCGAGGACACAGACATAGTCATCCGACCAGCAGACAAAGGTGGCAATGTCGTAATTCTTGACAGAGAACAATACATTGCTGAGGCCCTCAGACAACTAGGGGACACCAATTCCTACATGCAGATCACTAGGGAGGTGTACAATGAGAGTGTCATTTTGATATGGGACAAACTCATCACTTGGAGAGACAAAGGGATCCTTGAGTGGGAAGAGTACTGTTATCTCAAGAGGGATTTTCCAAAGATACCGGTGCTTTACCTTCTACCCAAGGTCCACAAGAGTGCCACATCTCCACCTGGCCGTCCCATAGTGTCCTCCATAGGAAGTGTAGCAGAGCACATATCCAAATATGTGGACCATTTTCTCAGGGAATTTGTCATCAAGCTCCCAAGTTATGTGAGGGATACTAAAGATTTCCTGGGTAAACTCGAAAAGATCAAATGGGAGAATGGCCTACTCCTCATCACACTAGACGTACAATCACTGTACACCATAATCGACCATCAACAGGGATTAGATGCGTGCAGGCACTTCCTTAACCAAAGAGAGATCAAATATTTGGAACACAATGACATGATCATTGAAATGACGGAATTCTGCCTCACCAATAACATCTTCATCTTCAACGGTACCATCCATAAACAGCTGATTGGTACCGCGATGGGTTCTTGTCTGGCACCTAGTTTTGCCAATCTCTTCATGGGCCTCTGGGAGGAGGAGATTTTTTCAGAAAAGTTTGCCATCAAGAATTTGAGCAAAGTAGCTCTTTGGCTCAGATACATTGACGACCTTTTCATTATATGGAAAGGTAGTCGGACAGAGGCCCTAGATCTCATACAAGAACTCAACTGCAATGACCGTATTATACATCTCACAGGGTGCATTAGTGACAACATGGTCGAATACTTAGATGTGAAGGTAGAGGTTAGATCCAACACACTACATACCTCATTATACCGCAAGAGTACAGCAGGCAACAGTATCCTACATGCCCTCAGCAGCCACCCGGACACCCTTAAATGGAGTATCCCCTTTGGTGAACTACTGAGGGCAAAAAGAAATTGTAGCAGCAGTGAAGCATTCGAGAAAGAAAGCAAAGTGATGATTGAAAGATTCAAACTTCGAGGCTACCCCAATTGGGTCCTTAAGAAAGCGATCTGCAGAGTAGAGTCCGTGGATAGAAAAGACATACTCAGGGATGAGACCACAGTGATGGAGGATACTGGGGATGCAGAAACCAGGGTGATCATGACCTACAATACGGAGTCTGATGGCATCAGACATATCCTGTCAAAAAATTGGAACACACTAAAAAATGACAACAGCATAGGACACACTTTCAAGGACAGACCCAATATCACATATAGGCGAGGAAGAAACCTTAGGGATATACTAGTACACAGCGACATCACTCTGACTCAAGACAGAGGTATCCAGAACCTCAGAGGCTTCTTCCCATGTGGTCACTGCAAAGCTTGTTCGGCCAGTACATCACGTAAAACATACGAACAAGGTCACAATCAGAGAGCAATAACCCAGTTCCTCACATGCAGTACCACATTCGTTATATATGTGATAGAATGCCCATGTGGACTTTACTATATAGGCAGCACAACCCTGATGGCCAAGAAAAGGGTACTCGATCATAAGCGGGCCATCACCAATAAAGACCCAAAATACCCGGTGGCGAGACATTTTCAAGAACGACACTATTCCGACTCCTCACTACTGAAGTATTTTATTTTGGAACAAGTCCGGTTAGATCACAGAGGGGGTAACAGGACACTCAAACTCAGACAGAGAGAGTCAAAATACATTGTAGATCTCCAAACTAAGGCCCCTGGCGGTATGAACCAGGACGAGGAACTGTCAATACATCTGAAAGAGTAATTCTTTACGTTCTGACCGTTTACAGGGGATATCTTGTATTACCCAGGATGTACCTACTTGTGTTTTATTTTGTCTTGGTTTTTTACATGTTTCTCTGACTTGTCAGCTAATGTTTATCTCATGTTTTTTAATTGCAGGAGATAAGGAAGGCACCTAATCACTACACAGGTGCCTAACCTTTTCTTCGGAGTCACGTCTTCACCTTCACTTAGAGAATTGGGGCACTTGATTGACTACTGGACACTTCAAGAAGGGCCTTGAGAGCAACAGGATAAGTGAATTTTTGGTTATCGATTGACCCAGGGCACTTGCTCATCACTGTTTTTCTGACATGTTTTTTAACTTGTTTCTTATCTTGGCACACTGCTTATTTCATTCCTTTTGATTGGAAAGACCTGGTGTCTTGCACTGTATGAGCACTATGCATGTACTTCAGATCATGGATTTATTTACCCATGAACTGTGTTAGGGTTAACTTTGCACTTCGTGCAACGAGCACTAGACGTGACATTGGTCTATAGTATTCAACCATTGCTCAGTTGTCAATACCATCACTGACTCGTTCTTGTCACCATAACATCCTTTATTGTATTAACCCGTAAGGGGTCCAGTTCCCCCTTTTTCTGGCTACTTAGCCACCATCCTATGCAGAGCGGATGTTTATTACTTTGCAGTGCTTCCACACTGGCCTAGTGTTCCCAATTTTGTAAGACGCAGAATTACGATGCTCGCAGTCCACTAGGTATTCATTTTACGATGAGTTAACTGTGAGTCATCTGCAAGTGCTCCGTTATGCTATTGCTTTTCGAGCCATACACTTTTTGCGGTCATTCGATCGATCACAAATGTAACAGTGGGGCATGTTTTTTCGTTCAACTGTACTGTTGGTCGTTTTTGCATTACGCTATTGTGAACTTGCATTGCATTTTGCCTTTCACTATGTTCACCAATGTTGACCTTTCCAAGATGGCGGACGCTTTCTTTCTCTTAGTCCTATTTTGACTCCACTGCCTTTTAGGTTGTGTCCTTTGTATATATTTGCATAAAGTTTTCCAGTACACGGTTCCATGTGAGCAAGGCTGCGGACGCAGTCGAAACGCGTTATGGAATAAACCTGATCACTACTATAACCTGGATGTGTCGTTTACTTACTTGAGAGCGCACGTATCTTTGTACTTTGGTGATATATATATATATATATACATATACACATATACATGGATAAACAATTGCCCTGGAGCTTTCCGAGATCACTCGACAGACGTTCCGCCATACGGCTCTGATTTGTAGCCTGCCTTCGCACTCCACATGTCTTTAAAAGTGCCGACGCGTTTCAGGGCTTCCATGCCCCTTCATCTTGGGCTGCACAAAAGAAAATGGATGCACGCATTATTCTTATATCCGGTTCCTTTTATTTAATTCAAGCCCCTCAGTGGGCGTTTGCTTAGTGCACAGTCCATCTGAAGCTTTGTGGGACTTGAAGTCCATAATGCGCATACACTGCTAACTTTAAGTAAGCTCCATTGTTCTTTTGTTGTATTATGCTTAATTTATCAATTACCTTGAGTAGGTTGCTTTGCGCTTAAGCAGGTTATTTGACAAGGAACGCTGTGCCAAAGAATCCCACAAAGTTGGAGACTCAAGCCTCGCCTCGCTGGGAGTCACGTTTTGCTCCCTGCAGGCGATGGTGCTTCTCGGCACGGCCGGGCTGCCGTGTGCAGATATGGATAAACAATTGCCCTGGAGCTTTCCGAGATCACTCGACAGACGTTCCGCCATCCGGCTCTGATTTGTAGCCTGCCGTCGCACTCCACATGTCTTTAAAAGTGCCGACGCGTTTCAGGGCTCAAGGTAATTGATAAATTAAGCATAATACAACAAAAGAACAATGGAGCTTACTTAAAGTTAGCAGTGTATGCGCATTATGGACTTCAAGTCTCACAAAGCTTCAGATGGACTGTGCACTAAGCAAACGCCCACTGAGGGGCTTGAATTAAATAAAAGGAACCGGATATAAGAATAATGCGTGCATCCATTTTCTTTTGTGCAGCCCAAGATGAAGGGGCATGGAAGCCCTGAAACGCGTCGGCACTTTTAAAGACATGTGGAGTGCGAAGGCAGGCTACAAATCAGAGCCGGATGGCGGAACGTCTGTCGAGTGATCTCGGAAAGCTCCAGGGCAATTGTTTATCCATATACATATACATATATATATATATATCCAAACAAAAATAGTTACATAGCACCAGAAATAAAGTGATCATTTAAATGTGAATATCACCAAAGACTGTCTTCATCTGGATCCTATATTCCTGCTCTAAACAGTCACAAAAATAATGATCTTTACGAGTCTCACAATTATAAGTCACAGTGTGCAAATACTGGAACCTTATGCAATCACAGCTAAAATTAAGTGAAAATCAGCATACAGATCGATACACATCTTTGTATACGCCGATAATGAAAACCTGAAATGCAACATTAGATCACAACTGAACAAGCAGAGATGTGCCCAGTGGCCCAAGTGAAAGGATATACTCCACCATGTAAAGGCACCCAAAAAACAGAACAAACACATGCCATTCATAAGTCGTAATCGGCGAGGAGAGGTTGTATATATGGTAGTAGCCTTGTAACCCTAATTATTTCCAGACAAAAATAGCAACAATATGTATAGGACAAAAAGATATAAATAAACAAAGCCACATCATAGGGATAGTAATAAACCATATACTGGATGGGCATACACAATGTGTGTCAGACTTTGGGTATGGTCTCAAATCTATATGCATATTTTCCAGTGTTAACTTTCATTTTATGTAATAGTTGTTGTGTTCAGGTGTTTTGTCTTTTAGACATATTTTTATACGTATATATGTATTAATGTTTTACATGGTATGTGTAGTTTATGTATTGTAAATGTTATTTTTATATGTGTTTTTAACTTACAGCCCTGCGTTAGAGGACAAAACGCATTGGCTGTGGCTTTTTAGGAACAAAACAATAAAGAAGGAATTCTCTTGACTTGTGGCTCACTGAACCATAACTATTTGTATTGACTTCTTTACTTCGAAGTGGTGCAGCTCTGATTTAGTTTATTAGTTTTTAATTGATATTAATTATTTAATTTATAATTATTTATGTAATTTGTACAAAAACATTTTTTTACGTTAAGTTGAGGTGCAAGTTGTGAATTTTGTAGGCGTAAAGGGTGGGAAGTAAATGTATAACTAATTAATAATTATATTTAAATTAGTATTAATTATGGAATTGAAAATTATTTATTTTCATTGTATAGTTCATTGTTTTAAGGTCTGTTTAGGTGTGGGCTGTGGTTTTGTAGAGGTTTAGGGTGGGAAGGAAATGACTTATAATTAATTGATAATTTAATATGTAAATTGGGTAATATATTAAATATTCTTTTTGGGGAGTGTTTTGTTTATGGGTAAAGGGTGTGTAGGAAAATAAGTATAATAATTAGTTTTAATTTATCATAATTATTACTTGATAAATTAATTATGTAAATTGTGTAATTAAGATATTCTTGAAATTATATATTAACTGAGTTGTTGCATTTGTAGGGGTAAAGTGTGGAAAGTTAAATAAATAGAATTCATTTATTATTAGCTAAATATATTGTATTAATTGTTTAACTAATTTTGACAATTATGAAACCATTTTTTTTACATTTATATATTTGGTGCGTGCTGTTGTGTTTGTATGGGTAATGGTTGGGAAGGTAATTAAAGATAAGTATTTTAATATTAGTTAATTATTAATAATATTTCCATAGATAAAGTAATAACACATTTCAAAATAATTAAATGTTTCTAAATTATGTTATTCATAATTGTATGTGTTAATTGTGTTGTGCTTTATAATTGTGAGTAACATTGTATTTTTTAGTTGTTATTATTTTGAGAATATAGTTTGGGATTTTAATTCTAATAACATGTGTATTAATTTATGATATGTATTAAAATGTTAATAAATATGCAAACCGCCACTCTATCACAAGGATGATGTCATCAGTGATGTCATGAGTGATGCCACTGACCATGTCATGAGTGATGTAATATGTGACGTCATGTGCAGTGGATTGCGGGCGCGCGAGTTATAGTTATCTGAACTAACTATAACGGGGGAATTTCATTGGTTTTTCACGAGTGAAATATCCACCTAACTATAACATGTGTGAAACCTATGGTTTTTTAAGTGAATATATATATATATATATATATATATATATATATATATATATATATATATAGACTGTCATGTTTAAACATTTATAATTTTTTTTATTTAGCACAGGTTTGCAAATATTTTATTTTCTTGACCTGAATTAGACTGTTTCTAATCTTGCACAGAGTTCAGTGGGACTAGAACATTTTACCCCTTTCCAATCCAACACTTTCAGTAGTCTTGCACTGACTGGTGTGGGAATATTACATTTTACCCCTCCGCATCACAACTGTTTCCCCATTGTTGCACTGACTGAACTGGGAATAGCAAATTTGAACCCTCCAAAATTTGAACACTTTCCCTACTGTTGCACTGACTGAAGTGGGAATAGTAAACTTTATCCCTCTTCAATCCAACACTTTCCCTTCTGTTTCAATGACTGGAGTGGGAATAGTAATTTTTACCCCTCTTAATCCACCACTTTCCCTACTGTTGCACTGACTGGAGTGGCAATAGTAAATGTTACCCCTTCCGTAATCCAACACTTTCCCTACTATTGTACTGACTGCAGTGTAAACAGTAAATGTTACCCCTGCACAATTCAACACTTTGATATTGTTTCACTGACAGAAGTGGGAATAGTATATTTTACCCCTCTACAATCCAACACAAACATTTGGAAGGCACAAATGCAGCGAAATACAATAGGTAATAACAAATATTCTACTATTCTATGTTCCTCCAAGTCGGCCGATAAAAATAGAACCTCACTCAAGTGGGTAGGCCTAGTGCCTGCAGAGGAAATGGGCCAAAATGCAACATGGACACATCACGTTTTTCCACAGAAACCTAGCATTTTTTTACACAGTCAGTAGCTGTTGTTTTTGGTCCTAGCTCATCTGGCATTAAAGGAAAGTTATGGAATCTGCAGAGAGCCACAGACTACCTATCAACTAACATTCTTCGAAGGTTCGAGATAAAAATGGTACCTCACTTGTTTGGGTAGGCCTAATGCCTGAGACAGGAAATGGCCCAAAATGCAACATGAACACATCACATTTTTCTACTCAATACAGACCCTTTTTTTGCAAAGTGGGTAGCTGTCTATTTTGGGCCCTATCTCAGCCGGCCCCTTTGGAAATCTAATAAACTAGCACATTGTTGAAAACTATACACTTGGAGGAATCCAGGGTTGCATGACCTACATGGCTCCTAGTTTGTATTTTTACCCAGAAGACCATGCAAAAGTCATACTTTGTTAAGAAACACACATTTTCCTCACATTTCTGTGACATAAAGTTCTGGAATCTGCAGACAGTCACAAATTTCCTACCACCCCCAAGTTCCCACACATTACTGGAAATGGGAGAGTCTCCCCTTTCCTGTAATGCCTTTATACTTTTTGCGCTGCCTGGGAAAGCTGGAAAGGCCCCAGATAGTACAAAACTAAAAACAAATGTGACTGCCATATTTACCCTTCCCTGGGGGACCGATTGTCCACCCCACCTCCAGGAGTGATAGACTCCCCACCCCAGGGAAGGGAAAACTTAACTATATAATATATGCCCCCGAGGGGGGGTCAACCACAGCTGTGGGGCCGACCCCCCACTTCTAAAATATTATCCCTGTCTAATGGTCCCTGCACATAGACTGTGGTGCATCCGCGATCCATGAGCAAGCATCAATATGAGATAGGAGTCACTAAAAATAGGACACTCTCCCCTTTCCAGTGATGCCTCTCTCAAAGTTTAAGAAGCAGGCTGGGGAGGCAAAAAACAACTGGATGCACACAGAGCTTCCTTATCTGCTCCTCTTCACGCTGTCTGGTGGGATCAGTGAAGTTGGTGTGCTGATATCACTTATGGGCAGAGTGAGAGGTGGGGGATGATGAAGAAGCAATTATGCCCCACTGAAGCCACCATGTAGGGGAAGCCTTCATTCAGAGAACCGAAGCTTCTCCCGTGACTCCCCAGGAGAACAACCCAGTGACGTCCTTCGCACTACAGAGGTAGTGCAGAAGCCGTCAACGGGGCATCCTTTGCTTCTTAGGGGTTAAGGAGGTGACATGGTGATAAAGATAATAGTATCTTCTTTATATATTGATGTTTTGACTTCTTGACAAAGTCAATATTATGTGGTGATCCTGTGACAAAACCAACCACATTTTCTTGTATATTGATATAGTCACTCCTTGGTGAAAAACCAATAGGCAAGCAGCATTTATATATTGACAGTGACTCACATTTTTAAAAAAAACTAGAAATACACTGAAAAAACAAAGGCTAAAGGATGTTTTAGTCAGTAAAAATGTAATATATTAAACTGAAACAACACTGAAATTCACCAATTATAGTTATCTCAGTTAATTATAACTTGTGCCCGAAAGTAGCTGCATTGCTTGAACCCTCACATTTTACATCACTCACGAAGATTTGTTTTGAGCACTCGGGTTGAGAAAATATATGATAATGATGCATCCCAGGCACTTCACTCATGCAGAGGTCTGACACCAACAGGAGGAGGCGGAAGAAGATGCATCAACATCTGGCTCTGGACTATAGGTTGGCTTGGAGATTGTGTCCCTTCTCAAGTAGTGCTGCAACAAAGGGACATAATTTCAGAGTACAGGTATATGGTTACCTACTTTAGCCGTTGCTCCAAGATAATTGTTGTATGAGAGCAAAGTGTGTATGTGCATATAAAGCTGGTGGTTAAACACAGATCCCAGCAGAAAAAGTATTTTTTGGGTACTATGCCCAGGTTCATCTGCCCTTGTTTTGTGGAATCCCATAAATTTGAAAATAACAAAAACATAAATAGTTTAGAAAAACACAGCAAATGGTTCTTTTCAGAACCACCATTGTTGGTTTAAAAAAATAAAACATTCATATTGTTTGTCACGTATGTGTCTTTATGTTTGTATATCATAATTGTCTGCTTCAGAGGTCTAGTCGTAAAAATAAAAGGTAAGTCTATTGTTATATTTTGAAATACAACTCATCCACTTATAACAATAGGTTTATCTTCTACTTAGAAAAAATTTGCATGAGGTTTGTATTACTTTTGAAGTGAACATGATATAAAATATATATTTTATTTATAACCAACATGAATTACTTTTTCTGATGGAGTTTGATGCAAATCTGTATCTAGAAACACTTGTAGACATGGATTTGAACCAAAATCCTGCACCTTCCCGAGGCTAGCAGAACAAGGAGAAATATATTTCTTTGGTGGTCTTCTTTGCATTTCTGCTACATTGTTCAGTACATATGCATATAGGAAATATCCTTAAAACATAGCTTTGGTGAAGGAAGGGTCTCCTTGGTACACACTACAGACTCTCCAGTACCCCAGTATGAGTGTCTGTTATAGTGCCAGTGTTTTATGGGGCATTTTACTAGTCACATGGGACTCCCACTGGACCAATTTCTGAAATACAAAAAGTATGTATAGCTCCCTAAATAGCCCCCTAAAAATAACAAAGCCTCTGCATAGTATGGGCTTCACCACATAATGCGGCTTTGGTTTGGTGAGGAACTGTACTCTGCATGCAGAGCTTCTGCATGGTGAAGGCTGTGCATAATAGGGTCATCTGGTGATGGACAGGCCTCTCCATAACGAGCTCTGTACAGGGTGAAGGCTGTGCATAGTAGGGGGTTGCACCACATAATGGGACTGGGGTGTGGTGATGGACTGGTCTCTGTGTGAAGAGTTCTGTACAGAGCAACTGCTGTGGGTAATAAGGTTGCCCACTTAATTGGAATGGGGAGTGGTGAAGGACTGGGCTCTCCATGAACAGTTCTGTACAGGGCAACAGCTAGATGTAATAGGGACTTGTGATGATGCACTAGCCTTTCCTTGAACAGCTGTGTACAGGACAAAACCTATGGTTCATAGGGGACTACCGATGTAATGGGACTATGGTGTAATGAGGGACTAGCGTCTGTGTGAAGAATGCTGTGCAAGGCGAAGGCTTTGGATAGTTGGGGATTGCCTATGCAATGAGACTAGGGTGTGGTGAAGGACTGACAGCAACGTAAAGAGCTCTATACAGGGCGAAGGCTGAACATAGTATGACTGGGACTGGGGTGTGGTGATGGACTAGTTTCTGTGTGAAGAGCTTTGTACAGGGTGAAGGCTGTGTGTACTAGTAGCTTGCTGATATAATGGAGCTTGGGTGTGGTGAGGGAATGGCTTTTCCATGAAGATATATGTATGAGGCGTACGCTGTGCATTGTAGGGGCTTGTCTGCCTAATGGGGCTTGAGTGTGTGAAGGGAGTGGACTTTCCGTCACTTCTGGTGACAAGATTTATTTTATTATCTTTTTTGTGTCTCACAGTACTCTGTGTGCTATCACAGGAGTCCTGCAGGTCCTGTTGTTAGAAATATTTTTTCTTTTTTTATTGGCCTCCTTTGGAGGGCATCCATCAAGGGCCCCCATCACTTAACCTCAAGGGGGTCAGAGTACCCCTACCCTGCTCCATTGAATGGTATTTTTGAATAACTTTCAGGACACATCGACTGAGACTTGTGTCCTATAATGGTGACCACAACATAGTTTTATGTTGCAGCCAGCCAATCGAACCTTCAATCTTACAGGAGTCCCTTGGGACCAGCTAATCAGAATGGCTTTTTCTCCTTCGGGACTCCCGCTGGAGCCCAGCGGCACTAGATACTGCTATTTCTTTCTATCTTAATTTATCAAAAAATGGCTGGACAGATTTACACCAAATCACAACAAGCACGCTTTTTGAATAACGATCTAGGTTTCCGCCCATTTGGTGTGATTTTGTTCAGACGTGTTTTACTGTTGAACTGATTAATGTTTCCTATGGAAATTGCATGAGAAAAAAGTATTTTGGGCCCCCCATATTTCTCAACCCTTACTTGACGAATCACCCTGAAACTTTTCAGGCAGGAGCTGATGTGGATAAACTTTTTTTTTTTGGAACGTTTTGTAAAGATTCATCAAATGACACCAACGCTATTAGCGAAACAAAAAAATGCTCTATATAATTAAAGTGCATAGATGTGGATTGTAAAGTTATGCTTATGATGAGGTGTTTTTAGCAAACAGTAAAATAATATAGTAAAGACATGTGTGCAATGATAACGTGCAAACTTAAACAAAATAAAATGTGTTTAAAAAATGTGCAAAAATGTAGTAGATAGCCACACTTACACGTACTATGCCTCAAAACTGTTTCATTTTTTATCAAAGGGGGTTTGGCCCTAATATGACAACTAGAAAGGGCCTACTATTAAAAGCAACAAGATAATCTAGTCATCACATTAATCTCATGCATTGTTTAAGCAACAAACCATGAAACAATTCTATGGTCTTGAGTATTTATTCGCAATGTTTCAATGAACATGGTCATTTATATATTTTAAGGGTGTCAAGTACAAGGGAAACATAAACATTTAGACAGTTAACATAACCTTTAGGACAACACATTACAATGCACATTACAGTACGTAAAACTAAAGTCCAGTCATGGTTTCAGCAAAGAAAAAGCAACCTAAACGGTTTTTCATTAACCACATTGAAATCCAAGTTGAAAGGTTGATACCAGAGGGAACTAATTTTTTTGGTCTATCAAGGGATAATCATATTTACACAAGAAGTAATTTCCTATGATAGGGTTCAAATTCATTAAAGGTGTCCCACTGGTGAAAAGTGCCGACGCGTATCAAACCACAACACCATTTCTGGGGTTCTCATCAGGGCGTGACTGGGGGTAATCTAAAGGAACAAATAAAATAAAATAAATTGGAGCTAGCCCTACCCAATTTTTATTGAGGGATTTTGAGCCACCCGTATTAATTGTACCTGTGATCAGTAATTCGAATTAGCCTGTGTTGAAATTTCTGTAAACAGGCTTCAAATGTATTCGTTCTGTGAGATAAGGAATAAAGCGTATTTCAGATGCCAAAAGTGAATGACTTACTTTTCAATGGTGAATGTTGCGCTTGTAATTCCAGGCAAACATTGTCCTTGTGACAAAGTATCAAGATTTTCTGCAAGAAATAATTAGGGAAGTCAGAGAGACTTGTGGTGTATGTGCTAGTTTTCTCAAACAATGTCCGTGTTACCAAGTATCAAGATTTTCGGCAAAGAGAAATTAGAGAAAGTCAAAGAAACTTGCAGCGTGACCACTGGTTTGCCACTTCACGAACGTTCCACTATAATCCGACTTACTTGCTCGTGTCTCTTCCTGTAGCTCACCAGCATTCTCCTTCGTCTAACCGCAGGTGCGCGGCACGCCGGACTTCCGTTTTTTGAATCATTGAAGACGTGCGGACCCAAGGGCCGAGGATATTGCATTCTGGGTATCGGAGTTTAGCCGCATCAGTGCGGACTGCCTTACAATTCATTTCTGTATTGTTAATACGTTGTGAGAAGGATTATTCATGAGTGTTACGAGCATGCCAAATACTTATGGGGACATTTTTCTTAGATTGCGACTCAGACTAGTACAGCACATCCAGATTGGTTATCTATTGAATTCGGCCTATTTCAGACAGTTTGTTTAGTCCATGGATGGTACTATTGAATTTTCAAATGAAATACGTCTCTTCCCTTAACAATGTAGATTCAGTGTCGCCACCCCTTGGTTTCAGTTTCATAGCACATAAAACCGTCCACTTGAATTCTTTCTCAGTGTGATTTTTTAAAATTAAATGATTGACCATAGGCGCAGAGAACACCTTCATTTTAATTCTAGAGCGATTTTGAACAATATGCTGTATGAGCTCTTGATTTGTTTTGCCGACGTAGAGCTTTTTGGCACGGGCATATAATACCATATACCACGTTCTTAGTCCCAACGGAATCTGAAACCGATAGTAGGCCACCATAAATGTGGTAATTGCTCTGTGTGCGAAACAACCATGGAAGGAATAGATTTCACACATAATAATATTACATGTTCACGGAAAAAGTTTTTGAATTGTAAAACGAAGTACGTGGTATATGCTATTATCTGCCCGTGACAAAAGCCAGAATTAAAATGAAGGTGGTCTCTGTCCCTAAGGCCAATCATGTAATTGAAAGAAATCACACTGAGAGAGGATTCAAGTGGAAGGTTTTATGTGCTATAAATCCGAACCCAAGGGGAGGCGACACTGAATCTACGCTGTTAAGGCAAGAGGTATATTTCATTTACAATATTCAATAGTACCATCCATGGACTAAGCAAACTGTCTGAAACAGGCCAAATTCAATAGATAACCAATCTGGATGCGCTGTACTACTCTGAGTCGCAATGTACCATAAATGTCCCCATAAGTATTTGTCATGCGCGTAACACTCATGAAGAATCTGACTCAATATAACTATGCAAAATGTTTCAACCTATGCAATGACAGTTTGAATATTTGTTTAAAATTTTCATTTAACGGAAATATGAGGAACAATCACATTTAGAATACCGTGCCTAAACTGAACTTGACCTCTTCTAATATACTTGTTTTATTCCCAAGGAATGAAGACATAAAAAAATAATGTTCTTTCATTACTATAGATGTTTAGTTTTCTAAACAGTACATTGCTAGTTATGTGATGATTTGCTCCTAATCGTCCACTTGTAGGGCCTCAGCACCAAAGCAGGGATCAGCCTTGTGTGCTTACGATGCTAAACCAGAGTTTTGTTTTAACTGATTCTCGCTACAGCACTTACCTCTAGAAACCTACCCTCACAGCATTTTGGTGGTCAACAGAGGGGCTGGATAATTTCCTGAGTGGGGCTGCTGCCATCATGCTGCTTGACTGAACTCATAGAGATTTTGAAAAATCCAAGGGGCATATACAGAATAAGTGTAGCAAAAGGGCCGCACACATTTTCTGTGATGGTGTAGTATGTAGCTGGTGATGCATTTTTTAGCACATTATTGCAAATATATAGTAAAAAGCATTGCGTTGTAGCACAGTGTCATTTACAGACAGCACATTCTCCATTGAAATGGCCACGAAAATTACTAACAGTTTTACTGATAAAATCATATAGCGCTTAAACAATATTATGCGGAAATCAGGTTTCAGCGAGTATTTGTAGTTTGCCATCACCAAGGAGATCATCAGAGAGTTCACTGTGTTAATTTTTAACCGATGGGATAGTCACATGGAAGGAAGCAAAGCCTATTTGCTCCCACTTATGTGCGCAGTTCATAAGAAATTGCTAGGTTGATATGTTTCGATCCTGTTAAAATCTTTGTGTGATTCACACTTCAGAATTAAAAAAAAATCTCCCGTTGTGATATGCTAAACGCTAGTATATTTTGAAATATATGTACAGAACATACATAGTTATGTATATATTTTGGTGTGTGTTAGAAAAAATGACGTCCTGAAGCCTTTCCTTTCTCACCAGTAAGACTGTCTCTTATTTTGAAGTCAGAGAACGAAAAGTAGAAATTGTCCATGTAAAAAGAAAAGCAATAATTTGTCAGAAGGCACCGTCTGACATTTGACTTCTGTCTTTTAATACAGTGTTAACAATATGACACAATGTGACAAGATAAAAACAAAAATTAAAAGAGTCTTTTTTGCTCATTCATCTAGGAAGCACTGATTATATTTGGTGGTGCTCCCCCCTTCCCCACACCCTTACTTCCAGTGCCAATGGTAGTTAATATGTTAGGTGTGATATCTTTGTGTCACAATATTTATACACACAATATTCTGACATACAGCCACCGTTAGTGACAGTGACAACATTTTTTTACAGTATGTTGTTATAATGGAAGCAACACACCATAGCTTCTGTGGGGCTGTGATGCCACCCCATCCTGTACAATGCTGTGCACCTTGTCAAGGCTGTACAGATTCGGAACAAAAACAGCACAGTATGGAAATGGGATTTTAATTTCTGAACCCGACACATACTGAAGTGATTGCATATACATCACAGAAACAAATTACTAGAACAACATTGACTGCGCGTTCTACCAAGACCTCCCCAACTCTTAGCTGTGATGTCTTTTTTCTTTCACATCCATTATATTATTAACAATGATGATTTCCGTCACTATTTGCTGAGTTTTAGATTTATTGCTACTATTGACACACTGTATTAAGAAATGCATGTTGAGGTGTGGGTTTCTGACTCTGCACCACTTTCAAACTATACAACATATTCAATTCAGGAACTTTACGCTTGAATTCATACCAAAAATTACATTTCTAAAGTACTATGCCATTAAGCTATGCCAAATTAAATTTTAATGGCAAAATAATTGTCAGTTTCCACGCTTTTACTTGACTCAAAAATGTTGCATATTTCAGTTTTTTTCAAAAAAGCAAATTGATTTTTGTACTCTTTTTAAACTCCAGATACAAAGCCGCCTCTGTCAGTTACTCTCTAATGATATGTGACTGTCCATGCATAGAGGTATAGTGCATGGTCTCCGAAAGCTGCACAGGCATCACACTCTGGAATTTAGGGAACCACACAAAGGCCCTGATTACGAGTGGCCACTTACTTCTGATGGAACTAGTAATAGCAACTAACCAACCCATCGAAATATGGGATGCTCAGCAACACCGCAGATCTGTTTACTTCGACCCAGAGATGACAGCCGCTGGAGGAAGGCAGCTATATCTTAAAACTGAATATCGAGGGCAGAATGAGGCATTACGGCCATTACCACGGGAATCGGATGTAGAATTACTGATTCCTTCCCATAACTCCTCATTTTTAACTGGACTCTCATGTTCCCAATCCCGTCATAAAAGTCCGAACTTTCATCGCCCCCAGAGTTGCCAGTACCCAAGGTAACCACAGAAGTGTCTGAATTTCAGCCCATAACCAAGCCACTGAGAGCTCCATAGCATACTGTGGTGCACACAAATGTCCATTGAGCAGTGCATTAAGTCGAGAGTTCAATTTGTTAATTGAAATGTCCGCATTTCGAATCCTTGTTATGATCACACCAGTGGTCACAAAGCATTCAATGATTGCAACACACGGTATCATGTGCAAACTGGAAGTTGTCCATTACAGGGCAGCTTCTGCTGTGTGTGGTGGGACAGCCCCAGGTGCTGGGCATAGGGCTGTAGGTTGGATATGCAACCCTGCAGTGTACCTTTTTGATATTGCCATTCGTGTAGCAAAGTGACCCTGGACCTTTAAAGGGGCAGGTGTTGCATTGCCTGCACATTGTGAAAACGAAAATAAGGATGAAGATCTATTGCTCCTAGCAGACTTCAACCATTCCAATTGCAGCTATTTGTACTGCTGAAAACACCTTATGAATATTAATGATGTATGGGGTGTGCTTTATTGCACATGAGCCCAGGTTACAGAGTCTGCAAAACCTATGTCCACAGCCAGACGTCCCGTGGAACAATACTGTCGGTCTGTAATGCATCTCAATCAGATCTATAGGCTTTCCCAACGGTGAAATAAAAGGTACCTAAGGTAGATAGGCCTGTGCTTCTCACCTGGCTCCTGAATTTGCATTCTCTAGCAAGCTTGGCATCGTATCTGCCAGAACTGCTCAGGATTTGTGTTGGTAGGACAGTGGTAATAGAATACTGCCCTCAACATTGGTGTAATTGAGTGTTCTATACACGGTGGGGTGGACTTCCTTTGAACATAGGAGACCACTGGTTCTATGTCCAAGAAATGATAAGACTGGTGCATGGTGTCATCTGATTATAGTTTTGAGATTCCTGATATCCCAGTTAGGATAGTGCCACCTGCCCTCTGTGGTAACATCTGGGCAATCTAGTTCTTTGTTCTTAATGCAAGATATGTGTTTAAAGCGATTACATGTACAGATGGGTAGAAGGTGTCGCTGCCTGTGGGTACATATATTTAGGGGTAGTTCGAGAGTGGCTGGTTGCCACTGCAGGCAGGTGTAGCCCTGATAGTTGTCCCCCTCTGTGCACCCCCAGTTGATTGTACTGCTCATTCTTAACACCCCTCTCTGCTCATTCGAGTGAAGCATAACAAAGAGCAAACCCTACTATCACCTAAAGCAAAGGTAGGACTTCTAAGCCGATATGCCATATCTCCACCAACAGCTTCTGTTTGGACTGCATGAACATCCTTGTGAGTATTCTGGGAAGCCTGTGATTATTGTAGATTCTAGGGCACTGTAATGATTATAGGAAGCCAGTGAGACTATTGTGTACACAAAAGAAGATGCACTTAAATATGTTTGGCTTACCCTAAATGTTCAAATGTAGCCTAAGTTCTGAAAGGCAGGTTGGCATGACACCCAGTGCTATGACATTTGAATACAAGCTGGCACTTTGACTTGGGCACGTCTTGAGCAAAGCTTTGTGCGCTAGCAACATGAGAAGGATCTGGCTATGGCTAGGACTCTGAGCTGCTCTCCTCAGTTAACAGACTGGGACTGTCAGGAACCAGATGCAGCAAACTAGTCACAAGATACAGGTTACAAGAGCTAGGCTGTGGTGACCATGACAAACATGAAGGTGGAGACTGCATCGCAGAAACTGAAACTGCAAACAGGGCCATCCTGAATGTAAGAGCAAAATTTTTTCTGGGTCACTGCAGGCCGATTCTGGAGAAGGATTATCAGGAGCAACAAAGAACACTTTGAGTATTAAACACAATGTGTCCTGGTTGTCTCAGGCATTTGTTGTCAATCCAGTTTGCACCTGCCTCCCAAGCCAACATCTTTCTTGTTTTCTGCAATTCCTTCCCTTTTTCGTTCTCTAGTTCCTGTTCTTAGATGGGCATTTGTGAGACTCTCGCATCTTCCAGCTACACTACTATCAGCATTCCTCATTCAGTTGCCCATTTTTAGGTCGAGCCTAGAGCAGCGCACATGCGTTGCTCTAGAAGAGGGACTTTTGGAATCACTCCTGACATTCTGAAAGCTTTCTGAAAGCTTGTGCGTGTGGTTGTCACATTCTATTGGCCTTTGCGTGTGGCTTTCAAAAATGAAAGCACGCAATTGGCCAAAGGCGGGTGCATGTCCCACTTTTTCTGAAAATGTTCACTCCCACGGCCTTCAGCTTTCTGAAGCGAGCAGCGGCGCGCACAGGGTACCATCTGTTTTGTATCATGTTTCTAATTAGTGCGTTAGCTTTCACTTTCGCGGCCGCGCTTGCTACATGTTCCTCCCTGTATTGTGCTGGCCACCTTCTCCTGCACAAATCGCTCCTGTAGCCCTTTGCTCATTTTTGTAGTTTTATTTGTGTGAACCGGACCCGATGGTCGCCATTTAAGGACACATTAATTATTTAATAGGCACGGGGACATTAAGGGCTCGGTCCGACCGCAGCTCTGCAGTGCGGTGCTGCTCGCATCCACGGCTGGTTTTCTTTTTACTTTGTGCACCCACAGAAAATGTCCGCAGTTCAAGAAAGAAGTTTGGATCCATAAATGGAAAAAGCACGCTTTCCGATTGTCATCTTGTGTTCTGACGGCAGCCAGGCATGCAATTAACTGTCCTCTTAGTGATTCCGCAACCATGCCTTCTGCTGAATTACAATAATATTATTTACGTTGCAGAGTGAGATATGTAGATCTTTCATAGAAGAAAGTATCTTTTTAGCCCCCCTCACCCCCATCCCAGAATAAATTGCCTGTCACAAATTAGAATGGGAGCTTTCTATCATCGCTTCTGTCTTTGCCCATACATGCATTTAAATCCACATATTTTCAGGGTTCCCGGACAGAACTTTTAATCTCGTGCCATTCGTACTCCACGTTTGTGAGGTTTGCACAAATACAATATTTATGGAGGTCACTGCATCATTAATGGCAGCCCCTGCTTTCAGTGCTGTCTTGGGCTCCTTGATACTCAGATGTGATGTGCTATCTTGCCACGGACGATTTACTTAGTAACAGAGCAAGTGAAGCTAGAAAGGCGCGTGGGCCCTCCGGTCTCCTTAGTCCGTCTTTTTAGTTGTGCGCTTTAATCATTAAGTGAAGTTGAGTCCATTTGGGAATGTTTCTTTTTACCAACATGGCTACAGTGTTACAAAGCGAAAAGCTTCATGATCGCTGTTTAGTTTTGGGGCTGGAGGCGATTTGCGTCTCCAGAACATCCAATTGAACACAACACACAGCCATCTGATCAAAATAAACAACCACAACAATAGACCTTGCCATTGTTTATGATACATATTTTCTGGATTGATTTCTTTATTGTCATAATTAATTAAAATTACGACTAAGCAATCCAGTACTCCCCAGCCCTCCCAAACACAAATTAAAAATAAAATTAGCCACAGGAAAGCCCAAATGCTGGCAAAACCAGAAATCAAATAAAAAACTGCTACTATTTACTAAGATCTATCTTCATCATCCAAAGTGCATTCCAAACCCCTTCACTCAATACCACGGTTTGGCACTCCCTGGACTTCGACTTTCTGTGTACGTTTACTGCTGGAGGAGGAGGAGTATTCACGCTTCCCGCGGTCAGCAGTCAGCGGCTTGAGCATAGCGGTGTGGTGTTGTGCGGAGCTGTGGACCGGACTGTGGACCAGACTGGATCCGGGTAAGAGCTGGCAGCCAGAGGTATTGGGGGCCAACGGAGTCAAGTCGGGTGGCCCGGGTGGAGCGCTGTGGCTTATTCTCCTGCGCCCGCTCCCTGCTCCCGTGGCTCCAGCGGCTCCCACTTTCTGCATCAAGTGCTGAGCTAGAGCCGACCGCCGAGCCTGCCACACCCAAAACGCATAGAGTGCGGAGAGTGGACTGGAATCCCTCCTCCCTCCCCTCCTTTGTTTCATTACTCCAGTTGTAAGGGGGCAGCAACTGACACGGAATCCGCCACATTCACTGCGGATTAAGCGCCGAGACAATACTCAAATAATCCTGACTGATAATCCCGACTAAGGGCACTTGCACGCCCCCACTGCCTCCTGCCTCCACTGCCTTCACTGCCCCTTCTGCCTTCACTGCCTGTCATCACCGCCTGGAGGGTAGATGAGAGGCAGGTAATGCGCACAGAGGCAAGGCACTACACACTAAACATCTAAGCATGAAGTTTTCCTGCAGGGCTTTAAAGCAGTATCAGCGAGAGCGAGGCTCTCGCTACCGGCGGCCGCAGAGTGTTGAGCCCGGGAGTGCCTACAGAAGCGGCCCAACTAGGTTGGGTGCAGGCTTCTGGTGCCCCCAGTGTGCCCTGCTCCCGCACCTCCTGCACCAACAGTTCCCCCAGGCCTCTTGAACTCTGCAATCCAGGTCTGTAAGCTGGAAATGCGTTCAGGAAAAACCAGAGGAGCGCCTCTACCTACGGATAAGCATAAAGCCAAGGAGGAACTTAAGGCACTCACCATAGCCCCTCCCAGCGAGCGCATCTTAGGACCAGGAACACCAAGCAGTGAAAATCTGGAATTGCCGTGTGAGTCAGCGGCCTTTTCAGCTTTAACAGCCCAAGAAGATTAAAATCAAGCCCAGGTGGACGCCGAGCCAACAGCAACTTCGACAAACCCCACAGTATTGACCCCAGAAGCTAAGTGGAAAGGCAGAACCACAGCCTCACTCATGACCTCTACCAGGCCTCATCCAGCTCGAAACAGCAGCAAACGGGCTCTGATCACTGATTTTTTAAAAGTTGCCATCAAATCTACTGCAGAAAACCCATACCTTCATCACTCCAAGTCTCCAAAAACAAACATTTCAACTAATCCTATCACAGTTTCTGCAAGCAAGGTTCCCACGAGTACCCTACGTGATAGTTCCTCCATAAGATGCGAGACCATTAGGAGTGGACCTTAGACCAATGGCTGGGCAGCTACATCTAAAGTAATTAGCGCAGTCCCAAGTCTTCAAATTCTATCATCAACAGCTCTCCACCCCGCGGATCCGCATCAAAAGACAAAGCCAAAGCCCCTAGTCATCGAGGCACAATTTCGAACACTCTTCGCACCTGCGTGAAGCAATAGAACATCAAGGCCAGAACTCCAGCCAAATCGAATTACTGGAGGAGTCGTTCTTCCAGTTTGAAACACTAAGAACTACTCCTTCGATGCCATCCCTTCAAATTAAGGACCCAAGGAAAAGTGACAAATCCAGTCGGTCCCCGGAATGTCAGAGCAACTCTCTTCCTACCTTCCCCAGCAATAGGGATTACCACACTCAGGCTCCCTCCGGCGAATCTAGTTGTTCTCCAACATCCTTTGGCCACTACTGCTCAATACTTTGGATACTATCGGCAAAGCCGTGACCCTCCACGCTGACAAGCTAGATACACAAGTAGATCTTTTAAACATCCTAGCAATCTATGTCCAGGGGGTCGAACAGAAACTACACAGCTTTAATGAGATGATCACGAAGGTGCAGCGGGACCGGGTCACCACATACCAATCGTGCCACTGCCATTGCAATCAAACATTGACAAGCTTTCTACCATGTCCAACATTACTGACAGAGCTCCTGGGCACCACCAGGGAAGCCCTACTAAACATCTCTCCTCAGGCCAGGAAAGCTCACGAGGCCCCACGGGATAAGATGGTCAAACTACTGTTAGCATGGGCACCCCTCCAACACCAATAAAAGCCAAAACATTGGCATCCGCGGCTGCAACCTCCCACGATAACTCCAACATTTAGGCCTCCCAATCCTTTAACAATAGCGTTCATTCACCAGGAAGGCTGCCAAAAGAAAACAAGCCACTAACTAAGTGGGAGAAAAAAACGCCTTAGAAAAGCGAGAAAAGGCAAACAACCAAGACAGCCAATTAACGCAATTTCCATTAAATCTGAACAGGGAAGGAAACAAAGTGAAAACGACGAGGTTTCAAATGTCCCATAAGCAAAAAGCAGCAAGGAACCCTTGATCGCTCCACTTGACTCCCCGACTACACTCAGCAGCCCAAATGACATCAAAAGGGAACAACCACTGTCAGACAAATTATACAGTTTATTTAAACCTCCAACCAGGAAAGAGAAACAACATCCTAACACCGCGGCCATACAATTAGCAAAACTTGTATCCCATCCAGGATTGAAATGAAAGAAGTAAGCACAGTGTGCCCTAGAGAGGTCAACACGATCAAGGAAAATGCCGGGAAAGCTCACTGCAATCTAGTGATAACCGATAAGCCCAGCCCGGGATGCAATGACATCACCAACACAAGGGTCAACGAAATTTACAACCAAAACAATACCAACGTTTCTCTGCATCCGCCCTTGCCCCAGTCAGAGTCGCAAGGGGGCGCTAAAACAATTATAATGGGTGCCAAACGCGTGCTGCAGCATGACTATTTCCTATACAAAAACAAAGTGGAATTTATTCCATACTATGTTTCAAGGGGTAACCACGACATTCTCAATAGAAGCGTTCTATTAAAACTATTCAAAGCTCTTCCCCCCTTGAGCCACATCAATACTAGGGACATTGATAGCATAGAGTTCAAACAGAACCAGCATTCCATGGAATTCCAAGAAAAAACTATGGCTACGTTTGCAGATCCCCTCTTTACTGAGCAAATCTGGGAGCAGAGGGATCCTCTTGAAAAGTGGGGCATCAAGTTAAAAAAGATCGACCCTCCGTGCTATCCTAGTCCATTAAACCTGCCCACACATTCAGCAGGCCTGTTAAAAGGTGCCAAAGGCCCGGACAACTGTAGCCCTCTATCAGGCATAGTCTCAAAGTCCAGGACATTCCAAATCCCCGTCGCTCACCCTGAAGCCAGCCAATAGGAACTTGGCATCCAAACACGGCTGGAACATCTCAAGCCAGGGCATGAAAAAACCCACAGGTAGCATTGATCCACCCAAGGGCTACAAAATCTGCTCCTGGAACGTGTTTGGCCTCGGTACGAAACATACTCCTCTTTCAAGAAACATGGCTAACAAATTCTACACCCCTAGTCAGCTACAAGGAATTCCTGAATCCTGCTAAGAAGGGGACTAACCAAGGGAGAGCAAAAGGGGGTCTCCCCACTTTTATTTAGACTGATATTTCTGGTCTTGCCTCCGCCATAGACATCGATTATTTCTGGTTGCAATGTGTCAAACTTGACGCCCCGCCCTCAACCACCCCGCTGATTGTAAACACTTACATCCACCCTGCGCTCAAACAAAAACGAGCAAGTATTGAACATTTACTAGCCTCACTCGCCACACTAAAACTCACCTACACTGACGCTAATATGATCCTGTCGGGGGACTTCAATATGAACTTATTGCAAGAGATAAAAGGCACCAGGGGATACGCTCAGGCCTCAAATCGATGTGACACCCTAGGCAAGAGATGCGCACCTCTCCTGCATGACCTCTAAATGCGCATGCTCAATGGTCAAAGCCCGACAGACTGCCCTGCAGCATACACAAGGGTCAATCAAAAGTCAGCCTCAATCATTGATTACAACGTCACGGATCACAACCTTGCTCCCTACATTATGAACTTTCAAATTTTGGATAGAGTAGAGAGCGACCACCAACCGCAATCCTTCATGCTCCTAAGAAAAATCGCAAATCCAATCCTTGTCAACGCAATGCTACAACAACTTAACTGCCACAACCTTAAACGTCTCACATGGAAAAAGGACAACATATGCGACCTTATGGGCACATGCATTAGCATTTTGGAGACATCCAAAACAGAATCATCAAGCATCCTGGCCTGGGAGTAATTTATCAGAGAACTAAATCTAAAATGCTCCAATCCAGCAACTGGCAGTAAAGCAGGACAACCTTTAGGGGCATTATGGTTTACTAAAAGCCTCAGAATTCAAAAACAACATTTGAATAAACATTTACGCCAATTAAGATCTCGGGGATCACCTTTCCCCAAGACCTCCTGCTTCTAATTTCAAAAGCCAGAAAACACCTTAAAAGAGACATAAAGGCGGCCAAGAAAGCGTTTCACGAAAACATCTGGGCAAAACTCCATTACTCTTGCAAACAAAGAGACTCCAAGCTCTTTTGTGGAATCATTAGCCAGCTAACCAATGGTAGGGACTGATACCACAACTCAGACGTAATGGAGGAAACATGGAGAGCTCACATTGAATCACTATAGAACGAAACTTCATCTTCAAGTATTGCTGACTGTGGCTCTCCAACAAGGAACAGAGCCGCTGCTAGAGATCTAGTAAAATATGATTCCACCTCTGATTTACCAGACTTCTCCCCGCGGATCCTTCATGAGCAAGCCTCCCAAATGCCTGGTTCTGGCAAAATGCACAACTGTGGGTGAACCATCTGGAGGGGAAGTATTCTAGTCCCAATATACAAGTCAGGTCCTCTCTCTGCCCCCTCAAATTATAGACTAGTCGCGTTAATCGATGTGGAGGCGAAAATATACGCATCAAACCTGCTGGCAGATTTAGAGGACTGGGCGGCACGCATAAAACTTATCCCTTACACACAAACTGGATTTAGGGCTGGGATGGGCACTCTTACAAACATTTCTGCTGTAACCCTCCTAGCCAACCAAGCTCTCGTAAAATCAAGGCCACTGTATGCATGCTTCATTGATCTCAAAGCGGCCTTTGACAAAGTCTCGAGAGCCACGATATGGGCAAAAATGCATAATTGGGGGTTCAGCCAAGTTTTGGGAGGCTATAATCAACCTGTATTCTCAGACGTGGGTGCAGATCAGGAAAGGAGACGGGCTCAGCATAACTGACAAAATCACAACTCTCAACGGGTTAAAACAAGGGTGTGTGCTAGCGCCTTGCCTTTTCAACATTTACATCGCTGACCTGGATGAGCACCTTTGGTCGATTCAATTCGACCCTCCAAAACTAGGCAACATTCCTATACCCAGACTTCAATACGCTGATGATATCGTTCTCCTAGCGCAAACACCGGTTGGTTTGCAAAGACTAATCACCGAATGAAGGTGATGCACTTTGTCAAACATCTTAAAACAGTAAAAAAACGTAAATTTACTTGGACCTTGGGCAAGCGACCTCTGACCGAGGTGGACTCGTATAAATATTTAGGCTTCCAAATTGGCTGCAATCTCAACTTGAAGACACACCTGGACCAAGGTCGCACAAAATCTAAACAGCTGCTATTCGCCTTTACAATCTTAAAAAAGAAGCTCAGAGGCTGCTCTACCGGCCATCTACTAAATGTTATTGCAGCAAAATTCCTTTCTTCTATCTCATACAGTACAGAAATCTTGAATGCCAAAGATGCCACAGGGCTGAACATAGCAAAGTCAATCCTTTTCAAGAAATTGTTTGCAATCCCCCTTTACATCCCTCAAGCTCAAATTCGGCTAGAATACGGCCTAAGAAACCAGATCCCAGACGGACAAGGTGCACTAGTCAAGTACTATTGGAGGATGAGAGACACAGAGGACAACACACGTGCTCACTATTGTTGGGTGGAGATTGAAAACCAAGCCAGGCTTAATATTTCAATCTTCAAAGCTCTGAAGGCTTCGCTCGTGGCTTTGCAGCTAGAGGAGGCCTGGCTTACTGCTCCTACCTACCTCGGTTTTAAATCTGTGGTCAACAAAGCTATAAAACAGCACTCAATACTATTAGACAAAACAGCTCTAGCAAAAAAATCCCATGCCTGGATCGTGATACAGACATACCAAAGGCTGCAACCCCAACCTTATTTGCTAGGTCATTTTCCTCACCAGAAAAAGCACTTCTTCACATTATTACAGCTTGGGTCATACCCATCTAAGGACCTAAGCCCGAAATGGAAACACTCATTGCAATCAAAGGAATGCCACCTATGCAGTGTAGGGGATGAGTCCTCACAGCATCTAATATGCATCTGCCCTGCCCTAGCAGAAACACGCAAAACGGCACTTCGGGAGGTGTTCAGGAAGGAACAAGTAAGAACTTGTAGAGCAGCAGTGATTCATTGCCTCGGAGGCTCATCAATCCCACTGTCCTGCAGTGCCATAAACTTTTATGAAAAATGCGGCAAAAGGACTGGACAAAATAAAACCTGCCAATCAACTTAAGTAGTTTCAGATCATTCAGCCCCAAACCCCTCTATCGCACTGCTTGCACGTTTTAAAATATTTGTTTAACCATTGCTTTTTAACAAATTATTCCATGTCTTTTCCCGATTCTTCAAATTCAAAAATGTATATTTTCTGCATGTTTTATCTATGGTGGTTTCTCCACCCTTTTATGATTTTTTTAATGAAATCAAATAAAAGTGTATTTGACATGACTACTAAGACTATCATTACAATGGCATAATTTTGTACACAGTAAGAAACACCGTTATGGTGTGGTAATATCTTAATATGTAATTCCACCCAAGGGTAGCGGTTGGTTCTGGTGGCCCGGTGGACTAAAGCATCCACTGCAGGGTCTTTATGGTCACAGGTTCAAATCCTGGTGGTTCTATTCAGCCTTTCATCCATCTGAGGTCGATAAAATGAGTACCATTGAGTTAGGTAACAATAAATCTGTTATTCAGCGCCAAGAGACCCCGACGGGGTAAATGTGTGCTTTACAAACACACGTTAGTGGTCGAATATGTTTATTTTGTAGATTTAAATTAATTACAATAAATACAAAGAGTAAAAGCAAATAAAGAATACAATGAGCTGTCAATACAGTTAAGCCACACAAGATGAACTTCGCAACATCATAAATATGGAAACTTAAGAAGCTAAATCCAAAACGCACGCCCTTGTTGTTTCATCTACTGTTCTTAATGAAAACTCTCTAAAATATGATAATAAATACATGTTCCGAATGTCACTAGGGCCTGGGCAGATATATAAGGTTGCATCAAAATTATTAGACAATCTTCAATATTCCAGGAGCTCTCAAACTGCTTCAGAGCAATGTATAAAAGGCGTAAGTATTTTTGTTTAGTTCTTGCTATCACCTTTCTATCAATATAGTACTGCCTAGGCAAGAAATATGAAACTAACAAGTACTCTGAGTGATGATATCGTGATACCCTGAGGAGGTCAGTTGTTTGGAGCGACTCATGCTGCCCTTGTCTGATGGCGTTTTCAGGTCTCGCCTAGTGACGCAGCACATGCGCTGCTCGTCTTGGCGAGATCTATTGTCGTTGGTTTGTGTTGGGAAGGGGGACAGGAACTGTGCACGCGCCTGGACAGGTGATGTGCACGTTCAATGCTCCGGCCGGCTCGGGTGTATTGCTCTCCTCCCCTCATGCACTGTGCACACACCCGGACAGGCGATGTGCACGTTCACAGCTCCGGCGAGCTCGGGCACACTGCTCTCCTCCCAAAGCATCATCTCGAGCTGACTGAAAGCTGCTACCTCGTTTCAGAGAAGCCGTATGGCTGAGTCGGCCTATCGGAGAAGGGCGCCCTTCGCTGTCTAGGTCAAGCATTGGACTGTGCTGCACTAGATTTCCTTTCTGTTCTTTAATATAGCCATCTTTACAGGTGTGCATTAGATGGAGAATCCACTTGTGCTGAGCACTGATGCACTGCCAGGCTGGGTCCCCAACTCCATGCAGATCTGAAAGACATCTAATATAACGCTTCTGATCGTGCAAAATGGATGGAGTCTCTAGCAACCTATCCAGCAGACACTGTCTTAATGCTTCGATCCGGGTTTCAACTTCCACATAAACTTTCTTAAATACCTGCACCTCAGTCTTCCCAAAGAGGGACTTGGCTTTCTCATAGTCATTAATGACCACATCCTAATCCCCCTTTTGAATATTTTTTTCAATATTTAGTGGGAGATTGAAAAGAAATTTAAAACGCTGGAGCACATTTAGTGTATTTCTTGTAGAATCTGCTTTGTCTTTGCAGCCTAGCACTTCCTGGCATAGTGTATCTGCAGTATTGCTTGCTCGGTTGAGCACATTCTCCAGATTCTGCATCATCGAGCCTTCCACTTTCTCAGTTCCGTCAGCTTCGAGTTTCTGATGTATGGCTGACAAGGCATTCTGAGCTTCAAAGAAAGTGCTCAGACCTCCTTTCACATATGCCAGGTTACCCTCGTTTTTCTTGTTGGACTGCTTCCTTAGGTTGTTAGCTGCTATTCAGAGCTGATCAAAGCTTGTTGAGGAGTGATTTTCTATCAGGTACCAAGTAGCAGAGAAATTTTCACTTGTAAAATCTCCACTCATTACATGAAACAGGGTTTCTAAATCTTTCTGTGGAACCTTTCCCTTGTCTATCTCGATACCAAGAGGATTAGCTGGAGGAAGGGAGAGAGGGGAAATCCCTTTATTTCTGTCAGTACACATGTCATAATAATTCATTTCCTCAACCCAGATGGCAGACTGATCCAAAATACCTATCCGTTCAGGTTTCAGCAGTTTGAAAGAAACAGTAGATGTTCCTTTTCCTCCTGACTTAGTTGTGACGATGATGTCCTTTATCACTTTTATCTTGTCCAACCCAGCAGACAATCTTACTGGCAGACATCCATTCTGCAGTCAGTAAGCAGTTGTTATGTTATGTTATGTTATAACAATTTATTAAGCGCACAGCGACTCCAGCAAAGGAGCATCCCGGCGCAGAGACAAGGAGCAGTCATAACACAACATGGAGATGATACAACAGAAAAGTACTAAAACAAGGGAGCTAAAATAGGAAGGTTTTTATGGCTCTACGAAACGGCAGCAAGTCCTCTATCAGCCGAATTTCAACTGGGAGGGTGTTCCAAATTGACGCGGCTCTCACCCTGAAGGACCGGCCCCCCATCCTGCTGAGCCTAAATCTGGGGACAACAGCAAGAGCCTGACCTTGAGATCGAAGATTGCGGGTGGGAACATAAAAAGAGATGGAGTTGGCCAGGATCTCAGGGCCTATGCCTCTAAGGATTTTGAAGGTCAGACACAAGACCTTGAAGATAATACGCTTCCTCACCGGAAGCCAGTGCAAGGAGCGGATGACATGAGACACCGGGCAGAACTTAGGAAGTCCAACAATGGCTCTCGCAGCGGCGTTCTGCACCCGCTGCAGACGGGTTAACTCAGCCTGGTTAGCCCCCACCAGCAAAGAGCTGGCGTAGTCCAGACGGGAGATGATGGTTGCCTGGACCACAAGCTGTCTTGTAGGGGCATCGAAGAACTTAAGCACCGGCCGTAAGCCTCTTAGTAGACCGAAGCAACAGGCTGCGATTTTTTTGGTGTGCCCTATAAATGTAAGACCAGCGTCTAACCAGACCCCAAGGTTCTTCACCTCCGACACTAAGGTCGGAGTGGGGCCCAGCTCCGAAGGCCACCACTGATCGCCCCAGAGCTCCACTCCCTTCCCACAAATTGTTAAACCTATGAGATCTGCTGTCCCAGTGCCCAAGTTCTCGCCTCGAATGGTAACCTTTGTCCATGAAATGGCCTCGTTGGGGGAGATGCCAGTCACCAGTGGGGGTAGCTGGCCACGAGACATGGCAGTTGTCATGAATTTCTATTTTCCAATCCCTTAACCAATAAGGCGTGTCCGTGAACCACAGCCTAGCATGCACGGCTCGTTGTTGATATTTTAACGGATGATATGTGTTCAACACTGCTCTCGTCTCCTCACGCTGCCTATGTTTGCTAACACTCTGTCCCCGTAGCTAGCCTTGCAGCCTGACGTGAGGCCGATCCAGAGCGCCATGTGACGTGCACTGGGGTGGCGAGGGCTTTGCAGTTTGTAGCTGGGCCGGGCTGTTGGATGTTTGTAGCCAGGGGTGTGCGCCGCTCCCGTCCAACTCAGCACCGTTGAACAAGTAAGTGACAGTGATGCGGCATTGTGTGAGGGTGAGTGTGGCCGGAGGGCTGCTTGTTCTAAATGTGCTCATTATGACTTGGGAAAGCATGCCACGTCAGAGTCCCAGGACATTAATGCGAGGTATACATAAAAACACAGTGGTCAGGCGATATCGAAATGGCACGCAGTTACAAGTATTTACCTCATTTCGTGTATGTCATTTAGTTCATAAATGCTTAGTGGAAGCCCGCAGTCTGTTTCTTTCTCGACCTCTGGCTTTTTTCAAAGCCACAACAATGTGGGCTTGGGGGGAAGCCGAGCATGGCGAGGTCTGCCCCCCGGGCAGATTGGGAAAGGGGGGAGTGGCCGGCGAGCGGCCATTTTGTATGTTTTGGGCTACATTGGGACTAGCCCAATTGTAGCCCAATATTTGTATTATAGCCCAAGGGGTATTTATTTAATTTTCGCGCCTCCCCAGCCACCATTTTAGGTTTGGTGACCTGGAGGCTGGGAGCGCTGTCCTAGATAGGTTTTTTGTGAGGAGTAGGGTGTTTGTTGTTGTTTTTGTGAGGCTTGTTTTGCTCATTGTTGATGATGGGCGGTAGAGATTCCATAGTCGTGGAAGCAATGCGGCTTCTCCGCGAGGCGGGGCGGATGGATCTTTTGATCCCCGCTGCAGTTGCGACCCCGCACCCGGTGAGGCACGCGTCTGCCAGGGTGGCGGCCGCCGTCGTGGCCTGCTCGCTTCCCCAGAAGGCGGAACCAGCAAAGGTAAGCGGGAGGGGCCGTGCGATGGTTCGGAGCACGGCCCTGAAGGTTGGGAATGTGTTGGTTGGGGTCGCGGGAGGCGCAGGGGGGGAGGTGCACTCCATGAGCAAGGATGCGGGCAAAGTGTTCCGGTGAGGGAGCGCGTCTCGCGTCTCCCCGCCGGGTAGGCATGTGTCTGGGGGCCCAGTGGTGGAATATTATGTGGCAGGTGAGGCAGCGGGCCGCTTGGTTAGCGGAGCGGCCCCGTTGCAGGAGGAGGTGGGGGGACAGCGAGGCAGCGTGCAGGAGGCCCGCGCTGACCGGAGTGTGCAAGAGAGGCGGGCGGGGGAAACAGGCACGGCAGTGAAAGGTGTGGCACAGACTGGTGATCGGAGGGGGAGCCCGGTGCGTGGCTCCCCTCTGAGATCACAAATGGAGAGGGGGCCGCTCACATGTCAGAAGAGCGGCCCCGGCTAAAGCACAAGGACAAAAATTTGTCTTGGGGGCCACGGGGGGTACAGGGAGCCAGTTAGTAGATGAGACTCAGTCGGCGGCAGGTGGAAGGGGGCAGTAGGTTTCGCTGGTGGCGGGGAGGGAGGGTGGGGTGTCTGACATGGGGGTGCAGGCCCAATTTGTAGGAGTTGTAGGGACAGGGGGGCAGATAGACATGGGGTGGTCTGTGGGCTCCTGGGGGATGGCAGGGGTGACAGATGGAGGGGATTCTCCCTTACTTATAGAATCAGACGGGAGCGACCAAGATTGGGTGGGTTTAGACATTTTTCCATCTTTGGCGGAGGGTGTTTCTGGGGCCCCTGGGAGGGCGACGCAGGACGGGTTTCATTTGGGAGTACGACAAGAGGTTTTAGAAAAGGGGGTTGAAGATGATGCAGCGCGGTGGGTGGGTGATTACTTGGGGGAGGGGGTGCGGAGCCGAGTTTTCGGGGGCGGTCTGGAACAGGGGGTTTGGTGTGAGTGACGGGGAGGGGGATGTCGGGGATGCGGAGGAGATGGAAGATATGAGTGCGGTAGGGCGGGCATGGGTTGCGAGCACTTTGGGGGCCGCAAGTAAGAGGGGCTGGGATGGGAGGGAAAAGAGAGGTAGGCCCAGCACACCAGACCATCCGTTTTGTTGCAAGCGGTGGAGTGACGACCAGAGCATCGCAAGATGCCAGACTTGGTAGGCCTGGGGGCGGCCCATTGGCACCAAGGAGAAGGGAGGGTGGAGCCTCGGGCGGCATACCCAGTACTGGTGGGGGATCCTGGCGTGGCTGGCATAAGTAGGCCCGGGACGGGCTCGCCGGCCCCAACACCCCAGGGTACGCAACGGCCCGGGGGACAACGCGGACAATGGAGCAACACTGAAGAAGATTTGGGTCTTTCCCGTAGGGTGCATTCGGCACCACCATCGGGGAGCACTGGGGGCGTGCGGCAGGAGGAGTTAGATTATGAGGAGGATAGTATGGAAGAGGGTGAGGTGCGAGATGTTGACACAGAGGAAGAGGGGGGCTGAGTAATGTTGTGTCAAGTATTTTCCAGGTGTCATGACGCCCAGCGCTGCCCACGATTCGGACATCGCGATGGGACGACAGCTCGGCCCCTCGGCCAGGACGCAGGGTGGAACGGCGGACGGAGTCCTTGGCGCCAGGTAAACGATCTTTGCTTGGGCGTCCTGTGATGGTGTCCGTGGGTGTGGGTGGGGCTGAAAGGGAGCGGGGGTAGGTTGAACAAGGGTGCTTATGTGGTGGATGGTGGGGTAGGAACTGAGGATTCAGGTAAGGGTACGGTCGAAGGGTCAGGTAAGACAGCTAGTGACATGGGGAGCATGACGGATAAGAAGGTGATGGTGGAAATTCAGACGGGGGAGGGGGAGACCAAATTGGAGAGTAAGGAGGTGAAGATAAAACGTTTACCATACATGGGTGTAACCAAGTCTTTGGGCGCTCATCTACTGTTGTCCACCAAGGAACGGATTTGGAAAGGGAAATATGTCGAGATGCTTAAACTCCTGCATAGGGAGGTGAGAGCAAAAAAGGGTTCGAAAGAGGAGGAATTCGAGTTGGCTAAACGGCCAAAGGTGCCGTTAACGATTGAGAATTGGACAGCAGCTTTTCTCATATACGCTAGCATATATTGCGAAAAATTCCCGGACAGGTCGGTGGCCATGTTTAAATACATGGACGGCATCAGGAAGGCTCAAATTACGGGTGGTGGCTACGCCTGGGCGCAGTACAATGAGGAGTTCCGGGCACGCATGGCGTGGGACCCGGAGGAGAAATGGGGTGAGCTTGATTCGGATTTGTGGCAACATACGATGGGGCTAGCGGGGTCTGATAAAATTAATTTTACGGCCAGCGGGCTCCCGCTCATGTATCATCGCTTTCGAGGAGGCCTCACCCGTGGGGGGGTGGGGGGAGCAGGCAGGGGGCAACTGGGGTCAAAAGGGGCATGCTGGGAATATAACAAAGGGTTGTGCACCAGGGAGTACTGTAGTTTCCAGCACGATTGCTCCGGGTGTGGAGGAAGACACGCTTTGGTCAATTGTTGGGGCGGCCAGGGGCAGTCGCAGGGTTCACAGCAGTGGCAGACGGGAGGTTTTAAAGCAGGGGTCAGCATCAGCAGAAGCAGATGGGAGGGGGGCACGGGGCTAAGGGGCCTGGGCCCAAGGGCTCATACTCCAGTTAATGTGGATAACTTGTTGGCAGCATTGCAGGGGTATCCGGAGAGGGAGGCTGCAGAGCGGTTGCGACTGGGGTTTCTGGAGGGTTTCAGACTGGGGTACGAGGGGCCAAGGGTGAGGAGGTGGTCAGACAATCTAAAATCAGCAAGGGAGCACTCTCAGGTAGTGCAAGACAAGCTCAACAAGGATGTGCATGAGGGCCGCATGGCGGGTCCCTTTCAAGATTGGCCTTTACCTAATTTGATTGTGTCACCCATTGGTGTGGTGCCTAAAAAATAGCAAGGTCAGTTTCGTCTCATTCAACATTTGTCGTGGCCTGAAGGAGGTTCGGTGAACGATTTTATTGACGAGCGGGAGGCCGCTGTCTCTTATTCATCTGTTGACGTAGCCATGTCACTGGTAGTGACCGCGGGCGCAACAGCAATGATGGCAAAGTGCGACATAAAGTCGGCTTTCCGGCTGCTTCCAGTTCACCCGGATGACTGGGATCTTTTGGGCATCCAGTTTGGCGGTCACTGGTACGTGGACAAAGCGCTGCCGATGGGCTGCTCTATGTCATGCGCGCTTTTTGAGTGTTTCAGCACGTTCCTACAATGGTTGTTTACGGAACGGACGGGTCACCAAGGAGTTACGCACTACCTGGATGACTTCTTTTTTGTGGGCACCTCAGGCTCTGCGGACTGCCAGAGAGCGCTGGACAGTTTCCATGAGCTCATGAGGGGACTGGGAGTGCCGTTGGCACCGGAAAAGACTATGGGACCCAGCATGGCCCTTTCCTTCTTGGGAATTGAATTGGACTCACGGTTGATGGAAGCACGACTTCCAGCAGACAAAAAGCAGCAAATGTTGGGGCTGCTGGAAATAATGTTGGCAAAACAAAAGGTCACGGTTAAAGACATTCAGGTGCTGCTGGGTCACCTCAATTTTGCTTGTCGAGTAGTCAGAGTAGGGAGGACTTTTTGTAGGCGACTGTGTAGGGCACTTGCGGGGCAGAGGCCTCCGCATCATTATGTACGACTGTCAGTGGGAGTGCGGGAGGACTTGAGGATGTGGCAGTGTTTTCTTGCGACATTTCAATGGCATACCTTTGATGAGGGAGGCTGACATGCTATGGGATGTTCACATTTTTTCGGATGCGGCAGGGAATACTGGATTTGGTTTGTACTGGCAAGGGAGGTGGTGTGCCGAGCAGTGGCCTGAGGAGGGGTTGGAAGGGGGCAGGAGCATTGCTTTTTTGGAATTTTTCCCTCTGGTGGTAGCAATCACACTTTGGGGGGAACTCTTGGCGCACAAGAAAGTCACTTTCCGAATTGATAATATGGCGGTGGTGCACATTGTAAATCGCCAGTCTGCCCGAGATGAGCAGGTTCTGAAGTTGTTGAGGATCTTCGTGCTGAGCTGTTTAAAGCATGATATTGCTTTTCGTGTGGTGCATGTGCCCGGGTGTGGACAATGACATTGCGGATGCTTTGTCTCGTTCACAGTGGGGGAGATTCCGTGGGCTCGCCAAGGACGCGGACAGGACTCCAACCATAATGCCGCACTAGCTGTGGTACGTAGGCAACACAGGATGTTGCAACTGGTTCTAGGTTCTCTAGCTCACTCCACGAAAACAGCGTATCGGGCAGCATAGGAGGAATTGTTGCGCTCTGGTGCACGGCAGCGGGTTTCTTTGGCGTCTAGACAGGAGGATGTTCTTCAGTTTATCTTGGATTTGGTGGAGAAGGGTCTCATGAAGGTCACGATAGTGGGCAAATTGGTGGGGATTGCTTTTGTCGGGAAATTATTGTGGGGCTAGGCTCCCTCCGCGGGGGAACTTGGGGCTCGCATTTTGGAGGGTTGGACGCGGGAATGCGGATGGGCATCCCGGGTGCTGAATCCTTTGTCCTGATAGCTGTTGGAAGGGGTGATTGGGGTGTTGCCTAGTTTGTGCTTTGACGTTGGGGAAGTGGGTCTTTTCTCCACATTGATGTCCTGGATGTTTTTCGGGGCCTTTCGAGTCTCGGAATTGTTGGGCACTAAAGCGGAACAGGGGCTGTCTTGGAGGGAGGTTTCTTTTGGGGTTGATAGGGTGCACATATGGCTGAGGAAAGCGAAGATGGATCAGAGGGGCAGGGGAAAATGTTTTTTTTTGCAAAAGGGGTTGGCTTTGCAAGTTTGTCCTTATCAGTGGGGTCTGAGGTGGAGGACTTTTTCTTGTGCTTTTGGGGGTTTGGTTTTTGGGCATGGGGACGGGCGGTGCGTTAAGGCTTCACAGCTGTTAGCGGTGCTGAGGAAAGCGTTGGGCAGGCTGGGGATCGATGGGAAGGCTTTTGGGACGCATTTGTTTCAGATTGGTGCAGCTTCAAAAGCTCACTCTAGAGGCTGGGAGCGAGGGGACATTATGAGGTTGGGCAGGTGGTCTTCAGACTGCTATCAGCGTTATGTCCGCATCATACCTGGGGGGTTATAGTGTGTTTGTTCCCCTTTTTTCCTGTTGTTCATTCATGTTTCTCATTGCAGGTTCGGTGATGGGTCCCCTCGCCAGCGAGATGTCCATTTGGATTGTCGGCCATTCTTTTGTGAAAAGGGCGCAATTCCAGGCCAACTCAAGCTATTTTGGGGAAAGTTTGGGTTTTAACAAAGATCTTTTTTCTGTGGGTTGGCGTGGTAGGGGTGGTATGCGGTGGAACGAGCTATTACAGGTTCTCAACGGGATTTTGGTGGCTGGTAGGTGCCCGGATAGGCTGGTACTTCACTTTGGGGAGAACGACATAGTGAGGGAGACAGGCTTGGCACTTATGCGTTGCATGAAGAGGGACTTGGCCTTGATTAAAGCTCAGTGGGCTGGTTGTTCTATTGTCTGGACAGAGTTTGTTCCTCGCAGGGTTTGGAGAGGGACGGTTAACCCGGGCGCGTTGGACAAGGCTAGGCGTAAGTTGAACACGGAAATGGTGAGATTTTGTCGGCAGTCGGAGATTTTCAGGATTGCGCATAAGGAGATTAGGTATGATTCGCCTGATTTTTTCAGAGATGACAGGGTCCATTTATCCCGGCTGGGTATGGACTTGTACCTATTGGAATTGAGAGAGGTTCTGGCCAGGTTAGTGGGTGTGTATAGGCATTGAGAAGGGAGTTGGGGTGTTGTTGTGGGGAGGCAGAAAAAGGGGGAGGCGGCATCTCCGCCTACACTCCCCCCTTTTTCTGGGTGGTGGGGTGGTTGACAGTTGGCCAGGATTGGCTGTAGTTTTTTGTTATATGTTGGTAGTTTGTGAGCAGGATCAGGAAAAGGATAACCAGGTAGGATAAGTTTAGATTAGAGGCTGGTTAGTTACAGTAGCACAAAGGCAGGTATGGATTAGGGTCAGGGGAGTTTAGGATTTCGAAATGCTACATTGTGTAGAATTGGGTAAGATTAGGGTTATGGAATGTTATGTTGTATTTTGTGGGGTGGGGGATCTGATGTGGGGATCGTAGGGGTGGGGGGAGGAACAAGGGGTCAGGAAATTCTTGTACAGTGAGGTTTTAGTTTTGGAAGGTAGTTGCCAAGGGTTGGAATTGTGATATGCACCTGTTTCAATAAAGCGGCCTTTTTCACACACAGAAAGCGGTCTCGTGTCGGCTTGCTCCCCCCCCCCCCTTTATTTCCCAATGTGTGCAGTTTGTATTTTTGGCACATTTACACCTCTGAACGTACATTTTTTTTCTTTACTATTCACTAAAAGCCTGCACTGCAACTTTAGAACGTTCCTGATGTGTGGTACCACTGCCAAAATGTGAATACAACTAATAGCTTTAGAGTTTATGATGCGTTTTAAAAAGAGATGAACATTTTGTGGGATTGAAGGGCATAAGTGTTGCTGGGCTTCTGGTTCACAAACGCTGACAATGGTTCAAGTACCAATGTCAATCATGGCGTCTCTTCTCTGTGTGTTTTACATCATGGATGTCCGAGGGCCATGACTGGACATGCTACACTAACACAGATTTCTTCTGGTCTGGTCGTTTGCAACAGCAAAATTAAACTATTGATGCTGATAATCTCCTACATTTTTATGTCATTCTGGTGGTTGCTGTTGCCAGGATACTTTACAGGTCTAGTTGTGATGAGTCTATGCTTACCGTGGATTACATTGAGTCTCCATTAAAGTGCTCATGTCTTTTAATCACTAGAATTTTTATTTTAAATTAGCAAGATATTGGTTCAATGTCTGCTGCCAAATTAGCAACTCAATTAAATAACGCATATGTTCCTGGAGAGTGAAAACATACTTCAATAAAAGCAGCTTCTGCCGTCCCGTGCCGCTCTCGGCAGGGCCTGGGGTGGGTTTAACTTTATTTTCTTTTTTTGTCAGCTATTGGTTGCTCTGTTACCCTGAGTATCAGAACTATAGTCACAAACATCTTTGTAAATTATATTATAAACCCGCTCCATTTCAAAATATTATTTTGCAAATGCATCAAAATTGTTAATATGTGTTGACATATATACTTAGTTCAGATGATTTGTTTAAAATTTACTTTTCTTTCAAATGTTTTTTCTTTCATTTCCCTCGCTTGCTCCCTGAACCTTAACTCTATCACTAACCCATACCCTAATTTTAACTGTGTCCTGCAGTTTAACTTAACTCAAACACTCTCCCTAGCCCTACATCAGTTGGTAACACAGAGCTTATGCCTAACCATGCTCCTGCCCCTCATACAACCCTACCTTTCTCCCTTAACCCAGACCTAACACTAAACTTTCACCCTTAATCCAGATCCTATTTTTCTCAATAACTATAGCTTTCACCCTTAATCCAGACCTTAAGCATAACCTTGCGTTTATCCCTCTCAGTAACCCCAGCTTTCACTCTTAAATCAAATGTATCACTCACCCTAACCCTAACGTTCACCTTCAAAAAAGACCTGCTCCTATGCCTCACCTAATCCTAGTTTTCTCCTTTCACCCAAACCTTATACTCAATCCTGATCCTGCCACTAACTCTAACCCACAACTCTAACACCACACAATTCCACAACTAACAATTCCAATGCAACCCATATAATTTCACTCCACTCCAAACCAAAACACATAGGTAAAAGACATTATCATTTACAACTCCCAACTGCGAGACCTATTGCATTGCAAATGCTTGTTAAGGACTGTTTTTGACAAGCCCAGCAAGTCCACGATAGACAGCAGGTTATGTACGCTTATAAAAGCAAGACCTTGTTGGGATTGTACTGCCAGATATTTAAACGTCAGTTATAGGAGGAATCAAAACTCGACAAACATACCTTGGTTGCAGCAGAGTTCTTTGCATAAATAGGAGGTTAGGGAACCAATTCAAGATTTTGTACAATCAGGACACATTTTTCCTACGTAATTGCATGCTTTATAAGCTAATTTAGTCCACTCCTTCATCAGGCGGGGAGGGAAAATGTGCGTTTTAGCTTTTGGGACTGCAAGACCTTTTTGGAGTTCTGTTCACTGGTGTACTAGTGGTATTATCAATTATTATCAATACCAACAAGTAGGACATCACCACATCTTATACCATAACCAGCAGCATTAAAGAACAGTAAATGTTAAGCACACAGGATAGTGTGCTGCATAGCTAACTAATTGTAAGGTCCCAAAGGCAAGACCTATTGGCTTTGCCAGTGCTTGTCGTGACTGCAGTGTTGGTGCCCTGGTTGTCCCTGCTGGCTTGTTAATTCTGCTGCTACGGAAACCAGTGAGGCACAGTCTCTGTGACTCAAATGCCATGAATGTGAATTCAACGATTTTTGTATCATAGCCCTCTGCCCTTTCCCTTATGGTCGGTCTGAGTGAGTCTCCGCACATGAACCTCTGAGATACCTAATAGTGGCAGGGCCATAATCTGTTGTTTGCCAAGATGGAGGGAGAGGCGGAGCTGTGTTTTACTCTTCCTCTTGTTTCCCCCCACTTCCTCTCTGTCGTCTCTGTTCCTACAGTGTCAGGACTATATTTTCAAATATCTTTATTGTTTTGATTAAAAAGAAAATACATTTACATTACAATAGCAATACATAAAAATCAGAAGCAAATATATAATAAAGTGGAATTTGAAAAAAGGACTACAAAACAAAGGAACATCTGTACTGGTATGAAAAGATATCAAAGTTAACACAGAAGAATGGTCAGGCTAGTGTCAAGACTAGAGCGAACTCGAGGTATGGTCCATCATCGGCCTCTCGACCCATAAACCCTTGCTAGGCACAGGCTTTAGAATGAAGGAATAATATTTTCTTTAATAACCTGAGTAGAAAGAGACTGACTGCCCAACATGCTTAGCACCTCAACAAACTCACCTTACCACTGTGAGTGTCCGGCTGCTTTGGAACCTGCTGTGAGAACAGACTGCCTGAGACCTGAGTGCAGCAGGACACCCTGACCAAGATCCCTCACACTGATGCAGTGACTGTTTCTGCATCCTTCATTATATGAAGCCACTGGATGCTACTGCAGCCAACAAGAACAACTGAAGAACATCTGTGGCAATCCACTGCATTCTGCGGGGGTTGTCCTTCCGGGTCTTAATCCTCTATAACCGTGTGAGCTTAAAGTTGTCCCTCCTGTTGTTCTACTGCTTGTCACTCGCTGCACGGCACTACTTCTTTTCCCCCATACCAACACGCTACCCGTAGTACCTGTAATGGTGCCGATGTAACAGTGCACAATGACCAAACAGGTCAGGCACTAGGACCAGCCTGAGTGGGGACCAGGGCGGGCGGAAAGGGAGGAGCGGAGGGCTAGGAACGGCAGTTAGCCATTAGCCCGGGGACGAGGAAGGAACGAATAAAGGAGCTGAGCAATAAGAATCCTGTGTTCGTGTCTCTTCTTTTGACGGGGACACTACAGTACCTGTGGCTGGGAATCCTGTTGCCAACATCTGCAACATCCGTGGACGAAGACCACCTTGGACAGATTAATTTTCTGTTTGTGAGCACCCGACAATAAGAGTGACAAGATGTACAAGAACTGCCTCCGGTACCCGATGAACGCCCGCCCGTCAAAAAACACAACCCTCAACAAGACACGCTCATAGAACCATTCTGAGATGCTCGTGCAGCACAGACGTGCCGCGCTCCATAAATATCTGTTTCTTCGTGCCCGGGTCATGCATGTGCTTCCAGAACTATGTCGAACCTGCTATATACTCCTATTTTTTCATAAAGAAAGGATGTGAGTGAGGGCCATCATATTTCTACTGGACTCGTAAACTTTTAAAAACGGTAAGTCTCATTACTATGTCAACTGTACTTGAGCTTCTAATAGCACACTTCTTGAGTAATTCTTGACTGCTTGTCTTCAGTGTCCAGATGGTTAAAGACCAAAAAAGGAAGTTCTTGTAATTTCAGTTACCTATATAGTTTAATACCTGGGCTCTTGGGTCCAGAGATAACAGGAAATGCACGCAAGTATTACCCACGACCTGAAGCTCCCCAGGTCTCACAGCCACACTTCTATCATTGTGTCAGAATAATAAGCAAGCATTGGCAAAGCCAGTAGGTCTCTCCTTTGATGCCTATTGGCTTTGCCAATGCCTATTTTTTTCCAGATGGCTGGAAAATATGCACACATTTGGCCATGGTCCTTCACAACACAGTCAGCAATTGGCTAAAGTTTAGGATCTGGAAATAGATATTTATGTTGACAATTTGTGTCCATTGCGGTGATATATATCCTTTATGGCACAAGGGATGAATCCTGTTGCATGATGTCTGTAGTTTGTAATTTCACACTTTTCTTCTTAAAGCTGGAAATAACATGGCTGCCTCCTTGCTACATTGACTTTCCTGTTCACTTGGGTTTTTGAAGCCTCTTGAACAGAAATCCATCTCAAAATCAAAGATCTTGCTGTCCTGAAAAAATAATCTTGCTCTGGGCATTGCTTCTAGCGCTTTATGGCTCATAAAATAGCCACTTCCTGTTAATTTGCGTATGCTCGACGGTTATCGTATGCACAATTTATTGCACATGGTAAATATTGCACACTGAAAATAACGTATATTCAATTTTTTTATGTAGGCAATATTTACCACATACAACGATTACTGCACTCATTAAATAATATCGCAGGGTGTGGTAAAAGTAAAAAATGACAATTTACTCAGCTGTATTATTAATGAAGGGGTGCAATATCTCTTGCACTTTTATTGCATGATCTGAACATAAACGTTTTTACCAAATCACAGTTCTTGCTAGCATCAGGAGTGTGACTCAATAAATTGCTAATCTGTGCTAGCATTTGATTAATTTAGAGATAAAAGAGAGAACAAAGTGTGGTATTCACATTTAGTTTTTGCCACTAGAACAGACCAGAAAATGTGCAGTTCTGTGTAGCTCATCACTGATGTAAAGCATGATTTGTGGATTGCAGAAAGTACGTTTCTAGTATTCAAGGGGTAGAAAAGGTATTCTTTTCTCAGATATAACCAAGAACTTTGGGGCATATTATCAAGAAACGGCATTAAAATTATCGCCGCTTTAGCGGCAGAAAACTGCCGCTAGAGCGGCGATAATGGGCTTGATAATATGCCCTTGAGAATTCCCATAGAAGCCCATGTTCTGGTGTCAACATGGGCTTCTATTGGAAATGTGCGCCTAAAGATGACATTAGTGTAGGGGTGCAAAGCCTACTGACAACAGTAAGCTCCAGTTCCACATGCGTCATGGGAGTTAAAGCTTAGTTACAGGCAATATCCGTCTGCTGTTCCTTGCTCTTGATGTCCCATTCTAAACTGCAAGCTCTAGAGCTGCAGACTTTTTCTTGCTCTATCTTTACTCTATACACAAGAACGGCACTTGCAACCTGGCCATTCCCTTTGCAGTGGTCACAATAATGGATCTGGACCGTCAACCAAAAAGTACAGCCGCCTATTAGAGAGAGGCATTGGTTCCCCTCACAAATATGATGTCACATTTATGTGACTCATCCAGTGTCTTTCTCTAACAATTGGCAGCATAAATCCAGATGTCATTTCCTTCATTAGAGCTACATTTCTATGTGAAAAGTCAAAGGCACTGCCCAAAGAACATATTATGACTAATAATGTGGGAGCCAAATACCAAAAATTTACTGAACCCCAATAATTTACACACCTCGATTTTTACCTCAGGCAGTTTGACTCTACTGATTCTATTGATCTAGTGGCAAAAAACATCATGCTCCCTGACATTAAAACTCAGATTCGCAGAGTAGAAATCAAATAGAAACTGGGACCACTCAATAATTGAGTTCTAGATCAAAATAGCCTTGCCTTTACCACGCAAAATCGTAGAAAAGGCATGATTGGTAAAGGGATGTGTGGTAAAGATCACACCCTAGCCCCTCCGCCCTGAGCCCTAACACCATGGCCCCTCCCCTATAAACAACCTGAACCGCCTGAGCCCTAAAAACTACCCCACCCCAAAAACCTTAAACTTCCCTGACATCCCACTGCCCTGAGCCCTAAAACCCTACCCACTGACCTATAACCAACCTGACCCCTGAGCCCTAAAAACGATCCCATCTCTAAAAGCCCTAAAACTTTGGCCCCTGCCCAATACACAACCCAACCCCCCGAGCCCTGAGAACTAGCCTATCCCTGATACTCAAAACTACCCTGACTCGCATCTGCCCTGAGCCCTAAAACCCGGCCCCCTGCCCTACAAACAACCCAGATTCCCCTATGCCCTAAAAACTACCCACCACCCCTATAACAACCCCCTGCATCCCCCAAACCGAGCCGCATTTACCAGCCCGGGGCCTCTCCCGGTCCTTCCTTCTCCTGTGCCCACCCATCCATAGATCTAGACCATGTACTGCCTTAACCACGCATATGCGTGATTAAGACATATGCCTGGTTACGACAAGCATGGCTGCACTTGCAGGGAAATGGCACGCGTGGCTCTGCCCTCGTTGTAAAGGCTATTTCCCCTTGAGGAAGTCAAATATGTGCTCAAATATTGGTCCTGTTCAGTTGTGTGTGCCCTGTTGTACCTCTTTTGAGACAGGGTTGTTAGACAGGTAAGGAGATGGGTATACAGGGCATAGCCTACATCAGCTGCAACAAAGAGCTGCAACATGTTTTATAATTTAAACTATTCCATACTGCAGCAGTTCTTACCGATGTACCAGAACATACGTGCAGTAATTTATACAGGCATCTGAGACACTTGTGAAACTGCACAGGTGGTTGGTGGTGTAGTAATCCATAATTGGAAGTGGTTATTTTCTTGGACGTGACAACTTTAAATTAAGGACCTTCATTCATATTGACATTAATTGGTGCAAATTTGTTACACTCTGGTTACTTTTCGGCCAGTCTTTTAATGAGTATTATAACATATACTACGACAAGCCCTAAGGAAGTCTTTCTAGATGAAACACATGCTGGCTGAATTTTCTAATTGGATATCAAATAGGAAATTATCAATTATAGCTCATGGTGTCTTACATTGCGTGCCTGAACTATGTAAACTTGGTATACTTCTGCTGTACTGTGGGCACCTGTATTTCATTAATACAAGCTTTTGTGATCTCTGTTCTGCACCATGCTTATACATTAATATTGATCTTTACATTTTAAAAATCTTTTTACTTATAAATATATTGGAATAAACTTAGTTATATATTTTTCTAATCAAACATTTCTTGGTTGATTTGTTCATGTGGAGTGCTCCAAATGAGCATAAAATGTTTTATAATGTGGTTACCTTGAAAATGCTGCAGATGATCTATTCATGCATCAGTGTTAATCCTGCGAATAAGTTGCTGCTGCCTTTTCCCAGTCACACATGCAGTTTCAATCAGACTAATTTAGCAAACATTCCCTTCATCACCAGAAACTAACTGACATGCAACTGTCAAGTATCTGAAAATGTTGCTGTTGTGTGTGCAATCAGGAAAGGAAGTGTACATATCAGTAAAGCAGCTCCTGGCATCATAGATTGCATGGATGCTCTTAAAATTACAGTGAAGACTGAAATGGTGTTCCCCATTATATTATAGGATGTGTCACGTGTCACATGGGTTAAGTCTATGGCACTGAATACCCGAGTGAAGTGGACAATGGAGCAGAACTACTTTGAGTCCCATTTGCTTTTCACCGTGGACTGTGGCTGGAAGATATACTGGTGCGCTTGACTAGTGATGCATCTCAGTACCTGGTGCAAGCACCAGAGTACGCTTACCTGTGAGATATTCATAGTAGTCCCCTGGAAAGATCCAATGGCTAATAAATTAAGTGGAACCAGTATTTTAACATGTGCATGGAGAGCCTGGGTGTGGATTATAGATGAACTGAGCTCTGGCTCCCAGTCTGCAACCACACCAAAGATCACATCTGCACAGAATTAATGTGTACCAACTAATGGTTCCCTGGACATACCAAAGATATTGGTCTTTTGCGTGTATATACTTTCTCTCCCCTCAAGTATTTGTCCTCGAAATGTGAGCCAAGGCAACAAACATATTCATAGATTTGAAAAAGCTGGCCTCAACCTCAAATCCTACACAGACGACACCCAGCTCATCCTCTTGCTCTCAAATGACCCCTCCACCACCAGAACTAACTTCCACAACTGAATGACGAGTGTCGCCGACTGGATGAAGGCCAGTTGCCTGAAACTCAACTTTGACAAGACGGAAGTGATGATCTTCGGGAACAACACCTCACTGTAGAACGACACCTGGTGGCCAGCTGAACTTGGACCTACACCCAAACTGAAAGACCACCCCCACAACCTCGGCATAATCCTGGACACCAAACTCACCATGAAATGCATGGTCAACACAGTTTCCTCCATCTGCTTCAACACCCTCCGGATGCTCCAAAAGATCTTCAGATGGTTCCCCATCAGCACCAGGAAGAACTTTACTCAAGCCCTAGTCACCAACCAACTGGACTTCAGCAATGCACTCTATGCCGGAATCACCACCCAACTCCTGAAGTGACTCCAGACAATTTAGAACTCAGCTGCCAGACTCATCCTCAACCTCCCAAAACTGACCCACATCACCCCCTACTCAGGAATCTCTACTGGCTCCCCATCAAGGAAATATGTCAATTCAAGATACTGACACAAGCCTACAAAGCCCTCTATGACCAGTGACCGACATGCACTATTTACCGCCTAAACTTTCACCAAGGCTCTCTGCTTCCCTCTCCCTCGCACACACACCCTGTATCCGCTGAAGCTACACTGGAGGGCGGGCCTTCTCTTACCTCGCCGCTAAGTCCTGGAACGACCTTCCCCTTCATTTGCAAACATCACCCTCTCTCCCAGAATTCAGAAAGGGGCTCTAGACCTGGCTTTTCAATTGAGCTTAGCTAGAACCTAGCACTTGGATATTCTCACTGGTGATTGTCTGCGCTATACAAATACTGACGGAATTCCTATGGGTTTTCAGTGGTACCTTAGGTCTGTTGAAAGATTTTAAACATAAAATCACATAATAACAAAATGCCATGCCAAAAGTACCCAAAGTAAGGAAGGTTCTCAACCTAGTCTTAGAAAAACTACACAGGTTAGTGGAAATGGGGATCATTGAGGAAATTGAATCTTTGGATTGGTTGGCACCAGTCGTATTGTCACCCAAAGATGGTGGGAAACAGATCAGGATGTGTGTAGATCTCAGGGCCCTGAACAAGCATATATGGGTGTAAAATGGTCTCTCTTGGGCTTTTCCATGTGGGGAAGGGTTCAAGCCATTAGAATGGTTACCTTACCTCGCTTTAGCTATATACTTGGCATGCTTCCGATTCTTGTTCCCTTACCTACACTTCGTAGAATAGATGCCTGAATTCGATTTTTTATCTGGGGATCCGCACAACCTCGTCTAGCTGCTTCTAAATTATTGTCTCTCCGCTCTTATGGTGGCCTGGGATTATCATCCTTAGAACACTATTCTTTAGCTTTACACCTCTCGAAATTAGTTTATTTACTTCCGGGTATGTCTGATCCTCCACAGTGGGTCACAACGGAACATTCCTTACTCAACCAAAGCGATGGCCTTGATTTCCTTTGTGGACCTCGAATTCCTTGTTCTTCTCCCCTGCATCCAGTGATGCAAGCTACTTACCAAACGTGGCAAAAAGTACATTGTCATCTCCAATTCACCCACCGCTTGCACTTTAAAGCTCCACTTTGGGGCAATGAGAGTATCCGAATAAATGGTCAAACCATCCAATGGTCTAGTTGGAAATCAAGAGGCATTCATACACTTGATCAAATTATCCTAAACGGAGAGCTGAAATCCTTTGATTCACTTAGTGAAGAGTTTGGTGTTCCACCACACCAGATCATACGCCATTCGCAGTTGCAGCTTTGTCTGAGTTCTCCTCCCTGGACTTTGAATTCTTCACCAATTTAAAATTATCTTCTTACTTGGGGTCGCCATAAAGGGGTATTGTCAGGTCTGTATGGTGTTCTAATTCATCACCTATATTCACAACCACTTCTTAAAGCCCTTCAAGAGAAATGGTAAGAGTGTTTGCACATCACGATTGAAGAAGACGACTGTTCGGATTTGTTGGAAGCTCTTGACAAAGGTACCCGAGAGGCGCGTTTGAAATTCTGTCTTTTCAAAACGTTGCATGATTGGCGCTGGACACCTCTAAAACTGCAAAGAGCAGGTCTGCTACCACGCTCTAAGGGGCCGATTCCGATCCTGGAAAAATTTCCCCCGTCCGAATTGGATCCGGATTTTTTTCCGTACGAATCGTACAAGTAGCGTACAAACTGCCAAGTACGATTTGCATTGGAAAAACTCCATACGAATCACATCGGGAACATTTCCCCACACGTCCTCGGGTCAGAAATTGTGTCCGACACATCCCCGGACGAATTACCGTACGAATCGGAAAAATGAAGTCCGACCGCGCAAGTACGATCACCCCCGTCCTTTTGATTTCACAACTGTATGGAAAAAACACCGTACGGACCGAACTCCCTTAGCAACCATGGAGACACGCGCCCGCATACGCGCCGAACACCCCACCACAGACCCCACATGTACGCGCAAAACGCGCCGCGGATGTACGCGCCGAACCCCCACCAGTGTATGCATGGAGCGTACCCCCACCCATGTATGCATGGAGTGTACCAACTCCCCACCCGTGTATGTACGGACCATACCCACACCCCACCCGTGTATATAGGGACCGTACCCCCACCCCACCCGTGTACGTACGGACCGTACCCCCACCCCACCCGTGTATGTATGGACCGTACCCCCACCCCACCAGTGTATGTACGGACCGTATCCACACCCCACCCATGTCTGAATGGAGCGTACCAACACCCCACCCGTGTATGAATGGAGCGTACCAACACCCCACCAGTGTATGTACGGACCGTACCCCCACCCATGTACGTACGGACCGTACCCCCACCCGTGTATGCATGGAGCATACCAACTCCCCACCCGTGTATGTACGGACCGTACCCCCACCCCACCCGTGTATGAATGGAGCGTACCAACACCCCACCAGTGTATGTACAGACCGTACCCCCACCCGTGTATGAATGGAGCATACCAACACCCCACCAGTGTATGTACGGACCATACCCCCACCGGTGTACGTACGAACCGTACCCCCACCCGTGTATGCATGGAGCGTACCAACTCCCCACCCATGTATATATGGACCGTACCCCCACCCGTGTATGCATGGAGCGTACCAACTCCCCACCCGTGTATGTACGGACTGTATCCCCACCCGTGTATGAATGGAGCGTACCAACTCCCCACCAGTGTATGTACGGACCGTACCCACACCCCACCCGTGTATGAATGGAGCGTACCAACACCCCACCAGTGTCTGTACGGACCGTACCCCCACCCGTGTATGCATGGAGCGTACCAACTCCCCACCGTGCATGTACAGACCGTACCCCCACCCGTGTATGTACGGACCGTACCCCCACCTGTGTATGCATGGAGCGTACCAACTCCCCACCCGTGTATGTACGGACCCTACACCCAGCCCCCCCTGTATGTACGGTGCGAAACACCACCACCGATGGACGGTGCGGACCAACACCCTGCCCGTGTTTGTACGCACCCTACCCCAGGCCCACACACCAGCACCCTCACCCAACATCGCGCATGTACGAGTCGTACTAAGCCATAGCAAAGGACAGCACTGTACAACAACATGGCCCATGTACGCACCGTACAGACGCTAAAAACACTCCTACTGAACCAGGACAAACCAAAAAAACACAAGGAGAGTCAATTCGAGGCACACAACACCACAAAACATATCCAACAAGGCCAAATACATCCTATACACTGACCTGCAACTGACAAACAGCTAAACAGAGGCCCACACCACTACCACTCCTTATAACACACCCACCCAAAGTATAAACACAGCCACACCCACAAATTGACCAATAAAAAGGCCCAACACACACAAACCATGATCCTTTGCAACAGATCCACTGCTGCCAGACCCCAGAGACAACGCACTGCACCATACTTCAACCATCAATACACCTTACACTTACACTCCTTCACACAACCACCATCACAAACACACCCTCATCACATTCACACACACACCTGCACAACCACACTCACAAACCCACAACCATCCACACCCACACCCCTACAACCATCCACACCCACACCCCCACAACCATCCACACCCACACCCCACACCATGCCCACTAACAAGAATCCAAAGTTCACAAAGAACGAGCTGGAGGTCCTTGTCGACGAAATCATCAGAGTTGAGCCACAGCTCTTTGGAACATTGGTCAGACGGACCAGCATATCTGAAAAATCTGCCATGTGGGAGAGGATAGTCAATTCCGTGAATGCTGTTGGGGCCACCCGAAGGACCAGGCATGATGCCAAGCCAGGTGGTACGATCTGCGGAGGACGGTCCGCCGCAAAATGACGGACGACCACAACCAGGCCAACATCACTGGAGGAGGTCCGTCCCGCAGACCGGTACACTACCATCCCTGGGAGGAGAAGGTGATGGGCAGGCTGCCGCCGTTGGGAGTAGACGGACTAGAAGGAGTCCGAGAGCCTGGTGAGTACACAAACAACTCACCTCACATGGGGGGAACGCCATATACAACCCAAATACCAATCATGCACGCAACCCCCCCAAAGACAGCACCGGACACAACCACACTACAAAAACACACACATGCCACTAGCGCCTCCATGCCCCATGCCCCAAGCAAGGCCATGCCAAGTCACAGGCCACACAAAACACCAACACAAGACAGGATTTCCCCGATGCCGGGAGGGTGGGCCTCAAAACTAACATAGAGCAACTCTGAAGCACACAACAATGCCCTCAGCCCATATGGCTTAGGGCACAGCCATACAAACATTGTGTCCCCACACAGTACTGTTTTGCCTGCTAATGGTGGCCGCGTTGCAGGACGACATGGGTATGAAGGCACAATTTGCACATAACAGCAGCTAATGAAGACGCAGCACACTGAAAGAGTGTCAGCACACACCGCCACAGCAGCAGCGCAGACTCAGACACTCCGGCCAATGGGTGCCGGCAGAGAAGAAACAAACCCACATGAACAAGCCAATGGCCTTTGAAAGACCTGCAAACTGTGTGCCCAGGAAGCTGGGCTGAGGTGACAGAGGATGACACACAGAGGGGGGGGAGAGGGGCAGAGAGAGGGACAGAGACAGAGGTGGACACAAGGAGACAGACAGAGGGAGGGAGGAGGCTGACAGAGGGAGGGAGAAGGGGAGACGGACAGAGGGAGGAGGCTGATAGAGGGAGGGAGAAAGGGAGATAGAGGGAGACGGACAGAGGGAGGAGGCTGACAGAGGGAGGGAGAAAGGGAGATAGAGGGAGATGGACAGAGGGAGGAGGCTGATAGAGGGAGGGAGAAAGGGAGATAGAGGGAGACGGACAGAGGGAGGAGGCTGATAGAGGGAGGGAGAAAGGGAGACAGAGGGAGACGGACAGAGGGAGGAGGCTGACAGAGGGAGGGAGAAAGGGAGACGGACAGAGGGAGGAGGCTGACAGAGGGAGGGAGAAAGGGAGATAGAGGGAGACGGACAGAGGGAGGAGGCTGATAGAGGGAGGGAGAAAGGGAGATAGAGGGAGACGGACAGAGAGAGGAGGCTGATAGAGGGAGGGAGAAAGGGAGACAGAGGGAGATGGACAGAGGGAGGAGGCTGACAGAGGGAGGGAGAAAGGGAGACGGACAGAGGGAGGAGGCTGACAGAGGGAGGGAGAAAGGGAGACGGACAGAGGGAGGAGGCTGATAGAGGGAGGGAGACAGAGGGAGACGGACAGAGGGAGGAGGCTGACAGAGGGAGGGAGAAAGGGAGACAGAGGGAGACGGACAGAGGGAGGAGGCTGACAGAGGGAGGGAGAAAGGGAGATGGACAGAGGGAGGAGGCTGACAGAGGGAGGGAGAAAGGGAGACGGACAGAGGGAGGAGGCTGACAGAGGGAGGGAGAAAGGGAGATAGAGGAAGACGGACAGAGGGAGGAGGCTGATAGAGGGAGGGAGAAAGGGAGATAGAGGGAGACGGACAGAGGGAGGAGGCTGATAGAGGGAGGGAGAAAGGGAGACAGAGGGAGATGAACAGAGGGAGGAGGCTGACAGAGGGAGGGATAAAGGGAGACGGACAGAGGGAGGAGGCTGACAGAGGGAGGGAGAAAGGGAGACGGACAGAGGGAGGAGGCTGACAGAGGGAGGGAGAAAGGGAGATAGAGGGAGACGGACAGAGGGAGGAGGCTGACAGAGGGAGGGAGAAAGGGAGACAGAGGGAGACCAAATAACCCTTGGGTGGTGTGGCCATGTCTGCTCGTCAGCAGGTGGACTGTGTGCATGTAGACAAGGTTTGGCACTGCGTGAACCCCCCCTTCAACCTTTGATAAACACTGGGCCATGTGTCAATCTGTGCACGAGTACATCCGTGCTGCAGGCACAAACACAACCTTACACCCAGTATACCCACCCACTGTGTTTGTCAGATCCCTGTCACAAATTGTTAAGTTACCTACCTGCATTCTCAAATTGCATGGAAAAAACAACATTTGGCCATGTACAGTGCAACACGTAAGGCGGCTCTGCATGGCTTGCTATGCCCGCTCACTACACTGCTGACTGCGTTCCCAAAAGATGCATCAACTAAGATTGTGTCACACATAGGTAAAGTGTCGAAAGCTGTGGCCAAGGGATATACCCATGCACAAGTGCACTGTGAGAGGAATGCTAGCCAAATCCAACCACCCAGAGGAACTGTGCCAAATCAAAAATGAATTAAACATGGATGTCGCATGTAACACAATTAACACTGTCTCTCTCACACACAGGTCAACGTCGTCGATCTCCCCCCAACACTGGGGGGGAAGACTCACAGGACCAGGCTCTGCGTGAAGAGGACCCCACCGGCAGCGACGACTCTCACCACTCCGTGGATGACCCAGACCAACCTGGCTCCTCTGGTGTCCAACCACCTGCAGCACCTGCGTCAGGTACAACTGTGCCAACCACCACCCCCATTCCTGCCACATCCCAGGAGACACCCAGGAGCCCTGCCCGCACACAACAACACAGCCAGTCTGTCCAGGAGGGACAAGGTTTTCCGGGCACCCAGGAGGAGGCAGGCGACACCGCAAATGCCATCCCTCAGGGGTCCCGGAGACCCGATGTGCCCACAACGGCAGGCCAGGTGCAAGTGGGCAGGGGTGGTGGGAGTGGAGGACGGCGGAGGCGCGAACCTGACCAGTTGGCTCAGGACCCGGCAATGTCACACGTCAGAAACATCCTGGACGCATACCGGCGTGACTCCAGAGGCATCGACCAGGTAGTGGAGACCCTCAATGAGATGAAGACCCTGCAGGTCGAGCATCATGCCAGTCATCTACAACACCATGGACGGATGGAGGCAAAACTGGCAGAGCTCCTGGCGGTGCACAGGGACGTGAGCCAATCACTCCGTCAGATCGCCCAAAGCCTGGCAAACCCTCCCTGTGCCACCAGGCGTAGACCAGCACCAGAAACAGGGAGGGAGGAGGAGGAGGATTCATCTGACGGAGCATCCCTAGCATCGTCAAGGCCTGCTTTTGAGGGTCCCCGCAGGAAGGTGGGTCATCCACACAAAAAACCGTGAGAGTCAGCGGAACATCACCATCTCCCAGGTCACCTGGCCTCGCACTTGGCCCTCTGGCCCAACAGCAGCACAGCAGCAACTGACATTCTCTGCCACATGGCCTTGCTAGTCACTGTCTGGACAATGTTGACAAAGACTGTGGCACAGACTCTGATGACTTTCAATGGCAGGATACCAACTCCCCCTGTGAACTTTGGATTCTACACTCCCGCCAAGCACCTCTTGTCACCCCCCCAAACACGTACCCCAGCACCAATAAAAATCATCACAATCACAAGATGATGCCGTCAGTTTGCATTATTCCACTGCATGTGTGTGTTGTAAAGTCAAACTATGCCTGATTTCAGAAGTAACTCCAAACATCCATACCCTGGGGTCTGAGTCTGGCACAGGACACACATGGGTCACAATGTACCATCCAAGACAGACATGGAGCACCATACTCACCCGTGATGGGCCCAACCAGCTGAGGGGGTGCCCGCACAACTGTGCCTACAGACCTATTTAGAAGAGCAACAGTCATGCGCAGAGGTCAGGGATCATGTGGAGTGTCCTGGGGTGGAGTCCCAGGTATGTGTAGACACGTGACAGAACCATGTCCTGCATGCTTGAGTCAGGTGGATGTGGAGAATGGTGGGCCAGCCAAGGTTGGATGCATGGAGATGGCACAATTGGGCGTTGGATCACAGTGCCACAAGGTTGTGTTGTGGTTGTGGGCTGCATCCTGAGTGTGTGCGTGGATTGAGAAGGTCATCCTGCAGCTGGCAGTGATCCACTCCCCCCATCTCTGTTTGACGTTGATGTGGCCTGGTCGCCGGATGTAGTAGCAGAGCTGTGCAGATGCACCCTGGATGTGGACAAGTATCATGGGATTTCTAACGCACATGTCCTTAGAGTGCAGGGTAGGATTAGACACGGATGTCGTAGTTGACCTGGGGGATGGTCTCCCTCTTGCCTTGAGGTGGATGGAACTGGGGATCTTGTGCATAATGCAGAGTGTGCTGCCGCATGAGGCACAGATGCTGCTGGTCAGCATAGCACATGTCAGCAAGCAATCCATGATGAACACCAGCTCGTTTGTGTGGACACTGGGTGCCCTTGCTGCAGGGCCTGCAGCAGCATGCACCATGTCAAGGAAACAATGCCACAAGTAGCACACAAAGACAAGGATCTCAGGAAGGAACCATGCAAAAGGTGTATGACAAGGAAGGAATGTCTGGTTCAACATGGCACACACACACACAATGGATTCACATGCGGCACAGTGGCCGTCGTGGAGACTGACATGCCACAAAACCTACACAGCCATGGACATCATGCACAATACAGAATCTAATCCCTGACAACTAGCTTGCATCTTGCTACTCTACACATAGACTCATATGCACCATCTCTGAGAACAATGCCAGACATGCCGCATGCACAGTGGCAACAGACCACCATTGACAGAGATGAGGCACCTTGGAGGCAGAGGGACACCTTTATTACTCATGTGTGTCGGAATGCTAATGCAACTCTGTCAACACATACACAGGTCATGTAGATGAACACGTGGGACCAACACTGGCACCCCCCCTTACCACCACAGATGCTGGAAATCCATGGCACTGGCACACAAGTGACGGGTTACAGCTAAACACCCCCTGCTGCTCACGGAGAGGCTGCTATACACCATTGAGCCCCTAATGGGGAATTCACACACCATGTCAACCCGGTGCAACCCGTATGTTTCCGAGGGCAGTGTTACACACATTGATGGCTCCATCACAATCCACAATCCCATTACAGATGACTGTCACCAAGTCTGACCATCAATTCAGGTGAATTCTGCTCCATGTCATGTGCCCCATGGGGATTCCACATGTATGTAAAGTATCCAAACATGAACAGGAGCAGTGCACACACATTCAAAACAAATACCACCCCCAAAAAGCCGTGCGGCATCCCTTACCCGAAGGAGATTTTCGAACTTGTCCGTGCATGTAACGCTGATTCAGCACATGTTGCTGTGTTCATGAGGAATGGCAGGAGCACAACAATGCCACCAGCAGACAGCATGCACAAGTACCTGTGGATGGGATACACACCAGAAGTCAGCCAAAAGAAGCACATCCGCATGCATGTGCATGTACTCGACACATATTAGGTTGTCAACATGCTAGGTGACAATGATGACTCTGGAAAAACATTCTTCTATTGCACCATCACTCGAGTGACACATCCAAACACACCTCTGACTCACTTGGAAGACATGCAGATGGACACACATATTGCAACACTTGCCACACACAGCCCAATGCGTGCACACTCAGACACTGGAACTCACCACTAAGCAAAGAAGTTGCGTATGAGCCGACTCCGCATGTCCTCTACCGCCTCCCCCTCCTCCTCCTCCACATCACTTGCCTCGTGACCAAGCCCTTCATCCTCCACGGGTGGATGGTCCTGCTCATCTGGATCCAGGATGAGTGGCACAGCATTCTCCACTGCCATGTTGTGCAGCATGCAGCACACGAGGAATATCTTGCGCCACCGGTCTTGTGGAGGCAACGGAATCGGCTCTTCAGGAGGCCAAACGTCCTCTCTATCACTCGCCTGGTCCGCCCATGGGCGTTGTTGTAGCGGTGATCGGCAGCCGTGCTGGGGTTGCGGAGAGGCGTGAAAAGCCATGGCATGTTGGGATAGCCAGCGTCCCCTACATGGAAACATCATGGACAAGAGTGGGTCAGGAGAAGCAGTAAGAAAGGAAGATGATGTTAAATACAGGACTGCCAGAGTATACCCACCAACAATACATGCTCGTTCGTTGCGCAGCTGCAGCATCATTTCAGGCACCCTGCTACGCCTCATGATGTACGCATCGTGTGCTGATCCTGGAAAACGAGCACAGACATGTGAAATCACCATGTTGGCAAGACACACCGCAAGGGCATTAATGGAGTGGTAATGCTTGCGGTTACGGAAGGCTACCTCCTGTGCCTGTGGTGGTACCAAAGCCACATGTGTTCCATCTATGGACCCAATGACATGGGGCATCCCTCCCAGGGCATAGAACTCACGCTTGACAGCTGTCAACTGCTCAGGAGTTGGGCATTTAATGAACTCATCCAGGTGCTCCAACATGGCATCTAAAAAATCATGCAGAACACGGCTGAACATGGTTTGGGACATGCCACCGACATGGGCAATGGTATGTTATAATGTACCCGTGGCCAAGAAATGTAGGGCTGCCATCACCTTCATCTTGGGTGTCAGTGCAGTAGGATACCTGTGTAGCGGTTGGAGGTGTGGTGCCAGCCGCGTCGTCAGGTCCTCAATCAAGCGTTGGGGGAAGCGGTAGCGGCGTATACAGTCATGTTCCCTCAGGTCAGCCAAGTCCGGAATTGCTCGAGGGAGAGGCGGAGCCCTGCAGTGAATTAGAAGGGACAACGAAGAGTGAGTACAGTACACCACCAATGTCAATGTACAGAGCCCATGCTCAACAGGCAATACACATATGCTACATACAGAGTCAGGTCTGTGCAATATGCCCTGGACACGTATGCCAGGCATGTGACACTCCTACCAAGAGCCAGCTACAAACGTTGATTCTCGCCCTCAATATGCCATGCCATGAAACTAGCTGTGGGCCAGTGTAAGTGAGCAGGCAGACACATTACAGGAGTTACAGACATCCAAATATGTGCAGAAGGATGTTTATTGTACAGACAGGTTGAGGAACACTAGAGGCACAGGTCACATGTCATAGAATAAGGACAGACCACACACCTTGCCATGAAGGATTACATGTCAAGACTGATCACACATACATTGAGAGTATGCAGATATGTCCTTGTTTTGGAACTCTGTGTCGATGCATACATACACACCTAACGTCGGATTACACATGTGTGCTGGTGTGCGTAACAGTGTGCCATGCCCATCTACACACAGACACATGTTGGTTGCAGCAACTGCAGATGCATTTGACCAAACACCTACAGCAAACCTATGGGAACACATGACACACACATGACATAGCTACAGCGTGCAACGCGGGCATTCACTTGTCAGGGGTAACATTCCGTGTACCTGGCATCAGGAGACATTTGCGGGTGTCGGTGACTGTGCCATGCCAGTGACGCATGGCCCACCAAGTCTGTACTACATGCACACATGTCAAAGGAGTGAAGGGGATGTGTGGCACATAGGGCACCATCACACGTGACATGTGTACACAGCTCATCATACTGTAATTAGCTTCACACCTCAGGAGTATGGTGCCACATCACAGCCTGACCCACCTGTGCCCGACACATGTAGTACTGCACAGACAATGCCTTGATGTCCAGCCTTGGCCATGTATGACAGCTCAATTCCTTCCTGTGTGCCGCCTGTCACCACTGTCAGGTGTGAAACGCACCGTACATACGCTCTGAGGGCGTGTGTGGGGTCCCTATCACTATGGTGGTGCTGGCGTATGCGTACGCCATTGTGATACGGACCGACCCTACACACGCGTGTGTACGGTCCGAACTACTATGGCGTACACGTACGCGAGCACCCCCATAGTGATAGGGACAGTACACACGCGTGTGTACGGTCCGAACTACTATGGCGTACAAGTACGCGAGCACCCCTGTTAGAAGGCGACCTCAGAGGGGCCCGGAGGGGCCCTGACTGTCCTGAGACCAACCCTCGAGGTATCGTAGCCGGGCACTGGCGGGAGACTCCTCAGGGGAGGAATCTCGTATCTAGGATCGTACACTCGGCACCACACGACAAAGAGACACCACACCGAGAGTTCTTAAGAGCAAATCTTTATCAGATCGGAGTGGTAAGATCTTTATGATCAGCAAGGCAATATATATACAAGTAGAGCGCGGGCTCACAAAGTCTTGGAGGGGGGTTAGGAGGTAGCGGGACAGTCTTTGGGGGAATGGATCAAATGCAGGAGCGTATCCGGCGCACAGCTCACAATCCTCGAGCTGGGGGTTACGCTTGTCGTCGTGGGGTCCGGCGGGACCAAGGGAGTCTGGGGGCGCTGCGAGATACTCAGCAGGCTCGAGTACAAGTTCGGAGGTCTTACGATCTTCAGGGAGCCGCGAGTCACTCAGCAGGGCTCAAGCACAAGTTCGGAGGTCTTACGATCTTCAGGGAGCCGCGAGTCACTCAGCAGGGCTCAAGCACAAGTTCGGAGGTCTTACGATCTTCAGGGAGCCGCGAGTCACTCAGCAGGGCTCAAGCACAAGTTCGGAGGTCTTACGATCTTCAGGGAGCCGCGAGTCACTCAGCAGGGCTCAGGTGTTTCCAAGGCGAATCTGCCGGACAGTCCCAGAGCACCCCTTGTTATAGGGTGACTCCTCTTTGATGTCCGGAGTCTGTGCAGGCAGGGGTCTTGTCACCTGGGGGTCGCTTGTTTGGGGTTTCCTGCTATTGTCCTTTGATCCTTTCAGGGCCGGGTCGGGAGGAGCCCCAGACACCCAGCAGGCGTGGAGCCAGCCCTCGGGGAGGCCGGCGGGTCGATCGAAACCCACCATCCCAGGGAAGCGCAGAGGTGTGATAGAAACTGCTCCTCCCTCTCTCATCCCAAGGGGAGCGCGATGTCCTCCAGCCGGAGTGGCGCCTGTAGGCTAGGGTCGCGCTGGGGCCGGGCGGCCATCTTGGTGCATGAAGTGGGCACGCGGGCCCGGGGTGGCCGAAGGAGGAAGGCCTACGGACGGGGGAAGTCCGGGTCGGGTGTGTGAGTTCTGGTGGGAAGGATCGGCCAGGCCAGGGGCTCGGGGCTGGTGTGAGGTGCAGGGGTCAGGTCTGACTATGTTACGAGGGCCGGTTCTAACACGCGTCCCCCCCAGCTGAAAGCCGGAGAGAACTACCCATCTTCTTGGGGGTTCTCTTCGCTGAGGCGGAAGAATCGGGAGAGGCCATCGGCGTTGGCATGGTCCGTACCAGGGCGATGTTCCACGGTGAAATCCATCCCCTGGAGGGAGATTGACCACCGCAGAAGCTTGGGGTTGTCTCCTCGCATCTGCATGAGCCATCGCAAGGGGTGATGGTCGGTCTGGACCCTGAAATGGGTGCCGAACAGGTAAGGGCGTAGTTTCTTGAGGGCCCAGACTACTGCGAACGCCTCGCGCTCGATGGTACTCCATCTCTGTTCCCGGGACAACAGCCTTCGGCTGAGGAAGGCCACGGGCTGGTCCAGACCCTGGTCATTTACTTGGGAGAGGACGGCCCCGATGCCATGCTCGGAGGCATCAGTTTGTACCACAAACTCTTTGGAGTAGTCGGGGGCTTGGAGGACAGGGGCCGTACACATGGCCGTTTTCAGGGCATTGAACGCCTCTTGGCAGGCAGGGGACCATTGTACCTTCTTGGGCTGCTTCTTGGACGTGAGCCCCATGAGGGGACCGACCAGGCTGCCGTAATTCCGGATGAATCGCCGATAGTAGCCCGTGAGGCCCAGAAAGGCTCGGACCTCTGTTTGGGTAGTGGGAGGTTCCCAGGCTAGGATGGCGTCGATTTTGGGCTGTAGAGGGGCGACCTGCCCGCTTCCGACCTGGTGCCCCAGGTAGGTTACCGAACCTTGCCCAATCTGGCATTTGCTGGCTTTCACGGTGAGGCCCGCCTGGCGTAGGGCGGTTAGCACCCTCCGGAGGTGTTGGAGGTGCTCGCTCCATTAGGAACTAAAAACTGCGATATCGTCGAGATATGCAGCGCTGAATTTTTCCAGCCCGGCCAGGACTCTATTTACCAGTCGCTGGAAGGTGGCCGGGGCATTTTTCATCCCGAAGGGCATTACGCGAAAGCGATAGTGCCCATCCGGGGTGGAGAAGGCGGACCGCTCCTTGGCTCCCTCTGTGAGCGCAATTTGCCAGTAGCCGCAGGTGAGATCGAAGGTGCTGAGGAACCGTGCAGCTCCGAGCCGGTCAATGAGCTCGTCGGCTCGGGGAATGGGGTGGGCATCGGCTCGGGTGACCTCATTGAGTCCCCGGTAGTCCACGCAAAAGCGGAGTTCCGGGGCGACCCCGGGGGCGGCTGCTTTTGGGACCAGGACCACGGGGCTGGCCCAGGGGCTGTCTGAGGGTTCGATCACGCCTAGGGTCAACATTTTCGAGACTTCGGCTTGGATACAGGACCGGACCCGGTCGGGGACTCGGTAGGCTCGGTGTCTCACTGGTGGGCTGTCCCCGGTATCCACATCATGGACACACCAGTCGGTGACCTTAGGGACCAGGGAGAAAAGGTCCGGAAACTGCCCTAGGAGCTGGCGGCAATCCTCACGTTGCTGGGGAGTGAGAGACGGGGAGAGGTTCACTCCTTCTATGGAGCCGTCCTTCTCCTTGGTGCATAGAAGATCGGGGAGAGGGTCCGACTCTTCTTCGGACCCGTCGTCAGTGGCCAGTAGGAGGCTCAGCTCTGTCCGCACCAAGTGGGGCTTGAGGCGGTTCACATGGAGGACCCGGAGGGAGTCCCGGGGTGACTGGACGTCTACCAAGTACGTGACCGGGCTCTTTCGCTCAACTACTTTGAAGGGCCCGGTCCATTTATCCTGGAGAGTGCAGGGTTTCACGGGGGCCATGACCCACACCAGCTGGCCCGGATGAAACTCGACTAGCGCGGCATTCTGGTCGTACCAGCGCTTCATCTCCTCCTGACTCGCCTCCAGATTGGCCTCGGCCATTTACCGGAACCTCCTAGTCTGATTGCGGAGGGTCAGGACGTAACGGAACACGTCTCGGGGGTGCCTCGGGGCGCCGCCTCCCACTCTTCTTTGACCAGGCTGAGGGGCCCCCTGACGGGGTGCCCGTAGAGCAGCTCGAAGGGGCTGAAACCCAAGGATTTCTGGGGAACTTCGCGGTATGCGAATAGGAGGCAGGGAAGCAGGAGGTCCCACTTACGCCGGAGGGGCTCTTCCAGGCCCGCGATCATCCCCTTCAGAGTCCGGTTAAACCGCTCTACCAGGCCGTTTCCTTGGGGGTGGTACGGGGTGGTGAACTTGTAGGATACCCCGCACTGTTGCCATAAGGACCTCATGTATCGGGAGATAAAGTTGGTACCGCGGTCGCTCACGACCTCGCGGGGAAAACCCATGCGGGAGAAGATCCCCATCAGCGCCCGGCCCACCACGGGGGCCGTGACGGTGCGCAGGGGGATGGCCTCAGGGTAACGGGTGGCATGGTCCACCAGGACGAGGATGAACCGGTGCCCCTGGGAAGTTGGGGGGTCCAGAGGTCCTACAATGTCGATCCCGACCTGCTCAAAAGGGGTACTGACGACAGGGAAGGGCTGGAGGGGAGCCTTGCGCTTTCCTCCACTCTTCCCACTGGCCTGGCACATGGGACAGGACTTGCAGTGGGCTTCTACATCCGCTTTCATTCTGGGCCAGTAGAAGTGAGTCACGAGGCGACTGTATGTTTTGTCCTGACCCAAGTGGCCTGCGAGGGGGACGTCGTGGGCCAAGCCCAGGAGGAGGTCTCGGAAGCGTAGGGGTACCACCAGCACTCGGCCGGACCCTAGCTCCACCGACTTCTGTTCGCTGTACAGAAGGTCATTCTCCCAATAGACCCGGTGCGTCCCCGTCTGGTCGCCTGTGGCCTGGGCCTCTGCCTGTTGCCGGGGCCCGACCAGGGAGGGACAGGTAGCCTGCTCTCGGCAGAACTCCTCTCGGGAGGGGCCCCCTTCGTGGCGCCACTGTGCTAATTCGGGCAGATCGCCTAACTCGGTGTCTGGGGTGGAGTCGGAAGGCGGTGGTTCGTCACTGGCGAGCGACTCTTCTGGTGGGGGGCTGTGGGGGCCCTCGGCAGGGACCATCCCATCTTCAGGGGTCGGGGCGTCGTCGACGTCCCTCAGGGGGGTCAGTCGAGCCGCCATGGATCGAGTGGTGGCGCACACCCACTCAGGGAGGCCTATCATCCCTAGGTGGGTCTTGCGCTCAACTTGCCCCCAGGGGGAACTTTCCAGGTCGTTCCCCAGGAGACAGTCGACGGGCTGGGATGTTCTCACTGCGACCTTCAGTTTACCGACCACCCCTCCCCACTCGAAAGGCACCAGGGCTACCTTACATAGGCTTTCTGTGTTGTCGGCTGAAATGACAGGGCAAAATACGTTGGGGAGGACCTGGTCTTCGTGGACTAAATGGCTGAGGACACCGGTGATATTGGCCCCGGTGTCACGGAGGGCTTCTACTTGGTGGCCATTGATCGTGACGAGCTGCCCATATTTCTTTGTGTTAGAGGGCAGGAGGCTCACAGGGACCATCTCTCTATCTCCTAAGGACACTAGGGCCATAGCGTCGGGTTCCCACTCCTCGGCCTCCTCAACCTCCTCCCCCAGGGCTACATTGGCTATCTGTCTAGCGGGGGGTGCTGCCTGGTTGGTGCGTGTGGCCATGGGGCATTCAGGGACGTTGGCGTAAGGCCCGGGCTTCTGGCAACGGAAACAAGTGATGGTTACCCGGTGCCCCCGTCTCAGGGGGGGGGGTGGATACAGCTGGTGGGGGTGCCAGGAAAGGCGGAGGTTGGGACTTCGGGGGGCTAGTCTGGGGATCTCTCTGTCCTCCCTGGTTTACCCCCCCTCTCTGGCGGGGTGGTCCCTGACTGGCTCGGGGGTACTCTCCTACAGGGCCCTGGGAGACCCGGGTGTTGGTCCAGCGATCCGCCTCGACAGCCAGCTTTCTCGGGTCCGTGAGCTTGCTGTCGAGCAGATGCTGGCGTAGTTCCACAAAGCAGTTGGCAGCCAGGTGTTCCCATAACATAAGGTCAGTCAGTTCTTCCAGGGTGGTTACCTTGCTGCCCTTGATCCACCCATCGAAGGCTCGGCTGAAGAAATTCACATATTCCACCCAGGTGGTACCCGGGATCTTCCGGCAGTCCCTCAACCGCTGGCGGTACATCTCCGGGGTGAGGCCGTACCTCGTGAGGAGGGCCGCTTTCATGTGTTCATATGAGGTCTGCATGGAGGTGGGTAGGTCGAGCAGGGTGTCCCTTCCTTCGCTCAGGAACCGTCCCCATAACCCAGCCCCCCAATCCTTCTGCGGGACCCGGTGGGAGGTCATGGCGACCTCGTAGGCCCGAAACCACTGCTGAATGTCATCATTCTTGTAATATTCCTTGACCACATCCTTGGGGATGTGGACCTTCTGTTCCGTCGGGGCAGCCGCCTCCCGGTTCCCCGGGGGCCGCGCTTCTTCGCTTCTTGCTTTCAGTTCTATTTCCTTCAAACTGCGTTCATGTTCTAGTTGAAGTCTCCTTCCCTCGTGTTCTCGTTGGAGTTTCTTCTCTTCCAGTTCTCCTTGCACTCGCAACTGTTCTACTGCTATCTTTTTCTCGGCTAATTTCAACTCGCCCTCAATTTTGAGTTTGGCTAATTCGAGCTCGTGATGGCGACTTTTTTCTCTGTCTGCGAGTTCCTCCGGGGATAGGCCCCCGTCTGGTACGAAGCCTCGCACCTGGTTGCTGCTGCGTTCTCCTTGGGAGGGTCCTGCTTCGTCGTGGGGCTCCACCGCTCCTTCTGGGCGGGGGGCTCCCGAATCCACCCAAGCTTTCAGTGCCTTTTGCATATCCTCTTTGGTGTTGAGACCAGTGGTAGCGTTTCTGAGTTCCTTACAGAATTGTTTTAGTTCCCTGTGAGTGTACTCTTCCAGCTGTTCCACCTGGAACACGGTACTGGCGTCGTCTTCTACGAGAACCACGGTGTTTCCTTCTGCCATCTTTGTCGGTAGTGCGTCAGCCGTTCACGGTACGATCTCTAGATTATGGGCCCGAATCCCGTCGCTTGCCACCAATGTTAGAAGGCGACCTCAGAGGGGCCCGGAGGGACCCTGACTGTCCTGAGACCAACCCTCGAGGTATCGTAGCCGGGCACTGGCGGGAGACTCCTCAGGGGAGGAATCTCGTATCTAGGATCGTACACTCGGCACCACACGACAAAGAGACACCACACCGAGAGTTCTTAAGAGCAAATCTTTATCAGATCGGAGTGGTAAGATCTTTATGATCAGCAAGGCAATATATATACAAGTAGAGCGCGGGCTCACAAAGTCTTGGAGGGGGGTTAGGAGGTAGCGGGACAGTCTTTGGGGGAATGGATCAAATGCAGGAGCGTATCCGGCGCACAGCTCACAATCCTCGAGCTGGGGGTTACGCTTGTCGTCGTGGGGTCCGGCGGGACCAAGGGAGTCTGGGGGCGCTGCGAGATACTCAGCAGGCTCGAGTACAAGTTCGGAGGTCTTACGATCTTCAGGGAGCCGCGAGTCACTCAGCAGGGCTCAAGCACAAGTTCGGAGGTCTTACGATCTTCAGGGAGCCACGAGTCACTCAGCAGGGCTCAGGTGTTTCCAAGGCAAATCTGTCGGACAGTCCCAGAGCACCCCTTGTTATAGGGCGACTCCTCTTTGATGTCCGGAGTCTGTGCAGGCAGGGGTCTTGTCACCTGGGGGTCGCTTGTTGGGGGTTTCCTGCTATTGTCCTTTGATCCTTTCAGGGCCGGGTTGGGAGGAGCCCCAGACACCCAGCAGGCGTGGAGCCAGCCCTCGGGGAGGCCGGCGGGTCGATCGAAACCCACCGTCCCAGGGAAGCGCAGAGGTGTGATAGAAACTGCTCCTCCTTCTCTCATCCCAAGGGGAGCGCGATGTCCTCCAGCCGGAGTGGCGCCTGTAGGCTAGGGTCGCGCTGGGGCCGGGCGGCCATCTTGGTGCATGAAGTGGGCACGCGGGCCCGGGGTGGCCGAAGGAGGAAGGCCTACGGACGGGGGAAGTCCGGGTCGGGTGTGTGTGTTCTGGTGGGAAGGATCGGCCAGGCCAGGGGCTCGGGGCTGGTGTGAGGTGCAGGGGTCAGGTCTGACTATGTTACGAGGGCCGGGTCTAACAACCCCCATAGTGATAGGGACCCTACACACGCGTCCGTACACACGCATGTGTAGGGTCCCTATCACTATGGGGGTGCTCACATACGTGTACGCCATAGTAGTTCAGACTGTACACACGCGTGTGTACGGTCCCTATCACTATGGGCGTGCTCGCGTACGTGTACGCCATAGTAGTTCGGACCGTACACACGCGTGTGTAGGGTCGGTCCGTATCACTATGGCGTACGCATACGTACCCAGGCCCTCAGAGCGTTGGTACGGGTCGTACCACGCGTACCCTCACCCCAACAATGCTGGTACGGCCCGTACCCAGGCCATTAGAACGTGGGTACGGGCCGTACCGCCATTGTTGGGGTGACATAGTGGTGGGCGTGGTACGACTCGTACCCACGCTCTTAAGGCCTGGGTACGGTACGTACCGGTATTGTTGTGTTGCCGATTCGCGTCAACATCCTCTTCCGTTGTGGCGGACGCTTGCGTTGCTGGACATGCCCCCACCCCCTCGAGGAGACCAGGTCCTGCAGGTCAGGTATGTCCAGGGCATGTGTAATTTGTGACTTGTGTGGGGGTTATGTGTCCTGCCCCTGCCCCCCCTTTGCCCCTGGGTGCTATTCTGACCTTCTGCGGTGTCTGCGTCGGTGCCTGTAGAGCAGGTGAACTGCTATGAGGGCTGGGATGACACGTAGGTTCGGGTCCATGGCTGTCCGTCGCGTACAGGTGCTCCTTGTGCGCGTCGTCCTGATTTCTCGGCAGTTTTTGGCAGCCGGAAAATATAATCCGTGCGGGGTGACGTCGGTGCGGATCGTACTTCCTGGTTCGTGAACCGCAGCCTGAATGCGTCCCGATGTCACGTCGGAGCATTCCCGGATCACATTCGTATGTATATTTTCGTCGGTCGGTGTTTGGTACGATTCGTACGGAAATGGTGTTTCCATACGAATCGTACTTGCATGTTTGTAATGTTTATTTCCCGGGTACGAGTCGGACGGAGAAAACGCTCCGACCGACGGTTCGTACCCGGTTTCTCCAGGATCCGAATCAGCACCTATATGTTGGAGATGTCCTGGAGTCAATTATGCCATTCTACATATACTTTATGAATGTCCCTCCATGCAGAGTTTTTGGACACATGTGAGTGAAACGCTGCAAGTTTTAATCACTTCCCTTAGTACTCCTCTCACTCCTTCCATCATTTTATTACATGATTTTAGAAGTCTTCCCACCATTACACGTCCACAACGTTGTCTTTTGCACACCGCACTTTCCACAGATAAAATCTGCATTTTAAGGCATTGGAAATCGTCTAGTCCTCCCTCGCAGGAAAAATGGATGTAGCAATGATTCAAGTGACTTCCCATGAACGTATTATATATAAATTACAAGATCAAGAGGAAATCTTCCAGCAGGTATGTACTCCTTTTCTCCGTGATCCCTGGATTCCTTTCCTTTAACCCTATATCTTTGCTCTCCTCTTTTCTCATCTTTCTATATTCTTACTCTATCCGGGCAAGGAATCTCTTCTATTCTCCCCGACTTATACCCCTTCACGTTTATCTATATATATTTATATGCATATACATATTCTTAAATTTTTTTTTTTCATCTAGGAATTCTCTATCATATTCCCCTTCCTCTTTTAATTTTAAATTCATATCATTCATCTTCTCCTCCATGGACTAAACTTATTCCCCCTTTATAATTTTTCTTTCCCATTAATATTGAGTCTTTTTCTTTATCACTACTTTATATGAATTCATATTATTCTATGATATTATGACATTTTGTATGTATTTATGGTTTTCATGTATATTAAATTTCTCTCAATAAAAACTTATGAAACAAAAAAAAAGCATGTATGGGTGGACCACCAGTGTCTAAACCGTGATACCTGAGCTTGTGCCTCCACAGGAGCAGAAGGGCTGAACTTGTTGCTATGAGGATATTTTCCCAACTCCACTGCGAACTAGATAAATATCTGCCCGCAGTGAGGAGGGGGAAAGGGGAATGGGAAGAAAGAGAGACTGCCACTGTGGTGCCACCTCGGGAGTACTTTCCTTAGACTAGCCTTCTAGCACCTGTAATCAGAAAACACAAGATTACTCTGTATACTACTTTTCCTAGTTCATATATCACTAAATCATCCAAATCTTTCATACCTGGAGAAGTGTGGCTCAATGGTTAGAGCAGCAGACCCTGATGCAGAGATCTGGCCTGGGACCAGGGTTCAATTCCCGCCTCGGCGGGTCTTGGGCTCAATTTCCTCGCACCTGTTAATTCTCGCATCGGTGCCTATTCTAATCATGGGTCCCACTCTGCAACTCTGGGCAATAGCTTGCTTAATCTCCACAACGACCCCAACAGTGCTGGGATGCCTGGCTTCACCTTGGTGGTGCCCAGGAGTGTACATTTCACAGGGAAAAGCCAGGACACCCTAGGGTAGCAGTGTGCTATACAAGTACAACACATTTACATTTACATACCTGAATTACTCAGTGGACTAGCTTCTCTCTTATGTATTTGCAGTAAGGTTTGTAAATATGGTATTTGATTTAGTCTTTTCTAATTGTCACTAACTGACTCTTCTCGCTCTTAGGTGATGCTGCTGGAACGAGCAGTAAAGCTGAGCACGTTAAAGATGGTAAGTAAAAATATATATATATTTATATTTACTTTGTGAATGGTTGGTAGCACTGTTAGTAGCTGATTAGGTTAGCTGCATAGAAATTGTAATTGAAAGTTTATTGCGCATGCTTGTTGCAATGACTTGATAGTAGGTAGTTGCGCAATTAGCTCAGTAATTAGTTTCACTCAAGTAGTTGCTCAAATGTCTTAGTATTAGTAATAGTGCCTAAAGTTCGTTAATTGTCTTTTCTGAACTATTCTCTTGTCTACTCTGAAAAGGCCACTGAATCTTCTCACCGAAAATATCAAGAATGACGAAAACTGGAATCTAAACTTGCTCCTGTAATTGTAAACTGTATTGTACTTTCTTCTGACACAGGAAAGAAAAAAGACGGTAGACAGTTGAGAGTCACCTCAGGAGAGAGGAACTCTCAATGTCCCAAGAAATACCTGGAAACTCCCTCGAAGGCGACTATAGGGAGCCGCTTAAAGACCTCAGATTCTTGTCGCGAAAGGCAGAATTCCTGTATGCGAGCAGAAACATAGTCGCAGAAGAATTCCTGTCAAAATGCGAAGCGCTAACCAGAAACGCAGCTTCTCCTGAAGAAAGACGGTTGAAGTGCGAAGCGCTCCAGGTGCGCGAGCACGATAACTGTCAAGCCCCTGAATATGAGCGGAACACTGGAAGGCTAATTTCAGTGCAGTGTTTGTCCGCCATATTGGAATTCCGCCGCGGCGGCTAAACTGAAATCAGTAAACTGTTGAATGAAACTGCTTGGCTACCAGCTGGCTCCACTTGGATGGACTTTGCCTGCATGCTGGACCCCGCTTTAACCAAGAATAGAACAAAGAACTATTCAGCCTAGGATTGGATCGCTCAGTCCTGACAGCCAGCCCCAGCCTAATACTGCAGAGAATCGATCAGGATTAGGTGGGGGGAAGTTTTTCAGTGTTATGGATCTGTCCTCCACATATCATCAGGTCATGTTGCATGCTGAATCTAGACATCTCACATCATTTGATAGACCCCCTAGGAACTTATCGGTTTTTGAGGATGCCGTTCGGGCTAGGATCAGCTGCATCCTGTTTCCAAAGGATCATGAAAAGGGTGTTGTGTGGCATATCTCATGTAATTTTCTTCCAGGGTAAAATACTTGAATGGGATTTGGAAGGAGCCGATAACACTCTTAAAGAACAGATTGACTGTATCTTTGCTATCACTGAAGAAAGAGAAATGTAGGTTCAGGGTTAACTCCGCCTCATACTTGGGGAACATCATCTCGGGGGAGGGCATTAAACCCAAGATGGAATTGGTTGACGAGATTATCATGGTGCCAGACCGAGGGACAAGGACCAAGTCAAGTCATTTTTGGGCTTGGCCGAATATTATTCATAATTAGTTGCACATTTCTCCAGTGTTGTGCAGCCTTTAAGGTCTCTTCTCAAGAAGGGTGTTAGTTTTGATTGGTCAAGCCAATATGCATCTGCATTTTCCTCCATCAAGGATAGGATTGGTGCTATGCCCACCATCTGTCATTTTGATGTTTTCTGTAGGACAGTGTTAACTACCAATACCAGTCTAAATGGCTTGGGAGCAGTTCTATCACAAACTCTGAATGGCGAGGTAATTCCTTTTGCCTCACGCTCCCTCAAATGCGCCGAACAGAGTTATTTGCTTATTGAGAGGGAAGCCCTGGCATCCGTGTGGGCCAATAAACATTTTAAGCTCTATTTATGGGGTTTACCTTTTGTTCTGAAGTCTGATCATAGGTCTCTTGGCCAGATTTTCTCTGTCAAGAAAGAGGGTGAGATAAACCCCAGAATCAAGAGATGGGTGGAGGGTTAGTGGATTTTAACTCCCAAGTGGAGTATATATCCGGTATGCAGATTGCTGGAGCAGATTTTGTGTCCCGCTCACCCATTCATGGAGGAAAGGATATTCCTGGCGCAAGCGTAATTGGTTGAGTGATGGAAGAAGCCATTTCTGAAGAGGAGTAGAAGGTTGCAAGGGAAGATTGTGGAAGGAAAACTCTTGTACGTGGTGAAGGGGTGGCCTGGTTTTAAGTCTGTCTATGGCTCATTGAGGGGACTCTGGGCTGTAAGAGAAGAATCACACTTGATGGGAGGGGAGCTTTTCAATGGATTTAGAGTATTACCACCTGTGAGTCTAATGGAGAAAGTGAATAATCTGGTGCATGAGGGTCAGCTCATTAGGAAGCTCACCAAATCCAAACTGAGAGAGACCTACTGGTGGACTGGATTAGATCGAGATGTAGAGTGCATAGTCAAAGATTGTTCCCTTTATGCGCAGAATGACAAAAGCAACATTTTGGCCCTCCATTGCCTATTGACATTCCTTCAGAAACCCTGGGAGAAGTTGGGGTTGGATTTCATGGGATTTCTGCCAGCGAGCAATATGTGATGTTGCTTGTAAATTGCACCTCCAAGTGGGTTGTGATGAAGAGTGTGGGACTGCTAAACTCCAGGGTTATAATTTATTTCCTCAAAGAGTTCTCATGCATGTGCCTGCTTGGGGAGAAGTCCATCTCTAAACTTGCACTGACCTCCAGCACTTGAAATTACAGGGGAGGGCTGCTGATGTGTGCATGAATAAACCTTTTAATGGGCTGTTGCCATATGCTTACAAGTGGTATAATGAGTGGGTGGACTGTAAAATGCACCAGCTTGTAATTACATAATTCTAAGTGTTCTGCCCCACAAAGGTATTGCATAAACTACAGAGTAACTGCATAAAATCCAAAGGGTAAGCGAGTGTGACTTCAAATGCTTTGCTTTAGTGTTTGTACAGTATATAGTGCTGGAGCTGTTTGGTAATGTTGTGTCCGCTGTATTCTCAGCATTCACAGTCCAATACAATCGGGTTCGGGACTTAAGATCTTTCCTCAACCGTACCTCACAAAGCCCCCTCAACATGGCCCCCCTCCCATAGGAATTGTGGTCTACCGCTGCTGGAGGTGTCCACTGCGAAGCCCCAACCCGCAGAGCTTCAGCGCAAATGACTTGTTTTTGTTGCTAGAGCTTCTTTTTACTTTGTAATCAATGTCTTTTTGCGACTGCATGTCGCTTTTGAAGTTGTGCTTTTATGGAACATTAGTTCTGTGTAGTGAACCCTCAAAGCTCGCACTGATTATTTACATGTATGTCACACTCCTTGTAGTGCCACCGCAACCCTTGTGGAAAAATCTCTTCCTTCTTTTTTAGATGGTGCAATGGACTTGAAGGTATTGGAGCGCTTTATTTGAGCACCAGTTACATTACACAACGACACATGAACTTTTTTGGTAGGCATGGGGAAATTAATGTTGAGCCAATGCCCAGACTTGAACCTGGTTCCCCAGCTCCAAAGATAGCAGCTCTGGCAGTTACACCACGTCCGAGCCATTACACTCTTACTCTGAGCCTTGCCTTGCTTTCTTCAGCTATCTGACGAAGGGATCGTTAAGCACATCATGTAGAGGTGTAGCAAGGATGCATGTGCCTGCTATGGGAGGTGTCCGTCTCTAAACTTGCGCTGACCTCCAGCACTTGTTACACTTGTTAGCACTCTCTGTACATATGTCGCAGCTCATTAGTACCAGTTCACCCAATTATAGCTATAAGCAATAGAAAGGTGACCAGTCAACATTTGCAAAGGGCATTCCACTGCGCGGCAACATGTCACTGCATTTTCAGTAACTTTAGAACCATTTGGGCTAAAACATTATTTTGTTTATTCTGCAGATTATGCATCTGATGATGGATTATGTGGCAAATGGAGGAAATCCATAATTGTGTGAAAAACGCCGTTACTGCACATATTGCCTTTCTCAATAAACTAGTCGTATAACTTGTGCAAAGTTTCAGTAACTTATATTGCACAACTGATCACCAAGCTAAAATGTACAACCCAAAAAAATGTAATATTAATCACATAGGCGAAACCTAATGCATTTACCAATGCTTGCTCATTTTGCCACTTTTAAAACAAGCATTCATACATTTTCATGAATGCTATAAGTGAGTCACCATGGGCACGCTGTGGGTCTTTTGTAGCTTTGCAAGTGCAGGAGGCAGAAGTGAAATGCTGTGCCTTCAGAAGACTCCTTTCCACAAGTACCCCTACCCAAGAAGCAAATCTTACCACCAGCCCAGAGAAATCAACATCTCTCCTCCGCAGTACGCACATTAGGTACTAGATATGCCCTAAAGGTATATGCTGTAGTAGTAACAAATAATCATGCTGAAATATTGAAATACATTGAAATACAACGATTCTTTGGACATTAACAAAACTTTAAAAAATAATCAACTCAAAGCCATCCACACATCTGTCATCTGGAGGCATTCATAACAAAATACCCATCTCGGAATTCTTACTTATGAGCAAAAGGTACTGCTTCTCACAGATATACCCAGAACAGTATGATTCACTTCATTACATAGAAGGTTGAACACGTGTCCAGTTATTTGCAAAAAAATCAAGGCCAGTATTTTATAAGCAGATCACCAATGCATTCCATAGAGTGAAAACTGAGCCTGTGCGCATTGAATGAATGCATTACTTACAGAGCAGCGCTTAGGACTGGCCATTCTGCCACTCTGATATTTTCCCAGTGGACTGCAGACTCAGGAGCTGCTTTAAGAGCAGGATGGGCTGCCATGACCCAGCCATGTACACCCCAGGACCCTCTTCTAGATGCGGGCCGCTGTAGGTGGGGCTGGTGTGTACCTTTTTTGCCACAACTGATTCCGGTTTCCAATAACAGACTGGCAGGACTCTGTGAACTCAACTGCTTTGAGGTGCCTTACCGCAGAGAGATGGCAAAAGAAGAGAATGGGACAGGGCAAGCCTACCTTATGGGATCAAAATGACCTTGTGAACACTAGGCAAACTCTGCACAAGAGAATACAAATCTGAGTAAAAAGGAGAACCGGTTTCAGTCGGCTTGGTTGCCCTTGATTGCACTTCAAGCTAGACTTTGAGATTGCAGCCGCAGAAAGATGTTGCCAGACTGCCACAGTGGCAGACAGAGGTGCCCACACTCCTCTCAAGAAAAGATTTCCCTGGAGTGTTAGTTGAAAAGTTAAACTTACCCCTTTTTATTCTCTCACTAAGGAATTCAGACTGGCCCTCAAGACCTGGCTGTTCGAATAAGCCCCCGGGACCTGTAAGAGCCTGCATACCCTATTGGGTGATTAGCCACGCTTTAGAAATTTAAGTGGTTGATTGAAGGAGAAGGCTATAAATGCAGTTGTATAAAACTGCTTGTAGAGAAAATATTTTTTAGGATATGGAAATAAATTTCTAAAATTACTATGAAAGAACATGCTCCTATTAAACGAATACTCGCTGTAATACCTCCCACCTCATGGTGTTTTGTTTTACTACCTCTCTTGCCAATGCAACGTTACGTCTAAAAGTAAGAAAACAGACTCAACTCCACAACCTCGGATGTGTTAAGCTGTTTTTCCAAACAATGTAATCAAATATGATCAATTTTCCTGTTGGCAGCAGGAGTGTAAGACAGAGAGGTCTTTGGGGGTTGCACTGCTTATTTGGGGGTGTGATCTGCCCTGCCTTATATATCTTTAAACCACCGCCTGAATTCTTGTGAGAAATTATTGGTCTTTGCAAGTTGAGATAGGCTGGATGACCCACCACAATGCATTGCTCATCATTTGGCATTGCATGAACTTTGCCCATGTGAAACAGTAACAGTGGATGCGTGGCCCTGCCACTCGGTAAAGAACTTCTCACACATCATCACCATGCGCCTTGTACAGGGTGGGTCAATGATTCACAGGCCAAGATGGTCCAAGATGGCTAAGGAGCATCTCAGTCTATGTGATCAACTGCCCTAGATCCAATCAGATTGACTGAAAGATGGTGCAAATCTGACAGATTAGAGGGTTGCTGATCTTACTGGCTGAAACTCCACATAGATTCTGCTCTAAGGCTGGTGGAGCATAGTATTGGCTTTGTCAGGGAAAAGGGCCTAAAGCATAATCCTTAACTACTGCCTTGACCTACTCAAACTTCACCTCTTCGGTGTAATCAGCAGATCTTTGAATAGTCAAGAAAAACTCAGCAATGAAGCATGGAAAAAAATTGAAACACTGCTTAAAGGTACATTGCCAGCTCATCTTGGACCAAAGCAGTGTAGATGTATACAATTATGAAGATACTTTTTTATGGTTACAATCTATGTATATCTTCATATAAACATGCATTGATTATTGTTTCATCACTCAATTTTTAATTCGTTTATTTTTATGAAATATATTGCTTTTTCCAAATAATGTTCTTTTCTAAACGTTTGCTATGAATTTGGAAGTATTAATCCTCATTTCCAGAAAAAAGTTACCTTTCCATATTCAAGCATTTTCTGCTAAATAAAGCATTCCATTATTAACAATTATTTCAATGAAATTACATATTTTGTAACATGTATTCAGTTATTCAGACCGTCTTCTAATACAACAATTGCTATTCTCTTATGTAATCTTTTCCTAGACACTAATGGCTGTGGCATCTTGCATCTCCACCGCTGTATATAAGTTTCCCCCTCCAGTTCCAATATTTACACCTGATGGATATTATCTTACCTTAGTTTCTATTACCGTCTCCTCCAAGTCTATTATCACTCTCAAATGTATTTCAGTTCTTCTTTTGCGATGACGAGACGGTGGTAAGCATTTGTGGAAAGATTAAAGGCATTCTCATTACCTAGGGATAAAGTGTGGTAAGGCAATAGGAGAGTTGCGAGTCCTAGTAGTATTACCAAATACTCAAAAAGCTGAATTTGTTTCGAGCCCCTTAGGCCACGGCTGTTAGTATTTGTGAATTACTTTACAATACCTGTGATTTAACTTATCTGAATTCTCATCTTTCAAAAATAAGTCTTATTTTGCGTGTTACTAGTTGTAATCGTTAACCATGTGTACCTAAGCCAATTATCGAACTCTCATTCTTAACATGCTGGAGCCTCCAGCTTTCACTCAAGATGGAATATAAGAAACCTACGCCGTGGTCTCCTCTGGACCCCCGAGCATGAGGACCGCGTGTCCCTCTACGCCGATGATATCCTTTTGTATCTCGCCTCCCCGCGTAACTCGCTGATTTTCCTGGTTGATGTTTTGCGCTCCTTCGGTCGTAACTCAGGCCTTGTCATCAACTGGGCGAAATCCTGCGTGTATGTGCTCTCCGGGGAGGCTCCGGCCCTACCACGGGACTGCCCGATCCAGATTGCCTCCCAGGGGTTCCGGTACCTGGGTATATATATTACTCTAGACCCGGAGGCCCGCTACGAGCGGAACTTGCTACCCCCCCTCCAGCGCTTGCGGGAGGACGTTGCGCGCTGGCGGCGTCTTCCGCTTTCGCCGCTTGGCCGAGCGGCCTTGTTTAAGATGATGTCCTTACCGCGCTTTCTGTATGCGCTTCAGAACACTATGGACTTGGTTCCGGCGCGCTACTTCCGTGAGGTGGAGAGCCTGCAGCGGCGCCTGTTCTGGGACGGGAGGCCGCGTATTGCTTTGGCTAAATTGACGCTCCCGTGGTACGATGGGGGGGTTGCCCTCCCGGACATTAAACGGTATTACTGGGCCTCCCAGCTAGCTGCGATTAATCATGGCCTTTACGGGCCCGCCCTGAACCCGGCATTTGAAATGGACAAGATGCTCCTGCCCGGTGGCGACTACAATCGTGCGCTCTACTTTGGCGCGCCCGACTCCCGTCTGACGGGACCGACGCGTGTCATGGTGCGTGTCTGGCACGCGGCTAATGCAGCGATGGGGTGGAAGGACCGTTTGACCCGGGCGACACCGCTATATGCGTCTGAGAGGTTGGGCTCCCTGTGGACATCGAAGGGCTTCGAGAAGTGGGACACGATCGGAATCAGCACAGTGGGAGACCTCTGGACAAGGGGTGGATTCAAAACTTTTGAGACGCTGCGGACGGAATTTCAGCTGCAAGGCAGTGAGTACTTTCGGTACTTACAAGTCCGCCACGCGCTGGGCTCCGTCTTCCCTGATGTCGCGTCCATTCCGGAGTCTTCCCCCCTGGAGGACAGAGTGCTGGATGGCCATGTCCCAGACAGCACGATCTCCCTTATATATAAAAAACTGATCAACGACAGATCGTGCCTGCTGACTAGTCTCCGCGAGGCCTGGGTTGCCGACGGGCTGGAACTGGATGACGAGGACTGGATTTCCGCGGTGGCCTCTCCGAAGGAGGTGGCCATCCCGGCTCGCCTTCGCTTCGTCCAGCTTAAGATCCTCCACCGGGTCTATGTGACGGGGCCAAGGCTTCTACGTATGGGCTTTGTTGGTGACGGATTGTGTAAGCGTGGCTGTGGTGCCTTGGCAACTTTTATGCATATTCTGTGGGAATGCCCACAGGTGGAGCGATTCTGGCGTGGTGTGCATGAGGTCCTGCGTGTGGTAACGCGTGTTGCGCTGTCGCCTGAAGCGAGGAGATGCTTGCTGAATGTGTGGGAACCAAATGACTATTCGGTCCCGCAGACGCGGTGGGTGACTCTGGGATACATGATAGCTAAGCGTGACATTGCTCAATTGTGGGGATCCCAGAGGCCCCCGGCGGTGTCGGCCTGGAAAGAACACATGGATTGGTGTATGTTTCGTGAAAAGGTGGTGTATGTTGCGAGGGGTAAGCCTGGGGCGTGGGTGAAAATCTGGGGCCCCTGGAACGCCTATCGCGGGGGTATTTGTGGGCCGCCACTGCTACCGGCCGCCTCGCCAGCTCCGTCCCCTTAGCCGACCCCCTCCCCCAGCCGCGGGCATGTGGTTCCCCTGTCCCTGATCTATTCCCATTCCCCTCTTCAGAGTTTGGCTGCTGGTTGGGATCCCCCACTTAAGGAGCACGTGCCGTCACTTTGGATGGCGGGTTGCCTTACGGGTGTGGTTTTTGTGTTGTTCTGTTTTGAAAAAAAGGAAACCGTATTGTGGGCTTGGAGTTATGGGGCCTGCGCTATTGATATCTCCTGATTTACCGATCTGCACCGCCAAGAGACTCTTACTGTAGGTATGTCATATGCTTCTGCCACTCTAGCGGCCGGCCGGATGGTTGTAGGCCCATACTTGTAACCCTTTTTTAACATGTAATAAACGGTTTCAAAAAAAAAAAAAAAAAAAAAAAAAAAGAAACCTACGCACTGGTCCATCGTGGGGTTTAACGTTTGCGTGATGTCACTTTCTGTGATAATGCAATAGCTTGTACGCTTCCCTGTCATATTGATAAAATAACACCACTGACTGTAAAGAGCTGTTCCCTCTTTAGGGACAATCTCGGGATATTTCTTGACCTCAGTTTGTTAGGCTGAGGCCCCTCCCAATCCGAGGTTATAACATTACATGTCGTTGCTCGGGTCATTAAAAAGGTTCATAGAATGCTTGTTATGTATCTTAATCTCTCAATGTGTGAATTTGTGAGTGTGTGTTCAACCATGGAGGTATCTGGAAGGGGAGGTAGGAGCTGTGTATGTAGTTAGAATGTTTGTGTGTTTGTGGGGTGTATGAATGTGTGTGAGAGTAGTATGCATGTAATATACACATGTTGGTGGCATATGTTTCATTGGAATTTGTATAAAAGATTCCTGTGTAGGAAGGTGTGCCTAATAGTATGTATTTTATGCAAGACTTGTAAAAACGACGCCTTCCAGCTTAAATGGCAGAATAATATAATTTCTATTAAGTTTTGGGTAGTATTGTTTCAGTACAGACGTGACCAAAGCATAGACAAATGGCATGCCCTATGAAAGGGTGCACCGCATTGATTTAAACAGCCATATACTCCCATTACCATCAGTCATTAATAGCAACAAATGCAACCATTAGTTTGCTCCTGATGATCAGTCGAGAGATAATAAATCCCTTAATATTGCAAAACACAAGCACTCGGATGGTAATGTTTATTATTCGCCTGCTTTTGCTGCAGGCTTTCAGAGGGCTGCTCTTCACGCTGCTTTTCGATCATTTTTCTAAATATGTTCGTCTCCTCAAACCAATGTTTATCCATGCACTGGAGCATGTATCATACATCTCCCAAACACGCTGAGGTGGACAGAGTTCTATACACTTGTGTGTGTCCACTCTTTGGCATTAATATTAGACCTTTTACACATTTGTTGCAAACAAAAAAATAATTATGCCCTGCATATCAGTAAATGTAGAGTGCAAAAAGGTAGAATGTGTATTTGCAAGTTTTATTGAAACGGCAAAAATTACTGAATCATTTCTTTGTAAGAAAATGTGCTTTTTTTGCCATGTATAGGATACAGGCTATTTTGTGTGTGAATTATGTGTATTATTGTAAATATGCATTGGCAGTAGTCTCCGGTCACAAGCATACCTCTTGAATGTATTTTCAATACAGTGTGTGAAGTCGTAGAGGGAGCACTGCTAGTGCAAAGAATGCAGCCGTGGAACACCTCAACTGTCATAGCAGCAACAAGACGTTTCATGCCCAGATTATCTTTACACCAGTGAAAATTATGCAAAATACTTAAGGACAAGAGAAACTAAAAATACATGACACACTTGATTTTAATAATTAGGATTTACACAAAATTATGCTTCTGAAAAAAAAACATAGCCCGGGCCTATGCGGAGTCCATCTTATGTGAATCTGCAGGTAGGGTCAGGCAGTCAACATGGGCAACCCATGTCTCACGTAAAATCTTTTATAAACACACAGGCATCAAATTCACCACAGATAACTGTGAAAATGATAATGCTAATACCGACTGCAACATATATATAAAAAAATTTACATAGCGTTCTTCAAACGAATGTATATCTTAAGTACATCTGTTAAACATAATAGAAATATTGACAATCAAAAAATGTACCTGTCAATAATACATTCGGCAAATTATTAGTATTCCTCCCATACAATATTCTCCACACAAACAGCTGCCTGGTGTCTAGAATTGAAATCTTTTCCTAATGCAACCATTGTCTTTGCTCGATGGCTGAATGTTTGCTGTTTGTTTCTTCCTACTTTTTGAAATGGAATGAATTGTTGATTTCATTCACAAGACGCTCCATGCTTACTTTAGGCTTATTTTGAATCTAACCTATTACATAGTTAGCATTCATTCTTATTCTGTAAGAATATTATGCAAAGGAAAAAATAATTATGTGGCAAGCTTAGGTTAAGCAAAAAACTTGACCCTTCCAGAAAACCCAGTGAAAGAGAAAGCTGCAGGTAATTAGTGTGTTTTCTAGAAAGGGTAATGTTATTAGTAGCGAAAAGCCAAAACTCCTTCAAAAATATTTAATGCAACCATATGAACATCAGCAAAAGGTGTTTTGTTAGATAATGCCACGTTCACATGCAATAGAAGTGCTAGCGTTCTTGGTACTTGCCAAGGGTGGGAAACGGTCATGTGCTTCTCACCAATTTCTTTTTGCACCCCAGCTGCTGCTAAGTGTTAAATAGGACGCTTTCAAATTAATGGTGTACAGTCTTACAGTCAGAAAGCATTTTATCCTGTTGTTCTAAGCGGGGGGTGTGGGCAAGTTTCACTGATGATAGTAAAGGAAAGATTCAAAAGGAAAACTCGGGGCCTATTATGAGGCCGTTTGAGTCGCTCTTGCACCACGCAACGTGTTGTAAGAACGACGCAAACCTTAAGACAGATTTTTGAAGCCACGCAAAGCCACTTTGCATGGCTCTGATGGCTTTAAAAACCTGAAGTAACGCAGTGAAAATTGCTGTGTGGCATTACTCTGCCATGGGTGGTCATTCCATGGGCGTTGCGTGGACGTTTCCACGTAACTCCCATGGATTTTTACGCATCCTGAGATTTACAAGAACTAGTATAGCTGGGGATGCGCCAAAATCTTACACCTTACCAGGGGAGGTGTAACAAGGAGAACAAGCATTGGCATAGCCAATAGGTCTCGCTTTTGGGGCCTTATAAGTATTTAGTTATGCAGCACAATATCCTTGGTGCAACAACATAAACTGTTGCATGGCTGAACACTTATAAGGCCCCAAAGACAAGACCTATTGGCTATGCCAATGCTTGTTCATTTTGCTAGAGATAAAGTAAAGGCCATTTAGACACAAGACATGCACTTGGAGATCAGGTGTGAGGATGGCATGTGAACACATGAAGAGGGTTCATCTACACAGATCCTTTATTACACTGGGAATCATTTCGAAAATTAAGGCAATCATGACAGTCTCCTACATGTCAACAGTTCAGTAAGGGTTTTACCACATGGTTTGGCACGGGACCCACACCTGGGCATCCCCTTCCCACTTAGAGGGACAGATGCAAAAAGAACAGATGATGGACGTAATTCAGAACAAATGAAACACACACTAAGGGCATCACAATATAAACTTCAAAAAAGTGACGCATTGAGTTCGTGAATCAATCTCAGCCACTAGCAATTTACTAGAGCCTCATTCCAATACACGGTTTGTGGCACACCATGGCATATCAAATTAAACCAAGCTATATGCAAATAAGCTAACTTATTTTGCATGTTTCCTTTTTACATAATTTTTAAAAAATCGCTTCAAAAGCCAAAGTTTTGCATTTCAAACGTGGAGAATGTACAATGCTTCAACTTATAAATATGTAAACAGCAAAAAATGGTATGATGTAAATTTTCTCCACAAGGGACAAAATCTTACCAATGACTTATCCTGTTTTTGCAGCAGGGCAAAGTTTCCTTAATATGGCCCCCAGAGATCAAACATTTGCCTTTCTAGTAGTTGGTCAAGCTTCTTCTAAGGCTGATCACTCCCAAAAACCTTACATTTTTTGATGTGAGGAACAAAGTAATGGCATTTTAAAATTCTTCTGCGTCATGTTTGCTGAGCGCTGGTACAAAGCCGAGGCTTGTTGTGTGTGTCTGCATGGACTGCAGCGGGTGGTCGCTTTCTGTCCTCAAGCTGTTTGTACCCATGTCACGGAGGTTCTGTCGACTGGGTTTGCTTTCGGTCTCTTCAACACATCAATGATATTTTTTCACCAAGCCCTGACAGCGATTGGCCGCAGTGCTTCATATACAAATAAACCAGTGCGATCGCCCAATGTATGGCTCAGGTCGCTGCAGCTTGCACTAGTTAATGGAACTACGATCACTGCCACATGCCAGTATGAACGCTTCCTACTGAACATCATCACATTTAGACAGTTTAAACCATTCAAAGCTACACAAAGCAGTGTGAATGGCTTCGGCCGGCTAGAATTATGTTTTAAATGTGTATTTAAATATGAGGACTGTCAAGTGAAACAAAATGCTGGTGTCTCGCATCAGCAAAGACCGGCACAATTTAAGCACTGAAATTTGTGCATTTGGTTTTTCCTTCTGTTTACAGATTAGTGTTTTTCACAATCGTTCCCCATTTTAACTTACTTACAAAGACACTGTTTTTTTGCATGGTGTTGCTGCGCCTTGACTTAAAATAACTGGCAAATGATTATGGTTTCGGACAAATGAATAAGGAAAATGCTTTCTTGCCTGCTTCTGAAGACGCTGTCCACACCCCGAAGGCAGAAGGAGTTTGAGGTAAGTGATTTACGTGGTACCAATGCCAGATGAAGTGCCGAGAACTGGAAAGTGAGGTCACAAGGAACCTAAGGCGCAACCAAACAATAATAATGCCAGCACGATAATAAATTGTCTCCGTAGTGCACAGTAAGTGCATCAAGTTGGCTAAGCTGCAGTACTCAAGAGTATATAACGGGTGAGGTTTGGCTGCAGCACATAGGGGTATCAAGTAGTTTATGCCACGTGTGCATGAGCAACACAAGGGGCAGCAGAACCTCTGTACCAAGGGAGGAGTGGCAAACACCAGAGTAAGGGTGTAAATCTCCAATACATGGGTGGATGTACTGCAAACTGCCGAGCGAGTGACTGCAACATGGACAGAGGGGCAAAGCAGGCAGCATTACAGGGCTAGCAATGGGTGAGGGGGGATTTAAACACAATTGGGGTACATTCACTGGGGGAGACTTGCTGCACATGATGGATGTTTAGGGAAAAATTAAGGTCATGTCCACTGGTGAGATGCATCGCATTCGACCCAGCGAGTTCAGTGCACTTGTAAACAGAGAAACACTGTGATACACAGCGACCTACTGCAAAACCTCCATCTGGAATGACGCAAGAGCCAGATTGATAGGGACCAGGATTCCAGTATAATCCTATGAGAAAGTGCATATCTTTAAACCGAAAGGAGTAAGCAATGCAACTCACCTCTACAGTCTGCTCCACACAGGCTCCCGCATCCTCATCCTCCAGGGTGGGGGCAGTATGGCGGGTTGCTGGGGGCGTGAACGGACAAAGGGTAGGCCCGAATTAGGGGGTTGGGGGTGGGAGTGCGGCAAGTACTGTGCGATGCTAATGCAACACAACCAAGAGTGGGCGCGTATCCCCAAGAAATGTGGCGGGTGCGTATTACCTGGTGGGCTCCCCACGGACTTCAGAAAGTTACGGAATGAAAACAGCCTTTCGCGTGTGAAGGAAGGGAGAAAGAAAGTGAAACTGTATTAAGGGCAGGTGGGCAACTAGAGACAAATTTCGGGGGGGGGCTTACAAAGATTTCGGGGGGGGGGGCTAAATCTTCCAGCCATAGGCAAAGTGGCTGTAAGAAGGGGTGAAAATACAACAAAAGCCTCATTAACGAGTAAACGGTCTTTTAAAGACCTGTGAAGTACTCGGGTCCGGCTGCAATTAAACGGACGCCAGCCCGCGAGGCTGTCTCGGCCGGGCTGACACACATGACGGGGGGGGCTGAAGCCCGGTGAGCCCAATGGGTGTTGCGCGCCTGATTAAGGGCACGGACATTTTACTTTCAGCTGAAGGATAAGCTCATGAAATGGAACGGGGGAGGTACCTACTTTTTTCCTGCAGAACAGTAAAGCTTTCTTCCCTCGCTGAAAGATGTTATCTATTGAAATACTTTTATATCCCAATGAAACATAAAAAGCCGCGCCGCATTGATAACACGTTGCGATTGCTGTGCAGGAGAAACATGGGGCATTGGAGCATCCCGGTCTGGGGAGGAGAGGGAAAGGAAGGGAGTCAGGAGCGGAAATAAGATCGCGCACGCACCTCAAGCTAAAAACAAGCCAGTCAGACTCACCGGGTCAGCGCTGCAGCTGCCCAATGCGTGTATCTCTTGCTCTGTAGGCAAGCATTACCGAGGCTGTATTAAATAATAAATAAATGGCCACAGGGATCGCCGCTAGTTGCTGTTTGGGAGGTGTGTTCATTACTTAGTATGTAAATGTAAAAAACAAGAAAAAGGCATGTTTGAAAGGGAAAAAAACGTTCTACTTAACGATGGCTCCTCGTAGCATACCGCTTCTTCTGAGCCTTTGGAAGCTGTGAAACAAGGGCTGGGCGAGAAGGGAGGGGGGAATGTCAGCAACAGAGGAGCCAGCGAAAGTGAAAGTGATCGTGATTACGATCGCTACGGAGGAAAGACACATGGCGCTGCGCACGTGCACGTTCACGTGCACTGTAGCTTTAGGCCACGGCAGCACTTTGAGAAGCCCACATATAAAATGTCTCTTCGAGCCTTTGGCTCGCGAGACCTAAAAATCTGCAAGGGTGCCAGCATAGGCACAAGGCTGCCAAAAGGGCACCAGCGCAAGCGAAAGGGCAGGAATGCGCTGTATTGACTTAACTATGCCGTTTCTCTGTCACGCAGTGCAGCACTGCAAGGTGACCCCTGGTCTCAAAATGTCTGGTGGTCACATCTTCAGAAAGTTGCAGAGAGATAAAAAATACTTTGCAGACAGTTCAGCTGGGTGCAATCAACATGCACTACAGATCCAGCGAGTGGAGGTGCAATGCCCTCAGCTCAGTCTGGAATTGAGGAGGAAGGTCAGATCGAAGGTAAATATATTCAGGCCCATATTTATCATTACTTCACGCAGCACAATGCAGCGTCACCGTGCTGCGCTGCGTGAAAGGGCAGGAATGCACTATATTTACCATTATATGGTGCATTCCTGTCCATTCCTATCGCTGCCACACCTTTGGCTGCCTAGCGCCAACGCAGGCAGCCTTGCGTCTTGCTGCAAGGGTGCCTGCTTTGCAGGCAGGATTCTTTTTGCGCAGGAAGGGGCACCTTCCTGGGCAAAAACAATCCTCAGAGGTATTTTCCTCTTTCTACATGTGCTGCAGAATGCAGCACACGTAGAAAGAGGAACAAATGATGAAAAATAAAGATATTTCACCTTATTGCACCTCACCTGGAGAGGTGTTGCCTTTTGATGCATTCCCAGGTCTACCAGTCATGATAAATCTTGGAATGCGTCAAAATCCATGGGTGGATGCATGGGAACACACATGCTTCACCCATGGAAGCCTCCCTGGGGCAGAGAAATGCAAGGCAGCAATTTGTGCTACCTTGAGTCACTCCAAAATTATCAAGCCATGCAGGGCCATGCAAGGTGGCCTTGTATGGCTTGATAAATCTCACTTCGGTTTTGCATCGGCATTGCGCTCCATTGCGTGGCCCAAGGCCTACGTGAAGCCTTGATAAATCTGGCCTTTATTCATGTTAGTCTCTCGTTGATGTCAATAGCCGGAATTCGCTTCTCAGATTGATTAGGCATACGAATTGTAAAATAATCTCATCCCTTTTACAATAAACACACTTAGAGCACAATTTGTAAAAGAATACGGTCTCATGTACAAATGGCTTTAGCATTCCCAAAACCTCTGACTCAGTCAATCAGAGGGTTTGAGAATGCAAATGTTTTTAAAAAAATGTACAAACCCCTTTTAATGATTTGGAAAAGGTTTTCCAAATCGTTAATTGGGTTAATGGAACCATTACGAGCCAGTATTTGGAAGGGGCATGTTAACAGGGTCCCATTGAAATATTGATTCCTTCTGGTATCTATTCATTTTTGGCAACTGAAATTTGGACGCAAACCATTTATTTTTTCACATCACCTCAAAGGAGGTGCTAACCCCTTTGTGAATGTTTAAAAAACATTGTTTAGGAGTGTGCAGTGCTCCATAGAGCCACTGTTACTAATAAAACATGTTTGTAAAACATGTAATTTTTGTTTTTAAACACATCCTGTTTTTCATCTAGAAAAACCAGCTCCATTAAAAAAAATAGATTACTTTATTGAAAAGTAATCAAAGACATGGTGGTCTGCTGACCCTTGCAGGCCGCCATGCGTGTGATTGTAGCCAGTCGTAGTGGGAAGCCATTTGCGACCTACTGCATTAATATTTATGAAGTAGGTCAAATTGCAATCCCCTATGATTCTGTATTTTATTAATTGACCTATTAATAGATAGGTTGGTTCACAAATTACAAATGCATTCAGTAAAAGTCGATGTGCAATTTGCAACCACTTTTACCAAATGCATTTTAGTACATGAGGCCCTGAGTGCTGAGGCCCAACGTTTTGCTCAAACGTTTGTGGCCTCTGCTAGCAAATGTCAGGTTGTCAAATACCAAGGATGTCTACTCTTCATTTCATTCCACATAGCACCTCTTTTATTCACCACCATACAGTATCTTACTATAGTCTCATCCTTCCAGTTTCTTTTTCATCTCTGCTTTTTTCCTTCCTACTGCTTTTTCATCTTTCGCTTCCTTCTTCTTTCCTTCTTTTCTGCCTTTCTCTTTCATGTTTTGAGTAAAGGTCTGATAATGAGAAATAAGTGATGGCCCTAAAAAACACGCTTACCATTAACACACAGTATGCTTTTAATTCAGAGAGGACCAGGTCTAGGGTGCAAATAAGCAAGACAATATATTGAGATTGCCAGATCAGCTATCAAAACCAGAAACAGAAAAACAGAAGCAGACAAACAGTGCGTGCAATGCAACCTAAGGTTCAGGGCCTGATTCACGAAATACAGGATGGAAAAGACAGAACTATGCACCCAGAAGAATACCTTTATAATTTGGATTACGTTTCTAGCTTGTTGGAAATTCTCTAACAATTTGTGAAATCATCCTGTAAAATTATGACAGCTGAAAAAGCAAAGATGCATTACTACTTGCAATTTGTTTACTAGTTTCTCCTGAAGGACTCTTTTCCTCTGTGGAGGAACATCTCCCGCTTTCCCCGTTCTGCTCTGGAACAACTACTTCCAATGACAGGTGTAAATTTCCATGTGTCAGAAGTATTTTGCTATAACTTACTCTTGTGTTCCTGGCTTACTCCTGGATTTTTTCAGGAGCAAGCATAAAGCCAATAATATTTGTGACTAAGTCCTCCAACAAAGGAGTAAGCCAGGAGGATTACAAGAGTAAGGGACACCTACTCAATGCAAAATCTTTCTGAATCAGCCTCTATAATTTTCTAGGACGAGAAACTACCTACAAATGGCCTCGTGTTCACTGTCTTTTGAAAGAGGAATACCCGGGCACGCTCACAAAGCCATTTATACACCAACATTTGCAAATTAAAAAATTCCACCATGCCTATTATGGAATTTGTGAATGTACTTTTCACCTAAATTTCATCCTGATCCTGTTTATTAGGTTTGGGAGTTAACTGCACCTAAATAGAATTTAGATATGCAAAACAATTTATGAGATGGTCCATCAGTGATTACCTGCAATCTGGTGGTAGTGGCTGGAGAGGACATGCTACCTCAGCTGCAGAACTCCTTTGCTATCATCAGCTGAGCAAGGCTCCTCACCACCATATTTTAATCTCTCACTAGAAGCAGAGAGGGTAGCAGAAGATTGACTCTTGTAGGACCTTTCCAGAAAAGAAGCACAGAATAGATAAAGTCATCAGCTTTTTGCCAAGTTGCTTGACATCAGCAGCGAAAAAAAACGGATTCATTTATTGAGGAAATATATAGATTAACAACTTAAAAAAGTGTGCTCCACAGGAGCATAGTTTCCCAAAGAAAAGGCACACCAAAATTACCTACAGACTGATGTTTTCAGTAGAGCTATGCTTCGTTTTCGTTAAAATCAAACGAACAGCGTGCCCTTTTCCATCAATAGTTAACTGAAAGAGATTTCACTAGGAATATTTCACATTATGAAACACATGAAGACTGGAATATGCATTGTTGTTCTCTCTCCATATTTAAATGGAAGCAAGTTACAGTAGCTGTTTTCTGTTTATTTTTATTGTTTCTCAAGATCAATCTCTTTCATATAAATTTTTGAAAGCACAAAATTATGTGAGACCATGTAATTGAATTTAGTACTGAGCGGTAGTAAAATGCACGAAATCACAGGCATATTGTGTATGCCGCCATGCATATACATTTAAACCCTGTTAAAATACACTTCAAATATGCATGCTGTGACTTTGAATAGAAGAAATTGTGATATTAAATTTTTTTGAAATTTCTCTCTGCTGATTTGTATACAACTCCAGCTCTGCGCTCCCATAAAGCCATAAAACGTTTAAAATACTGTCTGTGCAAATGTAAAATTTATGAATTCACACATCTCCGGTTGATTTATGTGAAATAATAATGCACTATTTAATGCTTAAACATGGCTAGAAGCAATAGAAGGCTATCGAGATGTTCAATGGAATAATAGATTTATAAGATGGATAGCCTTCTTGCCTGGAGAGGCTTGTTTAAAGGTGTTGTACAGATATATTAAACTATATGTAATTTTACACTAACTTAATGCTGTAGGCCTATTTTGCAAGCAGTGAAAGATTACTGCCACTGTATTTGCAATAATAAAATGAGCTGCTGTTCCGCATAAGAAATCTGAGTACTGAAAAAGTCTGCAAGTTTAAACTTTCCATACTCTTTGTTTAGATTCAGTTGTTTTTAATAAATAGTGACTGTAACGTGTCATCAACATTTCCAAATAATTATTTTATTTCATGTGCTTTATTTATGTGAAGCGCTACTAACGACCCAATGGTAGCCTCACAGCACTTTGGGGGTATGGGTACATAGAAATAAGTTATACGTGCTTAGCTTTTGTGCAACATTCACTCCTCTCTTTTTCTTTTTCACTTTTCTATTTTGGTATTCCTTCTCACATTCTGAATTTTTCTCTCTATTGTTCTTTTTGTACATTTATTTTAATTACTGGTCAAATCTGTGTTTCTGATACGATTCTTTACTCTGTTCATTTGTTTCTCTTTGTAATATGTGCTCAATAAACGTCTTACGAGATAAGGTACTGTTTCTGGCTGGAAATCACAACAGGAAGAGCTGTAAGGAACATAATTCTGAGAGATGCATGATGGCTCTCAAGTGGCCTCCCTGGCCAAGGTGAGATGTTGGAGAAGTGATAGATTTCTTCTTGTAGTGGTGCTTCCAAAAAGCAAGAAGATAAAAGATGAGGAGTGTACTTTTGACAGCAAAAACATCTGAGGTCCAGCGTAGGACAGTCACATCTTGCAAAAATATTCATATTGAACTGGAATTGAGCATCTCATGTCTGAGTCAGTGAGACCCACTCAAAACAATCAGACATTGTAATTAGAACAAGCATTTGCAATGCAATCGGTCTTGCCTTTGGGAACTTATATGTATTTAGCTGTGCAGCACATTAGCCTGGGTGCTGAAACATCTACTGTTCTTAAACATGGAGGGAAAGTAAGCACCAAACTGTGTGACACACCAGGTATGGGAACACATGGAGAGAAATATTGCCTTTCAGCGGAAAATGGTATAGTCCAAAGCTCTGTTTTTAATAAGTCCATTGATGGTCATATCACTGAAAATTCAAGATTTGAAAAAAATATTATTGTCTACCGGTGCTCGTGGAAGACAATTTCTATGGACTGGAATCTAGAGAATGCTAAAGTGATTCTGGTATTTTGCTGACCTCTTCTGGTCGTTTTCGATCAAGAAAGTTAAATAGAGGCAGTTGCCAGAAAAATTGGAAAAGGAAAGTCCCTCAGCAGTAAGCAATTCTGGTATTTTACTGACCTCTGCTGGTAGTTTTCTATCAAGACAGTTAAATAGAGGCAGTTGAACAGACAAAAAGTCCCTAAGCGGAAGCAGACAAGTCCTAGGGCTGATCTTCAGAACCCAAAGAGTACATACACATATAAGTATATAATAAGTATATACTAAAGTATATACAAGAGGCCTCGAATGCTTGACCTAAAAATGGTAGACAACATTAATGATGTTCATCAAGTAAAAAGCCCTGGGAGATGCCACAAGGTACAACTGAGGGCATTCGGTGTTTAGACAGAATATCGGAAACAAAAATATGGTGGGACAAAATATCGTGTCAAGAATTTCATTGACAAAACCATGGAGAAGGTAAGTTTCAATAGGTAAGCAAAATTGTACTATATATAACTTCATATATATGTAACTCGACGATATATATATCTTCAAGGAACATAGATGTGGAGTTAAGAATAGTAAATCTATACTTACCTATTTGCTCTTACCTTCTCAGTATTTTGGTCCTCGATATTTTTGTCATGATATTCTGTCCACACAATATTTTTGTTTCCCATATTCTGTCAGTGATCTGCATATTCACATCCTTTTCTTTAATTTCTTTAATTCGAATAAGATGGCCAAGGGACCTCTGCATATTATTTCGTGTGTGGAGTTTGATTATCCTTTGCTCCCATGTAACTTGTCAAGATATATAACCTCCCAACACCCAGTCCCTCTATAGTGTGGCTGTCTGAGAGGAATACACAGAGAGCAACTGCCAACCTAGTCATGTGACACAGGTACCAGCTGCAGGCACCAAATGGTTAGGGAGAAGAAAACGGCAACTTTTTGAAGTGGCAATTTCAGAAATGTGATTTAAAATCCCACTTTACCATTAAAGAAGATTTTAAATCAGAATTCCTCAGATGCCAAACATGACATTCTTACCTGCTCCCAAACAAAAGTTATGACTTATCAAATGTAATGGGTAAGTGTTGGAAATGGGGTTACTGGTTAAGAGGGAGAAACCCTACTCAAGCAACAGCCACAATTTCTGTCAGGGTGAAGTCTTGAGTAAACCCCAAACAAACCTGTGCTTAACCCTCTAATACATTGGCACAAAAGAAGTCAGGCTTAGCTTAGAAGCAATGTGTAAAGTATTTATGCAGCACTTCAAACAGTAATAAAATGAAAAGACAAGAAAAATTCCACACCAATTTAGAACAATAGAGTCAAATGTAATAAATTATTTGACACCAAAACAACACAAATTCAATTACTCGACCGAAGATATTCAAATTGATAGATTTCAGGTAAGTACAGCGCTTAAAAGCACAAAGCGCCACTCGAAGTAATCAGGTGGTGCAAGACCGGGTGAAAGTCATAAGTTCAGGCTGACCACGATAGAGCATGGGCGGAATACAGGGACCAGGTTAGACCTGCTGAAAGAGTTACCTTTGAGGTCCAGTACAAAGAATCCTCTTTGAGAGGAAAGGGGCCTGAGGAGCAGGGAGAGCGTTGTGGATGACCATCATCGTGTTGCGAAGAGCAGGCCTGACGTCGTGGACAGTTATCACTGTGGTGCAAAGATCCTGTCAAGCGTTGTGGACGGTCGTTTCGCGTAATCTGTTACAGCAAGCTGTTGATGTTGTAGCGCGAAGTGTCGATCTCACATTGCCGGACGTCGCTGGCTGTCGCAGGGGTGCGAAGTGTTTGGTTCATCAGAACTTCATGATGTCTGGTGGCATAGGTGGCAAATTCTTGGCACAAATGAGCCTGTTCTCATCTGCAAAGAGCCAAAGACTTCAGGTGAACTCAAAAGAGGCCACATCAAAGGTCCAAGACCTGAGGGGCACCACTTGGGGGTCAGGAATACACTCCAGCAAAGGCCAGCAGGGCCTAGCCACGCCCAGTTGCAGATCCAGGCTGCAGGTCAGTTGGGAACTTGCAAGGAGCCTCTGAAGTTTGCTACGTCTTAGTAGCTCAAACCAGGAGGTCAGCCAGCTGACCCTTGGAGTCACTTCAGCCTGGAATGAAGGGTGAAGGTCCATTCTTCCTTCTGAGCAAGCTAGACAGGAGGCAGCAGAGCATCAGAGTGTCAGGGCAGCAGAGTAGCAGTTCTTCTGGCAGTAAAGCAGCACAGCAGTCCTTCTTCTGTAGTATCCACAGGTCCAGGACTGTACTGAAGAGGTGGGTCTGAGGGTCTATTATTCATATCAGGTGTCCCCTTTGAAGTAGGAGAAGTTTCTAGAGAATTCCATTTGAAGTTTTAGAAGTTTCCTGCCTCCCCTGCCCTGGCTCCAAGCTGGCTGCACTAACAATGCAGTGGTGACATTTCCTTTGTGTAAAGGCACGACACAGCCTATTCAATTGCAAGTGGGGCTGTGCCCAGCTCTATGCCCCCATCTTGCCAGTTGATGGCCGATTCAGGCACACCTAATCTCCCTATTATATGGCTGTCTGGTAGGAATAAAGTACAACTGCCAACTACACCCAGTTGTGTGACTCAGGAACAGGATGCCCTAACAAATAGTTAGGGCAGGATAATGTCAACTTTCTGAAAGTGGCATTTTCAAAATTGTAACCTAAAATCTGACTTTACCATTAAAGAGGATTTTAATTACAATTTCTCATACACCAAACATCAAACAATTACTTTTTCCCAATCAGAAGTTAGCACATATTAAATGTAATAAGGTAACCAATATTAAGCTATGGGAAAGGTAGGCCTTACAGTAGTGAAAAACACATTTGGTGAGGGCAAAAGAGTGAGAGGTAAACCAGGACAACAGCACACATCATTAAAATAGCACCTAGGCTATAGGAAGAGACAATGCTTCTCTCTCTTAAAGAAACATGAACATTTCTCCAAGAAGCAATGAAGGTTTTTGGCTTCGGAGAACAATACCCTAGTATTATGGGCCAGCTATCATTCCCCCCTGCCAGGATTATATTAAATTGGGTAGAATTAGAAATGGTGTGTATAATAGCAGACACCCATCAAGGCTGCTCCTTTCCCATTTCCCATTTGTGCTCAATGTGGAACTATTGCAAAAAAACTTCAGCCAGAGAGACTATCATGGGTATAGGAATAGACCTCGGACCTTGATAAGCACAAAGTAATTTTTGTTTAATTTGCAATGCTGCACAAATCATCCAAATTATTTCATTATTAAAGTGGCTTCCTCTATCAGATTCTAATGAGACTGGAAATCCAAATCTAGGAATTATCTCTCTAAGAAGCAGTTTAGCAACAGGTAGGCTGTCATTTCGTCTTGTTGGATATGCTTCAACCCAACGAGAAAGCAGACACACAATTACTAGAACATATCTTAGTCCATGGAAAGGAGGCATCTCAATGAAATCTAATTGCATGTGTGTAATTGGACCTGCTGCTTTTCCAATTCGACCCAAACTGACAACTGTTTTCCTCCCTGCATTTTGTTGCTGACAAGTTACACATCTTTGACAGAGACTTTCTGCAATAACTCTAAACTTGGGATTGAACCAATTTTGTTTGAATAGTCTAGTCATAGCATCTATACCCACATGTGTAGGACTATGGCAGACTCGTGCCATCTGGGACAATAGACTATCTGGTAATATTGGTCTTCCATCAATATAAATCCACACTTCATCATCTGCCCTGCATGTACAATCTGCTTTGATCCAGTTTTCTCATTCTTCATCACAAGCTGTATCTTGTAATTGTCTAATGTCTTCCCATGTTTCAAAAGATAAAAACATTAGACTGCATTCTGTTTGATCAGATCGTTCTTTCAATTTTTCCCCATTTATTGTAATTGAATTTTGAGCACGATATCGAGCAATTTTGTCAGCATATCTATTGCCAACGGTAACATATTCACAACCAGATTTAAGTGCGGAACATTTCACCACCCCAATTTGTGCCGGCTATTGTAGTGCCATCAACAGATCTTACACACACTCTCCATTTTGTATTTGTGATCTTGAAGAGGTTAGAAATCCACGCTGGGACCACAACAAAGTCGTGCACAACTCCGAAACCATATTGACTATCCGTAAATATGGTTATCCTCATGTGCTTTCCAAAACAAAATGCCCTTGTTAGTGCGACCAAATTAGCAACCTGAGCCAAACTCACTCCTTTCAACCATGATGCTTCAATAACACTTGCCACCGTACATATTGCAAAACGCAACTCGTTAGCTACCTTCTTGAACTCTCAAACATGATCCATCCACAAACAGCACAAAATCTGATTCAGGTAAGGGTGTGTTCTGTATATCAGGTCTCTGTTTTGTACACAGTTCAGTAACATCCAAACAATCATTATCTCCCTCATCTATCACCACGTCACAGCTCAGATTTGGCAACAAGGTAGCTGGATTCAAATTTGTACAACTAGTCACAGTCCCATTTTAAGCTCCCAAGATCACTCTTTCATATTTTGTTAACCGACTGCTTGTAAGATGCTGTGTGCGAGTTCGTGTTAACAAAATCTCAACTGAATGTGGCACATACACTTTCAATGGATGTCCCATCACAATCTCAAACTGCTCTAAACTCATATAAGTAGCAGCAACTGCTTTCAAGCAATGAGGTAAAACTGCAGCCACAGGATCCAATTTGGCAGAGAAATATACCACTGGACGACGTGCTGCTCCATGCATTTGCATTAGAACTGAAAGCACACATCCATCACGTTTGCTGCAGAATAATGCAAAATCCTTATTGAAATCTGGCATTCCCAATGCGGGTGCTCGACACAAACTGTCTCGCAACTCAACAAATGATTTCATGCATTCATCATCAAGATGTATTGGATAGGACTTGTCTTTGTGTGTAAGTCTTTGTAATGGCTTTTCTATCAAGGAGAAGCTGTTAATCCACTGTCTGCAATATCCAACCATTCCCAAAAACATTCACATTTCTTTCTTCGTTTTTGGTGGATTTATTTGCAAAATTGCATTAATCCGATCTTGAGACACTTTTCTGATTCCTTTCTCAATTTATTTACCCTAGTAAAGAACTTCCTTTTGACAAAATTGTAATTTTGCTGGTGACACTTTATGCCCATCTACAGCCAAATGTTTCAGTAGAGCAATTGTATCTGTCACACAAGCTTCTTTTGTTGTTGATGCAACCAATAAGTTATCTATATAATGCACCATGACCGAATCATTAGGCATTACTAGTGATTCCAAGCATTACTTCAATATTTGATTGATGATTGAGGGACTCCCTGTATACCCTTGAGGAACTCGCCACCATGACAAAACACAGTTTCTGAACCAGAACACAAATAAATATTGGCTATCCGGATGTAAAGGAATTGAGAAAAATGCTTGACATAAATCAATCCCCATGAACCACAATGCTTCACAGGGAATTTGATAAAGAATCACAGCTGGATTTGGCACTATTGGACAAGGTATTACTATCTGATTTACCCTGCGCAAATCCTGCACAATTCTTTACTTTCCATTAGGTTTGCGAATTCCCATTACAGGTGAATTGCATGGACTCCCTTACATTTCTTTTAGTATGACTTGTTCAATCAGCATTTCAATCACAGGTGTTACTCCTGCAATTGTCTCAGGACTCATTTTCTAAGGTGGTATTCTTGGAAATTCTGCATTTGGTTTGACTTTAATTTGAATTGGAGCTACTCCTTTCATCAATCCAATGTCTTTCCCTGAAAAATCCCACACATTTGTCAACACCGTATTTCTCAATTCAACAGGCAAATCACTCATTGTAAACAGAGGATACAAATCATTCACTTCTGTTCCCTGTCTTGCCATTTTAAAAACAACATATTCATCTTTTGTATGAAATGCTATTCCATCCGGTGTACAATAGATGGAGCTATTCATTTTACAAAGTAAGTCCCTTCCCAATAGGTTAACTGGACTTGAATCACCCACCACAAATCGGTGCAAATCTTGGAATCCTCCAATTTGCACTCTCATTGCTTTTGTCACTGGGGTCTTAATAAATTTGTTTGAAACTCCTACAACTTTGATACTTTCTCCCATGCAGGGTAGGTTGGAAATTTCCACAGTTCTCACAGTGGAAAGGGTAGCACCAGTATCTACGAGGAACCTGATTGAATTTCCGTCAACCTCGCCATCCACATAGGGACCACACTGATCTACCTTTAAGGATGTGCCAAGCACACACTCCTCTTCCCCCCTCAGGCACCGTCATTGAGATATATCTGAATCATTTTCCGGCCACTGCATCAAATACTGTGAAGCCACCTGCACCTTTGAATTTACTTGATCATCTGTATGGAAACCCATATATGCATTATATTTCTGTACTTGGCCATTCACATTGCATAGCAGCTTGAGGTATCTGCTGACCCTGTCCTCTTTCAACTGACATTTGCTGATTCTGCTTCTGATTAATTTCATTTACTCCTGAAACAGCATTTTTTGCCAATACACTTCTACACTCCGCTTCCAATGTCCAAACTTGTCACACACATGACAGGGAAACTTCTTTTTCAACTCATCTTTATTACATCTACCTCTCCCTTGTGGAATAGGTATCACTTGTGTCACAACATTTCCGTTCGGTACTACACCTCTCATTCCGGTAGTAGCAGGGCTTTAAGTGGGATGAAAAAACTGGGGGGGTCTCTCAAAGGGGTGTGGCCAATGTAATTATGTGCGTGGCTTAAAAACACGTAAGCTAAAAATCTATGCAATCTGTGTTTAGCATAGTGTGCTGCCCGACTTGTATTTTGCTGTTTCTATCATTGCATCCAGATATGATACAACAAGTAACATCATACCTACATCAAGTTAGGACTATTTGCTTTGTCAATGGTTGTTAGTTGCATAAGATAAAAAAGCAGCAACTATGGCTTGTGTATAATATTGAAAAAGCTTCCACTTAAAGCCCTGGTGACACCACAACAATGTTGCTGCTCCTGAGTTTCAAAAAGAGAAGGAAAATCCAGAGAGAAAATAACTCTCTCTAAAGGATTTCCCTTCCCCTACAACGCTCACCTTGCATGACGTTATGCCGTAACTTCTCCACTGGTGAGAAGTGAGTAGTGTGAGCATGCGCACATGAGATGCCTGCTGTCACTGCAGTCCGGAAAAAACAGACCGCCTGTGCCAGGGCACAAAACAGAGCCTGATAGAGACCCGTTTCGAGGCATCTTTTAAAAAACTGCCGGTGCTCAGACCCGGTGAGACCCCGCCCACTTAAAGCCCTGGGTAGTAGTCTGATCAATTCCTTGGTAACCTGCTACATAATCTGTATTAGCAAATCCTCCTTTCTTCGCCGCTTTCATGAGCTAACATTAGTTTTTCCTTTAACTTTTTGTGTCTTGTGTCAATGTCATCACTACAATACTTTGCATAGCGAACAATTTCATCAATAGTCTTGCTCTGCCAATAAATCAAATGCTGCTGAATCATAACACTAATTTCTGGTCTTAATCCATACACAAACCTATATACAAAATGACCCATATCTTTGTCAGTAATGTTCTCAATACCATTGTACTGGTTGAACACCTGTAGGAGCCTTTCATAATAAGCATGCACTGTCTCTTTCAATCCTTGAGTAGTTCTGTCTATTCTCACCCAATCCATTTCTTTTGGTGAAATCTTTTCCTTTCAAATTGGTAATGACCTGAGTATATTTTTTCATAACCTCTTCAGATGATGCTCCTGTCTTTGAATCTCTTGGATATTCTTCTTTTTGCCAATCTACAGCAATTTTACACTCAACACACAAATCAGCTGGAACTACAATATCAAACAGACCATCCAAATCTTTCCACAAGACTTTCAAAACTTTCACAAACCTTTCTACCTGTTTCTACCATTCCACTAGTTTTTCTCTCAATCTTGTGAAATCATTTGTCATCGATAATATATCCTGCCTCGATCAAGGGACATGAACATACCCACCTCCTGGTACTTCTCTCATCGGATATACTGTAGCATCAGCTATTTCCACTCCTGTCTGCCTCACCGAATACAACGGTAAAGCCACTGTAGTCATTGTTGTATCTTCCTTCTTTTTAGCCCATCTTCCTTCCCAACGATCCAATTCTCCCCATCGTTTTAGTGTACTAATTCACTCTTTGATTTGAAATTGTTTCCCTGAAGCATTCAAACTCTCAAAATCTTCTGGGAGGGAGCAAGTTGGTGGCTGCCTAGAACGACACTGTACTCACCGGTGTCTTGCTCTGGTGATATGGTTCGCTTTTTGATGGCAGGAGAGGAGTGATCGTGAGTGCCTTCGGGTATGCCACGGACACCATGGGGTATATTGCGCTTGTTGGTTGGGCTCTCTGCGCATTCAAGGAGAGCATGGAGAGCGATTGCATTTCTACTCACATGGCTGGCTGGGCTCCTGACTCGGGACGGCGATGTGACCCGTGATTCCACGATCCCACCATGCACTAAGTCGACTAAGGAGAAGGAGAAAGAGCAGAGGGAGGTGACCCAGCCTCCCCTTCTACAACTCGCCGCTTCACGAAGGCAAGGAACTAGGAGGATGAGATTGAGGCAGACGGCAGAGGGAAAGTGGAAGCTGGTGCCTCCACTGCTAACCCGGCAGAGACCTCTAGTGCAGCAAAAGATTTCTGGGTCACCAATGGCAGACACACGCAGGTCGATCCGAAACAGTTCACGCTGAAGGAGGAGGTCGTCAGATCCTGCATACGGCTGACTGCCTGTCTGTGAGTACCGGGGCAATTGACAATACTGCTGATATTGTACTTGGGGAGGGGTTCATTCCTAATTCTACTGCAGCGGAAAGGGTTTGTGAACAGGCAGGGGTGCAAACGACAAAAGTAGTCTTAGGAGCAGAAGGGGGAGTGATTGCCAGGAGTACAGACAATATTATCATCTCTACCACCCCGGCCCCGCCTGGCGACATGGCACTCCGGTTAAAAACATCCGCCCCGGCTTTTGCCACAAGACAGCTTGGATTTGAGGGAGTTAGGCTCCCCAGATCAGGGGTATACATTTTTTTCACTCAGTGACGAGTCAGATGGCTCAGTCGTCACAGAGGTTCTCTCTGAAGAAGGTGCTGACTCTGGAGGCTCTAACAGTAGCACACCCGATGGCCTTTTTTCTCCAAGTACACAAAGGCGCCTTACAAAAAGGAGGAAGACCTGGAGTAGACTCCCCAGCAACAGCCCCTCATGCACCAACACTAATCACATAGCCACAGCTGTTCCTTCTCAATTGACGTGGGATTATTCCGTGGTCCCACAGTTTTATAAAGACACAGGAGCCCAAGCAGCTTCGGCTCCCCAGAAGCACCTACCACTGGTTTAATATACACCACGTTAAAACAGCTACAGGGTGAAGCTAGGGCAGAGACTCGTAAGGCCTACCTGGCTGCAAAAGAAATTCTGGGGGCTATTATTGGAGAAGTGTGGGTCAATGGTTAGAGCGGCAGACCCTGATGCAGAGGTCTGGCCCGGACCAGGGTTCAATTCCCGCCTCGGCGGGTCTTGGGCTCAATTTCCACGGACCCGATAATTCTCGCCTCGGTGCCTATTCTAATCATGGGTCCCACTCTGCAACTCTGGGCAATAGCTTGCTTAATCTCCACAACGGCCCCAAAAGCGCTAGGATGCCTGGATTCACCTTGGGGGTGCCCAGGAGTGGGCACTTCACAGGGAAAGGCCAGGAAGGGTTCCACAGCGGTATGTGCACAGTGCCTGAGAGACCCTTTCGGGGGTGTGCGGAGCGCTATATAAATGCACTAAATTTACATTTACATTAGTAAAGTAAATAAATGTTGCTCAGACATGGCAGAGAGGTTGGTGACCTTGGAAAACTGGAGAGTAGCTGTCGAGGAGACTACATGTACACTTCACGCTCAAATAGAGAGCCAGGATAAACAGCTGGTCGATGTTCTCTACAAGTTGGAGGACTTCCAGAACTGCCAACGGTGGAATAATTTACGGTTTTTGGTCATAGCAGCAAATGTCAAAGGCAACGATGCTAGGGTCTTTATCATCAATTTACTTAGAGGAGCGTTCCCAAATTTGGCTTACTGGAACTGGGAGACTGAGATTCAAAGGGCACATAGATTCCCACTTACTTTACAGAACAATGGGCAGAGAGGCCAATTGGATAAGCCTAGAGCAATTTTGGTTTTTTGGGGGAAATTTTATGTTGCGACAGGCTATTTTTGGAAAAGCATGACCCGATTCGAGGCGCTCATTTGATGGCCATTCCTTTTTCATGAGGCCTGACTTTTGCCATGCAACAGTGGAGAGGAGGTGGTGTCTGTGACAGATGTTTTCTCCATTGCAGAGCTTTGGCTGCCAGGTGTTTCTTCTCAACTCTGCCAGACTGAAGGTTATCTTTCATGGTAGTACATGCTCTGTACCTCTGAAATAAAGGCACAAGAATTTTTGGATGTAATCCGCACTGGCCGCGATCGCCCGGAAACCCCCAAAAGGGACTCTAAGGGGGCACACACTGGTTAAAAACTGGCCTTTGCTTTGGATTTTGTATAGAGGATACATTGTGCAAAAAATACTTTTTTGTGTTTTTTGTAGCACGATTCAGGGTGTTTTTGTCCTTCTTTTCTTTCTTTCTCCATTTTTCTTTATTTTTTTCTCTGGAGCTTGACGGGCGTTTTTGCAGGAGCCATCCAGGAGCTGCACCAGTTGGGGTTTTGGGGTTTGGGGTCGGGGTGGGGGAGTGGGACTTTGGCCAAGGGAGGGCAGTTTGGGTAGGATGGCGGGACAGAAGGGGTGAGTGGGGATACAAACAGACTATGCTGTAATTATAAGATTAGCAAAATGTTGAAATTTAGTGCAGGATTTAAATTCCATTTTCTAGTAATATATTCTGATCAGATCTACAACCTGAGTTTGCCCTTTTGTTTTTTGACCTTTCTTCCTTGAATGAGTAAAATCCGTATTACCTCTGAAAACATTTGTGGGCTCAATGATAGCCGGAAGCGGCAAAGGATTGCTATTGATTTAAAGATTTTGAAATCTGATATTTTATGTATACAAAAGACTCATATAGAGAATTCCCGTAGACATGTACTTGATGGCTCTGGGTATCAGCGGGTTTGTTCTACCACACAGGGAGCTGGCACCAAATGGGTAGCTATTTTGTCCAGAAAGGGGCTCTGTGATTTTCCCCGGTCCTGCACAAATAATCTGGGTCACTTGGTCATTATCGAGTTTAGGTCTGGTTCTAGCTGTTTTACTATCTGCTCTGTATATGTTCCGGTACTGGATGATCCGTCTCTGTTTCTTAGGAAAAATAGTGAATTGGTCTCCAGGCCCCTACCCCTGATAATATGTGTTGATTTTAACAACAATATGGCTTGTACTGCCTCAACACAAGGGTGCAGGAAATATTCTGGCAGGAATCCTAAAGTGTTTAGGGCTCTTAGTGATCTATAGTACACTCATGGACTGGTCGTCGTTTGGAGGGAAACCATGAAGGCAGATTCTGGCTTTACTTTTTTCTCCGCCCTTCATAAGGTCCATGTGAGACTAGACTATTTCCTAGTCTCCAAGGGTCTGGTCACACACTCTTGTATCTCAAGATTTCCAAGGGTTATGTCTGATCACAATCCTCTTGTTTTGGAAATCAGTATGTCCCAGCTCTCGAAAACGGATCACTCTTGGTCATTTGAAAGGGCTCTCCTTTTAGATCCAAAATATGTGAGCCGGATTCAGGCATAGAGTCCTCAGTTCATGCTTAATAACTATGGCAGCACCCCAATCATCATCGTTTGGGATACTTTAAAGGCCTGTCTGCCGGGGAAAACAACAATATATAGTCTAGAACGCTAGAAAAATGAAAAAGTATTAACCAAGGGACTATATGCAGGCATAATCAAGGCAGAATTCAAATTTGTTGAGACGATCTCTTCAAGGGATAGCTCCGATGTTGCTCTTCTGGAAGAAACGACGGCCAAGGCAAGGATCGTTGAGCTATCCTTAAAGAAGGAAGCGGGTAAGTATCTGGTATGACGTGAAAAGGCTTCTGAATTTAATGAAAAGATTCAGAAACAGCTAGCCTTTAGTACAGACAGTCTCTTGTCAAGGGCCAGATAACAGAGATTAGGGATCCCATGTCTGGTATCAAATCTGATCAGGCTGGGATTAGAGCGGCCTTTCAACAATTCTATCAACATCTATATACTAAGGAGATTAATGAGGATGCCATAGTCATGGGGGAATATCTCTCTGAACTTGGTGAAGAGACCCTCATAGTAGAAGACAGGGAGGCGCTACATATGCCCATCGCTATAGAAGAGATAGGTGCTGCTATTGATAGCTTAAAATCTGTGACCGAACTATTCCAGGAGATCCAGGAAGGGCTGCTTCTACCTGATAGCTGGTCTACGGCCAAAATAATGGTGTTTAAAAAAAAAACTCCTATGGAGCTAAGTTCATATCGTCCCATCACACCTATCAACAGTGACTCTAAGATTTATGTTAAAATATTGGCCACCCGCTTATCGACAGTTATTAACCAGCTCACATCTTCTGTGCAGCATGGTTTTATCCCTGCCAGGGGCACCACCGACCACATACGGCGGGTGATTACCCTTTTTGATGCGGCTGGAGTTACTCAAGATCCTACAGCTCTAACTCTATTGGAAGACGAAAGTCGTTTGATAGGGTCTCCTGGCCATTTCTTTGGACAGTCATGTCCTACAAGGGAACCGGCCAAGGATTTATTAGTGCAGTGAAAGCCCTTTATCATCTGCCTAGAGCTGGGATTTCCCTTATGGGGGCAACACCAAAGAGGTGGTTATCGAACAGGGTACCAGGCAAGGGTGTCCCTGCTCCTCCCTGTTATTTGCACTTTATATCGACCCCTTGATCAGGCAAATCCATCGTAATCGTGTAATCCAGCCAATCAAGTTACCAGCAGGGGAGACGAAGATTTTGGCATATGCCGATGACCTGGCTATCGCTACCTCCGCACCTAGTGGTAGAGATCAAGAAGGAGGCTAAGAGATTTGGCCAATTTTCTGGGTATTTATTAAATAGGGAGAAAACCCAATTTATTATCAATAAAGAGGAACTCCTTTTGGATGAGCAGGTTACTAAAGAGGTAACCTAACTTGGTGTAATTATTAGTTTGGATGTCGGAAAGATTGTGGAGGCCAACCTTACCCCCCTTAATCCAGAAGGCAAAACAGGACTTCGGGAGATGGAACAATTTGAGGCTGTCCCTGATTAGGAGGAGTAACCTGATCAAAATTACATTCCTTCCCAAGATCCTCTATCTTATTCGGGCTATCCCGCTGGAGATCGGTAATAATTGATTCCAACTCCTTGATGGGATGCTGACCTGATTCCTTTGGGCATATGCGAACCCCCAGCGTGTGCTCAGATTAATGACATTACCAAAGGATCATGGAGGGTTAGCAGTCCCCAACCTCAAATTGCACTACTGAGCTGTCGGATTGCAGCAATTGGCAGCCCTCCTAGGGAAAGGGGGTGTTCCTCTCAGACAGGATGATAAGACCCCTATTATATATGAGCATCTTATAGGGGATAAAATGAGGGCCTGCCTTGTCCGGCAAACATATTTTGGTTACTATAAAAAAAGTCTGCTTCAATGTTCTAACCGCGGATTTTCATATTTGGGGTAAAATTAGCAAAAAATTTAACTATTATAACAGAATACTGGACAATCCACTGCTGCCGAATATCTTTCATGATGTTTAAATGGGTAAATGGGTGTCACACAGATTTTGTACACTTGAAGATTTTTTTTCATTTAATTCTTTTAAGTCTTTTGATATGCTGCAACAAGAGTTTATGGTTCACCATAGAGATTTTTTCAAATACTAGCAAATAAAGGATTTTCTAAGGAAGAAAGGTGGTGGGATGATGGGGTTCAATAAGGTAGAGATTGTCGAATTGATTGTGGCTGATGAAACCCGGATAGGGTCTTTTATAGTTTTTTATATAAAACAATGCAGGATCAATGAATGAATGAATGAAATTAAATTTATATAGCGCATGGCTACCCTGAGGCCTCCCAGCGCTGAAGGACGGACGAGGCAGGTCAGCTAGGTCGATTAGAGCGATGTCTTAAAAAGGTGGTTTTTTAGGAGTTTGCGGAAGGCCGACAGATTTTTTTCCATCCGCAAAGTATCGGGAAGCATATTCCAGAGTTTAGGAGCATTAAATGAGAAGGAGCGTCCACCCCATCTTGATCTTCGTATTAGCTTTGGAGTGGCCAGAAAAGAAGAGCTGGACCGAAGATTCCTAGAGGGTTGATAGGGGGTGATAAGGGAATGAGTGATGATAGGGCCATTTTTCCAGATGGCTCTATGGGCCAGGCACATAGCTTTGAACTGTATCTTGGCTGAGATTGGGAGCCAATGAAGGTTCCTAAGGGCTGGCTTGGCAGATTGCCAACGGGGCACTTGAAGGAGAAGACGGGCAGCACAATTCTGAGTTGTTTTTCGTTTATGTATAGTGAATTTGGGGGCTCCCAGGTATAGAGCATTCCCGTAGTCAAGGCGAGAGAGTATGAGGGCCTGAACCATTATCCTTCTTGCCTGAAAGGGCAAGAGAGGGATGATTTTTTGTAGCATTCTCAACAAGCTATAACAAGTGGCTGATAGCTTAGAGGCCTGGTGGTTGAAGTCGAGAGAACTGTCAAGCCACACGCCAAGTCTCTTGATATGAGCCTTGGGAGCCGGGCCGTGCCAAGACAGACTGGCCATGAGGAAGTGAAGAGAGAGTGTATGGAAGGGTGAGGGTTGCCCAGGAACATAATTTCGGTTTTGTCCCTGTTAAGTTTGAGGCAAGAGAGTTCCATCCACTCGGCTACCGCCTCTAGACAGGGACCTAGGGTGCAGAATGACCCCCCAGGGTTGTTTAGTGACACTACTAGCTGCGTGTCATCTGCATAGGTGATGATTTTAAGGCCGAATGGATGTACAATCTCCGCCAGGGGACTCAGGTAGATATTGAATAGCGTAGGGCTCAGGGCAGAGCCCTGTGGAACCCCGCAGCTCAGAGGCAGCTGGGTGGAGGACACTTCTCCTTCAAAGATTTGGAAGAAGCGATCACTGAGGAAGGACTGAAACCAGGTTAGTGCCGTGCTTGTCACTCCCACGTTTTTGAGACGATGAGACAGAATGTTATGGTTGACAGTATCAAAGGCGGCACTAAGGTCCAGAAGGATAATTGCCGCTGTGCTTCCCTGGTCCAGTAACCTTCTAGCCTCCTCTGTTACTGCTAATAAAGCAGTCACAGTCCCACGTTGGGGACAAAAGCCTGTTTGGGACTCATGTAACAGGTAGTTGGATTCCAAATAATCCACAAGGGTGGAGTTAATGTGTTTCTCAATCAGCTTACTCAGCGAGGGGAGAAGGGAGATTGGGCGATAGTTGGCCAGATTAGATTGGTCAAGGTTAGGTTTTTTTCAATAGGGCTCTAACCATTGCACATTTCCATGTTGAAGGTACCATGCCAGTGGTGATGGAGGAATTCAAATAAGGATCACTGAGCGAATGGAGTTGATGACTACAATAAGAGAATGCGGGGGGCAGGATCAGAAGGGGAGCCTGATGTAACCCGAGAAATGATAAGGTCCAGTGTTTTCGCATCTAGGAGGGGAAATCGCTCTAACGAACATTGAGAGTTAGCATGAGCGCCTCTCGTTCTAGTAGCCATGGGGCTTGTCAGTTTGGTTGGAAAGGACATATAAATCTTTTGAATTTTTTGGTGAAAAAAGACTGCCAATTTATTGCACCGGGTAAGTGCTCCATCAGTAATAGGAGGTTTCTGAGGTAGGGTGATAAGTGATTTGGCTATACGAAAAATCCCTTTATGAGAATTAGCGGCCGTAGCTATTTTCTCCGTAAAGAATGTAGTTTGGGCACGTTTGATTTCTGATTTGTAACACCTTATTGCCTCTCTTTAGACAAGTTTACTAGCCTCAGAGAAGTTGTGTCTCCATCTTCTTTCCAGTCTTCTACATGACTGTTTTAGATCCCTCAGTTTAGGAGAGAACCATGGAGCTGTTTTCAGTCTGCATTTCTTATGGGTAGGTTCTTTGGGGAGTACTAAGTCGAGGGAGCTTTGGATCCAAGTATTAAAATTCTCGCTGGCCAACTCAAGGTTGGAATTACTAAGTGGTTTAGTGGCTTCAAGAGCTGTGGTCGAATTATTAGGCACAAGTCTAGCCCATTTCCTATCCAGGGTTGGCACTGCTCTCTAGGCGGGAGGCGGAATAGGGGTCTCCCAACAAAGAGGAATCAGAAAGTGATCCGTCCAGGGAAGTGGGGTGGGGGTACCTATGACTAGATTGTCCAGGTTACTGAACACGTGATCAAGAAGATGGCCTTTGTCATGTGTAGGGGCAAATCCTTTCTGTCTCAGTTGGAATGCTTGAAGGCTCAGCAAAAGCTCACTGGTTGCATGAATGGAGAGATCATCTAGATGGATATTGAGATCTCCAAGCACCGTGAAGTTAGCTGGGACCAGAGCTAGATCAGCGACTGACGTCGAAAGATTAGAACAGAATTGCCCTAGGGGACCCGGGGGGCGATAGAGCAATAGACCAGAGAAAGTACTCGTAGATGATAATTCCAGAGAGAAAGCCATGCTTTCACAATCTGGTAACGTGTTCATAAAAATACGACAGTTAACAGGCTAAGCCTCCACCTCTGCCGGTCTTGCGGTCGGCTCTGAGGATTGAATAGCCCTGGGGAAGGGTTTGGATGACAGCGGGATCAGCTTCGATCTGGAGCCACGTCTCAGTCAGGAAAAGTGCGTTTGGCTTAAGCTCCTCTATTAATAATGCTAATTCACTAGAATGTTTAGGGAGTGATGTACAATTTAAGAGAAACATCTTGATTGGAATCTTGGCCTGAGGTGCGTGAATATTGTGCGGTTGGAGGCTAAAATTGCAGTGAGGACAGTGGGAAGGCCTGTTAGCCATGTTCAATGAGTGAAGGCCGTTGTGGCTGGTATCCCTTCTCAGTGTGTACAGAGATTGGGAGTTGTAAATTATACTATTTCTGGGGGGACTGACCGAGATTTTGGCCCCTATGCCGGGCCAGGCACAGACGGGCTGGCCTTGGGCGCCCGTACGCTGCGCGTCGGTGCCATTCTGTGCTTAAGTAGAAGAACCACCCTGAATGCTAGAGCGTCACCCAACAAAGATGGCCGCCCGCGAATGTCCCTACCAGGAAGTAGTGCCCAGAGGTTTCTAATCTCTACTAATCTACAGGCCCAACACATTAAGACCAGTTTCAATCTTTATATCACACCTGGGAAGATAGTTAGATGGGGGGCACCTCCGGGACCGGTTGCCCCAGAAGTAGGGAGCATGGTGCAGATCTTGTGCATCTGTTGGCAACCTGTCCAGCACTAAATGGTCTCAAATCAGGGATTAATGATTTTCTTGCTAATAAACTGGGGCTAGACATTGTTCTGTCACCTCAGTAGATCCTATTAGGGGTCCATGATGAGTCAGCTCTATCTAATGTTGAACAATTTATATTTATAGCCATGGCTGTTTATCAGATCTGTTTGACTAATGACTGGCTCGACCCATCACCCCAGCATTCCATCAATGGTTTGCACACCTAATCTCGATGTATTACCTTGAAAGGGCTATTTACTCCAGAAAGAGCAATAAGGTAATGGGAAAAAATGTCTATAGCTTGGCTTCCCTTTAATAACTGGGAATCACAAAACATCACTAGGCATGGTGAGCATACTCAGACGTGTTGACATAGGTAGGGTTGTCTGTTGTGAAAGATATCTGTTATTTTTTCTTGTCTTTTTTCTTCTTTCTCTTTTTTTCCCTAACTAAGTATTGTATGAATTTGCTATCTTAAGGGAAAATGTCTGTTTGGTGGGGAGGGGGTGGGTTATTCTGTATAGTCAACAAAATAAAACTCTCCAAATCTTTATCACTGAAATCCAATCTATAAGTGTTCTGTAGAGCCTTAGATTTGTCTATGTCAACTCCATATGTTCGTGCAATCTCAGCAAATTTTTCATGTAGGTTCCTCGTTTTCTGAATACTACAGAAGCTCCATTCATGTTCCTATCGGGTATTGTTAAGGCATGCACTTGAGAAATACCTTTTCCATCATTGCATAATGGAACCATCGCACCAATAGTTACTGCAACCGACAAAACTTCTGGGTTCAGATTCATTTGTGGTTTTTTTCTCACCAGATCTTCTTTAACTGAATTTCGATTCTGACCCATATTTACAGAATTTTTCTCTTGGGGAGCTTCTATCTGAATCAATGGAGCACTTGGTAAAGAATTTATCTCTGTCCTTTCTTGTTCTACTTGATATGGAGGTGAACCCAGAAGTTTTGTCGGTTGCAGTAACTATTGGTGTGATGGTTCCATTATGCAATAATTCATCATCTATGTCATCATTACCTTCAACCAAATCGGTATTCTCTTCATTTTCTCCTTACATTTTTCTCCATCTTTAGTCTCCGCTACCATAACCAGAAACTTTCTTGCTCCTTATGCTACGTCCCTGCTCCACATTTTCATTTGAGCATCCCAATTTACTTCTGAATTTCTACTCACTGTATTCTTGTATTTATTCTGATTTCTATGTCTTTCTCTTTTGTATGCTTCATGTTCCCATTCTTCAAGAGCTTCATACTGCATAGATATAGGAGTAGGTCTTAAATCGTTCCTTTGTCTCCTTGGATTTTCCAAGATTCTAGTATTAAAAGTACCATTCTCTTGAAATGCTAAAACACCAACTTGCTCAGTATATTTCATCCAATTTTCTAACCAAGTCCACGTATGATAACCACTTTGTAATGACATAAAAGAAGCGGGTGTTTCTTCAGGAGGTACAGGAATTCCTTCTCTAATAGGTATAGGGTCATCTTTACTAAATAGAGTTTTCAGCATTTTTAGTAACTTCATGATTATTCTACACTAACACTATATTATATAAGTAACTCTTCAGCTATTCTTCTTCCGTATTATGATTTTCTACTACCAACCAGAATCAAACACACTGTCCAATCCCAGCGCGGTTCATCAGCATAACTCCTGCGACTGACCCTCCCTTGGGCTTATCCCGGGATCTTAGGTCACAGACAGACCTATTACTTCAATTCCAATAAGGTCAATGACAGACCACAACATATAACAAAAAGGTACATAGTCAATAAACGTCTGTCCCTACAAATTCCGCCTTCATCATTACCTAATATGAATAGTCTAAACTAACCACACTCTGCTACCAGAAACTGATGCAGCGGAAGTAGTGTAAATTTTCTATAACCATATCCAATATCACTAATTCATTTATACTGAATCTTTAGAACCATGTGTTCGGTCCCATAAGAACACAACGATCACTTACAATTATTGGGTCCTCCGATGTTCTGAAGAGGTAATGGGACTCGATAATGAAAAGACGGTAAATATTCCCTTCATGAGGACCTATAATGAAGGAAATACCTAACAATAAATCTGTCACAAAAATGCATTTTTATCAATAACTCATCAATATTGAGAAACTCTGATTACTTATCAAGTTACTTTTATCTAATATTTCAGAATATGAATGGTCAAAATACGAATACAATAGGAAACATCATACATTTCTTCATTAGTTAAATGATGCAGGCAAAATCACAAGTAACAGAAATACAGCTTTTCATGAACTCGTCACAATATCAATTACAGGCATGAGTTGAGTGAAGAAGAGACAAAAGGAAATACTTCATTGCAAATATCAATATGCAATTTGATTTTCATACAAACCTAGAAAAGTATTGCACAACTTGCATAGTGTAGAAATGCTTACCTTTCAGCCGAAAAGGTATAGCTTAAGGCAACCTCACCAGCCAATGAAGTGCAAAGTAAACAGGACAGCCTCAGTCAGGTTTGCAAAGACAGTAGCCAGCCAGAGTAGCACAGAGGAAATAGCAACAAGCCTCTACTGACATAGAAAACAGCTACTCTCTCTCAAAAACATCATTTCGTACACCAGTAATTATACTCTAAATGTTAAAATCCATCCCTCTCTATGTTGCATTTTGCTAAAATCCTCGATTCTCAACGGACAAGAAACATAAGGTGATCGGTCATCTCACTCCATTTCATCAAGAATTCTAAAGTTCTTTGTTGGCGCAAGCTGTTGTCATCTTCTTTTGTCAGAGGAGGAAATCATTGTATTCTTCATCTGACCCTCACGCATACTTCCACACATACTTGTAACATTTGTTGAGACAGTTCATCCTCAAAACTAAATATTTTCCCCAGAAGGCAAGGATTTACTGTAGATACGCTTTACACAACTAAACAAGTAAATCAACCATTTAGAAATAAAAAAGGACAAATACATTCTTCAAAATCCTACGTTAATGAAAAGGAAAATAACTTCAGCACCGTTTTGAGGCCTTCTGGAGAAATTGTAAAGCGTCTTTCGCTAGGAAAATAAAACATGTTTTAGTTAAATGTTCACAAAGAAAATACATAAGAAAATAATTTGCTTTAGTTTTCATTATCCTAACTAGACTCGAATATTTATAATTGTTTCTAATATTGTCTAAGACAATTTAATGCTCTCATGTTATTAAGCAAAGAAAGAATAACATTTACGCAAACATTTTCTGAATGTGTGTAGTAGGATCTTCACGAAGTGAATCCAATCAATCCAAGGAAACATTAAGTAGTATGAAGAATGTAGTTCAATTCACAAACAAAACCCATGACTGATCGCAGTAAAATCCGAGATGTATCTGAATATTGCAGTTTACATTCCAGAACCTAGTGGTGTCATGCTTGGGAAAGGTGCCTGCATGCGCTATATCAGTCGCTATTTTAGTTACATTTAAGCGCGCCGCGCTTACTATTGATTTTAAAAAGCTTGTTTTTATGTTTGCATTATTTTTTGTTTGGAGCCTCGTTTAATTACTAGAACCGTCCCTGGCCTCATACTTGCATTTTAACTGTGCCCCCACCGTGTTTTTTCGCGGAATTTCCACTCACTTGTAGCTTCTTCGTGGCGCTTGGCCGCCATCTTGGGGTGGTCTCCTGCCTCCTGGGCCACTTGCTGCAGCGCTCTAGCGCTTCCTGTAGCCCAGGTGAGCCGGTACTTAAGGCGAGCTCTCCCACTGTCCTCCCTTGGGAAAGGTGCCTGCATGCGCTATATCAGTCGCTATTTTAGTTACATTTAAGCGCGCCGCGCTTACTATTGATTTTAAAAAGCTTGTTTTTATGTTTGCATTATTTTTTGTTTGGAGCCTCGTTTAATTACTAGAACCGTCCCTGGCCTCATACTTGCATTTTAACTGTGCCCCCACCGTGTTTTTTCGCGGAATTTCCACTCACTTGTAGCTTCTTCGTGGCGCTTGGCCGCCATCTTGGGGTGGTCTCCTGCCTCCTGGGCCACTTGCTGCAGCGCTCTAGCGCTTCCTGTAGCCCAGGTGAGCCGGTACTTAAGGCGAGCTCTCCCACTGTCCTCCCTTGGGAAAGGTGCCTGCATGCGCTATATCAGTCGCTATTTTAGTTACATTTAAGCGCGCCGCGCTTACTATTGATTTTAAAAAGCTTGTTTTTATGTTTGCATTATTTTTTGTTTGGAGCCTCGTTTAATTACTAGAACCGTCCCTGGCCTCATACTTGCATTTTAACTGTGCCCCCACCGCGTTTTTTCGCGGAATTTCCACTCACTTGTAGCTTCTTCGTGGCGCTTGGCCGCCATCTTGGGGTGGTCTCCTGCCTCCTGGGCCACTTGCTGCAGCGCTCTAGCGCTTCCTGTAGCCCAGGTGAGCCGGTACTTAAGGCGAGCTCTCCCACTGTCCTCCCTTGGGAAAGGTGCCTGCATGCGCTATATCAGTCGCTATTTTAGTTACATTTAAGCGCGCCGCGCTTACTATTGATTTTAAAAAGCTTGTTTTTATGTTTGCATTATTTTTTGTTTGGAGCCTCGTTTAATTACTAGAACCGTCCCTGGCCTCATACTTGCATTTTAACTGTGCCCCCACCGCGTTTTTTCGCGGAATTTCCACTCACTTGTAGCTTCTTCGTGGCGCTTGGCCGCCATCTTGGGGTGGTCTCCTGCCTCCTGGGCCACTTGCTGCAGCGCTCTAGCGCTTCCTGTAGCCCAGGTGAGCCGGTACTTAAGGCGAGCTCTCCCACTGTCCTCCCTTGGGAAAGGTGCCTGCATGCGCTATATCAGTCGCTATTTTAGTTACATTTAAGCGCGCCGCGCTTACTATTGATTTTAAAAAGCTTGTTTTTATGTTTGCATTATTTTTTGTTTGGAGCCTCGTTTAATTACTAGAACCGTCCCTGGCCTCATACTTGCATTTTAACTGTGCCCCCACCGCGTTTTTTCGCGGAATTTCCACTCACTTGTAGCTTCTTCGTGGCGCTTGGCCGCCATCTTGGGGTGGTCTCCTGCCTCCTGGGCCACTTGCTGCAGCGCTCTAGCGCTTCCTGTAGCCCAGGTGAGCTGGTATTTAAAGCTCACTCTGCTAGCGCAGCGGAGACGCGCAGCGGTAGCGCCTGACTCGCGCCGGAGTCGAGCCAGAGTCTGCCCGTCTGCGCCCGTCCGCGCTAAGTACGCGCGGTACGCGGGGGACTTCATCTTTTATTATAACATTGCATATATTTGTGTGCTCGTAGCTTTCGCTCTGTCAGGATGATTAAGTATTCCGACGCCTCGCTTCGTGCCATCAGAAATACACTCCCACGCTGCTCTGCCACACCCCACCATCCGCTGTGTGGCCCGTGTCAGTGTGCCTGCACTAGATGGTCATTGGACCAGCCGGTAGGTATTCGCGAGCTCGCCACTTCTCCTGCACCACGAGCTCCTCCTGGTCTCTTTCCGTTGCCTGGTAGTCTGGGATCTGGTCTACGATTTTTAAATCTGAATACCAGATCTCTAGTGAAACACCATCTGTCGGTGGCTGATCTCATTTTGGATAAGACACCAGATCTGTTGGCCGTAACTGAAACCTGGCTACAAGATACTGACGACGCCATAGTCAATCTTGCTTGTCCTCCGGGCTATTCATGCTTTAGATCTAACCGCCATTCTAGAGGTGGAGGGATCGCCTTATTTATTAGATCCGCCTTCACATGCACCTGGACGATCTTGCAGATTGCCGGATGTGAGAGTGCGCTGTTTAAGGTTTCCATCAGCCCTCAGTTCTCGCTGTCAGGGATGGTTGTTTATCGCCCTCCAGGCAGCGATGTTGCTTTTAGAGGTGCCTTTCCGGAGGCTGTGAGCTTATTGGCTAGTGGCTGCGCAAATTTTTCCATCCTGGGTGATCTAAATCTCCACTTTGACAGGTCAGAGTCTCCGGCCATCAGTGGTTTTTTGGCCGACTTAGAGGCTTTGCAGTTGTTCCAGCTTATTTCTCAGCCTACACACGTGGCCGGCCACATCCTGGATCCGTTTTTTACCACTCTCTCGGATGTTCGGATTGTGGCGGTTGATCCTGTGATATGGTCTGACCACCATCTGGTGTCTGCTTGGCTTCCTCTCCCTGCCAATCCTACTATACCGCCTCCCTTGCGGATTCCCCGGCGCCATTGGAACAAACTGAGGTTAGAGGACCTTCACCGTATTATGGGTGCTGAGCCACTAGGTCCCTTGCTGAATGCCACCTCGGGATATGACCGGTTTTGTAACTGGATTACCAGGGCGCTGGACGTCCTGGTACCTATCATCTCCAGCAAGTCCAGTCCCCGGCAGGCCAGCCCCTGGTATGACAGCACGCTGCGTGCATTGAAGTCCTCTTGCAGACGGGCGGAAAGGGTGTGGCGTAAGTCGTACGATGCCGATAAGAAATCCATCTACCTGGCCCTAGTAAAGCTTTACCATCGAGCTATATGCAGGGCCCGGGCGGCGTTTTACGCAGCCGAATTTAGAAACAGCCCTAATCCGACTAAAACCATCTTTAAAACCGTAAAAGATTTAATGGCAAAGAGAGTTCCTCCACAGTTGGACAGTTCCACCGCCCACTGTGAAGCCTTAGCCACCTTCTTTCTGGATAAAGTCAGGAAAATTTATCTGGCGTTTCCTAGCACACTGCCTCCTGTGATCCCTTGGAGCGGCTCTAGCAGCTGTCCAGCGCTGCACTCCTTTCCTACCATCTCCGATGAGGAGTTCGCAATGTGGGCCCTGCGAGTCAAGTCTGGATCACCTGCAGACCCGGTAAGATCTGCGCTGTTCAGGGACGTTGCTTTTCAGGGACGCATAGTGGTGTGCTCCCTGATTAACCTTTCCCTAACCTCTGGCCTGGTCCCTGCCAAATGGAAGCAAGCGGTGGTTTCCCCGATCCTTAAAAAAACATCTCTGGATCCATCGAGACCTGAAAACTACCGCCCTATATCTTTGCTCCCTTGGCCGGCCAAGGTTATGGAGGCCCATGTAAATCGGGCCCTCACGGAGCACATGACCCTTGTGAATGTCCTGGATCCAACGCAGAATGGGTTTCGTGCTGGTCACAGCACTGAGACGGCCCTTCTGGCAATGGTTGAGCATTTGCGAGGTGTGCTCGATGCAGGTCAAACGGCAGCGCTTATTTTATTAGATCTGAGCGCTGCCTTTGACACTGTCTCCCATCGCATCTTGCTACGCCGCCTGCAGGACATTGGCATTTGTGGTTCAGCTCTGCAGTGGTGCCGCTCCTTCCTCAGCGATCGCTCCTTCTGCGTTGCCACCCCTCCTTTTCAGTCCAAGTACCATCCTTTGGACCTGGGGGTTCCGCAGGGCTCCTCGCTGAGTCCCACGCTTTTTAATCTGTACGTGCAGCCGCTGGCTGAGGTCGTCAGGCAATGGGGCCTTACCATGGTCTCCTATGCTGACGACACTCACTTGGCGGTTACGATCAGCGGGGATGCCAAGCAGGATGCCCTCAGGTTCCGAAGTGGACTGAGAGAGGTGGCCAGCTGGATGAATAACAACTGTCTCCAACTGAACGCGTCAAAAACTGAGGTGATGATCGTTGGAAGGGAAGCGGACCACTGGGGGGACGAATGGTGGCCTCCAGAGCTGGGATCAGCGCCGGTCCCTGTTCTGGAACTCAGGAATCTCGGAGTCTGGCTTGACCATACGCTTAGCTTTGTGACTCACACAAAGAGAGTGGCGGCCTGCTGTTTTGGAGTACTACGCGGGCTAAGACCCCTGCTGCGTTTCTTCGATGCCCCTACAAGACAGCTGGTCATTCAAGCAATGATCATCTCGCGGTTGGACTATGCCAGCTCTCTCCTATTAGGAGCAAACCAGGCCGAGATTCTTCGTTTACAACGAGTCCAGAATGCGGCGGCTAGGGCGGTGGTTGGTCTGCCTCGATCCTGCCCTACTTCTAACACCCTGCGGTCCTTGCACTGGCTCCCGATATGCAAGCGTATCCAATTCAAGGCTCTCTGCCTGGTTTTTAAAATTTTGAGAGAGTTGGCACCCGGAATACTTAATTCATTGATCTCTCCTTACGTTCCCACTCGTTCACTACGATCCCTTGGACAGTCCTTGGTGGTCGTCCCCCGTTTCAGACTTAGTCGGATGGGGGGTCGCTCCTTCCGTGTGAAAGCCGCAACCCTCTGGAACGCTCTCCCCTTGGAAATTCGTCTCTCGAACGACCTATTGTCTTTCCGCAGAGCTTTGAAAACCCTCTTGTTTTAATTATTTCCAGTTTTTATTGTCTGTTTCGTGTCACCGGATCCAGTGTTATGTGGTGTTTTCCTTTCCCTGCGCCAGGACGCTCCTTCGCTGGAGCAGCTGTGCGCATTAAAATGTAACTAACATAACATAACATAACATAACAATTGAAATGTACACAGACCCTTAAAGATACATTGCTGCAATAATGGTAAATTGTTATGTACTACATTACTACAATGTGTTTCTATTATCTTGCACTTTCATGCTACTTGTGTAAATTCTAGTATCCAAAGATAAATTACGATCAGAAGGCCAACTGTTAACTAAATATTTTTTAACATTCTGTAGACAGTTATCGTCTCCAGAATTACGTACCCAATCATCCTGAGAGATTTTATAATTTTGTATCACATCTTGAATGGAATAGACACATTCAAAATCATCCTCCGATTTTAAAGATTCTTTCATATTTGATAGTGGGAACCAAGAAAGACAATCGGCCCGTACATTCTTCCCGCCGGGAATGTATTTAATGTCAAAATTATATTCCTGTAATCTTGCTAGGAGTCTAATTAAACGTGAAGATGCTCTGTTAGAGCAGCTGTCCCCTAACATGTATATTAAAGGTTTGTGGTCAGTGTACAACAAAAATTTTGTTCCCCAAATGTAAGTTTTAAATCTTTCCAAAGACCAAATGCACGCTAAGGCTTCACGCTCTATTGTGCTGTAATTGATTTCAGCTGAAGTCAAAGTACGAGATGCAAACGCAATAGTGCCTTCACATCCATCTACAATTTGACTAAGAACAGCACCCAGACCTTTTGCGCTTGCATCTACAGTAATGATGCTTTGAACTCCATAAGTGAATGGTTTGATGGCGGGAGCATTTACAATCAAATCTTTTACTGACGTGAAAGCATTTTGTGTATCAATTGACCAATCAAATTTAGCATGTTTCTTCAATATATTCCTAAGGGGTTGTACTACTAAGGCATACCCTTGAACAAAGCGAGCATAGTATTGCTCAATCCTAGAAATGCTCTCAAGGAATCTTTGTCAGTAGGGTTGGAGCACATTTAATGGATTCCAGAAGAGCAGTTTTAGGCTTGATACCAGCTGCAGATAAATTATGACCTAAATAGTCAACATCTTGAGACAGAAATTTGCTTTTATATATGTTGACAGTCATGCCATGTGTATGTAAGATGTTCGAAACCTTCTTTAACAAAACATAATGTTGTTCTATACTCTCAGAATGAACAAGGATGTCATCTTGAAAAGCTTGAATACCAGAACAGTCATTGAACATTTTGTCCATTAATCTTTGAAATATACTAGCAGCAGAAGCTAGTCCGAACGGGAGTCTTTTATACATGTAAACTCCAACTGGGGTAACAAATGTAGTGAGTGGTTGAGACTCAATTGATAAAGGAATTTGATGGTATGCTGAACGTAAGTCAATCGTGGAGAAGAACTTACAACCTCCTAATTTTTCCAACATATCATGGATTTTTGGAAGTGGATGAGCATCCACAACAATGTTGCGATTCAGAATTCTTAAGTCTGCGCATAAACGAATATCGCCAGAATGTTTTCGAGCGACTACAGCGGCAGAAATCCATTCTGAAGATTAAACTGGACATATAATATCCTGCGTTGCACAATGTGTCAAGGTGTTTCTTAAGATCGTCTCTAACAGAAACAGGAACAGGGCGTACTTTTTGAACAACAGGAGTTACATTATCTTTCAACTTAATTGTATGTTTTTAACCAGTCCCACATCATTACTGAACGCACTTTTGTATTCCATAAACAATAAGTTTAAAGTGGAATCTTGTGTCATGTTGTCAGAAATAGACATTACAGGAAAATCACCTAAAACAGCTGGTTCAGGATGTCCTGGCTTGAGTAGGATACCTAGACTAGCTTGGTCACGCCACCCCAAAATGTCTCTGCCATTTACAGCTACATACATTTTTGTGTGAATCATTCGATTTTTGAAATCAATAGTATCATTAAAATATCCTAGCATAATGATGTCGTATCCACCAAATGCTTTGGGATTAACATCAGTGGACATCAACTTTGTGTTAGGCCATAACCTGTAAAAAGTTTTCTCATCCAAAATAGCGATTGGCGAACCCGAGTCAGCCATCACATCAACAGCAACAGGACCGATAAATACATTACAATTTGGTCCTTTAATAGCGTTACCATCCAAAGCGTTGATCTCACCAGATAAAAAAGCTACATTAAGAGCGTCACAAATTTCATCTTCTGTATACACGAAGTTAACTTTACTTTTGTCTTTTGTTACTTTGCAAACCGTAAAAAAAAGACCAACCTTTTTACAATTGTTACACCTTTTTCCTAGAGCTGGGCAATTTGGATTATTACCAACATGAAAGTTTGAGCCACACCTGTAACAGAAAATGTTAGGTTTACGGTCAACATATTTTCTATCTTTGTAACGAGCATTGACAGCACTTACATAACATTCTGTAATGTCGTTCGTAGATAAAGACATAACACTACTAGTAGGATTCGTTGTTGAAGATTCTGCAATAATTTTTTGTGAGGTGACAGAACATTCTATACTTCATGCAAAGACCATAACCTCTTCAAGTGTAGGATTCTTGCAAGTCAAAATACGTTCCTGAATCTTTTTGTTGTAACAATTTCAAAACCAGCTGATCTCAAAGTGCAGTGTCAAGGTAAGGACCATAATCACATTTTGCAGCAAGAACTCTCAAGGTGGCTAGATAATCCTCAATAGATTCTTCTGGCAACTGTCTACGTTTCACAAAAACATGACGTTCCACCATTATGGACGGTTCATCTTTAAATTGTTTCCCAAGACGCGCTAAAGCTTCAGTAAACACATTCCATGAATCATCTGTGGACGAATTTTGCACCATTGGTAGACTGTCAAAAAGTTGTTGGCCTGCATCTCCCAGATGATTAAATAAAATAGCTCTCTTTCTGGAAGGAGAATAATCCAAGGCATCTATAGCTTCTAAATAGTTAGTGAAAACTCTTAACCATGTATGCCATGGTGTAGGTGGCTTGCCAGGAACTTTCAAGAAACACGGTGGTGCTAAAATACTGTTGTTAGAGTCATCCATATTTATAATGAAATATATTAAAATGAAACAACAACAAAAAAAATGTTTTATTTTTTTTATAACCATGTATTTTAAGTGTCCCAAAAATATATTTATAACACACAGTTCCTTTTTAATTGTTGAAGGAGGTCCTTTTTGGTAAATGAACTAACTTTGGTTGTACAGATCGTTTATTTGCTTGTATTTAGCACGTAGCCGCTATTGTAATAAATGTAATTCTTCCCAATCCTTAAAAATGGCTGCCAAAACGTGCTGACATCATCGCGTTATGAAACGCTTGATGTCATCCACACGCGTTCAGGAGATTTCAGACGAAGGAGCACAGGGCAGATCGGGTGCTGGAATGCCTGCGCGTTTGAAAGAAATCAGCACGCGACTTTGAAACGGTGAGAGCTTTGGTTACGAGGCACTAAATAAAGTCAAGAAAAAGAGTAAACAGTACTTATACGGCCTCGGTCATATTAATTTTTCGAAGTCCTGACGATCTTCCGAGGTCGGTGGGTCACAATGCAATCTCTTACAATAAGTGTGGTTTCAGACCATAAATCCAAGCGTCGCCAATTAATGTAGTAGGATCTTCACAAAGTGAATCCAATCAATCCAAGGAAACATTAAGTAGTATGAAGAATGCAGTTTAATTCACAAACAAAACCCACGACTGATCGCAGTAAAATCCGAGAGGTATCTGAATACTACAGTTTACATTCCAGAACCTAGTGATGTCAAGCACAATTGAAATGTACACAGAGCCTTAAAGATACATTGCTGCAATAATGGTAAATTGTTATATACTACATTACTACAATGTATTTCTATTATCTTGCACTTTCATGCTACTTGTGTAAATTCTAGTATACATGGAAAAGGTCTCTCTTCTCGTTTACACATAAACCCTCATGTTTTCAGTCATTTTTCTTTTTCTACACAGAAAGTATTAGAGCCTTTAAACTACCAAATTTGCCATCTCTCTCTTGCACATTTTCACGCTATTTTATTTTTCTTCAAATTCCAAATGTATACATTTTCACACTATTAGTCATTGGTTTTGTTAATAACACAAATATGAGCAAAACCGCCAAAACCCCCTATAAATGCGGGGTTTTCACGGATTTCATGTCACCAACATGCACACCGGGCGACTGTAGCATTGAGGTCTCAGAGAACCTTCACCAAACAGAGTACCAGTGTCCAGTGCAGATTTTCAAGGAGGAGGATTACAGATTCTTCACTCATAGCCAATGTTAAGTTCCACTTGAAGGACGCTTCAGTTAGGGAATTTGAGGTGCTCAGAGATCCTGCATTGCCCAATATCTTAGGGGTGCTGGCAATACTTGATATGATGGCTGTTCAACTACAACTGAAGCCTTGCTTTTCTCTTCCATTTTTTTATTCCTACTAAAAGAAACCATGTGTTAAGTTCCACTAGTAAGGAAGCTTCAGAGACTCATTAGTTGAGGTAAGAGATGTATTACGTAGAAGACATTAGAGACCCCAGCCAGTCACAGCAACACCAGCTGATAACTAAACTGGGACCTTGAACAATGTAAGTCACATCCTAGCAACCAACAATACATTCCAACACATGATGTCACAGCAGGGACACAGAGGTGTTATGAAGGCACAAAGATATATAGATAAATACAGGATACCACACCATGGTTAAATTATCTATGTGACAGAGCACAAAAGGTTTTCTATATTGTGTTGTTAGTCTAACACATCTTGTTTATTGCCTGTAGTCTGCACTGGAGTGGGTAATTTTTAATTCCTCTGATGGAGCAGGGTTTTGCGAAAATAAAAACCTGCTTGGATTAAACCCTCAGTAACATTCATTAATGGTGTTCTATGGAAATTTTATTTAAAAAGCTAAAATAAGGGGAAATGCTTTTGCACATGCCTGTCCTAATGCATGAAAACTAGGCCGCAAGTGCTTTGATTAAAAAACGAATGCTGCTTTGTGCACGTTAATAACGTCTGCTAAGAAAATAACACGGGTTGTGCATGGGTTAGTGCAATGCTGGGATGGTGTGCAACGAAATTACATTTCATGAAAATAATAATGTTTGTGTTTGTTTTCTATAGAAAAGCAAGCATGGCCCTACTCTTCTGCATGCCAGTCTGGGGTTCATAATTGGTGGAAAAATAAAATGACCAAAAGAGGGTTTCGAGAGAGAAGAGAGCGGGCAAAGGTTGTGCATGTCCTTGTGTGACTGGCAAGCTACGGAGTAAATAAAATAATCAGTTGACGCAAACAACTTCCTTCTCGAGATGGCAGAGGCTAACAGTGGAACCGCAAAGACTTGATACATGAAATGTGCTGCAGGAAATATGTACTACGATTGTGTTCAAAGTTGTTTCCTGGGAAGAATCTGTTGTTATGCTGAAAGTTTAGGACAAAAGGACATTGAATAAAATGGTCATGCAGAGACTGGTGTGACAGTGCACCCCATCCTTAACCAATGAGATATGGAATTTGCTCTCATATTGAAACAAATGTGGGTTGGACATCAGTGGCTTTTAGGGTATAATTGAAAATCCCTGGTGGGTGTGGTTATGTTCGGCTGATGTTTAGCTAGTGAGAGATCGTCACTGTCATCGGTTTGCTGTTTCCAGAGAGAGGCCTACCTGTTTCCTGATTCCTGACTTAATCTTTGCCACTCGACTCTTCTTGAGGTGCCTTACTGCCCTTTGGCCATAGGGTAGCCTGATCCTTACTTGGGTTAGTATAGATAATGTCCTGAATTTGCATAATTATTTGCAAATGTATTTTGTCTCTGAAACTTTTCTCTTTTCGCCTATCCACTCCTTCTATGCATTGTTTATTTGATATGGGTTTGTTTCCATTCATTGCTAATACAGGCTCTCCGTGATAGTCTATGATTTGCATTGTACAACGGTACTTGATGAGCATTTTATTTCACATTATTTCAATAAACTTTATAAATTACACACTGAGTCTGTTATTATTTAGAGGTATTGATAAGTACATATTATTGCTATCAACTATTCAACTCCCCAAGGTTCGTCGCCACAAACATATACATATTTTAAGGAGAAATGCAGCTTCTATTGTTTACTGAACTCAGCGTGAAGGGATTAGTAGGGTAAAGTAAATGGGCCTTTGTTAGTATAAATGTATTGATCGCTGGATCACCTCTATTAATAGATGTGTGGAACATTTAGCTCCCCTTTGAGAGTTTACTACTGGGTTTGGTGGCATCTTATCCAAGTACAGTACCTGAAGGAGTTAAAAATGAAGACAAGAGTAAGAGAACACTTCACTGGGTACCCATAAGAAAGTTACCAATTGTGAGTTCTAGCAGTGACTTGCTTATAAAGAGGTATAGTCAATGTGTATAATGAATGTGGCACATGTGACACCAAAGAAGCATATTATAGCACACAAGGCAATTCTAGTTAGAAAACAATTACAGTCATGAAAGGCATGGTAAATTAGGAAAGGTGAAAGGGTAGGGACTATCTACTGCAGGTTGCCAAGTGGATTATGTAATCCTTCCTTAAATGTTTTAATCAGCACCCATGTTGAGCGTTAACCCTTTGATGCAGATTTATGACTTTCATGTGTAAAAAAACGTGGATCCAGTCCTCTTTCTTTCACTTTCTATATCGCTTTTCTCTCCACTTCCCTTTCAAGTCTTTCTCAATTCTACCACCCCACTTCCAAGTCTGTTTTTCTCCCACTCTTCACACTCTTTTTTCTTACCCTCAGTCTGTGAATCTCTCTTTCTGTTTCTCTCTATCTGTCTCTTTATTGTGTTTTCATTCTCTTCTCATCTCTCCCATCTTTGTGCCTTGATGAATCTGTTTCTTTCTTCATTGCACTGACTCTCTCTTTTTCTATCTCATTTCTCTCTCTTTTCTCTCACCCCATCTCTCTCACTCTACCCTCTTTCTCGCTCTCTGTCTTTCCTTCTATCACTCCGTCTCTGCTTTGCATTGTTTCTCTCTTCCCATTCTACATCACTTTGTCTGTTTTACATATTTGAGATTTTCACTTCCCTGATCCAATGTGTCTTGGTTCCATCTAAACCTTGCAGCAGCTCTAAGTCTGCTCAACCCCAATGTCACTCCATGCCCTGCATCTGTATCCTGAAGTGTATTTTAATATCTCACTCTCTCTTCCTCCTCTGTACCTTTATTCCTGTCTCACGTTTATGCAGTGAATGTATTTATGTTTTGTACTGGCTATGAGAAGTACTCAACAGAATTATATCTATGTAAGAGATAGGAAATTTGGAGTTGTTATGTCAGGTTCTATGTGGGAATGGGTTTTGAAATAGAGGTCAGTTAATGCCTACCTGTGTGCCACCAACAGATCGCTATGTTTGTATTCCTCAATTAAACTTACTTGAGGTACAGCTTCCAGACTCTTGCTTACCTGAGGTACAGCTTCCAGACTCTTGCTTACTTAAGATACAGCTTCCAGACTCTTGCGTCCTTTAGTCTCCAGATGTTCCTTAGTCTCATATGGTCCCTTTTCTCTCCCTCTTTCTCTACCTGCCTCTTTCTTCCTTTCTGATTCAATTTTGCGATTTGATGTGTACGTTTCCATTTCATTTCCAACCTATTATTTCTGTCTAGCCACTGTGTTATTAGGTGCCTCAAACATCACTCTGTAGATCACCTTTCTGTTGTGATGCAGACCTTTCTGCATCGCTTCCTACTCTGTACATTGTACTATAATTTAACACTGTACCTTGAAGTGACTCCGTCTCCCTTATGTTTTTTTGCTATCCCTTTGTTTTAACTTTGTGTCTTAGATTATTCTTGTGCCTCTCTATGCTCCCTTCTGTTTGTTTACCTCCATATTTATCCTTGGTAATTGAAAATGCCTTTTTTTAAATATATTTATTTAGCCGATTTTACAGCATAATATCAACAACAACTACAGGAAACATCAAGGAAAAGGGGTCTTGGTCAGTATGCGCATATTAATAAGCGTACAGTACATCAGGTTAGGAAGCAAAAAAAGGATCTTCGTCATTCACAGCCCCACATTACAGACTGTACGGCAGGGCACCAGAGTATGCATCCGCACACGCTCCTGTAGATGGGTATGCTATCAAGGGTGGAACTGTTCAGGTCAGGGGGGCCTTGGCTCCACGACTGGTCCTTCCCTTATGGGACTCAGTCTCAGTCAAATGGCAAGATACACAATCAATGAAGTCCAGATGTCCTTTGGTCTGGAACGTTCTGGCATGAGTTCCTAGTATGCCGCAAGGTGCTCCTGTCAGTATGTTGCATCCTGTATCCAACATTTTACTATTGTGGCAGGGCGCCTGCCCCAATGTATAGCCACCCTCAATATGGCCAAAAGGAGCAACATTGCAGTTAATCATCTAATCCCAGGTGGTAAATCTTTTACACAGCTCACAAGGCTATCAAGGGCAATCTCTGCAGGCAGTGACCCGTAGTCTTGGCAATGAAGACATCTGCCCAAAATGTTGCCATCGTGGAGCAGTCTCAAGCTAAGTGCAACAAATCAGCTGTGGGTGTTGCACACCTCAGACACAGTGCATCCTCGAAAAGTCCCATCTTATATAGTTGGGCTGGTTTGTGATATGCTCTTTGAAAAAAATTGAAATGCTATAGGCTGAGTCTGTAGTTAAACATAGGGGCTTATCTACAAGCCCCTTGCGCCACTTAGTGTCACTTTTTGAAAATGACGCAGAAGTGGCGCAAGGGCCTTGTAAATCTGCCCCTTAGAGTCTTGGACTGAGCGCAGCAGTAGTGCCACTGGTCCTCGCTCTTTAAAGGTGTCACATAACCCTCCCAAGCCGATCTGGCCGCTGGTACGCATAGGGTGATCTTTTCTTGCATCGTACAGTATAGCCTAGTGATACGTTTCTGAGGAAATGAATTTGCGTGCATGTTATCTAGCGTGTGCAGTGTAGGAGGGAGTTTTGGAAAGGTGCTATGTAACTTGCAGAGGGTAGCACAGAGCTGTGGTACAATAGAATATCAAGGCCCACATGGGAAGAGTTAGTCATAATGCTTTGCAGTGGAAGAAACTGACACTCCAGGTAAAGATCAACAAGTGTGCGGAGTCCCAGATGGCCACACGGCGTCAGGCACCCACATCACACATTGTGGGGAGCATGGGGTTTCTATCAAGTGGCATGTTCGGTGTGTGTCTCCACATCCCATCCTAAACCCACAGTGTGCATGCTACAGTTGACTCCCAACTGGGGCTTTCTTGTGGTCAGAAAAAGCATGGTGTTCAAGGGGCACAGGGCCACACAGTCAGCCTCTGCTGCAGCGTGTGGCTGAAACTGGTAGAATGCATCCCGAAATGGGTGAATTGAGTTTAGGCACAGTAGAAATAAAGCTCCATGTCTGCGGTGTCCAACCTGCCATAATGGAAGGAGAGAGTCAATGTTGCCTATGCCACGCATGGCTGTCTGCCTGCTGAGGTCAGGGTCACCAGATGGGAGTGGAGCCTGTCCATGAAGCAGCGTGTAAGGGCAAGAGGGATGTTTAGTAAGAGGCATATAAACTTCGGGAGGATGACAATCTAGGCAATGGCAACCCCCCACCAAGGGTAGTGTCAGCGTGGTCCAAACCAGGATGCATTCCTCCAGTTAACTCATTGTTCTACCATAATTTACGCTCCAGAGCTCGTCAATATCGCTGCTATGCCATAGTCTGAGGTATAGATCTGTTGCCCATTGAAGTATATATTCAGATACGAACGAATCCGTCGCCGGGGTGAGTGCAAAGAGAATGGATTTATACTAGTTGATGGAAATTGCTGCATACCCACAAAATCGGATAATCTCACGGATTATAGGGGAACTGTTAACTTAGAGTTCCTGCATGTATAATGTAATGTCATCCACATACATGAAGACCAATAGGCCCCTCTTGTGGAAAGCAAAGCCTCTTTGAGTGTGGTGTTTCCGCATCGTAGCTGCTAGAGGCTCCATCGCAATTGTGAAGAGGACATGCAACAGTGGAAATCCTTGCCTTGTACCCTGGGCAATAAGGAAGAAAATGCCTTTTTGGCCCTCCTTATGTGTGGTCCATGATTCTCAATGCAGCTACTAATATGACTTGCCATCCCTGTCGGAAATCATAAGTGGTGTGCCAATACCCCATCCTGTATTTCCGAATGAGGCAATAATGCATGTTTTACTGGTGACATATTGTCTTGGTCATACCTTGAGTACTTTGTCCCTGATGAATTCAACAGGGTCATGGTGTGACAGCACAAAATTCTGCATGCTATTTCCCATTGCAGAGGAGTTTATTAGGGATCAACCTGTGCCTCCCTCCTATTTGAGGAATAGTGTATCACTGATACCCGAAAATCGGTAATACAGGGTGCCATATTACCAGGTCTTTTTACAGTTTCAATGATGAGTACTTTGTGTCTCTCTTCCAGCTCAGTGCATCCAGTGCCTTAAGCAGGGTGTCAGTTTACTACTGAAATGGAATTCCACATTAGGCAGCATTTGCCCAAGTTCTAATTGCACATGTGTTATTTGCTTGCTTGTGAATTGCATACTATGCAGTCTTCGCCTACAGGCTTACAGCAAAATGGCAATGACCTAGCTGGCATTTAGCATAAAATTCAGATCTGTAGACCCTGGAATGCCTTTCTGAGTGAAAAATCCCCATCTATGCACACTGGTTAGCATTCCAAGATGCACAAATTGTGAAATCGATACTATTTTTCAACAAGATCCACACTAAGCAGTAGACAATTGTTTATTAAGGTTTAAATCACACAACATAAACATCCATAAGCACAACAACAAAACCATAATATAACAGACCACATTTATCTCCACAAGTACACAAGAGACCATATATATATGTGAGTCATTAAAATCAAATAAAAATGCAACGTCATATTTACAAATAGAATTCAGCCTGATTCTCTGTTTCAAAATAGACCCAATATTTAAACAAATGATTTTTTCTAGCTTCTTCTAATACTTTGCAAAAACATTATATATATAAAACATCTATTTTGTTACCAACTTACATAAGCACATATGTAGCTATCCTTAGAAACTCCCCACCATTTTCTGGCTACAATAAAAGTGGGACTATAGCCAAAGGACCTACGCATACAGATTTTATGGCTAATCGGATCAAAGATTCATAGCTACATGCTGCCTAATGAGCTCTAGGTGCTTAACCACATAACTGCCGGATCTCCCCATCTCCTTCCCACGGAGTCCTTTTGTGGGTGTTTGGGTCACATTGCGCTTAGGGCTCCACAACTTTTTTTTTTCAACATAAGATATGCACACCAAATTTGCATCTTTTTTTCCAACATCCTGGGAATTCTAAAAGTTCTCAGGGTTTGTGAATTTCTCTGGAAGGGACCGGGACAATAGACAAATTTAGCAACATTATGAGTTTTTTGGGGGAGAAATAGAAAAAGTGTGCTATACATATGTCTTTTTTCCCTAAAAATGACATCAATGAAATGTTTGCTGTGCTAAAGTTACCATCTTTCAATTTCTCAGGGACATGCAGAGCAGAATCAGAAACCTACTTTGTACTAAAGCTTTGGCATTTTCAAAGATGTACCCCATTTTTCCTACTTTTTGTGCTTTCAACCCACTTCCAGTTTTTGGTAGAAACGGATGTGAAACCCATGGGTGATCCAGGAAAGCTATAGATTTCTAAACAGTAGGCACAATTCTAAATTCAGCACGGTGTCATGTGTGCAAACCAATCAAAGTTTTCCAAAGAAACTGTTGAAATAAAGAAATATTGAAAATAAGTAGAAAAAATGGCCATTTGGGGCATTTTCATCTGTAATTTTTTGTCCAGCTGGCTGATTTACAATAGCAAGGTAGGTCCCTGTCTGCAGATTTGTAAGTTAGCCAAGAGCCTGAGGTACTGAGAGCCAACAACTGAGCTGCAGGTTAGAATGTTTTTTTCATTTTGTACTCGGTACAGACCAATTCATATGATGGAATATGTAGAGAGAAAAATGGGTGTCAAGGAAACCTGTGTATTTCTGAAATGGGCACCAAAATGCAACTTGGACTCATCACATTTTTCCACTGAAAACTGTCCCTTTTCTTGCAATGTGGGTAGCTGTGGATTTTGGGCCCTAGCTCAGTCGCCACCTAGAGAAATCTAGCACACATGAACATTTCTGAAAACAACAAAACACCCGTTCCTTTCGTTTCTGTGATGAAAATATCTGGAAATTGTGGGGATCCCCAAATGTCCTACTAACCAGCATTTCCCAAGTCTACCGATAAAAAAGGTACCTAACTTGTGTGGTCAGGCCTATTGCCTGCAACAGGAACTGGCCCAAAACGCAACATGGACACATCACTTTTTCACATTTTTCCACTGAAAACGAAACCTTTTTTCCCAATGTCGGTAGCTGTGGCTTTTGGGCCTTAGTATAGCCAGCAACACGGAAAACCTAGCAAACCTGCACATTTGTTAAAACTAGATGCCTAGCAGATTCCAGGGTGGGGTGACTTGCCAGGCTCTCACCAGGTTTCCTCATTCTTAATCCTATGCAAACCTCAAACTTTGGCAAAAGATACACATTTTCCTGACATTTCTGCAATGAAAACTTCTGAAATCTGTGAGCAGCCACAAATGTCCTACCACCCAGCATTCCCCCAAGTCTCCCGACGAAAAAGCTCTAACACTTGTGTGGGTAGGCCTAGTGCCCGTGAGGGGAAATACCCCAAAACACAACTCTGACAGATCACATTTTTCTACAGAAAACTATCCCTTTTTTGTAATGCGGGTAGCTGTTTTTTGGGCCCTACCTGAGCCGACAACAAGGGAAAACCTGACAAACCTGCATATTTCTGAAAACTAGACAACTAGGAGAGTCTTGGGATGTATTTTCTATGTGGCTCTCACCAGGTAATTACACCCAGAAGCCTTTGCAAACCTCAAACTTTGATTAAAATGCTCTCACATTTCTGTGAGTAAAACTTCTGGTCTCTGCTGGGATCCACACATATGTAATTACTGGTATAAACGTGGCTTTGTAGATTCTGAAAAGTGGGCACAAAGGTCCACCACCACACTTGTTATTAAAACACAGCAGGGCCATTGGCTAATAGCTATATAAATTGTATTTTATCTTCATGGAATGGACAGCTTTTGCTCCATCCAGATTCCAAGGTATTCAAAAACATTTACTGTTTCCAGTTTGAAACCATTCATATACCAAGAAACTCCGAATGAGTGTTTTCCAAAAGAGTGAATCTGGCCTTGTACCAATTAATTGGCAATAGATTTTCTGTTACAAAGACCATCAGGATCTCAAGTATCCTCTGATGTCGACAGCCATGTGACCTTATAAAAGGAGCTCATTAGCTTAGAATAGCATTAGAATGCACCTCATACTCAGGCATGGGGAATTTTATGTGGTTTTCATTCAATATTGTTAGAAATAACCACAAACAAATTTTGATTTGAGAGGGTGATAGAATACAGCCTTGACGCACTCTGGTGTATCAATAAACTCTGGCTTGATTTGCTCTACAAGGGTCTACCTTCATGGTCTTCAATGTTTTGCTGTGTAATTTGGAAAATAAATACACAGTTTGTATGTGCTTCAAAGGAGATAACTTTAGAGCAAAAGACACACAATTGTTTCCAGTCCAGGGAGGACCTGGCTTGGAAGTTCGAGCTGGACTGTTCCCATGAGGCACAGGGTCAAGACTGATTTGCATATGGCCGGGTTCAAACTGGAATGGCATGGTGAGCAAAAAAACGATGGATTTATGCCCAGATCTCTGTACTGGGGTGAATGTATGACATTGTTCTGCATTCTGTCCATCAACTGTTGTTTTTGCATTTGTCACCCCGAATGGGACGGGTATGCTCAGACGTTAGTCCCGTGCTCTCCATGCCACTGGAATCAAGCTATCCTGGCTAAAGAGAGGTGAAACCCCGAAACCGGTCCTAGGATGCTTGTTTCCAGTCCAGGGAGGACCTGGCTTGGCAGTTCGGGCTGGACTATTCCCATGAGGCACAGGGTCAAGACTGATTTGCATATGGCTGGGTTCAAACTGGAATGGCATGGTGAGCAAAAAAACGATGGATTTAGGCCCAGATCTCTGTACTGGGGTGAATGTATGACATTGTTCTGCATTCTGTACATCAACTGTTGTTTTTGCATTTGTCAAAGGAGATAACTTTAGGCTGCAACCAGATCCGAGAGCTGAGATTTATCTGCTGAAATATTTGGGCAAATTGAGCAGAATACAGAATTTGCAAAAGGCAGTGCTTAATTTGAGCCAGTGGTTTCTAGTGCTCGGCACCGCCAATTAATTATCAACACCAGGCTTGTAATAGTCTGCCACATGGTGGCACTGTCTGTCTAATTTAAGGATGAACACAACAACAGATGTTTATTAATTCAATACACATTAAACGTGACTATTGACTGATGCCCAAGCCATTCTTGTAGCTTTGGGGTCCTGCAATACACTGAATTGTCACACTTGAAAGAGTGTGATGATTAGTAATTGTGTTGGTACTGCCTTTGGCAGTGCTGTGAGGGGCAATGTGTGGTGCAAGCTACCAGTGGCCTCCTGAAGAGAGCCCTCGCACTTATTTTTTTGCAAATTAAGCACTGGCAAAAGGGCAAATAAATCATGTTCAGCGAAGGCAAATATCGCCCATCTTGGAATCCCCTTTTGTGTTTGCTCCGGAAACAGAATTAGCTGCACGTAATTGTAATCAGGGTATACAGTGGGAGCGGAAGTGCTGAGTACAGTAAAGACCTACCTCTTCCCACTTCAATTCCAAATGGCTGTGAGAGCCAACAAAATGATTCATGAAGAACAATGGGAGCAACTGCCAAGCCCCTCTCATACTCCCTCACATATATAGCCTCCCTCTGCAGACACAAAGTGAAAATCAGTAGGAGGGTCATTGAAAGGTGAGGTATGGGAGGATATTTTTGCTTTGTAGACGAAAAGAGAGTGCAGGGTGGGGGATATATGGCGTGTGTTATTTATCCCTTCATGTCCCCTCTCACCTTTCCATTCCTTCTACCCATAAACCGTCAGTAGATCCGCAAGTTTGTGGTTGATGGATGAGGGTGAACAGGATTGTTACTTGTCCAAGCCTTTCCCTTTCAACTACTCTTTTATAAATCCCTATCATTATGCATGAGGGAAAGAGGGGATGAGTAGGAGAAATAATGGAATGGGTCTTCCTCAACTACAGACCTGCAAATATGCGGGTACTTGAAGAAATTTAAAGGCATTTCTGCCTAAAGTATGATCTTTGTACTTTATTCCAGGGGAAGACCTTGACTACTCCCTCCAATCTTGGTCACACTCATAGCTTAACAATAAGTGCTGACATCAGTATTCCTCAAGGCATTGCCTGCATTTCCCAATATAGCCTCCAGAGGTTAGGAACTATCATTTCACTGCGGCATCTGGTAAGGCAAGCCCATTAACATGATCCCCGCCCGATAAACCATTTAAAAGAAACATTAGCACGCGGTTTTCCATCATGTAAGTCCAAACGATGGACTGTTAAATCATTAGGTTGCATTTGAAACTGAAACCATGATATAATAGTACATATACAGCACACACAGAGTTTGAAAGAGACTTTTGTGTCAACATTCATGCTAGTGATTTTGCATGTTTTAGCAAGTGTTAGTAATCATCCAACCCTCATAGAGGTATTACCAGTAGACCTTGATAAAGTGTTTGTTGCCTGATTTAGATTATATCCAGGAACCGCATGGTGCCATGTCTCCTTGATAATTTTTGCTCCCTTTTGAAAAACGCCTGCCTACTGTGCATTGAGATCAAACGTTAATTATTCATTTGACAATATGCCAGGGCAGACTTTGTTAGCCATAACAAAGAAACTATTTCAACAACGAAAATAATCTCCTTGATAATTTCCAATCAGGCTTCATATCCGACTGCAGTTAATCATACCACCCTACAGAAATCCATAGAATAGCAGATTAGAGTCAGAGGCACAGTCCTGAGGGGGAATTTATCATATATGACCAATCACTCTTGGAAATTCATTAATTTCTCTTCAAGGCATTTCTTTCTCTTAAGCATCTATACTCTCACTGACCCTCCTCAAGCCATACATGGAACCTCTCAGCTCACTCCTAAAATGTTCTAGCATCTCTTTTCACTTCTGCACATAGGCAACTCAAATGTACCTGAAGTCTCGTCACAAGAAGACCTTGCTAAATCCCTAAAAGGTCTCTACCTCTGGATATCACTACATCATCTCAAACTGAACCCCCTGAGGACTGAGTACCCCATCAAGTCTTACCCAAATTTTGCCATCATGCTTAGCTTGGTGTAACAAGTCTGCTGGACTTCAACCACAATTTCCAAATGCAATAAAGTCTTAGGTTCATCCCTCACCAAAACTTGAATCTACACACCCACTTCAACACAAGTGGCAATGTGCTAATCTTATGCTCATCAACTGTGCTAAAAAACAATTATTTGAAGCGAGCAGCTTTAGAGTGTTAATGGTGCTTTCAGAGTTCTCTACATAAAGGAGCTGCTCTCCACCTAAAACTTGGATCTACCATCCAAGGCAACCTGGAATGAATAAAAGCAGTCCTGATACATTTGTTTCACCATTATTAGATCTCATCAGAGAGACATATCTTTGTCCAGACACAAGGAAGCACCCAGTATAAATCAAGGCACAGACATATCTATACAGAGAAAGCCAAATATTTTAGTTAGGTATAGTAATAGGATCTTCTCTTACCTTATAAAACCCCAAGGAATTCACAAAAAGAAACCAAAGGATAAACTGGTGTTATATTTAGGTGTTGAAATCAGATAAAAAATAATGTTTAAAAAACATAAAAACCACAGAAACTCACCTGTTATAGTTTACTGAGCTAACCATAACTTGTGTACTCAGCATGAACTGGTTATGTCTCTATATATTACATCACTAATGACATGTTAAATGACATCAGTGACTCACTGATATCTCTTTTAAATAGAATGGTTTCCTTCTTTCACACATGGCTATTGAAGCACCACTCCAGATCTCAGGTGTTGTCCCCACTAACCAGATAAACCTACAACTGTATACCAGAACAGGAACAGGACATTCTGGTAAAATCCAGCAAGATACATTCTAATCCAGTTACCTTTCTCTGCATACTGTTGATTTAATGTTTCTTAATTGACTGTCACATCTACCCATTGCTAAGCAGTGCTTACCTTCTATGGAAATCAGTGTCTCATTGTTAGAGTGGGAACATCGTGTATAGCTTAGTATGCTTTCCCTTTTTTTTACCAATATCATTGAGGATGGCATTTTTTAAATCAAATTTTCATGTCTTTAATTTCTCTTTTTAATTGTGGCTTATGAGGACGAATAATTCCTGCATTTTATGTTTATCTTTACCAGATGTACATTATTTTACTGTTTTTAGTTTGTGAGAGGATATTTTGATCAGTTTTTTTATTGTATGTATTCCAATAGGTTGGCTTACTCATTATTACTGCAGGAGAGTTGATGCACATACATATGTATTTGTATTAGCAGAGCATGAAACTAGCTCAAGAGCAACAGATCGCTGACCAGAGGAACCTTTGTATAGTATTCTGAATCTGGTCCTAAAAAGAGCGAATGCATGTGTATATATTGTCACCTGTTGTAAGCTTGCAATTCAAATAAAGACTTGTTCCCAGACAGTCCCAATTCATGGAGTTCAATGGGAGTCTTGTATGCTTTTTATATGTATACATGTATATGAGCAAGGTTGCGGACAGCCACCGAAATGCGTTGACAAATCATTTCCTGTGGATCAAATTTCAGAAATCCACCACAGAGTGACGCTCTTGATTATGAAGAATACAGAGACTATTGTGTGTGAGTGTGTGTGTATATATATGTGTATTTATGTATATATATGTATATGAAACGAGCAGAAAGAGGCAGAATAAAGGTCAGCAATGAGAAGAAAGAGGCAAAATGAAGGTCAGAAATGAGCAGAAAGGGGCAAAATAAAGGTGAGAAACAAGCAGAAAGAGGAAGAATAAAGGTTGAAACGAGCAGTAAGAGGCAGAATAAAGGTCAGCAAGGAGCAAAAAGAGGCATGATAAAGGTGAGAAACGAGCAGAAAGAGGCATAATAAAGGTTGAAACGAGCAGAAAGAGGCAGAATTAAGGTCAGAAACGAGCAGAATGAGGCAGAATAAAGGTTAGAAGTTAACAGATAGGCAGAATAAAGGTCAGAAATGAGCAGAAAGAGGCAAAATAAAGGGCAGAACAAGCATACAGAGGTAAGAGAGGACAGGAGCAAGAAGTGAAGAGCCAGAAAAATGAGGAGAAAATGAGCAGAGGAGGCACAAAACCGAAGGCAACAGTGAGTACCGAACTGCAGGCAACTTGGACAGGAGGACTGTCACAGGGCGAGCTGGCATGAGGACCTGCTCCTGTGTGCCCCCTACTTTTTTACTGTACACCCACTGACGGACCCACTCACACACTCATGCACCCACTCACTGACCCACTCACACACTCACGGACCCACTGAGAGACCCTCTGAGAGACTCATGCACCCACTAACAGAGACAATCAGACACTCATGCACCCACTTACAGATCCATTCAAACACTCATTCACCCACTCATTGACCCACTGAGAGTCTCACATATATATACACACAGACCCAATCAGAGACTCACACACCCACTCAAACACCCACTCAGACACTCATGCACCTACTCAAAGACTCTTGCATGCTCTCACAGACCCACTCAGACACTCATGTTCCCATTCACAGACCCACTCAGAGACTCATGCACCCACTCAACTCACCCACTCAGAAACTTATCCACCCACTCACCTACCTATACAGTGACTCACACACCCACTTTCAAAGGCTATGGGTTAAAGTTAGTAAATAAAACACATTTTAAATGTAGAAATTCACTGATAGGAGGTACCTGGTGGGCTAGTTGGCCCCCAGGGACCCTCAGGATTGAAGAGGAATTAATTCCCCAACTTAAAACGCGCCAGAGGGCGCGTTTGCACACATGTCACCTCAGGCCCTTCCCCCTCCCTTCACCACTGTGAAAACGCGTCCGTGGCATGTTGTAAGTTGGGGGATTAAGTCCTCTTGAATCCTGAGGGTCCCTGGGGTCCAACTAGCCCACCAGGTACCTCCAGTAAGTGCCACGGAGCTGCGTTGCAGAGAGGTGTAAAAAGGGGCGTGGCCTCAGACCACCTCTCTGCAACGCAGCCCTGTGACGCTAAATGGAGGTACCTGGTGGGCTTGTTAGCTCCCAGGGACCCTCAGAATTGTAGGGGAATTAATTCCTCAGCTTAAAACGTGCCACAGGGCATTTGCATAGTGTTGGAGGGAGGGGCGGGGCCTCCAGCGCGATGCCATTTTTTTTTCCTTTTATAGAAGGGGGGCTGTGTGGCCCCCCTTCCTTTCCTGTTTTTTGGGCCCTGGGGACCCCATCCCCCAGGGCCTGACCCCTAATTTTGTTTTTTTTAAATTTTTAAATCAGGAAGGGGGCCGTGTGGGCCCCCCTCTGAGGCCATTTTCGGCCCCGGGACCCCATCCTCCGGGGCATGGCCACTTAATTTAAAAAATATTTACAAAGGAGGGGGGCTGCGTGGCCCCCCTCCTGAGGCTTCTATTAGCCCCGGGGACCCCATCCCCTGGGGCTCTGCCTTGTTTTTTTTTGGGGGGGAAGGGTCCACCTGGCCCCCCTTCCCGGGCCAATCCTTGCCCCGGGGACCCCATCCCCCGGGGCCTGGCCATCCTTTTTGTTTTTTTGGGGGGAGGGGGGTTGCGTGGCCCCCCTCCACAGGCCAAATACGGCCCCGGGGACCCCATCCCCCGGGGCCTGGCCTCTCTATTTTTTATTTCAAAACAGGGGAGGGGGCCACATGGCCCCCCTCCTGGGCCACTTCTGGCCCCGGGGACCCAATCCCCGGGGCGGCCTTATCCGTTGGGGACCGTGGGGGGGTCCCCAATCCCGCCGGCTCCCCGCGTCCTACGGGAGCCGGAATTGCTTTTCCACATGGGGAGCTGCTAACATGCAGCTCCCCTTATGGAAAAGCAATTCTGATTTGCTTCATTGAAGCAAGAGCAGGTTTCCCTGCTCTCGCTTCAATGAAGCAAAGCAGAGTTTGCAATGACAGGGCGGGAGCCACGATGCTCCCGCCCTGTTATTGCAAACAGCAGTGCCCCAGGGGTGGGTACCCCGGGACACTGCAGGAGCCAGTCCTGGGGGGTGGTGGTCCCCAGGGCCATCACTGGCTCCAGGAGGGGTGCCGCACCATTTGCAAAGCCCCAGGGAGGTGGTGGTCCCCGGGGTTTGAGGGTCTGTCACGGACCCCAAATTTGAATAATTAGAGCCCTGGGTAGGTGCCCCCCACACAGGTATTATTATAAAAATAGGAGCCCTGGGGTAGCGGGGGGGCCGTGTGCCCCCCACAAATTTATTAATGAAAGCCCCGGGGGTGGCGGTCCCCGGGGCTTGGGGGGGCTTGGAAGCCCCACCCACACATAAAAAATCAAAGCCCCGGGGGGTGGCGGTCCCAGGGGCTGCAGGGGGCCATGAGCCCCCTGCAAATATTTGTGCAAAGCCCCAGGGCAGTGTGGGGTGGATTGGGGCCCCCCACACATTTTTTGTACATGTCTCCGGAACTTGGCCCACCCGGGGGCTAATTAATAACGAAGGTCAGGAGCCCGCGCTTCGTTTTTTTATTTTTGCGGCCGGATCCGCGGATCCTCCACACAGCTCGCCAATTTTTTGTTTTTAAAAAAAAAATGCTTTTTTGGCTCTGGGGGTTCTTGTGGAACCCTCTAAGCAGGCCTAGGGGGTCAGGGTGTTTCTAACCTGCCCCCTTTTCTTGTTTTACACGTTTCTTTCCCAGGTTTCTTGTGCCTCGGTTCTACCGAGGCACAAGATGGCTGCCAACACTTCCTGGTTTGAAGTGTTGACAGCCCATTAGAATACAGCCTGTGATCGGCAGGGTGAGCGGACCCACCGCGGCCATAGATATCGAAACTTTTACTTTTTTTTTTTCTCAGCAACTACTTAACGGATTTACACCATTTAAAAAAAAGGGCACTTTCTGAACCAAGCACTACCCTTTTGGCAAATTTGGTGTAATTCCGTTCAGCAGTTTTGGCTGTAACCGTGTCTAAAGTTTCCTATGGGAAATTGATTTTTTTACCTCTATTATTTGATTATTTACGCAACTACTGAACGGATTTACACCATTTAAAAAAAAGGGTGCTTTCTGAACCAAGGGCTACCGTTTTACCAAATTTGGTGTAATTTCGTTCTGCAGTTCGGGCTGTAGTCATGTCTAAAATTTCCTATGGGAATTAACATAGAGAAAACACGTTTTGGGACCCCCCTTTTTTCTCGGCCCCCGCTTGCCGAATCACACCGAAACTTTCCAGATAGGAGCTGACCATAACGGGCCATTAGTTTTGAAAATTTCGCAAAGATTCGTCAGCCGGCGCCAAAGTTATTGCGAAAACAAAAAACAAGTTTCCTATGGAAACTAGGTCATAACTATAACTACCTACTGGCAACCGCCAGTAGGTAATACATATATATATCTATAGTTATAGTTAGGAACTACTTACTGTAGGAAAATGGCAACATTCTATTTGCAATTGCGCCGATTGATGAATCTTAGTGAAATTTTCAAAACTAATTCTTTGTTGAGATCAGCTCCTATGTTGAAAGTTTGGAGGTGATTCGTCAAGGGGGGGCCGAGAAAAAAGGGGGTTCCCAAAACATGTTTTTTCAATGTTAATTCCCTTAGGAAACTTTAGACAAGGCTACAGGTCGCACGGGTGAAAGGAATTACCCCAAATTTGGCAGGGAGAAGGGTCTTGGTCTAGAAAGCACGCTTTTGTTTATTTGGTGTAAATCCATTCAGTAGTTTTTGAGAAATATTGAAATTTACAGATATCGATATTTGGGAATTCAGCCATCGGATTGGCTGAGGCATTACGAGCACGAGCTTGCTGCTGATTGGCTGTGAGCGCTGCAAGCGTTTGAAACTAGGAAGTGTTGGCTGCCATTTTGTGATTCTGTTAAAGCGAGTAAGGGGGAAAAAGGGAAAAAAATGTGGGAAAGAGGAGGGTAGGACCACTGTAACCTTTGTGGGGTGTTTAGGGTGTGCTATAGAGGGGGTGCGAAGTGAACTAATCATACCTACCGGTGTGAAAGTTCTAGGCTACGAAAATTAAGTGAGGTATTGGCTAGTGTGTGATGTTTCTAAGGTGAGCTTGTGTGCGACTCGAGGATTAAAGCGTGAGCCCACACTGTGTGTCTTATGCTGTGAAGTCATGTGCCCTGGCTGCTGCAGTACAGTTGTGGAAGTAGTGTCAGCATGTGTTTATACCTACTAGGATGAACTACTGACCCGTAGTGGTCTGAAAGTTCTGGGGTACGGAAAAAATGTGAGGGCATGTGTAGAGTCTCATGCTGCTAAACTGAGCTGCTGCCGGACTCGGGGATGAAAGCGCGAGCCCAAACTGTGTGTCATATGCTGTGAAGTCATGTGCTCTGGCCGCTGTGCCACATCTGTGCAAGTAGTGTCAGCATGTAGTTATAGCTACTTGGAGGAAATTTTGTTTTGAATATTGTAACTTGAGAATGATGCTTAGGAGGTGTTATATAGGGAGTGCGAAGGTAAATTTGTGTGTATGAAATGAATTTGGTATTTGGAAAGTAGAAAGTGGAAAGCACTGACTCCTACGGTGTTTGATAAAATGTTGCAAAAGTATATCGTTAGGTTAAAAAAAAATGATGAACTTTTAACCTGCAGGTGTCGTAGAAGGTTCCAGAAAGTATGGTGATAAAATAGCTTGAACTTGTGACCTGTATGTGGCGCGGAGTAATAAGTAGCTTTTCAGAAGGAAAATTCAAAATTAACCAATGGAGGTAAGTTTTGGAATGTCGTTGAAGGAATGAAGTATTATGATTTGTTCTTTACATGTATTTATGTGTGGAGCGACAGAGAAATTGTGCCATTCCTGGTTTCATTCTTGATGATGGTTGAGCTTTACATGTACTATGTGAAAAAGAGAGAATTGTATGTGTGTGTCATTTGAAATCTGGATAACAACTACAAAGGTGAGTTAGAAATTAACAAGGTGTGTTATGTGTTTTATAGTATTGATTAAGTATTTGAGGTGATGTTTTTAATTTTGAAAGTATTTTTTATTTCAAAGTAATATAGTGTTAGTAAAGTGTGGTGTTTGATATTGGCTATAAAATATATGCATACAATTTGAGCTGTTGTTATGTAAGTATTTTTTATATGTTTAGGAATTTTTCACAGAGAAGAAGTGTAGTTTGTTATGTTTATAAGAACTGTATTGTTTGGAAAATTAGGTACAGCGTTAATTTGAGTTTGTAATGTATTTGGGGAGATAAAGAAAATGTCGCACGTTTGCAACTGATACTTTTTGTGGAAATAGTGGGGTGGGGGGTGGTTGTAGGAGACGTATGTGTTATTAAGTGAAAAGCGATAAAACAAAATGCAGAAATGTTATGTGGGCAGGTTGTGTTCTTATTTTTGACACTGAGAGGTAGGTTTGAATGTAAGTCAGGGTAGGATGTTGTACAGTGGGGCCGTGTACAGTGTTTGGAGATTACATGGAGAGGAGATGGAGATAGGAAAAGTGAGACATTCCTTTTATATGTACGCATATTTTGAATCATGTAATCCTAAATTGAGATAAATATGAATATGCTTTCTGGTTTGCATTTAGGTATAGTTAATAGTTTTTGTAGTTTCTGACTAGTGAATAATAAAAAGGTTGATATACTAAAATATATGGTAGTAAACGTATTAATTATTGTCTGTTCTTATGGAATAGAAGTAGTTGGGGAGTGCTTCTTTAGAAGAGATGTTTTATAAATGTATGAGAGATAAAAAATGTAAATGTGCGGTATATTTTCTGTATGACTTTGTTGACATTAGAGAACTACATGTGATTATAAGTGATACTATTTGTCAGGCTGTGTCGCTGTGGCGGATATATGTAGGTGTTGAAGTGGTTCGTGTTTTACTGATGGTGAGCTTCACTATCCCTTTTAAGACACTCGTCAATTTATTCATTCCATTTAATATCTTTATTATAGATACAGTAAAAGGACTGTATATTACAAATTTGGGAATTAGAACTTTGTTTACTTTCCCCATGCCCTGCTATACACTCTACAGAGTGTTTAAACGACTTTCGTAACATATAGATGTCTAGCTAGTAAAGGTGGTGTAGTTCGACTGGGCCCATTTATAAACCGTGCTATGGGATGGTTTATGTTTTACCTGCCAATTTGCATGTTTGAATACTCTTTGCTGATAAGTGTTCCGGCAGACACCTGTTAAAATTAACGTCGTATTTGGGTATAGTGGCGCTACTGAGAATGGTGGGGGATTCTGTTTGATTTTGTACAGTTAAGCAAGGGCGGGGGTGGGTGTGGGGGAGGTGGTTATGTTGCTGTTTGAAATACAGAATATAGTAACGTGGAGATGTGGAGCTACTAAAGGTGATCTAGTACCACTGGGAGCACTTATAAAGTGCCTTATGGCATGGTATATGTTTTACCCGCAAATTTGCATGTTTTAATACGGTTTGCTGATGAGCTTTTCAGGAGACATCTGTTGAAGTTAAGGCTGTGTATGGCTATAGTGGCGCTTCTACGTTTGCTTGGGCTCATTCTTTTATTGCGTAAAGTTAAGCAAGGGCGGGTGTTGAGGTGATGTAGTGGTACTGTGACTATTTACAAAATGTCTTATGGTATGGTGTATGTTTGAGTTGCAAAATTGTAAGTTTTAATAGCTTTTGCTGATGAGCGTTCCAGCAGACACCTGTTGATATTAAGTCTATCTATGGCTATAGTGGCGGTAACGGGCGTGCAGGGGCTCATTGTTTGATTTCGTAAGGTTAAGCATGGGTATGGGTGGGGATGGGGGATGTGCGTATGTTGCTGATTATAAGACAGACATTTGTAAGGTGGGCATGTGTAGTTAGTAAAGGTAATGTAGTTTGAGTGGAACTATTTATTAACCGTGCTATGGTATTGTTTATGTTTTCCCGTGAATTTGCATGTTTGAATACTTTTTGTTGATAAGTGTTCAGGCACACACCTGTTAAAATTAAGCCTTTGTATGGGTATAGTGGCGCTACTAGGAATGGTGGGGGTTTCTGTTTGATTTCGTACGGTTAAGGAAGGGCGGGGGTAGGTGTGGGGAAGGTGGGTATTTTTCTGATTAAAACACAGAATTTAGTAACGTGCAGATGTCGAGCTACTGAAGGTGATGTAGTACCACTGGGAGCATTTATAAAGTGCCCTATGGCATGGTATATGTTTTACCCGCAAATTTGTATGTTTTAATACGCTTTGCTCATCAGTGTTCCAGTAGACGGTTGTTGAAATTAAGTTCTTGTATTGGTATAGTGTGTTTACTAGGTTTGGTGTGGCTCTTTCTTTAATTTTGTAAAGTTAAGGAAGGATGGGGAAAATGGTGGTGCAGTGGCAGTGCGCCCATTTATGAATCGCTTTATGGTATGGTATATGTTTTTCTGGCAAATTCCCATGTTTTAATACTTTTTGGTGATGAGGGTTCCAGCAGACAGATATAGAAATTACACAACATTTCTGTGGATAAGACATCTTCGTGCTGATAGACACTCTTGTACTGTGGTAGAAGGCTGATAGCGTTGATGGAAAATTATGAAACTTGGTGCCATTGTAGATTTTAATGGAAGGTTACACTGTTTGTTTGTTACTGTGGTGAAGTTGGAGTTCTAAGTGGGAGAAAAAAAAAGTGGGGGTGCTCTAAAAGGGGGGCAAAGCTCTTAAAGGGGTGTGGGCTATGCAAGTTGGGGCGTGGTCTAAATCAAGATAAGTATCATTGTGTGCTTTAGAAAATCCTCTCCAATTATCGTAGGTTCGGGAAAAAACATTGTTTAAAGGATTTCCCTTTCTTCTACAATGTGGGTAACCTAGCGTGATGTCTCCAGTTCTCAGTAGTGAGCAAAATAAGCATGCGTACATCAATATGCATGCTGTCACTGCAGTGTATTAAAAAAAAAATTGACTATCTTTGAGAGGGCTGAAAATAGTGCCTGGTAGAGAGTCGTTTGGAGGCTGCTTGAAAATAAGTGCCGGTCCCCAGACCCGGCCCAATTAAAGCGCAGTATCCATGCATCCTAAGCACTGCGCCATTCAACCATCTTTTAATTGATGGATATATTCCTACTTATATATATGCATAAATCTGTTTGTCCGCTTATCTTAAGCATCTATGAGCGCACTCGCCTATAGTAAGCACTGTGCCATTCATGCAGCGATACGCCTATATATGCATAGATATATCTGTCCCAGAATCAATCCTAAGCATTTATCAGCCCACCCATCTATCGTAAGTAGTGGTCTTTGCATTCATTCATCCTTCCATCCATCCATACATTGATACATTGATCTATGTATCTATCCATTGATGCATCTGGCCATGCATCCACTCGCCCTTTATTCAACTATACCTTCTTATTTCCGTGTATCGTCCGCCCCCAATCTTAAATACGACATATTATACTACTCCAGCTACCCTCTTAAGGCATTGAAAAGGCTTGTGAAAAGCAATGACCGGCAGATTTTTTAATAAAGAATAACAAAGCTTTGAGTTACTCTTTGTGGAGCATACTTCTCTGGTGGTGTTTTAACCCCTTCGCTGCTGCGGACATTCCGCTGCAGCGCTGGGGGGGGCAGGGGGGCAGCGCGGCGGGCCTGTGCTCATGACGGAGCCGCTCCGTCATGAGCCACAGTTGAGCTGTGCTCATGACGGAACGGTTCCGTCATGACTCCGCCCATTTGCGTTGTCGCCCCGCACAGGCGGGGAAACAGCGCCGCGCAGGCGGAGCGGCCGCCGACAGGATTGTCATGACGGAACCGTTCCGTCATGAGCACACGGCAACCGTGGCTCATGACGGAACGGTTTCGTCATGAGCAGGGAAGGGGTTAAACAAAGGTCCATCTAGCGAAAGAAATGTAAAGGAGCTTTTAAGTGTAATACGTGAATTTAGAAACATAACGTTTTGTCGAGTTGTTTATCGGTACACAGTTTTTAAGTGGCCATGACTGACAGATACTGAATACCTGTACTTCTTATATTTGAGAAAGTATACCAGAGAGCTAATTTGGGGTGGTGAGAACCTGGAGTTCTATATTTCCATGTGAAGTACAGTATAAGAATATAAAAGTAATTGGAAAGATTTTATGTTCATATTAAAGAGAGGGTGTGAGAAATTAGTGAGGCAGGCAAAGTGTGTGTTTTCGTAGCACTAAAACAAGACCGTGTGTAAGGTAAGAGCAGGTTTGTGCTGGAGTTGCCTTGTTGTGGTCATTTGCAGAGGCGCAACCAGAGGGAAATTTCGGGGGAGCCTAATTCTTTCAGCAATAGGCAGAGTGGGCATGTAGGGGTTGTAAAAAGGGGTGAAAAAGAAGAGTGTCTCCTTTACAAAAATATGATGTTTTGAAGACCGGTGAAGTATTCGGGTGTGGCTCTGTGTGTGCGTCCGGGAAGCTGTGTCAGAGAGTCCGGGGCAATGGGCGTTGCGCGCCTGGTGGTCTGTCAGCTAATCACCCCACGATGATGTTGCTGGTGCGTTGCAAAAAGAGAAGGGAAATACTGAGAGAAAATGGCTCTCTTTAAAGGATTTCCCTTCTCCTACAATGCGAGTCACTTGGCATGATGTCTGCACTTCTAAGTGGGGAGCAATGTGCATGCTCTCACAGTGTCACTGCAGTGCAAAAAAGAAAAAAAACGGATTATATTTGTGAGGTCGGAAAATAGAGCCCTATAAAGACCCGTTTCGAGGCTCCCAAAAATAAAGTGCTGGTGGTCACATCCCCACAGACACCCCCTCCAGTTAAAGCCCTGGGTGCAGTGTTATGTTTGCGAAGTTGTTGGTAAAATTGTTAGGTAATAATGGAAATTTGTATGTGTGCTGTTTGGTTGATAATATCATTCTAAGTACAAAGATTAAACATTTTTAAAATACTATTTATAAAGTTGTGTGCGGTGGGTTGCAGAGAAAGTGGTGTGGGGTGGTGGGGTGTGGCGGAGAGGTGAAAAGTATGAGGTAGTGCAGTTAGATATAAATTGTAAAGGAGTATGTAAATAATTAAATAAATACTTGCTGTATGTTCTATGGCACTACTTGTCATCCTAGTGGTCATCTGTCGTGCTCCATCACGTTGTAGCACTGGGTATGGAAGTTGTTTGTGGAAGTTTTGCAATTGTATGTTGTTATTTTAACATAGTGAAGAAATGTGAAAAATAATTGAATCTATTTTTTGTTTTTAAGAAAATTATTTCATTTGGATTGAAATTTGGAAATGCCTAGAAGAAGTGAAAAAAAAAGAAAAGAGAAGATAAATATATATTTGACGAAAAGGAAAGATCTTGAAGCAGAAAAAAATGCGAGCAGTAGAGAAACTGTTTGTTCGAGTAAAAGCAAAAGACAATTTTTGAAAGAAATATTACGAACGTTTAATGAGAAAAACATCACACAAAGCAAAAAGAAGAATTTTTAAAGTAAGGTGAAGCAGAGTTAAATTTCAAATACGAGGAAAAGGAAAGATGATAAAGAAATAGTATCTGGTACTCGGAGACAAAAACAATTTCAAGAAATTCGTCAGAGACTTTTTCGATCTAGAGTGATTCAGAATTTATTGAAAACATGCTGCAAATATAAAAGAAGAATGTTCAAATTCAAAGAAAAGCAGCGTATTGAAAGTATAGTGTATACTGCTTTCAATTTGAAACAGAAGTTGTTCATTTTGATTTTAAAGAGAATGAAAGTATTGGATAAAATGGTCAAAGTACTGAAAGACAAAAGTAGACATTGGAGACATACTTCTAGTACTGAGCCTTTTTTTAATGAGGAAAGTTACTTCCAGGAAAATAGTTTATCATTTGGGTGCCGATTCCGATCCGTTAAAAATAATTTGCGTATGACCCGTATCCGTATTTTTTTACGTACGAGTCATAGAAGCACCATACAAACGGCCAAGTACGATTCGTCCGTGAAAAATAACTACGAATAGCGTCGGAAAAAGTCTACGAGAGTGCATCGGAAAGTGTTCACGTCCGAATATCGTCGGGAAAAGTGTACGAGAGTGAGCCGGACATTTTTACGTGCAAATCGGAAAACACAAGTCCGAGCGCGCAAGTACGATCCCGACCGTCCGTCCGAATACACAATCGCACGTAAAAAGGCCCGTACGGAGCCGACGCAGGAGCACACATGTACACGGGTAAACTCATGCCCGTGTATGAGCCGTACAGCCCCCTCACCCCCAAATATGTCAGCACCGTACACCACCCTGTCCGCACTGTCACCCCAGCCCCGCAACTGTACGCGCCGTACCCCCCATGTATGCGCCGTACCCCCCCATGTACGTGCCTTACCCCCCCTGTCCGCACTGTACCCCAGCCCCGCACCTGTATGCGCCGTACCCCCCCATGTACGCGCCGTACCCCCTCCTGTAGGCGCATCACCCCCGCATGTACGCGCCGTACCTACGCATGTACACGCCATACCCAGGGTGGCACGTGTACGCACCGTACCCCCACCGCATGTACGCGCCTTACCCCCCCATGTATACGCTGCACCTCCGCATGTATGCGCCGTACCCCAGGGCCGCACCTGTACGCACTGTACCCCCACCGCATCTACGCGCCCTCCCCCCATGTACGCGCCCCCCTCCCCCATGTATGCGCCTTCCCCCCATGTACGTGCCGTACCTCCGCATGTACGCGCTGTACACCAGGGCCACACGTGTACGCACCGAACCCCCACCGCATGTACGCGCCACACTCCAACACTGTACCCCAGCACCCTCACCCAGCATCGCGTATGTACGGATCGTACCTACGCGAAAATGACTCTTACAGAACCAGAACACTGTAAAACAGCACAAGGAGGGTCAATTCGACTCGCACAACACCACAAAACACGTCTACATGACAAAATACATCTCAATGACTGACCTGGCACATCCAAACAGGCAAACAGAGGCCCCAAATCACAACCACCACTTATAACACACCCACCAAAATTCAAACACAGCCACACCCAAAAATGGACCAATAAAAAGGGCCCACACGCACAACCCATGAGCCTTTGCAACAGACCCACTGCTGCCAGACCCCACTGAGAAACAACTCCACATAGAAACTACTCCACATCACTCATACCTCCACTACACCTTCACTCACACACCTTCACACAACCTCCTCCACAAACATCCCCCTCTTCACATTCACACACACACCGTCACATTCACACCCACACACCCACAACCATCCCCATCCACACCCACACCCCACACCATGCCCACAGACAAGAATCCTAAGTTCACAACGGCGGAGCTCGACCTCCTTGTCAATGAAGTTATCAGAGTCGAGCCACAGCTGTTTGGAACATTGGTCAGACAGACCAGCATAGCTCAAAAATCTGCCATGTGGCAGAGGATTGTCGACAAGGTGAATGCTGTTGCGCCCATCCGAAGGACCAGGCATGAATGCCAAGCCAGGTGGTACGATCTGCGCAGGGCGGTCAAGAGGAAAATGAATGAAGAATATGCCCAGACTAACATCACTGGAGGTGGGCCGCCCCGCAGACCCGTACACTACCATCCCTGAGAGGAGAAGGTGATGGCCCTGCTACCGCCGGTGGGAGTACACAGAGTCGAAGGAGTCGCAGAGCCTGGTGAGTACACAAACAACTTACGTAACATGGGGGCAATGGGGTCCACACCACATATACACCAAATGCATGCAACTTCCCCCAAGCACTCACCGCAAACAACCACACTCAAAAACCACACTCATGCCACTAACGTCACCATGCACCCTTCACAAATCAAGGCAAGGCCATGTCCAAGCCTACAACAACCACAAACACAAGACTGGATGTCCGGGAGGCTGGGAGTGTGGGCCCCACACAACACATTGTGAAAATGAGACGCAGACACCAATGCCCTCAGCCCATAAGGCACAGGTACATAACCATGCACAATGCACAGGGACTGGCAAAGTACTGACAAGGTAGCTGACACTTGGCCCTACTGTATGCAGCGCAAGGCCCTCCTGGGACCACTGTACACTCAAACACCAACTCCACAAGCACAGGTATCTAGCACAGGAACTCACACTCACTGTCTGTAAGGAGTGCCAGGATATTTCTGCAGGAGCGTCAGGAATCTGGAGAGAATGCCTCAGCCTTCCCCTACAGCTCTCTGACTCTATCAGACTCTAGAGTATCGGATGGCACGCCAGGGGAAAACAGGGAAACAAAACAAGGAAAGGCGGGGGAAACTCCTGTATCGTGGCTGGCGGCAGGTCAGGAATAGGTGAGGCAATACCCAGCTGTAAAACAAAGACTGTGTTATCTCCTGTATTCACAGTATGACCCAAATGTAGGACTAACCCCTTGACCACACCTACCACTGTTCTGTTACATCTGATCGTATAAGGGGGGTTAGGCGTTAGGGATTCAACATCGAGTATCCTACACAAATAGAAAACACACAGTGTTAGAGGGATGTTCCACTATGCACATAAATCTAGGCTACAAATGAGAGCAACTCACCCCACCAGTCTACGGGAGAAACACAGGTACACAGGAATGTACTCCACCTAGGGTCCACTATGCATGAGAGTGCAGTTGTTCAGCTAGGGCGTATGGGACAATCTGGCAAAAGAGCAAAGCAACACTAATTACCCCCCATACTGTTATCATGAACCAAAGTAAAGAAAAAAGGCAGCGCACAGCGCTGTTACCGTGCTTCTGTAGTACTGAGAAATAAGGGCACAGTGGTCCACGCTAGTATCCCAAACGAACAACAGGGCTCTCTTCTCTTGTTATAAGCAAAGGAATAATCCACGCCAATATGTAGAGACACCAGTCAGGCTGCACGGCTGAACACGCAGGCAGTGCCCGGCCCGGCGGCGAGAACAGAGCCGGCTGTGGGGCGGAGCACCAGGTTAGGGTAATGGGGAGATATAGACGATAGGAGATAACTGGCAGTGCCCGGCCCGGCGGCGGTAAAAGAGCCGACCGCGGGGCGGAGAACCAGGAGTAGGGACGATTGGGAGGTAAGAACAGTGCGCCCGGCCCGGCGGCAGGGAGTCGTGCCGAACCACGGGGCGTAGCACCAGTAGTATAGATACGGGAATACAGGAGTACAATGTAAATCTCCCCCCAAGTACAACCGGAAGATAAAGGGCAGTATACGGCTCGGCAGCGAAGAAGGAGCTGGCTGTGGGGCGGAACACCGGGACCAGGGAAATTAGCTCAATCTGTGTCCGGCCCGGCAGCGTAGAAGGAGCTGGCTGCGGGGCGGAACACCGGGACCAGGGAGAGTTAGGTAGCTCAATCCAGCAAGGATTACAACCCACTAGGGGCCGATAGCGGAAACAGGAAACGAGATAACGGATGTCAGGCAACAAGAATCAGGATGGAAACAGAGCTCGAAGCAAGAACGCTAAGCGCGTTCCTATGCGTCGAGGGTCCTTAAATACTGGAGCGTCTTACGGGCTGGACCGCGGGGCATGACACTGTCATGCCAGCATGCACCATGAGGGGACAGACACATCACCTGGGAGACCCAATGAAAACTCACACTACACACAACAGCAGACCCGGTCACAACCCCCCCCCCCCCCCAACACAAGCACACACACCCGGGGCAGGCAACGGATTTACACACTCCCACAATGGACATGTGACACAAAAAGACCGATCCAGAGCCAAATAAGCATCAGAGCAAACAATCTACAGGTCAAACACTCAGGAGAACATCCCAATCTGTTCCCCGCAACATACCCATCCCCAAGTGGACATTGAGAGGAATGCTAGGCACATTCAACTACCTGGAGGAAATGTGTCAACTTGAATATGTATGAAACATAGATGTCGCATAAAACACCATTAACATTGTCTCTCTCTCACACACAGGGCAACGTCGTCGATCTCCCCCCAACACTGGGGGGGAAGAATCACAGTCCCAGGCACCACGTGAAGATGATCCCACCGGCAGCGATGACTCTCACCACTCCGTGGATGACCCCGACCAACCTGGACCCTCTGGTGCCCAAGCCCCTGCAGCACCTGCGTCAGGTACATCTGTGCCAACCACCACCCCCATTCCTGCCACATCCCAGGACTCACCCAGGAGCCCTGCTCACACTGAACAACAGAGCCAGTCCGACCAGGAGGGACAAGGTTCTCCGGGCACCCAGGAGGAGGCAGGCAACCCTGCAAATGCCATCCCTCAGGGGTCCCGTAGACCCGATGTGCCCACAAGGGCAGGCCAGGCTCAAGTGGGCAGGGGTGGTGGGAGTGGAGGCAGGCGGAGGCGCGAACCTGACCAGCCAGCTCAGGACCCCGGTATGTCACACATACGCAACATCCTGGACTCATACCGGCGTGACACCAGAGGCATCAACCAGGTCGTGTCAAGACTCTCCGAGATGCAGGGGACCCTCGATGACATTAAGAACCTGCAGGTCGAGCATCATGCCAGTCATCAACAACACCAAGGACGGATGGAGGCAAGACTGGCTGAGCTCCTGGCGGTGCACAGGGACGTGAGCCAATCACTCAGTCAGATCGCCCAAAGCCTGGCAAACCCTCCCTGTGCCACCAGGCGTAGACCAGCACCAGACACAGGGAGGGAGGAGGAGGAGGATTCATCTGATGGAGCGTCCCCAGCATCGTCAAGGCCTGCATCTGAGGGTCCCCGGAGGAAGGTGGGTCGTCCACGAAAAAGACCGTGAGAGTCAGCGGACCATCCCCATCTCCCAGGTCACCTGGCCTGGCACCTGGCCCTCTGGCACAACAGCAGCACCTCATCCAATGACATTCTCTGCCACATGGACTTGTTGGTCACAGTCTGACCAATGATGACCAACACTGTGGTCTGGACTCTGATGACTTCCAATGCCAAGGATACCATCTCCCCCGGTGAACTTTGGATTCTATTCCCGCGGTACAGCACCCAATTGCATCTACCAAACCACTTACACCACAGTAAATAAATATTTCACTTTGGACATGAGACGTTCCTGTCATTTTGCATCATTCAACGACATATGTGTGTGAAAATGTCAAACTATGGCTGAGTGTTGAACCAACTCCAGCCATCCATACCCTGCGATCAGAGTCTGGTACAGGACCCACATGGGTCACAAGGTATCATTCAATGTAGGCATGGAGCACAACACTCATCTGTGATGGCCTCTGGCTGCTGAGGGGGGGCTTGCTAAACTGTGCGGAGAGACCTATTTGGGATATCATCATCAAGGCGTAGAGGTCATGGCTCATGTGGAGGTTCCCAGGGAGGGAGTCCCAGGTATGTGTGGCCAGGTGGGAGAACAATGTCCTGTATGCTGGAGTACGGTGGATGTGAAGAACGGTGGCCAGGGCAAGGTTGGATGCACGGAGATGGCACAACGGGATCTAGGATGAGAGACGTACAAGGTTGGTTGGGGTTGGGGTTGTGGACTGCCTCCTGAGTATGGGTGGGAGTGTGGAGGTCACCCTGCAGCAGACAGCGATCCATTGCAGCTATCCATGGTGGATGGTGAGGTGGCTGGGGCGCAGGGGGTTGAATCTGAGGTGTGCAGATGGCCCCTGGAAGTGGACCAGTTTCCTGGGAGTTTGGATGTACTTGCTCCGTAGAGGGCAGGGCAGTATTTGACACGGATGTTGTCATGGACCTGGGAGATGGTCTGTCTTTTGTTGGAGTGGATCTATCTGTGGATCATGTGCATAATGCAGAGGGCGTTGCAGCATGAGGTACAGATACTGTGGACTAGCATGGCATATGTGAGCGAGCCAAACATGATGCACACCATCTTGTGTGTGTGGTTCTGGGTGCTTGTGCAGGGCTCTTGCGGGTGGGACACAGGCACTTGACCCAGCTGGAAGGGGACAATCCTCAGATGTTCACCTCAGTCCTGTACAAGTCCAGCCTCAGGTGGCTCGTGTGCAGCCATTCATCAATAAATCTCATGCATACTTGAATGATGGAACTGCCAATGTCTGTGTCTTTGTTGAGGGTGAGGAGCACCTGGCTGTCAATGGCATACAAGCTGATGATGAGGTGCTGTGCGCATGTGATGGTGGAGTGGGGGATCCTTGACACTCTGTAGAATGACATGCTGAGAGATGATACCTGTGCCATGTCCCAGACGATGACACCATACTACATGCTGAAGCCTTGAGTCCCACTCCCATGCCCTTGTTGGGCTACAGAGCCGGTGGGGAGTATTAGGGACGTGACCTGGTTGGTGTGACAGGGCCTGGAAGGCGGGGCAGCGCAGTGTAGGCAGTTGGAGTTGCACACTCAGCATGCAAAGGTGTTGTGTGTATGCCCAGGGTATGTCTGACAGCAGGCGTTAGATGTGCGGATGGACATAGCTCGGAGTGTGGCTGATACATCAGACTGTAGTGCAATGTGGGTAATGCAAGGACAGGATGGTGGTGCAATGTGCACCTTGCATGTGCTGATGGTCCAGCCTTTGGCACCGCGTGGCGGCAACAGTGGCATAGACAAGCTGAGGACAGCAAAATGAATGGGTGGAGGGAGGAAGTGAGGAGCATCCTGGAGGCATGTGTGTTGCCAAATCTGGATACTCTGTTGGCCCTTGCTGCATGGGCCGCAGCAGCAGGCGGCATCTCCTTGCAAAATGACAGAATTTGCACACATAGACTAGGATGTCAGTAGGACAACTGCAACAGACGCGAGTGTAAAGTAAGGAGTGTCCAGTGTCACATGGCACACCCAGAGACAATGCATGCACAATCACCAAAGAAGCATGACACCGGATCTGGAAACTGAAGGCCGACCTGCGCACAGGAGACACACCCTCAGCAGCTGTTGGTGGCCCATTGTGCGAACCAACATGCCAAAAAACATACACGACCATGTACTTCATGCCCAATAGGGAGCCCAACCCATGAGCAACTGCATGCATGTTGCTAAACTACACATGGACTCCTATGCATAATCTTCAACAACTATGCCAGATATGCCGCATGCAAAGTGGCAAGAGACCTGCATTGACAGAGATGAGGCACCTTGGAGTGTGACGAACACCTTTATTACTCAGCCGCACACTAAGGGAAATGCATCAATTGGAACAGACTCACAGGTCATTTGGCTGATCATATGTGACCTACACTGGACACCCCCTTCAACACACAGATGTGTAAATCCTACTGAGCTGGCACACAAGTGAAGGGGTTGAGCCTAACACCCCTTGCTGCACACGGAGAGTCTACAATTCCCCATTGAGCCTCATATGGGGATGTCCCACACTATGTCCACCATTAGCATCCCGTATGTTCCTTGGAGCCGTTATACACACATTGATGCCTTCATCAGAATCCACACACCATTACAGATGACTGTCAGGAAGGGTGACCATCAATTCATGGGAGCCATGCAACACGTCATGTGGCCCATGGTGAGTCGACATGTATGCATGGTAACACAACATGCACAGGAGCAGTCCCCACATATCACAAACACGTACCACCCACAAAATGCTTTGCTGCTCTCCTTACCCCAAATGACTTTTCACCATGTCTGTGCATGTAACTTTGATCCAGTACACGTTGCAATACTCATGAGGAATAGCAGGAGGGCAATGATGACATGAGCAGACGACAGACGCAAGAACCTGGGGAGGACAGACACATCAATTCAGCGAAGAGCTAGTAATCCGCAGACATGTACATGTACTCTACAGGAATGATGTTGTCACCATGCCCTTAACCAATTTAGTGTCCCAGCTAATATGTGTGGAATGACATCATCACTTGAATGACACATCAGAACACACCTCCAAGTCACTTAGCACACAGTCAGCTCGACACACACATTGCAACACATGCCACACAAGGCTCAAAGTGTGCACACTCAGACACAGAGACTCACCATCATGAGAAGAAGTTGCGGATAAGCTGACTCCGGATGTCCTCATCCTCCTCCTCACTTGCACATGCAGCACACAATGAAGATTTTGCAGACCTTCACCGGGGCATATGGGAGGGCGCCGCCGGTCTTGTGGAGGCACCGTAATCTGCTCTTCAGGAGTCCAAACGTCCTCTCAATCACGCGCCTCATCTGCCCATGGGTGTCGTTGTACCGGTGTTCTGCGGCTGTTCTGGGGTTGTGGAGAGGCGTCATCAGCTATGGCATGTTGGGATAGCCAGAGTCCCCTACATGGAAACATCATGTGAAGAAGTGGGTCAGGAGATGCCGTAAGATATAAAGATAGCACTGAACACAGGACTAACAGAGTATACCCACCAACAAGACATGCTCGTTCCGCGTGCAGCTGCAGCATAATTTCTGACACCCTGCTACGCCTCATGATGAGTGCATCGTGTGCGGACCCTGGAAAACATGCAAAGACATGGGAAATCAGCATGTTAGCAAGACACACCACAAGGACATTAATGGAGTGGTAATGTTTACAGTTACGGAAGGCTACCTCCTGTGCCTGTGGTTGTACCAAAGCCACATGTGTCCCATCAATGGCCCCAATTACATGAGGCATCCCTCCCAGGGCATAGAACTCACCCTTGACACCTGTCAACTGCTCATGAGTGGGAAAATGGATGAATTCCTCCAGGTGCAACAACCTGGCTTTTATAACATCATGCAGGACACGGCTGAACATTGTCTGGGACATGCCACCGACATCAGCTATGGTCAATTGAAACGTGCCGGTGGCAAAAAAATGTAGGGCTGCCATCACCTTCACCTTAGGGGTCAGAGCTGTAGGATACCTATGTTGTGGTTGGAGTGTGGTGCAAGCCGGCGGGTCAAGTCCTCTATCAACTCTTGCGAGAATCGGTATCTGCGTATGCAGTCATGTTCACGCATGGCATCCAGGTCTGGCATTCGTCTGGGGAGAGGCGGTGCCCTGCAGAGATTTGGAAGGAATAACGACGAGTGAGTACATTACCACACCAATGTCACTGAGGTGAGCACATGTTCAACAGCTAATACACATCTGCTTAATACAGAGTCTGTGCTGTGCAATACAACCAGGACACGTGGGCCAGCCAGGTGATACTCCTACGAAGAGCCAGCCACAATAGTTGCATGGCAATGTTGATGTGACATGCCATGAAATAGCTGTTGGCCAGTGTAAGTGACAAGCCAGACACATTACATGAGTGACAGACATCCACATATCAGCATTAGAAGGATATCATCACATACAGACAGCTGGCGGGAGTCTAGACGCACAGGTCACATGTTATCTGGAAATGGACAGATGACACACATTTCCATTAAGGGGTCCATGTCAAAAACTGATGTCACAGACATTGAGACAACGCAGATATTGCCTCATGTCAGGAAGTCATCTTCGAACCATCATGACACATGTAACGTGTGAGTCCACATGTGGCTTGGTGTGCGTATATGTGTGTCATGCACAAATGCACACATACACATGTTGGATGCTGCAACAGCAGATGGAGTTGATGGAACACCAACGGAAAGCTCATGGGAACACATGTCACACACATGACATAGTCACATCTTGGCACACTGGGAGTCACATGTGAGGTGTAATTATCCGTGTACCTGCCATCAGGGGACAGTTGCGAGTGTTGCTGACTGTGCCATACCAGTGATGCAGTGCTTGACACGTGTGTCGCACATGCACACATGTGCAAAGTGTGAAGGGGAAGTGTGCCACGTAGTGCCCCATCACACATGACATGTGTAAACAGCTCATCACACATCTATTGTGCCACAACATGAGGAGACATGTGCCACATCACTGCCTGACACACCAAGGCCCTGCACATGAAGGACTGCACTGACAATGACTTGATGTACAGCCTTGTGCGAGTCTGACACCTCCATTCCTTTCGTGTGCGCCTCCTATCACCAGTGTAAGCAGTGAAACGCAGTACACATGCTCTGAGGGCGTGTGTAGGGCCCGTACTCACACGTGAATGGCCTGTACACGCGTGAGTACGTGCCGTATCAGTAGGCCCTACGGTACCCCCAACGATAGTGATAGGCATGTACTCAAGCGTGTACGAACCGTACACGTGTGAGTACGTGCCTATCACTATCATTGGGGGTACCGTAGGGCCTAGTGATAGGCACGTACTCACGCGTGTACGGCCCGTACACACGTGAGTACGTGCCTATCACTATCGTTGGGGGTACTGTAGGACCTAGTGATACGGGCTGTACACGCGTGAGTATGGCCCGTATCACTGTAGTGATGGTGCCCTAGGGGCACGTGTGAAAAGCGCCATACCTGTGTGGGGATTTAAGAATTACAATGGGGACACATGAGGGACAAGTATTAGGGCCTAAATGCATGCTGGTTGTCATGGATACCGAGTTTCAAGTTCAAAATTTTACACCATGTGATCTGGAAAAATCAGTTGGCCACATTTAACATTGTTGCAAAGTGGTTGTTGACTTGACATGATGCTGCAAAATCGAAAGATGCAAAGGCTGTCACTGGTGTATGTTTAAAGGGATTGGAGGAAACGTAGGATGCAAATGAGTCTGACCAATCACTCTGTACTCCTGTATATGAAATAGGCCAGCAAGGCAGATATAAGGCAGGCAGAACCCATGAGAGGGCACTTGCCTGCACAACATGTCAGTCGATACCACTGCTGCTGTATTGTCTCCCTCTGGCACCATGTCAAGGACTGTGGAGAGGGCCCAGCCTTTCACCCAGGAGGAGAACGAGGCCCTGCTGGATGTGATCCTCCCACAGTACCCCATGCTGTATGGTCGACCAGGGGAGCAGGTGAGTGCTGACTCCAGTACCTTTGCCTGTGCACCGTTATTGTGTCTGTCACTTCTGGCATTGTGGCCAGGTGTGACAGACATGCAATGTTGGGTGGAGTGGGTCCCGGGGGGGTGGCTTATGTCTCTCATGCAGGGCTTGATGTAGTTCATGTGTGCACTCCTCACTTGCATTGTGCTTACTGTGACATTCACTGCATAGTGCATGGCACATTCCGCCAGTCAAATCCTCTTGGGCATTCTTGTTCTATAGTCCTGCGGTGATTCAGTGGTCACCCCGGTGTGACAGGTGACTGCACCCACAGATGTGTGTGAGAGTTGAGTGGAGCTGTGGTGAGAGTGGTGAGAGTGTCCAAATGATGTGTTCGCCCCCTAGACATTGATGTGTGTGAATGTTTCTTGTCATGTGGATGAGTGTCTATGTGGAGTGTTGCACCAAAGCTGCATGGAGGAGGCAACTGCTCAATCAATCTGATGTGTGAAGTAAGCCGTGCTGTGTGTCTGACTTGCTGAGCTAGCCCCACACCTGTGACCCCCCCCCCCTGGCAAGTGGCACATATGCAGAGTGAGGTTTGCATCCGCTGTTGCCAATGGCAGGTGATTGATGTGCGCCTGTGTGTGTCTGTGTACTCTGCTGAGGTTTCGTCAGTGGCCTGGCGCATGTGACTGCTTTGTGTTGCTGTCCATCAGCCTTTTGTTGCTTGGGATGCACAGTGTGTGCCATCATCAGGGATTGGTTCGCACCCCTCATGCCACCTGTGTACTTACTATGCCATGTAGTGCATTGCTGCATCCCCAGTGGAAAAAGGCCCTATGACTAAGGTGCTATTACTTGCCAGCATACTATGCTCTGTTCTACAAATCTAAGATGGTCAACTGTGTGTCTCTGTGACATGGTGCAGGTGTAGTGATGTTGTCCCACTTTGTCTTCCACACAGGTATCCCCCTACCACAAGGGGAAGATCTGGAAGGACGCAGTCAAGGCCGTGCAATCGGCGGAGGGTCGCAGTCGGCGCCTGCCACAAGTGGGTCATGCTGAAGGAGGAGGCTCCTCGCAAGCATGGCGGGTGCCGGCGCCTGACCCACCAGATGCGGCTTGTCCTGGCGGTGGTCTTCCCTGACCTGGATAGGCGGATACAGGAGTTACAGCAGCAGGAAGGGGGTAGTTACATGTGTGTTTGTTGTGTGTCGCCAGCTTTTGTTGCTGCTCAGTCGCCTGGAGACACTGCCAGGGTATATATGTGCAGTGCATATCCTGTTCCCCCACAGTCAACCTGTGCTGTTCTTCCTCCCTTCCCATCCTTGACATGTGTTACCTGGTCTGTGTGTGATCACTATTGCACATGGTCATCAAGGCTGCCAGTTTATCAAGGTGCACACTGCTTTCAGCATCATGTGTGGGGGTGGTCTGCCTGTGCCCTGTCCTGTACAGTCATTAGGGGGTGCATATTCGTTGCCACTGATGCTGAGTCCCAACATAGGAGTGTGAGGTTTCAAATGAACAGACTTGCTGCATGCATTACCAATGTTGTGGCCTCAGACATGATGTGCATGAGTGGGATATATGAATAGTGCCGGGACGGTTGCTCCTGTAACAGTCAGCTCATTCCAGGTCCATGGAGCAGTGTGCACACCACAGTCCCCTGTCACAGCCTGCCCTCCTACTCATGTGTGTCATCCAACACTGTGCACATTCACTGTGGGTTCATAATGGCTCTGCCTCTGTGGCATTGTTCCCTGGCCTAGGTAGTAGTTTTCACATGTGTGATACATTTGCCCACTGGACAGGGATACAGCAGTTTGCTTGTGCATACTCACAATGGGCAGTGCCTGTGTGGCTATTCACAACAATCTGTTGATGTTTGTTTGTGACCAATATGTTTTGCCAGCCCTACAAGGTGATGTCGTGTTAATGAAGCTATTTTTCCTGCACAGTTATTGTAACCTTGAATAAGAGCTCCCACTTCTTGATTGGTATCAGTCACATTGACTCAGGTATGGGTGGGCGTGCGCGGGAGGGGCGTACATGTTCAACCCTGATGTTTCATTGCCAGTTCTGACTTGTGTGTGATGATTCGCAGTACAGAAAGTCATCGTGCAGTGCCCCCGTGATGTTGGCCAGTGCTTGCTGTTGGTGCTTCATTGCCTGTGTCAGTTCTTGGCAATCATGTATCCTGCTTGGACATTTTTGGCACCTGTGTGTGGTTCAGATGCTACACAGTTGTGACTTTGTGTGCTGACATCTGTGGGTACATTCTGGCTTGCCATGAGGGGGAACCCACACTACAGCTAGGCTTTTTTGCTAAACAATTGCAGGCCCATTAGCTTATGCATTGTCCTGGGTGTGGACATGTGTGCCACTCCAGATGACAGTCAGTAGTTCATATGTGTAGCCAACTGTGTGATCAGGTGACGGATAGCCATGTGACAAATGACATTATTCAAGTTGTTACTCTGGGAAAATGTCCATTGGCACTCACTACACCTGTCAACATGTCTCAATGTTTCATATGTTTGACCTTGTTGTTTGGTTGTGAAGGACAATGATGTGCCTGCATGACAGATGTCTCCCAAGGAAGTGCACAAGACACCACCTTTACACTTTCCAGGGACACGCTGGCACATTTTAAAGTAATGCACAGTTTGGACAACACTTGTTTGGAATTCATACATATACATGTTCCCACAGTGTGCTAGCATTTGGGTTAGTCCTTGGTTGTTGCTGATACCAAATTACGAGTGTCAAGTCATCCAGCCACCCTGGTGCCATGTATATGTACTTACTGCTACGCCATTTCTGCCTAACAGTGGCTGATTTGAATGAGTCTGGCAGCTCAGACAATGACTGTGTACATGTAGGTTGGTGTGCACCTCCTTGTGTGACTTCTGCTATACAGACACATGTGTGTTGTGTTCACAGAGTGCCACATTCACACATGCTAGACATGTCCATTTTGTAAAGGGTTGTGATTCTCCAGGAGTCACAATGTATTTATTTGGGGTGTCAAAAGTACTCACAGGTCTCTGAGTGTGGGGACACCTTCTGCATTGGCATGTGGTATTTGGCCTTGGGTGCGACAATACTGTTTGTTTCCCAGTGAACAAGAGGTGGCATGCCTTCATAGTCTTGCTGTGCTCAACTGATCCCAGACACTAGCTTCTCATGATCTTGTGATTTCAAGTTATTTGCTGTTGTGTCCTAATTTTCATTGTTTGCAAGTGGCACGGTGCGTCAACCAACTGGGGGGTGCAGGGCTTACATATGTGGGGAGTATCCTAGATGTTACTCCTGATACCTTTCCTGATATGCACTGTTGCCTATTTTGTTTGGACTCATGTGTCAGATGTATACAGGTGACTGATTTTTTCCTGTCTCTTCACCTTGCCCACAGCATCATCGGAGGACACCGAGGGAGACACCGGCACGGACGTGGAGGAGGGATCAAGCGGTGGTGCCACCACTGCTGTGGAGTCGGTGGAATCTAGTGGCACGGAGGGCGAGGGGAGTGAGGCGGAGGACCTGCCCAGTACCAACACAGACTATGAGGCAGACGGGTCCGAGGCTGAGCTCCCAGAGGGGGCGGAGGCTGCTCCCAGAGCTGAAAGCAGCAGTACATCTCTCGCCTCCCCCTCCATTCCCATCACCGCCCTCCCACTTGCTCAGGTCCCTTCTTCCCTTCTGTCCGTGCTAGGCCACACCGTGTCTCCTTCGTGCCAGGCACCGCACCCCCTGCCCCTGTACCCCCTGCTGCCCTCACTGCTGAGTCTGTGGACATTCAGCGGCAGTTGCAAGTTGGGCAGACATCGATCCTGACTGTCCTCCATGGCCACACCAGACTGCTGACCCAGATGGTGTCGTACATGGAGGGCATGTCATCAGCGATGTCTGATCAACGGATGTTGCTGAGGTCCCTGGACTCGTCACTGACGGCAGTAGCGAGTCACCTGCAGCGCTGCATCCCCCCCCTACCCCTGGCCCATCCACAAGTCCAACACCCATGCCTGTCCCAAGCACACCCAGACATCCACACACACACACCCCACCAGACACAAGCAGCACACCACCACGTAAGGGCAAGCGCACACCTCCTGACACGCACACTCAGGGGCTAGCAGGCACACCCACTGGGTCTGGGGCACACAGGCAGGCACGCAGCCACAGTCCTCATCCACATGACTCACTCCCCAGTCCCTCCGATGTCACTCCCCTTGGCTCCCCTGCCCCAGATTCGGAGAAGGAGGCCTACTTTGCTGGGCTGGGCCTCAGCCCCACTAGTTCACCTGGCCGGAAACGGTCAAGGCACTCCACGGGTAGGGGAGTTAAGTCCCCCAGCCCATCCACCACCTCCCCCAGTAGCGCTGTAACCCATCCCTCCGATCCCCCCCCCTCCTTGGGGCCTGTTGTTTCTCCGGGTGCAGGGGAGACGCTGGAAGAACTGGCAGAAGTGTGCAGCGCCGAGCTCACCTCCACCTTTGGTGCTGCCCCACCCCCTGTGGTGGAGCCGTCCGTCCCTGCACCCACCACACCTACCCTTCCCGCTCCTGTCCCTGCGGTGCCTGGTCCTTCCCCACATGATGCCCCCCCCCAGTTGACAAAACACTCTTGTGATGTGCAGGCAAGCTAGGGGAGACGCATGGCCATGTGTCCCCCCAAGGACTGCTGATATGGACTGGCCATTGGCCTTTGTGAATAGTCTTGTTTACACATTATTATTTTCATGCTGAATAAAGCATTTTATTTTTCTTTGGAAAAGTCTTGCATTTCAGGTATTGATGTTGATGCTGATGCTACAGGAGTTGGGGTTGTGGGCATGTGTTATGTTCCAGGGAAATGTTGTGGTCTGCTGCTCATGGGGTGGAACCTGGTATCTGCGTGCCATCACGCGATCTCTGCAAAGATTCTTTGTTGTGTATGCTCTTTGTGTTTGGAGACATTGTCCCAAGGGGTGTTCCTTCCTCTGTGGCACCTGACATCTCCCCTGCAGAGAGTAGCACAATTGTTGTGTTGCCCTGTGTCTACATGTCATTTGTTGGTGATGGATCCCTTCAACTCTGGGCATGCCTGCTCAGCAATGTGTCCGGCTGCATCGTCTGTGCCATCCTTGGTACTCACTGTACTTGTGTATAGAGTATTTTGCCATGCCTTCATGGATAAATGGTCCCTTTTCCGCACAATGCATGTGTGTAATCCCAGCCTAGTACACATATGGTACTTGTTCTGCTGGGTATTTGAACACCTGACACAATTGTGGGCATTGTATCTGTGGGAACTCCACACTATTCCTTCCATGACAGACAACATCTTGGTGGCTAGACCAGCACCTGAACATTCCTATCAGTCCTGGGATGTGCGTGACAGTGTGTGTTCTCTTTGGCTCTCTTAGTTTGTTAGGCAGTGACATGACTATACAGTCTTGTGGCATGATCTCAGTGTGTGTATTGTGCTGCATCTGCCAGGGGTGGGTATGCATGTGTTATTTGTCCTCACACCCACATGTGGTGTGTCATGCAGTGGGGGTAAGACCTCCTTCCTCCTGGGAGTGGGACAATGCTGTCAGTGATGTGTTGTTATGGCACTATCCTCATTGTCCTAAGTTAGGGATATGTACATTCACCCATGGAGCTGTGGTCATCTGATAATGATGTACACCCCCCATGTCTCTGTCCACTGCTGGGAGTCCTCTGCACCCACCCCTCATATGTCTGGGCGCTGCTGGGAGTCCTCTGCACCCACCCCCATATGTCTGGGCACTGCTGGGAGTGATAGGCACACACCCCTCATATGTCTGGGCACTGCTGGGGGTCCTCTGCACCCACCCCTCATATGCCTGGGCACTGCTGGGAGTGATAGGCACACACCCCTCATATGTCTGGGCACTGCTGGGAGTCCTCTGCACCCACCCCTCATATGTCTGGGCACTGCTGGGAGGCCTCTGCACCCACCCCTCATATGTCTGGGCACTGATGGGAGTGATACGCACCCACCCCTCATATGTCTGGGCACTGCTGGGGGTCCTCTGCATCCACCCCTCATGTGTCTGGGCACTGATGGGAGTCCTCTGCACCCACCCCTCATATGTCTGGGCACTGCTGGGAGTCCTCTGCACCCACCCCTCATATGTCTGGGCACTGCTGGGAGTGATAGGCACCCACCCCTCATATGTCTGGGCACTGCTGGGGGTCCTATGCACACACCCCTCATATGTCTGGGCACTGCTGGGGGTCCTCTGTACCCACCCCTCATATGTCTGGGCACTGCTGGGAGTGATAGGCACCCACCCCTCATATGTCTGGGCACTGCTGGGGGTCCTCTGCACCCACCCCTCATATGTCTGGGCACTGCTGGGAGTGATAGGCACCCACCCCTCATATGTCTGGGCACTGCTGGGGGTCCTCTGCACCCACCCCTCATATGTCTGGGCACTGCTGGGGGTCCTCTGCACCCACCCCTCATATGTCTGGGCACTGCTGGGAGTGATAGGCACCCACCCCTCATATGTCTGGGCACTGCTGGGGGTCCTCTGCACCCACCCACCCACCTGCGCCCTTGCTGTGGTATACTGCTGTCCTGGCCATACACCACCCCCAATTTACAGCTGATGTGCTGCACCAAGCCATACACCTACATCCGTGGCGTGTGTACGCCTTGTATCCATCATGTATTGGGGCTGTAGGGGTACGCGTGTACGGCCCGTACCCATGCTCTGGGGGCATGGGTACAGTCCGTACACGCGTACCCCTACATCACAACTGCAATGGTGGTACGGGCCGTACCCATGCTCTGGGGGCGTGGGTACGGGCCGTACCACCATTGTGGCGGTGACGTAGGGGTACGCGTGGTACGGCCCGTACCCACGCTCTGGGGAGCGTGGGTACGGGCCGTACCACCATTGTAGTGGTGATGTAGGGGTACGCGTGTACGGCCCGTACCGACGTTGAGGGGGCGTGGGTACGGTCCGTACACGCGTACCCCTACATCACCACTGCAATGGTGGAACGGCCCGTACCCATGCTCTGTGGGCGTGGGTATGGGCCGTGCCACCATTGTGGCGGTGACGTAAGGGTACGCGTGGTACGGCCCGTACCCACGCTCTGGGGAGCGTGGGTACGGCCCGTACCACCATTGTAGTGGTGATGTAGGGGTACGCGTGGTACGGCCCGTACCCACGCTCTGGGGGCGTGGGTACGGCCCGTACCACCATTGTGGCGGTGACGTGGGGGTACGCGTGGTACGGCCCGTACCCACGCTCTGGGGAGCGTGGGTACGGTCCGTACACACGTACCCCTACATCACCACTACAATGGTGTTACGGGCCGTACCCACGCTCTGGGGGGTGGGGGCACGTCCCGTACCACCATTGTGGTGGTGACGGGTACGCGTCCACGTCCACTTCCGTTGTGGCGGGATGTGGGATTGGTGGACACGCCCCCCAAAGTGACCAGACCATGGCATGGAGGTAATTAATGTGCAGGATGTATTAGTAATTTGTGGGGTGTGGGTTATGTTTCCTGCCCCTTGCACCCCCCCCCCCTTTGCCCCTGGGGGTTGTTCTGACCTTCTGCGGCGTCTGCGTCGGTTTCTGAACACGAGGTGGTAGGCTATGAGGGCCGGGATGACGCGTAGGTTGGGGTCCATCGCTGTCCGTCGCGTACCGGTGCTCCTTCTTCGCGTCGTCCTCAATTTCCCAGCAGTTTTTGGCTCCCGTAAAAAATGCTGCGTGCGGAGTGACGTCGGCACGAATCGTACTTGCTGGTCCATGAAACGCTGCCTGACTCCGTCCGGACGTCGCGTATGCGCCGTCCAGATTCAGATTTGTATGTATTTATTTGCCGGTCGGTGTTTTTTACGACATGTACGGAAATGGTATTTCTGTGCAAATCGTACTTGCGAGTTTGTAAGCTGTTTTTCCCGGGTACAAGTCGGACGGAAAAATTGCTCCGTACGACCATTCGTACCCTGGTTTTACCGGATCGGAATCAGCACCTTGCAGTTGATACTGGAGGCTGTTGCTAATAAGTTCAGGATGGTGTTCCTCTTCCAAAGGAGGAATTGGTTGGTAAAAGTGCAGAAGAGTTAATAGCTGAAGAAGTGCAAGGGAAACGTCCACGAGCTCCTGTGTATAAGTGGAGTTGTAGTAGCATTTGTAGTATTCAACAGGAATCCATTGATATAATGTGAAATTTGCTAGGAGAATATACTCAGAAAAGTATAAAACAGAAGATTAAGTTGTTACAAGGACTAGATCCATGTAATGTAACAAAATATACCGAGAAGTATGAACATTCGCTGGCTTGTCTTTCAAGAAAAGTTTGTGAAAGTGTTTTTCATCATTTGAGGATGTTAGCAGTACACCATTCAGAAATGCGGAACTTTGTAAAGGAACTGTACTATGTAAAAAGTCCTGCATTGAGTTTAAGTGAACTGAATGGAAGTCTTTTATATGGTTCTTTATCAGATGTTCAAAAAAAGTGTGATGATATTGAAATGCGATATTTTGGTTCAGAAGAGCATTTCAAAGAAAGTGAATGTTTGACAATTACAGATGTTGGAGGAGATAAGAAAGTGATTAGCACTGATCAGTTTGAAGAAGAAATTGGAAAGTTTAATGTAGTGTGCTCTGAAATACCAAACTATGTTTGTGGTTGTTGTCGACGTACTCATTATAAAAGTCAAAGTAGGAATATTGATTTGTATTTGAAAAGTGAAAAGGAGAACAATGGTAAGTAGGAAGAATTTGCAACTTACTTGTTTGTTGAAGGTCGATTTGAGAAGGCCCTACTGGAAGGAAGCCAGGACGTCCCCCAAGTGCAACAGAACACGGCAAACAGACGCATACCAGGATTGCTCTACGCGGACGATGCCGTCATTTTATTAAGGACCTCACTGGCTCTCCAGCAGGCATTAGAGTCTTATAATAACTTTATGCAAGACATTGACTTAAAGATAAATGTCACAAAAACATATGTGATGAACTGTGGTAAAGGTAGTAAGAAAGGAAAGGATCTATTTCTAAATGGGAGCAAACTGGACACCATATCCACCGACCCATATCTGGGGATATTAATAGACGATAAGGGTACATGGGCCAAGCAATCAATTCAAGAAAACTCCTTTTTATGAGAGCTACCTCAGCCCTCGTCAATTTCTCACAAAAATTAGGTAAAAGAACTCCCTCAGAACTAATTAAGATATATAATGCGAAGTGCACGAGTGTAGCAATGTATGGGGCAGGGATTTGGGGCCATCGTAACGTTTCTGCATTACAGAAAGTGGAAAACAAATTTCTTAGATACTTATTAGCCGTGCCGGGTTCTACTTCTACATACGTTTGCCATGCTGAGGTGGGAGTCCCGTACATAACGGATATTATAAAAACCCAACCTGTGACCCTGTGGCATCGTATATGGAAGTCACAGACTAACAAACGTAACCAGTCGGTGCTACAAGATGCACTGAAGCTGGATGATTCCCTTGACATAGAATGGATTAAATATGTAAGGGATTTCATGACAGACATAGGTAAACCTGAATATTTTTATAACCCAGCTTCAATGTTAGGTGTTTCAGGGAAAGAATTTAAGAAATCATGTTTGCACCATATGGAGAGGCTGAGACTCGCGAGTGAAGCAACAAAATCTACTGTCATTTCTAATCTTATGATTACTTCCTCCTTTGGCATGCAACTGTACTTACAAAACACCAAAAATGGTTATGATAGATTTGTTCTTACTCGATTCCGGCTGAACACTTTTCATAGGTTGGTTACCTTTCCATCTGTTAATGATTGGTCTAAGAATCTACCAACTTGCCCGTGTGATGACATTTCACACCAATCAACAATTCATGTTATTCTGTTTTGTAAATTTTATAATGAGCTGAGAAGAAAATGGATAGTCCCAATTTTGAAAATCTGGGGCATTCGACAATGTCGCCCTGCCTTCACAGCTCTCCAATGTCTCGACAATGAGTGCATAACCTCAAATGTTATTCTCTTCTTAAAGAATCTTATCAAATGTCGGAATACCATAGTTTTAGACCATCCTGTTAACAGTGTCAGAGTCTCTGTTTAAACGTTATTGAAGACTCAAACATGAGTATTAATGCTCTATTTGTCAAATAGTAGAAGGATTATAGAGCTGAAAAGCTAACAATGCAGTATATCCCTCATTATGGAAATTAAACTTATGAGCCAAAGCGTCAGTAAATGATCACAACTTTTATGGCTTTCTTTTTTTCACCATCTAATTTTATAAAAACCCCCATACGGATTGTTCTAAACATAAGGTACCCAACGTTGATTTGGGAGTACCCCCCAAAGCATCTTAATCTTGCAGACAGGGGCTATCTTTCTTTCCGTCTTGTAGAGCCATAAATCATATAATTTATGATCATTCAAAGCAAAATGATAATAACTGACTACTCTTCACTCCAAGATTGCGGTTTTGCACGTACCTTTTATTGTATTGCTCATATTGCTCTGTTTTTAAAAATATATTACTTTTGAATTCATTTGTATTGTACAGAACAAAATGCTCAAATGTTGAATTGTACATATTGAGAGCTAATGCATGAATATGCAAAGAAAAACGACAACAAATCGATTTCTTTCCCCCCTAAGATTGCTAATTTGCAAATATTTCTATTGTATCGCCTATATGAGTCATTTTTTAAAACTGTATTTTCTCTTTTAATTCACATGTTTTTGTATTGTATAAATGTTGAAATGTAAAATTGCACATGCTTTTATGGTTTGAAATTAACTTACCGAATAAAGCTTATTTGATTTGATTTGATTTGAGTTAGGTAGTGATCAACGTATATGTAAATATTGTTACAGCAAATTAGAAGAGAACAAAATGCCTGCTAGAGCAGTGCATAATAAGTTGGAGTTAGTAGCTATTCTGCAGGAGCTGGCTGAATTGAATACATATGAGTCGGTTCTAATTCAATCTGATCATCCTTTTCAAACTATAATTCGGATGGAGCCTAAAACAGGTAAACTGCCACCAAAAGACTTGCAAAGAGGGCTGAAAGGAAGAGTGGTGTACTTACCTTTGGATTTTAAGAAAAACATTGAAACTATTGCTGGAGAGAATGAGGAAGATGAGGCAGAAGTTATTTTAGTAAATGGTGTACCCACAAAGAGTCGGAAAATATGGCAAGAATTTGTGGATGTTAATAAAGTTGAAAAGGCTACCTTATATCTGATAGAGACCAATATTTATTACAAAAATGTAAATGTGGATGAACAGGTAATACGTTTAGACGATGATTTTGAAATTTCAAGTGGTCAAATGGAGAAAGTGGACAAGTCAAGGACTGAAGAGATTTATGAACATTATACAATATGTCCTTTGCATTCAAAAGAAGTGATGGGAAGTAGCATTGAGTTATTTCAAATGAAAAAAGCACAGGGAAATCCAATGAGTGTATGGGAGAAAAGCCTGGAAGCTCGTTGTTTTCCACAGTTGTTTCCTACTGGAGAAGGTGGACGATATGATGACCGACCTGTATGGATTCCAGCTTCAGAATATCAGTCAACAAGATTATATTCTGAAGATCCCAGATTTCGACAGTGCATTCCATACATATTTCACCTTTTGTTTGAAAGTGATCTGTCTTCTCTCTTGTATGCAGTGAATCATATATTTAAAACTGGAGTTCATGAATCACTTATTTCTGTGAAAGAATTTGTGGAGAAAGTTCAAGAAACAGATGAAAATTTAGAAGCACAGTTAATCAATTTGATGGCATGTCAACGTGGAACAAATGAGTATTGGTATTGTCATCATGGAGAACTCAAGTGTATGTTACGGAACTTAGGTACACCAACATGGTTTGTCACACTTAGCTGTGCAGAGTATGCAAGGGAAGATTTGCTTGAGTTTTTAAGAGAAGCGAATTCTAATATAAAATATGATGAAATAAAGACTCCAGGTGAACTGTGTTCATTGGATACTGTAAATGTGTGCAGATATTTTAATCATAAGTTTCAAGCTATGATGTCTTTTATCTGTAATAAAAACAATCCACCTCTTGGAGAAGTTACCGATTTCTTTTGGAGAAAGGAGTATCAAGCAAGAGGTGCACCTCATATACATATGCTAGTATGGATCAAGGATGCACCTAAATTTGGAAATGATTCTGATGAAACAGTATTGTTTTTCATCGAACAGTATGTGATATGTGAGAATCCAAGAGAAGGGGGAGATAGAAGCTTGAGACAGCAAGTTTTACGTTTCCAAAGTCACCGTTGTGGAAAGTATTGCAGAAGAAAATACAAGTCTAAAGGAAAATTTTACACCAAATGTCGGTTTGGTTTTCCCCGTCCAGTCATTTGTAAAGGAATAACGAATACCTACAACTTAAAAAGAACAGAAGTGCCAAAGTATATCAATGACTACAATCCAGTCATTTTAAAAATGTGGAATGCGAACATGGACATCCAGTATGTTGCGGATAACTCAATTGCTGTTGCACGTTATGTTACATCGTACATAACAAAATCTGAAAAAACAGAGATGATACAAATGTGGGAAGAAATTGCACAAGAGAATAGTCTTAGCAAAAAATTGTACAGCTGTAGTTTGAAAATGCTTTCCCACCGAGAAATTGGATCGTATGAATGTTCAGACCGCTTGTGTTCTTCACGTTTATATTCAAAGTCACGAGGAATCATTCGGGTAAGTTTAGGTCTTGCCTGCAAACGAAATAGAGTGTTGAAATCATTGGAAGAAATTGAACAATTGGCAGCAAATGAGCCAGATAGCACAGACATTCTTATAACTAATATGTTGGACACATACTATCCGAAAAGGAGTCAACATCTGGAACAGCTATGTCTGTATGAAGTACTTCAACATTTAAAAGAAGGAAAGTTTGCAGTAGTTGGGTGTCGTGGTTGTTTGGTAGAACATGCAAAGGGTAATCTTATAAACCACAAGAAACTTAGTTGTGAAACTCCAGATAAGCGAGAATTTTACTATTTAGCACTTCTGCAGCTGTTTAAATCATGGCGTAGCGAAAGGGAATTACTTGGAGAGTTTGACTGCTACGAAAAGATTCTTTTCATGCTTGTAAAGATAGCATTCGATGTCCAATTTTCCCTACATATTTAAAAATTTTGAATGATGAAGTTGAACAGGAAAAGACTATTGTAGCTGAAATAGTCCATGAAAGTTCTCAAGATACTCAAAGTAGTGGTCCATGTAGTCAAGATCCTCTTGGAAAACCAATGCTGGAAAATGAAGCAGTGATTGCTATGCATGAAGTCGAAATTGCAATGCAACAAGCGCACAAGGAGAATATGACATTGGAAAAGTTAGAAGAACAAGTAAATGTTGAACAGAAAGAAATATATGTGCAAGTGAGAGAACGGATAGAACATGGTTTGTTGTATGAAAAAAAAAGAATGTCTGTGTTCATCTTTTAAACCTCTTCTGTTGTACATCAGTGGTCAAACTGGGACAGGTAAACGTTTTTTAATTAAAGTTTTGACCAGATATCATCAAAAAAACTACTGGTTCACATTTATGTTGTGTGGTAACAGCTCCAACTGGATTAGCTACACACAATGTTAAAGGAGTTACTTTGCATATATTATTGATGTCACCAGTGGAGCATGATAATAAATTAGAACATCAGAAGTTGTCTGGAGAAGCTTCTTATGAAGTGTCAAGTGTGCTGAAGAAAATGAAACTTTTAATTGATGAGGTGAGCATGGTCTCAAATTTAATTCTAGCTTTTGTACACTTAAGAATGCAACAGGTATTAAAAACAGATTACGACGTTCTCTTTGGGGGAAACATTTAATTGTATTTGGAGATCTACTACAACTAACCCCTGTAAAAGGAGAACCAGTGTTTAAAACTCTTCTACATGAAGACACTAAGAAATCTTTGGGAAGTATTGGAAATGTGAATCTGTGGTTACATTTTGAATATAAAGAACTCACTCAGAATATGCGACAAGCAAGAGATGAGGAATATGCAAATATTCTAAAAGATGTAAGAATTGGTGTTCTAAGCAAACATGGTAAACAAGCTTTTCAAAGTCGTCTACTAAAGAACTTGTTTACAAGTAAAAACACACCAGCAGAAGTAATGTACAAGAAAATGAAAGCAATAAAGTCTATAGATTGCTTAATGTCTACAGTGGAAGAGTGTTATACATTTAATAGAGAGCTTATGAAATTGGAAAATCAAGAAATATTTCACATTGAAGCTATATAAAATAGAGCATCAAGGAATAACAATTGTCCTTTCGGAAAAACTACAGGCTAAGCTGGAGTCTTTGGAAAAGTCTGTATCAAAAACTGCTGGCTTAGAAAATTAGAAAAAAATGTATATGTAGGTTTAAACTGTCAGGTAATTTTGAAGCGTAATCTGAAGGTAGAAGAAGGTTTAGTGAATGGAGCAATGGGGAAAGTTGTTGATTTTGTGAAATATCAAAATAGAAGTGGAATTGAAATTTTTAAAGTTAAATTTGATCAGATTGCAGAGGTAAGACAGATTGCACGTTCTGCCGCACATTTTTTCTTGTAAAAGACTTGAATCTTCGTAGAAAACAGTTTCCCTTCTGTTTAGCATATGCAATAACTATTCACAAATCACAAGGTTTAAGTGTAGATAATGCTTTGGTAAATGTTGGAAAAACTGTGTTTAAACAGGGAATGGTTTATGTTGCATTATCTCGAGTTAGAACGTTGTCTAGTTTGTATTTAATTGATTTTGATGAGAACAAGGTTAGTGCTGATGTTAATTGTGTAGGAGAATATAATCGTTTGAGAAGGCTTTATGCTCCCCATTTAGGTGAATATCCTATTTATGAGAAACGTGTTGTGTGTTCAAAACGCAAATATGTTGAAGAGTTAACTATGGTTGAAAAGCAGAAAGAAAATCAACAGAAAAGAAAAGATGTAAAGAAGCGGAAAATACAAACAAGTGATGATGTTGTTGGATACCAATTAGAAAATGCTTCTGGTGTCAACTGCTATGGTAATGTCTTTCTAAATGTTATATTTTATCTTGAAGATGTTTGTGGTGAAATTATGGAAAGTCAGGAAAAATCTTTATGTTCTGCACTCTACACTTTATTTCAAGAATTGAGAACAGATAGAAGTAAGATTCATTCGGTTTCTGGTATTCGCCAACTGTTTGATACATGTACTGGATCTTTAACGTTCAGTGCTAATATACAGCAAGATGCACAAGAATTTCTGATGGTTATGCTTGGAGTACTAGAAGATGAAGGAATTCACGTTGAGAGTTTATTTGGACTCAGTTACAAATGGGAAGATAAATGTGAAGAGCGTTTATTATTTTCAAGGACTATAGTTGACAGAGAACGATTATTATATTTAACAATACCTGACTGCAAATCTGTACCATTTTCCAAATTAGTAAAAGAAGCTGATCATGAGATGATGTGTTCTCGTTGTAAATCAAGAATGCTATCTGCATTATGTCTACAAAGATATGGAAAATATTTGATTATAATGCTGCAACGCTGTCGACCAAATGGAAGAAAAGTGGAAACCAAAATTAAACATGTTGTTGCTAATCAAGTATCTATTTCTGGAAGAACTTTTGCAACAGTTGCTATTGTTTTCCATGCTGGAAGTACTACTACAAGTGGACATTATACCGTTTATTTAAAGTGTAATAATGGTTGGAGTCACTGTAATGATACACACTTGGAAATGAAACCGAGATTGCCTTATGAATTACCCAACTCATACTTAATTTTTCTGAAACAAAGATTTAAGATACACTATTCGGCTTTAATGGGAAGGTGTATAGATCTTTAAGGAATTCATACTAGATGATTTCAAAGCAAAATTTTTGATACATTATCTGGCGTATTGGGAAAATGTGCAGAGAAACTACGTAAGATCTTTATGGAATTCCTACTGGATGCTTTCAAAGCAAATCAAAATCTTTGATACATTATGTGGTGTATTGGAAAAATTGTGCAGAGAAACTACGTAAGATCTTTAAGGAATTTATACTGGATGCTTTTAAAGCGAAATTTTTGATATATTATCTGGCGTATTGGGAAAATGTGCAGAGAAACTACGTAAGATTTTGAAGAAATTCATACTGGATGCTTTCAAAGCAAATTTTTTGATACATTATCTGGCGTATTGGGTAAATTTGCAGACAATCTACGAAGTAAAGGTAAGCTTTTAGCATTTGAAGTACTATTGGATGTGTTATTTGTGTTGATTTTGTGTTATATTTGAGAGAATTAGGGTTTGGTTTTTTTTAACAATGTAGTTCATTGTTTTTTTTTCCTGCTGTATATGATGATACTATACTAGCATGACTGTGAAAAGTGAAGTTAAGTAGTAGCTGATGACAGAAAAAAAAGGGAGAAAAATTGTTATCTGAATGTTAAATTGTTTTGTATTATTTAAAAACTCATTGTAATTTGTGAAATGTATTACGTTACATAGTACTTTTGCAGTTTATTTTATGTAGTTGAAAAGGTATAAAAAATAATATTAATGACAAATACACAATAGTAGTTCGATATTTAAAAAAACCTTTGAAATTAATTGAAAAAAACATAGGTTTCAGAGATGTTATACTTAGAAATTAGCATTTAAAAAACCTTTGAAATTCACTGAAAAACCATAGGTTTTACAGACGTTATAGTTTGGAATTAGCATTTAAAAAAACCTTAGAAATTCACTGAAAAAACCATAGGTTTCAGGGACGTTATAGTTAGTTGGACATTTGACTCATATAAAACCAGAGAAATTTGACTGTTATACTTAGTTGAGCTATCTATAACTCGCGCGCCCGCAATGCACTGCTGATGATGTCACATATTACATCACTCATGACATGGTCAGTGACATCACTGATGACATCACTGATTACATCATCCACGTGACAATCTGATGCACATACTGATGCTCCAATATAAACTTTGATACACCCATTGTAAAATGCTGACTACTATTTTTGAAACCATACACAGAAGAATGCCATATACTACATAGCGCTCACTATTTCTTAGGTCTACACACACATCCAGTCACTTATACATGTAGTTACTCATCAATAGAGGACTATAATATGCATTCATACATCTATACATGCAGTCACACGCTGCCACTCATCCATAGAGTTACTCACACGCCTAGTCAGTAATGCAAAGAATGAATCACATACCCATTTAGTCATGTATACAGTTATACACACCAACTGCGTTATTTTTAGACATACCACATCACTTATTTATACAGATACTAACACATAATTACTGTCTTATACAATCACTGATAGAAGCAGACACTTATTTATACACCCACTCTTGAAATAACTTAGTCTCATGTATACTAATTTATGTACTCCAACACTCACATATAGTGGCTTAAAACATATGTAGTTAGTCACAGATATACCATTGAGACATTTATTCACTCACCAACACACCCATAGACACACTAACTCACCCATACAGCCCTTTCCAGATGCATTTTTTAATCCATATAACCACTGCATCACCCACTAAGACATCTATGCACAGACTCATACACCCACCCACCCACACAGACACTCAGGGACCCATACAGATACTCAGACAACAAATCAATAACCTATATAGACACTCATGTAGATATTCAGCAGCCCATGCAGTTGCTTGCACACCAATGGAGACACTAATACAGACTTTTACACGTTAGTCACTAACCCATGCATTCAGTAAGACACGTTCAATCACTCACTTATACAGTCAGTCACACACATACAAAATAATTCCTTTAGGCACTTGTAAATGCATTCATTCTTCAATACACCATGGCATATATATATAAAACATATTTACATTTTATAGAAACACACATTCACTGGATGATGTCATGAGTGATGTCATCAGTGATGTTATTTGAGATGTCATCAGTGATGTCATCAGTGATGTCACTGACCATTTCATGAGTGATGTAATATGTGACATCATCAGCAGTGCATTGCGGGCGCGCAAGTTATAGTTAGCTCAACTAACAATAACAGGCGAATTTCTCTGGTTTTATATGAGTCAAATGTCCAACTAACTATAACGTCCCTGAAACCTATGGTTTTTTCAGTGAATTTCTAAGGATTTTTAAATGCTAATTCCTAACTATAACATCTGTAAAACCTATGTTTTTTTCAGTGAAAAAAACCAAATATATATATATATACATAGATAGATAGATAGATAGATAGATAGATAGATAGATAGATAGATAGATAGATAGATAGATAGATAGATAGATAGATAGATAGATAGATAGATAGATAGATAGATAGATAGATAGATAGATAGATAGATAGATAGATAGATAGATAGATAGATAGATAGATAGATAGATAGATAGATAAGTCCCATTTAAATAGAGGTGTTGTCTCAGAAGGTGGTGCCTTCAAGCATGTTCCAGAACATGCACCTGCTGCCAAAGGTAAACAACAATGAAGTCATCAGAGTCAGCACAAACAGGGGATTCATCAGGGCCAGCAGGTCATTTGAGCATGCACCAGAGGAACACCTGCTGTTAAAGGGAAACAACAATTAAGTAATCAGAGTCAGCACAAACAAATGAGTCATCCAGGCCAGCAGGTCATTTGAGGATGTTCCAGAACTGACACCTGCTGCCAATGGGAAACAGTGAAGAAGTCATCAGCACAAACAAATGGGTCACATAGTGAAGCCCCTTACTGGCTTGAGTGTTAAAGCACTCAAAACAATAAAGAGAGTAATACAACATGTCTTTTTGTTTAAGCATTTGAAGAATATTGGTACAATAATGCTGATGAGCTAGACTTTTAATACTTGTTTTAATACTTGCAGCAAGGAGTTTGTGAGAGTTATGTACACATTCAAGAAGAGGTTCTATGGCTAATATAAATAAGAGTGGTGAAAGGGAGCTGCCCTATCACGTGCCTTGCTTCAGTGCAAAGGATTTTGATAGACATCTATTTATTCTTACCGTTGTTACTGGGTTGGAATAGAGAGCAAACGTCATCCTAATAAATTCGTCCACCAGACCGGATTTGTGTAAAGTGGCTCTCTAGAAGGTACATGAGACCTTGTCAAAGGCCTTCTCTGCGTCTAAGCCCATAGCAGCAGTGGGCGCATTAAGTAAATTGGCATTTTGCATAGCACAACATAGTATTCTTATATTACCACACACAAACGTTCCCTTAAGAAAACCAGACTGTGATGGGTGAAACAGCAGGATGAGAACCTTTCCCAGTCCGGATGCACACACTTTGTAATATATCACAAAGTGATATATCACAAAGTGCTTTATATCATAAACATTTATGAGGGATATAGGACAATAGTTCTTTATATCCAATAGGTCTTTACCTTCTTTTGGAATAACAATTGTCACATTAGAGGCCGATCCCTGAATCATACCTGTTGTTGCATAGTGTGAGAATAAGTTATGCAGGGGAGCTATAATTCTTTCTGTAAATGTTTTATAGAATTTACTGGTGAACCTATCTATGCCAGGGGCCTTCCCCAGTTTTACACACCAAATGGCTGTAAGTATTTCCTCCTTTGATATGGGTTTGCAGTCACTTTACTGTCGGTTAATCAGTCCACCTACTAGGTAGTCCGCCCACTCAATTTAGATGCTGGGGGGTCTATGGATGATATTCCATCCAAGTCGCGCGATCACTACCTGAATTTTCCTTCCATGTCGATGACATTATAGGCAAAAGTGGCTGTCGGAGGGAGTTTAGCCAAAATTTCCGCCAGTCCAATTACGATGTGGCTTCCTATTGACGTAACTGTGGCAGGTAAACCTCCACACCTGAGTTGGCGGTTTAAAAGGGATATAAGGTAGAAACCAACTTTCTTCTTTTTTCCTTTCCATCATGAACCCATTTGTCCAAGTCCTTCCTTTGCTGCATCTACTTGACCCGGAAGAAAATTACCGGAATCGAAGGTGAGCTTCTTTTTTAATTGATTTCAATTGAATTTTCTGTTTGCATTTGCTCTGGACTCGTGCATTTTTAAATTTCTTTTACAAGCAATTGTTTTCTAATGTGTAATGCATATGTGTGTAATTTTTTTATTTGAGAAATTTAAAGAAACACACCTATATTACCTTTTTTTTCCTTCTAATTTGGTGCACGCTTCCATCATGATAATGGGCACTTACACAAAAATTGACATTAATCAAAATTCATAATGTGTTCATACAGGTGCGTTTAGTAATTTTCATAAACTCTCAAACTATACACATATGCACAGCACATTTTTTGAATGATTTAAATTTAATATAATTCAGTAATTGCACTAGACGAGGTAAAAAAAAAAAGTTTTAAATCGATGTTAATTCTAAACTTAAATCATTTTTTTTTATTTTCCCCTTGTCTAGTGCATTTCCTATCTTGGCAGATTGTACTTACCAACAAGCCATGCCCTCTCAGGTCCAAGTTGTGACATTGTCAGGGGTAAGGTGCTGTTCAGTGATACAAAAGAATCATGTGTTGATCCTGGAAAACGCACACACAAGCTTGTGATATATACATCTTGTAAGCACACAACTTGCACATTGATTAAATGGAATTTTTTCAATTGTGGTAGACTTGTTTTCTATCGTATGGTTTCCACCAAGGCAATATGTGTGCCATCAATTGCTCCAACCAACGTGGTAGGCAAACCAAAGCATGACAATATCCTTTCACATTGGCAAAATCTTCATTTTTTTGAAATTGTATGAAGCTGTTGATGTGTCTTATCACTGAAGAAAGAACTTCTTGTAGCACACCACTGAAAGTTGGTTTTGACATTCCTCCAGATACTGCAACAGTGTTTTAGAATGATCTTGTGGCCACAAAATGGACTACTGCCATTATTTTAACTATTGGTGTTATTGATGTGAGATTCATATTGTGAGGCAAAATATCTGGCTCCAGCTAATGACATACATTAATAATAGTTTGTCTATTTATTCTGAATTTTTTAATTATGTTCCATTCTTCCATGGTGGCAAGGTCTGGAACTGTAAATGAAAATATAGAAGGAAGTATTTGGATTATGTGTGGGCTCTAATGTCTTGTTTATTCCAATTTAATAAAATAATACTTTTTGATTTGTCGTTTTTGTTATTTAGTGTCATTTTTAAAAAATGTGAAAAGAAATTCCTACATGTAATTTATTCAAGAATAAACAATCTTTTAATATTAACTTTTTTAGATGTATGATGAAAAATGAACAAATTGAGAAAGGAAATACAACGCCAGTCTTTGAATGTTTTTTATTCAAGAAAACAAAATCCAGCAAAGAAAGATGAAAAAAAGAAACATAAAAATGTCAACAATCGGAAATGAAATGATCACTGAAGAACCAAAATTGTTTGAAATCCAATGTACAAAATACAACTGGGATCAAAAAGGTAAATGTTTCCAGAAAGTAGTCACACAGAGTGAATTCCAGTCACACACTGGAGGAAATTATGTTCTGCATCTCTTGCTGGTGGTGGTAGAGGTATTGCCATCCTCTCCTGCTGGTCCGTTTGAACGTCCCCTCCTGATGGGAACTGGTGGATCCACAGTTGCAGGGACTGGGGTGGGTGCAGGTTTTCCTCTTGTGGCAGGACCTCCCTTTCTGTGGCTGAGGCAGATGTAGTAGGCCCAGATATTGTTGAACCACAGGACGGGGATGATGTTGCTTGAAAAGCCCTGCACATAGGGGTTAAAGAATCCTGCAGCACTGTGGTCAGGGAGCTCAAAATTCAAGGTGAGATGTTCCATCTGAACATCGTGCTCCTATGCAACTGCTTCATCTCCCAGAGCTCTGTAAGGACCTGGCCCATCATGTCTTGGGACTGTTTGAGGGAACCCAAGACTTGGCTGATGGTGGATTGGGTGGCAATTAACCCGGTGGCCTCACTTTGCTAACCCACAGAATCCCTCCCACAAACCCTACCCCCACTAACACGTGTCCTTGACCCATGTGCCCCTTCCCACTGGGTCCTGGCTGAACTGGAGGTGACGATGTTAGATCAACAGCAGCCAGGACTGGGGGAGCACAACATCGGTGTAATGTTCTTTTGGACACAGGAAGTGGAGGTATCCAGAGGCTGAGGTATGGTAACAGCTGGGGTAGGAGGTGTAGGTATGGGCCGAGTGAGACTCACTGGAGCTGTCTGCCCAGGTAGACCAGATGGACCAGCCTGCTTCTCATCATCTGAAATTGCAGGAGTGGATTCCTCACTGAAGGCTTGTTCCTAGCATGGAGTGGATGTATCATCAGTAGCAGTGGCAGATGGTTGTCCGTGTACTCTGAGTGTTGTACATATAATAAACTACAAACAAAAATAATTCTTGATTATTCATCAAATGAGTTTAAAGCAAAAAAATTAGCAACTTAAAAGGAAAAAGAAAATTAATATAATTATTATACCTTACAGTAATACTATAATAAATTACAAAACCAGTTTAAATGAAACACAAAACTACATCCAGAAAGCATGTAAATTGATGTCTTGAAATGAAAAAAAAATTAGAAAGTATACATAATATATACCAAACATTCAACACAACACAGTGGAGAGAGGAGAAATGTGAAATAGACCATTCCAAGGCCTCGCAGGGTAAAATTAGGAAATTTAAACAACTTAGGGTCCGATTTTAATTTCGGACAGACCTGAGTTTGTCCGACATCGATTCGGTACTGGGAGCGACCAACCTCCTGTTGGCGGTCCCAACCCAGCAATTAGGATGCAAAGTGCCTGCCAAGGGGTGCTGGGATCAACAGGGGGGCACCGTAGGTGCCCCCTCGGCCTCCAACCGGAGGCGGTGCACCCATGGGGGCCCTGCTGGGGGCCCTAAAGTCAACTTCTGAGAGCTGTTCTGTGTCTTAAAGGCTGTCGGAATCCAACATTGTAATCCCTGGGGTGGAAAGAGCCACACTTGGGATTACTGGAGGCTTTCGAATGGCAGTCGGGCTCTTCGAGCCTGTCGGAAGTCATTTGGAAATCCAGTTTGGATTACAATGCCGTACTACAGCATCGTAATCAGCCCCTTAGAAGGATAAATAGCATTAGTCATCAACTAAACATTGCAAAGTACATTTTTTTCAAAACTTATATTCAGCATACAAAATAACATAGGTTAAAATTATGAAGTCAACAAACTTTGATTTGTGAAACAAATAACATCAATTCAATAAAATAACAAGAAATGACAACATAAAAAATAGCATAAAATAGAGATTCATAAATATATAACAGATTTAAAAATATGAAAGAAAATAGAGAATGGACAAAATAACATTGCAATATTATTTACACAAATCATGTTAGTTGGAGTCATTTTCAATTAAACATTAAAAACACTTGCAAAATTGTAAGTTAAACATACCTAGTAAGAATATGCAGTAAAAATAAACAGACATTTACAATATAAAGCACATATTTGAGATATGTTATTAGCTGAAAAAACACTTACAAGTACCATAACATCATGTGAAATTTAATGGAGATACAAAACCTGTGATCTTAAATACAACAAAATACATTCAAGTAATCAAACAAACAAGGCAAAAGAAATGAGCAAAAACACACATATTGACAAAGCATATTAAAAATTAGTAAAATGAGAGAAACAACAATGCTACATATATCAGAGGCCTGCTGCTTTTGTTAACACATTTACCGTTCAATAAAGCAAGCATATCGGCTTAAAAAAAAATAACAATGCTACATATTTCCCCCAAAAAAATTACATGTAAGTTTCTATGTTTAAAAAAGATGCAAAACATATTAGCAACAGCTAAATGAAAATCAAAAATGACGTTTAGGTTTAGTGACACATTCAAAGGTATAACTTAATAGTCTCCACTCCACCAGGGATTCCTGTCAAGCCTTCAGGATGTAGGATCTTCAAGACCTACTCTTCCCAGGAATATAGTTGTAAAGGGGTCAGGGAGAACCACAACCAATCCTCCGGACCTCCAGGTGGTGCTTGGAGGCCAGGTAACACACTCTCCCCTGCACCCCTTCCTAATTTCCTCCTGTGTACATATGTTGCTTGCTACAGCATTCAATCTGTCAACTATTCAGGCCCACATTTGCATTTTCTGAGCTATAGCTGTATTTTGTATTTGGACTCCAAACTATTGCGGCTCAACTCTAATACTTTCATCTACCATGACTAACAATTCTCCCTCAGTAAAATGGGGATTCTCCTCTCTGAAATTATCAAATAGGAAACGTAAATAAATGTGATAACCCACAAGAAAAAAGAACAAATTAATATGAAATAGAGAAAGCAAAAAAAACCTGACCACTAAAAATTCTCTCATGAACAATGTTCTACTGGAGTGGAATGGCAAAAGATAATGGTCTGAAATAGAGATTTTTTTATAGAGTGGTATGCAGGTGAAAACAATTAGCTAAAGCCCAGCATCCTTCCAAAAGCCACAGGAATAAAAAAATGTTGAACGTGTCCCACGATGGAATCCCTCCATCAGGGATCCGCCGTTAGGACAACATCAACAATACTGAGAAATCTAAATAGGCTTGGCACAACCCCGCCACCCTGAAGCCGATGGAGTAATGTTAGCCAGCAGAGGAGTCCGCCACGTCAATGGAGGTGAGCCGGAAAACACTCTGTCGACACAGAGAGAGAATCAGCCAGCTCACATCTAAATAGGGTGGGTGGGAATCCATCAGATTGATAGAATACTTGTAAACACCACTACAGATGGACTATGGGAGTCCCGCAAGATCTAAATCAGGCCCTTAATTTTTTGTCTATTCATATTTAAGATATTTCACGTCAAAGAGGGCAGAGGAACCTTTAGTGGGGTTGAATTTAAATTCAAGGTCTTTGATTTTGGATCATAGTTCATTTAACTGTTGATTATCCTTCTTATTTTGGCAGCCATAAGATTTCTCATACAACCACCAGTAGTGGCTTTAAGGGCGTCCCAAAAAAGATTAGGTGGGGTATCATCTATGTTATTTTACTCCATAGAATGTATTATGTCATTTTGTATTGATTGTTCCATGTCCTCATTTTCAACAATAGTATCATTCATTCTCCATTGTTTTGTAGTCGGGGATGGTATACCAAGATTTAGGTCTAGTGAGATAGAAGCAAGGCCTCAAATTACATTAGGCTCTATTTTGGGGGAAGTAGATTGTTGGAGAAGGCGATTCTGTACTAGCAGATAATCAATCTTAGAGTAGAAGTTATGGATTTGTGACTAAAATGTATATTTGCTTCTGATAGGATTATGAATCAAGCAAATGTCTATAAGATTATGTGATCTACATAAATTGAGAAGCTGAGCTTGAGCTCTTTTGGGTCTGAATTTCACATTTGATAGGCAGTCATGAGTCCCATCCACAGTAGATTAAAATCCCCTCCTAATATAATACCTAAATGATATGTGGTAGGTTCAAAATAACCGTATTCAGGTAGGTCAGAAGTCAGGCTTATCATTGTTTGCAGTGTAAACATTAATGCTATAAAATGTAGTCTCTTCTTTTTCAGCCGAGATAATTAGCCAGTGGTATTAGATTTTTTAGAGTGCAGGAGAAGTGAAACAGACACTTAAACTTAGTTTCTCTCACGGTCCGATCCTTGTCTCTTGGAGAAGAATAATACCTCCCTTCAATCTGTGGCAACAGTCTCTTTTTTGGGCCTTTTTACAGGGTAATTAAGCCCCTTTGTGTTCAGTGGAAGTATTTTTGTTGACTGGGCTTAACAGTCCCCTGGGGAAGTCTGAGAAACTCTTATTGTGATTTCCACAAAGTCTATTAATGTATGAGTCGGCAGGGTTTGAGTAATTCAGTCTTGTCTTAGGGGAGCACCGGTAGAAGACATTATCTCGTTGGAACAATCTGTAGCACCTGCTAGTCTTGATTATGGACATATAATCATGGCTCAGTCTGTACTAGAATGAGGGAAAACGAGAAAGATCAGAGCGAGAGAAGAGAAACATTGTAAACACAGTAAACCAACCACCCCACCCCACAGGAGCCCTAATTCTCATTTTCCGACCTCTCGTTGATAATATAGGGTCCGAAAGTGTCTTGAGATGGCCCCCGGTAAACAACCATCAAACAGTTTAATATCACATGGGTATTACAAAAGAAATATACAATTGGAACAACAACCAGGTAAATCCTAACATCCACAAATATATAAGCATTCATTTCTGATGACTTGTAAAAAGAAAACAAAAAGACAAGGCCATGATTGTGAGAGATATCAGTATATCCGAACTACTAATATAAATGACCTAAAAGACCTTGATCTCTCACATGTAATAATTTAGGTGCAGTTTATAACAGATCATATAAGAAACTACCACATCTTATTGGCAATTTTGAATAGGAACAATTCCCAAACGTCGAGGAGACCAGGTAGTATGGCCGGTGCTGATCTGACAATAAGGTAGCTTGATTCAAATGGGTGTGGTCTATAAAACAACCATTGAGAGAAAATATTTCATAAACAAAATTATTAGGGTGAATGTCATTCTCCAAAAATGTTGCCTTAATGGTCCATGTCCGTATGATTCTTATCCATGCAAAACGTCTGGAGAGCATGAGGATCCTTCAAGATTCTGGGTTTGTCATTGAAGATTATTTTAAAGCGGGATGGACCCACAAAGAAATGTGGGATGGAGAGGGCCCCGAAGAGCAGTGAAGCCTTTTCTACGTAGAACCGCGCCCTTGGCGTAGTCCTGTGCTATACCGATGTCATCTCTTTCACAGTTTATGAACTGATGTTTTGCACATATTAAAGTATTTCTTCTGAATCTTGGTATGTCAAAGGTTTGAAGATCATGGTCCTAGGCTGCTTCTTGGATTTGGTCGAGTCTGAGAAGGATTTGCCCAAAAGGGTTTCTATGAGCCCTCTCTATATCCAAGTCTTTTGAGAAAGATAGATTCAATATACAGGGAATTCATAATTCAAGAAATTCCACGTAGGAGTTGGCAGCATCTGAAAGGCCAAAATTTAACAGATTTCCCCTATGGTTGCTGTTTTTCAATTCCATGACATACATGGAGAGGGAGGCACTTTTTGAGCATAGGTTATTGTTGAGTTTCCATGTTATCGCTCTCTCCTCTTCTAGACAGCTAACACGTGATTCAGCCTCGGTACGCCTGTTGGATAGGTACTGAAAGTCATTCCTTAAGCCCTAAATGTCCACTTCATGAGGTATATATTGTTTTGGTGCTTTGGGCTAGGTCATGCAAGGTCATTTATCTCTGTAGGATAACATCCATAGTGTTAGACTAATCGGTTTTGGCCTTTAGTGGTGACTCTGATAATGAGTGATTCCTCCCAGCTCTCAGCAGATTGGAGCCCGCGAGGCTCCGGTTCCTTCTGGGTGTAGGAGGCAGTTGATTGGAGCCCGTGAGGCTCCGGTTCCCTTCCGGGTGCTGCTGGGCCCCGCCTCCGTCTGACGTCAGCAGGAACTCCCGGGCTGGGATTCCTCACTACTTGTGTGCCGTTTTGCAGCCCGGGGCAACATAGCAGAGCACGGGCTGCAGATAAACCAAAGAAAAAAAAGATGCAAGGGAAAACAACATGGAGAGGGAGAGTGCTTCTTCTCCTGTACCTCTCCCCTCCCATTGCTCAACCACCATGAGGGAAGTGCAGCGCTGCAGTGCCACAAAAAGCACTCCTGTCTCATTTCATGGCTGTGTGAACCCCTGCCTCGGGCACCAGCATTCAAAAGCGCTCACCAGGCACTAGAGCTTGGAGAGCACTGGCACGCCAGCAAGGTGCAGACAGGCAGGCTAGTACAAGGGGTTCTCAGAGAAGAGCAGCAGTCCTTATCTCAGAGCAGCACGTCAGAACTTCAGAGTAATCCAATCCCACGGCGGTTCCTCCTGGCCATCCAGCAGCCTTTCGGTTACAAGTCCATGCACTGTCTAAAATGATGGGGTCACAGCCCCTATACTTATATTCCAAAAGTCTTTGTCTTGGAGACACTTCAAACAACTTTCAGAAGTGCACAACTCCCACATTCAATCCCAAGTCCTGGCTCGAGACACACTACAGGGGTACGGAGACAGCATTGTGAAAGTCAGGCACATCCCTATTCAGGTGCATGTGCAACTCCTCACACCACTCTAAATGCAGCCCAGGCCTATTCAGGTGCAAGGGAAACTCCTCCCACCACTCTAAATGCAGCCAAGGACTATTCAGCCTAGCGCTGAATCAACCAGGCAGGGCAGGGCACACCACAAACCCCTCTAGAGTGAATGCACATCCCCTTCTCTTGTCAGTCTAAACCAGAAGTTTGGATACACAACCAGGCAGGGCACAAAGAGTCATACGCACACAGAAATGCCCATTTCTAAGAGTGGCATTTCTAAAATAGTAATAACACATCCGCTTTCACCAATACGCAAGATTCATTACTACTATTCCAAACATACCAAACATGGTCATGCTACCCCTTTCATATCAGACATTACCACTGAAACACATATCAGGGAATCCCCAATGCAAACTTTTGCGAGGGCAGCCTCTCAGCAGTGAGAAACCAAATATGCTGTTTGTCACTACCAGTAACTGCCACACAACAAAGACGCATGCCCTATCTTTTACCTACACAGTACCCTGCCTATAGGGCTACATAGGGCCTACCTTAGAGGTGACCTATATGTGGTAAAAGGGGAGTTTCAGACGTGGCAAACACTGTAAGTGCCACATTGCTGCAGCAATAAACTGTGCAGGTAGGCCCTGCACAGTCAGAGGCCTGAGACAGGTTTGAAAGGCTACTTTGGTGGGTGGCACAAGCAGTGCTGCAGGCCCACTAGTAGCATTTAATTTACTGACCCTGGGTATATGGGATTCCACTGTACAAGGGACTTACAGGTAAATTAAATATGCCAAACAGTTGCAGACCAATCTTACCAAGATTACAAGAGAGAGCACATGCACTTTAGCACTGATCAGCAGTGGTAAAGGGCCCAGAGTCATAAAACCAACAAAAATAGTTCAGATAAAATACAGGAGGAGGCCAAAAAGCTCTGTTATAACCCTGCAAAAAAAGTCCAGGTCCAACAATAAGTACTGCAGGTCCACTAGTAACATTTAATTTACAGACCCTGGGTGCATGTTGTACCACTTTCTTGGGGACTTGCAAGTAAAATAAATATGCCAAATGGGTGTAAGCCAAGTCCACCATATTTGCAAGAGAGAGCACAAGCACTTCAGCTCTGGTTAGCAGTGGTGAAGTCATAAGGCCAACAAAAACGATATCAGCAAAACTAGGAGGCAAAAAGTCTGGAGATGACCTTGGGGAAAGGACCAAGTCCAACAAACACTACAATGAGATGTCCAGGTATGTGGTCAGGGTGATCTCACGGCCTACCTAATATTTCTGTGAGGTATCTCCTCTTCATTTCACATATTATTGACGCACAGCCCAAGGAGCACCCTAATTTGAGAAGTGTAGATGAAAGTGTACCCCTAAGATGATCATAGACCGCACCAGCACTCCTGGGTGTAGAGTGTTTAGATATGGTACTGAGACAAATAAAACTAGAGGTCCTTGTATGCATATCTTCAGATTGATGAGGGTGACCTGTGGTAATTTCCTCACGACACTATTCCTTATTATGCTGACGACTGGTCCAATTAAATTGCTACTAAAGGAGACCTGGTTGCATGCCTCCAAATGTACACCTAAAATAAATAGATCAGAATATTGCTGATATATACAGAACTGCGTAAAATGTTTCAAGTGTAATTTAGCCGAATTAACCTAGGCCCTGATTTGGCGTTTGTTAGACCCTCACGGCAAAGATGTGTTTCTACTAAGTGCCTTACTACAAACAGTAATACTAGTACAGCAAATTCAGAAACAAATGAGGACGAACATGTGTGAACAGTGTTTGCAATATTTGATTCAATTTAATAAAGAGAAATAAGTACCAGTTTTTGCTGGTACTAAAAAGGCATAAATTTCAGGTGCTCAAAAGTGACATTATCAAATTTTAACACAGCAAATACATTTTTTTCTAGGTACAAAAATCGCATTAAATTTTACTTTTCACTATTAACACATTCAGAGATTTTTAGACTAAGTGATTGTTTCCTATCAAATGTTTGGGGCTTGTGATAATCTCTTTGTCCGCCCGTCGATATGGAGCGACCATAGCATAGTGGGTATGACAGTGGGTTTTGATCTACCCACATTGGATTCGAGGAAAGCTGGTCAGGACATGGCTACATTTAACAAAGCAAATGGTCGGTCCTTCTGGACGGAAAAGAAACATCTTTGAAGTAGGCTTGATTGTGAAGATGGCTTATGTAGAAAAGCAGGGTTTTACTCACTCCAATATTATACCCTTCTTTGAGGCTCAAATGGAGAAGATTTGTAATTTAAGCTCTACATCTTCTGAACCTCACCTGAATAAACATGATGCATCCCCTATGATATCTTTAAAACAAGCAATTAACCATCTCGTACGAAAACAGCATATACATTTCCTCACTGGTCGGCAGCAGGAAATCAATCCCCTTAAGTGAGTGAGAAGACACTTTATGCTCAGTGAAAAAAGAATGGGAGCTTGATGCTAAGTGGATTGGGCTGAGGGAAGCCACAAGGGATAAAGACTGAAGAAAGTATTGGCACTTGATCGCGGAATACTGCGATTCAAGGCAGAGGGCTCTACCCATACCGATTCCAGAAAAGGACTGGGTGGAATACATCTCCCTATTATATGGAAATATTAGCCCAGGTTCTTTGGTGATGACTGATGGGGTTAAACCTGCGTGTACTGAATTTACTGAATTTGGCCCCCCGTCGGGAGAGGAAGTGGTAAGTTATATAAAGTTATATAAAGAATGCCAGAACCTCTGGCGCACAAGGGCCGGACGCAATCCCAATTGCTCTCATCAAAAAGGAGCCAGAAGCATGGGTTGATTTTTTAGAGACACTTTTTAAATATTGTTTTCTTATTAATAAAATCCCCCCCTCCCTCTTGGAAGGGGAGCATTATAGTCCCCCTGTATAAAAAAGTACCAAAAACAGTGCCGGGTAGTTTTAGACAGATTGCCCTTCTGAATGCCTCAGGCAAACTATTTGCAAAAAACATATTATGTCATCTACAACAATGGGTTTATGATCAGAATATTCTTCCACCGGAACAAGCTGGTTTTAAAAAGAACCATGGCACCCTGCATAATATAGCGGTTGTTCAGACAATTGTAGAAAAATATGTTTTCTCTCGAGGTATGCCAATGTATACAGCTTTTATTGATTTCTCCACGGCGTTTGACAAAGTGGACGGCCAGACGCTATGGGGAAAGCTTGTCCTCCTTGGCATACCACATCATCTTTTGGGTCAGATTATGGAATTGCATACAGACACCTGGTGCCAGGTTCTGATGGGAGGTTCGCGGGTGTTATCATGTAAAATTAGAATGGGCTCAAGCAGGGTTGCCTATGAGCACCACTTTTATTTTCTTTGTATATTGCTGATCTCCCAGGCTCTCTGAATTCTGTAAGGGGGATGCCCCCAAAATTGATACAATGCCCGTTGGCTCTCTATTATATGCAGATGATGTTGCAATATTCATATCTAATGCCTATTGGCCTGCAACATCGGCTGGATGCCCTAAGTAAATATGCAGAGGCCCACTTCTTGAAAATTTATATTGCAAAAAGCAAGATTTTGTTTTTTTGTAAGAAGGGGCTCAGAATAAAGAGATGTCTAAGATGGATGCTTGGTTCTGAAAAACTGGAACTGGTTGACTCGTATCTATATCTAGGGAAGGTTTTTTCTAAAAACGTGCCGATATTTGGAGCATATTAAACACTGTGTTAGTAAAGCTATCTCCCAGGCAAGTGCATTAAAAAGATTCTATCAAACTTGTGGGAGACGCCATTTTGGCCATGTTTAATCTGTTTTTAAGGTCAAAATCCCTCCCTCGTTAACATATGCTGCTGAGGTGTTGGACATGAAGTATTGGCTCTCTTTCAGTAAGGCAAAAGGACGAATCCTGTGTCAAATCTGCAATTTAAACTCTTTGGCCGCCCCACATGTACTGCTCCTTGAATTTGGATTAGTCTCGTCTTTCATTTTATCCCTGGCAACAGTACTTAGGTGGGGTAACTCCCTTTTTTGGGGGGAGGAGGGTACACTCAGGGCTGCCCTGAGAATAGAAATTTTTGGCACGCTAAAAGAACAATCAACGTTTTTTAGGTCCTTTATATGTGCAAATGATACATTTGTTCTTAGTTTGAATCCCGCTTCTCCTATGCCTAAATGTGTACTGAAACAGCTTTTAAAGAAGTCTATATCCTTTATCAGTTTGGCGAGAGACGCTGCCTCAAGTCAGTCCAGGTCCAGTAGTGAGGCGGTCAGTGGGGGTGCCTTGGGCAATAAACCACAGCCATATTTAACTTGGAATATCCCTCATGGGATTAGAAGGCTGATACTCCTACTGAGATTTAATGTGCTGCCTCTAAGAGAAGTCACTGGTATCTGGGATAAAACACCAAGGGCCTCATGTAGGTAAATAAATTTTACCGGTTCTTAAATACCGAGCCGTACCGAATCGGTAAATTAGAATCGGTAAGTTATATGTAGGTAAAAATTCGGTAACAGTTACCGAATCGGTAACATTCGGTAATTACGAATCGGAATTCACCGAATCGGTAAATACCGAGGTGGTATTTACCGAATCGGAAAATACCGAGGTGGTATTCACCGAATCGGAAAATACCGAGGTGGAATTTACCGAATCGGAAAATACCGAATCGGTATGTACGGATTCGGTAAATACAATCACATGACTTGACGAAACAGCTAATCCAGTGCAACGACAGCCCACCCAACCAGGAAGTGCCCACACCCAGGCAGGTGTACATAATCATCCGAAGTGGCCACACCCAGGCAGGTGTACATAATTAGCCGACCCTGGAGAGGCTTGGAGTGCAGAGGAGAGGCAGGGAGCCGTTGCATGTGCGAGCGGGTAAACGAACAGCATGTCCAGCCAGAGAACACAGAAAGACGGAGGGGAAAGGAGGAGGAAGCTGAAATTTAGCCCCAAGGAACTCCAGGTGCTGGTGGAGGAGGTGGTGAAGCAGCACCAGAAGCTGTTTGGAAGGCAATCCCTGCAAGTGCCTGAGGTGGAAAAGCGCAACATATGGCTGGCCATCCAGGCGCAGGTCAATGCCGTGGGAGTGACCCACAGGGACATTGAGGTCCTCAAAAAGCGATGGTATGACCTCAGGATCGTAACCAAGAGAAAGATGGGCGACATCCAGAAGGAGGCCAGCCAGACCGGAGGTGGAACCAACAGGGCACCTGCCCTCACCGAACTGGAGGAGCTGGTGGCGGCCACAATCGAGCAAGAGAGCGTCGTGGGTCTTGGGGACGCCGACAGTTCTGCCAGAGCCGCAACACAACAAGGTAAGACGAAAGCACAGCAATGTAGCCCCCCCTACCCCTATCCCACATCCCCCAATTGTGAAACGATAATCACACTGCAGTCCACACGTGTCAGTGCAGACAGGCAATGCATTCCGGGAGATGTAGTCAGGGCAACACTAACCATGACGTAAATGTTACAGGGCAACAAGGCATGTCACGCACTCGAGGCACAAGGAGACAGGGGACATATTGGAATGTGAAATGATTGATATTGACGCTTGCAATGCAGCCCTTCGGGGACACTGAGCCAATGTTGTATTTCTGTCCACAGATGTGACATCATGCAGGACAGGGCATGCTGCAGGAGAGACGGCACACCGGCCACATAAATCACCTCCAGCCAGCACTAGTTCAGACCAGGGAGCAGGCCCACTGGCAGCCGCACCACCAACACAGCCAGCCTCGCCGCACACAGAGCCAGCATCACCTCACCGAGAGCCAGCATCACCACCACCAGAGCCAGCATCGCCACTCATGTTCGAATCACCGGCCACATCTCCGCTTGCAGGTGTGAGAATGAGGAGGCGTCCAGCAGCCAGGCTACGAGCCTTAGACACCTCGTCAGACGACAGCATGGGCCCAGAAGACCGCACCGGGCCCCAGGAAGGGAGCCATGCCACTGTACCCCACACCTCACAGGCAGCACAGACGGAAGCAAGAGGGCGCCGCAGGTCGCGTGTCCAGAGTCCACCAGCACCCACTGACGGCCATGGTGTCTTCTTGGGGCTCGAGGGCCAAATGTTGAAGCAACAGCGCCTGCAATCAAAGGCAGTCATGTCAGTCCAGAGGCACATGCGGGTGATGAAGACAACTTTAGTCAACATGGACACTAACATTAGCGGCATGGCTGCGGGCATTCGGGACATGTCCCAGTCAATCCAGCAGTTGTGCAGCAAATTAGATGCTGACATCGAAGCACGGCGCCGGGAACGCCAGAGAAGGGTCACTACCAACAGGGCACTCAACCGTCTGGCAACGGCGACTTCTCTACTGTGCCGGCGCTCTGTGACGATGCAGGAGGGCCTAACACAGTGCTGCAGCGACCTGTCTCGGGGGATGGTGCAGGTGACAAGTGCACTAGGGGTGCTATTGACTAGTCAGGCGTCGACAACTGCTGCAGGGGATGCTGCGGAGAGCATCGACACCAGCAGCAGCATCACACCCCCCGTCCCAGAAGCACGCAGGAGCAGCAGGCGCCTTGGGGTTGGCACTAGTGAGGATGCACAGGCCGTGCAATCCACCACTGCAGCGCGTATGCGCAAACATTGATGTTGCCCTGCTTATCCACTTGCCATTGGGTGACGTAACCCTGGACATACTCATTGTATAGATGGCATATTGCCAGATTGGCCTGTTCATGTGTTCATGGCGTGGTGCCACATTAAAACTACGTCATGACTTCTCACAACTCGCTGTGTCCCCTTACTTACTCAGAAATAGTTGCATGTGATCTCTGCCCGTCTCTCTCTCCCATCTATTGCAGTTGGCACTCTAGCTGCGTTGCCCTCTGGCTGGCCTGACTCATCCTCGTTGTCCTCAAAATATGTTAGTTCCACACCTGTACCTTTTTTCGTGGCAAGGTTGTGCAGCATTGCACAAGTGGCAATAATCTTGCAGCAGGTGATGGGTTTGTACTGGCGTGCGCCTCCGCTCTTGTGCAGGCAGCGGAACCTGCTCTTCAGTAGTCCGAACGTGCGCTCCACCACATTGCGTGTTGTTTTGTGTGCCACGTTGTATCGTCTCTCACTCTGGGATGCTGGGTGTAGGTAGGGAGTGAGGATGAATGACCGGCATGCATATGCACTGTCGCCTGGATGGGTAAAAGGGAACCATCAGTAACATGCCTCTATACACTATGATTTGCAGGTTTCAAGGGGCGTCACTGTTACTCACCTAGCAGGTATCCCTCTCCGAATTCTCCGGCACTCAGTCGTGTGTAGATCCCACTATTCTGGAAGATGTAAGAGTCGTGGGTGCTCCCAGGAAACTTTGCTACAATATCTGTGATGATGTTCCCTGCATCACAGATCACCTGCACATTGATGGAGTGGGTGGACTTCCTGTTCCTGTAGATGTGCTCTGTATCAGCTGGTGGACAGATTGGGATGTGTGTACCATCAATACAGCCGAGGACATGGGGGAACTGTGCCATGTGATAAAAGTCAGTTTTTGTTTTCTGCAGTGCAGCCTGTGTGTTTGGGAAGCTTATGTAGTGGTGCATTCTCTGCATCATGGCATCCAGGAACTTCCTGAAGAAACGTGACAGGCAACTCTGGGATACCCCACCCACCGCAGCTATCACCACCTGATAACTGCCGGATGCCAACAGATGTAGGCTGCAGAGCACCTGCACATGTGGGGGTATGGCGTGCGCCCTTTTTATTGGCTGGTCCAGGAGTGGGTGTAGGTCCCTGATTAAGTCCATGATGGTTTCGGGGTGTAGCCTGTACCTCTCATGTATCTCTGCATCAGTCAGCTGGAATAGTGTGATGCGCTGTCTGTAGATTTGTTCCTCCCGTCGCCACACCCTCAGTCCTGCTGCCTGTAGACGTAGGCGCCTTGCAATGACGTACATAGCGGCCATGTTGTCCACGCTGTTGCATTTTGGGTTTGCTAATATGCATTGTTGATGGTTACCACCTGCTTTCAATCCGTGTTAATTACCGACTCTTATTTACCGATTTTCCTGGATTTCTTAATTACCGAGTGCTCCTACATGTCATTTTAAATTTTACCACTTCATATTTACCACTTCATGTTTACCGATTCGTTAATTATGTCTTCGGTAAATATGAATCGGTGTTTTGGAATTCGGTAAATCTGATTCGGTATTTACCGCCTCATATTTACCGAAAAGTGGTTTTTGGACTCCTACATCTCACTTGTCTGAATACCGGTCGGTAACGGCATATTTACCGAAAATCGGCCGTTACCGACCGGTATTTGGCTACCTACATGAGGCCCCAAGAGAGAAGAGAATTTGCGAAATGTGCCAGTTGAAAATCCAAGATCTTTTCATGTTTTATTTGTATGTTCAAAGCTGCAAACTGTTAGGCGAGTGTTCTTAAAGCCAGTTTTTATCAAATGTAATATTCACTCTGTCAAGGAGGAACGATCTTTGGTTTTGTCCCCTCCGAATGAAATGGTTTGTTTTAAGATATATCAATTTTTTTAAACATTTCTGTCTATTTACTAGGATTTTTTTTAACAGTAATTCTATTTCCATGACATAATATCTATTGGTTGGATATTTGATTGCTTCATGTATTTGTAGCACTATTTGCACTTTTCTCAGTATGTTTGATATAAGAATTTTTACAGCAATGTACAAGGAAGAATTTTGTATTGTATGTAAAGTTTGTCTTTTTTAATCTGTTGGTGTGTTTTTGTGGACCTCCGTAGGAGTTCCATAACAAAATGAATAAATAAATTGGAAATAAAAATCGGCATTAAATTCGTGGAGCACAACCTTCTGCATATTTAGCACAGTTGTCAAACTCTCGGCGAGTTTGGTATCTGCGTCTATTTCTGTCTGTAGAACCCGTGCCTGCCTTTGTGCACTTTGCAGGATGCATTACTGAGCTGTTGACTGAGGCACAAGGGGCAACTGCATCCATTTGTCCTGCTCTGCAGGGTGGACACATCTCTGGAGCATTCATCCTCTTCTTAAAGTCCCAAGTCAGATAATTCACAGTGTGGCTGTGCTTGTAAACAGAAGCCAAGGCAAGGAAATCTCGACACGTATGAATGCGTAAATACATTCCAGTGTCATTGGAAACGTGAAGCCACGCTGTCCTGAGGGCAAGTGGAAGGAGAGATTCGGCCTCGCCTGAGCTGCAGATGGCAGAATGACAAGTGGGTAATCACAGGCCCACAAGCTGACAATAACACTCCACGAGTTAAGACCTGTTCAGGGCCGGCTTTGGCAGAAAGAATCTGCTGGGTGTTTTGACACGTGCATTACCTGAGCGGCAGCTTGGAATCAACAGGGTCATGAAAGCCATTACTTTGAAGCTTCCTAGTCATCTTATTGAAGGGTTACTTTTCGTGGTATTTCGAAAAAAAAAAAAAAAAGTGACAGCCATTGTATTGTGTAATTTAGGCTACAATATCGAGTGGGGCAGATAATACTGTAATTGAGCACAGTGCCGGTGCTGTTTCTCTGCTGCAATGTTTGTAGTGAAAAAAACTCTAGAAAAATGCTTTTAAACCAATTAGCCATAAAATAAAAGTCATTTTTATCATCACTCAATTGACAGCATATATTCATAAGCCCAGAAGACAAGTAGAATTACAACTGTTGATTGATTAGAAATATTCAAGCATGCCTGCATTTTCTCCTTGGGGGAAACATATTACAGGGTCGCGTTAGCGACTCTTTAGTTATGATTACATTGATCTCCCTATAGGGATGTTATTATGGAATCTTTTGTAACTTTTAGGCCTTTTCATGAAACTGCTCGAAACCTTCCAAAAGTTTGATTCAATCCAATCCGCTCGACGTTGGAGGATTTCATGACAACAACCAAAGGTAGCAAACATTACTGGGGTGTGTCCCAAAAATGAAATGTTCTTTTCTTAATTTACACAGAAAGCGAATGTCACAGGGAGAGTGAACATTGTTAAGTGGATTCTGTGGATGCAGGGCCTGGCCCAGTACACAGAATATGTTGAGCGTTGCACAACATTGTGCAGTAGGTTTGCGAGATACTGGGATCGGGCACACGGTGTGGCAAAATGACATCACATATGCCATCAAGCTCATCCTTGTCCCATAAGGTAAATGATTAATTTAATTCATCGTGTGAGGGCTTTTTCCTCCCATTATGAATGGTATTTGCAAGTGACAGGTAGTTGGTAAACATATAAGGCCAGATGTATCAATATTGAAACTTGCGGTTCCATAATAGCACATTTTACCGATTAGCTATTATGGAATCACAAAATGCAATGTATGCAGGTTTCGCAATAATAATTGCGATTTCAACATATTCCTTATTTGTGACTCGCAAATTGCAAGTCGCAAATAAGGAATGGCTTCCCATTCATTGCTATGGGCCTAAAGGCCCATAGGAATGAATGGGAATTGCATGCACAATTTGCGAGTACCCAATAGGTACTCACAAATTGCGCATGCAATTTCAAGGGTGCAAGGGTGCCAAATGGACACCCTGTTGCACCCCTGAAATATGCATGTGTGCACATGTGGCACGCATACATGCCCTAAGGGCATGTATATACACCACTGGGCACCTAGAAAAATTCCCAAAAGTGCATTTTTCAAGGAATGCGCAAATTACAACCATCTTGTATTTGGTGTTAATTTGCGATTCCTTAATGCCAGGTCGCAATTTGTTTTTTGCCTGCTGCATAACATTTAAGGAATCACAATTGCGATTCCTTAAATGCATTCGCAAAATAGGTAATCGCAAAATTTGCGATTCCCTATTTTGCAAATGCCTTTTGGGATGATGCATCCCAAAAGGCTTCTTCCCATTGGCAAACGGGCCGATTCTGTGAATCGGCCTGTTTGCGAACGGGAAAACGCTTGATACATCTGGTCCATAGGAGCATATTTATGAGCCCCTTTGCATCTCTGTTGCACCATGCAACGTGGTGCAAGAGCAATGGAAATGAATAATGAGGTTTATGAAGCCACACAAGGCCACCCTGCATGGCTCTGCGTAGCGTCATAAATGTTGAGTAATGTAACGCAGAGCAAATCGCTGCATTGCATTACTCTACACCAGGGAGTCGTTTCCATGGGTGTTGCGTGGGTGTTCCAAAATCTTACACCTTCCCTGGGGAGACATAACGAGGAGAAATATCTCTGTTTTTCCTCGTTTCTTCCTCTTTTTAGCACCATGCCTGCTTTTTCGCGTTACTCCAAATCACCTTTATTCCTGGAAGACAGACTAGAGTTGTTGATTATTTATCACACCAATTCCCTAAAAGAAGAAAACAGACATCGAACATCGTGACTGGCACAAAGGCAATATGACACTTAGGATTCAGTGGGAAAATGGACTACTAGTCAATCAAGACAGGTTATTTATTCCAATCAAATCTTTGTGCTTCAAACTCAAAGTTATGTTCTGATACTCCTGCTGCTGGTCACAGGGAGAGAGCGTTTACTAAGGAAATTATCTGAGGGAAGTTCTGGATGGCGTCACTAGAGAAAGACATTTTAAACATGGAGTCATGTGAAATCTGTGCCCAGAGTAAAAGCACCAATTAAAGTATGGCTGATTTTTGTTTCTACAGATTTAACAGTCACAGAAACCTTTTCCTGTACTAGAAAATGATATATTGAAAATACATGGTCTTCTGACTATCATTACTTCTTATTGTGGTTCTCAATGCAGTTCCAATTCTGGAAACAGATGCCTTTGTCATAAATCGCTATACAGCTCGAGAAAGTAAGATCACTTGACATCTTTGTTCATCCAACACACACCCCCAAGAACTCTTAGATCTTCATTCCAACACCTGTTGACTACTTGTAAATTTTAAAAAATACAGAATAGGTGGCCATATGCTCTCAGTTATTATTGTGAAGGTTTGGAACAACATGAAAGACTACCTGAAAGCACAAACTAATCATTTGAGTTTTAAAAATCAACTTAAAGCCTACCTGTTTGATCTTAAAATCTAACTCTGCAGGTCCTCATGTAAGACACGTTCTCTTAGCTTTTTTCTCTTCCAGATGTACGTGTCTTTTATATGTCTGGGATCCCTCTTTTTGAGATTTAAGTTGCGCTATATAAGCTAAACACTCATTTTTAATTCAGTTTTGCCTGCATCGCAATTGCGCTGTGCTTGAGAAATCTATTGTTTTTAATATATCTTAAAAGGGACTTACTTCACTTTCTTTTGGTCCATATGCTTGACAGTTTACTTTCTTCCGTTTCTATAGGTTGTAGTCTGTTCTCCCTTCTGTGTCTCTCTTATCAATTTAGTGTGGCCTAATTACTCATTCCCATCTATGTTGGTGGTTTGAACTTTCTTTGTTTTGGTTAATGCTGCACACTGTTTACTGTTTATATTGTGTTATCTTTCCCTCTAAACACCTAATATTGCTATACTTTACTACTAAACAGGCAGTCACAAATGCAGTTACATTGCAGGTAAAAAGGGCTTGATTTAAATGGTGCAGCAGGTAGAGTGGCACAGGGGCCAAAAGCTCAAGGGACCCCACTAAACACAGATCATCGCTAACTTTTAGTACTAAACAGACAGTCACAAGTTCAGTTATCTAGCAGGCACTAGGGTCATGATTACAATGGTGCAGCAGGTGCAGTGACACTGGGATCAAAAGCTCTAGGCACAGCACTAAACACCTAACAACATAATTGCAGTTACCCTGCAGTTAAAAGGGGCTTGTTGGATTGTAAACATGGTCATATGCCTGTTCTAAAAGTATTCCTCAAGTTTTGTGATTGGAGGCTGTATAGTTTCAACAGCAGTGAATTCGAAACTTCCAGCTGCTGGGCATTGTTGTTGCATTGCGTCAAAGCTTGTCTTTGTGAGCAAGCATGTTTGGTGACTATATGGGATTTGTGCTGCCGGAAGGTATCTAATATTTTGGTATACTTTTAAATAAAAAAGAACAGTTTTTTTCTTATCTGGTGTGAGTTCTCACTTTTTTAACACAGATTATTTAGTTTAGTAAGCTGTTGGGTGGTAAGGCTGGCCTTTTTTCGACTTGCCTTTACTGTGCAGATTGTATTGGTCTAGCACCAAAAGCATGTTATATTGTTTGCTGTATTTTCCGTTGGCCCTACGAATAAGCAATGTGGGAATTGAGTGATACTCTGCAAACTGAAGCAGAAGTTAATTCCTAATAGTGAGGATTTTTCCGTTCATCTTTCCGTGGATGTAAAATGCATTCATATTTATTTGCATACTTTTAATGCATAGTATTCTAGCTTATTAAGTATTTAAAATGGTTTTAGTTCTCCAAAATAATTAAAACAGCCTCCTGTATTTTCATTGTTATATAATATAAAGACCTTCAACTGCATATTCTAAAAACAGGCAAACACTTTTTCTAATTTAGCTCACTTTACGCCTGGCATTTTAACTTAATAATTGCTCAAAAAAGGGTTTGAGTTGTCCAAAGTAATTTAAATAGTCTACTGTATTTTTGTTGTTATATAATATAAAGAATGTCAACTGCACCAACTGCACATTCTTAAAACAGGCAAAGTGCAGTTAACTAGCAGACACTAGGGTCATGATTTCAATGGTGCAGCCGGTGCAGTGGCACTGGGACTTATTATAACAAATGTGTTGAAAACAATTCAGTATTTGTCACAACATACAAACTTCAAAGTATATAGCACAATAATTGAAAATGTCACAGTATTGTAAACCACAAGTAACACAATGCCAACGCAAGTGCAAATATTTACTATATGCTCATTATTGTTTCAGAGTTTATGATCATGTTTTGCAATAATAAAAAAATTTGCAGTGCAAAATAAAATAAAAACTGTAAAAGAAATCTATAATTAAAAAAAAAACTTGCCCATCTCAATAAAACAATAATCTCACTTTGTGTTTTTTTTCACTTATATTGCATAACTGCTCAAATGTTCATTTGAAAAATGTAAAGTTAATTTTTATTTGTTTGTCTTAACAATGGACAATAACCAAACAACACCTTTTCATATCTTTTTTTCGTAATCTTGTTGTTTTAGATTTGCAAAAACAGCACTCATGCTGTACTTGCATGGTTTTTCATTCACCCTTTACCTATTCTCCCTATAGCTGCACCATTTACTTATCTGGCACAGGTTTTTTTAGATCTCGCCTGAGCCAGCGCATGTGCTGCGCTGGCGAGGCATTTCGTGTGTGGGCTTTAAAAAGCCGACCACAGCTTTTTGGGTGGCAGAGAGCGTGCGGTTATGCGCACAATGATGAGCAGAAGCGCCATCTGGCTTTCCTCTCTCGTCATGGTGCGCGCACTTCACATAGCTCGCGGCACCCTTACAGCGCGCGATCACTTTCGCGGCCACTCACTTACATTTTCTTCCCGCGGCCGCATCACTTTCATTCAGTTTCGTACCTTGACTGTAGCGTGCACCGGTGTGCAAGTCTGTATTTCCGCCCCATTGCTCGTTTTCTCCATCGCTTTCACTTGCTGGTTTATTTTTCTGTTCTTTTCATTATGTTTGAGCGGGACGGATTTTGTTAAGCTAGAATGTTTTTCTGTTGTTAAACTTTGATTTGAAATGGCACAGCTGCTTCCGTGGTGCAGCTGTAGCGCCCCACTATCCTGCCGACATGTTTTATGGGTGCATCCTACAGCTGATCACGGCCTTTGCCCTACAATGTTGCGATGTGCTCTTCCCCCAAAATACCAGAATTGCATTGTCCCGTTAATACAGCACGAGCTAGCCTGCAACCTTCATTATGTTTGAGTGGATGGATTTTGTTACGCTTTAATGTTTTTCTGTTGTTAACTTTGATTTGAAATGGCACCACTGCCCCCGTGGTGCAGCCGCAGCACCCCACTGTCCCGCCAATATGTTTTATGGATGAATCCTACAGCTGATCACGGCCATTGCCCTGCAATCAGTTGCGATGTGGTCCTCCCCCAAAATACCAGAACTGCATAGTCCGGTCCATACAGCACCTTGGTAGTACCTTCGATCGCACCCACCGGCTCATATTTCTGGCAACTGCAGCAAGATCAAAGCCAGCAGTAACAGCAGCCACAAACCCATTTCATCAACAACATGCAGCTTTTTAAGACCAAGGGCAACAAGCCCAAATATATGCATGACAAGAGGGGCATAGCATACCAGCAAAGCCCAGCGCCACAGTGAGGCGGTATCCATTCTGTTTTGAAATGCTGTGAGCAGCATTCAGATATCGAAGAGGAGAAGGTGAAAACAGACCCCATAAAAAGAGAAACTCTTTACTAGTGGGGCTTTTGTGATCAGAGAAAGCACATGGGGGTTCTGGGGTTTACTGATCAGCACTTCCTCTGTGTCTCATATACAGCATGGACCGGCCTACGTACAGGATACAGGTCCAAAACAGGAGGGTTTACTGCTCAGCACTTTCCTCTGTCTCGCCGCACACAGAGTTATGCTACTGCTGAAGGGCCCGGGCCAAGCCCAACTGAAAACGTGTTACCGTGCATCCCGCCTGCGCCCAGCCTGCTGCTCACCCTTCTCTGCTCACCAGTTCTCCTTCCCTTCCCTCCCCTCCTCTTTCTGGTTCATTTGGCCTTTCCCTCTTATACACTAAATCCCTCGCCACCTCGAATATACATCTGCCCTTTCTGTCACCAAGTTCTCCTTTGATTGTTTTCTCCCCTCCTTGCTGCCTCATTTTAATCCCATCTTCTTTCTCTCTCTCTCACTTCCTCACTTTTCTCACCCAGTTTCTCTCTCCTCACTTCTAGCGTCTTAGCTCCTTCGCTCTCTGCCCCCACAGCCCCCATCTTGCTCCTCTCATCCGTGGAAGCCCCTTCAATAAAGGCTTCAAACCTGTTTGGAACTGTGAAGCAAACATTACTCTAGGGTTTGTCTTCTGGGAGGCAAGCTGGACAAAACCGAGCCAGCATGCTGCAGACTGATCCAATCAGCATTAGTGCTGTGTCGTCCTTCCGACAGGTAGGCCAAGCTGTACAAGAGCTGTACTCAGGTGACTGGGAGTTGTGTTGGATTGAATAAGATGGGTCTGTTTCGCAAGAACCATGGACTCTGTCGGAGAATTGAGCCTTAAGAGCTAATAGGTTTTAGCAGAATTGTGTCAGCTTCCAGAGAGCTTTACCAGAATAGTTTTTTTTGCAGTTTTATATAGCGGAACTCAACCCGAAGGTATTGGAGCACTTTACATAAGCACCAGTTACAATACCAAAGAACACATTCATTTTTGGTAGGCACAGGGCATTAAGTAATTTTCTAAAATTACATGATAATTAAGCCGACAACGAGACTTGAAGTCTGCAGCTCTGGGCCTTACGCCACATCCTCTAGTGAAAGATAAAAGGTTACCCATGATATCCCAGAGGCAGGGTCGGATTGGGATCACAATTAGGTTTGGGCACTCCCAAAACAAGCATTTGCAGTGCAATAGGTCTTGCATTACTGAAAGTTTAACCTATTAACGTTGCTAATAGTAATGCAATACCAATAGCTCATATTTTCAGTAATGCGATACCTATTGCATTGCAAATGCTTGTCCTCCACAATTTACCTAATCTCCCCACTATATAATACCCCTAGGAACAGCACAATATATTGTCCTTTTGTACATAAACAAATCATAACACTTTAACAGACTTTCTTTAACTTATACAACTACTCAGCAAGCTACAACTTACCACAAAAAAAGCTTATTATTAATAATGCATTTACTAATGCGTGTTCAATTTGCAGGAATGTGCTGTTCAAAAGGGTGTTTTATACTGGTAGTGCAGTTTTTAATCTTCTTGAATCCAAGATACATTTTGCTGCTTTTTGGGTTCATCTTTAATCTGTCCCACTCTGGAAAAGGAATGGAACCAAGAATATGATATGACCTGCCTTCAAATGAGAAGACACTGTAAGGTTTTGGGCCCTAGGCCTGCATGCAGGAATAAAGACAACACAGACACTAGTATAGGGCATGTACAACTGGCCCAGAGCATGTGCGCCCGACCCCATTTTATTGTCAGGTGCCACGTCACTTGTGACGCCTGTGCCAGATGGGTGTGGGTTGAGTGTGACAGCCAGCCCTCTGGGAGTGGCCGGTAACACAGTACTTGGCAAACACTAGAATGAGTCCAGCAGAACTCTACATTTACTAAACGTCAGCGCCAGGAAGAATTGTGCTTGACAGCTAACCCATAGGAAATAATGATTTGTGTTCATAGCTACTTTGCCTCCTTTTGATGACCTGAAAAAAAATCCCCCGCCCCCAAATGTTTTGCTCACTTTTTCTCACAGTCTTTTTTTTTGGGCAGCACAAAGGAAGAGAGCAACAGTACAATATATTGACATATTTGGACTGCAGTGCTCTCTCCGTGTAACACAATACACAGCCAGGGCCGGCTTAAGGGCGATGCAACCGGTGCGGCCACACATGGCGCTGACCTGGTGCCCCCCGCATTGACCTGGGGGGCACTATGTTTAACAATAACATACAATTTTTCAGCCCCTGCTGCAGAGTTCCTTGTGCATTCACCTTTCAGGCAGCAATAAAAATGTCAAAATAACTCTTGTGATTAATGTTCCTGCTACAGAGAGTCAGGTGGCACTTTTGACTCGCCAAGTAGTGCAGAGGGTTAATATGCCTGCTGCAAAAGAACAGATCTGTATTTTATGTGGATAGCTGAGTGGATCAGTAAAGCCAGCCTTTACCAGCACTTTAAAATAAATGAAATGTATGTGAGAGAGGGGCTATGGAGAGATGAGGGGCAATTTTGCCTGGTGTTAGTGAGGGAATCTGAGGAGGAGGTTAAGGAGTGGGGCGGCTAAAAAAGATTTTTGCACCAGGTGCCACCAGCGCTGGACCTGGCCCTGATTGCAGCAAAGCAGCACAGCCACTTTGGTTGCTATGCTGAGCTGAACTACCTTTTAATAAATCTGCGTCAAACTATGCTAATGTCTGGGTGGGTAAGCACCTGATGCCAGCGAACTTCCAAGCACCTCACAAGTTTATGAAGAGATGTGAAATCTTCCTGCTCAGAGCTAAACATATTACTCCATCTGACATTCTATAATATTGTAGGGAGTGTGTGGGCTAATCTGGCATCCAAGATAATCGTTCAGGAAACATGTTTCTGGGCCCATGTGAAGGTGAGAGGGCAAGGTAGGCACAACCCAAAAAATGGAGAGCTGGAGGAAACAAGAGGGTGGCAATTACTTTTGTTCACATAAAAGCGAATGTATTTAGTCCTGGGTTACACAAACATTCTGGAGGCAATACACTGATTTTAGCATATTGCCAAATTTAGGGTGAAACAGCATTAATGTAGCTCTTTCAAATAGATAATCCTAATATTTGTGTTAACTCCTCCCATAAATGTAATCTTACTCCAAACTCTGCATTAATATCATTATGTTCTCTGTGCACGTTGCCATATCTTCCCCCCAATACCAGTTGAAACTTATACATGGTTTACATAATATTTTGCATGTAGCCTAGAAAAAGTATTCCTTGGTTTACCTAAACTTTGGTCCTCTATAATATACCTTCACAAAACATAAAAAATTAAATATGTTCACTTAAATTTGGTCTTAGAAAGTTGTGAGCAGACTGGTCATGTGTAAATTGCACTTTCCATTGAAATTCCCATGGACATGATTGATAATGGGTAAATACAAAAATCGACAGCCCATGACCGAGTACAATCATTCACTGGGCGAGGGAATGGTGCATGGTGTGACTGATGGCCACAACTTTTGCAAGGGCTTGCTAAACATGGTCTTCGGTGGTGTCTGTCTGTCACTAGCGGTGGGTGAACTGGGCACATGGCTTGGCAGAAGGTGATGCCCTACACCCAGAATCCAGTACCTGTTGGTCACAGCTAATATTTTGCTCAGTAGGCAATGGGGACAGGGTACTGTGCATAAGGCAAAAACATAGGCCACTATATTTGCCAAGTACCCACTGTGCATGGTCTATGTCTAAGCCTTCCAAGTAATGCCAGTATTGGGTGTCAGCTCGATGTGTCTAAAGGTCATGCTCTGTGCACAGGGCATACTGGGCATGTCTAAAGGAAGAGGCTGCACAAAGGACTTGACCAAAGGCAATACACAACATGGAGGACATACTAAGTATAGCCAACAAATGACTGTGTTCAGGGGGTAGCGGTGGGATGGTTCTGGAAAATGGGGATGGGAGAAGTTGCACCCTGTACTTAATAACTGTTGGATGTACCTCCATGGCTCACTGTACCTCCATGGCTCACTGTGCCACTGGAATCAAGCTATCCTGGCTGAAGAGGGGTGAAACCCCGAAACCAGTCCTAGGATGCTTGTTTCCAGTACAGGGAGGACCTGGCCTGGCAGTTCGGGCTGGACTGTTCCTATTGGGCACAGGGTCAAGACTGATTTGCATATGGCTGGGTCCAAACTGGAATGGCATGGTGAGCAAAAAAACAATGGATTGAGGCCCAGATCTCTGTACTGGGGTGACACATTACACGCCCATCCTGCACAACTTCCTCCCATTTTATTCTTTTCCCATGCACCAGACAAAAATAAAAATTATAGTCTAGGTAGCACGAGGAAATATCTTTCTCCCTTTTTAACACACTGATTCACTGGACACGAGCACTTTATCCTATATTTTTTATCTCTGATCACTACTGCAAATATCCAGTGGTTCCCTCCGGGTGGAGGAAGCATAAACTAAACCCGATGATGATGCTGTCACGTTATTTAGGCGGAGAATCAAGATATACCGCCATCCAAACCATCTAAACGTGAATGAGGGTTTTTTAAGGAACAGTTGAAAAACCATATAACCCTGGATAACAGGTACAAGTGATCCATTCTATTTTGATTACAAACTACTGACTGAAAGGTGAATGGATCACGTTTCCTTCTATCTCCCTCACTACGTAAATCACCTTCCTCCATTTTCGGTTAGAAAAGCAGTAGAAAGAGTGTTTCATAAATATGAATATTTGGTCAGTACTCCTCATTGTTGAGATCTGCATAATTCATGTATCATGATTTACAAATTAAGGATGTATTGTACATTTTCACAATTCATTCACTATTTATTTTTCAGTTTTTGTGAGGGAACAAAATGCATATGCAGAGTGAACTCAAGAAAAATCTGTTTATTCCATTCCATATAGGTAGTGAACATTTTGGAAAATACCATTTCAAGACTGTAAAGGCATTCACACCACTTGTGTAAACAAGCACTGGCAACGCCAATATGACTACCATTGTCCAGATGCCTCCTGGCAATTCTTGTTCTGTTTTGTTAAGGTTTTGTAAAACTTTACTGTTCAAGAAGCTGCCAGGCACTCATCAATCAAACAAATAAACATTAGCCAAAGGCAAAAATGTTTTGGTCCCAAAGAAATCAGGCATTACTATTTTTACTCCGTGCACTGGAAGGAACTAATTTGTGTGTGGATGTACTCATTGTAAAAGGGCAGCATGCCATAAGTCATAGTGAAGTCAGCCAATGGCTGAAGTGGGCTGATGCATCGCACATTAATGCATGCTGGCATGGTTGGTAGAAAAACATGAATGATGCAACAACCGACTAATGGATGCAATCTGGCTGAAAACCACTAGTAAGTATGTCATACACATAATATTAGTAAAATCAAAAGATCTTGGCTAACACTGATCTAAAGAAGCCAATTGATCTCGCATTGGCCGCTAGCCTCATGCATTTGAAAAAGAAGGCAAGAAAGAAAGAATGAAGGGAAGGGAAGGAGAGGGGAGGGGAGGGGAGGGGAGGGTAGGGGAGGGGAGGGGAGGGGAGGGAGGGAGGGAGGAAGGAAAGAAGGAAGGAAGGAAGGAAGGAAGGAAGGAAGGAAGGAAGGAAGGAAGGAAGGAAGGAAGGAAGGAAGGAAGGAAGGAAGGAAGGAAGGAAGGAAGGAAGGTTGGTTTTCAAAGATAGAGCACCCTGATTTACTTATATTCAGTGTTCATGTATTCTGAAGGAAAGGAAGAAAGAAAGAAAGAAAGAAAGAAAGAAAGAAAGAAAGAAAGAAGGAAAAAGGAAGAAAATAGGTGGAAAAATGAAAGAAAATGAGAAGGAAAGAAAGAAAGAAAGAAAGAAAGAAAGAAAGAAAGAAAGAAAGAAAGAAAGAAAGAAAGAAAGAAAGAAAGAAAGAAAGAAAGAAGGAAAAAGAAGGGAACAAGCAAGGAAAGAAGAAAGGAAGGAAAGACAGAAAGAAAAGGAAGATAAGAAGGGACAAAAGAAGGAAAAGGAAAGAAAGAAGGGAAAATGAAGATACAGAAAGGAAAAGGAGAAAGAAAAGAAAGAAGGAAAGAAGGGACAATGAAAAAAACAAGAGGGAAAGAAGAGGAAAAGAAAGAAAAAAGAACAGAAAGAAAACAGGAGAAAGAAAGTAATAAAGAAAGAAAAAAGAAATAATAAAAAAGGTAAGAAAGAGGTAAAGGGTGATGGAAGGGAAGAACGACAGAAGGAAAGAATGAAATAAGGAAAGTAAGAGGGAAGGAAAAAGTAAGGAGAGAAGAAAGGGGAGTAAGAGGAGAAAGAGGAAAGAAAAAAGGAAAGAAAGAAGTTAAGAAGGAAAGAATGAGAGAAGAAACAAAGGTAACTAGAAGAAAAAAGAGGGAAAGAATGTAAAAAAGAACGGCAGAAAAAAAGGAAGAAGAAAGAAAGAAAGGAAGGGAGGAAAAGAGAAAGGACAGGAAGAAAAGAAAGCAAAAAGGAAGAGTAAATAAAGAAAGAAAAAAGGAAAGGGAAAGAAAAAACAATGAAAGAAACACAGAAAGAATGGCAAAAGGGGAGAAAAGGGGGAAAGGAAGGAAAGAATGAAGGAAAGGGGAAAGAAAGGAAAGAAGAAGGAAAGGAAGAAAAAAGGAAAGCAAGGGAAGAAAGAGGGTACAAAAGGAAGGAAGAAGGAAGAAAGGAAGGAAGGGAAGAAGGAAAATAGAGGGAAAAATGAGGGAAAAATTAAAAAACAAAAAAGACAGAAAGAGAGAAGGCAAAACAAAAGGAAAGAAAGAAGGAAAAGGAAAAAGGAAACTGAAGGGAAAAGAAGGAATACGGATGAAGGACAGGGAGAAAGGAAAAAGAAACAAACAAAGAAAAGAAACAAACAAACAAAGAGGAGGAAAGAATGAGACAGCTAGCAAATAAGGTAAAGGAAAGATGGAAAAAGAAGGAAAGCAGTAAAGTAAGAAAAAAGACAGGAAAGAAAGAAATAAAACAATAAGGCAAGAAAGAAAGAAAGAAAGAAAAAAGAAGGTAAAAAGGAAGAAGACAGGAAAGAAGGAAGGCAGAAAAGAAAGAAAAAAAATGAAACAAAGAAAGAAACAAGTAAAGGGTTGCAATGATAGCTAATTTTCAGAGTTTGTGTGAGTTGATGTGAAATAGCAGAAGTGAGATAAACAAGGCCATACCAAAGGAACTTACAACAGCATTAGCAGCAGATGGGATCTGATAAATCTAGAATGTGCCTTGTAGTCGCATCATAAGTAACCTGCTATCACATTAGATTTGAACACAGAGACAACCCTAAAGTATGTACAAACTAAAAACAAAAACACCGTCCCTGAAGGAAATTACTTTATGTGCGGAGGTGCTCCTTGCGAAAGAGCAAAAGGCAGTCACTCAAAGTGAAATTAACCAGTAGCTTAATACAACCAGTAGCTTAAGTAGGCTAACCTGTGGCCCTGTGCTGTATGTTGTAATGGGCAGAAGTATAATCTGAATGACACAACTGTAGATCAATAGATTAAGAGAGGTGGCTGAAAGTCCCTGATAGCCCCACTAAGTAAGTATATTGCACAATTAATTTTCGTAAAATCAGTAGGTTTTGGCTAACTGCAGACATAAAAATATGCACATGTGAAAATGATTTTGAAAATGATTTTGTACAATTCTGAATTCACAAAAGTGCACAAAATGTATAGTATAATTTACATAAGTAAAAACAGAACAATGACACTATCCTACGGACTGCAAAACTACAACTTTCAAGTGGTGCAAAAAACAGTGAAAATTCATTTGCTCCAATTTTGCTGCTTGTGTAATGCAGGACGTGACAAGCAAAGTTGCCACTAGTATGTAGCATAGAAGATTGTTGGCAACAGAGCATAATTGGAAACACACGTTGGCAAAGCCAGTAGGTCTCGCCTATGCAAAAGCTATTGGCTTTGCCAATATGTTTTAGCCATTTTGTACACTAGCATGGGTGCTTTAGAGGGGGTTGTGGAGAGTTTCATAGAGTGGAGTAGTGTTGTAGAGTGGCATAGAGTGGTATAGAGTGGAGTAGAGTGTTGTAGGGTGGAGTGGCATAGATTGGAGAAGAGTAGAGTGGAGTAGAGTTTCATCGATTAGAGCATCGCAGAGTGGACTGTCATAGCGTGTAGTAGAGTGGTGTAAAGAAGAATGGTGCAGAGTAGATTGGGATAGAGTGCAGTGGCATAGAGTGCATTGGTTGTTAGTAAAGTGTTGTAGAGTGCATTGGCGTAGAGTTAAGTGATGTAGAGTGCCGTAGCATAGAATAGAGTGGTGAAGAGTACAGTGCAGTGGCGTAAAGTAAAGTGGAGTGGAGCAGATTGTTTCAGAGCAGATTGAAGTGGTGTACAGTGGAGAGGTTCAGGATAGAGTCGACTGGTGTAGGTAGAGTGCAGAGGTGTAAAGAAGAGTGATGTAGAGTGAAGGGGAATATAGTAGTGTAGAATGCAGTGGCATGGAATGAAGTGGTGCAGAATAGATTAGAGTGGTGTGGAGTGATGCCGTGTAGTGGCATAAAGTGGATTGGCATAGAGTGCAGGAGAGTGGTGTAGACTTGAGTGGTGCAGAGAAGAGTGCAGAGGCATAGACTGCAGTAGAATAGAGTTCATTAGCATAGAGTGGGCATACATAGAGTGCAGTGGCATAGAGTAGAGTGGTGCAGAGAGCAGTAGCGTAGAGAACATTTGCGCAGAGTAAAGTGACAAAGAGCTCAATGGTGTACAGTGGCATAGCATGCAGTGGCATAGAGTGCACTGGTGCAGAGTGCAGTGGTGCAGAGTAGAGTGGCATTGATTCCAGTGGCAGAGAGTACAGTTTCGCAGAGTAGGCTATCATAAAGTGTAGTGGCATAGAGTGCAGTGGTGCACAGTAGAGTGGCACAGAGTAGAGTGGTGCAGAGTAGAGTAGTACAGAGTAGAATAGAGTGGCTTAGAATGCAGTGATGTAGAGCGCAATGATGTAGAGTGGCATAGTGTGTAGTGGCGTAGAGTGCAGTGGTGTAGAGATATGCAGAGTAGGGTATAGTGGCATAGAGTGCATTGGTTCAGAGTGTTTTGAGTAGAGTGCAGTGGCATAGAGTGCATTGGTTTTGAGTAAAGTGGTGTTGAGTCCATTGGCATAGAGTACAGCGGTTTAGAGTACAGTGGGGTAGAGCACAGTGGCATAGAGTAGAGAGGTGCAAAGTACAGTAGAGTGCTGTAGAGTGGTGAGCATAGAGTGGAGAGTTGAGTGTTGTAGAGTGGAGTGTCGCAGAGTGGCCTAGAGAGAAGTGGTGTATATTACAGTGGTACATAGAAGATTGGCGTAGAGTCGAGTGGAGTACAGTGCATTGTGTTTGAGTAAAGTGGTGTAGAGTTAATTGGCGTAGAGGAAAGTGACGTAGAGTAGAGTTGCGTAGAGTGCAGTGACATACAGTAAAGTGGTGCAGAGTAGAGTGCATAGGCTTAGAGGGTGGTAGCATAGAGTAGATTGTTTCAGAGTACAGTGAAGTGGCATAGAGTGGAGTGGTGCACAGTAGAGTAGAGTGGCGTAGAGGGTGTTGCATAGAGTGGGGTGAAGTCTTATAGAGTAGAGTGGTGTAGAGTAGAGTAGAGTGGAGTGGCATAGAGTCAATATTGTAGGAGAGTGGAGTGGCATAGAGTGGAGAAGATTGCTGTAGAGTTAGGAGGCATAGAGTAGAGTGAAGGGGCATAGAATGGAGTGGAGTAAAGTGGCATGTAGTGGCATAGAGGGAGTTGCTTTGAGCATTGTAGAGTGTAGTAGTGTTGTAGAGTGGAGTAGAGTCGTGTAGAGTGGACTGGCATAGGTGCAGAGTTGCGTGTTATAGAGTGGAGTAGAGTTTAATGGAGAATAGCATTAAAGAGTGGAGAATCATAGAGATGAGAGTTGTAAAGTGGAGTGTCACAGAGTGGCCTAGAGAGAAGTGACGTAAAGCACAGTGGTACAGAGTAGTTTGGTGTAAAGTGCAGTGGAGTCGAGTGCATTGTGTTTGAGTAAAGTGGTGTAGAGTTCATTGGCGTAGAGTAAACTGACGCAGAGTGGCGTAGAGTGCAGTGACATACAGTAGAGCGGTGCAGAGTACAGTGCATAGGCGTAGAGGGTGGTAGCGTAGTGTATATTGCTTCAGAGTAGATTGAATTACCGTAGAGTGTAGTGGTGCAGTGTAGAGTGGAGTGATACATGGTAGAGTGCAGAGGTTTAGAGTATAGTTGTGCATAGTGCAGTGGCAAAGAGTACAGTGGTGTAGAGTGCATTGGCATGGAGTGCAGTGGTGCAGAATAAATTAGATTGGTATTAAGTGATTCAGAGTGTAGTGGCGTAGAGTATACTGGGGTAAAGAGCATTGGCATGGAATGCAGTAAAGTAGCGTAGAGTTGAGTAGTGCAGAGCAGAGTGTAGTGGCATAGAGTATAGTTGCATAGAATGCATTGCCATAAAGTGTGGTGAAGTTGCGTAGAGTTGAGTGGTGCAGAGTAGAGTGCAGTGGCATAGTGTGCAGTGGCATAGAGTGTAGTGGCAAAGAGTTGAGTGGTGCAGAAGAGAGTAGTACAGAGTAGACTGGTGCAGAGAGCAGTGGATAGCGTACGTGCACAGAGTAGAATAGAGTGGTGTAGAGTGCAGTGATGTAGAGCACAATGAGGTAGACTAGCGCAGTGTACAGTGGCATAGAGTGCAGTGGCATAGAGTGTTACAGAGTAGAGTATAGTGGAGTAGAGTGCAGTGGTGCAGAGTAATTGGTGTAGAGTGCAAAGGCATAGAATGCATTGGTTTTGAGTAAAGTGGTGTTGAGTGCATTGGCGTAGAGTGCAGTGATTTAGAGTATAGTGGGGTAGAGCAAAGTGGCGTAGAGTAGGTAGGTGCAAAGCAGAGTACAGTGCTGTAGAGTTGTGCAGGATAGAGTGCAGTGGCGTAGAGGGCAGTGGCATAGAGTGGAGTGGCACAAAGCTGAATAGAGTGGCATAGAGCAGAGTAGATTGTCATACACTGGAGTTGCATAGAGTAGAGTAGTATAAAAAAGTGGAGTGGCACAGAGTGCAGTAGAGTGTTGTAGAGTTGAGTGGCATAGAGTACAGTGGAGTGGCATAGAGTGGAGTGGAGTGGCATAGAGTACAGTAGTGTAGAAAATTGGAGGGGCATAAAGTGCAGTAGAGTGTTGAAGATTTGAGTGTCATAGAGCAGAGTGGAGTGGCACAGAGTGTAGTAGTGGAGTGGATTAGAGTGGGGTAGTGTGTCATAGAACAGAGTGAAATAAATTGAAATGGAGTGATGTTGAGTGATGCAGAGTAGAGTGGCATATGGTGCAGTGGTGCAGAGTAGAATAGAGTGGCGTAGAGTGCAGTGAGGTAGAGTAAAATGGCATAGAGTGCAGTGGCATATGGTGCAGTGGTGTAAAGTATTGTAGAGTAGAGTCTAGTGGCACAGAGTTCAGTGGTGCAGAGTAGATTGGCATAAAGTGCATTGGTTTTGAGAAAAGTGGTGTAGAGTGCATTGGGATAGAGTGCAGTGATGCAGAGTAGGGTGCAGTTGTGCAAAGTCGAGTGCAGTGGTGCAAAGTAGAGTGCAGTGGTGCAGCGTAGAGAAGAGTGGTGCAGAGAAGAATGCAGTGGAGTGGCATAGAGTGGAGTGGAGTGCCTCTGAATTGACTGGCACTGAGTTCAGTGGTGCCGAGTCCAATCGTGCTGAGTGCAGTGGCATAGAATATATTCTTTCAGGTCTAGAGTGGAGTGTTGCATGGTAGAGTACAGTAGTGTAGAGTAGGGTTGTGTAGAGTGCAGAGTGGATTAGAGTGGAATGGCATAGAGTGCACTGGCATAGAGTGAAGTGGTACAGAGTAGAGAGGATAGGAGTAGAGTGCATTGGAGTAGAGTGGTGTACAATAGAGAGGGGTAGAGTGAAGTGGCGCAGAGTGGAGTGGTGCAAAGTAGAATGCAGTGACACAGTTGGAGGGGTGTGGAGTGGCGTAGTGTGGAGTGGTGAGAGTAGACTGCAGTGGAGTGAAGTGGTACAGAGTAGCGCAGAGAGGGATAAAGTGAAGTATGCATAGTGTGGAGGCGCACTGCCATTCCAACCAACATATCTGCAATTGAAATGACCCTTACATTTGCGCAGACATATCAACAAGGTGCTCCTTTTGTGATTTTCTAATTCTGATATATTCTGAAATATCTGCACAGTTCATGTACAGACATTTAATTTGTGTTGCGCACTACAAAAATAACATCGTACAGCCTTCCTCAAGCACACTTCCACTAGCCAGTATGATTGTCACATAAATACTCTCAGTTTGAAGTCAGAGAAAGAAAAGGATACACCAAGCTCCCTGGAAGACAGAGACAGATATTTGACTTCAGTCTTTGAATGCACAGCAAATGTGACAAGATAAGAAAAATATTTAAAGGACTGTTTACAGATATTGAGCTCTGGTGGAAGAATACAGTATATAGATTTGGGCAATGGAAGGGAGGAAGTTAAACTGGATAGCCTAAAACAAATAGAGCCAGTTAATAGAAAGCAAGCAAATGTGAGTTACAAACCACAAAGCCAATGGTAAGCAATGGGCTGAATACATTCCCAGGGAAGATTTCTGAATGTCCCCAAGATGCTTTTGGCAAACCCAACAGCTGCGCTCTCTGGTAGCACACACATTGCTTATCAGGCCGTTCTAACTGATTTATCTAGATATACCTACACAACTCTAATTCACGAGAAAGGAAAATATCATTTTACCTAACAGACTCATATTTCACATTTGAAAGCTTAAGAAAATGTATTTCATCTTCTTCCTCTTATGTAACCAGCGAGCATAGAAAGTGAAATGTTGGCCTGGTGCAAAAAATAAAACCTTCTCCTTTCAAAGGAATATTCAGTGTTTCTTAAGGGCCATTGCTTCCATTGGTGCAGTAGGTGCAGTGGCACCAGACCAAGGGGCCTGAGGGGCCCACTAAACTCGGATTATTGCTGTATATTATAATTTCAAACAGCAGCCAAGGAGTCATATCCTTCCTTGCACAGGGGCCCCTGGCACATTGGCTTCCCCACTGAGCTCTTTGATATGCCCCGAATGTGTATGTTCATGTGGCATGCAATCTTTGTTTCAGAATCTGAATGTTGGTTGCCAGTGCCCGCACAATGGCGAAAGGATCAGATGCCAACACTTTCTTTTTCCTTCTCATAAAATCCCAAGACTTAACATGCTCAACTCTTTTTAAATGCAGCTTACATGTTAGACAGAAGTGGTGAATGGGTTCCCTCTCCTGGCTAAAGAGGAACATTCACACGGGCAGAATAGCCGAGCAGAAAGAAGTAGTTTAAGTAGCACTTTGTTGGCATATTATTAAGAATAATGAGGCGGTACAGATTACAAATGGAGGTAATAAAGTGTAACATTGAGAGATGTTTAGCAGTAGAGGAAGAGTCGAGCTATGCGATGTTATATCTATTTTTGTTTCCATTTTTCCTCGTAATGTAATCATAAAACGATATTTGGTGAGTTATTCTCTCTCAGTGCATTTGACGTACAAAAGGTAATCCGCAGAGGGAACATAACCAAGATGTATCAGCAGCATGAATAAAGTCCTTCCTATTGGTCGCTGAAAATGGATAAAGATGTCTTTTTTTTTTTTTAAATGGGAGAATGGAGATGGCCATTCATTGTCGCATCCGTACAGATGTATAATGTAAACAATGTGTACATTACGCATGTTTGGGCACATTACGCATGCAGAGGTACAGTAACATTGTGGAAATATTTTATGTAATCCACTGCATATTTTCATGTTAAAACTTTAATGTACCTGCCACCCTCAATATACTCATCTTGAACATACAGGTCAAATTGGTGCACATTCGATGCGCCGCTAAAAATTCGAAAGATTTTGTGTAAGCCAGGCGCTCAGATAAATGTAAGACGTCCATTTGCTTATGTGTGAGCATCCACAAAGATAAGCGCCTTGTAGATGGCAACTAAATGTGGTTTTGCTTAGAAACTCCCCACGGCTGTGTCCCACTGTTTACATACAGGCATGGATGTATGACAAATGGCTCTGTCTGTAAGGCAGCAAAAACCAAGGCCCTGCTGACAGTATGAGAAGGGGGTGCAAAGATGCACCAGGCTAGAGTCCCTGGACATAATCCTCAGGCTATACTTAATTTGTTGTGCAAGTGGTTGGCAAAACAAACGTTATCTTTGGGTATCAGGCTGAAATTTCATCAACAGATTTTGATCTAGAGGGAGAGACAGAATATGGAGAATGAAGAAATAACAGAAATATAGGAAAATAGTGACAAAAGGAAACAAGCAATGGAAAATCCGATAGGCCTTGCCTTTGGGACCTATTGACCTTGCCAATGGGTTTAGGAATATATTACTGTATTTACATAGGATATTTTACATAAGTAAAAACTTTGAATTTGTTAATATTTGTAAACTCTATTTGAATTAGTACAATTTTGTGTTGTCATTGGAATTGACTTAACTAGGTTTTGACAAGGTCTAGAGGACTCAGCTCTAAAAGTGTTAGACATTGGGTTTTCCAATGCTTTTTTGTTTTCTTAGAGTTTTATATAGCGCATACTAGACCCGAGACATCGGGTATCAGAGCGCTTTACATGAGCACAAGTTTCGTTACATGAGGACACATTCATTTTTTTGTTTGGCACGGGGAAATTAAGTGATTTGCCCAGAATCACATGATGTTGAGCGTCGTTGCCAAGCTCAGACTCACACCCGGTTCCCCAGCTTGGAGGTCTAGCCATAAGGCTACATGTGACCTGACTCGCATTTAGGTGTCCAATTAAGATCTGGTTTGGGGGGGGGGGGTGTTCATAATGGGACAAGATCGAGAGATAGAGATCTGGAGCTCAGGCTGAAGGAAGTGTGAGTCAGCGGGCCATAATAATGTTCAGATCACATACTCATTCAATCCTGGCCTTTCTAATTGTAGTTCATATGTTTTTAAGCCATGCTCTAATTACTTAGGCTGCACTTTTAGATACCCGGAATCATTTTCATCCCACTTAAAGAACTGTGGTCCACAATAGGCTTTACCTACAGGCAGCTCAAAGTGGTGTCATAGGTAAGACCTAAAAGTTGTGATGTTGTACACTTGAGGAACAAAAAGGAGTGACCGCTTTGCTCCTCTGTGTGCCTCGCTCTGCAGCATCTCTGGGAGGGCAGGGACACAGCTGGTGTTACTTTTGATAGACAGGAGTCGTGTGGTTCAATTAAAGAAAGGAGAGCACCTGACCTCCACTGTGACACCCTAGGCTCCTGTTGCCACTGCAGCTTTTTAGAAGTGAAGCTGCAGTATTTGCTCCCCAGTGAAGTTGATCGAAAAGTTGTGGAAGTCTTTTAATCCCTGTTAAAGCAGATCCAAATATCTTCAGTTTCTCTAGGAGGCAAGTGACAGGGATAGCAGACAAAATGAGTGCACATTTTGGGATTGAACTCAGTGTCTCCAGAAAGCTAAGTATATGCTCTTACACCAAGCTACACGCTCTGTGCTAAGCTCAGTCCCTCAAAGGAGGTCCTTAAAGTAAAATATAAAAAATAATGCATGAATGTCACCAGAATGTGAAAGGAACATGTTCTTTAGCAAGTCTGGTGGCAGCTGGGCTAGGAATTGCTTGCCATTGTTTGTAGGGGTGAAGTAAGAGAGAACGGGGGAAAGGGACAAACACAGGCGAGAGACAGCAATGTGGAGCAGAGGGCTGGAAGCAATATGGAGGGCAGGGGGAAGCTTAGAGGACAGGATGGGGGCATGCAAGAGGAGACTGGGGACGAAGCAACACAGAGGGGGGTGTAAGCAACACAGAGGGCGTGGCAGAAGCAACACACAGAGGGTACTGGAAGGGAAGCAAACTAATGGGGAGAGAGAGCAACATCGAGTGCGGAGGAACAAAAAGTAAACAGGCAAGAGGGCACTGTGGAGCTGGGGGTGGAGCACACAGATGAGAAAGCAACGCATGGGAGATACACACAAGGGCGAGTGACTCAGGAAAGGGGGGGCAAATGGAGAAGCACACTGGTGAGAGAGAGCAACATAGAACGTGGCAGAGGAAGGAGAAGTACACAAGGGAAGTAGCTGGAAAACACACGCACTCCTGTGTAGTGCATAAACAAAAAGTAAAAAGTGGCACCCGAAAAATGAGTAGTGGAATGACAAAAGTAATGCATCCATGCTCAGGAGAAGGGACAAATACAAAAGAGGAAGGGAAGCACACACAAGCTAACAAACAAGAAGCAAGCTAATTAAAGTAATAATAAAGCCAAATGATGGTAAGCAGTGGGCGGGCTCTATGCTTATTGTAAGTTAACAATACATCTCGCAAAAGGCAGCGCCTGCACTGTCTAGTAGGCGAGATCTAAAAAGCTGCAATGAAACAGAAAAAGCAAGAGTGAAATAAACATACAGGAAGTGTTGGGTGAGGAAAAAGAGGCATCAGGGGGAAGGAAAATTCAGCAGTAATGGTATAAAACATCCCCAACGTTTGGTAGTGCTAGTGGCGGTCTTCTAAGAAAAACTTTGGAAATTGCCCGCCTACATAATTTGACTGTACTTTTCTTAGAACAGTGGCCATTAGTTCTGTTGCGGGAAGCATCCGGACTCTTCCATCGTTAATTTCCTCCCCTTTTCAGCAATTTTGGCGGTATGTGCTGTTCCTCATATTATAACGGCAGCCATTTTGTATGATGAATCCCTTGCACCGCATTGAGAATTCTCTCTCAAAATGCTCAATTCTCACCCTCTGCAGACATCTGGTGGCTGAGATCTTCATATAGGCAACTGAATTCTTCTTTTTGTTGACCTCTTTGAGGTTTTTCTGCTACTTTGGGTGTCTTGAGGTGACTTGTTTGCTGGTGGCCGCCATTTTGTTATTCCCTCTTCTCACCTCATGTTGTTTGAATAATAATGAATGATAACTTATTTTTACTTCAAGTTCCACCATGATTGTTTGATTTTCGGGTGTTCATCATACTGCTGCTCTGTTAGCATTACAAAATACTTGGGCATTTTTCAATTTTTTAACGTATACCCTTCAGTGGAAACACCCTTACTCAAGATGTTTTGAAGCCATTTTTCTACGTTTTAGCTTCATATCTGCTTGCACGCAACAGGCACACCCACTCTAGTAAAAGCAAAAAAAAATGTTTTTGTGCCTTCACTATTCAATTTTTCTTGTTCTTCTGGATAGACTTTCCTCATTACTTTTGAAGAGCTTAGGGACCCACATTTCGTCACTATTTTTTCACTATTTGTGATTTAATTCACTAAGACGGTTGACCCTGCGATTTCTTTTCTGGACTGAAACTTCCATTACCTCACAATAAATTTGACTCTGCCTTACTGTTTCTGCAAGTTCAGAATTAAGGTCCTGCTTACCAAATTCCCTTTGTCTTTTCAATGGGAAGACTAAGAAATCTTAAATTTACTACTCCCTCCAAACCTACTACGCAACCAGACTCCGATTCTGCTCTCAACAAAATGGAAGACATTTCTCCTCAGAAACCTGATCACACGACAGGCACCATTCTAAAATCACATCCTTCAAGTAAACTACCTGCAATTTCCACCAAGCGACCGAAAAAAGACCCTCCTTCACCAGTGAACTCATCATCAACCTCAATGGATATAATCCTTGAGGAAATCCGTGCTTTGACACCATTCATTGAGGAAACCAATAAAACTCTGCAGCATCTGGATAATAAATGGTCTTCGTTGGATTTGCGTTTGCTTGTTGTGGAACAGAAAACGGATTCTCTTCAGGTCTCATGTTCTCGCATTCCCATTCTGGAGTCTGAGATATCGGTGATCAAGTGGCAATCAGGATTTAGAAAACCGGAACCACAGAAACAACCTTCAACTTTATGGTCTTCCCGAAATACAGAGGGTTCCAATCCAACCGTCTTTTTTCAAACAGTTTTGCCTAAGCTCTTGGATCTATCTACTACTTCTCCTCTTAAAATTCTCCTCTTAACATTTAAAGGGCTCATAGTCTTGGTCCCAAGATATTTGCAGGGCCTCGTGGAGTCATTATGTTTTTCTTGCAATATACGGACCTTCTACAAGTTCTGTCTGCAGTCAAGTCCCCAAAAGATTTTTGGGGGGAGGGTCAACGCCTATTTTTCTCTCAAGATGTGGTCAAAGTTACAGCTGACCATCGGAAAAAAATTCTTGATTTTCGCCCTCAACTATGTTCTATAAATGCCAGATTTGGCCTAATTCATCCATGCCTTTTCAAGGTCACATATAAGGAAAAGACTACTACATTCGAAGCTCCAGCCGTTTTGCCGGAATTCCTTCATCAACATGGAGCTGTCGCTATGGATACTTCAAAACCTGCTTCATTTGTTATTTTGCTTCACCATGTCTAATTGTTTCCTGTATCTGTAATTCCTTGAACGTTGTTTTCTTTGGAATTCTGTAATGGTCACTGTATTAAGATGTTTTCCCTTTTCTCTCTTCTTCCCTTTCTTCAAATGTATTTTCTCATCTATCTGTTTTATCTCTTTCCCATACAAGTGTAGTTCTTTTTCAGGATCTCACTTCGCTTACGATCTCCCCTATTTGTTGAAGTTATCCATGGTCCCTCTGGGGTTCGGGGGAGCTCTGATGATGTCGTTCTTGTCTTCTGGTGTAGCCATCCCTCATTTCGTCTTGTGTTGTAGGTATGTTTTTCAGTCGTCATTTGTATGACATGTAGTGTCTTTTTGTTCTCTATTTTATCTCCTTTTCTTCTGTTTTCTTTCTTAAGGTTTTCTCTCTCCACTTTCTTCTGTATTTTATCTTCTTTACTCCTTCCTCCCTTATTTCTTCTTTTTTTCAAATACATGCTATATTTCTTCTACTTTCCTTCCTCATGTTTATCCTATTTTGAATCTGATTTTGCTCTTGTAAGCACACTACTTGGTCAGGCTTTTATCATTAAGTTACATTTTGGGTTCCTACATGGAACATCAAAGGATTAAGCAACCCTATTTCAAGGCAACGGGTGCTATCTCCTCTAGCGAAATTAAAAACTGATATTGCTCTACTTCAAGAATCCCACATTTCTGAGGATGAAGCTTCCAAGTTGAAATGATGTTGGGTGGGTCATGTATTTAACTCTCCAGCTTTAGGCAAGAAAATTGGGGTTTTGATTTTATGTCATAAAACATTACATGTTTCTCTTGTTCAACAGGAATTCGATACTGAAGGACGTTGGGTTATTGTTAAGCTCCTCATAGATGAGATCCCTTTAGCTATTTTCAATGTGTATGCCCCTACTTCGGTTGATAAGGTTTTCTGGACTATTGTATCAGACAAACTGCTTCTATACGATGATGATTATATTATTTTTGGGGATGATTGTAACCAAACTGTGGATCCCATATTAGATAGAAACTCTAGAGTTAAGTTTGTTCCCTCTAAAATGCACTCACAATTTTCATCCACAGTACGTCAAAAATTGTTGGTAGATATTTGGAGACTTTGTCACCCTGACCTTCAAGAATATAGTTTTTACTCAGCCGCACATCACTCACAGTCCTGTATGGATTACCTTTTCCTGAGTAAGTCCCTTGCCCAACATGCCATTCAGTCTGAAATTGGTTCTATTTTAATTTCAGACCATGCCCCTGTACTTGTAGATATAGACCTTATCCCTTTCTCTCCCCTCCCAGGATGATTGCGTTTTAAAAACTCCTTACTTCTTGATCCCAATTTCTGTCAACAATTTAATTCCTTTGCCTCTGAATTCTTTATAATTAACAAAACTCTGGAATCTCCCTTTGTCATGGTATAGGACTCCTTTAAAGCCACCGCCAGAGGCTTTATTATAAATTTCGTATCGCAAAAGAAAAGATTTCTAGAACAACAATCCACTCAATTAATTAACAAAATTAAACAGTTAGAATATACGTATTATCAATCTAATAATGAATTTCTAAATCGAATTGACGGCAAACTTACCTTTAATGGAATATCTACCGATGCTGCTTCCAATTATTTACTAAAATGCAGTTCTCGCTATTATGGGGGTCAAAACAAAATGGGGAAGTTATTGGCTAATTACTTAAAAATTAGAAAGGAAAGAAAGAGAATAGAATCTTTGCAAAGTTCTACTGGTACCCCTATTTTTAAAGATAATGACATTAAAATGAATCTGTTACATTCTATAAGAACTTATATACCCCTGATTCCCTCCCAGAACAGTCTGATCTTTGTTCCTACTTCCAGTTCAGCCCCTCTCCTCCTTCTAATCATATTGTTTATGATTCCCTGGCAATTGATATTTCTCTAGCAGATATTTCTCATGCTGTTTTGGTTCTATGTCGTGGAAAAGCACCTGAGCCAGATGTTTTTACAACTGAGTTTTAAGATCATTTTGCAAAAATTCTTTTGTCAAATCTTTTACTCTTGTTTAAATCTTTCTCTGATAATGGCTCATCTCAAGGCACGTTTCAAGACGCCTTGATCTGCTTAATTCCCAAGGAGGATAAGGATCCTTCTTTCTGTAAAAATTATCAGCCTATCTCCCTAGTTAATAAAGACTATAAGATTCTCTCTAGGATCTTGGCTCTCCCTATTGATCCCGTCTTACCTGACTTGATTGGCCCTGAACAATCCGGTTTTGTTAAGGGAAGACTAGCCTCTGACAATTCTCGAGTCTTCTTTAATGTACTAAGTAAGACCTCATCCTTAGATCATCCTATGACAGCTATCGCTTTGGATACAAAAAAGGACTTCAATAGGATTGGATGGGATTTTATGTTTTATGCTTTACGATGGGCCGGTTTTCCTCCTAAACTAATTGCTTTAATCTCTGTGTTGTATTCAGGACCCAAAGCATCAATATTTGTCAACGATAGAACTTCTGATTATTTCCCATTGCGTAGAGGAGTGCGAAAAGGATGCCCCTTATTGCCACTGTTATTTATCATAGCTTTAGAACCTTTTCTAACCAAGATTAGACAAGACGATCGTATTTCAGGTTTTCAATTTGGTCCACCATCAAGCTAAAATGTCAGTTTACACTAACAACATTCTTTTATATTCTTCCAATCCTGAAACTTCTCTTCCCCATTTTCTTCAACAGGTAACCTCCTTCTCCCAGCTTTCAGGATACTGTCTAAATACAGACAAATGTGAAGTTTTGCCTTTAAATGTTTTATGTCAGAAACATCTCTTTGACCATTCTGGCTTTTCTTGGCAACCTTCTAAAATAAAATACTTAGGCTTATGGTTTGCTCCTTTAATTCCTGAAACTATAAGGTTAAAATTTGATTACATCACCAAAACATTGAATGATGCTATTACCTGTTGGCACCCCCTTTTTCTATCCTGGTGGGGTCGTTTAGACTCGATTAAAATGATGCTTTCTCCGCATATTTTATATATTATTTCCATGATCCCTATACACATTCCTGGATACTATTTTAAGAAAATTGATTCTACCTTGACAAACCTTTTATGGAAAAATAAGCCCCCTCGTATAGCTTTGTCCTTTCTAAAAAAGGATAGACTTCATGGAGGTTTTAGGTTTCCTGATTTTAAACCTTATCATTCCGCTTTCTCCCTAAAACAAGCTTCTTGTTGGATCTCTATGAACCTTCCTCTATATCCTCCTTTATGGATAAAAATAGAGACATTTTGTATTGCCCCTTTCGATTTCCAAGAAATCCTTGCCTTCAACACCAATATTAAATCCTTACGTTCCCCTGTCATTTCCCACTCCCCTAAACATTTGGTCCCCCTTTTAGCATCATCTTATCCTTCAATTAATTCTCATCATCAACAACCTATTTGGCAAAAAAAATCATAAATTCTGGTGGAACGCTCTTTGTTTTCATTACCATGAGGAAATATGAATTTTGTGATCAGTTATGTCCCCTATCGTAGACCCCAACGGCTCCATGTGCATGCTATAAGTACATGTATGTTCCCTCCTATTCCACTTTTGAAGACGCAAATATATGTGCGTCCACCGTCAACATGTCCTCTTTCAGATCCGCCATGAATGGGTCAGATATTCCATTCCTAAGTATGAAAGGCCACCGACTTTATGTGGTTCACTTTCCACATTTTACAGATTCAGGCGAGTAGGCCCGAATTCTGTCATCAAGCCTTTTCCTGCCTTCTGCTTCTGAAAGCTCCAGTCTAAGCCTGCATCTGTGACCATGAACTGTGTCCTACTCCCTGCGCGGCTAACGGTGCCTGATCCAGCCTGTCGCCTGCCAAAAACTGTATTTCACCTTCGAGATTATCTCCTTCGCTCCTCATCCGATGCATTCCTGTCTAGTAGTTTAGGTAAACATTCTTCCAGCTCCCGTGCAAAGGGCCAGGCCTCGCTGCCCTCATGCAAATAATTCATAGCCCCGTTACCATGGAATATTCCTACCCCCTCGCATCTAGTGTAGACACTTAGACGCTTGTACACGCACTAACAGTCAGTATAGTCAGTATAGAATAAGATTCTACCCTAAGAGACCTCTCTTTTTGGATAACACAGTTCTTTAAACATAGGATATTAGATATGATTTGGGATTAGGTTGACATAACCCCAGACTTCTGTCTCCACTTGTAGAGCTAAATGTCAAAATCCCCTTCACCCTCTAGTTGCACGTCAATCACACGTCATGCGGCTGCGCGCGCATTTTTGCCAAACATTTCTGCTGACATTGCAGGATTCTTTTATGGATCCACCCACTTGTGACATCATGTTTAATGACGTTTCTTAAATTACGCCCTCTATTAGTTACGTATGCACCTTTTATCAGCTGTTACGCCTCTTGCATCTGTTTCACTGTAATGTATTTTCTATAAAACTGCCTATCTGTCAATAATATATGCTCCTTCCTTCCTGAACTTTCGTGGTGATGGAACAGAAGGCCCACAATTCGAATTGTCTTCCTTTGTATAGGAATAAAGCATTTTAAAACCTCTAATACCACGGATTCTGCCTCTTATATTTACTGAGTTATTCTTGATAGACTTTACCACATAAAAAATAGTACCGGTAACGAAATATTTACCACATAAATTGGCGCCCGAATAGGGACACTTTCTCATCTCACGCGCCGGCGGTGCGTTGCAGGCCCGGTCTCCTGCCACAGCTGAACGGACAAAAACGCGTATCTACAGGATTTCCTGTGTCTCCTTCCGGCCAAGCGGGGACGACTGAGGCTGCGATCAACACCCAGACGAGGCGGTGAGAAGTGCGAAGTATCCCGACCAGAGCCTAGCTGAGAGAGCAAGATCCGAGGTATACAGAGACCCGCCAGGTTCCGAAGTTCCGAGTCCAGTCGAGTCGAGTCCAGTCCGGTCCAGTTTCAGTTCCGTTCCGAGGCCTTCCGTTCCGAGCTACCCGGTGAGTACCATTACCGGGGAGGCATTTAACGTGCACATAGTCTGTGCCGGTCAAGACGGGTTTGGGTACACAAATCCGGTCTGCACTGTTTTAGCAGTGTATCTGTACTGTTTAGCAGTATATATAGTATGTCTTGCATATAAATAAATATTATCTAGTGTCAGTATTATGTCAGTAACCAGTTTTCTATTAGTTATCATTGTTCGTAAAACTGTTAAGTGTTAAACGTTTTTAAATACGTTCTATATACTGTGGTGTGAATGACTGTTCATTATTGTGTTTTTTGTATAAAGTGTGTTCTAGTAATAAGGTCTAAAAATGCCGCTCTTTTCGAAACTAAGACAGATCAAAACTAGAAAAGGGGTACTCGAAGAAGCTGTTCCCATCCCACCTAGGGACACTCCAGGATACTTTATGTATCATAAGCATGGCCTAGATGCCATATTATTTCTTGATTTATGGGTGGATTACACCAAAGAATTACCAGAGAGTCAGAGATGGCCCGCAGCGGGGACCTGGGATGCAGATTGAATCATGCGAGTAGAAGAAGAATTATGGAAAAAGAAAGCCAGACAGTCACAGAAAGATGCCATTGAATTATGGCGTAAAGAATCATATAGACGTACAGAAAAAGCACTCAGACAGGAAGAGAAAGGTAGAGAGAATTCAAATAAAACCCGAGAAAATCTATTACTTGAGGAAGGTACCCGAGTAAAATCAGAACAAATAGATAGACAAAGAAACACCCTTATGAATGGTATGTATCCACTTCTGGCCGAAGGGTTACCTAAGGCTACTCCGGAAATACCAAAAGACTTGCCACCTCCATTGTTTCCGATAAAAGCACATCCCAAGGGGCATCCCAGAACCGCAGAAGATGTTTTCCTTTCCCGCTATTTAGATGACGCAGCTCCCGAGTATGCTAATACCGCACCACATAGACTGCTTGCCGATGATGCTCATCGCCAAGAACATTCGTCTGTACCTCCGCAACAACACGCTTCGACACACATTCCGACAAACACATCTGTTTCCACCGCTTTTCCCGCAACGACGGTTGCTGTCTCACCCTCAACAAATCCTTTCACGTCCAGCACCCCAGACGGTGCTACAGGAGGTACGACAGACATTTTTTCTACGCCACCCAGAGGAAATAAATTTTCCCTTAGAGAATTAGCACACCAACATACGCCCAAACTAGCAACTCCCGACATGCTTAAGGAGCTTCTAGTAGATTGTAGATATGATCCTGTGCCCGGTAAACGGGACGAAATGCTGCTGTCATCATTACGTATTCGACGAGCTGCAATATATTTAACGAAGTTACCAGGAATGAATACACATTTAGAAAATATATATCACTTTGTCCAGTCAGGGCGAGGTCCTGAAAGTATTAGCAGAGCCATGGAGTACCAGAAAGCGGAGGTACAGGGACAACTGTTACATTTCCTCATAAACTGTGTAATTAGAAATCAAGACCGGCCTGGGGTAAATCCGGAAGAAATGCAAAAACTTGTCACTTGGGGCCAGAATATATCAGAAGGAAGACATGATAAACAGTTATGTATAGTAGCTATGTACCGAAAGATCCGCAAAGAGGTAGAACGAATACACGAAGAAAGATTAGAGGTAGACGCCGCTGACCTAAACAGAGAGGAGGAGGAGCAAGAATCAGAGCAAGTAGACACGATAGCTTATGTAGGTAAAGGAAGACCCCATAATAATACCAGAGGTTTTAACGACCCAATACGTCCAATACGTCCAGAATATAATAGACATCTTCCAAACCCTATGCTAAATACAAAATCCCCTGAACACTTATTCCAAGCCGCTGATAAATTACTCCGAGATCGAAGGGGGTACCACGTGCTCGATTCCATGGACGAACAAGAATTAGCCAGGTCAGCAGTACAATGGGCTGACAGTCCCGGCGAATACAATGATGATGTACTTGCACACACGTTTCTGAATCTAGACCCATATGAACAGCGTTTAGCTAGTATATACATGATTCAACACCTCCTTATATTATATAAAAGCCAACACTCTGATCCAGGACCCTTACCTGACATATTGACAGAACTACTCACCAACATATGGAGAGGGTCAGGTACTGATTTGATTAAGGAAATACTAGAATCCCGAAACCAATATTTAAATTTCGTATGCCCAGAACACGTTCCAGTTCCCATTATGGGAAGAAAAATGTATCACATAGATAGACAGAACCCGTTACGCGAAGTGCACCCGATCAGAGGTGCCGGCGATAATTTCACACGCGTGTTTGTGTACACGCCTATAACTAAACTGGAATTATTAGAAATGAAGAAAGTAGTACCCAGTCATGACAAAGATCCAGCAGGTTTCCACCGTGAGATAAAAGACATGTTACTCATGGGAGAGTATACCTACCCCGATATTATGAAAATATTAAAAGTCCTATTACCCGCAGGTGTTTATGAAAAACTCAAAGAAAAAGAATGGGAGGTAGGAGACCAAAAGATAGATTGGACAGCATTAGAAAACGAAGAGAAGGCCCGAGCTGCAGGAGCAGGGCTTGGGGAAAAGACTACAGCATTAGCAGGATTATTAATACAGGTACTGCCACGTTTATTAACTACGAAAAAGGAAGACTGGGGTGCAATCTCAGCCTGTAAACAAAAACCAGATGAAGACACCAGTGATTTCTATTCCCGATTTGAAAAATGTTTCAGTATAAATAGTGGCATAAAAGCTAGTAGTGAGTCATACCCACATCTGTTTGTGACAAAATTAGTTGAAAATTCTCTGCTACAAGTCAAGAATAGAGTATTGAAATTCGAAAGTACCTGGCAAGGTAATACCCCATCACAGATGCTACAGATGTTACAATATCATCACAATAGAATTAGAGAAGAACAAGAACACGAACAAAGACGTATGAAAGATACAAAAATGAAAATGCTTGTTGCACAGTCAGTTCCAGCCGATGGTCATCAAAAGGGTGATTCCGCAAGTCCTGCGAAAGGGACATGCAACTATTGTAAACAACCAGGTCATTATATACACGATTGTCCAGTCCTGAAACATAATATTGCCACAGGTAGAACTCAGGAGAGACCACGTCCACCTAGACAGGATCAGAATCAACAACAAGTACCTCAGCATGCACAACCTAGGTTAGCTCCGCAACCACTAGCTCCGCAACAGGCAGCTCCACAACAGATCGTAGCACAACAACAAGTGCAGCCTATTGCTGCAACACAAGCGACAACACAACAGATGTATCAGTATGCACAAACAGATTATCCCGATTATCAGCGATACTCATGAGATAGCCTAGAGAGGGAAGTTGGCTTACCCCTTATTGAGGTTCCTGTAGACCAAGAGGGACCTTATGTACATAGTGAACTATTAGGGGAAGACAGAAAGTTTTTACTTGATACAGGGGCAAGCAGAACAACTATAAGACGCAGTGAAGTTCCAGGGGCACCCCTCTCAGGCTCACAGAATATTTCCCTTGGATTCTCAGGAAAACCTATAATTAATGACGTAACACAACCTCTTGCACTCACAGTAGGTCCATTAACACGTACAACAGATTTGTTGCTTACTAAATCATGTCCAGAAAACTTGTTAGGCATAAAAACATTGAAAGCTCTAGGAGCTATTATATGTTGTTCTCCGGAAGGAGTACGACTATTTTTACGTGACTTTAAAGGTCACTACGTATCCAGAGATATGGATCACCGACTGCAGAAGTTACCTACACATTTATGGGCACAAGGCCCCACTGATGTTGGTTGCATGAACATTACACCATATCGAGTTACACTGAAAACAGGAATAGTACTACCACGAATGCGACAATACAAGTTACCACCAGATGCTGTAGTGGCTTTACTGCAAATCATTGACGAGCTCATTGCACAAGGAGTGGTTGTCGAAACCGACTCCAATGTATGTAATTCTCCGATAATTCCGATTCTTAAAAGAACGGATCCAAAAGCTCCACCAGTATATCGATTAGTTATTGATCTACGCGAATTGAATAAATGTATTGTACCACAATACCCTGTGGTCCCAGATATCTCTTCATTACTCACAGCTATTGACTCAGAAGCAACGTTTTTCACTGTAATTGATCTCAAGAATGCCTTCTTTAGTGTTCCAATCGATCCGGAAAGTCAATATTTGTTCGGATTCAGTTTAAATGGACGAAGTTTTAAATTCACACGCGCACCTCAAGGATTTACAGAAAGCCCCAGCATCTATAGCCAAGCACTGAAACGAGAACTTGACAGTATCCACATGCCAGTTAACACTGCCTTGCTTCAATATGTCGATGATCTGCTGATCACCGCTCGAAGCAAACCTGAATGTGAAAAAGCGTCACTGACGGTTCTGAAATTTCTGGCCGACAAGGGGCACAAGGTGTCCCCTTCTAAGCTGCAATTCTGTGTCCAGCGAGTTGTTTACCTTGGGTACTCGCTGTCCAAGGAGGGAAGGCAGCTTACATCCGACCGCATCCAGTTAATTGCTAACATGCCAGCACCCAAGACACAAAAGGAGGTGCGGGCTTTTATAGGCCTCACTTCATACTGTAGGCAGTGGATCCCTCAATATGCATTTCTAGCAAAACCACTCATCCAGTTGACAACACAGGAGGCAGCCACATCGACTGTCCTCCCTTGGACTCCAGAACATACACACGCCTTTGAAAGCTTAAAGAAAGCTTTATGCCAAGCACCTGTCCTAGCAACACCATGTTACAGTAAACAGTTTACACTCTTTGTTACAGAACGCGAAGGTACTGCTTTGTCGGTACTCACTCAGGAACAAGCAGGATCACACAAACCGTGTGCTTATTTCTCTAGTACATTAGATCCAGTAGCTCAGGCACTTCCTGCGTGCCTGAAATCGGTGGCAGCAACAGCTTTAGCAATCAGACAAAGCGATGCCATAGTGTTAGGACACCAACTGACAGTACAAGTACCACACGCAGTAGAGGTTCTCTTGAACCGCACACAAACACAACACTTGACTATAGCGAGACTCACCGGTTACGAATTAACACTGTTTCAGCCACATATAGAAATCAGACGTTGTAATACGTTAAATCCTGCCACACTGTTACCAGTGAGCGGAACAGATCCATTGGCACATGATTGTGTCGAAGTCATTACTATCACGACGAAACCCAGACAAGACTTGACAGACATCCCTTTGTCAGATCCGGACTTGACATTGTATGTAGATGGGTCATGTATGAGAACAAGTACAGGAGAGTTAGTGGCCGCTTACGCAGTCACAACAGACACTGAAGTCATTGAAACAAATTGTATTAACACTTTGTCAGCTCAAGCAGCAGAGCTCACCGCTCTGACACAAGCCTGTATTCAAGCCATAAATAAAAAAGTCAACATATACACAGATTCACGTTATGCATTCGGAGTCGTCCATGACTTCGGCGTACTGTGGCGAGAGAGAGGTTATTTAACTTCTCACGGTGCCCACATCCAACACGGACCCCTCATTCAAGCCCTATTAGACGCGATTCATCTACCTACTGCAATATCGATTATGAAATGCAAAGGCCACACAAAAGTTACCGATATCATTTCTCAGGGTAATGACCTAGCTGACAGAACAGCTAAACAGACTGCTCAGAATCAGACTCACACAACTGACATGACAAAGACAATAGTTCCGACACCAACACATTGCATGACAGTTAAGGATCCCGCCCTTGATGTAATTGATATACAGACACACGCTACACCAGAAGAAATAAAGAAATGGACTGAATTAGGAGGGATCCAAACAGATCAAGGATGGATGACGAAGGAAAAATCTATATGGTTTCTTCCCGACTCAATGGTCCAAGTCATCATTAACACTATACATAGTCCAGCGCACCTAGGAGAAAAAGCTATGCTAGACAGCATTCAACACATTTGGTTCAACAAACATTTACGAGCCGCAGCTAAACAAAAAGTTCGTACCTGTATGATATGTTGTCAGTTTAATCCAGGTAAAAGCATCCCCGTAGAACAGGGTGGATTCCAAACTCCCGATCATGCTTTTGAAGTCCTCCAGATGGATTATATCCAGATGGAACGATGTCGAGGATTCAAATATGTTCTCGTAGTTGTCTGTGCTCTTTCCCGTTGGACAGAAGCATACCCGGTTTCAGATTACACTGCCCCGACTACTGCCAAACAGTTAGTTCGAGAATTCTTCCCACGGTACGGTTTACCACGTGTTGTCTATTCAGATAACGGCCAGCCGTTCTCATCCGAACTAATGAAACACGTTTCCCTTCTATTAGGCTATCAATGGAAGTTTCACTGTGTCCGACATCCCGAGGCAGCAGGACTCGTAGAACGCCATAATCAAACTTTGAAAATTAGATTGTCCAAAATATGTAGAGAAAAAGGAGTCGATTGGATAGTAGCCTTACCAGTTGCGCTCTTTTACATGAGAATGGTAGCACATTCTCGAACAGGGCTATCCCCGTATGAGGTGATCTTCGGTAGACCACCAAATATGTGGGGGACGCCTATACCTCGCAAAATCACTGACGTTGACTGTAATATGCTGACAGATTACCTGGCTTCCTTGATGTCTGCACTACAATCTTGTCGTTCACAGGTATCCGCAGCTTTTCCCGACAATACTGAGGTGAAGCCCCATGACGTGGTTCCTGGTGACTTGGTTTTGGTCAGGAACTTTGACCGGAAGACCCAACTGGATCCTAGGTGGAAGTCACCGAAGTTGGTTTTACTCACCACAAGGACAGCCGTGAAAATCGAGGGAAGAAAAGGGTGGTTGCACTCGAGTCATATCAAGAAATTTTATGGACTACCACCCAGTATAGAGACTCACCCCTGTATTCCCTCACAGACAGACTCAAAGCTCCCCTTGGTTGAGCAATCGAACTCAGAACTATATAAACTAAAATTGAGGTCTAGTAAGTCAGACAATTTGATTGTTTAAGTCCTCTCCAAGGTGAATCGGTTGAATTTGTCTCTGACATGTATCCTCTAGACCGGAATAGAGAAAGAAATAATCAGATGCAGCTCAAAAAGCATGCGTATTGTAAATCATTTCGTAGTCACTGCACAGTAACGTTATTAATTTTGTTTTTTCTAAGTCTTCTGATCATCATTGTCAGCATCCTATTGCACATGTATTACCCTATTCCTAAGCGTGCTTACAATATAACTGCAGAACATTCTTTTAGTGAATTACCTCCACATGAATTGTCTTATAGATTTGCGCTGCGCAACAACACATTCATTAGTATGTTACATAATTCCCATCAAACCAGCAATGCCACAAATTGTTGGATATGTGGCCGACTCCCTCCCTATCAGAACTATAAGGGAGTTTTGCCCCTCTTTCCCTATCCGTTTACACACAATGGCTCCTGTGGAGCATGGTTTAGTTTGATTAATTCCCTAGATTCAAATTCCGCGGTTTATCAAGACAACTGGGTATGGGGCAACCTGAACTTAGTTTTGCTTAAAGTCTGCTACCCTAACAAGGAGGGACTTCCCAAAAGAACTGGAACTGATCTAGAAAATGAAGTATATGGATTAGGTAATTTTACACTTAACCTCATGATCCTGAACGTTGAATCTGAAGCTACACCAATCTTGCCCGCCATGTCAGTATTCCCAGTAAAAGGGGAATTATGTATAAGAAAGAATGGTTCCATACACATGGGTCATAGTAAATGCACCACTGTAATAAAATTCAGTGATCAAGGCAAGTCTACATTTAGAGCTTCTCGTCATTCCTACTTTATATGTGGCCAGACCGCATATATACGTCTACCTTTAGATTGGGATGGTACCTGTTACATAGCATTCCTTCTACCACCTGTTTTCCTAGCTCCTCCTGATTATCATAGAAATACCCATTTAGTACACAATAGACAGCAGAGAGATCTCCCAATTGTCGATTACACTGAAACAGCATGGGAAAAATACACAGATTTCAATAAAGGTTTCTTTCCCTATATAGGTACAGTCACTAATAGTAAGCTGATACGTAGATTAACCAGAACCCTTGAAGCAGTAGTGAACGAAACTATTTCCGCCCTAGGCAATTTAACAGAAGAGCAGTCTGCTATGCGGATTGTTGTGCTCCAAAATCGTCTTGTCCTTGACGTCATCCTGGCCGATAGGGGCGGAGCTTGTAGGGTCATCGGATCAAGTTGCTGCATTTTCATCCCAGAAAATTCGCCGTCAGTATATAAAGCCATAACTCGCCTTCATAAGATTGTAAGCCAGATACATCAGAGTCCAGGCACCTGGACTTGGTCCGGTTGGTTCTGGGGCGTGTTGTCAGCCTGGGGATGGAGAATCCTATCCTTCCTAGGTATTGGCTTTCTCATACTATTCAGTTGCTGCTTATGTCTACAATGTGGGCCAGCGATTTGTGGTCTGTGTGCCACCTCGTGTATCCCACATCCAAGTATTCGTTCGAGATCCCGGAAGAAGAAAGAAGAACAAATGATGCTATATGAACAGATCGATGGATTGATGAAGATCGATATCTCCTAAGGGTCCGAAGGGGACAAGGAGGGAATGAGGAAATATGAATTTTGTGATCAGTTATGTCCCCTATCGTAGACCCCAACGGCTCCATGTGCATGCTATAAGTACATGTATGTTCCCTCCTATTCCACTTTTGAAGACGCAAATATATGTGCGTCCACCGTCAACATGTCCTCTTTCAGATCCGCCATGAATGGGTCAGATATTCCATTCCTAAGTATGAAAGGCCACCGACTTTATGTGGTTCACTTTCCACATTTTACAGATTCAGGCGAGTAGGCCCGAATTCTGTCATCAAGCCTTTTCCTGCCTTCTGCTTCTGAAAGCTCCAGTCTAAGCCTGCATCTGTGACCATGAACTGTGTCCTACTCCCTGCGCGGCTAACGGTGCCTGATCCAGCCTGTCGCCTGCCAAAAACTGTATTTCACCTTCGAGATTATCTCCTTCGCTCCTTATCCGATGCATTCCTGTCTAGTAGTTTAGGTAAACATTCTTCCAGCTCCCGTGCAAAGGGCCAGGCCTCGCTGCCCTCATGCAAATAATTCATAGCCCCGTTACCATGGAATATTCCTACCCCCTCGCATCTAGTGTAGACACTTAGACGCTTGTACACGCACTAACAGTCAGTATAGTCAGTATAGAATAAGATTCTACCCTAAGAGACCTCTCTTTTTGGATAACACAGTTCTTTAAACATAGGATATTAGATATGATTTGGGATTAGGTTGACATAACCCCAGACTTCTGTCTCCACTTGTAGAGCTAAATGTCAAAATCCCCTTCACCCTCTAGTTGCACGTCAATCACACGTCATGCGGCTGCGCGCGCATTTTTGCCAAACATTTCTGCTGACATTGCAGGATTCTTTTATGGATCCACCCACTTGTGACATCATGTTTAATGACGTTTCTTAAATTACGCCCTCTATTAGTTACGTATGCACCTTTTATCAGCTGTTACGCCTCTTGCATCTGTTTCACTGTAATGTATTTTCTATAAAACTGCCTATCTGTCAATAATATATGCTCCTTCCTTCCTGAACTTTCGTGGTGATGGAACAGAAGGCCCACAATTCGAATTGTCTTCCTTTGTATAGGAATAAAGCATTTTAAAACCTCTAATACCACGGATTCTGCCTCTTATATTTACTGAGTTATTCTTGATAGACTTTACCACATAAAAAATAGTACCGGTAACGAAATATTTACCACAACCAACTAGATACCAATTATTTTTCCACTATTTCCCTAGAAATTAAAAAAGATTTATAATGGCTTCCATTAACAATTATCTTTGTCTGCCTTTTATAGTGTTAAAACTACTAACATTTCAGATGATGTAAGGAAACCACCTTGAGCTCTCCCGTTGCCTCTTTACTCCTATACGTTTACACATTTTTTAACACCCCTATGTTTATAATACGTTATTCCTATTCAGTTATTGTATTGCTTACATTGTTGCCTTATTACTCTTAATTGTTATATAGTAATGGTATACTGTTTCCCTCCCTTTGCCTCCTTCTTTTTATTATTTATATTGTGTATACTTCTTTTTGCATACAGCTTGATCAACCTATCATTATATATTTTTATTTTAGTACATATCTTTTTGTTAAATAGGCCTTGTTCTATTCATTGCATTGCTGTTTCTTTTTCTTGTTTTCTTTAAAAAACTCAAACTTAAAAGAAAATACAAAAGGGTGTGATACCTAGGTGAAGAGAGGTGCATATGGCCCAACATGATGTTGTATGTTTACAGGAGACTCATTTGTTCACAGGGGACCAAGGGCACATGAGAAATAGAATATACACAGCAGCCTATTACTCTTTAGCCACAAAAAAACAAAGAAAAGGTGATTGGGAGTCTTTGCGCAGAGTGGTGATATTCGTGGTAGCAATAAAGTATTCTATTAGAACTGTTGCTTCAAGGTCAACCATACGACGATCATCCTACGTCGTAAAGTATGAGCAAAGCCCACTAAACCGTTATTAACAAGAGGTAAACCGAGCAAAGACAGCTCTTATATCAGTGAAGCAAGTAAAAGCCAAAATGTCCGTTCTATATTCGTTTCTTCTTCTTTAATTCACTCTTGTACATATGTTTCTCTTATTCCTGTACAAGTTCTTCATGCTAATGCCATCAAGCGAAGCCAACACGTGTTTCGTCCTCAAGGCTATCCGCCCAGGACTTCATCAGGGCCAAATACTAAAATCGATATCAAGCCGATAAAAAAGGTACAGTCTTCAATGTCCTTAAGAGAGGTGTAGACAAGCTCCTTCCCGTATGGTAATTATTGAAGTCAAATATTAGGTATCCTTGGTGTAAATTAATATATGGCAGACAAATATCCTTGTACTGCATTGACACGGTCCGCTATCTGAACCATAATTTTGACAGGTTACATGTCGACTTTCGAACTGTATGAGAGGTTGCAGTTCCAGATGGGCTTCGCCTGGCAACAGTGCATGTTGGTATGCTTCCTCATTCATTGTTCTAGATTGCACCCAGCTTCCCTCGTTTTCACCTATTCGTAATTGTATTTATATTTAATAAGCACAAAGACCGGATAGTCTATGCTGGGGGTGTAAAGTGTTAGACGCTACGTTCATTCATCTTGCCTGGAGCTGTCCACGACTCTTGGGTTACTGGAACAGGGTGTTCACCGCCCTACACTCTATCATTTAGGCGGACATTTGTCGTACGCCACTGCTGGGTTTACTGGGCTACGTAAAGGAGATCCCTCCGAGTGTGCGCCATTGATCGACGATGCTGCTGCTATTAGCTAAACGTGAAGTAGCCATACACTGGGGGGTAGCACTAGCCCGACCATGAACTCTTGGATTAAGAGCGTTATATACTGTCAGCAGCAGCCGATGGAGCAGGTTTTTAGCAAAAAGAAAACCTGCTCGGATTAACACCCCCATAACACTTACTAACAGTTTGCAGTGGAAACTAATGTCCAAATCACAAGAAAACACACGGGAAACTGCTTTGCATATGCGTGCACTAATGTGAAATAATGCATGAAAAAACTAAGAAGCATTTTACATTGCGCTTGAAAAAAATAAGTAATAATGCATGACTAGGCCGCATTTCACATTTTCTTGCACCTTGCTTTAAAAATAATGCAGCTTTTGACTAAGGTTTGCTAGGAAAACATTAACATGGGATAGTGCAAAGGTGGGTGGTAAACAGTGAAAAGTCAATTTCATGTAAGTATTAAATGCTTATGTTCTATTTGCCATAGTGAGCCGAACGGGCCTGGAAAATGCCTTAAGTTAACTTAATAGATGGGGATGAAGAGTGCATGAATATTCTGACAGAAATACTGAACACAGCAGAAGAGGCACAAAGGTCCAAGGCTGATATGCTGAGAAAGACATTGTATGCCTGCCAAAAGGATGAGACTGGCCGTGAGACCCAAGACTTCTTCCACGGACGTAGCTGAGAGTCATGAGAAAAATATTAAAAAGCTACATGTATTAAATGTATGAACGAGTCAAAGCTGATGTCATGCGAAGAGAAGTAGAACAGTAGTCTATAGTTGTCATGAATGAAATCATGATGGTGTGACAGACCACCTCCCGGCTCGTCCAATGAAAAGTCACATTTTAAGAAATGTTTCAACTGATGTGGGACGGACATGTAAGTTTAGGGTATAACTGGGGTGCCTTTAGGGGTGTGGTTTAGAGAGCAGTCGTCATCGGGGAACGAAAGCTTGCGAGGAGAGAGAAGAGAGGGGTGATGCGTCGCTGTCCATCGATTTGCAGCAAGGCCTAGCTGTTCCTGTCCCGTTCCTGGGTTTCTGAAGTCTTTGTTCCCTGACTCTATTTCAGGGGTCCCCCACTACCTCCTTGGCCAGGGAGGTGGTCTTTCACTGATCTTTGGGTTAGTATATCCATCTGACTCGTACTTTGCATAATTATTTGCAAGTGTATTTTTGTCTCTGAAACTTAGTTCTCTTCATCTATCACCTCCATCATATGTATATCGTTTCACATTATTTTGCTGAAACTGATGTCTCTTCTTCTAGCCACTCCTTCATGTGGATATCGTAAAATTGATGATGAGTATGACACTGTTTGCATTCGCTGATGTTTTTCTCTACCTTTTGTGAATTTCATTGTTTGCATTTGTAACCCGTATGCAATGAGCATTATTAATTAAAAATGATTTGAGATAAACTTTATTAATCTTACCGAGAGTCTGTGATTATTTAGCTAACTGGATAGTTAGTTAGATAGTACTATTATTACCATCAACTACTCAACCAATTGGTCCATCGACCAGAGGAAAGAGAGTTGAAATACAGGTTTAGTTATGTATTAAGAAATGTTAGACATGAACCTGTGAAGAAAACGAGACTTGAACGTCATTAAAACTTGACCCCCAGCGCATCAGGGATTTGGGTGAATGTGTATGGGCCTTTGTACATGATGTTATCTAGTATTGATCCCCAATTAGCTAGTTGCGCTGGATCACAGCTATCCACCTATTGAGAACTTATGCCCCTGGCTTCTAGACCTAAGGATATCTGGGTTCCATTTTCAAAGTGGTTGTGGAGGGAGGAACACCCGTTGTGACACATCACAGATCACACTGTCAAGCTGCGCACTGCATACGTTAAGTAGCACTAGATGTAACTGCGGGCTGTTTTCTCGTCAGATCGTATGTATGGGATTGCTAAAGTAAGACAGATCGCATGAAATATGCATGCTTTGTGATCTATCTGTGATGCTCAGAACACGTAAGGAAAGTGGAATCAACAAAAAGGACTCTTGAATATGACCCTGATTACGCTAAATTGCACCCCTGTCTTCCTCATTACTATTAGCGCTCAGGATCTCTTATTTACCTACTAAACAGTGGTGGAGGGGGAAAACACTTCATAACACGATGACAATATTATACCTGAAAGTACCACAGACTCTGACTTTAGGTTTGTCAATGTATTATAAGGCCAAGAATAATAAGATGTATACACATCGTAAGATTAGCATATAGAGATATAGGAAAATCAATACAGAGCCGATTCTACGAATATAAGTAATTCAGCATAACAAGAATACAATGGTAAATTCGAGGATCAGGATACAGCTCAAAATAGAAACAGAATCTAGATCCTTTTTCATTTTAAATAAAAACGAATCTGTCCCTACACTGTACTAAGAGAAGATGCTATCTAATACCCTTCCATCTATTCCCAAAGGTGTCAGCATGTGTTGACTTCCTGAGAAGTACTCACGTCAAATGGGTTAAGGTGCTTAAGACTAGGAGCGAGTTCTAAGATGCTCCCTTCTCTCCCAAAGACAGCAGAAGTCTGGGGTTTCTGTCCCTGCGCATCATACAATATAGAATTTGATTCTTGGTTTCATCCTGGTAAAAATTTCCATTGCAACTTTTTCTATGTGGGGGGAGGTTCAATTAAGACCTCTTTGTTCGGCGTGGTGACCTTGATTCCCAGACCAGCCAGCATTCCTTGTATCTTCGCCAATCTGGAAATAACGAGTTGGCATTCCAGTACCTACAGTAGGATGAGAACATTGCTATTTCTTACAAACAACATGCATTTCATTAATTATTTCTTGAGAAGCCAAGGAGGTGCAAAAACAAGTACAGTCTTGGGCCTAGGAAGTTGGGCAACTTAAACAACGAACGATTACATTATATAATTATAAACGGTCCTGCTCTCTGTATATGCAGGAATGATGATACATACATATTCATATTATAACATTGCACGACAATGAATGAGTAAATGAATTTACTGAATACATGTTCATGATCATAAAACACTGCAAACTATAAACTTGTACGTAGGTGCATGGCAACTATGACTATAATGCACCCATACGAAATAGAGTGCTGACCTAAACAGAAGATGTAGCTTGCTGTCCATGTCTAAATCTCTCTAACCCTTTAAGATGCTGGTAACGACTGTCCTGCAGTCTTTCCATTTGCTGTTCTCGTTTTTTCAGGACATTTTCCTGATGTCTGGCTCTTTGCCATTTGCATGTCTTGATGACTCCCAATAATAAAATTATGCAAATGACAGTTATGATAATGGGTTTCAAGATATAACCCATAATTCCCTGTCCCAAACTGCCAAACGAACTGCCAATTTGTCCGAAACCCTTTCCAATGTGATCCCAGAGTCCCTCAGCCGCCAAATTACTCAATTCTTGATAGATATCTGAAATATTGGCAATATATTTCCTTATATCCCGATTATTGTCAGGAATATAAGTGCAGCACTGTTGGACTCCCAAATGTTTACAGACTCCTCCAGATTTTGCTAGTAGGACGTCTAAAGCAAGACGATTTTGAAGAACCATAGCCCTTATCAAGACCATCTCACCATCCACTAATAACAGGATTTGGGCTGTATTCATGGAGAGGTTATCCACTATCATTGCCAGATTTCAAATTTTTACATCATTGAAAACCACATCTAGACAAGGTATCATAGCTCCAAACACATCGCCAATGATTTCTCCAGCACTTACACCATGTTTTCCCCTGTGAGAGCCTTTTCCTTCCAAAGGCCATAAATCATCCCCATGGAATATCTTGGGAATTACTATGGCTAAGTAACATGTCCCATACCAATTCTTAGGCAGTTTCACACAAGCATTCTTTCCACACACAAAATAAACATTAGGCACCATGGTCAATTTATCCAATAGTGCTTTATTTATGGATTCTTCAATCAGAAAAACGTGTTCACAATCGCTTTCGCCCACAAATATCTTGTCGTAATATGTGGATGGATGTCTAATGCACAACTTTCCTTTCTGCTGAAAGTCTAAAGCTATGGGTCCTGAACTCCCCTTTGCCTTGTGATCTAATTCTTCCTTAGTCCATGGCAGTACCTTATGCTTCGGATCTGGTCGAAACAAAGTTTGCCTATATTGATCTTCTATCTGATCCACAAATTTATTTTCAATATCAGTTAGCATGCAGGTGAAATTATGTCTGTGTGCATAGGACGTATCTAAGGTGATGGTAGGCACGAAGTACTTGGACATGCACTATACATTCTTGTAATAATCATATTTGTTCATGTATTTTAGGACTGGAACTTCAGAGAGTACCACATCATAATTCGAAAAATAAAATTCAAAATGGGATTTACTGTAAAACATACTTAATAGCACACTGAATGTAATGCCATAAGTCACAGGCAAGTGATGGTATTGTATGCCTTCCTCTACTGAAGCTGGTAGTTGCATGCACACATAGCAGTCTTTCGCTTCCATTGTGTCCACATACTCGTACAACAAACGTGCATATGCATTCAGCGTGAACTCACCCTCTGACAAATCTACATGCAATCTACGACTAGTTTCCTTGATCATTTCCTTATCTTTCATGGATAGACCTTCTTCTATATCGACATTTGAACCGGGTGGGGTAAGGGTAGGTTGTTCCCCATTCTCTTCATCATTGGGAGACCCACTCAAAGATGTGACAATCACCACAATTATGACAAGCAGCGCTATTGCTATTAGAGTTCCAATAATACATTTTTGTTTTCGATCAGATGTTTCGGAAGCCATGTTTCCACTGTCGTATTTGGCACACCAAAGAAACGTTGAGTGTCTCTGGTTTTCTTTTCAGTACTTTTAGTTTAGTTCCAAATTACAATGTCCTTATTGATTTCTTCACTTGATTATCGCAGAATTTTGTCCATCAATACTAAGCCTATTGTAGAGAAGTAGTCAGCCCTAATCCTGAATTCTTCTTTCTATTGAAGGGACCCTAATTTTAAAGCTTCTCTCACTGGGGGCTAAGTTATCTTCATTCTAAGGCCTAATGAGTTCTTTGATCGGGTCACAGTTCAAGCTTCATCTCTAATGAGGTTAGAGCCAAGTATTTGGAAAACCATTTGCAGGATTTCAGCACGAATTTCTTCCAATTCCAAGGCAGTAAGCTGTTGACCAAAGGAAGGGAAAAGAACTTGATTAAGGATCAAGAATCGCAGTCCACTCAACCTGGGTGGATTCGGAACTTGCAGTGTCAGGGTTCCAAAGGCTTCAACTCCTGGGACTAACAGTTGAATATCAATCGAGAGGGTGTCCCCTCCGTAGCTCACTGTTCCAGTTACCAGTCTCCCGGAATTCCTCGGTCCCTGCATCTGCAACCAGATATGTCCACTCAGGTGACGCCTACTTCTGAGACGGTGTTCTTTTTCTTCTTGAGCGTCTTAGATCATCCGGATTATCTTCCTGCTCACTTTGTTTGGATTCAGACGTTTCAGGAATTGGAACAAGATTTTTCTCAGATGCAAGTCTTATATTCAGCCTTTCTTTTCCTGCTGGCCACTTTTCTGATCTGGCACTTGCTCTCTGCTCTTCCTCTTTGTCTGTTCCTTTTGCGCCAGGCCCTTCACTCGGGTCTGGTTCAAGGGGTACATCCACAATGTCATCAGTCTCAGGCTCTGTAGTCTGTTCCTCCCCAGGCAGTTCTCTTTCGCCTTGTGCTGTTTCTCCCTGTATGTCTTCAGATTCAGTTGTTCTTCGAGCAATTTGGGAAGTGGGAGCATCCTCCACTGGCTCCGGAACTTTGCGGGTATGTGAAGCGTGAATCCACTGTGGCAGTCTTCCAGACTTCACTGCTGTATTCGTGACCAATATCACCTGATATGGTCCTCTCCAGTGGGCATCCAGACAGCTCTTCCGCACGTGCTTGCGTACAAGAACCCAGTCTCCGGGGTTTAAGTCATGCAGCAGGTCTCTTGGGGATGGATGCAGTTGGTGTCTCGACCTGGTGGGACACAGAATTAACCACATCAGCCAGTCCCCTACAATAATCCAACACCATACCCTCAGTGATATTAATCAATGCTGTTGCTGGCACCATAGGCAATCTCATAGCTCTCCCTGTCAGTATTTCATGAGGGGATAGCCCTGTCCTTCTATCGGGAGTGCTACGCAAACTCATTAGAACAAGTGGCAAAGCAACTGGCCACTTTAATGCAGTCGAAGAACACACCTTAGCCACTCTCATTTTGATTGTGCCATTCACCTGTTCCACCAGACCAGATGCTTCCGGTCTGTAGCTGCAATGCAATCTTTGGTCTATGTTTAAAGCAGCACACAACAGTTTCATGAGTTCACTATGGAAGTGAGTTCCTCTATCTGTTTCCACTGGAGTCGGAAATCCGTACCTTGGGATTAGTTCTCGTAATAACAGCTTTGCCACAGTGAGACTATCACATCGTTGAGTTGGATAAGCCTCAATCCACCATGAAAAGATACACACCACCACCAAAACATATCTCAGCCTATTGCATCTTGCCATCTCAATAAAATCCAATTGTATCCTGTTAAAAGGACCTCCTGATCTCCCAATGTGACTCATTGTAACCACTGTTCTTTTTCCTGCATTCATTTGCTGACATGTAACACATCTATGACACACTTCTTCAGCAATCACACGAAAGCGTGGATTAAACCATGTATGCCTGAACACTCGCACCATGGCATCTCGTCCCAGATGAACTGCTCCGTGAATCTGCCTTGCCATTGGGTTCGGCAAACAATTAGGAAGTATTGCTCTATTATCGGTTGACACCCAAATGCCATCATCTCTCTTTTCACAGCCTACTCTGACCCAGGAAGCAGCTTCTTCCTCTGAGACTTCATTTTGTAATCGCTTCACCTCCTGCCATGTATCAGCTACAGCTAACATCATGCTGAGCTTGGTCTCTTCTGTGCTTTCTCCTGTATATTGCCCATTAAAAACACATGCATGTAGAGCACAAAAACTAGCTACTTCGTCAGCATAATTGTTGCCCTTTGTGATAAAATCTTCTCCCTTTCCGTGTGCAGCGCACTTTACGACTGCTATAGCCTTGGGCTTCTGCAAAGCGTCTAATAATTGGCGCACATATTCACCATTTTAAATCGGAGACCCTGAGGATGTTAAAAATCCTCTTTGAGACCACAGCTGACCAAAATCATGAACTACACCAAACCCATATTGGCTGTCCATATAGATCCTTACTCGGATTCCATGTGAAATAGTACAGGCACGTATGAATGCAATGATTTCTGCTACCTGAGTAGAGAATACTCTATTTAAACAGGCGGCTTCTACTACTCCGGTGATGATGCATACAGCAAGTGCTGCTCTTAAGTACCCTTCACTGTCTCTTAGACATGAACGTCAACGAAAATAATCAAATCAGAGTCAGGTAAAGGTTAATCAACAATGTCAGGTCTAGGTTTGGTAGATAGTTCAGTGACATATAGACAGTCATGCTCTTCACAAGTTTCATCTCCGTCTTCTTGAAGGACAGGCAACAATGTAGCGGGGTTCAGAGTGGTACGTTTCAACGTGACATTTTCAGATTCTAAAATGACTTGTTCATACTTGGTCAATCTATTGTTCATGAGGTGTTGCGTTTTCGTTCTGGTCATAAATAATTCCACAGAATGTGGTACATATTAGGCCTGGGCCAAAATTCCGTTCCGCTCGCGGAAATTGCGATAATTTGGCATTTTCGCGTTCCGCGGAAAGCGCAAAAATGTCAAATTTCTGCAATCCTCTTCTTACCGGTAATTCTTTTCTTGCTCACGCTGTAAAAAAATACATTCTCGCGTGCGCGCGATCGCCTTACCTGAATCCCAGCGTTCGCCGACAAGTTTTTCTGACCCAGTCGCGTTCTCCACGAGATGTTGGATTGTTGGTAGCCATTTTGCGCTGTCTCGCGACAGTTCGCGCCCGCATTAACGTCATTTGTCGCGCGATCACGTCATTTGTCGCGCGATCACGTTTTTCTTCTCGCGATCATGCACCGCGAGAGTATGAGAAGATTGAGATCTCGAACACGTCATTCTCCACCGCGAGCGAGAGCGTGAGAACGTGGGCACGTCTAATCGAACGCAAAAAGGAGAAAGAGACCCCGAACACGTAATATCCAACGCGACAGGGAGCGAGAGAACGCGATCAAGTCATTTTGGACACGCCATTGACATCCGGCGGAAGTAATGTGAAGCTCGAGAACTCGAACATGTAAAATTTTCAATTTGGAGAAGAATATCAGCTCTAGCAGCATGAAACCTTCTGCAAATGATGATTTTGGATGAAAAAAACTCCTCAGATTGACATTTGGCGCTCCTTTTTTGTGCAAGGAGTCCTTTTTTAAAAAGGTGGGGAGAGGGAGGAAGTGCCACAGAATCTCCAACTTCCTGTTCCTTTCCCAGTGCTTTGTCCATCTCCTGCTTATTCTGCCTTTGGATTTTGAGCTGGAAAAATCACTCTTTTTGTCTGCTGCATCATTCCAATTGGATTGGAGGATTTTTTAATTGGATATTTTACAAGTAAGTGGTTGTTGTGTCTGTTTGATTGGGGGCATTGCAGTTGTTGTAACTACAATTTATTTTTGGTAACTATCATCATTGCTTTTTTTAAAAATGTTGTGGGTAGTAGTAGTCAGTAGTAGGCCCGAGCTAGTCATGGCGTCATAGGTGTGTGCATGATGAAGCAACTGTTCCTTTGGTGTTTTTTTTAATGTATTTCAGTTTCAAGCATCATTTAGGGCCTGGATGGCATTGGAATTAGTTGGGAAATATGTTTTTTGGGGTGGGCTTTCTGATGTTGTTGGGCCTGGCCATGTGGCTGGTGGCCATTTTGAATCCTAGGCCTGCAAGCTTGCCTGGCCTTGTCTGCCAACAGGCCTGCTTTCATCCAGTAGGATCAGAGCAGGTAGCCACAGCTTTATTAATCAAGTGTTTTCTGTGTGGTCTGTTGAATTTAGACATCATTTAGGGCATGGATGGCATTGGATTGAGTTGGGGAAGTGTGTTTTTTTTAGGGTGGGCTTTCTGATGTTGTTGGGGCTGGCCATGTGGCTGGTGGCCATTTTGAAGCCTAGGCCTGCAAGCTTGCCTGGCCTTGTCTGCCAATAGGCCTGATTTCATCCAGTAGGATCAGAGCAGGTAGCCACAGCTTTATTAATCAAGTGTTTTGTTTTCTGTGTGGTCTGTTGAATTTAGACATCATTTAGGACATGGATGGCATTGGATTGAGTTGGGGAAGTGTGTTTTTTTGGGGAGGGCTTTCTGATGTTGTTGGGCCTGGCCATGTGGCTGGTGGACATTTTGAAGCCTAGGCCTGCAAGCATGCCTGGCCCTGTCTGCCAATAGGCCTGCTTTCATCCAGTAGGATCGGAGCAGGTAGTCACAGCTTTTTTAATCAAGTGTTTTGTTTTGTGTGGTCTGTTGAATTTAGACATCATTTAGGGCATGGATGGTATTGGATTGAGTTGGGGAAGTGTGTTTTTTTAGGGTCGGCTTTCTGATGTTGTTTGGCCTGGCCATGCGGCTGGTGGCCATTTTGAAGCCTAGGCCTGCAAGCTTGCCTGGCCTTGTCTGCCAACAGGCCTGCTTTCATCCAGTAGGATCAGAGCAGGTAGCCACAGCTTTATTAATCAAGTGTTTTGTTTTCTGTGTGGTCTGTTGAATTTAGACATCATTTAGGGCATGGATGGCATTGGATTGAGTTGGGGAAGTGTGTTTTTTTGGGGTGGGCTTTCTGATGTTGTTGGGCCTGGCCATGTGGCTGGTGGCCATTTTGAAGCCTCGGCCTGCAAGCTTGCCTGGCCTTGTCTGCCAACAGGCCTGCTTTCATCCAGTAGGATCAGAGCAGGTAGCCACAGCTTTATTAATCAACTGTTTTGTTTTGTGTGGTCTGTTGAATTTAGACATCATTTAGGGCATGGATGGCATTGGAATGAGTTGGGAAAGTGTGTTTTTTTTGGGTGGGCTTTCTGATGTTGTTGGGCCTGGCCATGTGGCTGGTGGCCATTTTGAAGCCTAGGCCTGCAAGCTTGCCTGGCCTTGTCTGCCAACAGGCCTGCTTTCATCCAGTAGGATCAGAGCAGGTAGCCACAGCTTTATTAATCAACTGTTTTGTTTTGTGTGGTCTGTTGAATTTAGACATCATTTAGGGCATGGATGGCATTGGAATGAGTTGGGGAAGTGTGTTTTTTTGGGGTGGGCTTTCTGATGTTGTTGGGCCTGGCCATGTGGCTGGTGGCCATTTTGAAGCCTAGGCCTGCAAGCTTGCCTGGCCTTGTCTGCCAACAGGCCTGCTTTCATCTAGTAGGATAAGAGCAGGTAGCCACAGCTTTATTAATCAAGTGTTTTGTTTTGTGTGGTCTGTTGAATTTAGACATCATTTAGGGCATGGATGGCATTGGATTGAGTTGGGGAAGTGTGTTTTTTTGGGGTGGGCTTTCTGATGTTGGTTGTCTTAAAGACATGCTTTTGTTGTGTGTGTCTGGTGTGTGTTGGTGTGCAATGCATGCACCCTGCAGACCTTTTTGGGGCCTGTGAATGTTCGTATTTGCATTTTGTTGCATTAAAAAGGCAGAGCAGTGTGCTTTAGCATGCATCCTTTACCTGGCTTTTATAGGCCTTTTGTCAGCTCCTGGTGTTTCCCAGGCCCCCTGCTTGTTTGTGATTTGTGAGTGTCCATGTGGCTGGTGGCCTTTTTTTGTGTTGGGGGTTATTAGTGTCCTGCTTTTGCCATATAGGCCTGCATGGTTTTCCTATTGGCTTACTGCTTCCATCCATCCAACCCCTTTGCCAGCAGCAGCTCCATGGATGCTGAGATGCTCAAATAATTTAATGGCAAATAGGTTCCACCCCACTTCCATTACATTTTATTTTGGTGGTTCTTATTAACTTAGTGTAGTGTGTGACTGTACACAGTAGTATAATATAGCCCTTGTTGAAAAAAAGTCATAAATGGCTAGACTATGGGCCCGATTCACAGAACTAACGTAAGACAAAATCCTAAACTTGCTACCATTTTGGTATTCACAGAATGCACTTACTGCTTTTGGTATTCACAGAATGCACTTACTACTTTTGGTATTCACAGAATGGATTTACGACTACTAACTTTACGTCCGCACTCGGGCCGGAGGCGGAGCTTCCGGCCCGGAGGCGGAGCTTCCGGCCCTGAGGTGGAGATTTTGGCCATGGCTAAATCTCCACCACTGGCTGGAATCCCCACCTCCGTGCCGGAAGCTCCGCCTCCGGCCCAGAAGCCCCGCCTCCAGCCCAGAAGCCCCGCCTCCGTCCGGAAGCTCTGCCTCCGGGCCGGAAGCTCCGCCTCCGGGCCAGAAATTCCAGCCCAGTGCGGACGTAAAGTTAGTAGTCGTAAATCCATTCTGTGAATACCAAAAGTAGTAAGTGCATTCTGTGAATACCAAAAGTAGTAAGTTTAGGATTTTGTCTTAAGTTAATTCTGTGAATCGGGCCCTATATCTTTTGTTTGCACTAGTACAGTAGCAAGTAACTGAGCCACAACAACAAATGCAACATTTCACTGATGTTCTTCTCCTGGGTGATTTGCTTTTAGGTGCACAAAAAGCCAGAGGAGGAGGTGTTATCAGCATCACCCGGCTACCCGTTGTACTGCCAGCCAGACAGAAGTCCTGCTGCGCATCACGTCCACGTGAGACCAGAACTTGTTGTGCATCTGCATCCTGCCTGACATCTGAAGAAGATGGCCCCAAAGAAAGGTACCAGGTCCAGTACCAAGAAAGTTGCCGGTGAGAAGAAGGAACAGAAAAAGGAAGGGCTATTAACCACGACTGGTGGTGTGCCGGCCAATGTTTTTTTTGGCACCAAAAAAGTTATGCCTGCAGCAGCGTTGTCCGGGAACCAAGCTGGGAGCAGCACCTCAACACCAGCTGTCCAACCCCACCAACCTAGGCCCAAGGGCTTTAGTGTCGCAGAGGTAGCCAGTCTACTAACGAGCAGCAATGTTGAAATGTAATTATCGCAAAGTAGTATACAATCAACGCAGGCGCTAACTCAGCAGATAAGTGTGCAGCCGCAACAAGAACAGCAGCAGCCGCATCAAGAACAGCAGCAGCCGCAACATGAACAGCAGCGGCCGCAACAAGAACAGCAGCGGCCCCAACAAGAACAGCAGCGGCCGCAACAAGAACAGCAGCAGCCGCAACAAGAACAGCAGCAGCCGCAACAAGAACAGCAGCAGCCGCAACAACAGCCCACCATAGTGGTTGTTGCTCCTGACGTAGGAGCATTTCAGGAAATCGAGCTTCCTGCAGACAAAGTGGAGCAATGTCAAACCACTGTTTCAGAAGATCTATTGTCCACCAGCAAGGAAAAGGAGGCTTAGTCCATCATCTTCTTCTTCAAGCCCCACTTCTGATGATCGTGATGCCACTTGGCATCCACCACCTCAGTCTGAGAGTGATGCACGCCACAAGACAATGCTTCTGAAAAGGAAGGTCCCAGAAACACTTAGAGTTATGGAGGTAGATGTAGAAGAGGGGGGTGATGTTGATGAAGACGAGCCAGTCATCATGCACATCACTCCCGCCCTAAAGGGATTGGAGACCAACATTCTCACCCTATCCAGAAAGGCTGCTACTGAGCGGGATATAGCATGGATATCACCAACACAGGATACACCACCACTACCTCCAGCTGCCATATTTTCCAAGGCCTGGCAGGGACCTACATCCAGCTCAACTATCTCAGTAGGTAGTGGTAATAAAAGTCACAGTGTAGCTGCACAGGGTCACATTCCAAGCACACCTTCCAGTTCATCTGGTATTGAAAGTGGCACATCCAGCAGTGCCAGAAAGTTCTCCTCCCCAGTTTGGGACTTCTTTTCTGTTAGCACCAAGGAGGAGAACATTGCTATATGCTCAATTTGTCGACAAGGTGTTCGGCGGGGTAAGCTTGGTACAAACTATGGTACCGGAGGCCAAGCAAGTCATCTCAGAATACATCGTGTGAGAGAATCACCTACTTCAGTTAAAAGAAAGTAGAAAAACTCAACCCATTGAAGTTGGTCAGGAAGAATCAGGGACCGATATTATTGCGGTGGAAGGTGAAGAAGAGGGAGGCATTTCTAGCCCTGTCCCCAGTAGTGCAGTGGTACCGCCCACATCCTCCTCAGTAACATCTGAGTGGCACCGCAGTAAGAGCCATACTCAGAGTCAGGCTGAGACACCAAGGCGACCGAGTACCGCAATGAGACAAACTGTGTCGTTGAGCCTAAGTGGGTTAATGAAAACAACAGCACCACAAAGGAAAGTAATCCAGCCTACCATTGAGAGCATGCTTAGGTTGGAGGGGCAGTTCCAACGCAATCACCCAACGGCACGGTTGTACAATGCGAAGATGGCTAAAATGCTAGCGCTGGACCTTCTTCCTTTTTCATTTGTGGAAGGGGTGGGTTTCCTTGAATTTGTGTCAGCCATCTGCCCTAAATGGAAGGTTCCCAGCCGGTCCTATTTCGCAAGAATTGCTGTTCCGGCACTACATCATGATGTGCTGGAATTGGTTGGACAAGCTTTGCAGCAGAGTGCTGTTCACAATATCCACCTGACAACAGACATGTGGACCAGTTGCCAAGCCACAGATTACATGTGCATCACTGCACACTGGGTCTCTTTTGTGGGGGTTAGAGATAAGCTATCTACACGAGGTGCTGTTGACACAGCTGCGATTTTTAAAGGTACTCGGAAACATGCAACTGTAGCCATGTTCGCCATGGAGAAATCTCATACGGCTGTAAACATTTTGCAAGAGTTTCACAGCAAGGTTTTTGAATGGCTGCGCCCAAGAGGGCTTAGTATTGGTTTTGTTGCCACAGACAATGGCAGTAATGTACTTAAGGCCATGGATCTTGGTTCCTATTTCAGGGTTCGTGTTTGGCGCACTGCATAAACATTATAGTTCAAGACTTTCTGAAAAAAGAACCCATAGTCAGCAACTTACTGGCCATCTGCCGAAGAATATGCACTCATTTCAGCCATTCTTTTAAAGCTCAGAAGCAGCTGAGGATCATCCAACGTGAAAATAGGATGCCAGTCAAGGCACTCATCCAGGAGGTGGCAACACGTTGGAACTCAACGTATTACATGCTTGATCATATGAGCAGTACAGGTCACTCCATGAATATTTCTGGAAAAGAGGGGATGATACTGTTAAAGGCATGAACCTTGAGATGGAGCGCTGGAGCCTAATTAAATGCCTGACTGAGATGCTTCGTCCTTTTGAGGTCTTTACACGTGAAGTTAGCAAGGAGGACTGTACAATGGGCAAAGCTATCCCATTATTGCAAATGCTAGAGCATCAGCTGAAGAAGGTGTCTGAATCATACAAAGGTGTAGAGGACAAAAGGGAAGCCTATGACTTGGTGGAGAGATTAGCCCGTGGCTTAGCTGAAAATACAAGGATAGAAAATCAAATTTTGTCACAAGAACATTACATTCGTGCCACAATTCTGGATCCACGTGCAAAATTTGGACTGAAGACATTCTTTGCTTTTTCAGAGATTGATGTTGCCCGCTACAAAACTTGTATAGCTGAGGCAGCCAGTAAGTTGGAAAACAAACGGCTGCTAATTAAAAGCCCGCAAGATCAACCCACAAGAAGTACTGCAGCAGGGCATGCAGGATCAAGTGCAACTTCGTCGGCTGAGGGCAGTGTGTTTGGATCACAACACTCACCATCACTATTGACAACAGCAACAATAACTGGATCATTGGGCCCAGTAGAATCGTTAGACGATTGTATGTACAGTTAGGCATTAATAAGCACAGTGCTGATGCACAGAGAAAAGAGCCCGAAAGCTTACCAGCAGCACCCCTGAACATTGAGCGGATGGTCCAGGCCTATCTGGATGACTCAACAGAGGTGTACATTGATCAAAACCCATTGCAGTATTGGTATAGGAAAAGGTCTGAATGGCCACTGCTCAGCAGGCTGGCAATAAGCTATCTGGCTTGCCCTGTCGCAAGTGTCTCTTCCGAACATGTTTTCAGTGCTGCTGGTTCCATTGTAAAATTGAGAAGGACCAGTCTCTCACCCAAAAACGTGGAGAGGTTAACAATGATCAAAATGAATCAGCACTTCATACCACTGAATTACACAATACATGAATCAATGGAGGAAGATGAGGACAGCGGCTCAGGTGACGGAAGTAGTGTGTCACATGATTACCTACTACTGGCTGAACCACCAGAGTTTGGGGACGAGCTATACTTCCCTGACAATTAGGCTTGCACTTACTGTCTTCCTCCCTTTTTTCCCCCTTTATTTGTGTGTCTGTCGATCCGGTTACAAACTTGTGAATCACAACAAATCCATTACCACCGTCTTCTACTCTTCTTATTTAATATACAAGTTTCAGGTGTCTGCAATTTGACAGTACAGTCCTCCGAATCCAGCTCCTCCGCTCCATCATACTGAATCTCCTGCCCAAATCCATTGCCCTCATGAATGATGATTGGATGATGGGAAATAGTAGAAAAAATTAAAACTTTCCTAGTCCCGCGAAAAGAAGTGGAGCATGAATCAGATGACTACTATAGCTACCCTCCTTTCAGAGCCGAGAGAGACTGCCCATTAACTGAAAATGAGATGGAACAGGTAATGATTGATGCCATGCATTGGACGCAGAGTCGCAGATTGAGTGATTTTGTTGTGTTTGTTGTGCATGAAGTTATGTCATTGTGCACTAATCATCTTTCTACAGAACACACTAAACTAAACTCAAGGTGAATTTTCCCCTTCTTGCAAATAAGAAATTTGTACTTCTCCTGCAGCTTGATACATTGCTTTTAATTCAATACAGGAAGGGGACTCAATCTACGCACTGAGTATGATTGACAACAGCACCGTCCATGATGATGATGGCGAAATAGACGGCCCGTTAACTTAAGATGAGAAGGAACAGGTAATGACAATTAATGGCATGCATTGGACACCTGACTCTGAGCGATTGGTGTTTGTGTTTTCGTTGTTTGTTTTTTGTGCACGAAGTGAAGTCAAAGTGTACTACTAGTCTTACTGTACACACTAAAGAGTGACTCAAGTCAATAATATTTCTACTCTTGTTGTGTAATAACAATTTTACTTCTACAGCAGGCCGATCTTCACAGTCAGTCAGTACAAGTATCGGAGATGATTGATGGAATAATAACAAGTCAGGAGGACGTTTCATGAGTGGCATAAAACTTAAAAGCCTAAAGGTAAACACGTCAACAACAACCACAGCAGACCCAAATGTCTATGTAGAAGTGGAGTCGAGTGTAGCGGTGGGATGACTGCGGTGCATTGATTTACTAACTTAAACTGTAAAATGCTATGTTTGGAATGGATAATGTGCTTTGCTTTTGTCCAACTCTTTAAAAAATAAATAAAAAAAAGTACTCTAAAGTCTAAACGTAGGATGTGCTACTGCTAAGCAACGTGCCGTCAGGCCTGTCACTGTGGGCCTGCTCTCTCCTGTTATTGTTGAAGGTCAATGCTGGAAACAGACTAGAGTAGAGATGATGCATACATGCCACCTCGGAAAGTGTTCTTGTTGCACTACACCATAACTTGTGCATTTATTTCAACTTTGTTTCTCAATATCACCTTTTTTTCCATCTACAATTACAGGCCGGGCCTTGCCCTATACTTGGGAAAACATTACAATGCACACTTACCTTACCAATAAATCGACATTTTTTTTCTAGCCGGGCAGTGGCGAGTGGCGACACCCAAGATTGATGGATGAGAGGACCAAGAGGAATGCCGAGATGCAAATCCAGTCCACATTTTTTACCAGGATAACACTGTAAAAGTATCAACTTTCATCTTCTTTTAAATAATTTGAATCATTTTTTTGTCTACAATCTTTACAACAGTGTGTTCTTGTTGTTGTTATTATCATCATTAGGTTTGCTCTCTGTTTACGATTCTTCCCTACCAATATTTAAAATTTCTATTTGCTATCTGTAAAAGTATTAAGGCCGGAACAACAGAACAAGAATTGTATGTAATCCGGGTCTCTCATCATCATGCATGCATTTCCTTTTTCTCCCTTAACATATGGATATGGTAGTCTTCAAAGGATGTCGTTTGTTTGTCCATGCATACTGTTTTTCAATGTCAAACCTTTCCCCAAACCCCCTTCCCATCCATGGTGTGACTAAATTAAATGTACACCAATACTTAATCACACGCTTGCTGGGGCGGATGTGGCGAAAGCAACAGTACTTCAATTTCAAGGCAGAGCGAGGATCTTCTTCTGCTTGCCCACCCATGAGTAGTATATTTTAGAGGTGACTTTATTTAACAAAGGAACATATACCTCAGCATTAATTGCCGGCACTGATTGGATTTGTTTGTTGTCATTCCTCATACACAGCACTAACTGTTAGGCTGTAGGCCTAGTCAAGTGACTCGACACAACTATAGTTTGTAACTCTGTCTAGTTGGCTATCCCAACCACCATTATGTTTTGTTGTAAAATATTTTAGCATATTATTGTTGCTCGGTAAGTTCTGTACTGTACTTTATTCTACTACTCCTCGAACAGTCTCTCAAATGCGATTGACTGTCTCATTTTCTTTTCTTGCAAATGCTGCTGCCCTGCCAGTGTCTACTACTACTACTATACTACCACCACCACCCCAATCATGGCATGTTAGAAAACGGAAACCATCTTCACCATGCAGCCATTGCTGTGCCTAAGTTAAACATCAAGCAAAGGCAAGAGAAGTTTGGGGGAGGCAGAATTAATAATGGACATGTTTTCAATGAATTCAATTTCACACACCCCTTTGAGTCCAGATAAAGAATGCGTAGACTAGAGGAGAGACTGAAAGTACTAGTAGGACAAGTCAATCAGTGAGGGGTGTCACATCTATCTGTTTGTGTCTTACACAGTCAGCCAATTATTTAAATCAAACTCTGGCTATGGGCGGCCCTGCACCAGCAAGGAAACAGTGTGATGTAAAACAGTAACCCCACCTACAAAAAATTAACAACATTGCATGTAACGTAGAAAAAAATATTTAATTGACCTTAACAAAAATAAACTAAAAACCCACAAAAGCTGCGCCCAAACCAGTTCCCCCCCCCACCCAAACAAGAATTAAAAAAGGGGCAGAAGACAGGGACTAAGGTGTGGTGCGGGATTGCAGGAGGACATGCATCTGCTCCTCTAGACGGGCGACGCGGCTTCTGAGGGCGCGGCAGTTGCAGCCACAGTGGGGGGGCACCAGAGATGACATTGCGGTGGCGGCGGGCAGCCGCCAGACGGTGGCGCCGTATCGCTGGAGGGCGGTGGCTGGGGCCTGGGGCACTGGAGGAGGCTTCAAGTGCTGCTGCAGTCTCCTCCTCCTCTGCCAAGACCACCAGCCACCGATATTCCTGCTGGATTGCCTCCAGCTTCCGGCGCCGTGCCTTGGCGGCCAACTCCTTCCGATTGACTTTAGGAGTAGCTGTGTATCAAAAAGTAAAAAAACAAGACAATTGTAAAATATACCCTTAGAAAAACAGTAAGACAAGTTAATTATTTATACACATAGTGGCATGGTAGAGTAGCACTATAAAGCACAGTACATAACATTTTAAATCTCGCCCGTCCTTCTTCCTTCCACCCGTCTTTCACTTTTTAGTTGAACAGTGCAGCAGGTGCTCTTCTCCATAAAACTTTCAAAGCGGAGTTGAAATCAGATAGATGAGGCCATTGGTTACTCAATACTCCCGCCCCTATGCCAATTAAAGGGTGTCTAGTCTAGTTCACTCTTCAAACGTTCACAACAACTCATACTTACTTAGGACATCGGATGGCGGGCGGACTTTGTCCGCTTGCCATCCTTACGCTAAAAATGGTGGGGGTCCCGTGGAGACAATTAGGAGGATGCGCCCGGCACAGTAGCGGGTGCATCCTTTTTTTTTATATTCTGGTGGGCGGTGCCGAAAGCAATGCTAAAAATACATGTTGTGCTTTTCCAAGCACAATATGACAGGCCCCGCGCGGAGCCTGTCATGTTTTGCTTTGAAAGGCAGGGGGTACCATAGCATAGGTACCCTCCATGGGGGCCCCCAAGCATACTCTGCATGCCTTTCCGTATCGGCCGGCAATGCCGCCCCGCAAAGGCATTCCAAAATGCAGATTATATGGCTGGCGGTGTGTTCAGAGAGACACCGCCACCATATTGAACCGTTTTCCGCCTGGTCGACATGTGGGGGGTCTGACTCTTTTCTACAGGGATGGCGGGAGGTTTGCTCCTGCGGGGTCGGCGGTGACTACCGCCGGCCCGGCTGGGCAATCCGCCCACCATCCTAATGGGAACCTAAGTCTCAACAGTACAGTATACATACAGTACACCCTTGCAGTGAGTGTACTGTCAACAATAGTTAAGGATTATGAATCTAACTTACCACCACCCGCCACTGGTGCTGGCACTCCCCCTACCGCTCCATAGTCGGTATTTGCAGCAACTGCCGCATCCTCTCCCTCCGCGTCGCCTTCGCTGGCCCCAGCAATGGTGGTCGGTAGTGCGCCTAGAAAACATTACACATTTATTAGGCGTCATACACACCTCCCCCTATTGGTCAGTAGCACGATTGAAAAATGAGTTAATTCTAACATACATCACTAGTACAAATCAGGTAGTAGTAGAGTAGACACTAATAGTTATATATGGTCCCCCCCCTAACCCGAGCCATGCAACCATTTTACCTTTGTGTCTTTTATTTTTGCACATGTGATGCTACCTTGCAGCTTTTTGTATAAAACACCTTTGAGCCCACATGACCTGCCTCACACTGCTACTGTCTACGCGCTGCGTACAAGCGGTCAACAAAAACATTAACAAGCCACTTTTTTATGAAGTACTGGTGTACTGTTAGACTGTTAGTCCATATTGCTTATCCATAAATGCTACACTTTTTGGCACCACTGAGAAATGCTTGCAAGTTGCAATATACTAACGCGCACCATTTCATTTTTCGCATTACAGACGGAAGATTCCCTTCTATGAACCAGAGCTTTGCAGAGCTTATGAATGATGCAACAACTACCAGTACTAGGTTCTTCTAAGGTGAGGGGTCCCTTCACTCAGAGATCTTCATTTATAAATTTATATAAACTAAATTCCTAGGGGATGGTGGTGCTGCCTTCCACCACTGTTCAGTTATCATGATTTAATTCCCAACTGTAAGTAAGTGTAACAATGTTTATTGTTTTAATGTTAATAATTTTCTGGTTGGTGCTGTATTATAGAATAGAACAATGTAAAGAGCTTCTTAATTCAAAATAAACATTTTGAACTTACATAGACTTTATGGTATTTGGTGTGGACTAACTTACACGAGTGAGCAAATTAAAGGAAGGGTGTGCATGTGCATTGCTTCCACGACTGAGAGGTTGGGTGTGTTATGTTCTGGGTTGGAATGTCTACTTGTTGGGTATCTTGGGTGGAGGGTTCGGAGACCTAATAGTTATGACAAGACAGTACTATAGTCGGGCAGGGGATTGTGGTGGGTTCTGAATTTCTGATTGAGGTGTGTGAGGAAGATCCAACCTACCATCACCAACATCCTATTTTCTTGTGCAAAGGTCTGTATGTGCAAGATCCCTACAACAGTAGTAGTATGTCCTATAGGCTATCATATCAAAATAGTAATAAATCTGGTTGGGCATTTGTTGCTGTGAATTGTCAAAGCCTCAAGATTAACAAAGACTCAAGATCAATAAGACTAGAAGTAGTACAAGAGGACGACCCAAAGGACTGGACTCAATGGCTAGAGCTACTGGTGAATCTGAGTTTTATTTACAACCTTTCAAATAAAGAGTGGCACTGGCCAACTGGTCAAGCTTAGCTACTACAGTACAGACAGACTGATAGTAGTAGTAGTACAGAGAGTCATCATAGCAGAGGCAGGGATAACAAGATTTTTGAAACCATACAGATCGAAGGATAATTGTTGGTAAAAAATAGCATTGGGAAACTGAAACAATAGTTCGTGAAAAATATGGTGCAGTAAAAGTTATGGAATAAGACATATTATTAAAAACAAGAAGACTTACTGGGGCCAGCAGAGGAGCCCTCGTTGGTGTCCTCCTGGTGGTGGTGTTCTCCCGCCGACTGCCCACTCCCTGTCTGCCTGCCCCTGGGTGCTGATGAACAGGAAAGATATAAGAAAGAGACAAACATTGATGGATGGTGTCAAACAAATACAATATTTTTAAAGAACGGTCAAAAAACACTTATGTAAACAACAATTGCAATAACTAAATTGACCGATCTCATCTGGTCAACAAGTAGTATCGGGGGATTCGCGGATCAACTACTTAAGTTATTATTTCTCAACAGTAATCCAGTCTTCCATTCTGATTCCAGAATACTAAGTTACAACTAAGCCTAAGTACGACCGACGTACCACCCGACCTAGCCCACCTATTCCAGGCGTGCCAATTGTACATTAAGTATGCATTTCCACTTCTTTTAGTCCTCAACAATGCATATGGTCAAATGGAGGACACATGACTACATTTTTTGTATACATCAAATTTTGGGTTGATTGATTGATGCTGATGTTCTGCTAGTGCTAAGCCAATTACCACCACTCATTTAACAAACTAGAAAAGGTTCTAATAAAGACTGGCGTACTAGCAGCATGTGACGCAACTGAGGGGGCATCATGCATACCACTAAAAAATTACAAACTCATACAAAGTACCTAAACTTAACTATCAATCCGCCCCTATCTCTTAGTGACAGGACAAAGTAAGGACCAGAGTCACTGTAGCATTACGTAACTTAATTTCTCTAAAATAAACTCTTACAGAATCACTCTAAGCGAGCGCAAACGCAAAGTTGCAAACAAGTAAGATTAGTAGTAGCGCAGAGGAGCACCTGTGTCATAACAATCACAGAAGACTTTTAAACGTAATTAACCTGGAATGTAAGCAGCAACATTCTAGCTTGTTGGAAGAAAAAAAAGATATTCGCAATATGACACAGAGCAGAAGAACAGACACAAAGTAGTAATAATTAAATAGTTACTCACCAAGACCCGGGACCTCCACTCCTAGCAGGTCCAGCAGGTCCTGCTCACGGTCCAGGATGTCGGACCACCGGTGTTTCAACTGCGCCTGGGTGCGCCGGACCCCAGAGCAGCGCAACACTGCTTGGCGCATCTTCCCCCACCGCTGTCGACGCTCCCGGAGGCCGCACCCGGACCCAGGCCTGCTACCTGCTGCCAGGGTTGAGGGGAGGTGGCGCTGCACAAAGAAAATGAGTGCAGCCAACTCCACCTCCCCAAATAAGGCCCATGCCTGCACCCCTTGTGGGTGCCGCCTTCCGCAAGGAAGGCGGTCGCGGCTCTGGCTGCGACGAGCCCTAAACTTTGACATGGTTCTGGGACGGGGCGGGAAACAAAAGGTAATAAATTAAAAACGGAAGTAAAGGAAATAAATAGCAGGCAATAAAAAGAGTGAAAAAGTAGCTAAAAAACAAAAAAAAGTAAACAAAACCAAAAATATAGAAGCAGGAAAATAGTTAGAGAAATAATAAATAAAAAAAGATTTTAAAAAAAGTGGCTTCAAACAAAGTATTGAAAAGATGCAGGGAGGATTCAAAATCAGGCCCCAGAACCATGCAATAGAGTGAAAAACAAGATGGCCGCGCCCATTGCGACCACGTGCGCAAGTTCGCGCGATATTTTCTCCCTGAGCAAGCAAAAAGCAACGTGATCAAGTAAAAGCATTCGCGAACAGGAAATATCTACAGCGAACGGGCGTGAGCATGCATTGCGCGACCCGGAACAGGAAGTAAGCATCGCGGGAGGGCGGGACAAGTGAAAACAAGAAGGCCGCGCCCGTGAGCAACCGCATGGGTAAGTTGGTGAGCCGCGATCACGCAAAAAATATAGCGGGAAAAAAACTTCTGCGTCTTCGCGATATTTCCGGCATGTTTGAGGAGATTTTCAACATTTTCGCGATAGTTTGCGTAAGCGAATTTTGCAAATTCCACCCACCCCTAGTACATATACGATTAAAGGATGACCCAACACAATGCTTTTGCATCTTTCAATGCTGACACCAGTTGCAGCAACGGATTTAAGACATCCGGGCAACGCAGAAGCTATTTGATCTAATGTAGCTGAGAAATAGGCCACTGGTCTACGGGAACCCCCAAGTGTCTGTACAAGGACCGCAAATGCACATCCCTCTTTCTCACAGAAGAGCGAAAACGCTTTATTTTAGTCTGCCATTCCAAGAGCTGGGGCACGACATATGCTTTCTCGCAACTCATGGAAGACTCAAACATTCTTCATTCCATGGTACCGGATCACTGATGTCTTTGCATGTTAATATTAACAGAGGCTTTGCTTGTGAGGAAAAGTTTGGGATCCACTGTCGACAATAGCCGACCATACCCAAAAACATGCTGACTTCTTTTTGTGTTTTCGTAGTTCCCATTTGTATGAGGGCCTCTATGCGATCTGGTGACTCTCTTCTTTTTCCTTTCTCAATGCGATGTCCCAGATATTGAACTTCAGGTAGACAATATTGTAATTTATTTGGAGACACCTAATGTCCATTCCCTGCCAAATGGTTTAACAAAGCCACTGTGTCTATCCTGCACGCATCTTCATTTTCGGAAGCGACCAAAAGGTTGTCAATATACTGAACCAGGACTGATTACTGGGGCATCACCAGTCCTTCAAGATTCTTTTTCAGGCACTGGCTAAAGATGGAGGAGCTTTCTGTATACCCTTGTGGGATTCTACACCATGTTAAGACACGGTCGCCCAGCCGAAATGCAAATAAATACTGGCTATCTTTGTGTAACGGTATGGAAAAGAACACTTGACACAAATCTATGACAGTAAACCATTCCGCTCCACATGGTATTTGAAAAAGAATAACGGCTGGATTCGGTACCACAGGACAACAGGGAATCACAATTTCATTAATCCTGTGCAAATCTTGTACTACCTGCCGCTAGGCTTCTGCAATCCCATAATGGGTGAATTGCAGGGACTTACTCGTATCTCCTTTAGAATGCCTTGTGCAATGATTGACTCAATGACAGGAGTTATTCCAGCCACTGTCTCTGCAGACAGTTGGTATTGCAAGGTTCTTGGAAATTCAGCATTCGGTCTCACCTGTATCTTCACGGGTTCCACCCCTCGGATTAACCCTATTTCTTCACCTGTGAAATCCCACACTTGCGGGTCAACTGAGTCTCTCAAATCATGCGGCAAGTCGGCCTTTGTAAGAACCCCAAACAGTTCTGCACACGTGCTCATATTAGCCATTTTGAAATCAGCATCGTCATCATAGGTCTTCAACTCCACACCTTTGGGAGTGCATGAGATGTTACAATTTAATTTGCACAACAGATCACGGCCCAAAAGACAGACCGGACTTGTATTGCATACCACAAACTGGTGCTTATCCTTGAATGGCCATATTCTGACAGGTAAGTCATTTGTCAATGGGTTGGTCATTCTCTGATTACTGACACCCACTTCTTGAATCGATTGTCCAGAAAGAGAGAAATTGGGAACCACATCTGTTCTTACTGTGGAACGCGCAGCTCCAGTATCTAATAAAAAGGTGACAGGATATCCATTCACATCTGCATCCAAGAATGGCCCACTCTGATCTACCTCCAAGATGGTATCGAGAGGGCACTCTTCCTGCACCCCCCTCTGGTACTCTAGGAGGCCCTGAGATTGATCGTATCTGTCTCGTATTTCAAAATACGGCATCTGTTGATATGTCTGATTGTACGTGGGTATTCTGGGAGGCTGTGGCACCTGTATGTGTGGCTCGCAACCTCAGTACATGGACCTAGGTCTAGTCACTGTCTGTAGAGTCTTGCTCATGTGTCCCTCTCCCTCATATTGAATGTGATTAGCAGGATTCAAACAACACTCGCGCTTCCAATGTCCCGTCTTGTGACAATAAGGATAGGCAGTCACCTTTTTCTGTTGTGCCACCCACTCACTTGTACTCATCTCTGTATCTCTTCCTCGTCCCTGACCTGGTTGAGTTGCCATTTGCTGACCCATACCTCGGCCACTTCCTCTGCCTCAACCCATTCCTCCTCCAACCCCCTGCATTTAGTCTACACTTCTCAACTGAACCAACATCACCTTGTCTTGCAATTTCTTTTGTGCTGATTCTACTTGATCGCTACAGTATTTAGCGTACCACAGTATTTCATCCACCAACTTATTCTGCCAACATATCAGGTGGTGCTGTATCATCAGACTAATATCAGATTTCAAACCCAACACAAACTTAGAGACAAACTGTCCCATATCCTTCTGATCAATAGTATCCAATCCACTATGCTGTTTGAAAGCCAATAATAAGCGTCTGTAGTAATCATGCACTGATTCATTAGGCTCTTGGGTCATACGATCGATTTTAAGCCAATCAACAATCTGTGGCGCTACCTTAGACTGCAACCAAGTAATTACTTGCTCATATTTCCTCATGACATCAGGTGAAGGACCATGCGTTGCAGAATCTCTAGGTGGCTCTGCTGTTGGCCACTCAATAGCAATTTTACATGCAGCCCACAAATCTGCCGGGACCACTATATCAAACAAAGTGTTTCCAAATCGATCCACAACACCTTCGAGATCTTGACAAACTGGTCTATCTGCTTGTACCATTCTGCAGGTTTTTCCCTCAGCCAAGGAAAATCATTCGTAAAAGCAGCCAAATCACCTCTGCTCCATGGCACATGTACATACCCTCCATTCTGTACTTCTCTCAAAGGGAAATTACCAGTGGCTTCCGTCCCTCCCCCTTGAGGTGAGGAGGTACCTATTCCGGTCTTGGCACTTTTCTTTTTGGCCCACCTCTCTTCCAATCTGTCTAATGCTTTCCAAGCTCGCATGCCTAGTACCAGTTCTCTAATCTGACTTTCAATCCCACAGTTCGCTTTTCCTCCAGCTCCTTGTCTGTGTAATTTAATCTGCAAGAACCCTGCATCATCTTGGTCTTCGTCAAATCAACATCATACTTTCGTGCTACCTGCCATAGGGCATCATAAGCCCACTTTGCCTTTTGTGTAATGTCTTTGGCTACAAATAATTCATTTGGGTCATATGTCTCAATTCTTTCCAAAGGCAAATTCCCTTCAACCACTTCATCTATTTCCACCTTCAACCGAACCACATCCAACATTGGCGCTTTTATTGCACTCTGTAACGTTTTCTGATTTCTTTCCCCGTCTACGTCTTCTCCGTCACAACTCTGTGTTCTCCTCTGTATTGTTCCTCCTTCCCTCTTTGCTGCTAAACGATCTTCTCTATCCCAGCTCCAACTCCTCCAGTGATTACCTGCACACACGCCTTGCGACCCACACAGTATCCTAGAAAGTTCTGTCCTCGTTATTTCCTCTCTTGGCAACATTGACTCTCTCACTGGTCGAACCCACATTCGGAGGTCTGACCTAGAATTCGCCAAGACTCCTGTTGGTCTCCTTTCTGACCCACTATCTATTCGTGATGGATCTGCAGTAGCAGGCAAAGGAGTACTATAAGCCACGGGTACCTGTCCTAAACCTGCTCCCGTTTGTGTAACACTTCCCTCAGATATTGTCTCTTCCCTGTCACCTGTGTGCTGTTGACTGTCATGTTGTCTCTCGTCAGGAAAATATATGGGGACTACTGGACCAATGGTAACTGGCACTGACAGAGCGTCTGGTAACTGCATATTCCCTGCAGGTTGGGCTGGTTCATAATAGGGATATCTAATTCCCCCTGACCCTCCTGGAATCCTTACCATGGCTATTTGTCTTCTGACTTCGGTTGACTGTTCTTCAAATCCCATCTGCCCTGCTCCTACCGTCTCCTCTAGTAGTTGCGACCTCTCTGTCTCTGTCTTGGAGTCACAAGGTGGAGGTCGTTAGGCTAAAAGCCTGACCAGAAAACTATCGTCTGACTCACTATCCTCATCTTTCCTACTCTGTCCCTCTGACTCGCCTGCCAACATTTGAAAGGGATACAAGCGCTCTCCTTCTATCATGTCTACTCTCCATCGTTTCAGCTGTGCATCCCATCTGGCATCTTTATATGCCTTCATTGCCCTCCTCATTCGTCCCTGTGATGTCTCACGTTTCTTTGCTAATGCAGCTCTCATCCAAGCGTCTAAAGCCTCAAATTGTGTGGGTCGAGGTGTAGGTTTAAGGACAGCCATCACCCCCCTCAGCTTGTACAACACCTCCATGCGAAATGACCCGTAATGAGGGAAAGCCAATTCCCCTTCCTTCTCTGTGATTTTATGCCAGTTCTGAAGCCAAACAATTGTATGCAAACCCAGATTCGTTGCCATATAATGTACAGGGGTATCCTCCGGTGGAGCTTCCTCTTTGACCCGAGTTACCACTCCTCTGTCACCTCTGCACAAATCTCTCAACACCCGAAAGCAACGCATCATGAAAAACGATCGATTTGCAACCCACAATCCAATATTTGACTACAAATGGAAAGCAACTAATCCCAATGCGGCGTTACACCAACCAACCAATCCCAGCGCGGCGCACCCTGATGTCACTGCTCACTCCTTGCAGTGGCTCACCCACCTTTATAAGTTTGCTTCGTACTTTCGCTCACACATTCACTTCTACAAGTAACTGTATAAACCAAAGTTATTAACCAAGTAACCGGTCCTACCACAGTCACAATAACTCACAGTTACAACAACAAGTAATTGTCCGTCCGCTAAAAGATTGATAGAACACTAACACAAGAACACATCTCTACAATGACCTCCGATCTGCGGTGGTCACTTACTCCTTGCGATCCACCCCCGGGACCTAGGGTGTCTCACAACAAGTTACTCCCGCACTCACACATAGGTCCCTGACACAAGTGAACAGTCGATAGTGACTCACGACTCCCACAGTTTACTCAGACAATTCCATTACAATACTATCCCGGGATCTGGACTTCTCTTAAGCCCGTTCACCAAATTACCTGATCCGCACGTGTTCGAACCAGTACCAATAACCACAATCACTCAACATGCATCCCAAGTCCACAAACATCATACACATAAAACACACCACAATCTAACACTCTTCACAAGACCTTTCATACTCACGCCGCCCTTCTAGTTCCTCCGCACCGTCAACGTCTGCCAGTTTCCGCCACTCTTCACCGATGTTCCACCTGCTGCATCCAGACCTCGATTCTTCCTCCTCTGCCCTATATTTCTCCTTTCCCCTTGCTATTTAGAGATAAACCATCCTCTACTACCATTTGATTATGCTAAATTGCACCCCTGTCTTCCTCCTTACTATTAGCGCTCAGGATCTTTTATTTACTTACTAAACAATGGTGGAGGGGAAAAACACTTCCTAACACGATGACAATATTATACCTGAAAGTGCCACAGACTCCGACTTTAGGTTTGTCAATGTATTATAAGGCCAAGAATAATAGGATGTATACACATCGTAAGATTAGCATATAGAGATATAAGAAAATCAATACAGAGCCGATTCTACGAATATAAGTAATTCGGCATAACAAGAATACAATGGTAAATTCGAGGATCAGGATACAGCTCAAAATAGAAACAAAATCTAGATCCTTTTTCATTTGAAATAAAAACGAATCTATCCCTACACTGTACTAAGAGAAGATGCTATCTAATACCCTTCCATCTATTCCCAAAGGTGTCAGCACGTGTTGGCTTCCTGAGAAGTACTCAAGTCAAATGGGTTAAGGTGCTTAAGGCTAGGAGCGAGTTCTAAGACGCTCCCTTCTCTCCGAAAGCTGGCAGAAGTCTGGGGTCTCTGTCCCTGCGCATCATACAATATAGAATTTGATTCTTGGTTTCATCCTAGTAAAAATTTCCATTGCAACTTTTTGCTATGTGGGGAGGTTCACGCTCTTCAATTAAGACCTCTTTGTTCGGCATGGTGACCTTGATTCCTAGACCAGCCAGACACAAAAGATACCCTCCCTTCTCGCTTCCAACTGTCTTCAAAGCATTCCTTGTATCTTCTCCAATCTGGAAATAACGAGTTGGCATTTCAATACCTACAGTAGGATGAAAACATTGCTATTTCTTAAAAACAACTTGCATTTCATTAATTATTTCTTGAGAAGCCAAGGAGGTGCAAAAACAAGTACAGTCTTGGGCCTAGGAAGTCGGGCAACTTATACAACGAACGATTACATTATATGATTATAAACGGTCCTGCTCTCTGTATATGCAGGCATGATGATACATACATAATCATATTATAACATTGCACTACAATGAATGAGTAAATGAATCTACTGAATACATGTTCATGATCATAAAACACTGCAAACGATATACTTGTACGTAGGTGCATGGCAACTATGGCTATAATGCACCCACACAAAATAGAGTGCTGAAAGCGCTCAATCAACCCCCACCTGTTGTTTCTGTTGTTGTTGTTGTTGTTGATGTGCAAAATTATGTATTACTGGAAGATATTGTAACACCTATTTGCGTAATTGAAACTAATAAATAAAATGATAATATTTATTAAGCGCATGTGTACACCAAAGCTTCTAGGCACTATGTGGTATACTAACCCTGGCATGAGGTACCAACAGTAAGGTGCAGGAAATATACAGATTAAAAAGCTAATTTTTTTTTAAGTAGTGAAAAGTGCACATGCTGGTGGAGGAGCGAAGTTCGCCGTGAGTCTGTTCCACTCCCTCGCTGCCTGTACACGCACCTGTCTATCTCCGGAAGTTTGGGTATGGGTTTCTGGAACAGTTAGCAGAAATGGACTGTGAGAATGCAGAGACCTTGCAGAAGAACAGCAACTGAGCTTGGTCGGAAGATGGGCAGGAGCAGAGCCATGGCTTACTCGACGTGTAATAACCAGAGTTTTGAAAATGATTATATGCTTGAGAAGTAGCCAATGCAAATATTTGAGAATGGGGGAGATGTAAACCCGTCGTGAAGTGCCAGTAACAAGATGAGCAGCTACTTGGTCTGCTTGTAAACATCTTAGCAGTTTATCAGGGAGTCCAAGCAAGATTGTACCAAAGCCAAGGGTCGTTTTACATGTTTTCAATTTAAGTCAACATTTTCTGTAATAATTTACGTTGCCAAAAGCAGGATGAAGGCACTTTGGTGACCTTTTGTGCTTACGCACAGATTCCTAAATTGCATAAAACTTTTACAGAATCAGAGGAAATGCCCATATTCTCTGGCCATGGAAGGTGGTAAAGTGTGTGCATTGTCCTTGTATTAAGCAACTTTTTTCAGGGATTTCACTTCAAACAGTTAGTGGCCAGCCAATGACAGACCATGCTGAGGAGCAGGGCGGGCCTTTAGCATGGGCGAGCTGGGCCCAGGCCCAGGGCACCAATTTTCTGAGGGGCGCATGGAGGTGTGTGCATTAATGTTATTCCAACAACTGCGTCCTTCGCATCTTGCTCCAGCCTTGTCCCTGTATGTTCGTTTCTGTCTGATTTGCCAGTTTACAGTGGTTTTAGTCCTTCAGTTTCATACAGTGGGCAATGTTTTAACACCCTTTCAGACCCCTTCCTTGCCCTCCTTTCATTCTCTGACCCCTGCTGGCACACATCAACAAAACCATCTTCTGCACGAGGCATCTAAGCTATCGGTGACTTAGGTGAGCTGGGGGTGGTCCAGGGATGTTTGTGTTCAGGGGCCAGTCTCTGCTCATCCAGGTACTGACCAGTGAACACAAAAGGGACCCCCTGCTGCGTCATTTAATTCAATTCCATCAGTAAGGGTGCCAAATTTCTCTCCGCCACGCCAGGGTGCTATTTTAGCACAGCACAGCTCTGCTGAGGACATCTGCCAGATCAGTTTTCCCAGCTGAGGCACTAGTTGACCGTATAGATTGCTGGAGATTAAAGATTAACTGGGTATTGTAGGAGTACATATAACACATCCCATTGAATACAGATGATGTGCTAATGACGCTAAATATATATTAAAGAGAAGTGTGGATCACATAAATCTTGAAGTACCCAACAGGAAGCAGATTTAGCAACTTCTTTTTTTGAGGAAGGAAAGTGGTCAGGGTATGATAAATGACTCACGTCACCTAGCACTGATGTGACCACGAATTCTGTATTGTGAACTGCCTTATCGCTTACCTACAGAGCATGGGGAAGGTTATTGGTATGATGAGGGTGGAAATGGGTAAACACCAGTTTTGTCAGCACTTTTACAAGAAAAAAGTAGAAGAGAGGGAAGTTGTTAAGATCCGACAAAGAAAGTGTGGGTTATTTTGGGAGAGATTTTATTGCCACAGACTGCCATTGAACTGGGACCTTGCTTTGGCTTGGGTGATATCTCCACCGAAGAAGGAAGCAAGCTGCTTCATGATGCCGAGAACAAAGGTTCCAGGAGGCCTAGCGCTAGCTAATGTCTGTTGGAGTTCAAGGATTACAAATTCTCTACAAGAGAACATGTAGGTTGAGGTATATCTCTGAGGCACTAGCAAGATTGCTCTTCAAAGCTAGAATGGGATATGTGTGAGGGAGAGACTCTTTCTCTATTGTAGCTCTAATCCTGCAAGCACTGTTCCCGTTAAGGTGCGCGCACGCACCTCTATTGATGTGAGCACGCACTGCCGTATGTGCAGCGCGCGCACACCTACGACATCCCGCGAGTGAATCGCGCCGCTGCTTTAAAAAAGCAAGCGGCGTGAAAATCACTCACTTCCTGGATGCGGTGTGCCGGGATTCGGGAGTGAAGGTAAGGTGGGCTTTGGGTCTTGGGGGATTGCAGCTGTCGGCACTTGCGGGGCAGATTGTGAGCTTTTGTTTAAGTATTCATGTTAATCACAGCCCCTTCACGAGCTGTGATTAACATAAATACTTAAACAAAAGCCCAAACTCTTCCCCACCAGGCCCGGTCCTAGCCAAACAGGAGCCTTGGCCCTCGTAGTGAGGGTTTGAAGGCAGGCGCGCAACGCCATTGGGCTCAAAGTGCTGCAACCCCCCCCCCCCCCTCTCGTGTGTGTCAGCCCGGGACGAGACAGCTTCCCGGGCGCACACAGACAGACAGTTTTAGAGATTATCGTAGCCGCACCCGAGTACTTCACAGGTCTTTAAAAGACAATTTACATGTTAACCCAGCTTTATTTATTTTTTCACCCCTTCATCTCCACATGGCGAAAGGCGACAAATCCTTTCTTTGACTATGGTAACCGTTGCCTACTGTTCTGCTGCATGGATTTTTCTTTTTCTATGCAGCGCAGGAGAGAAGAAGTTTATTTATTCCTATTTACCTTTCCTGACCCCTGCAGCGGCTTATCACATCAGGCTGTGACACAAAGTTTGACTAATGGAGTAGGTACGAGAATGTGTTACTACAATTCTTTTCTTTTTAAAATCTGCACAGTGTGTGCTTCATTTAAACAGTTTTTATCATTATCATGGCTGATGCAGGACAACAATAAGACAGTACAAAATGCCCAGATAACACTGGTGATCCTGCTGGAGACCAATCATTTGTCTGTCAGATGAACTGTATTTTATGTGGATAGCTCAGTGGGTTACTGCCTTTGTCACAGAGATCCTTGTGTTACTTGCAGTTCAGAAGTTACAATCCTAACATAGGACAGTGACCAATGAACTGTCATCAAAGAGCTGCAGACAAACATGAATGGTATAATTAGAACTTGGCTTTTTTTGTTTTGTGATATAGTTAGAACTTCCCCAGTCTTTCATTATTCTAATGTTCCTAAAATGAGTATGTTTGGGCAGATATACATTTTTATCAGTAAAGCTGACCCCCATGGAATACTCTTTAAATCCTAAGGTTGGGTTTCCCCAGACCAAACCCTCTTAACATATACTGCCCACCAGTATGGATGACATGTGATTCCTACACCTTGTAATCCTCATTGACTTATGTGATATTCCCTGTAGACTGATTTACATACTTGTATGATTCATTGTCTCTGTATAATGTGTGCGTGGTGGAAAGTACTGACACACACTACACTGATATGAGTAGCGCTATACAACAAATGAAATACATATGTGAGAGGGGCTAAGTAAAGATGAGGGGCACTGTTGGAGGGTGGCAGTGAGGGAATCTGAGGAAGAGGTCATGGGGAGGGGCTAGGGAGAGATGACGGGCACTGGTGGAGGGTGGTAGTGAGGGAGTCTGAGGAGGAGGTCATGAGGGGGAGGGCCTACAGAGAGATGAGGGGCACTGTTGGAGGGTGGCAGTGAGGGAATCCGAGGGAGAGGTCATAAGGGGGAGGGGCTATGGGGAGATGAGGGGCACTTGTGGCGTGTGGCAGTGAGGGAATCCGAGGAGGAGGTCAATAGAGGGGGCCATGGAGGGATGAGGGGCACTGTTGGAAGGTGGTAGTAAAGGTATTTACGGAGAAAGAGGTTATTGGTGTGGCACCAAAAAATACTTTCGCATTAGCGCTGAAGCCGGCCCTGTCATGGCCTTTCTGTTTTTGTTTATTTAATTAGCAGTCGGGTCACAAGGGCTACTGTGGAACATACTTTAAAGTGTGTGCTAATTATATTTACTGCTATATTCAATGTTTTAAGTTTGTAGTCAATTTTATTAATGTTTTTACCGGGAAAAATGAAAGTGGAGTCCTATGGTGCCTGATATGGGGCTGGGGCCCAAGGTCAGCTGTGAGATAAGGTGCACTGGAGAGGAGTAGTGGATAATCAAGCCTGTAAGGGAGTGCGTTGCAGAGTCCGGGGTCAGGCGGACGTAGTAATGAAGAGGGATTCTCCCTGAAGGCTCTCACAGAGGGAGCCCGAGAAGTGTCACTTGCCTGATACTCCCACCTCAGAAACCTCCTCTTCCCAATAAAGGAACATTACATAGAAAAAGCACTTTTTGAGAGTGATAATATTTAGAAAGAGATTTGAAAAAAAGTGTGTTTTACTGGGCCTTGTAAGACTAAGAAGAGATAAAGGAGGGCCCGGAGCAGGCCTGCCTAGACATATATGCAACAAATCAAGCCCGCGGTGGCCCACCCAAATGCACCCTTGGCCCACCCAAATAAAAATTCCTGGAGCCGGGCCTGTTCCCCACAAGGCGCTTTACAAACAAAAGAGTAGAGCATTTTAAAAACCCAGCGTGTACTTTCAGAAAGTACACGCTGGGTTTTTAATTCATGTTAATCACAGCCCCTTCACGAGCTGTGATTAACATGAATACTTAAACAAAAGCCCACAATCTTCCCCCGCACCACGCTTTACTAACTAAAAAGCACACAGCAAGTTTAAAAACACAGCGTATACTTTGAAAAGTACACGCTGTGTATTTAAAGTTGCTCTTCTCTTTAGTTAGTAAAGTGCGGTGCGGGGAATATTGTGGGCTTTTGTTTAAGAATTCATGTTAATCACAGCTCTTGAAGGGGCAGTGATTAACATGAATACTTAAACAAAAGTCCACAATCTTCCCCGCACTGCACTTTACTAACATAAGAGTAGAGCAAGTTTAAAAACACAGCGTGTACTTTCTGAAAGTACACGCTGTGTTTTTAAACTTGCTGTGCTCTTTAGCATAGCTGCCAAGGTTTCAGATCGCTATGTGTGGCATTTTAATAATTTCCCTGTAAATGTGAATGACATTTCAGCAACTATGAGTGATATTTTCACCCGAGCAAAAATCAAGCAATGAAACATAGGGAAACAAATAAATATCCGAAATTACACCCATTTGAGCTACAAGAAACTGTAAGAAGCAATTGAAGTAAAGTGCACTAATGGGGGCGTGCAAACAGCGACGGTGATCTGCTCTGCCAGTCAGTGCGCCCCTTGCTGAGTGGTAGCTGAAACAAGAGTATTAGCTCGATAACTGCACTTTTTATCTCCATCCTGAAACATTGCAACATTCAGGTGCTACACCTTTAGGTCCTCATTAGAAACAAGACTTCATCTCATTTGCACCTTTAAGCCCAACACAAAACATGATGCAGTCCAGTCTGTGGCACCATCAGGCTATACTGAGAATACATTATTTTGATTATCACCATACAGGCCAGGGTTTTGCAGTTACGAACATTCTGCTTTGTAGGAATGCTTGTCATAAAAAGGCTCACTGAGTGCTCAGGCTGCAAGTCATTTCAAAAAATGATTTTGAGAGGGAGTCACCTATATACTGCAAAATTGGGAAATGGGTTTGTTGTGGTAATGGAGTGGTAAGGTCATTAATAACCTTGAAATGTTCTCTGGATGTATTGGAAGCTGACTGATTCACAACATATGTTTTTTTGGCCAATCAGATCTCTTGTATATAAAGTCCTAGTCAATTGAAATGCTGTTGTCTTAGGCTGCAGGAACAGCCATTCTGACAATGGTGTGTGGATATTCATTTGTCTAGTTTCAGATCATGTAGTTTGGTTGTGAACCAGGGATGCATTTGGTATACAGATCTGTTTAAACATTTTTACTTCAATTGGGTCAACTTTGTCTGCTGAGTCAATTTAGAATTAAATGTTACCATGAGGTTATCAACATTCTCCAAAAGAGATGATGATGAAAACTGATCTTGAGTGTTTTCCATGGATTCTCTAAATCTTTTTATGGAGAAAGATTTACAATTTCTCACACTGCAGAAGATTGACTCTTTATGAACACAATGCTGCCTGGGGGTTTAGATGGTTATTTGGAGAGGGCGTTTCAAGCTAATGAGATATATGGGTATGAAATACATTGAAGATTAAGGGAAATGAGCACTGCATCTAGAAGATGACCCTTGCAATGAGTGGGTTGGTGAATGAGAGGAGAGACGTTGTAGACCTCAACTTCTTTCAAAAAGCTCTGATTGCTTCATTGAGAGGTTTCCTACCCAAAGTTAAAATCACTTAACATTATGGTGTGACTGCTTTTCAGGGCACAATTGCAAAAATTGCTTAGAAGAGTCATAGATAAGTCTGCAGACATTATCAGGGGGGTGATAGACCAGAAGCAAGCTTATCACCCTTGATATGTCAACAGATTCTCATCAAAAGATTTTTTTAATTGAGTCTGCCTAAAGGCATTGTTTTATAAATAATGGCAACACCCCTCGTACCTGGTTGAATAGGTCTTTCCTCAGGATGAAGTAATTAGGGGGCGTTAGACCTGGCATGCTTGGCGTGGTTACCCCCTAACTTTTTGTCTTCAGACCTCCTATTTTGCTGACTTTGGGCCTGATTAGGATCTTGGCTGATGGGATGCTCCATCATAAATGTGACGGATATCCCGTCCGCCATAATACAAGTTCCATAGGATATAATGGAATTTTTATTTGGTGGATGGGATATCCATCACATTTGTGAGAGAGTAACCTTGTCTGCCAATATCATAATCAGGCCCTTAGTTTTTGCTGGCCTTATGACTCTGTACACTTTACCACTGCTAACCAGTGCTAAAGTGCTTTTGCTCTCTCCTTAAAACACAGTAGAATTGGCTTATACCCAACTGGCACATTCAATTTACCTGTAAGTTCCAAGTAAAGTGGCACTACCTGTGCCCAGGGCCTGTAAATTAAATGCTACCAGAAACAATGGATTTAGGCCCTGGGGTGAATGTATGACAGAAACCAGTTCTAGGATGCTTGTTTCCAGTCCAGGGAGGACCTGGCCAGGCAGTTCGGGCTGGACTGTTCCCACTGGGCACAGGGTCAAGACTGATTTGCATATGGCTGGGTTCAAGCTGGAATGGCATGATGAGCAAAAAGACTATGGATTTAGGCCCAGATCTCTGTACTGGGGTGAATGTATGACATTGTTCTGCATTCTGTCCATCAATTGTTGTTTTTGCATTTGTCACCCCGAGTGGGACGGGTATGCCCAAACGTGGGTCCCGTGCTCTCCATGCCACTGGAGTCAAGCTATCCTGGCTGATGAGGGGTGAAACCCCGAAACCGGTCCTAGGATGCTTGTTTCCAGTCCAGGGAGGACCTGGCCTGGAAGTTCGGGCTGGACTGGTCCCATTGGGCATAGGATCAAGACTGATTTGCATATGGCTGGGTTCAAACTGGAATGGCATGGTGAGCAAACAACGATGGACTTAGGCCCATATCTCTGTACTGGGGTGAAAGTATGACATTGTTCTGCATTCTGTCCATCAATTGTTGTTTTTGCACCAGTGGGCCTGCAGCACTAATTGTGCCACCCACTTAAGTAGCCCTTTAAACCTATCTCAGTCCTGCCATTGCAGCCAGTGTGTGCAGTTTTAAACTACCATGTCGACCTGGCAATTTAAACCTTTTTCAGACCCAAACCTTTCATTTTAATACATACAAGACACCTCTAAGGTATTCCTTGGACAGCCCAGAAGTTAGAGTGCAACGTATTTAAAACATAGGACATGTACTTTTAAGTATTACGTGCACTGGTAGTGAAAAACTCTTACATACGTTTTTCTCTACTGCAAGGCCTACCTCCCCCATAGGATAACATTGGCGTTACCTTATTACAGTTTATGAGGTTTATAAGTGTAATTTCCAAATGGGAACGGTAGCAGTTCATTTTTGGTGTCTTTGGAATTGTAATGAAAAATCCTAACTTATGGTGAAGTCGGATTTTAAATTACAAGTTTGAAAATGCCCCTTTTAGAAAGTGCAAAAAAGTGCCTTAGTTCGTGCACCAAGCTGCCGCACTGCTTGTGGAAGAGAAATGCCAAAGTGAACCATGTCATCCGTTGTAAACCAAGTAATCCACTGTAAACCATCCAGTAAACTGTATTTTCATCCATCTCTGCTTATAATTATGGAATCACTCCGGAGACAGCAATATTGACCAACATCATTTATTTTCGCATATTCAGATGCCTTCTGTCACCCATCCAGGCTTAAACATTGGCATGTGCTGTCAATAAAATTTCGATGCGGACACATTTAATAACCCAATGCATTTCGAACAATTATGTTCTTCGTCAGGGGTTTGCTGTGAAAACAAAATCGAAAATCACTTTTTAACTAACCATTCAAACATGAGCTCTCAAAATCTCACAAGATGTTAACGACACTTGCATTAGTCCAAGCTTTAACCTCTTTGAATCTACCATGCTTTTTGTTGCCTCCCCATTGCCATAACTATACCGGCAATGGGGAGGCAACAAAAAGCATGGTAGATTCAAAGAGGTTAAAGCTTGGACTAATGCAAGTGTCGTTAACATCTTGTGAGATTTTGAGAGCTCATGTTTGAATGGTTAGTTAAAAAGTGATTTTCGATTTTGTTTTCACAGCAAACCCCTGACGAAGAACATAATTGTTCGAAATGCATTGGGTTATTAAATGTGTCCGCATCAAAATTTTATTGACAGCACATGCCAATGTTTAAGCCGGGATGGGTGACAGAAGGCATCTGAATATGCGAAAATAAATGATGTTGGTCAATATTGCTGTCTCCGGAGTGATTCCATAATTATAAGCAGAGATGGATGAAAATACAGTTTACTGGATGGTTTACAGTGGATTACTTGGTTTACAACGGATGACATGGTTCACTTTGGCAGTTCTCTTCCACAAGCAGTGCGGCAGCTTGGTGCACAAACTAAGGCACTTTTTTGCAGTATCTATGATATGCCGTGGTGGGATGATACACAGCGCTGTCCTGCACGTAATATTTTGGCAATTTCAGCAAAAATTCAAAGATATAAAGGAAGGTGTGCAGCCGCAATTACCTGTTCCACTTTTAGAAAGTGGGCATTTTCCTGCCTTAGCTATTTAGTGCCTGCAGCCTGTGTATGGGTCCCATAACTGTGTGTAGTTGACATTTGGGCTTTGTGTATTCCTCCGACAGAGGCACACACAACAGAGAGCTGCAGAATGTGAGTGAGAAACTGGGCACAGCCCCACTTACACTTGAATAGGCTGTATCCAGCCTCTACACAAAGGATTACATAGCCCCTGTGGTTAGTCTGGAGCAATGGCAGAGAGGGCGCATATGCACTTCAAACCCTGCCTCTAGAAGCTTCTCTGCACTTCAAAGGCAGAACTGGGTTTACATACTGGACCTGAGACACCAACTCTTCAGTACACTTGTGACCTGTGGATACTTGCAAGGAAGAAGGATTGCTGTCCTACTGAAAGGACTACCACTCTGCTGGACTGCTGCTTTGAAGGATCCAGAACCCCAGAGTGATTCCAAGGGCTAGTTGGCTGACTCCTGATCCGAAGCCTCAGGGATATAACAGGCTTCCAACAAGCTTGAACCTGCACCTGGACTCTGGCATCTGTGAATCTACCCTGCCAAGTGGTGCCACCCGAGTCCTGGACCTTTGGAAGTGGGCTTAAAGGCGCTCTACCGTTCCCTGTGGATCCAGCAGAACCAACGCATTTCTTCTGCAATGAGGCATAACCTCAAGAAGAACCGATGCATCATCACTGCTGAGTGGATCAGAATTGTTGCAAAGACCTGAATCCCAGCCCATTGGAAACGCCGCTTCGAGATGCATCCTCAGCGCAGGTCTTCACATCCCTTGTCGATGGCAGCCTCGCCAGTGCTGGACTTTGCATTGCAGTCTCGTAGCTCCTCAGAACCGACGCATTGCCTTGACTGCGTAGCGCATCCTCAATGCCAAACTTCACATCACAAGCCCTCATCGACAGTATCCTCAATGAAGACGCAGCACTGCACACCACAGCCTTACCGCACCTCGGGACTGACGCATCGCTCCGACTTTGCGACGCATCTTCGACACAGATTGTCACAATGCTCCCCAAACCAGGATTTAAAGTATTTTCTTCAGCAGGCCAAACTGGGTCCCTGTAGCTGGCCAGCGCTCCATCGCAGTCGACCTGAACTTATGACTATGTACCGACCCACACTACCAGATATCCACAGTTGGTGCTTTGTGCTTTTTGGAGCTATTGTCCCAAAAACATTTAAACTTGCATATCTTCAGTTCTACTGATTGGATGTTTGTCATTTTGGTCTTGTTTTATTTACTAAAAAGCACTCTATTTTCTAACTTGGTGTGAGATCCTTTTTGTGTGATGTTTTGCACTTTATTACTGTTTGAAGCTTTACACAAATACTTTACACATTGCCTCTGAGTTAAGCCTGACTGCTCTTTGCCAAGCTGCCAGAGAGTTAAGCACAGCTTAATTTAGGTTTGGCTTGTGCCTCACCCTGGAAAGAATTGTGGTTGCTGCTTGACCAGGGCTCACACCCCAGTCAACCAACAACCCAATTTCTTACAGGGGGTAAATGTTCATCTAGATGGGTATTTGCAGCCTCATCGAGACACATTTCCATGAAGAAACAGTGGTTCAATTGAAGGATTCACACAGATCAACAACTTAATTGCAGTGTTTAACTGCTGAGCGAACACTGCTTAGTAAGTATTTAAGATAGTTACAGCTATCAGAGGAATTTTCATGACAAAATCCCGACACTTAAGCGTGCTGGGAAAGGGGCTTTCCTAATATAAGAATTCTTTTTTCAGAGAGAATGTAAATTGAGTTGGAATAGGGTAATGAGAAGAAAACAAATCTAGCAGCTCAGAATGGCTTTAAGAAAGAAAATATAAATCTTTGCCCGTTATACTTCTTTGCCCATTTAAAGGTGAGCCTTTGTTGCTTCCGTACTTTCCCCTAAACTTGAATTTGTATCTTCTGTTGCTGTTTGCCGCTCACTTTTCCTCACTCACCTGTATTCATTCTGAAATCCTTGGATTCGGCCTGTTGACAAAGCTGACCTACAGCCCCCCCAGTGGTGAGTTGCAATATGAATGTGTATGTCTAACACTGCACGCATATCTGGATTGCCCACACCTGCAGAACCTATTGAAATATGATTGGTGTAATGCCTTTTGTCCACAGGTGGCGAACACAGTTCTAACATATTTTCTCTCTTCCTGATCCCTGCTCCCGTATTTTCACAGAGCCTGATTCCAAGTGCTTTTGTTGACAATAGAAGTACCAAGAATCACAGGACCAACATTCCTCCTTTGTTAGAAGAAATTAAAAAAAGAGATTACTAAGTGGTCAAAAATATTTGTTTCATAGCATGGTAAAATAAATGCGGTGAAAATGAATGTACTGCTGAAGGCTTACATTTGTTTCAGTCACTCCCCAAAAAAGCTGAGAACATATTTTTGGAGAAATTGCAAAAAACTGAAGGTGACATTTAAATGGAAAAATTCTAAAGCTAGAATCCTATTCTGACTATTACAACTAGCACACCTGAAGGGAGGATTGGCATTGCTTAGTTTCTATGTGTACTAAACACAAGTGCAACTCCAAGCAATTTTAGATTCATCTAGTCCCGAGACAGAAAACCCTGGATGTTAATGCATCAGTTCCCACTTTTGGTAGACCACTGAAGGAGCAAGGGCTCGTATAAAAGAGACTTGCTCGGATGCAATCCTCTCACGTAACTCATAACACTGTATTAATAATGTATTGTGTAAATTAACATGCACCTAATTAAATTTTTAGCAAGATGAAGCTTGCATATATGTGTTTTACTAACAAGTAACCAGAGTGAGACTTAAACGGCTGGTAACGCGGGAAACTGTACTACGCATGCGTCAACTGCATCTACGCAGTATGACGGTGTTTCGCTTGGAGGGAATTATCTGCAGCTGTGCATAAGCATCTAATATGGCCGCTTGAAAGCTCACATGCTAAGCATCTGCCTTGCTGAAACTAAAACATGCTATGTACTAAATGCTAATGCGGGAAGAGCTATTATAAGTAAATGGGGTTAGAGTAGAGATAGGTGGTATACAGTGAAATCATTTTATTTTGACTTTCATATATTTTCTTTTGACCTCTCTACTAGTTCGTATTTAGGCCTCCAAGCAATGCTAATGGTTGTACAGCACGTGGCTCCTCTTCGCAGGCGCAGTAATGACCAGCCAGAAGCCGTGATTGGGTACTTGAATCTCGTCCAAGGCCACATTTGCAACATGTCCTGGGAACCTGATGGACATCCTGAAATTTGAACAAGAATAAAGCCACATGTATACAAATTGTTGATAAAGATGTGAATGTGGGTGGGAAATAAAGCTTGGGAAAATAAATTAATGGGCGGGAACATTGAACAAAGAACTAAAGAAAATTATTAAACTTAGCATGGTGTGATGATCATCCCCCCTTTGCCTGTCCAATCAGAATTAGGGCTTCCATGAAACTGAAACATTATGGGGTGGTACATGCCATTAGAAAGATATAATTGAGGTAGTTTAGTTAGTTAGTTAAGCTCGTGTTGCCGAGATGCTGAGAGACCGGGATGCTGTTTGAGAGCTGAATAAATGCTGAAGATGAATCGATTTCCAGACTTAGAATTTGAGCCAATTAATTAGAAGATCAGAGAAGAATCAAGAAGGCACAGAATTAGAAGAAGATCGCGGAAGAATCGAGTAGGAAGATAGTGTCAGAGAGGGGTGCGACGCAGGAGTCGTATCTAGAAGAGGTCATCTATCCTGTCCTGAATCCAGTCCTGTAAACCTGTCCTGAAGTATTTGTCATCTGAACTTTTCCAGGGGACCCTCCCAGCTCCTTGGCCAAGGGGTTGGTTTCCACACCATCCTAGGTAACTATAATTCCGTGTAGTATGTCATTGTGCTGCTCTCTCTATCCTCTCCTTTCTGAAGTACCGTTAGTGTGAAATATCAATTTAATATAGGTGACAGAGTAAAGAATTAATTGGCTTTTCTTTCCTGGAGAAACGGAATTTGTACTTTATTCTTGTTATGGCTCACATGAATTAACAAGATAAACATTTAAAACTTCTCCTGAGTCTGTGGTTATTTCAGAATGGTAAGGAATATAAATAGCACTGATGTCATGTCACCGTCAACTAGTTCCAACTATTAGGTCCATTGACCAGAGGGAAGAACTTTTTGATCAGTGAAAGATTAGTTAAAATTTGACAGGTAACTATTCTCATAAAACATTATAAAATTGACCCCAGTGGTATTTACTAGCCTATGTGATAGTGTGTGTGTTTATGGGCCCAGGTGAGTATATGGTGTTGGAGTACCTAAGGTTGGTAACCCGCTGGATCAGTTTTCTGTTAGCAGAGCTATGGTTAATATTGACTAGTATGGTGATTAGTGACTATAGATGTATGTTTTAACAAACCTGTTTTTGGTATGTTTTATGTTGTCTGGAAATTCCCGGGAGGTGAATAGCAGGTGGCGAATGGAAGCCGCACTGCAGTGAGGTTACTCGTCTGCTGGAATAACACTGAGAAGCTAGGTAGGGCTGGCAGTGTTAAATTAGGGACAATTGTCTGTGTAAAAGTGAGAGTGGTTGATAGCAAAAGAGTTCACCGGCGAAACTTTGGTCTTATATCACCTAGAAAGGGTAACACCGAAGGAGTAACAGGTTTGTCGGAGCTTTAGTGAAGGGTAAGCGGAAGGCTTTACGCGCAGTGTGTGAAGAGTAAGCGGAAAGTTTTACTCGTAGCAAAAGAAATCAGCTGTCCTTTGGTTTTAGAGGAACTGATAGAGTAGCAAATGTTTTTATGTTGTTATTAATGAAGATCTCATGAAAAGTTGTAAGAAAATACGTTTTTCATGTTACCTTGTGAAGGAGGGGTCAGTTGCCGGAGTTGCACTGACGTCACAGAAAGCCGTGCTGGGATTGGCTGAAACAGCAGATTTGTCACTGACGCAAATTTGTAAAGGAGGGGTCAGTAGTGAGAGAGCGGCATGTGATTCTGAAATTTGTAGGGGTGCATCATATTCACCGTGAGTCAGCACCCGCATATTAATCAATGTATGCTAAGAACGCCATAGAAATGTATCATTAGAATTGTTTTAACATAGAGGTGATTAGAATTGTAATAATGCTTTTATGAAGAGTAACGCTGCAAGTTATGGTGAATGTATTCAGTAAAATGTATAATGATTAGTTTTCATGTAATAAAATCCGTTAGGTTAAACGTGTGCTATGTTAGACTTACACGTGCAAGTTGCTTGCTCATGTATATGAAAATAATGAACTAATGCTTAGAGTGTGATTTAGCAATGTGGTTAACAGTGTAAAGGCCTGATCGCATAGTCATAAAGAGAAAGGCCTGTTCATTTTCTTATGTTAGCTAAACATTGTAGGCCATTTGTATTAGTGCCCATTTACCTTCTACACCTTGTACTAAGGTGTCTGTATGTTCAGTTATTTTTGGTTGTAATAAAATCTTACAAATTTTAGATTCGGAGTCAGTGGTCCTTTCCAAATGAAGTATAATTTTGGCGATTATGTGTTGATAATTGTTTTACCTCCCCTCTACACTATTTAGCAGATAAAAAGATCCTGGCGACCTGAGAGGATTCTTGGAAATAATTAAGTAGTCACGAATCCGGCCCCATCAGTTGGTAGAAGAGTAGGATGGTATCTCTGATAGTGAGGGGAGATCTAGATCAGGATAAGAGATTCCAGGGGCCCATAGAAGTCAAGTGATGGTGACTCATCGGATGGCGAGCAGCGGACGGCAGTGGCTGATGGAAATTGATGAAGAGTAGCAGCACGGCAGAAAGCAGCAGTTCGTGGAGGAGTGAGTATGAATAGGGGAGATGTTTGTAGATTGCGGTGTTGATTTGTTGTGTGATGTCTTGCGGAGTTAGAGTGAACGTTGAGTGATTGTGAGATCAGGCTGTGAGCGCGCGCAGCCCGGGAAAGTCTTAGGCTTGACGAGTAGCTTAAGTGATTGTGGTGTAGAAGACACCCAAGGTAGATTTTGTTGACCACCGAAAGGGGATCGTGAGACATCATCGATTACCCGGACTGAGATAGGGGGTGCGAATGTGTGAGTGTGTGAGGAACTGACGCTGGTCGTGGGTTGTTGTATGTGGAATTTGAGTATTTGTAACCTATCAGAGGTGATTGTCTGGTTGTTCGTGGACAGACAGTTGCCAGCCGAGGTCGACAATTTCGAGAGACTGTGGACGGACAGTCAGTGAAGTAACTTGTTTGGGACAAACGGTTATTTCAGCGTATGAATGGGATGAATGCAAGGGTGAGACGTGAATTGTGAAGGAGGGGAACTGCTGCGAGCGGAGGAAGAGTGACGTCAGAATGTGCCGCGCTGCGATAGGTCGGTTGGTGTGAGTCGCGCGGCTATTAGTGGGTTTGACATCAGGAAGTGAACGAAAACATTGTGTGCGATCGAAAATTGCTCATCATGAAATGCTTTAAAGTTTTCTGAGAGTTATGTAGAGGAGACAAACATGTGGTTACTCGTGGGGGAGAGGAAGCCCTTCCCGAGGATACTCCGGCGCATTACATGGCAAGAAATGTGGGGTTGCATACCATAATTTGGCTTGAAAATTGGCATAAAATGACCCAGAGTGAGGGTGAATTGGTTTTCCCGCGATATGGCTCCTTCAGGTTGGAAGTGTTGTACCAGTTGAAATCTGTGATGGCGGCATTACGACCTTTGCTGAGACCTACACAATTTGAGGCGTTGCATGCATGGATTAGAGCAGTGCATTATAGGAAAAGAGATCGAAGTCAGGAAAGGGTGAAGAAGTCAATTAAGGCGTTTCAGTATGCAAGATGGGACGCAGAAGAGAAAGGGTGGAGAGTGCAAACAATAGAGGGAGACAGGTTGTATCCATTACTGGTAAAGACTGATGGCTCGAAGGTAAAGAGTGCGGATGATGATGATGACAGTGATACAGATGGCAGCCTACTAGAGAGGTTGTTGTCTGAGAGACCACCTCCATACAATCCAGATTCCTATGAAGGGAAGTCGGCTCAAGCAGAAGGGACTAGTGGATTACAGACTCAGTCAGAGGTTAGAGTAGAAGGGAAAATCTCAACAGGAACTGAGGGCATGAAAAATCAGTCTGTAGCAAGCACTGAGGTAGGGAGAGGTGTGAGGTTACCGGACGCTCTAAAGGTACAGGTTACCATTGGACCCATTGTTTCTGTTTACGACTCAGATCAAGAGAAGGTTGGGAGTTCAGTGCAGTCAGCTGTGGGAGCGAGGAGTGTGATCGAGGGAAATGGATCGGTGAGTGGAATGGAACAGACTCCAAAACCTATAGAATGGAGTACCCCATTGCCAGCTACAGCAGATTCCTCTACGGGACAGGCAAAGGCGAGACCAATGAGGCCGAGGTCTTTGGTCGAGTCAAGATCAGATTTGAGGATGTGGGCACCACCAGTGAGAAATCAGAATCAGAGTGAGAGGACGGTAGAACGTGATTGAGGCACTATAGTAAATCGTTCTGTTCCCATGAGTATGTCAGAAGACAGTAGGTCCCAGGAATGGGAATGTGATTATGACAAACGAGATGGAGCAGCTTGTCGAGAAATATTGAAGGGAGCTTTGAAAGGAAGAATGTTGGATGTTGTGAGGTTGAAAGCAGAAGTAGATGAGATAATAAGCGGAAACTTGCCTCTTGAGAGAACGTACATGTACGAGCAAGATGGGTTACTTTTTGTGGCAAAAGATGTGACTCGCAAGGCAAGAACTGCACATAAGAAGTTGTCAGATTTAGCTAAGAAGTATGATGTGGACCTGTCTAAAACGAAATCATTGCAGGGAAGCCATAGATTGCAGTATAAAGATCAGGAATTGGAAGAGAAGAGGGTCATGGGGTTGAGAACCCATATCAAGGATTTGATTATAGCAATGTGTGCATGGATCATGCTTGATAAGTGGGAAGAAAGATGGTCCAAGAAGAAGAGTTCTAAGAGAATAATAGGAGAGACACCGCCTCCAGGTGGAGGGATGACGGAGGTAGGGAATTTCCCTTTATGAGAGGTACAGAATGGTGGCTACGTGCATGTGCCTTGGAGTAGGGGTGATCTAGCTGCATTTACGAATGACTTTACCCGTTTAAGGGAAAAGCCTGTGGAGTGGTACAAGCAGGTTGATCGGTTTGTTAAGATTTCGAAGGTGTTGTGGGTCGACTTGAATACATTGTTTGACATTGTGGTTCCGAGTGACTTATGGTCGGCATGTAAAATCGCTGTTGAGTGGCCAGCCTCAGAGCCAGACAGGGATCCAATTTCAAATGGTCCGTCACCCATAGTAATGAAGAAGTTCGAACAGGTGATCACATGGTTGAAGTCGAAAATCTCACCTCAGGACATTGATTGGGTCAAGATAGATCGGACAATGCAAGAGCCAAAGGAGACAGTGCATGAGTTTTATGAGAGACTTTTGCAGGCTTTTAAGCAGTACAGTGGATTAGATGTATTAGATACGAAAGACATGGGATAGTTCGTTTCAAAGTTCGTGTTGGGTTTGAGGCCAGAGGTTAGTCTCATGATACAACAGCATTTGATTTGTTGGCAGAACAAGCCTGTGGATGAGATCTTACGGTATGCCAGGTACTGTAATGATGAGATAGAATCAAAGCACAGGAAGTTGAAAGACAAATTGATGCTTGTGCAGATGCAAACAGCTCAGGGACAGCCTAACGGAGGAACGTTAAGAAGGAAGCAGGGAAACTACCAAGGAGGAAATCAGAATGTCCAAGGTCAGGGAAGACCAAAGTCAGTTGATCCTAAGACAGGGATGGATGTGGCGACATTGAAGAAGACCACTGCGTGTCATCTTTGTCACCAGATCGGACACTGGAAACGCGAGTGTCCCTTGAACCCGATGAATCAGGTGCAGCAGGAAGTGGAGATAGTTCAGGTACCTGTATCTGAAATGGTTCCCACTTTGACTAGACATAGGATGGTGAAAGGGGGGACCAATAGCCCGCAAGTGCAAGTCCCTCAACCACCTAGGGTTCAGAACGTACAACAAGGAGTCCGAACGTACATGCAGATGCCCATGTTCGAGGGAAGAGAGGAGTTCGGCCTGGATCGTTGGCATGATGGTGCCTGAGAGGGGAGGAAGACTGCACACTTGGAGCAGTCTTAGAGGTAGACCAGAGGGGACCATTTGTGGAAGCAGACATTGATGGTCACCCTTTCACCTTTTTGGTTGACACTGGTGCTACCCAGTCTACTGTAAGATCAGCAGTAGTCCCCAACCTACCCCTCTCGGGACAATCGATCCAAGTTGTTGGTGTAGCAAATAAGAAACTGACTAGCCCATTGACAGAGCCAATTCTGGTGAGAATAGGAACCTCCAAGGACCACCACCAGTTCGTGGTGTGCGACTCGAGTCCAGTATGCCTGTTAGGTAGAGCCCTGCTGTGCAAGCTGAATTGCACCATCTATTGCACACCAAAGGGAATGGAAGTACAGACAAAGGATGACGATGCGACCTTTAAGGTTGCAAATCAGCGTGTGTGTATAGAAATGTATCCAGCGCTGACAGTGAAAGAGCTTCCACTTGATCTGAGGGATTCTGTGTCAATTGATGTGTGGGACCTTAGTGGAGAAGAGATCGGATTGGTCAAAGGCATAGATCCAGTGAAGATACAGATCTAGCCGAATTCCCTAGGATGCCCCAGTACAATCTGTCACCTGAGACAATTGCAGGGATCAAGCCTGTAATTGAGTCTATGATTAAGCAGGGAATTCTGAAAGAGATCATGGGTAGCCCATGTATAATTCACCTATCATGGGACTACAGAAACCGAGTGGGAAATTCAGGATTGTGCAAGACCTGCAAAAAATCAATGAGCTAGTTGTTCCATGTTGTCCGTGGTACAGAATCCATCTGTAATTCTGTTTCAGATTCCATGTGAAGCCGAGTGGTTTACAGTGATTGATTTGTGTCAAGCATTCTTTTCGATTCCACTCCATGAGGAAAGCCAATTTCTTTTTGCTTTTCGGCTGGAGAACCGTGTGTTAACGTGGTGTCGTATCCCACAGGGGTACACAGAGAGTCCATCGATCAGATTTTGAAGAAGAATCTTGAAGGTCTTGAGTTGCCGCAGAACTCCGTTCTGGTGCAATACAATGATGATTTGCTCGTAGCGTCAGAAACTGAAGACGCTTGTAGGATCGATACTATTGCCTTACTGAATCATTTGGCAGAGAAAGGACACAAGGTGTCTCCGAGCAAGTTGCAGTACTGCTTGAGTGAAGTGCAGTATTTGGGTCACAGAATTGAGAAGGGCAAGAGAAAGGTGTCACCAGATCGCATTGAGGCAATTATGAATATGCCTGTGCCTACCACTCAGAGAGAAGTCAGAATGTTCATGGGGATGGTTGGCTACTGTCGCCCATGGATTCCCAATTTCTCCTTTGAAGCGAAGCCTTTGCAACGGCTGACGCACAAGGATGTGAGTGATCCGGTACCATGGGACGAAGACTGTTTGAGATCATTTTTGAGGATTAGAGAAGCCCTGTGTTGCGCTCCAGCTTTGGGGATGCCGGATTATAACAAGGCATTCACATTGTTCTGTTGCGAGAGAGAAGGTTGCACATTGACAGTTCTGACTCAGAATCATGGAGGTGTCCGTAGACCAGTTGCCTACTTTTCAGCTACTTTAGATCCAGTAGCTTCTGCGTTGCCCGGATGTCTTAAATCCGTTGCTGCAACAGGTGTCAGTATTGAAAGATGTGAGAGTATTGTAATGGGACATCCACTTACAGTTTATGTGCCACACTCTGTTGAACTGTTGATGACAAGGACTAAAACACAGCACCTCACGAACAACCGGTTGACACGTTACGAGCAAGTTATACTTGCTGCAGAAAATATGACTTTGAAGAGGTGTTCTGTTTTAAATCCTGCGACATTGATGCCTATTCCAAATGTAGACGATGAAGATTGTGAGGACCACGACTGTCTCGATGTGACTGAACTGTGCACCAAACCGAGACCAGACATTGTTGATGAACCGCTCCTTGACCCTGATGAAATTTTCTTTGTGGACGGTTCATGTCTAAGAGATAAGGTTGGTCGAGTGAGAGCAGCGTTTGCTGTGTGTACCATCACAGGGGTGGTGGAAGCTGCTTGTTTAGAGGGAGTACACTCCGCACAGGTGGCTGAAATCATTGCCGTGACCCGTGCCTGTTTGGCTGCTGATCAGATTCGGATAACGATTTATACCGATAGTCAGTACGGGTTTGGTGTCGTTCATGACTTCGGACAGTTATGGTCACAGAGAGGGTTTATGACATCTTCAGGTTCGCCCATCAGAAATGGGGAATATGTGAGACAGTTGTTGGAAGCATTACAATGTCCAAAAGAGATTGCTGTTGTCAAATGTTCTGCCCATTCTAAAGGAAGTGACTTTGTATCTATGGGGAATAACTATGCCGACGAAGTTGCACGGTTTTGTGCAGAACAAGGATGCATATTTACTGGAGGGTATACTGGAGAAAGCCAAGAAAGAACCGATCTCAGCATGATGTTAGCCATGGCCGATACATGGGAAGAGCTGAAACAACTGCAGGATGAGGTTTCTGATCAAGAAAGGGATGGCTGGATAAGATTGGGATGTGAGAAAGGAGATGTGGATGTGTGGGTTTCGAGCGATGGACGAGCTGTGCTACCTGAATGACTGTTGAGTCCGATGGCAAGATTGATACATGGTGCAGTACATCTTGGTAGAGATGCGATGGTGCGATGGTTCAGACAGACATGGTATAATCTGAAGTTCCGTGCAGTTGCTGAAGCTGTATGCCAGAGGTGCGTTACATGTCAGCAGATGAATGCGGGAAAAAGAACTGCTGTGACATTAAGTCACATTGGGAAGTCAGGAGGGCCTTTTAATGGGATGCAGTTGGACTTTATTGAGATGCCGAAGTGCAATGAGTTGAAGTACATCTTAGTTGTGGTATGTGTCTTTTCAAGATGGGTGGAGGCTTACCCAACACGCAGGTGTGACACACTCACTGTAGCTAAACTGTTGCTGAGAGAGCTTATCCTGAGGTTCGGTTTCCCGACCTCTTTGGAATCAGATAGAGGAACACATTTCCATAGTGAAATCATGAAATTACTCTGTGCTGCCTTGAATGTGTACCAGAGACTACATTGCAGTTACTGACCAGAGGCTTCTGGGATAGTGGAACAAGTTAATGGGACTTTGAAAGCAGGGATGGCAAAAGTGTGTTCTTCGACATCCCTGAAATGGCCTGACGCACTGCCCCTGGTTCTTATGAGCCTTCGTAGTGTTCCTGATAGGAGGACTGGGTTGTCACCTCATGAGATACTGATGTGGAGGGCAATGCGAGTACCAGCGATACCTGCCACTGCTTTGATTAACATCACTGATGACTTGATTCTCGACTACTGTAAGGGACTGGCTGACGTAGTCCGTTCTGTGTCCCAGCAGGTGCAAGCAGAAACTGTTCCAGCTGCAAGTGACCTGTGCCACGACTTGTGCCTGGGAGATTGGGTGCTCGTGCGTAAACACGTGAGGAAGAGTTGTCTGAATGTTCGTTGGCGTGGTCTGTACTAGGTAATACTGGTCACGAACACGGCAGTGAAGTGTGGGGGCCTGCCGAACTGGGTGCATGCCTCCCATACCCGCAGAGTTCCAGCACCCTTGGAAGATACAGCCCCTCTCGTAAATGAAAATCCAGCTACGGTGGCAGGGCCATCTGAGAGGGCAAGCCAAGCTGTAAGGGTTGCTGATGCAGTTGGTTGTGCACCAGATCGAGCTGAAAGGGGTTGTGCAAATCGAAGCCCCGAATTCGACTCAGACGGAGAAAGTGTTGCTGTGGGTGGAGAAGAATCAAATTCTGCTGAAGAAGGAAGTAGTGCACAGGGTATTTGAAGGGAGAGCAGAAGTGCCACAGAAGCAGAAAGAGTTTGGCCCGTGAGTCAGAAGCGGCTGAACTTGAGGTTGGCACCTGAAAGAGACCTTGCCCCAGTTTCTGAAATGTCTGAATCTGAACAAAGTTACGAAGAGCAAGCTCAAGTCAATTTGAGAAGGTCGAGGAGAACAAGAGTGCCGTGTCAAAAATACGCTTCACCAGAGTGAACTTACGTTGTGACTGATGCCAGGCATATTGAGCACGGGGAGGCTGAGGTCCTTGACGCTGATCAGCAATTCTCCGAACTTGAAAATAGATTGTACCACCGCACCAAGAGTTAGTGGTACTTCGTCTTGAAATTCTGCAAGGTGTTTTAGAGATTATGGGAGCTAATCTGATTTTGGACTGAAGATAAAAACGTTGTTGTACATAAAAGTCCAAAGAAGAAGATAACCTAAGCCCGAGTGGAAGAGGAATAAAGTTAGGTACTTTCCGTCGAGACGATGAAAGAGGGCTAGGGAAGTCTTTTTGTGGACTGTGTAAATAAGGAAATGAAAATTGCAAGGGGATTTCCAGCTTTGAGGCGTTGTTCGAACTGGTTGACAAGCAATACCTGGAGGAGAAAGAGACTCTTACTTGTTGCTGTCGAGCCAAAAACGTTGAAAAGATGGCAGATGCTGGGAATACTCACCGTAGGGCTAAATTAGTGATAGGTACACTCTTAGGGGTAGTGACAGTCACTATAGTTGCAATAGTTGCAGCCTCATATATCGTTTCAAATGAGCAGGAGGGGGAGGTACAGGGGACACCTACGCCTACCACCTCTAGCCGGAAAGAAGTTACTATAGGAGCTCAAAGAGCTTTGTTACTTGAAGAAAGTCGTAGATTTCACATAGATCTGTCTAGAAGTGACTTTAAGCTTAATGTTTATGCAAAACTGTTGTATGAGTATGTGGATGCAATGGATGCGTAAGACTGCTATGTGTGTATGCAGTTACCTTCTTCTGTAGATGAGGGTATTAGATACCATCACCTTCCACTAACTTACGGATTTTTCTTGTAGTTTGTTGCTTAGTATCTTTTATGAGAGAAGACAATTTGAGTATTTATTTTCAAATTACGATGCAGTACTTCCTGAAGTTCCAGCTTATAAGCATTTGAATAAATACGATTATTACAGGTCAGAAGACAGACTTCGGAAGTATTTCATACCGTCTTTGGAACTGGATACAGCTTATGCTCACCGACATAATTTGACATGCTCATTGTCCGATACACAGAAGAAGTTTATAGGTCAAGTAGAAGATAGATATAGAAAACTAACACAGACACGAAATACAGGAGAGAGTCTAGTGGATTGGACAGATGAGGAGAGATTGCATAGATCCAAGGGGAGTTATGGTCCCATAGCGTTAGATCAGGTGCAAAAGGGGAAGTTTTGTGTGAGACGTCCTCAGACCTATTATGAAAAGGTTTCGGTAGGACAAAGTACGTGTGATCATATCTTTACAATGGAGGATTCTGCTAAGAACTTTCTGCAAGGTTCGGTGCAAGTGATTCCAACTGTTTATTACGTGTGTGGAAGAAATGCCTATGTGAGGTTGCCTGCGAATTGGTATGGTACATGCTATTTGGCTATTATTTTTCCGAAAATCTATCATGCGAGTGCAGGAGCAGTGATTGGTGATATTTTTGGAGCAATGATACCAAGGTTGGGTGTGGTCTTGAATGATGTAAAGATCAGAAGGTTGGCAACCGTGGTTGATGAGTTGTCGATGAATACTGCAAGGTCTTTGTGGATGGAGAGATGTTGTCGATAAGGACGATGGTTTTGCAGAATCGCCTTGCTTTAGATGTATTATTGGCAAAAGAGGGCGGAGTCTGTAAATTATTGAAAGTTCAGGAATGTTGCGCGTATATTCCAGACAATAGCAAGTATCTGGAGAAATATATCGACAACATTACTACAATTCATCAAGAGATTGCGGATCTGACTGAGGAAGGTGTGTGGGAAAAGATTGGTAAAGGATTTGGTTGTGTTGGAAGTTGGTTTGCGAGCCTGGGAAAAGGGTTCCTTGGATTTGTTCTGAAGTCTCTTATTATTGTTGTGGTTTGTGTGATCTGCTTGTGGGGTCTCGTCAGAGCCTATAAGTGGTACAGCGGAAACAGAATTGAAAGAGCTCTCAGAGCGAGTGAAGCGCGAATGGCTAGACTGCAGGACAGTCAATACCAGAATCTTAAGAATATGGAGAGGTTACGACGGGGGAGGATGGCACCAAGTACTGTTTAGGTCGGTTCTTTCTCCAAGGGAAGTAATTGTGTGATGGTGTGATGACATTTGTCATCAAAGGGGGGAACTGATAGAGCGTGATGTGATTCTGAAATTTGTAGGGGTGCATCATATTCACCGTTAGTTAGCACCCGCATATTAATCGATGTATGCTAAGAACGTCATAGAAATGTATCATTAGAATCGTTTTAACATAGAGGTGATTAGAATTGTAATAATGCTTTTATGAAGAGTAACGCTGCAAGTTATGGTGAATGTATTCAGTAATGTATAATGATTAGTTTTCATGTAATGCAATGCGTTAGGTTAAACGTGTGCTATGTTAGAATTACACAAGCAAGTTGCTTGCTTATGTATATGAAAATAATGAACTAATGCTTAGAGTGTGATTTAGCAATGTGGTTAACAGTGTAAAGGCCTGATCGCATATACGTAAAGAGAAAGGCCTGTTCATTTTCTTATGTTAGCTAAACATTGTAGGCAGAAAATGATTTCCCTTGGTAAATGCTTTGGGTTGCAGGGAGATGTAAAATCTTGGAGACGTGAAATGTTTTTCGTTCCCATGTTTCTGTTGCAGGTGCAAGGACATTTAGCTCGTTAGTGAGACTAGGTCTTTGTTTTAGGAGTTAGGATGCTGCGAGAAGTCAACAGGGGAGTACATTGGAATGTGAGGATGATACTTTCAGCGGAGAAGGTGACTTGGACCCAAGGTCAAGCTAACCGTCGTTGGACGCCAGACAAATTTGTAGGAAAAGTACTGGAAGAAGACCTGGCTGAAGAGGTGTGCCGAAGGGCGTGTCTTATGTTTTTGGGGTTTTGTATTAGGGACCGTGCCCCGTGGGTTGAGCAGTTGAGGTTTAGACGGGGAACCAGAATGAGCATCTTAGATCGAGCTCTGACTAAGTGAATGTACTTCTTAGGAAATCTTCACTTCTGACACCTTTATTCTTCTTGCCTGGGAAGGGAATGTTAAGTAGGGATGTCACCTTAGAGATAGAGTAGGGATAGACTAACGTTTTTCTTTCCTTTCTAGACTAATGATTCCTAATTTGGATATTGGCTTCACCATTACTTTCTTGATGATCTTAGAATCAGTGATTCTTTTTGTTTTGAGTCGGATGAGAATCTTATGTAGGCTTGCATTTGTATTACCTTCTACACCTTGTACTAAGGTGTCTGTATGTTCAGTTATTTTTGGTTGTAATAAAACCTTACAAATTTTAGATTCGGAGTCAGTGGTCCTTTCCAAATGAAATCTAATTTTGGCGATTATGTGTTGATAATTGTTCTTCCTCCCCTCTACACTAATTAGCAGATAAAAAGATCCTGGCAACCTGAGAGGATTCTTGGAAATAATTAGGTAGTCAAGAATCCAGCTCCATCAGTAGTGAGGAGTGATACTGACGTCACCAAAAGGCCGCACTAGTATTGATTAGACGAATAGTGTGAGTCTGAGTTGGATAGGTGAAAAAGAATAAAAGCCGTGTTGGGATTGGTCGAAACTCAGAGTGTGAGTAAGAATCTAATTGGTTGTCAAAAATAGAAGCCGTAATAATTTTGGACAGTGGAGTTTGTATATGGAAATATGATCGGACATTAATAGGGAATCCCCCAGACAGGAGATATTTAGGATTTGCAAGAGACGAGTATATAAAAAGATCATCATCTAAAATGTACGGGGAAAAGAGAAAAATGTTGTTTATGCAGAAAATTTAAAATTATTTCAAAAAAGATAAACCCATTAAGACTAGAGAGGGAATTCTTATCCCTCCACTGAAGACACCTGCCTCATTTATGATGATGGAGATAGGCACTGGTATGTGTGTGGTTAGAAAATTGGATAGAATACACTAAAACTGATGGAGTGTTAGCTTTCCCAGAAAATGGTACGTTCAATGGGAGAATTCTTCATAATTTAAGATTACAGATGAATGAATTAGAGCCCCGGCCTAGATTAACAGAATATGAGGCATTAGAAGAATGGGAAACTGAGGCATTTTGGCACTACAGATCCAGAAGTAGTAGGAGTCATAGGGGATTTTTCCCTAGATAAATGCGGGATTCACAAGAGAGCCAGATGAAACAATGGAGACAAGCAATGATTACGGAAGGACTGTATCCTGTATTCATGGCTGTAGAACAGTCAGGTAGCAAGTGTACAGAGAAAACCAAGCATTTGACAAGGACAGGTTATGGGGAATCAGAAGATGAGTTTATGGAGGACATCCTAACAAAAAATTATCCACCATATCAGTAAGGACCAAGTATAACTACCCCAAGTGCCCCTGTTTTAGAAACACCGTAAGTTCCACAAGTAATACATGATTCAATTAATGGAAGTGTACTTCAGTAAAAGGAAAGAGAAGCGATAAATAAAAATAGAGAAGAATTAATACAGAAAATAACCCAATTGCATACACACCCTGAAGCATTGACTATTCCAGTGACTATAGGTCCTGTTGTTCCATTGTATGGGGATAAAGTGAACAGTCCCAAACCACCAGCCATGACAACTCCTACCGTTGAACTGAAATGGAAAACATAATAATTGATGATCAAGCTAGTGAGTGTGATTCGGTAATTTCACTAATTGATTTAACGATAAGAGGACAAATAAATGACAGCCCAAGAAGAGTTACACATAGCTGTTCAAAAGAGATACGTTTAGAACCATCTACAGGAACTAAAAGTGTCACAATAATGTCCCCGGAAGAATTAGGGAGATGGGCACAGGGAATGGATAAACCAAAACAGCCAATGAAGATTTTAGATGTTTACAAACTGAAAGCAGAATTGGAAGAAATGATAGCTGGAAATTTGGGATTATATGGATTAAATGCTTACAGTGAGGAAGAATTACTGTTCATTTGTAGAAGTATCAATAGAAACACTAAGATATTTCATGAAAAAATGACAGATCTTGCCTCTGAAATGGGGATTGAAATAGGGAGATCAAATGTACTACAGAAGCCATATAGAGCAGAATTTACTGATAAAGATTTGGAAAATATGAATGTGTCCGGAAGAAAATTACAGATTAAGGAATTAATGACCATTTTACAAAAATGGGGAGATTTAGACACATGGAAAGCTAGGTGGATGAGAAAAAAAGAAGAAGCACAGGGAAATCGAACAACATCTGAATTCTTATTGAAAGAATCTGGAAAGGTAGAAAGATTGTGTCCAATGAGAGAAGTTCCAGGAGGAGGATATGTACATGTTCCTTGGACTTGACAAGATATTTTGTCATTTACTAATGATTTCCCAAAATTAAGAGAAAAACCCGTTGAATGGTACCGGCAGGTTGAAAGGTTTGTGAAGGTTTCAAAGGTTTTGTTGAAAGATTTGGATGGTCTGTTTGACATAGTGGTGCCTGTTGATTTATGCACATAATGTAAGATCACAGTTGATTGGCCTAGTGAAGAATACCTGAGAGATGAGAAAACAGGAGCCCCTTTAGAGGAGCTTATGAAGAAATATCACCAGGTGATCACTTTCTTGAAAGGGAAAATCCCACCAAAAGAAACAGATTTGGAAAAAATTGATAGAACAACACAAGAAATAAATGAGACTGTACATGCCCACTATGAGCGTCTGTTACAGGTGTTTAAGCAGTATAATGGATTTGAGAATATCGGAGACAACAGCATGGGGCATTTTGTATATCGTTTTGTGTCTGGTTTAAGACCTGAAATCTCCCAGATGATTCAGCAGCACATGTTGTGCTTGCAGGCAAACCCTATTGATGAAATTTTAAAATATGCCAAGTATTGCGGAGATTACATTGATAATAGACGTAAAAAGTTGGAAGAAAAGGTGATGTGGGCACAAGTAAAATTAGCAGAACATTAAGAACAAAAATTAAATAGTCAGAATGATTATCAAGTGAAAGGACAGGGTCAGAATGAAAACAATGGGGGAAAACTTAGGGGACGAATGAGTAGAGAGGAAGCAAAGAAGAAATTTCCTTGTCACGCGTGCGGAAAATTGGGGCATTGGAAGAACGAGTGTAAAAATATTCAGAATAATAATGGCCCAAATCAAAATTTAAATCCACAGATGCAGAGTGAGGTGATAATGAGTCAACAGTAGCAGGTTGTAAATCCACAGAGTCAGTTGCCACCTGCCCCCATGCGAAATTTTGTGAGCAGTGCAAAATACAGTGGGGACACCGGATTTCCATGAGAAAGTGGTAAGAAATATTTTGCAACTTCACAATTTCTTTTGCAGGACAGTCACCTTTTTGGAGAAGATCAATTACGGTGCCTGAGAGAGGGGGAAGAGGAATGCGTACTTGGCGCATCATTACCGGTAGATCAGTCAGGTCCATATATTGATGGGAAGGTAAAAGGAAAAGATATTACCATTTTGTTGGACACTGGTGCTACACATTCTACTGTGAGACCAGCAGACATCCCAAACCTACCCCTCTCGGGAGAATCCATCCAAGAACTAGGCGTTACAACTACACAGATTAGAACCCCAATCACAGAACCCATGGAGGTGCGCATTGGTAATTTCAGAGAAATGCACAAATTTGTAGTGTGCGATTCTAGTCCAGTAAATTTGCTAGGAGGAGACTTATTGTGCAAAATGAATTGCACAATTTTTTGCACACCAGATGGTGTTGCAATTCAGACCCCTGATGAAGACGGTGTCTATAAAATAATGCTGGCAAAACAAGGTACAGTAGTAGACGAGATGTATGAAATGATGACAAAAGATGATTTACCAGATGAACTGAAAACCACTGTGAATCCAGAAGTGTGGGATTTCACTGGAAAGGAAGTAGGGTTAATGACAAATGTGGACCCAGTGAAGGTGACTGTAAAGAAAGGTGCAGTTTACCCAACTACTTGGCAATACAAAATGATCCCCAAAGTTAAAACAGGTGTTGCTGCAGAAATTGATTGAATGATTAAACAAGGTATTTTAAAAGAAATAATGAGCAGTCCTTGTAATTCACCTATAATTGGCATTAAGAAACCTAGCGGAAAATACAGAATAGTTCAAGATTTACAAAACATCTATAACATAGTTGGCCTTGTTGTCCCGTAGTACCAAATTCAACAGTGATTCTGTATCAAATACCATGGAATGCAGGATTCTTTACTGTAATTGATTTATGTCAAGCATTCTTTTCTATTCCTTTACACCCAGACAGCCAATACCTTTTTTCGTTTAAGTTTGAGGACCGTATTTTAGTCTGGAATCAAGTTCGTCAAGGGTACACAGAAAGTCCATCAATTTTCAATCAAATTTTGAAGAAGTGTTTAGAAACTTTAGTGATGCTGAGAAAATAAGTTCTAGTCCAGTATATCGATGACTTGTTAATAGCTTCAAAATGGCGCGAGATGATTGTGTTACTGATTCAATTGCCTTGTTAAATCATTTGGCGGATGGGGGACACAAAGTATCTCCAGAAAAATTACAGTTTTGTTGAACTGGAGTCAAATGCTTAGGACACCAAATAGAAAGAGGAGTGAGAAAAGTGACCCCAGAAAGAATAAAAATAATAAAGCAAATGCAGTTACCACAAACTCAGAGAGAAATAAGGATTTTTCTTGGCGTAGTGGGATATTGTAGGCAGTGGATTGTAGGTTTCTCTTTGTTAGCCAAACCCCTAATACAAATCACACGTAAGCGGGCAAAGTACCCAGTAGTTTGGGATAATAAAAGCATGGAAGCTTTTGTGAAATTACAAAATTGTTTGTATGAAGCTCCAGCTCTAGGTATGCCAGATTATACAAAAGAATTTGAACTCTTTTGTTGTGGAAGAGAAAATTGTGCCCTTTCAGTGTTAACCCAACGACATGGTTTGATGAGATGTCCAGTAGCATATTTTTCTGCTATATTGGACCCTGTAGCGTCAGCATTGCCTGGTTGTTTAAAAGCAGTAGCTGCTACTTGCACAAGTCTAGAACAAAGTGAGTCCATTGTGATGGGACATCCAGTAAAAGTGTATGTTCCACATTCAGTCGAGATTCTTCTAACAAGAACTCGAACACAGTACCTTACCCCTAGTCGAATGACCAAGTACGAAATAATTATTTTAGGAGCAGAAAATTAGACCGTGGTTAGGTGTACTATACTTAACCCAGCTACCTTATTACCAGATGTACGTGGGGAAGAAGTGAGAGATGAAGTGGAGCTTGACTGTTTGAACGTTACTGAATTATGCACCAAGCCCCGTCCAGACGTACAAGAAGAGCCCCTGAAAGAAACTGAGCATGAGCTATTTGTAGATGGCTCGTGCATGAGACATGAGGAACGAGGATTAAGTGTTGCTTATGCTCTATGCACGTTGGCTGGAATAGTCGAAGCATCCTATTTACCAGGAGTCAAGTCTGCACAAGTAGCCGAATTGATAGCTTCATTTAAAGCATGTAAAATTGGGAAAAATTGGAAAGTAACCATTTACACTGATAGCCAGTATGGTTATGGGGTCGTGCATGACTTTGGCCAGCTCTGGATGCAGAGGGATTTCATGACTTCTTCAGGATCCCCAATTAAAAATGGAAAATTTGTGAAAGAACTGTTGGAAGCAATACAATTGCCAAATGAAGTGGTGGTGGTCAAATGTGCTGCTCATCAGTCAGGAGATGACTATGTGGTAGCTGGTAATAGATATGCTGACCAAGTTGCCCAGTACTGTGCCAGGAATAAAATGGCACTAAACAGGAAAATTGAAACAAGTGGAATCAAATGCCAACTTATGCTACTCTCAGGAATAGAAACATGGGAGGAAGTAAGACAACTGTAGGATGAAGTGGAAGTGAGTGAAAAGGAAGAGTGGATAAAAGTAGGATGCCAGAGGAGAACAGAGGATGCTGTATAGATTTATCTAGATGGTAGGCCAGTAATGCCTGATTGTTTACTTTCACAAATGGCCAGAATGTATCATGGAGACACACATGTAGGCAGGGATGCCATGATCAGGCTATTTAGACAAGATTGGTATAATCCAAAGTTTAGGGCTGTCGCAGAGAGCCTTTGCCAACGATGTTTAACCTGTCAACAAATAAATCCAGGTAGGAAAACAGTGGTCAGTTGGGGAAGAATTGGAAAAGCAGGAGGACCATTTGTTAGGTTGTAGGTGGATTTCATACAATTACCACCCTGCAGGGGATTGAAGTATGTTCTTGTTATTGTTTGTTTGTTTTCCCGGTGGGTGGAGGCATACCCAACTAGGAGGAATGACAGTATGCATAACAGTTGCCAAACTGCTGTTAAGGGAGATAGTTCCATGGTTTGGTTTTCCAGTAACTTTGAAATCAGATAGAGGATCTCATTTTAATAATGAAGAAATTTGATTAATCTGCAAAGCATTTAAAATCAAGCAAAAACTGCACTGTGCTTACCACCCAGAGGCTTCTGGAGTGGTGGAACAAATGAATGGCACAATCAAAACAAGACTGGCAAAGGTGTGTGCATCCACTTCACTGGAATAGCCAGATGCATTACCTCTAGTTCTGATGGGACTCAGAAGTATTCCTGACAGAAACACAGGATTGAGTCCCCATGAAATTCTCATGGGAAGAGAAATGAGACAAGCATTTATATCTGGACACAAACTGTTGAATATAACTGATGATCTGGTATTAGACTATTGTAAAGGATTGGCTGACCTAGTGCGTTCTGTCTCTCATCAGGTCGGAGAAGACACAGCTGCCGGGCAGCCGAATCAAGCACATGATCTGAATCCCAGAGACTGGGTGGTTGTGAACAATCACACCCGAGAGTCATGCTTAGCACCCAGGTGGGATAAGCCGCATCAGGTTAAACTGGTCACAACAACAGCAGTGAAATGTGCAGGTATACCTAACTGGATCCATGCCAGTTAAACCAAAAGAGTTCCAGCCCCTTCATGAAGAGGGACCACAACTAACTCCCGCAGTTGAGGCCGCTGAAGGTTGTGCAGCTGAAGGATTTAGAATAACAGATCCTGAAGTAGCTGATCAGGAACACCCGAGCACAAGTCAGGAAGACTGGATACCAGTGGTTGACGTACCTGAAGTGATTATTAAAAAAAGAAGCAGAATAAAACTAGAAAGGCAGGAAACTAGTGAGGATCAGACAGGGGTAGAAGAACAAGCTCAGGAAAGGGTGATTTAAACTGTTGAAGACCCTGAGCAGGACCAGACAAGGAGAGAAAAATATACTCAGAAATAGGTGAATCAAAACATTCACAAATCTGAGGAGGGACAGTCAGGACTAGCAGAACATGTTCAGGCTGCAGAAACACAAAGTGCAGTAAGACCTGAGCAGGACCAGTTAGGATCAGAAGAACAAGTTCAGGAAGAAGAACAAGTCAAAATTAAGACCTGAACAGGACCAGATAGAGGAAGAAGAACACGTTCAGGAAGATGATGTCACAAAAATAAGACCTGAACGAGGACAGATAGAGAGGGACTCTGAAGACGAAGATAATCAAATTGTGCCACAACATAACGAAAATAAAAGAATACTTGAAAGAGACGAAGAAAATGAAAGTGCAGGACAAGCCAAAAAGGTCAGAAAAGGTGATAATTGGACAGGTGGTGTTAAAAGATTGAAATATCACTTAAAGACAATAAATGAATAACCTGAACAAGTAAATGAAATCCCTAGTCAGTCTGGGGAATTTATTGCAAAACGCCAGCGAAGGAGTCAAAGACTGCGAATTTTGAACAATAAGTTCAAAGGTCCTGAATGGACCTATGTGATTTTTGAAGATTTTGAAAATCTAGATTTGAATGAAGAAAGTGAAGAAGAATTAATTGTTGAACAGATTGATGAGGGAGAAGTGAGACCTCCTTGAAGATCAAATAAACAAAAGTCATAAAATAGAGCAAAGAAAAGAAGAGAAAACTTCTTAAACTAAAATAACTGATGATAGGATTCCTGGAAGACCAAAACGAAATTGTATAAAGAAATGTAGAATATGTAGCATAATTTTAGTACTCATATTTTGGTTAATATTAACAATAGCCGTCCCTTATTTGATGGTAACAGAAAAGAAAAATAACACAGACACTAATGGAAAGGTAGCTAACATTAAAGGAAACAGAATAGAATCAGAAGCACCAGATGAGGTAGACTTACAACACGCTGAGATGGATGATGACACTGCTTTAAATGTATTAACAAAGTTATTAGTTCAGTATGTAGACACTATGGAGGTTAGTGATTGTTACGTTTGTATTAAATTACCATCATCAGTAGCAGAAGGTGTCACATATCACCACTTACCATTAAGATATGGTATTTCATGTAGTATTTTATCAAGTTTATTTTATAGGACAGGAAAGTTACGGTATTAATATTCTAACGTAGATGTGATTTTTTTCAGAGGTTCCTATTCGTAAGAGTATGAATCCAGTTCTTAGTACTAAAGAGATGAAGTGGAGCTTGACAGTTTGAACGTTACTGAATTATGACACTCATTCAAGTTGCTGGTTATCGTAAGGAGGTGTAGCAGTACTGGAGAACTGATGTGCTTCTGCCCGTGAATTTGGCCACTGCTCGCCGGACCCGCTCCGCGGGTCCCGCTTCGTTGTTTGGGCTTGCCGACTGTGTTTGTACCGGGACTAGCGCAGAGGCGCTGTGTTTGCGAAAGGTGAGGGTTCAACTGGCTACAGGGCTGCGAGCGTATTTACAGAGACTTCATCTCCCAGGAGTGCCTGCATGACCAATTAACACCACCTGGTCCGCTCTCCCTGCATGCCTGCCCCGCATGCATGCGTAAAACCTGCCGCTTCCTGTGAGACCGAGGGACACTCATTCAAGTTGCTGGTGATCGTAAGGAGGTGTAGCAGTACTGGAGAACTGATGTGCTTCTGCCCGTGAATTTGGCCACTGCTCGCCGGACCCGCTCCGCGGGTCCCGCTTCGTTGTTTGGGCTTGCCGACTGTGTTTGTACCGGGACTAGCGCAGAGGCGCTGTGTTTGAGAAAGGTGAGGGTTCAACTGGCTACAGGGCTGCAAGCGTATTTACAGGGACTTCATCTCCCAGGAGTCCCTGCATGACCAATTAACACCACCTGGTCCGCTCTCCCTGCATGCCTGCCCCGCCCCTAACCACTCTCCCTCCCTTCATAGCAAGCTGATCATACCGCTGCGCGGGAGCGCCACGGGAGCATCCCGGGAGAAGCCCGGGACAAGGGCGGGACCGTCTGAGGCCGTCCAAGGTCGTTTGAGGCCGGGCTGGGCTATTCCCCTTAAATCTGGTTTTTAAGTTGTTCATTGTTTGCGATTCATTGTATTCTAGTACTGCCACCAACCAGTTATGGCATTACGCTCTGGGAAGGGAAGAACTGCTCAATTGCCAACCACAGGTGGGGTGGTCAGTGGAACAATGGACCAATTTATAAAACGAGCAACAGTCATTTTAGAGAAAGAGATTGCTCTTACTGAGAAACGTCTGTCCCTAGATCTCAATACAGGGAAACGCTCATCCTTAGGCCACATTGGGACTGTGATCTCCCCTGACCCCTCAAGATTACCTAAACCTATTATTACCCAGGAATCTCGATCCTGCTCGAGCCCAACGATTCTGGTTGCGGACAATTCAGCGGATTGCTCTACCCCCAATCATTCTCCACCCAGTATGATTTCTAGTAGCCTATTCAGTAGAGTTTCTAGCCCTTCTCCGTCACATAGACCCACTACAGAAACCCAAAAAATAGGCTCACTGGTAAATACCAAACCAAGCAAAAGGAAAAGAGGGGGTGGTCCTCAGAAGGGTGGAACTGCTAAAATGCCCAAAATCCCTAACAAAACTGGGAAAACTTTGATCCCTAATGATACTACCCAGCCAACAAACCCAACTTTGGTCAAAAGAGGTCCAGCCCAACAGACCCCCACGAGTAGTGCTGCTGATGGTCTTTTGGGTAAACTGGAAACCCTAATCAAATCCTTGATCGTACCCTTAGTGGAGAGAACAAGGTTGATTAATTCGAAATTAGACAAGTTGGAGAACCTTATTTTATTAAACACAGACGTACTGAACAAATTAGTTACAAGAATGGAAAACCCTAACGTACTGATTGTTGAACCCCAAAAAACAGGGTTAGATAATGGAACAAGTGCTTTAACATCAGTTGTAAATGACATTCCTAATTCCCAAGAAGTACAACATAGTACGGATATTCCCCAGGTAGGCAAAACCATTATAGTTACCACACAGGCTAGGCATACTGGGGCGGGGTGGTGTCTAAAACAAAGGTTGCTCTGCAAGATCCAGTTCCAGTTAGTGGGCTAACTGGGTATTCTCGGTTGGAGAAGGAGAAAAACAAGCAGCATTTGCCTTGTGTTAATCTTCCCCCAGAATCCACACCTTACACTATCATTCTGGTGGGAGTCCCTTCATTGGGGGAGGATAAACAAGAATCAGATAAAGAGCTAAAAAATAAAGTCATATTTTGGCTTAATAAGAAAAGAACTCTCCTTCCCTTCTCTAACACTGAGATACTCTGTGTTAGAAGGGTGAATTGGGTGGGACAATGTCCAAAAGACTTAGAGGGTGACTGTATCATTGTGAATTTTAGGGACCCTTGGGTGGTTGATTTTATCCGCAGAGAGCCAAGATTTGGGAGGGAGGGAGATATACAATCCTTAGGTCTTGATTATTTCTACCCTCGCTCAACTAGTGGCTCTTCCCACTTACCTTTCAATCCATATAGGAGAAGACACCCGGGGGGGAAATCCTGTAGTCCAGATAGAGCGACACCTTCCCTTGTCTAACCGGTTCGAGCCCCTTATAGGTCTAGAGGGGGTAGATTGACTTTCATACAGGCACGGTAAAAATAGTTGGCCGATGAATCCTGAAGCGGTCTCCATAGGGACTGGTACCATAGGGGGGGAAGTAGTTGTCCCTGATGGATTAATTTTAGGTAGCCCATTGGAGTTGGTGCCGGCGATATCGGAGGGTGTGCAAGGAAAGGGGCAGTTCGCATTTCCAACCAGGATATTTAAAGACAGGGATTCCTTGTTGGAGAGTGGAGGGTTATCGAGTATTAGTCTCCAGGCTATCGAACATTCTCAATCCCCTAGTATGAATACCCCGCTTAAAATAGCTTCCTGGAATATTGCGGGGCTGAAAAGCAAGGTAGGCCTAGGAGAGTGGGCTGACTTTGTGGACAACCAGGACATTTTAATATTTCAGGAAACCTGGGCCCTTGATCCTATTTATAGACATGGGTATATTAATTTCTACAAACCCGCCCAGAGGGGTAGAATGGGCAGAGCTTCTGGGGGATTAACTATTTGGGTGAGCCAGTCACTCAGTTATAGGATCAATGAAGTGTTAGTGGATACTCCTGATATTCTTGGGATTATGCTGACGAGTCCCAACCTCCAGGAGATTTTTATTGTCAACATATATGCTCGCTGACTCCCTGGGGTACGTAGTCCAATGGTTATTAGAGAATTAGATCTCCTCCTTAATAATATCGGTAGGGATAAGTTCGTGGTAGTGGCGGGGGATTTTAATTGTACCTTCGAACCACTCCAATATGAGGGAGTGGACATATTTGCTGAAGAAGATGTGCAATGGAATATCCCTCCCCTCGAACTAAAACCGATTAAGCGAGGGACAGAGGCTGCACTACAATGGATGGGTTTGTGTCTTGAGTGGGGGTTGAGAGCGGTTAATGGTCGATCACATTCTGATAAAGAAGGCCGGGCCACATTTGACAACGGCACCAGTACTAGTCGAATTGACTATATCCTAATCGGGGTTGAGTACTGGGTGCTATTGGAGGATATGTTAATAATGGCTCGACCTGAGAGCGACCATAACCCGTTAGTGCTTGGTCTAAATCTAAAGAACTGCCTAAGGAGATTAATTCCGACTGAGTGTACAACTGCAGAGGCAATTCTAACAAACGACAGTAGAAGGCTTAGGTGGAGCAGGATAGTGGAGGATCCTATGATATTAGACAGAACTTCATTAGAGGTCTCTTCCACTTTATCTGCTTTGCAAGCGCTGGTTGACCCGTTGAACCAATTATCGTACATAATTGGTCAGCATGACAAGCTCTTTGGTGTCTTAAAATGTCTTTTCACTACAAGCTATAAACCCATGAACTTAAAGGTCCCAAAAACAGGAAAAAAATGGTATAATAATTCCTGTAGACAGGCACATACTCACCTGATTAAAGCCTTAAAATCTAGAGATGTACCAGAAATTAGGATGGCAAGGCTTGCGTATAAAAAGGTACAAAGAGAGTCAAGGAGAGAATGGGATGATTTGCATTGGCTGGACTTGTATGAAGCCAGTAAATCAAAGGACCAGACTAAGTTTTGGCAGATAGTCAAATGGGGTAGTAATCAGGACTGTCAGATCCCGACGAATTTTGTCTCGCCAGAAGTGTGGGTAGAATATTTTGAGCACCAGTTTAGGGGTAGTGAACCAGAAACTGTGAGTGGCTTACCTGCTCTTTTTTTAAGTGAATCACTGTTCTGTCCACCTATAGTTTTTGAGAATACTGATGCAGAGTTTGCACTGGGTTTGATTAAAGCAGGTAAAGCCCCTGGCATTGATTGTATACCGGCCGACTTATTCAAATTTGATTTATTGAATTGGGTCCCTTATATCACTTTTATAGCTAATGCCATTGCAAGTGGTGCCCAAATTCCGGATTCATGGCGTGGGGCGGAAATTTTACCTATATTTAAGAAGGGGGAACGCTCGGCCCCAGAAAACTATCGCCCTATAAGTCTAATAGATTCAATTCAGAAAGTTGTAGCTAGGATGGTGTTGGTTAAAATCCTTGAATGGATGGAGATTGAGAATATATTATCTCCTATGCAAGCAGGATTTAGACCCAGTGTCAGTACAATTGACCAGGTGTTTAGATTCCTTCTTATATATTGGAAGGTGGTGACCTTGGGCGGTGGAACTATTTACGCAGCGTTTGTAGACTTAAAGTCTGCATTCGACCTCGTACCAAGAGAAAAGCTATGGGCTGCCCTAAGGAACATGGGAATGCCGTCAGCACTCCTGGATATAATAATAAGATTACATGTGGCTAACTTTGCCCAGGTGAGATGGGGCAGGCAAGGACAGATAACAGAGAGTTTTCCAGTCACCCGTGGCGTCCGCCAGGGATGTGTCCTTGCGCCGACTCTGTTTTTGTTATTTATCAACAGGGTCGTACAGTACTTTGTAGACACTCCCACTGATGCCCCTATTTTAGGTGGTACTAAATTCCCACTTCTCATCTTTGCGGATGATACCCTCATTCTATCCAAGACTCAAAAGGGGCTCCAACTCGCCATAAACAAGTTTGAAGAGTTTTGTAAAGACAACGACCTTCAAGTCAATGTCAGCAAGACAAAATTTATGTTGTTTACTAGAAATAAGCCACAGAAGGGTCACGTTAGGATGAATGGTGTCGAACTAGAACAGGTGGAAGTTATGACATATTTAGGGATTGTACTTGAAAATAAGTTAAGATGGAAACCACAGGTTGATGTCCTGTCATTGAAATCTGCCCAACTATCTGGTACCTTAATCAAGGAACAAAGAACCTCTACAAACAAAAGGAGTGGCCCTGCATTAAGAATTTATAATGCTAAAATAAGTTCAGCAATCCTGTATGGTGCAGATTTATGGGGCTCTTCAGACTTGTCCTCCTTGGTTAAAGTCCAAAATAAATTTCTATGTAATCTAATAGGCCTGCCCCAATCTAGTCCCTTGAAGCCCTTGTTACTAGACCTGGGTTGTTATCCTATTGACGAAGTGGCACGGTATAGATCCGTTGCTCTGTGGAGAAGGATCTGGTCAACACCTGAACTTGCTACTTTTGCAAAGGAGATATTAGATGTTAGATCCATTTTGGGATCTGCTAACATCCCTTGATTTAGAAATGTGAGATCGATACTGGTAAACATGGGCCATGATCAGTTATGGTCGGATCCCGGTAAAAGCATTTTTCCTTCAAAAAAGGATTTTAAAAACAGTACTGGGCGACTATACGTTATCAACATATTGTCCAGACAGATCCCACTTCTCTTTCTGGTAGATTCCTGGAACACAAGATCACTCCCTCTTTAGAGGAGTATTGGGATGTAATTGTAAAGAGCTGTGATAGAAAACTATACCATCAGTTTAGGGTGGGGTCACTTCCAGTGAGATCCTTTACATCTACATGGCGTGGCCAGACGAATGAGTACTGCCCTTGGTGCAGGGATAAAAAAGAGTCCATAGGCCATGCATTTTTTGTTTGCCCATCCTATTCAGCCCCCCCGAGGAAAATGGCTCAAACCCATCTGTAAAAACATGAAAACTCGGGTGAGCCAGGAGGCATTATGGCTCTTAAGGACTTATACATCGATTCCAGTGGCCATAGCCGTTGCAAAATTTCTGGGTTGGACATGGATTATTAGAGCCAGTCAACATTGCAATAGTGGCTAAATAGCCCCTTATAACAAGTACATATTTTTAACACGTCTTTAACCAACATTTTTAAATACCTTTTAATCCTATTTTATTGTATATACTATGTTTAACTCCGCTTATTAGTGATGATTTGTGCTAATTAACTCTTGTATGTATTTTATCTTATTTTCCTGATCTTTTAATATTTTGTGTAATTTTAACATCTGGAGTTTTTAGTCCTGAGTGGAATGATTTATCGCATGTCTTTTATGATGAAATAATATCGAAATAAAGACGTATGAACTGAACTGAATTATGCACAGTTTATGGGTGAATATTTCTTAACTATGAAGACAATAGATATAGCAGAAGCACACAAAAACAACCTAACATGTTCATTACACGAAGAAGAAAAGATATTTTTGAATTTAGTGGAGGAAAGGAGATAGTACTTCCAAAGAAAGGTTTCTGAAAAGAAACCTCAGATTCCTCAATGGGCTGAGAAAGAGCGAATTTATATGGCTGGCAAGACTCATGCTGCGATGTCCCTAGATTTTGAGAAGAAAGGGAACATCTGCCTCCATAGATTAAAAACTGACTATAACAATGTATTTATTGGTTCCAGTGAATGTGAACATAACTTTTTGATAATTAGAGGATAGGGACTAAAAGGGGGAACAGATCCAGTATTTCCTGGAATCTATTATGTGTGAGGAAATAAAGCTTATTTTAGGCTGCTTGCACAATGGTATGGGAGTTGCTATTTTGGAATAGTATTCTCTAATGTCTATCATGTAAAAAGAATCACTGGAAGCAATGAAAACACAAATGAACTAACACGTAAGAAAAGAGCTAGTTTTTCAGAAATAGTAGGTGACATATTTAGTGCATTGATACCTTCAGTGGGAGTCATTCTAAATTCACGTAAGATTTGTCAGTTATCTACAGTGGTTGATCGTCTATCGACTGATGCTGCTGGAGGATTCTTGATGATCAATACGGAAATGGTTGCAATTAGATCAATGGTTTTGCAAAATCGACTTCCTCTTGATATATTACTGGCAAAAGAGGGCGGAGTCTGTAAAATGCTGCAAGGGCAACATTGTTGCACTTATATTCCTGATCAAAGTGTTGAAATTAGAGGGTACATTAAAAATATTTCAAAATTGGAAGAAGATTTGAAATCACTGGAAGTTGATAGTGTATGGAAGAAATTAAAAGGAGCTATACAAAAAGATGAAAAACTTAAAAGATAAAAATGAAGAAGTAACTGAAAATACTGGCAAGGGAATTGAGAGGTGTTAAAGTTGGCATCTGGTTTGGTGATGGGTAAATTTGTCATGGCACCGAGGGGATTGATGGAGCAAGGGCTCGTATAAAAGAGACTTGCTCGGATGCAATCCTCTCATGTAACTCATAACACTGTATTAATAATGTATTGTGTAAATTAACATGCACCTCATTACATTTTTAGCAAGATGGAGCTTGCATATGTGTTTTACTAGCAAGAAACCCGAGTGAGACTTAAAATGGCTGCTAACGCGGGAAACTACTGCGCATGCGTCAACTGCATCTACGCAGTATGACAGTCTTTCGCTTGGAGGGAATTTTCTGCAGCTGCGCATAATCATCTAATATGGCCGCTTGAAAGCTCACATGCTAAGCATCTGCCTTGCTGAAACTAAAACATGCTATGTACTAAATGCTAATGCGGGAAAAGCTATTATAAGTAAATGGGGTTAGAGTAGAGATAGGTGGTATACAGTGAAATAATTTTATTTTGAAGTTAATATATTTTTTTTTTACATATGTTATTTGTCAAAACATCACATATGACGCAGGGCTCTGTGACCCAGAAGCTTCTGCCGCATCAATATACATCAATTGAAGTTGACCATTTTCATGTGTTCTCAGTAGAAAATGAAAAGCAATGCAAATAAAACAGTAACCCTAAAACTATAACCCCCTAACCCACCCCCAGCGCACTGTCGTCCATTCCAGAGCAACACATCATATCAATAACCACAGTTGTACAGTTGTAACATGTCATCACCTACGAGGCAGCTTTCCTGCCGAACATCTGGACAAAAGGAGGTCATTCCGGGTCTCGGTGGCGGTCCACCTGTGCCGGCTCTAGCTCCAGTCCCCGATAGTCTGCCCAGCACTTCCAGATCTTAAAGTGCTTTGGGGACACCCCCTGGCCACAAAAATTGGGGTCTCAAGACCCATACAGAAGTCCAGACCATTTTTCCAGGCAGAGACGGAGGGTGCCACCGCTGCCTTCCAGGCCCTAGCAATATCCCTTTTCTCCAGGGTAAATCCCAGAAGCATAAGATGACGCTTGTAAATGTTACCCCCAATCCCTTCCATGACTTCCAGGAGGGCCAGCTTCGGTGAGCAGGGAAGGTCCAACCCAACACTTCGGAGAGACAGACCAGCAACCCCCACCAGAATCGCGCCAATGCGGAGCAGTGCCAGACAGTATGCAACAGGGTAGCCTCCTCATGTTCACATCAGAGACACACTGGGGAAGCCACCAACCCCGCTCTCCACAACCTAACCCTAATATATTTTCTTTTGACCTCTCTAATAGTCCATATTTGGGCCTCCGAGCGATGCTAATGGTTGTACAGCACATGACTCCTCATGCAGGCGCAGTAATAACCAGCCAGAAGCCGTGATGGGGTACTTGAATCTCAACCAAGGCCACATTAGCAACATGTCCTGGGAACCTGATGGACATCCTGAAATTTGAACAAGAATAAAGCCACATGTATACAAATTGTTGATAAAAATGTGAATGCGAGTGGGAAATAAAGCTTGGGAAAATAAATTAATGGGCGGGAACATTGAACAAAGAACTAAAGAAAATTATTAAACTTAGCATGGTGTGATGATCATCCCCCTTTGCCTGTCCAATCAGAATTAGGGCTTCCATGAAACTGAAACATTATGGGGTGGTACATGCCATTAGAAAGATATATTTGAGGTAGTTTAGTTAGTTAGTTAAGCTCGTGTTGCCGAGATGCTGAGAGACCGGGATGCTGTTTGAGAGCTGAATAAATGTTGAAGAAGAATCGATTTCCAGACTTAGAATTTGAGCCAATTAATTAGAAGAAGATCACGGAAGAATCGAGGAGGCACATAATTAGAAAATGATCGTGGAAGAATCGAGGAGGAAGATAGTCTCAGAGAGGGGTGCGACGCAGGCGTCGTATCTAGAAGAGGTCATCTATCCTGTCCTGAATCCTCTACTGTAAACCTATCCTGAAGTCTTTGTCACCTGAACTTTTCCAGGGGACCCTCCCAGCTCCTTGGCCAAGGGGTTGGCTTCCACCCCATCCTAGGTAAGTATAATTCTGTGAAGTATGTCATTGTGCTGCTCTCTCTATCTTCTCCTTTCTGAAGTACCGTCATTGTGAAATATCAATTTAAAATAGGTGACAGAGTAATTAATTAATTGACTTTTCTTCCCTGGAGAAACAGAGTTTGTACTGTATTCTTGTTATGGATCACATGAATTAACTAGATAAACATTTAAAACTTCTCCCGAGTCTGTGGTTATTTCACAATGGTAAGGAATATAAATGACCCTGATGTCTTCTCACCATTAACTAGTTCCAACTATTAGGTCCATTGACCAGAGGAAAGAACTTTTTAATCAGTGAAAGATTAGTTAAAATTTGACAGGTAACTAATCTCATAAAACATTATAAAATTGACCCCAGCGGTATTTACTTGCCTATGTGATAGTGTGTGTGTTTATGGGCCCAGGTGAGTATATGGTGTTGGAGTACCTAAGGTTGGTAACTCGCTGGATCACCACTGTGGGATCGGATTTGGTAAGAGAAGAGTCAAAGACTACCCCATGAATACCTTAGTACCCCAGGAGCCACGACTCTCCATGTATGTGATAAAGCTGGGTGTACTGGCGGACGGCCACAGAATATCAGAAGTTTGGTTAGATAATTAAACAGTCTCAAAGAGATGCTGAGATATTCCATTCCTCTGTCTATACATCTGGGATATATGCTACTGGATCTGAAGCCGGTTGGCTATAAAAATCTACCCAAGTCTGACTGGCACCTCACTTGGCAATAGTTTGGAACTGCTAAATTAGCCATGGCATTTCGGTGGAAGAAGTGGGGACGCTTTCACCCTCTCAGTGAGACCACAAGTTCTCAAACATTCTAGAGCTCGGGCAGTTAATCAAAAATATTAGTGGGGAACTTTTGCAGTCTGATGGGGTGTTGAAACGTAAACTTCACTATCTTTCTCAGGGGAGCCTAAATGCTGTATGGCCCCTTAATGGACAGTGATGGGAATGCATTTCTAGGCATTCTGGCAGGAGTTATGACACTGAATATCATATTGTCTTTTATTTGACATATAGCTCCAGATCCCTAGTAGTTCCATTCATGGATGGGAGAGTGGTTGTGGGGAGAGAGGGATTTTTAGTAAGTGTTTGTTTTGACTCTGTTAGAACAAGTATATTCAGGTGAGCTGCAAGGTACAAACTACTGTATTTGTTGTCTTAAATTTAGCAAATATACATTTGGAAAAAGAATTTGTGTACATTTACGCTAAGAGATGGTGCTTACAACTGGGGGAAATATACAAATATTGTTCATTTTCTAGTGCCTTGCGTTTACAGTTAAACATGGGAACATAGGTGTTCCCTGCTGTGGGAAACGGCTGGGGCACCATTGGTAACACAGTGAAAGCAAAGGTCCTAATATTTGGGTTTTTCACCTACCTCTCCAATGGATTTTCCACCCCAATTGCACTCGTATATTTGCTTCCACAGACGCTTGGAGCATGTGTGCAAAAGGAGTAAAAACCTTACTCAGTCTCTTCAGTGTTTCATGTCATGTAGTGGAATGGATATTCCCAACATTGAAAAATATGTATCTGGGAGTAAAAAAGTTCGACCTACTGCTATATATTTTTGCCACAGCTACTTCTGAGGAGTATGTGCCCTGCTGACAACTGTTCGAATTAAATATTGAGGAGCAACTACATGTATCAACTTTATGATTTATGTAGATAACCTTGCACACTCTTGGAAATCCATCTTCATCACTCTGTGTCCAAATCTTCCTCATCACAGTCCTTACTCCATGAGACAAGTCTGACACCTGACACAGACAACCCACTTGCTTCCATAAAGAACAAGCATTGGCATAGCCAATTGGTCTCGCCTTTGGAGCCTCATAAGTGTTTAGCCAGAGCTATTGGCTTTGCCAATGTATTTAAGCTATGCTGTAAAGCAGCATGGCTGCTGTACAGCATCTAGGAAAGTTCTAATAAAAAAGTGTTATAAGTATTTTGTTACCTTATATGCAACCAATAGGACATTATATAGAACTGCACGACCCTATTAAAAAAAGAATTAGCTTAAAAAATGTCTTCTAGTTTTCTTGTTCTTGCAATGCTTATTGAGCTTGTAACTTCCGGTGTCTGTCACGCTTTAGACGTCAGTAAGACATGTAAACTTCCTCATATGGTGGAAAAACGTGTATTTAGTCTTCCATGGTACTCCCGGGGGGGGGGTGGGGGGTTCATTGTTAAATCTCCTTGCATGTATGTATAAGTGAAACTCACAAGAGCAAATAGGTATGTTCAGGCCTGTGTGAAGGCGGTTTCTTTGAAAGCCCTGCATTTTTTCCCACTATATGATCCTAGGTGACCTCAACATCCATCTTGACCTTATGAACTCAAGGGACACATGTGAGTTTCTCGATATCTGCCAATCCGCACAGCTCTCACAATGGATCAATCAGGCTACCCATCTTGGGGGCCATATTCTCGATCCTATCCTTTCTAACTTTCCTATTTCAATCAAAGCCCCGCTTCCGGTCTCGTGGTCCGACCATTATTTAATTGGTTTTTCATGGGCAGTGTCCTCACCCAGTAATAGACCTAGCGTTGGTTTAAAACCAGCGTTTAAGAAGGCTGACCCTATCCTCTATGCCAGGGCGCTGGAGGACAACAGGCCAGTCCTGCCTCAAGACCTAGATCGGTGTCTAGTTGCTTTTTCAAACTGGCTACTGGGCTCTATGGCGGCAATTGCCATACCGACCTCTGATAGACAGTCACGGGAATCACCTTCCAAACCGTGGTTCTCGGAGGATCTGCGCCATCTTAAGCAGGGTTGCAAGAAATTGGAGCGCTCTTGGCGTCTCAATAACTACTGCCCGGCAGCTAAGGCGCAGCTCAGGCAGGCTCAGAAGATTTATCATAAAGCTATCTCCTCTGTTAAAAGGGCATTCTTTGCCACCCGGATTGATCAGGCTCAGAACAATTCCAAGGAGATCTTCTCTATTGTCCAAAGTTTTATGTCCCCGGTAGCGCAGAGCAGCATCCTGCCGGCCACTGTGGATTGGTGTGAGACGCTCTCTGCATTCTTTCGGGATAAGATTCTTAAGATACAAAGCTGCTTTTCCCACTCGGTCGGTGCTGATGGGCCCACCGTTTCCCTGGACTCATCGGTTATTGGTCCGGTAGCTCTGCCCCTTAATCACTCTCTGTCTAAATTCTCCCCGGTGAATTTGTCCTGCACCCTGAGAATCCTTCAAGGTCTTAAATCCGGCTCCCCGGACGACCCGTGCTCGGCAAGACTTTTGGCCTCTGTGGCTGAGACGGTGAATGTGGAGGTCAATTACATTATTAACCTGTCCTTGCAGGAAGCCAGGGTTCCCAGCTGTTGGAAGCAGTCTAAAATTCTTTCTCTATTGAAGAAACCTACCCTTGACCCTTCCACCCCAGGCAACTACAGACCTATTTCTCTCCTCCCTGGCTTGTCTAAGGTTTGTGAGAAAATAGTGAATAGACAGCTGTCGGAGTTTGTCGAGAGTGGGGGTCTTCTTCACCCTGCCCAATCTGGCTTCCGCCCATCATTTAGCACGGAAGGTGCTCTTGTGGAGGTCTCAGAATCTATCCGAGAGTGTCTTGACGCCGGCGGGAAGGCAGCCTTAGTGCTGCTTGACCTGTCAGCGGCCTTTGACACTGTCCCCCAATTACTGTTGCTTGACAGACTGACGGAGATTGGGGTGTCTGGCCTAGCCTGGGGCTGGATTAAATCCTTCTTGGATGGCCGGCTCCAGCAAGTCTGGATACCACCGGTGGCCTCATCACCCAGTCAAGTAGGCACGGGGGTCCCTCAGGGTTCCTCCCTTAGCCCCCTCCTGTTTAACATCTATCTTACTCCTCTGGTTTACCTAGCGGAGGGGTTGGGGGCTAAGGTCATTGCTTATGCCGATGACGCTCAACTTCTGTTCACTTGGGATAAGCAGGGGTCCTCGGTGGCCCTTGTGCAGAGATGCCTCGCCTCGGTTTTTGCTTGGAAAGGCTTCGGCTCATTTAAAATGCAACGAGGACAAATCTGAGGTTCTGATGTTCGGTAATTTCCCCTCGGGGTTTGGAGAGTCAATTTGGCCTCCCGAGTTCCCACCACCTGCTTCTAACAGCCAGACCGTGAAGAATCTGGGAGTCTATTTCGATTGCAATCTCTCTTTCTCCAGTCAGGTCAAGCGTTTGTCAGGTTGCTGTTTCGGCCTTCTCAGGGTTCTGAGAAGATTTTTGCCGCTTCTCCCTCAAGCGGCCAGGGAATCGGTGGTTCGTGCGCTTATTCTGTCCCGTTTGGACTACGCTAATGCCCTCTATGCTGGGATCCCAGCTTATGCTCTTAACAAGCTTCAAGTGACCCAGAATGCGGCTGTTCGCTTACTAGGTGGGCTGGGTCCTAGGCAGAACGTTCATGGCTATCGTCGCTCCCTTCATTGGCTTCCGGTTAAGGCTCGTGTGGCCTTTAAATCCCTCATCATAGCCCATCGTGCTCTGCATGGGCAAGGCCCCGGTTACCTACAGAAAGGCTTCTCGTTCTACGTGCCGGGCCGATCCTTGAGGTCCTCTTCTCTTAGGCTTATGAAAATTCCTGGTTTTCAGCGTCACCGGTTAGGTGGCGCCTCTCTGGTCGTGGCTGCAGGCCGCGCTTGGAACGCGCTCCCCCTTTCACTTCGTTCTGTTGAAGATCTGGAGGTCTTTAAAAAACTGTTAAAAACGCACCTCTTTTCTTAAACTTCACTTTTAATTTGGTTCTTCCTTGACCGCGCCGGGACACTCTTTGAGTATCTGCGCGCGTAATAAATGTACTTAACATAACAGAACATAACATAACATAACAAAACCCTTTCAAAATTGGGAGAAAATGGTTTTGTGCTTGCAAGTTGCCTCTCTTTTATTTGCATTTTTATATAGCACAAACTCTGACCCAAAGGTATTGGAGTGCTTTACCTGAGCACCAGTTACATTGCACAAGTGCACATTTATTTTTGGTAGGCAAGGGGAGATTAAGTAAATTTCCCAGAATAGATAGATAGACATTACAATAGACACATTGAAGTATACTTCCATATTCAAACAATAACGCACAAAGTCTAAGACCAGGGCCACTGGAATTATACGGCACAGCTAAGTAAATTATGTGGCAGGAGAAGACAAAATTACATCAACTCACCACAACTCAAACAGACTAGGTATGGAGATCGGTTGATGAACACAAGACCTCAAACACACTTACTTTCACATATCACAGACTAAACAAAAACACGGACACACATGCTGCTTTACAGCATAGCTTACATACATCAGTCAGAATACAAGTCAAACCTAGCACAGGTTACCCCATCATTTAACAATACAAATGTTCATGAGAAGCAGAGGAGGGAATTAAGCCCATCATAGAAATGTTAGAGAAAACATTCTGCAGGAGGTGTTTAGTAGTCTTTGCAACTCTCCTATGATGGGTATTAAAAAAATGAGTAGTAAGTGGAGAATAGTGCAGGACCATAGGAAAATTAATAAGATTGTAGTCCAATGCTTTCTGGTGGTACCACATCCTGCTGCAATTGTGTTCCAAATTCCTGTGGATGCAGAATTGTACACAGTTATAGACTTGTTCCAAGAGTTCTTTTCCACTCTTGTACATGAGCAAAATAACGATCTCATTTGGTGTTGAACTCTACAAGATTACACAGGAAGACCCTCAATTTTTATTCCGATCCTTAAGAAAGATTTTCAAAGTTTACACCTACCCTGTAAGTGCTAGTGCAATGTACTGTTCTCACAATCTAGAGAGCAAGAGAGAAACCTGTCCAGTGGCATTCTCCCTAGTTCACAATTTTCACACAAAAAGGAAACGGGGGAAAATAAGAAAAAGGAATTAAAAAATGGAGGTAGATGGGTAGGTTCCAGAACGGATACCACTTCCTGGGTCTGCCTGAGTATCCAAAGACATTGAAATAGATGCCTCACTCACTTTATCATAACATGCTTCATCATTGGTGCCTATCCACACTCTGGTAGGGTGGTACCACCAGGGCGGAGTCAAACAAAAAATTAGGAGTTCTTAGATTCATTCTTGCTGGATAAGCAGGGATCCAGATGAATTTAGAGAAACTAGAAATACCTCTAGGTATACCCAAATAATTTCTTTGGGTATACCTAGCGGAGCTATTCGGGGTAAGGAAACGCCACCCTAACGCTTGTTCAGTAGGCCCGCACCACACTGCTGGTGGGCTTTCAGTGCGGTGGGTGAGTGGAGGCCTGCTATTAGCACCACCTGCAGCCCTCATTGCAGAGATGAGGACACCTAACACACAGATTGGCATGCACTGAGCTGAGAGACACTTTTGGGCCCAGTCCGGGGCCTCACATATCTTTGCTTTAGGTGAGGAAGACAGCAGACAGGGAGGCCTTCTCAACAACCTCCCTCCTTTTGTGCAGGGTGCGACTGGAGGGGCTCAGCCTACTGCTGTGTGGTGCTCAGAGTGGCCTGGCAGGAGATCACGGAGGCCTGGGGACCTACTGATACTCGCCATTTAGGGCATTAAGGGGAAGCACTGCGCTGTCAGTGTCAACTGAAAGACCCCCATTGAACGACAGTAAGTAAGTGGGGCAGCGAAGGGTGAAGATCAATGCCTACGGACAGGCGACCATAAATCTGCTGCTTTCACCTCAGCTGGGTCTACTCCCAAGCAGCGACTAGAGGGAGCATTGCTAGCTGGGCCAGTAGGGACCACACTGATGCAAGTTCACATTGAGAATGTGGGGGGTAGGTTCCATTGCCCTGAAACTTTGTCTTATCCCTGACTGCTACAATTTTTACCTGAGCAAATGCCCCTAAAAGACTTGGACCATTTGGGGAACTATTGGGTACACATTCACTCCTCCTTCCACGGATTGGCCTCCCACTCACTTGTTTCTGTAGGAAGTGTCACCCCAGAGCCCCCTGGGGCTTATTGCCCCAACATTTGCTGGTGGAACTGCAGTAACAATAACAATGGGAAAGACAAGTGGGGGTGCCACCTGACTCTGCCAAACACTCCCAGCCCTCAGCTGTAGACTCTATAGAACATGGACCCCAGTCAGACCCAAGCCACACCCAATTGGATAAAATCCTTGCTGAGATTGCGACACCAAAGCTACCCTACTACAGGATATTGGCACAGTATCCATAAGCCTAGGCGTACTACAAGCCGACCATCACAAGCTGGCGAATAGAGTTACGGAGGTGGAAACCTTGGTGGGGTAACTGAACACTGAGCCCCAGAATTTATAACAGCAGATGATGCGACTGACAGAGTGCAATTCCTTGAGTGTGGTGCCAAAGATGCAGAGGGCTGCAACAGATGGAACAATATCCGGGCAGTGGGATTGTCTGAGGGTATGGAGGGGGATGACATTGTGGCGTACTTTAAACGCTGGCTCCAAACAGAGGTCGCCCCAAACAGTCCGACTTCCTTCTTTGCTTATGAACGTGCCCAAAGGGTAGCGGCATGCCCACTGGCGCCAAGTCGCCCTTCTCGTCCTGTTGTGGCTTGTTTGCTTCATTATGAAGCTAGAGATACTATCCTGCAGAAGGCACGCACAGGTGGCCCCTTTACGGTGGCCAATGGAAAGGTCTTGGTGTTTCTGGACTTCACTGCTTCAGTGCAGAGCATACGAGCCTCCTTCCTGGAAATCAAGAAGGCCCTCCACACCGAAGGATTGCAATGCTCCCTGATTTTCCCAGCAGAACTCCGGATAATGATTGTAGTTAACACTCACTTCTGCGATGATCCCAGGGATGCTTGGGACTGACTGGAAGCCTATAAATCTGGATCGGCCCTTCTGAAGGCGTGCCCTGTGCCCAGGGCTCCCCGCAGCAGGGAAAAGAGATGATCCTGTGGGGCCACACATGTGGCAGGTCACTGAAGAGACCATCTCCATCACAGACCGATCAGGAACGGGCCGCTGCTCTCCAGGTAGTAAAAGACACACAATTGATGGACGGAATGCAGAACAAATCAAAACATTCACCCCCAGTCAAGAGATCTGGGTTAAATCCATCATTCTTTTGCTCACCATGCCACCCCAGTTTAGACCTGGCCATATGCAAATCAGTCTTGACCCTGTGCCTCATGGGAACAGTCCAGCCCGAACTGCCAAGCCAGGTCCTCCCTGGACCGGAAACAAGCATCCTAGGACCGGTTTCGGGGTTTCATCCCTCTTCAGCCAGGATAGCTTGATTCCAGTGGCACAGTGGGCCCAGCACTCACGTCTGAGCGTACCTGGCGCACTTATGGCGAGAAAGCAAAAGACACCAAATTGATGGACGTAATGCAGAAGAAATCAAAACATTCACCCCCCGTCAAGAGATCTCCAGGTAGTGGCCAAGATCACAATGACACAACGGTAGGCCTCGGGACTGGCACAACTTCTGAACGTAAATCTGTACTTTAGGGGTCAGAATCCTCCCAGGCAGATATTACTGTTCTACCTGTGGTAATGCCAGGATCGGTAATTAACTGATTTAGTGAGCAATGTTGTTGGCTCTTTGGTATGTTGGAGCCCTGGGGAAGGTATGGACTGGGAATCCCCCTCTCCTGTGGAGGGGGAAGAAGTTGGTAGGGGCTTAGCCTCTGCAACTTTCCATAGCTACAGCCCCAATCTTTTTATCTCTTTTCCCCTGGTGGCACAGGGGCAAGAAGTGACGATGGCTGGACAAGGACTAGGCTGAGTGCCTGGGCAGGGAAGCTAGTCAGTGCCTGTGTGTGATTGGTCTGAACCCTCTGTCTTTATTACATAGCCTACACCTCTCCAGATAGATCACTGCCAGGCGATCAGAGGAGGCTTTCTGAAGACGATGTTTGCATATTTCAACTTTAGGAGGACAGCCGTTGCTGGACTGCTCTGGAGATGGGGAGTTTATAGTTGAGGATTTTTGTTCTTTCTTGCAGGGATCGGGCAACATATTGAGGGGGATAGGCCTGACACGGGGGAGACCCTGGTAGGCCGGAGGGAACCCACACACCCAAAGACCACATGCTGACCACCACTTTACAATGAAATTCTTGTCTTGGAGCATTCGGGGAATGGATCCGGCCACCAAACAACATAACATTCATAGATATTTGATGAGACGAAGGGTACAAGTGGCCATGCTCCAGGAGACACATCTCAAACAGGTGGAAGTGAATTGTTTGCACTGCAGGTGGTGAGGCGAGTTATTTCCCACCTCCTACTATGCCTTTGCTCGAGGGTCATTGATCTGAGTTAGGGCTGGAACTCCGTTTGAACCTGTTCACACCCCTATAGATAGAGAGGGTCTCTATGTCCTAATCAAGAGTAGGTTGCTGGGCCGAGATATCACCCTGGTGAGCATTTATTCAGAGAAACCAGGACCAGGTGGCATTTCTCCACTCACTTTCAATCTCCCAGGCACCACTTGTGACAGACGACCTCCTGTTGGGAGGGGATTTTAACTGTGTAGCAGATGTGCTGCCTGATTGCTCCACTTCCCCTTTACCGGACACGCCTACCCATAAGACTGCAGATGGCCTCAGGGACTGAATGGGACGTTTGACTTAACTGATGTTTGGAGGAACAACACGGGGATTACTCATTCTACCGACATATTATTTATCAAGTACACACCAGGATATACAAGTTTGTATGCTCCCATAGTCTCAGCCTACTTTAACTCGACAATGAATATTTGAGGTGCACTCTCTCCGACCACAGTCCTTTGCTGTTGGACTTCCAGCCAATTGGAAAGCACCCGCAGATCTCCATTTGGAGACTCAATTAATTGTCCCTAGAAGAAAAGTTCTTCCGTGATTCTCTGGGGGGGCGCAATATCTGGTTATTTTGACCTTAACCAAGGCTCGGTGTCTTCTGGCCTGGTCGAGTGGGAGGCCTTTAAGGTGGTGGTGGATTGAAGTCATTGTTTAGGCCACTCGATCGGAGAACAGAGAGTTAAATTGGGAACTCCGGTCCTTAAATGGCAAACTACATGAGTTGGATAAGGCCCTGGGCGCGGATGCCACTACCTTAGACAGACTTCGAGAGACTCGGGAGCAATACAGTGTCACTGCATTTAGGGATGTAGGTGCCAGCCATTGACAGTTTGCATATAACATTATTAAGCGTTGTTCTCCAACATCACTTAATAATTTTATTAATAGACCAATTACACCTTGGACGTGCCAACAACAATCGGGGAAAGTTTGTTTCCAAAAATAGGAAAGTCCCAAGAAGGGAATCTCTGAGCCAATCAAGTTTAACTCTTTCATCCTAGACTACATGACAATTGCTTAGAAAGGAATTGATCAGACCAAGCTGTTAGATGAAAAAACAGTGAAGAGAAAACAGGTACCATCACAAAAAAGAGTAATTCAGAATCCTAGTGTCTTATGGACATGCAGGGGTATTAGAAAATAATCTACTTCTCAATGCCCCGCCCGTTCACAATGCAGTGTGTCCCAGGGACCAGGTTCAAACAGCATTGCGAAATACAGTTAAATAAGAAAGGTCTTATTCAAAAAGTGAGTTCTAGAGCAACATTTAGAAAAGCAATAAAGGTTCATTACAAAATTCAAAACGTACAATACAGAAATGCAGTAATAGTCTCTTTTAAAAGAAAACATATTTTCCTGAAGGCTCTTAGTAATAGGAATAATGCAGAATAATAGGAAATTTTTTGAAATAGAACAAGTATCTCAAATGTGTAGCAGAATCAGTAAGATATTAGTCAGCATCTCTAGTAGAGGCCCGAAAAGATCTGACTCGCCCCCAAATTCAAACATTTATAGAACCATTTTTCCCATAAGAAAGCATTAGAACTGCAAACACATTGTGGCATAAGGAAAGAATTACATTTTAAACAAATTAGCTTGCAAAATTGTAAATTGTCATATAATCCTACCACTTTAGGACTAACCCACTACATGAATAGTGATTCAGCCCCTCTGACCTGATATCATCTGAAGGTTTCGGAACAAATTAGTTACATAAACAAATGTAGTACTATTGTGAGTGAATACAATATAACATGCAAGTGGAAGGTCCTTGAGAAAATGTAACAAATCTAGAGTCCCTTCTTTGAGAACAGTGTTATTCAAGAATAAACAAATCTGCATCTTGCTGAACTTATATGCAGCAAAAATGTAAATAGAGAATAAAATAATGCTGTGACATCCATTTTGAACAAGATGGCATTGAGGCCTAACTGAAAACTAATTAGCATAAGCTAGGAAAACGTACTTTAACAGGTTATAGCAAGTTTGTTCTAATTGCATTAACTTCATGTCAGGAAACAGATGTGAATTCAAGGGTAGATTTATTGCCCTGAACACTAACATATGTTTATTGGCATGTATAGGAAACATCATCCAAAGGTGAAAAAAAAAAACAGCGCCTTGAGACCCTTAGACCCTTACGGGTGAGTAGTAGCGCTTAACAAATGCCTGATTGATTGATTGAAAAACGTTTGCATAAAATGGCATCATTAATCAAAGCCTAACAAAGGCACAATTACCATGTGAAATATAAACAATTGAATGTCAAAAAGAAAGGATATTCCGTACATAAAGTCTCAGTGAGCATCATGGTCTAAAGTAGGTCATTATGCATTACTGGATATAAAAATATACAGTGTAAGCCATATTAAAAGGAAACAATAATATCTAAGACACAAAAAGAGAAAAAGAAAAAAGGAGGGGCTCTGGTGGGGTAGACAAAAGATCAATCCATTCAAACCTCTGCAAGGATCGCTCGATGCAGGGTAAATGAAAATCTTCTGGGGTAACATCTCTGTCCCCCTTATGTGGACTCCCCTGGTCATCAGACTCCTCTGCAAAGTCTCCCACCCTAGATGTTCCCAGACCTCCGCCCACAACCCTAATATTGGATGTCTCCGTACTCTCTGCGCCTCTTCCCTAAGTAGTACCCTTTCCTCAGCCCTAGCCCATTAGGTAACGTCTTTCATCCAGTTCCCACTACTGGCCCCACCAAGGATTTCTAAGCCACTGCTATACACCAATTGGCCAGCACTAGGGCCAGATCTAGAACTCTGGTAGCTACTTTTTGTTTGTGCGCTTTAGGGAGCAGCCCCAGTAAGCAAACCTCCAGGGAGAGTGTGAGGTAGCGTCTCACTGCAGTGCTTAGTGTATTAAAACACACATCCCAAAAGGGGCCCAGGACAGCCCTAGGTCATATGTATGAAGTCTGCATCTAAATATTTACATATGGGGCAGCTGATGGCTCACCACTGTATATAGCGGTAGTCTGAGGGTGGTCATATCGGTCATGTGAACATAATTAAACTCTGTGAATTTCTGCCTCTTATTTCTTGAGACTTTTTTGGGGTAAGCCAGAATCTTGCACCACTCTGAATCTGTAACATCCCGTTCAAGTATCTCTCCACACCATCGTCACAACATCAGCAAAGGTTTTCAGGTCATCTCAGATAGTGATCTTTAAAACCACGCTGCTAGGTGTCTTATATTACCCAAAGATACTGATAGCTGTAGTACTGCGTGGGATTTGGGCTCCTCGCATGACCATAAGTCCCTGAAAGTATGAGTCATTGCCTCGTATAAAAGGGTCTGTTCTTTAGGCAAATCAAAAGTGGCCACCAATTCTTCTAGAGGGAAAAGTAGGCCCTTCTGGTAGCAAACGCCAACTGTCACCACCCCAGCCTTCATTCAGGCCCACAGCTGTCCAGCTGTAAATAAGGATAAGAGGTCACAGTGATGGAGGCCATCCAGAGGTGTTGCTGGGGCATAGAGCGCTACGCCCGTTGTCTTCGCCATGCAGCTTTTTCAGCATTTGAGAGCCACAGCCAATAGTATGCTCAGACGTGGAATCCCAACTGGCAGGCAAAATGACTTAGCCAGCAGGGTAGAATATCCTACTGGGCCCAGTTCTTCCTGGTGTGCCCCGTCGAGCTATTGAGTGATCCATTGGAGCTGGGAGGCCAGAAAGCACAGTTCAAAATCCAGGTCTCCCAGGCCCCCCTCATCCGGCGGGCGCTAGAGGTCTCCGGTAACACCCTTTGGTGGCCCCATCACATATTTCGTTGCTGGAACAAGGAAGTTGGCACCTTAAGCGGAAGGTTATTAAAGCAATAGATTAATCGTGGTAACATAACCATTTTGGATACAGAAATCCTGTCCATAATTGGAATTTTAAGGGAGCGCCAGAAGGAAAGACAGAATCGAAGGGACTGGAGGGCTTTCCAAAGATTTCCCTCTCACAAATCCTCTAAGGAATAGAATACCTGTATGCCCAAATACCAGAAGAATGATTCGGTCCATGTATGGTCAGAGGGAAGATCTGGGTGTGGCTGGGCATCTGGCGACACAGGGCATATGTGGGTCTTGGTCTTATTGACCCGAAGACCAGAGACCAACTCGAAGTCCCTCAGGAGGTCTAGTGCCAATGATGAGCCCGCAGTCCCATCTGCCAAGTAAAGTGAGAGATCGTCCGCATATAGAGAAATAATGTGTTCTCGCCCTTCGACCATTAAGCTGGTGTCTGCGCCTTACAGGCGAAAGAGTTCAGCAAGCGGTTCAATGGCTAGCGCGAATAGAAGATGGGACGAGAGGCACCCCTGCCAGGTACCTCTGCACACATTGTATTGCAGAGAGGTGACATTGCCCATTTAAACCTGAACAGCCGTGGCAGTGTAAAGGAGTTTGACACAGTTAACCCAATGTTCCCCCAACCCCATCCGTTGCATGACCTCAAATAGGAATTACCGGTGCACTGTGTCGAATGCCTTTTCAAAATCTACTGACATCAGTATGGCACACGGAAATGACAGTACCTCCGGATAATAGAGAATGTGATAGTGTCTTCGGAGGTTGAGTGAGGTGTTTTGGGCTGGGTTAAAGACATTTTGATTGTTATGTATGAAAGTATGCATGTAGGGAAGAAGCCTGAGGGCCAATATCTTACTAAGTGTTTTGAAATCCATGTTAAGCATGGAAAAGGGCCGAAACTCTGAAGCCCTGGTGATTGGTTTTGTGCAGAGGAACCGTTACAGCATCTCGGACAGTGGCAGGCAGTTTCCCCCAGTCTCAGAGACTCAGCGTAAAGTGATCCCAAGCAATGTGGAATAGAACTCCACAGGCAGGCCATCAGGACCCAGAGTCTTACCAGTTGCCATTTCTTTAATGGTGAATCAGATCTCTTGCACCGACATCGGCCCTCCCAGGTTTTCCTTGGCATCATGGGGAATGTCCTGCAGCCATAGTCTGTTCATGAAGGCTGTCTGGGTCTCCAATGGGAGTGGGTCCGAGCTTTTTGTACAGAGTTTCGTAGTACTCACAGAACAGGGCATTAAAGGCCCCTGTAGAGTACAGCGATTTTCCATCACTTGTCCGAATATCTGTTATAGGGGCCCCCCCGGGATTCAGACCTAATAAGCCTGAGTGACCTTCTTCCTCATGTGATCTGGAAATATAGGCCTTAAAATTAAGGCAGCATAGCTGCTCCAGAGTCACTGCATCACCGGAGAAGAGTGTCGCCGGCGCAGCAGACGACGTCGCATCACCAGAGAAGAGTGTCGCTGCTGCAGCCGCTGTCGTCGCATCGCTGAGAAAGCGTGCCGCCACTGTCGCATCGCATCACCGAGGTGCCCCGCATCCCTGGAGAAGAGTGTCGCCATCGCAGCCGACGCCGTCGCATCACCAGAGAAGCATGTCGCAGGGCCTGTCGCGGCTCAGAAGATTTGTTGAATCGCCGCACAGCCGTCGGGCGTGCACGCATCGTTGTCACATCAAGAAGAAGACGCCATTTTGTTTCATTGCACCGGATCTTCATCGCATCACGGTGTCGCGGGTCGCACCGCCACGGAGCGCAGTAAGAAACCGACGCATCACCTCCCCATGCAGAGAAGAACCGATGCATCATCGTCCCGTACGCAGCAGTAGGGAACCGATGCATCACCGTTCTTGCGTGTAAGGAACCGACGCATCACCTTCCCTGCAACACTTTCGTTGTATAGCGTTATGCATCCAAAGGTACATTGAATTTAAAGTGTCGCATTTACCATCTTAAGAGAACTAAGCTATTTCTACCATTTTTAAAGTACAGTATTGTGGATTTTTGTTGTTTGTGGTCTTGTGATAAGTCCATATAAAGAATTCTTATTTTTGATATAAAACCTGTGTGGTGTCCATCTGTAGTGTTGTTACTGGATTACTGCATGTGTTCATAAATGCTTTACACACTGCCTCTAGGATAAGCCTGTCTGCTCGTGCCAAGCTACCAAGGGGGTGAGCAGGGGTTATTTTAGGAGTATACCCCCTTACCCTGACTAGAAGCAAGGGTCCCTATTTGGTCTAAGGTACCTACCTCTGCGAACTAGAGACCCCCAGTTCTAACATTGGTGGTCAGCGGTTAGGATTCTGGACTTGCATTTGTGACTCATATACAGTGATTGGTGAACACTACTAGTGAGTGAAGACCAAAATGCAACCACATACTTTTGGTAGATTGTTTTTTCTGGGATTTCCTATTTTTGCCAAGTTTAGTCACCATGAGTAAAGCAGCATCCCTTGCATCTGTTGATTTTGATTGGGAAGAGGATAAACTAGAAAGCTACAATGTGAAACAGCTGAAGCAATTCTGCAGGAGATTTAAAGTTGCTCTGACCGGTCTCTCCAAGAAGGATGAGTTCCAAAAGATGCTGTGGGCCTGGATGGAAGCAAGAAATACCCCTGAGGATGAGGAGGGGGTTGAAAAGGAAGAAGGGCAGCTGGGGAAGGAGAGCAGCTTCCTCAGTGGGTAGCAGTGTTTCTGCCAAAGGTCTGTCCCCAGAGGAGCTGGAGGACAGGGAGAAGAGTAGGATGCATGAGATGAAGCTGACCAAGCTCAAGTTGAATGGGCAGTTGGAATTGGGAAGTAAGAAATTGGCCCTAGAGGAAAGGAGGATGCAAATGGAGCATGAGAGAAGTTTGAAGGAGTTAGAGTTGAAAGCTAGGAGCTTAGAGATTACTCCTTCTGGTGGCAGCACACTGTCCATGCCTGTTGAACAAGAGTGTATATACCTAAGTATGTATTTAGAAAAATTTATAAGAATGATGACATTGGGCAGTGGTTCAAGGCCTATAAGGTAGCTATGTCCTCCCACCGGGTCCCTGAGAAGGATTGGGGAGCAGAGTTGTGGGGACGGTTCCTTAGTGAGGGGGGGGATACATTGTTAGACTTGCCCTCTGAAGACCATAATTCTTATAGCCACATGAAAGAAGCATTGATGTCCAGGTACCGGTTGACTCCTGGGTTGTATAGACAGAGTTTTAGAAATTGCAAGAAGATGGAGTCAAGCACATGGGTAGAATATGTAACTTTCTTTTGCAGAGCATTGGATGGTTGGGTGAAGGGTAGCAAGGTGAATGATTTTGAGGGGCTCTTTGATTTAATTGCAAAAAGGGAGCACTTGTCAAGTCATTGTTTTCCAGAGTTACAACAGCACCTGATTGATAGCAGGCTGACTAACCCTAGGAAGCTTGCTGAGGAGGCTGACCTCTGGGCGAGCACCCCGGTCCACAAGGGTCACGTGGAAGACTCTGTCAAGAATTGGCAGGATCCCCAGCAGAAGAGTGGGGGGTCAAGGGTAAAGAGAGGGAGTTCCAGAAAGGTTCCCAGCCTCCCCCTGAGAAGAAGCCTGGGGCCCGACAGGTAAACCTGTCCCTAGGGGACCCCTGAGGTGCTACAAGTGTGGTGAAGTGGGCCATAAGTCTATTGATCCCCGGTGCCCACAGTTTGGAAAGACAGCACCCACTGGTGCCCCACCCCGGCAGATGGCGAGTGCCTCCCCCTGAGAAGAAGCCTGGCGCCCGACAGGTAAACCTGTCCCTAGGGGACCCCTGAGGTGCTACAGGTGTGGTGAAGTGGGCCATAAGTCTATTGATCCCTGGTGCCCACAGTTTGGAAAGACAGCACCCACTGGTGCCCCACCCGGCAGATGGTGAGTGTAGCCCTGGGGGAGGAGATGGGTGCCCCAGGTGGGTGGGGTCCCGCAGAGGTGTCGCTTGTCTCTTTAGGAGACTGTGAGATGGTCCCCAGGACCCAACTGCCTGATAGAACTAAAAAGTACAGACAGTGGGTGACCATCAATGGCCATAGAGTGGAGGCTCTTAGAGACACAGGAGCTAGTGTGACAGCTGTCAAGTGTCACCTGGTGTCTAAAGAGCAGGTGGTCCCCAATGCATTTTACCCAGTTGTTGCCGCTGACAACACAGAGAGCCACTGTGAGGTGGATCAGGTTCCCTTTGAGTGGGGGGTCTCTGGTACTCTTCAAGTAGCTATGAGGCCAGCCATGCCTGTTGACTGTTTGTTGGGGAACAATTTGAAAAGCTCCCCTTGGGCTAAGGTGGAGCGAAGTGCTCATTTGGAGATGTTGGGTCTGCCTGACTGGGCATGTGTGACCACACGGTCCATGGCAGCCAGTAAGGGTGTTCAAGAGGACGTGGAGCGTGAGAGGGAGGCCCAGGTGCCTGCCTTAAAGAGACGAGGCAGGGGGTGCGGGAAACCGGTCCCCAAAGTTCTCACGGTCCAGGAGGAGGCAGACCTTGAGAGGGATGCCCTGGAGCCTACGGGGGAACAGGTAGCTGAATTGGGGTACCTGCCTGAGCTGACTGATTGACAGCAGGAAAGAGGACCCTCCAGGGAAGAGTTCTGCGAGGAGCAGAAGAAGTGCCTTTCTCTTGTGGGTTTGCGGCAGCAGGCTGCACAACCAGGCAGCAGGTGATCAGTCTGGATCACATTGGTCTACTGGGAGAATGGTCTCCAGTATAGTGAGCCTAAGGTTGCTGAGCCTGGGACAGCCCGTGTGCTAGTGGTACCCCAGTGCTTCAGAGCCTTCCTACTAGGGCTGGCTCATGATGTGCCGTTAGCATGACATTTGGGGCAGGACAAGACCTTTGAGAGGCTTGTCACCCACTTTTATTAGCCCCAAATGCGCAAGAGTTCAGACACTCATTGCAGGACCTGTCAGACTTGCCAGGCAAGTGGAAAGAGTGGGAGGAAGCAGAAGGTTCCTCTCCAGCCATTCCCTGTGGTCAGCACGCCCTTTGAGTGGGTGGGTATTGACATTGTGGGGCCACTGGACCCCAAGACAGCCATGGGCAACAGGTTCATCCTGGTCTTGGTGGACCATGCCACCTGGTACCCGGAAGCCATACCTCTCAGGACAGTGACGGCCCCCATGGTGAGACGGGCACTGATGGGAATTTTCTCCAGTGTGGGGTTCCCTAGAGAGGTGGTGTATGACCGAGAAACAAACTTCATTTCCAAGTATATGAAGTTCATGTGGCAGGAGTGTGGGGTAACTTATCAGTTCACCACTCCTTACCACCCCCAAGGAAATGGGTTGGTTGAGAGATTCAACCGGACCCTAAAAGGCATGAATATGGGTCTTGAGGAACCTATGGGGCTTAAGTGGGACATCCTCTCTCCATTCCTTCTCTTTGCATACCGTGCAGTGCCACAGAAATCTCTAGGGTTCAGCCCCTTTGAGCTTCTCTATTGTCACCCAGTGAGAGGACCTCTGAGTCTGGTCAAGGGAGGCTGGGAGCAATCTTCCAGGAAACCTCCCCATGATGTATATAGCTACATGCTGGCCTTCAGGAACCAGACTAGGCATTTCAGGCAACTTGCTGAGGCGAATCTAGAAGCCAGCCAGGAGGAGATAAAGCAGTGGTACGACCAGAATGCCACTCTGGTGGAGATTCAGCCTGGTCAGAAAGTGTGGGTCATGGCCCCAGTGGAGCCCTGCGCGCTCCAGGATAAGTGGACCGGACCATCTGAGGAGGTGGAGCACAAAAGTCCTGTTACATACTTGGTGGACCTTTGGTCTCCCAGGAACCCCTTGCGGGTCCTGCATGTCAACTGCCTGAAGCCCCACTTGGAGAGGTCCGAAGTGGGCATGCTCTTAGCGACAGATGCTGGAATGGAGGAGGAGATTGAGCCTCTTCCTGACCTCCTGTCGGCGACAGAGCGAGATGGGTCAGTGGATGGTGTAAACCTCTCTTCCACCCTGACCCCTGAGCAACAGAATGACTGTCACCAGTTGCTGGGACAGTTTTTTGATCTGTTCTCCCTGATTCCCAGTGTCACTGATTGGTGCCTCCATGATGTGGACACTGGAGATAATCCTCTTGTGAAGCACAAACCTTACAGCGTGACTGACAGGGTGAGAGCTTGCATCAAGGAGGAGGTCTCCAAGATGCTTGCGTTAGGGGTGATTGAGTCCTCTAACAGTCCTTGGGCCAGCCCAGTGGTCTTGCTTTCAAAGGCTGCCGCACCGGGTGCCACGCCAGAACTCCGGTTCTGTGTGGACTAACGAGGGCTCAATTCAGTCACGAGGACTGACGTGCACCCCATCCCCAGAGCTGATGAACTCATTGATCGGTCAGGGGCTGCCCGGTACCTCAGCACGTTTGATCTAATGTCTGGATACTCAGAGATCGCCTTGACTTTTGGGGCAAGAGAGAGGTCAGCATTCTCCACACCAGATGGGACACCAGGTTGGGAACGGCCAGGTGGCGCCACTACAGCCCAAGATTGAGACCATCCTGGCTTGGGAGCCCCCCAAAACCCAGACAGGGGTGTGAGCCTTTTTAGGACTCACTGGGTATCACAGGAGGTTTGTCAAGGGGTATGGCAGCATTGTTTCCCCCTTGACAGAGCTGACTTCCAGGAAGCAGCCCAAGAAAGTGATTTGAACTGACACCTGTCAGAAAGGTTTTGAGGCCCTGAAAACTGCCATGTGCACAGCGCCCGTGCTCCTGGCACCCAACGTCTCAAAAGAGTTTATCATTCAAACAGACGCTTCAGAGCAGGGTTTGGGGGCTGTTTTGTCACAGATAAATGAAGAGGGCCTAGATCACCCGTAGCCTTCATCAGTAGGAGGTTACTTCCACGGGAACAGAGGTGAGTGAGATTGTGCGTGAGGCCTTTGCAGTAGTTTCATTTCAGCTGGAGGAGACACGTGTTAGACCTGGCACCATTGTCATGGGTCTCCCTTCCATTTTTTGCTGTTGCCTCATGTGTCTTTGCTGGTGTTAGATGCTTTGGGCACTGTGCCACTGCTATTCAATGCCACAGTGCAAGTGCTCCCTACGGTAAATTTATGTATGGATTAGTGACTCCATGATTGGCTGGTTTGATTTACCTGTCAGACCCTAGTACAGTGCACTGTGTGTGCCCAGGGATGGTAAATCAAATGCTGCTGGTTGGCTTGCAGCACTGGCTGTGCCACCCGCAGAAGCAGCCTGTAAAGTGTGTCTCAGGCCTGCCATTGCAGAGCCTGTGTGCAGACTGGTACTGCCATGTTGACTGGCCAAGTGCACCCACTTGCCAGTCCCTAAATCTTCCCTTTTCTTCATATCAGACACCCCTGTGGTAGACCCAAGGGCAGGGTGCATTGTAAGTATTAGGTAGGACATGCCCTTGTGTGTGTGGCATGTTCTAATAGTGAATTACAGCCATTTTTGTTTTTCACTATTGCAAGGCTACCTGTTCCCCATAGGCCAGAATGGGCAGTTTGATTATTACATAACTGACTCAGGGAACATGGTAGAAATTCGAGTTTAGTATGCCTGAACTCAGAATGATAAAATACATCTTTTAGTGAAGTTGGTTTTAACATTCTGTGTTTGAAAATACCACTTTTAGAAAGTAGGTATTTTCTTGCCTAACTATCCAAGCCTGCCTCTGCTAGGTTGTGTATTCCATGTCTGGAGTTTGAGTGACAGGGGCTAGGGGATTCCAGGAGACAGGGTGAGTCAGCACAAGGCTGAAAATAGAGATATACATGGAGAGTGGTGAGAGGAGTTGCACCTGGGTCTGAATAGGGCTGTGCCTTCCCTCCACAATGCTGGCTCCACCTCCTGTGGTGTGTCTGATGTCCCTGGCCCACACTGTCAAAGGAAAGAAGGGGTCATGTAAACAAAGTGCTCCAGGACTGACCAGAACTGGTTTGGACTAGGCAAAGGCCTCTCTTCCTTCATAGAACAAAGATAAAATGAGTATAAAAGGGGGGGACACAGACCCCAGAATTTTAGATCACTTTGGGAAACAAGAAGAACCTTTGCTCAGGAGAGGGACCAGAGAAACTGAGGAAGAGACTATCCCCAAGCTTAGTGCTGTTTGGGGGATTGGCCTGCAGTGGTTGCCTGACTGCCAAAGAAAGGAGAAAGGAACTTTGTGCTTTTCAAATCAACTTGTGAAGGATCTCCAAGGGCTTGAGATAGAGCTTGCCTCCTGCTGAAGTCTCAGGGACAACAGACTTCACCAGCCAGCTCCCCTGCCTTCCCTTGCTGGGAATTGAAGTGCCTGCTGTTGAGTTGGGCCTTCTGAGAGACTGCGTGTCGCAGGGAGCGGGAAGCGCGACTCAAGACGAAGAAGCGTGTCGCCACCGCAGCCATTGTCACCGCATCACCGGAGAAGAGTGTCGCCATCGCAGCTGACACTGTCGCATCACCAGAGAAGCGTGCCGCCGCTGTCGCCATCGCATCACCCGAAGCACCTCGCATCACCGGAGAAGAGTGTCGCCATCGCAGCAGACGCCATCGCATCACCAGAGAAGCATGTCGCAGGGCCTGTCGCGGCTCAGAAGATTTGTTGAGTTGCCACACGGCCATCGGGCGTGTACGCATCGTTGTCGCATCAAGAAGAAGACGAGATTTTGTTTCATTGCACCGGATCTTCATCGCATCACGGTGTTGCGGGTCGCACCGCCACGGAAGCGCAGTAAGAAACCGACGCATCACCTCCCCATGTAGAGAAGAACCGACTCATCACCGTCCCCTAAGCAGCAGTAGGGAATCGACGCATCACCGTTCTTGCGTGTAAGGAACCGACCCATCACCTTCCCTGCAACACTTTCATTGTATAGCGTTACGCATCCAAAGGTACATTGAAATTAAAGTGTCGCATTTACCATCTTATTAGAGCTAAGCTATTTCTACCATTTTTAAAGTGCAGCATTGTGGATTTTTGTTGTTTGTGGTCTTGTGATAAGTCTATATAAAGAATACTTATTTTTTATATAAAACCTGTGTGGTGTCCATCTGTAGTGTTGTCACTGGATTACTGTATGTGTTCATAAATTCTTTACACACTGCCTCTGAGATAAGCCTGTCTGCTCGTGCCAAGCTACCGAGGGGGTGAGCAGGGGTTATTTTAGGAGTGTGCCCCCTTACCCTGACTAGAAGCAAGGCTCCCTATTTGGTCAAAAGTACCTACCTCTGCCAACTAGAGACCCCCAGTTCTAACAGTGATGCTGTGGAAGTTAATCCTACCACCCTCACGGGTCACCAACTTACTTTCAGGGTCCACTTCCCAACTAAAGGCCATTATGGCCTCCTCTGGGTAATCCTCTCCCAGAGCTATGGTACTTATGCTTGTGGAATGCCCACCAGTGTTATATTTTGGTCTGGGGCATGATGAATCTCCCCTTCTGTGTCCTGGCTGCTGGCAGTGAAAGTACCCCCATAAATTGAACTGAAAGCAAAAATGTATTTTTGATTATTTATTGACATCAGGTTTTTGGATCATTTTCGATTTTCTCAAATTATTTTTCATTCCACTATTTGCACATTTAAAAGTCCAAGTGAACATGGAGGTGGATCTAGCTACCTTGGAAACTCTCAAAGTCTCAAAGTAGGCATATTCAAAGCCCGATGCAGAGACAACTGTTAGAAATGGGGGTCTCTAGTTGGCAATGGTTTGCACCTTTGTCCAAATAGGGACCCTTGCTTCTAGTCAGGATAAGGGGGATACACTCCTAGATAACCCCTGCTCACACCCTTGGTAGCTTAGCACGAGCAGACAGGCTTATCTCAGAGGCACTGTGTAAAGCATTTGTGAACACATACAGTAATTCAGTGAAAACACTACAAATGTACACCACACCAGCTTAGAAAAATAAGTAATCTTTGCTAGACTTAACAATACAGTATCAAGAATATGACTTTAAAATGGTAGAAATAGCTTAGTTCGATGTATATGGAAATGCAACACTTTACTCTCAAAGTACCTTGGATGCGTCAGGCAAAACAAACAAAAGGGTCGCAGGGAAGGCACTGCGTCAGTTCTTTGCTTCGGGGAGGCGGCGCCCCTGTTTCTTACTGCAGCACAGAGGAGGCGATGCGTCTGTTCCTTACCGGAAAGGAAGCGAAGAGTCTGTTCCTGACTGTTATCCAGTGCGATGCAACAAGATGGCACCTCGCTGCGTTGCGACAATCCTGTGCGATGCGACAAAATGACGTCTTGGATGAGATGTGACAACGTTGGATGCGATGCGTGCACGCCCGACGACCGTGCGGCGAAATCGATGAACTTTGAGGCCCCGACAGGCTCTGCGGCACGCTTCTACAGTGATGCGACAGCGACCTCTGAGGCGGCGGCACGATTCTCAGGTGATGGGACATGCTTTGTCTGCAATGTGATGGCAAACAGCTGCGCCGGTGGCACGCTTCTTCGGCGATGCGACGGCAACTGCTGCGGTGGTGACATGCTTCTCGTTTTGTCGAGCTTCCAGCTCCCAGCGACACGCAGTCTTCACAGAGGGCCCAATCAACAGCAGGCAACTCTTTGCAGGTAGAATTTCCAGCAAGGGAATTCAGGGGGAGCTGGTGGTCAGGTCTTTGTGTCCCTGAGACTTCAGAAATATTGGGGAGGGAGCGCACACCTATTTAATCCGTTAAGCTAAATATTCTGATTATTCACAATGGTGCGACAGTGTTACGCTTGCTGTCTGGTCAAGCGTCTATAATCAAAGAAACGGATTACAAACCGGCGGGGTTGTATGCACTGTGCAATGGGTTTTGGAAGAACCCTATTTCCTTATTCAAGGTTATTGAGAAAGTAATAATGAACAAATCAAACCATTATTAAACTTTTGGCATTGTATTTGCTTGTCACAACTTGTGCATGAGTTTGCATCAATCCAAGTTAAGAGAACATAATTATATCACAAGTATACATCATGTGGCTTGAATAAACATAATATGTGGTCATTACATCATGATTGTCACATTAATTAATACACAAAATATTTAACAGAAAGCCCGATGCATTTCGGAACTGGCACATCCCTTCGTCAGGGGCAACCTGTGAACAAAAATATCAGTATTACAAAAACATCATTAATGATTTTAGAAGACAACATGTGGGTACCATTACATTAGATCATGAAGAACTTCGATTCTGCTGAGCATTGTTGTTATGGTGTTGTTATTAAAACTGCTTCACCCTTGTGTGATTAATGATGTGCCAAACTACGAAAATTAAATGAATGTGAGAAGTAAAATGTTAATTTGTAAGTAAGAAAAATTTGACGCTGTATAAAGTGCACTCCCGAACAAAAGAAGAACCGGAGATTGAATAAGATGTGAGATGTGAAATGTACCTTCAGTGGCAAAAAATATCAGGCTAGTGATAGTTCCAACCTAGATGCGAGAAACACAAAAAGGGTGAACAAAGAAGTTGATAAAAATGAAAGCTGCAATATGAACGTTATCACCAATTTAGGTTAGCGATAAATCTGGGCTTACCTCGAGTTTAAAAAAACGATGGTTACCCACTGGTAAATAGTGTGGCAATGAAATGATTGCTGAAAATGGGACAAATGAAGAAGAGTAAACTAATGATCTTAGTACTAATAACGCTGATGCTGCAAGTACCGGGATGTGAAAACTCACCCCTGTTGGCGTATGAAGAGGTAACCGTAGAAGCTCTAAGCCGAAAAGCTGCTGTCAGGTAACTTCGGTCTGTAAAGTAGGGTGACCGACGTAAGGTAAAGGATATTGGAATACACAATGTGGAAGGTTAAAAAACAAAGCAAGAGCAGAGGGACGCTTAACGTTAGTGACAGTTTTCTGGACACAATTGCAATGGGAAACTGCTGGCAGCTAGACCATAACGGATCACATTCAAACACACGTAAAAATACGCACATAAAAATACGTGAAATGAAATTAAAAGAAGGACTATAGTAAGAAAACCTCTAGCGGCCATCTCGGAATGGTGAGGAAAATAAAACATGCAGGCAATTGAGAGCATGCAAAAGAAAGTGTGTACTATACAAGGGATTGTATACTTACTGATCGAACAAATAACTGCAGTGGAAACATGTGAAGATATAGATAAAAAAACGGAAGGTGCAATAAGGAAATAGGATGTAAATAAAGTGACGGCATGTCACTGTAAGAATATAATCAGACGAGTGACAGGCAGTCTTCTCAGAGGGCCCAAACAACAGCACGCACCTCTCTGCAGGTAGAATTCCCAGCAAGGGAATTCAGGGGGAGCTGGTGGTGAAGTCTTTGTGTCCCTGAGACTTCAGAACAGGAGGCAAGCTCAGCTTCAAGCCCTTGGAGATCTTCCTCAAGATAATTAAAGTACACACAACATTCCTTTTCTCCTTTCCTTGGCAATAAAGTAACCACTGCAGGCCAACCCCAAACAGTCACTATCGCAGGGGCAGTCTCCTCCTTCAGCTTCCTTGGTTCTTCTCCTTGGCAAAGGTTCGTCTTGATTCCCAGAAGTGAGCTAAAATTCTGGGGTCTGGGCCCCAATATTTATACTGCAAAATCCTTTGTTCGCTGAAGGCAGAGAGTGTCTGTACCTAGTCAAAACCAGTTCTGTCCTCATGGGTGCAGCTTCCTGGCAGGAGGTGGAGACAGCATTGTTTGAGAGCAGACCTGGCCCAGGTGGCTGAAAGGAAATCTCCTCCCCCTACTCTCTATTCTATGAGGGCTCAGGTCAGTAAAAGGAAATCTCCACCCCCTACTCTCTATTCTATGAGGGCTCAGGGCAGTGAAAGGAAATCTCCTCCCCCTACTCTCTATTCAATGCAGGTCCTATTCAGCCCAGCCCTGACCCATCGGACTGCTGGAGCCAAGGCCCTCTCCAGTCCCCTGCCACTCACAAACCAGACATGGAATACACAAACCTAGCAGAGACAACTGGATGGTTAGGCAAGAAAATACCTACTTTCTAAAAGTGGTATTTTCAAACACAGAATGTAAAATTCACCCTCACTAAAAGATGTATTTTAACATTCTGAGTTCGAGCATACTAAACTCGAATTTCCACCTTGTTCCCTGACTCAGTTAGGATTATAAGATAATATAATCAAACTGCCCATTCTTGTCTATGGGAACAGGTAGCCTTGCAATAATGAAAAACGAAATTGGCTGTAATTCACTATCAGGACATGTCATACACATCAGGGCATGTCCTAACTTTTACCTACAATGCTCCCTGCCCATGGGGGTACCTTGGGTCTACCTTAGGGGTGACTAACATGTAGAAAAGAGAAAGTTTAGGGACTGGCAAGTGTGTGCACTTGCCAAGTCGACATGGCAGTCCCAGACTGCACACAGGCTCTGCAATGGCAGGCATGAGCCATATTTTACAAGCTGCTTCTGTGGGTGGCACAACCAGTGCTGCAAGCCCATCAGCAGCATTTGATTTTCAGGTCCTGGGCACACATGGTGCACTGTACTAGGGTCTGACAAGTAAATCAAATAAGCCAATCATGGAGTCACTAACCCATTACAACAATTTACAAAAGAGAGCATATGCACTTTACCACTGATCAGCAGTGGTAAAAAGCCCAGAGTCATAAAACCACCAACAACAGGTCAGAAAACATACAGGAGGAAGGCAAAAAGTTCAGGGATGACCCTGCAAAAAGGGTCAAGTACAACAACCACCATTTGAAATGTGTCCTGAATTCCAGAAGGAACAATGTGAAAGCCCCTAGGGCCAGGGAAGAAGTCCAACAGCTACAGGTCACTTCACAGGAGAAAGTTGAAGAGGTTGATGAAACCCCAGGAGGGGTGGAGGTAGAAGATGCTCAGTCCCAAAGACGTTTCTCATGTGCACTTTCCAGGGTGGGAAGTGGAGGCATCTAAAGCTGGAGTTCACCAAATGGAGTTTAAGGACCAGCAGTCTGAGAGCGTCTTCTTGGCTGCTCAAGCCATGGAGGAGAAGAGGATTACACTGGAGAAGAAACTGGCCTAAAAAAGAAAAGATGGCCAGTTTGGGCCTGACGTCCAGCAAAGATGGTGGCAGCAAGGGACGATGTCTACAGGATGTGCCACAAACCCCTCAATTGGCTAAAAAGATAGTGTCTAGCTTTGTGATGGGTAATGACATTGACAAATAGTTTGCCTCCTGACTCTAGAAGAAAGGGAGCTGACTCTTACACTCTTATTAAGGATGCCCAAGTAAAGAGGTGTGGTCTTGCAGGAGCCCAAGGGCTCGCCGAGATGGTTAAATCTTTATAAACACTCACTTACAAATCTCGCCATGGAGAATCCCTAAGGCTCTGGAGAGATCTACAGACCTTCTCCACTGTAGGCGAATTAGAGCTCTTTCACAATCAATATATATATATCATAGACTTTAGTTTTGGCAATTAGTCAATGATGAGAGGTTGGTGAACGTTTCAAATCCTTTATTCATTGTAAGGTTAGGGTCTCTAATTATCTTTATTCAGTTAAGTAAGTTTACAGAAATATAAAAAATAGATTAGCTAGAAGTCAGCATTAGAAAAATACAGTGTTCCATAAAGAATCCCAGTAAACTAACTAAGGAACCTATTCTAAACAGAATCCATGAATAGTTCCTTTGGAAAAGAGCGAATAAGTGATGAACTTCTCATAAAGAGTAGTTCTGGAAACTCAGCCGTGTTCCCTACAGTGGTAGTACCAACTGTAAATAAGAGTGCAATCCATGCAGTAGCATTGATCACGAGTTATCCAATTAAATCAGAAATAAAGCAGAATCAGTCACCTCAGAAAATAGCTAAGGAAGTCAACTCTTCATAAGAAGAGTCTCAGAGTAGGGAAAGATCCAGCAGCAGTATTACCGGAAGAGTAGAGGGAATTAATTGAGGGTGTGATGAATAATAAATTAGAAGTACGAGACAGCGAACTAGCTAGGAACACTCATCAATATATGCTCATACTATTGTAACAATTTTGAAGGTGTCTTCTGTCGATATCCAATGAGAATAGTTCACAAGGTGGATAGTACCAAAAGCAAGGCGGTGAGGACAAAAAAAGTGTGCACTATAGTTGTCAGGAACCTAGTGAACGTCATTTCTGTAATGGAAAATCAGAATTGCAATCGTAGGGTTATTGTGAAGCCCTCTAGTTGCAATTGTTGGGTAAACGTTTAGGCGGAATTGACCCCTTTAAGATGGCCGCCCTAATTGCTAATTCTTCTGATGTACTTGTGCTAAGGCATGGATATCGCGTGAACCGAGATTTCATCCTCGGCGCGCGCGCACTCCATTGCGCACTTCAATTTGAGTCTTGACTGAAGTAGAAGTATTTTCGTGTCGCGCTACAGTTTTCTGTCAAAACTGGTAGCGTTCCTCTTCGTTTTTCACATTCTCTTCAGAAGAGAAGAGCAGCATTCAGACCAGTTCGTCCTCATCACAGCTCCTCGTTTTGGGCAGTTGGTCAACTGTGCTGCCCCTTCAGCTGAGAAGTTCAAAGTTTCCCGCTGCTCGTCGAATTCCTGAGAAGCTTCCAACTATTTCACAGCTCCGGTAGGCTACCGTCAAATTCGAGGTGAGCCAGTGGAATACCATTGTGACCAGAGACAAGTAAGAATTAGACTTGGTAAAGACTGCGTCGTGAACACAGCAAGTTCCAACTCTGTGATATTAAATGCTCAGTCTCCTTTTCCCCTTCCCCCCTGCCTTTCATGCGTGCTTCCCTTTTCTTACCTCCACCCTTGCTCCTACCTGGCTTCCTTTTTGCGCGTTCAGTCCTAGGAGCTGAGCATAAGGAAAAATCAACTTTCAGTTCAAGGCTTCGCCTTTCCTCCCAGAGATTTGAAAAGCAATGAGTATTGACAATCGTTTCTTTCAAGAAGACTACTCAAACTGCTGTATGTTGTAAACCAGAATCCTCTATTGGGTAGTCGCAGCATTAGCGAGGAAGGTAGGAAGAGAGGCCCATAGAAGAATTAGAGAATTAGGTTAGGAAGGGAGTTTAACTGTTCCTTTTCTCTCCCATGTGCATTAGGAAAGTAGCTGTCCCTCAATCCCAGCTGCAACCTACTGAATATACAGAAAAAAGAAAGAAGAGAAGCAATACTCACGCAGAACCTGGTAGGATAAAAGAGAGAGAGAGAGAGGGATCGATAGGAGGAAGAAGTCAGAAGTAGGTACAAGTGTAGTATTGAAGTGTTGTCTCCCTCTGTGCATTAGGTGCTCCTGTATCATCTAAGAAAGACGACGAAGGAGTTCAGGTCCAGCACGAGTGTCTCTTCTCTGTCCACTTCCCCTTTCCCCCGGCCTGGAGAAGCTGCTTAACGCAGTGAGCTCCGGGAGGCGGGCATTGGGAAAAAGCAACATTCTGCCTCCGTGGAGATTCCAGCGCACCTTCTGACAGATTGAAGTGCCCACGAATTTCCTTCACCCAGGCAGAATGGCTGAGGGATTTAGTTTAAAGGCTTTAGGAGAAATGTTAGAGGGAATTCAGAGAGAAATGGGGACACTTAGTGAAGACAACAAAAATTTAAGGCAGGATATATTAGCTTCCCGTCAAGAGACAATGTTACTCTCTAAAAGGGTTAGTGAAATCACGACAGGAGCTTCCATGTCCCAGTCCTTGTCTAGTAACATTTCAGCTGACCAAGACCAGCGCACAGTAGCACAGGTAGTGCATTCAGTTTCTCCACTTATTCCTTTGGCCCCCCCAGAAAGATTTAGTGGAGATCCACAAAAGGCCCAGCTTTTTCTAACGCAGTGCTCCTTACATTTTATGTGTCGTTCTACTCTCTTTCCAGATGCTCAGTCACGAGTAGCCTTTATATTATCCTACCTGAGTGGGGATGCTGCAAACTGGGCCATGCCTTTAGTTTCACGGGATGATCCTTTTTTGTATGACTTTGAACGTTTCAAGGCTGAATTTTTGAGGATCTTCGATAGACGCAGAATCTCCCAAGCTACAGACAATGAATTGTTAGAGTTGCGTCAGGGATCCAAAGACCTTATAACGTATTTGACTCATTTCAATAAACTTTTAGTAGAAACAAACTGGCCAGAGGAAAAAAGATCTGCCCTATTCTATCGGGGATTACGTGATGACATCAAAGATACATTGGCACAGATTCCAAATCGGCCTACAGAGTTTTCGGAACTAGTGGATCTGGTGTTGGAGATTGATTTCCGAAGTTCAGAGAGAAAAGGAGAAAAGAGGTCACGAGATTTTCGATGGAATATTCCACGATTCGATAGAGCAAGAGCTGATCAGAGTAAGAGTTCAGGAACTTCCCTGGAAGGTGAACCAATGCAGATAGGATCTGTTCGCGGTCCCTTAACCCGAGAAGAGAAAGAACAAAGAAGACAAAAGAAGCTCTGTATGTATTGTGGGAGTGCTGGACATTTTGTGAAGGAGTGTCCTAAGAGACCTAAGACCGTAGCTTCGGGAAACTCCCAAAACCATCTGTAGGCGGAGTCGCTCAGGTGGTGCAACAAGGGAATCCGACTCCTGTGAGCCATCAAATTATGAATACCCTTCAAACTCTAAGTCCACATTTAACCTTGCAAATGACTGTACGATTCAGCAAGAAAGAAATCACAGGAGTGGTCATCATGATTGATTCTGGGGCCACTGGTAACTTTTGCGATATTAAATATGCCAGAAAGATGGGAATCCAAGCGGTGCTTAAGGATCGTAAGGAATCAGTTAGAGCAGTTGATGGAACCAACCTCTCTTCGGGCCCTATTACACATCATACAGAATTGGTGAAACTCATTCAGTCCAACGGCCACCGAGAAAATATCCAATTCAATTTAATTGATGCTCCGCAATTTCAAATTATCCTAGGTATTCCGTGGCTCTCCTTGCATAACCCTAATATTGATTGGGAACATCGGACAGTCAACATGGATTCATCCTTTTGCTCAGAACATTGTTTCCCGCAAGCTGAAGAGATTTTGGAGCCCTCGCTAGCAACTCTGTTGTCCTATGGGGGAGGATCCATTGGAGTTATTGATACCTTGGAGATTCCAAAGGAATATGAAGAATACAAGGAGGTATTCAGTGAACAAGAGGCTGAGAAGTTGCCACCACATCGTTCTTATGACTGTGCCATTGACTTGGAACCAGGAGTTGCTCTGCCTTGCAGTAGGATTTATGCTTTGACCGAAGCAGAGAACGGCTACCTTAAGGAATACCTCGATAGATATCTTGCCAACGGCTTCATTAGACCGTCTCAGTCGCCGGTCTCTTCTCCGCTGTTCTTCATTCCAAAGAAAGAAGGTTCCTTAAGAACGTGCATAGACTATCGTGCAATCAACCGAGCAACTATTAAGAACCGTTATCCACTACCATTGATCTCTGTTCTTCTTGATCAGATTAAAGATGCTCAGATATTCACCAAACTAGATCTGAGAGGGGCCTATCACCTTATTCGCATGAAGGAGGGGCATGAATGGAAAACTGCCTTCAGAACCAAATATGGATTGTTTGAATATCAGGTTATGCCATTTGGCCTCTGCAATGCCCCAGCGGCATTCCAACATTTTATCAACGACGTCATGGGAGATTTGTTGGATAAGATTGCTGTCATCTATTTGGATGACATTTTAATCTTCTCCAGGGATCCTCAAGAACATTCTGGTCATGTTAAGGCTGTACTAGAAAGGCTCCATCAACATCAACTGTATGTCAAATTAGAAAAATGTGCTTTCAGTGTACAGTCAGTAGAGTTCCTGGGATTCTTAGTGTCTCCTGGTGGGATCACAATGGACGCTAAGAAGGTTCAAGCTGTCATAGAATGGCCTCCACCTAAGAATGTCAGAGAGATCCAGAGCTTCTTGGGGTTTGCCAATTTCTATCGCCGGTTTATTCAAGGATTTTCGCAAAAAATTGTCCCGATTACTCGATTGCTCAAAAAGGGTGTAAAGTTCCAGTGGTCAGTTGAGGCGGAACAAGCTTTTGAGTACCTCAAGAAGAGTTTCACTTCAGCCCCAATCTTGCTTCATGCGGACCCAGCCGAGCCATTCTATGTGGAAGCAGACGCTTCAGATCAAGCTATTGGAGGAGTCTTGTCCCAACGGCACAAAACTACTGGGCAATTGCATCCTGTGGCATATCACTCAAGAAAACTTAGTCCAGCCGAGATCAATTACACCATTGCTGAGAAGGAGTTATTGGCAGTCAAAGATGCTTTTGCCGAATGGAGACATTATCTGCTTGGAGCTCGACATACGGTTACAGTATTCACCGATCACAAGAATTTGCAATTCCTCAAGTCCGCGCGAACTTTAACTCCTCGCCAATTGCGATGGTCCCTTTATTTTGCAGATTTTGATTTTGTAATTACTTATCGTCCCGGAAACAAGAATGGCAAGGCGGATGCCTTATCACGAATTCAGACAGAAGCCTCCGAACACCCGATAGATCCACAGCCGATCATTCCCGAATCAAAGATTGTATGTACTCTCTCTCTGACCGACTACAAAGAAGAAATTGGAAAACACATGTCTCCTTCTGAAATGACAGAATGGGCAAGTCAGGAAGAGGGAAGAGAGATTGTGGATTCTTTACCATACTTTAATGGAACCCTCTATGTGCCGACTAAGGAGATTCGAGAACATGTTATGAAAGATTGTCACGATCACCCTTTAGCTGGCCATAAGGGCATCCTGAAAACTACCGATCTAATTCAATGTTACTTCTGGTGGCCCCACATGAAAACCCAGATCAAACAATATGTAGATTCCTGTGAGTTATGTGCCCGAGGGAAATCCACTAGACAGGCTCCCCAGGGGTTTTTGCAACCATTACCCATCCCAAAGCACCCTTGGCATACTGTCACATTAGATCTGATAGTGGACCTACCATTGAGTAGAGGTTACAACACAGTATTGGTAGTAGTAGACACCTACACTAAGATGAGTCACTTTATCCCAGTAAAAGGGGTTCCTTCGGCTCCAGAGTTAGCTAAGCTTTTTAGTGAACATATAGTAAAAATACATGGGATTCCCAAGATTCTAATTTCTGACAGAGGTCCCCAATTTGTGTCCCACTTCTGGAGAGCCTTTATGAAGGGTTTAGGAGTAGAGGTCAGACTCTCCACTAGTTACCACCCTGAGACAGATGGTCAGACCGAGAGGATGAATCAAGAGTTAGAACAGTACCTTCGGCTGTTCCTTCTGGATCAGGGAGGCGATTGGTCCGACCTGTTGTGGATGGCTGAATTTGCACAAAATAACGCAAGGAATGTCTCCACCGGTTTTTCCCCATTCTTTTTGAATTTTGGGAGGCATCCAAATCCTTTTACCACTCAAGGAGATTTTGGGGTACCTTCAGTTAAGGATCTGTTCACAGAGTTATCCTCAGCTCATAGGTCAGCGGAATCTAACCTACTCAAGGCAAAAGAAAGCTATAAGAAGCAAGCAGACAAACATAGGAAGAGAGCAAGAGAGTACCAAGTGGGAGATTCAGTTTGGTTGTCCTCACGTCACCTCAGATTGAAAGGCAATCGAAAATTTCAGCCTCGTTTTGTGGGTCCTTTTCCTATAGAACAGGTCTTGGGTCCAGTGACTGTTAAATTGAAACTACCTGCTCATTTGGGTATCCATCCTGTCTTTCACGTTTCCCTCTTAAAGGCTGTGGCATCAAATCTTAGGAAAAGTAAGACACCCCCCCCTTTAAAGATTGAAGAACATTTAGAGTATGAAGTTAAAGGGATCTTAGATTCTAAAAAGATTAGAGGAAAACTATTTTATCTAATTGACTGGAAGGGGTATGGTCCTGAAGAAAGATCCTGGGAACCTGCAGAAGAGGTTCATGCTCCATTACATATAAAACGTTTTCATTTGCAACACCCCTTCAAACCAAGACCGATCAATCGGTCATTGAGAGGGGGTACTGTCAGGAACCTAGTGAACGTCATTTCTGTAATGGAAAATCAGAATTGCAATCGTAGGGTTATTGTGAAGCCCTCTAGTTGCAATTGTTGGGTAAACGTTTAGGCGGAATTGACCCCTTTAAGATGGCCGCCCTAATTGCTAATTCTTCTGATGTACTTGTGCTAAGGCATGGATATCGCGTGAACCGAGATTTCATCCTCGGCGCGCGCGCACTCCATTGCGCACTTCAATTTGAGTCTTGACTGAAGTAGAAGTATTTTCGTGTCGCGCTACAGTTTTCTGTCAAAACTGGTAGCGTTCCTCTTCGTTTTTCACATTCTCTTCAGAAGAGAAGAGCAGCATTCAGACCAGTTCGTCCTCATCACAGCTCCTCGTTTTGGGCAGTTGGTCAACTGTGCTGCCCCTTCAGCTGAGAAGTTCAAAGTTTCCCGCTGCTCGTCGAATTCCTGAGAAGCTTCCAACTATTTCACAGCTCCGGTAGGCTACCGTCAAATTCGAGGTGAGCCAGTGGAATACCATTGTGACCAGAGACAAGTAAGAATTAGACTTGGTAAAGACTGCGTCGTGAACACAGCAAGTTCCAACTCTGTGATATTAAATGCTCAGTCTCCTTTTCCCCTTCCCCCCTGCCTTTCATGCGTGCTTCCCTTTTCTTACCTCCACCCTTGCTCCTACCTGGCTTCCTTTTTGCGCGTTCAGTCCTAGGAGCTGAGCATAAGGAAAAATCAACTTTCAGTTCAAGGCTTCGCCTTTCCTCCCAGAGATTTGAAAAGCAATGAGTATTGACAATCGTTTCTTTCAAGAAGACTACTCAAACTGCTGTATGTTGTAAACCAGAATCCTCTATTGGGTAGTCGCAGCATTAGCGAGGAAGGTAGGAAGAGAGGCCCATAGAAGAATTAGAGAATTAGGTTAGGAAGGGAGTTTAACTGTTCCTTTTCTCTCCCATGTGCATTAGGAAAGTAGCTGTCCCTCAATCCCAGCTGCAACCTACTGAATATACAGAAAAAAGAAAGAAGAGAAGCAATACTCACGCAGAACCTGGTAGGATAAAAGAGAGAGAGAGAGAGGGATCGATAGGAGGAAGAAGTCAGAAGTAGGTACAAGTGTAGTATTGAAGTGTTGTCTCCCTCTGTGCATTAGGTGCTCCTGTATCATCTAAGAAAGACGACGAAGGAGTTCAGGTCCAGCACGAGTGTCTCTTCTCTGTCCACTTCCCCTTTCCCCCGGCCTGGAGAAGCTGCTTAACGCAGTGAGCTCCGGGAGGCGGGCATTGGGAAAAAGCAACATTCTGCCTCCGTGGAGATTCCAGCGCACCTTCTGACAATAGTCACTGTTCAGTACTTTTCTTCAAAGTTTCCAAAGAAGACACTCAACTCTCCATAGCCCACCGCTCCTGGCCACAATCCTCAAAATGAAATCACAAAAATGGAAAGGAACGTCTTATAGTAATGTCCATATTAACAATTTATTATTGTATTTCTTCGGCAAACAGTCAGCAGGCCAAGTTCAATAAAATATTCCAATTTTTATTCCAAAATTGTTGCAGATGAATCAATATGTCACATATTCATGAAGTCTTTTCAGCCTACGCGTTTTGTCCTATACCGGATGTCATCAGGACTTAATATATACACATAAATATTCGGTCTTCGTAAGTAGTTTCCTAGTTTTGCATTATCCGCTAAGGACGTGATAAGCCTCCTCCATGAACAGACGGTCCGATAATTCCCGCTGTCACAAGATGGAGTCGTCGCTCATGCGAAGTCTCTTCTTCCAGTTCTCACAGTCTGCACTCACGTTGCCATGTTCGATACAATTACTACAGTACTTGTAACTTATGAGAACCCTCTTACCTAAGCTAAAGGATGCAATATGAGCTTGATGTGTGGACAACGCTAGTCAGTAATATGAATGCAACTATCAATGCGATTCAGAAGCAACATTCCAAAAGTCTCTAAGTCATCATTTAATATAAGCAGTTCTAATAAGCTCATTGTATGCTAATAAATGATTTAACATGGGAGAAGAGCTGGATGAACACAATATTATAGTCAGCACATTTCTAAAACCTGCCACTAATGCTAAGCAGTTGCACAAATAGTCTTACTCATAGAACTGTGAGCAAGAGTCAAGTGAGGAATAAAAAAGACGTTTGGGCCTCATTATATATACACGTTAAAACAATGGTTGCCTGGTGCAAAAATTTGGAAAACACACATGTGGGAGGGCAGGTCGGATAAACAGACGCGGAGGCTGAATGTACTTTCCAAGGGTGGGCTTTTTATTATCAGTGATTGAGGTAACGGATGGAGTTTCTGCTGTTCCGTCGCTCTCTTTCCGTTGCTCCGTCCTTGTGGCGCTGGGCTGGGGATTGGAGGTGGATGGTCATGGCTCTTCTGACTCGTCGGTGTCACCATGGAGGCTCATAAGAGAGGAAAAAAGGGAGCCGTCAATCACTGGTGTGAGGGAGGGGAAGTGAGAAGATAGGTATGACCGTCACCACACCTAAGAGTGTTGCACCTAAAGGGTCTAGAGTGTTCCAGATCAAAGCGGATAACAGCAAAGGGGCGTTCTTTCGGGGGGTACGAGTTCCGTGAACAAGGTCAGGGCTAGCAGGTAATGAGAAGTAAGGCTTAGTGAAACGAAGGATAAGGGTGTGCGTCAAGGCTCAGAACAAACACAGGGGTTGTTACATACGAGTGCTTCTAGAGGTCGTGAGTGAGTTCTTTAACCGTGCCCGTTAACTCGCCCACCTCCCTCGTACCCTCCTCCACTGTCCCCGGAGACGCTGACACTCACCGGCTCCGCTGCAACTCTCCTGAGTTGCGGCCGCTCTCTAACCTCCTCCGGTGGGCACCACCACTCCTCGCTCCAACGCTCATCAGCTTCCTCATCTTCTCCGATGTTGTCTTTCTGCAGTTCTTCCTCGTCCTTTCTCTCGAATTCACAGTCTTCGCTTCTCCACTCCTCCTAGCTCTGCTTCCCGCTTGTCCTCTCTCTCTCATCGGTCCAAAACGCCCCTCCTTTGCTCCAACTCCCTTTCATTGGTTCAAAGGACTTCCGAGGTCATCTCCTCCCACTTCCGGTCTCGGGTAATGGTCCCGTTGTAGGGAGATAGGAGAGGTGGGTGTGTTTCTTCATTTTGCCTCTGCCGTCTGGTATGTACCTCTTGGGGATCGCAGTTCACAGGGCACAATATAGGGTCCTCTGTGTCAGGTAAGAACGGGATCCCCTCGCTCGCCTTCTCACAACACATTAATTAGCAAAGCATACTAAAACATTCTCAATCCTGCATGTGATTGACTAATATATTTTTGCAGTTGGTTCACTAGAATTCTAAACTTTATGAGTTTACCCTTTTGCGTCTGAGTCATTTTCTAAAATAAACATTTCTGCAGCAACAAAACATTCTAAGATGCAATTCTAACATTCTGTGTAAGTAGTTTTTCTAAATTCGTGCACATTTTTCCCAGTCTTACTCTTGAAGAGTAGAGGAAAACATTCTGGGACACACACAAAGAATCACATCAAACTTGGACAGATTTTGAGAAAATCTAGATGAAAGTACTGGAAGTTGGTTGGCGGGCAATGCGGGTGATGGGCAATGCAGTCGACACCTATGAAGGGCTATACAATTTGGCTATGTCAGAGCACATCTTGAGTAAATGTTCTTCAGGGTTATACCAGCATCTAGTGGACTCCAAGATGGGTGGCCCCAGAAAGCTTGAAAGGGAAGTTGATGTGTGGTGCTGCACTAGTGCGCCCAAAATATCCCATTGGGTTAATAGCAAAGAAGGGGAGGAATCTGGCACACACAAGGGGAAGGAGGGGAGCAACAAGCCTAAAAAACAACTTAGATACCCAAATCTCTGACCATGGAAAAGAGTCCCAATCCACTCTTGGCAAGCACGTAAGTGGAAACCCATAGGGAAAGAAACCCTTTGAGAGAGGTAAGTGCTATGACTGCCAGCAGCGAGGGTACAGAAGAGAGATACTTTATGGCCCAGACCAAGCACTAACATTGGTGAGCACTCCAAAGGAGTGATTAGTATAGTTTTGGGGGAGGATTACCCAGTGGAGGCCTTAATACCCTTTAGGTGGGAAGTTGACCCATAAGGTAAGCTGGTGATCCCTGACAGGGTTCAGAATAGCCTATACAGCATCCCCATAAATGGGGTCTCCATCACAGCTCTGAGGACTTACAGGTGCCAGCCAGACTATGGTGTTTGAAAGGCTGGCTTCCCCAGGTCAGTGTGTGTCAGTAGAGGCAAGCATAGGGGAGAATCCGCCAGTCTTGTGGCCATTGGTACCTCTACAATGGGAGGGGGTACCTGCCCTGAGAAGGATAGTTGTTAATCCAGACCTACCCATAGATTGCATTCTTGGCAGTGAGCTCCCACAGGTGAGAAAAGAGCTAGGTGAGGCGGTCGCCATAGGTACCATATAGACCCAGATAAGCGAAGGGTACAGAGACACTGGACAAGAGGAAGGTGTAGGAGGAGTGTGAGGCCACTTATAGAGGGGGGACCAGAGAGACATGGGATACCTGCTTTGACAGGAGAGGACCCCAACACTGGCGGGGCTACTGCTGACCTACAGATCACACAAACAGGAGACTTGGCCAGGCAGACTCCCTGAAGACACCAGAATGTGTCACCCTAGCATGGGCAGTTTGTCCACTCTAGAAGTCCTGGACTGCCAAGCAACTGTTCATTCTGAGGGCCTGACTGTGAGAGGGCAGAAGCGAGAGTGGTAGCCCCCAATCCGAGAAAACTAATAGGTTAAAGGGATCTCAGGAGCAAGTGGGTGACTCCTTGCCAGCTCCAAGATTGGAAGTGAGGCCTACTCCCAGATAAAGATTGGACCTGCCACCTGTCAGTGGATTGCTAAAGGCCTGGTTCCTGACACTGAGAGCTGCCAGTAGGCTATGCTAATTACTTGCTGTGAGAAGTTGGCCTGGTATATGATATCCACTAATTAAAGTGGGCACCTTGCACCAGTCCAAACAACCCTTATGCTGATTTAAGAGGTCAAAGATAACCTTAGAAAGCTATCCAAGAGGTAGCTGTGGAGAGCATCCTTCAGGCTTGGTCTTTAAGGAATGTTAAGCAGCTTGTTTTACCAGAATGCAACCTTAATGTATTGGTTAAATGAAAGGAGAACCACACAGTAGTTATAAAAATATGTATTTATTACCATAACATACCTTAAATACCTCACAGTTTCTGCTACACGCAGATAAACTCAAAGCACACAATACTGTAGCACAGAAGCAAACGTAAGTAGCACTAATACACAGTAGGCTCAAGGGGGAGACCAAGCCATATACTAAAATAGTAGTAAAAGAACCATGACTCGAGTCAAGACAATGTCTAGAGGTTGTAGAATCGCTGAGACCCCAAGGAACCACTGAAGGTGAGTAAGTAGGGACCCCACACGGACGGGTGCTGTGTGAGAACACAACCACGTGCTACGTACAATTCAATGGGAGAGTCGCAGTTGCAGTTTTAGTGTTTAAGGACCCTACCCAGTAAATGATGAAAAAACCCTTTAGAACATAGAAGGTTGGAGAGCCACCCCACCCGTGGATACTGAAGTACCAGAGTTACCTATCCCAGGGAAGCCGGGTGCATAGGGTCGAAGTGGTGTCGGAAACCGCTGTGGTTCTCAATGGGAGTCTTCAAAGAAATGCCACTGCTGGAAAGAAGAAAAGTGTCCGGTGGAACCCACAGGTGGATTCTTGAAGGAAGGAACCTGAAAGCAGAGGGGACAGAGTTTGGGTCACTCAGGAGTGACCAGGGGCTCGGTAGACGAATGCCCACCAATGTCGGGTGCTTCAGGTGTGACGATGGAGACCTTGACTCTGCAGCCACGGGGACCAGGAGACGTCACGGGTGACCAGGAGCCGGATACGAGCTATTCCACGAAGGATGTTGAGTGCTGATGGGTAGGTGTCCAGCGGGAGCACCAACAAGTCTTGGCAGCAGCAACCCACGAAGAAGGTCAAGGAAGGTCACGGTCTGGCCCAGCAAGGACCAGGAGACTCACCACAGCAAAGAGAGTGAGGGCAGGCCCGGAGCAACCAGGGGAGCCCAAGAAAATCAGTGATATCCCTCAAATGGACCCACAGGCCGAAGGCAAAGGAGTAGCGAGGGGACCTCTAGCAGTTTCACAAAGTCACAGCTTGCAGGGCACAGAGTGCAAGGAGGCCAAAGTCCTTTGTATGAAATGTGCGCAGAGGTGGGGCTATCAATAGCCCAATGCACTTAGTTGGAGATAACAACAAGCATATGCAACTGCAAAAGTACGTGGTGCACAGGGTTTCGGGTTATGCAGTCCCCACGAGGGATATTGGCCTCAAACTCGGCGAGAGGGCAGCTCGACCTCAAGGAACATAGGAATCCACCTCTTGTGTTGCTGGAGCCTTCGGAGTCCAAAGGAGCTCAGAATCAGCAGACCGGTCAGTTGCATTACGGTGCCTGAGAATGCAGGGGATTGACTCCTTTACCCCAAGGGAGATACGTCAGATGCCCTTGATGCTCCACAGAGCCTGTATGGTGCATGGACGCATATGATGCTTTGGACAGAGAGAGAGACGAAGTCGGGCCCAGTCGAAGTCCAGAGTGTACAGAAGGTCGAAGTTCAGTGGTTTTCATGTTCAGAATCTTGTCCACATCAAATCTGGGGTCCTACAGCCAGGTAAGCCCTTTTGTACCCACAGGAGAGGGTTTGACAGATTCAGGAGACCCTCCCAGGGGAGGGTCAGGACAGTGGGGTGGATACTCCCATGTCCTTTGTCCAGTTTCGCGCCAGAGCAGTAGCCATGGTGTTTGATACCAAACACGATATGTTTTGTTGCAGCCGTTTTCGAGATAGCATTTTAAGCGAGTATAATGCACCTCTACCTATTTGTCTGGCTGCGACACCGACAACCCGGGAAAATGATCTCCAAAGGGTGCAGAGGGGCTCTGCTCATGCAGGGTGTTAGACCTGGGGGTCGCTAGTTGGCTGAGATAGGTACCTTGGGCCAAATAGGGACCCTTGCTTCAAAGTCAGGGAAAGGAAAGACACTTTCGCAGATAGCCCCCGCTCACACCCTTGGTAGCTTGGCACGAGCAACCAGGCTTATCTTCAAGTCAATTGTGTAAAATATTTGCAACCACGCTCTCAGTAACCCAATGATGATACCACAAATGGACTCCACACGAGTTTCATTAGTATAAATTTATATAAAAAGATATACAATGAGACCACACAATATACATCCAACATATGCGTATTTGTAATATTCCTCCTGGCCGGTTATTAGGCCAGCCAGCCCTTGTAAGATCTGGTGATTTTAATGAGCAATTCTAAATGATCCACTGCAGTCCTAATGCACTGCTATGCAGTTCGTAATGCCAGAATCAGGCACTCTGCAATGTAAAAATAATGCAGTTAGTTATACTAGAATCAGGCACTTTGCCATGTAAAAATAATGCAGTTCGTTATGCAACAATCAAGCAGTTCATAATGCCAAAATAATAGAATGCGTAACGTAACAATCAGGTAGTTCATTATGCAACCTAACGCAATGTGTAATGCAACAATCAAGTAGTTCTTTATGCAAAAATAGTGCAATGCGTAATGCAACAATCAGGCAGTTCGTAATGCAGAAATAATGCAATTAGTAATACACTAATCAGGTAGTTCGTAATGCAGAAATAATGCAATGCGTAATTCGACATTCAGGTAGTTCGTAATGCAGAAATAATGCAATGAGTAATACACTCCAGCACCGATCACGGTGCCTTAGGCGGTCTCTCCGCCACTCGTACTGACTCGCAGTCAACTTCTGTCAACAGATGCCCCCACACGGGTATGTTGTACACCAAAGTGCAGCTCCACACTCCGGCCCGGTACTGCCAGTCCTTGGGAAGTACGGGCTGTGATACGAGCCGTAGCAGAGGCTCGTGCTGTAGGAATGGGAGAGCCCGAGAGCGTCTCTCTCTCTGAGCCTGCACCCCGCCCCAGGCGGCGACACACGTTACCTGGAGGGTGCGACCTCACTCTCCTCTCCTCTTCCCCCGCGACTTGGGCCTCCGATGCAATCTTTGTGGATTCCGGGCAGTGGAACTCAGACCCTCCCTCGACGGGGTTAGTTTGAGGTCCCGCTCTGGCAACGGCAGGCTCAGGCCAGCGGCTCAGCTCCTCTGGGGCTGCAGGTCCAGGCCGCTGGTGCTAGGAAGATCTCAGGCTGCAACAGGGCACACGCACACAGTGTCTCTGAGACTCACTTGAGCTTCGGTAGTGCACAATCACAGGTCTCTCCTCACGAAGGTCTCAGGCTGCACAAAGCACATGCACACAGCGTCGCCGAGACTCTTGGACTCCGGTGCACACGATCACAGGACAATCCTCCCGAAGGGCTCAGGTAACAAAAAGCACTTGCCCAGTGTCGCTGAGACTTGCTTGGACTCCAGGTGCCCACGATCACAGGGCAATTCTTACGAGGGTCTCAGGCTGCAAAAAGCACACGCACACAGCATCGCTCAGACTCTCCTGGAAATCTGAGTTTCCGCAACAGGGAGCCAGCTCACCTCAGGCCCTTGGGATAAGTTACTTCCGGACACAGCACACACAGCAAAGTCCTTTCAAGCAGGAGGACACAGCACACAGCAAAGTCCCTTTAGCCTTTCCTTGGTTAAAGCAGCAAACTGCAGTCCAGCCCCAGAACACGCAGCTAGGGTCAGCCCTTTCCTTCAGTCTCTTCAGCTGTTTCTTCCTTGGCAGAGGTTCCTCTTGACCACAAAGTAGGTTCAGTCTCTTTCAGTCTTGATCAATCCATTTCTCCAAAGTTCAGGGGCTTCATCTTTCATAGTTATACCCCTAAATGTCTTTGAAGTCTTTGTGTTCAGCGGGGCACTGACCCCTGTTCAAACCAGTTCTGGGTGCCTCCCTGCCAGGGACACCTTTTTCCTTTGATTAGTGGGTGTCTGGATTCTCAATCACTCAGCAGGAGATGGGACCATTGTTTTATGGCAGCAACCCAGGCCTCTTCACCTCTAGGGGCTACTCCTCCTCCTACACTCCAGATGCAGGTAAGCCTGTTGCTGTCACACCACCTCCCCTTGGTCAAGACATTCCCCAGATCCTATCACTTTCAAATCTAGACAGTCAATCCACAACCAGGCAGAGACACACATAAATGTTAGAGCACAAAAACCGAGCCACTTCTAAAAGAGTGGCTTCTAAACAAACAATACAAAAACCACCCTCATAAAAAGATGTTATTACATTGTGAGTTTAGCAGTGGGGGTGCGTCCATTGGGAGCGTTAGGGCGTTGCCCCCCCTGCCCGCAGCACCCTCGGCGTCTCTGAACTTAGTTTACATAAGTTCAGAGACGCCGAGGGAGAACTGGCAATGCATGTCAGTCAGCATGACGTCGGACTGTGGGCGGTCCGGCGTCATGTTGACTGACATGCATTGTCAGACCAGCCAGGGACAGGCAGCACTACAGCACAAGCGCGCATGAGTGGGCAAGGTGAGCTAATTTTTAGCCCGTGCCCAGTCATGAGCACTTGTGTTTTCACGGACTTGCGCATGCCCATTAGGAGCTCCTCGGTCTCCTAATGGGCAGGCGGCGGGCGAAGAGTAAACTGTGCCCTCAGCCAATCGTGGCGCTGCAGCAGCGCCAGGATTGGCTGAGGGGTTGCCGCTGATGTGCTGTTCCTGTTTGAAGAGGGCAGAGGCGCCAACGCAGACCAGGAGCAGAGGCGGTCAGGTAAGTTTTCGTCATCTTAATTTTAATTGTATTCTCCCGTGCGACCCCCCCACCCCAGAGAGAAATGAAACATTTAAAATATGAAAAATAACTAACTAAAGCAAAGTGGCCATATTGATTTATTCACACCTAAACACATTAGCGCCACATTACAGTGTTTGCCAGTGAAGTCCTACTTTTCTTTCCTCCTCGCTCTTTGAACAACCTTGTTTTCCCTGGGTGGGAAAGCACACTATTCCTGGAGGTACTGAAATACCTGCTTGTTGGGTGCGTGCATTGGAAAACAAAATGCATACTGCGGCTCTGTATTCACAAACGTGGTCTTTTTAAACCATTCTGCTTTCGTTTTGTAATGATAAAAGCAACGGGCATTAGGTCAGCTCCGTTACTCTCACACGTTCCTTTCTGCACCCTTGTTCCCTTATGCCACTGTTTCCTTCTCTTTCTATTCCCGGTTAACTGACTTTTCTCTCTTGCTCTGGGGGTGAAAGGCTGATGATGAGAAATACGCCCAGACCGGACGCCGGACCTAAAAAGAGTGGCAGCGCTAAGCGACCACCACCTGCAACCACCGGTACATATTAGGCGCTATAGTAGAGTCTAGAGATAGTTCATCCGATTCTTGTGTGAGATGTGCTCTGTCGTAACTACTTGTCATTTGCTATGACGGGGGAATGGTGGTGCGGAGACAGAGAAAGAGACGAGGGAGGAAGGGATACTGAGATGTAGGGAGGGATAGCAAGCAAGATGGATGTGACAGCAACAAGATAGGAAGAGATAGCAAGATAGAAAGAGGAAGCAAGATAGGGAGAGAGGAGAGCATGGGGGGTTACGAGACAATGGAAGGGGCAGCAAGAGACAGTCACAGGGCAGTGTCAGCAGCACCCAGCCAGTGACAGAGGAGGAGAGATGCGGAGATAGCGAAAGAGATAAGGTAGGAAGGGATACTTAGATGATGGGAAAGTGAGAGTGTCCATGGAAGAGAGTGACGCCGATAGAGCAGCTTGCAGCCACTTACAGGTGAAGGTGGTGAATTCTGGGAGAGAGATAGGTAAAGAGAAAAGTGACAGTTCACAGAGGCACTTTCACAATTGCTTTATTAACCTTCCTGCTTTCTCAAATTTGCTTGAAAATGCACTATTTTTCTTCTCTTTTTTCAAAATTTTCACGGAAAGAAAATCGCAACAAACCCCCCCTTATGGTGGTTCGGGCTCGCTTGCTACGCTCGCTCGCAATGGTGCAGTATACCAATCATTTTACGCCTCACCACTTTCAAATGTCACCAGCCGTCCCTGGAGTTTAGGCACACTAAACATCACCTCTCCATCTTAAGCCTTTGGGAAGATAGGCTAAAAAGCAAATTACACAGCCTCCCCATTCTATCCTATGGGCAAGATGGCCTTTCAACAGTGAAAAACAAAATGGAGATTATTTCACTGTCTGGGCATGGTACACACCTTAGTACATGTCCTACCTTTCACATGCACTGCACCCGGCCAAGGGGGTACCTTGGATCTACCATAGGGTGTCTGATGTGCATAGAAAGGGAAGGGTAAGGCCTGGCAAGTGGGTGCACTTGTCAGGACAACATGGCAGTTTAACAAACTGCATGCAGGCACTGCAATGGCAGGCCTGAGTTCTCTCTTTAAGGCTACTTGTGTGGGTGGCACAATTAGTGCTGCAGACCCACTAGTAGCATTTGCATTACCAGTCCTGGCACACATAGTGCACTTTACTAATAAGGCAAACATACCAATCATGAACAACCAATTACCATTACACAGGGAGCACTTGTACTTTGGCACTGATCAGCAGTGCCAAAGTGCCCAAAGCATCTAAGTTGTCAACACCATGTCAGAAAAAAAGGTCTAGGGGGAATGCAAAAGGTTTAGAGATCTTTAGCCAAAAAGGGCCAAGTCCAACACAGGGGGACCCTCTCACGTAAAACCCAGCACCCTGCCTTCAGGATTGTCAAGGCCTGCTAGAGGAGTGACTGATAGGTATTAAGTGTAGTGACCTATAGATATAGTAAACCTATACCTAAAGTAAGTGGTGCAAGCACCAGCTTACACAGGCTGCAATGGCAAGCCTGTAGTTCCATTTTGCATGGCCTCCCATGGGTGGCATAATACATGCTTCAGCTCATGGGAGGCCTCTGGGGTACCTATGCCCTGGGTACATGTGTACCACATACTAGGGACTGACAAGGGTACCCAGGTATCCAATCTGGAGGGTACCTAAGTACATGCATAACACTTTAAGGAGAAAGAAGATAGGATGGAGTCCTGATTAGCAGGATCCCAGTCAGACTAGTCAAAAACAGTGTAACATCAAGCAAAAAGTGGGGGTAACCATAAGAAGCAGATCCTACTTTCCTACACAACTCCCGCCCCCAAACATAAGAAGATGAGACTAACCTTGTCCAGCTGAGTCTTCATGTTCTAAGTGGAAATATCTGGAGAGTCCATTTGCATTGGCATGGTTACTCCCAGGTCTATGTTCCACTGTATAGTCCATCCCCTGTAGGGAAATGGACCACCTCAAAAGTTTGGGGGTTTCACCCTTCATCTGTTTTAGCCATAGGAGGGGCTTATGGTCTTTCTGAACACTGAAGTAAGTGCCAAATAGATATGGCCTCAGCTTCTTCAGAGCCCAAACCACAGCAAAGGCTTCCCTCTCAATGGCTGACCAACGTTTCTCTCTGGGGGACAACCTTCTGCTAATAAAAGCTACTGGTTGATTCTGAACCAGTGCATTAAGTTGTGACAACACAGCCCCTACCCCCAACCCAGATGCATCTGTTTGGACAATGAATTGTTTGAAATAGTCAGGACTTGCAGAATGGGAGCAGTGCACATGGCCTGCTTGAGATCATCAAATGCCTTCTGACAGCTAACTGTCAACTGAACTTTCTTGGGCATTCTTTTTGATGTAAGATCATTCAAGGGAGTCACTATAGACCCATATCCTTTTACAAATCTTCTGTAGTACCCAGTCAGGCCCAAGAAAGCTCTGACCCGAGTCTGGGTAGTGGGAGCAACCCAGTCCATGATGGTCTGGATTTTGCTCTGCAATGGTTGAACCTGGCGCCCACCCACAAGGTGGCCCAGGTACACAACCTTACTCTGCCCTATCTAGCACTTGGTGGCCTTGATAGTGAGGCCTGCTTTCTGCAGAGGCTCCAAAACATTCTTCAGGTAGACCAGGTGATACTCCCAGGTGAAGCTAAAGACAGCTATATCATCAAGATATGCTGCATCATAGGCTTCCAGGCCTGTAAGGACTTTATTCACCAGCCTTTGGAATGTGGCAGGTGCATTTTTCAAACCAAAGGGCATCACAATAAGTTGGTAATGCCCACTAGAGGTTGAAAATGCTGTTTTGGGTTTGGCATCTTCAGCTAGCCTGATTTGCCACTATCCAGCAGTGATGTAAAATGTGCTGAAGAACTTAGCTGAGGCCAAAGTGTCAATGAGTTCACCTGCCCTAGGAATAGTGTGAGCATCAGTCCTAGTAACTGCATTGAGCCCCCTGTAGTCCACACAAAACCTAATTTCTCTCTAACCACCCTGGGTATGAGGTTTGAGTACCAGGACCACTGGACTAGCCCGAGGGCTATCGGACGGTTCAATCACTCCCAATTTCAGCATTTTTGGACCTCAGACCTGATGCAATCTCTGACATGGTCAGGCTGCCTGTAAATCTTATTTTTAACAGGTAGGCTGTCACCTGTGTCCACTTCATGGGTACACCAGGTGGTCTGACTAGGAGTCAAAGAAAACATATGCCTATATTTATTGAGGACCTTCCTGCAATCAATCTGCTGTTGCTCAGTGAGGCTGCCTGACAAAGCTACACCATCAACTGAGCCATCATCAGGGTTCTGTGAGAGGAGGTCGGGGAGTGGGTCACTCTCTTTCTCCTGTCCCTCATCAGTAGCCATGAGCCAACGGCTCCCAGGACTGGTTTGAACTGGACTATGCACAGGGACACCAAGTGTTCCCCAGAGGCAGACTTTCAGGCACTTCCTAAGTGCACCCACCCAGCCCCAATACACTAAATCCTGTCTGGGAGGTGGTCACACCTCCCTGTGGCAGTATGCCTATTGTCTGGCTTTCTCCTGCTCAAGCTTGGCTCAGCAACAGGAGGGCAGAAATGTGTCTCTGGTCAGCAGCAAACATTTTGTGCTGCCCGGGTTAAGAAGGCTGGTACTGGGAAGACCAGTGATCCCACAAAGCTCGCTTCAGAAGGGTGGAATCATACCTCCCACGTGGTTAACGGTGTAGAGGTATGATTCCAAGGTGTTTGATACCAAACACAACATGTTTTGTTGCAGCCTTTTTCCAGATAGCATTTTACGCGAGCAATAATGCACCTCTACCTATATGTCCTGGCTGCGTCATCGATAACCCAGGCGAATGGTCTCCGAAAGCTGCAGAGGGGCTCGGCAGGGGCACCCTCTCACATAAAACCCAGCACCCTGCCTTCAGGATTGTCAAGGTCTGCTAGATGGGTGACTGATAGGTTTTATTTGTAGTGACCTATAGATATAGTAAACCTGTATCTAAAGTAAGTGGTGCAAGCACCAGATTACACAGGCTCCAATGGCAGGCCTATAGTTCCATTTTGCATGGCCTCTCATGGGTGGCATAATACATGCTTCAGCCCATGGGAGGCCTCTGGGGTACCGAGGCCCTGGACTGACAAGAGTACCCCACTATCCAATCTGGAGTGTACTCAAGTACATGCATAACATTTTAAGGAGAAAGCAGATAGACTGGGGTCCTGATTAACAGGATCCCAGTCAGACTAGTCAAAAACAGTGTAACATCAAGCAAAACGTGGGTTAACCATAAGAAGCAGATCCTACTTTCCTACACTTGCCTTTAGGATAGCACTTGCCTTCACATGGGTGAGAGAGGCTTCTCCTGGGAGTCCACAACTTATCTTTTTAGCTGGTTCCCAGGCAGAGGTAACTTTATTAATGTATCCGAAAGCTTTCCTATGGAACAGCTGACCGTGCTACAGTGAAAATAAATTTGGGTCCTTAACACTAAGGATGTTTTACATTACATTTTTACATATCCTACTTTTAAATACCATACATGATGCTTTACTGGGCAGTAAGGTGTACTTAGGGGTGACTGTTTAACATTTAAAAGGAAGCTTCAGGCCCATCGTGAAACGGGGGCTATTTTGAAAAGTTAATTTTGCAGTTTAAACCTGCCCAACCATGTTACAGGTGTCATGCCTGCAGTCATGTTTTGCACTGACTCTCTAGTGGCACAATGCATGCTGCAGTACACTAGTGACATTTAACTTACAGACTGTGGGTACATTTTGGACCATATTCTAGTGACTTATATATAAGTTAAATATGTCAATTTGTAGTATAGACAATTCCAACATGTTGGGTTAGGTAGTGTGGGGCACTGTGGGATAAGGTAGAGAAAGGCACTGTGGGATGGCACACAGGAACTGATGTAACAAGCATTTGCAATGCAATAGGTCTCGCATTACTGAAAGTTTGAGCTATTGGCGTTGCATCATTATTTGCAACGCCAGTAGCTCAAACTTTAACTACTGCAAGACCTATTGCATTGCAAATGCTTGTTGTAATTTGTCATCATCAGACTTTGGTCCAGAGTAAGAGAGAAAAAGGAAGACCAGGAAGAAGGAAGGATGAAAGAAATAGAAATCATAACAGTAACAAAGGGAGAAAGGAGAGCTGAAAAAGATCTTACAGGAGTAAGACAAGGAAACAGGAAATGTAGGGCAGTGGAAGTAGGAGTCGTAGATGGAATCAAGACTAGAAAACCTTGATAGTCGGCAGCCACGGCTTTCAGCATCACCGATGGCAGGGTCCAAAGCAAACCTTGCGGTCTCTCCACTGGGTGGGGGGGATAAATTAAGCACTGGATCTTTTTTTTTTAAACCTATATTAAAATAAATCACATTTCAGAGAAAAACTGAATTTATTTCGTAAGTAAACAGTAGCTCTGCAAACACCCAAGTAAATACATCGGAGCGCTACATGCGACGCACTCGGGTACACATCATTCTGAGGCTGTGTTAGCATCGATTTGGCTTTCAAGAAAGCTGACATTCCAGTACTTTCTATGAAAATTACACCGTTAGTCCCAAGAAGCTATTTGAGCGTTCTGGTCCTGCGTTCAATCACTGTGGTTTTTTTTCATTGTACACCGCAAATTGGATTTTTCTTTTATTGGTCCCCTGAAAGGGTTAACAGAAAATCGACATAAAGAAAAGACGTGGATGAATGACGGTGAACGGCAGCACAGCACCCGGACCATATGATGGCCTCCATCGCCATTCTTGAAGTGTCACAGAAACAGTACAATTCATCTAGTGATATCTTCAAATAATTGTTCGAAATTCAAGGTGTAGCTGCTTATTCTGCACACTGCTGGTATCAGACAGGCTAATTCTAACAAGATGATCCATTTAACCAAAAAACAGCGGGAAAAATCGCGTTTCACGTCACGCTGTGTTTCAAATACGAAGCTGTCACTTTGAAATGCAATTTTCTGCTTGCCAACACGGGGCTCACAGGTTGCGGGGGAGGCCTATATTAGCCAACGCTCGCCGCGTTACGCATCTGCGTTACCAAACCCGCGCATCTCCCCCCCCTTCCAGATGCCTGCAAGTGCACTAAAGGAGGTGTGCGTGTTTTGTGCACGCGATTGTGGACACTTCTTTGTTGCACGCACTCCAGCCACCACAGATGCAACCTCGCCACAGGTGTTCCGTGGGCTGTGTGTTTGTCTGTGCTTATTCGCTCAGCCTCCAAAACCGTAATGCCGCACACGTTAAATCGGATAGTAAGAAATTCAGAATATAGGACAGAGAGCAGACATTTAAAGCGAGAGAAAGAATGGGCAGCAGGTGCAGTGGCACCGGGGCTCATCCAACCCCACCTATTGCTGTATTAACTGCCCAGCCGCAGTTAAAGGGAGCATGTTCCTTGCTTGAACCAGTTCCAATGGCATCCTAGCTCTGCTACTGTCCAGACCACGGGTTTTTGTGGAGATATGTGGTGAGTGAGACATGGCCTTGCCTTCAAAATCCGGTGACTAGAAGAGAGGGCAAAGGGTGAGATATTGCCAGGTGTGGACGGTTATTCAAACCCCAGGCTGTTGTTGGTTTGTTTTTTGCAGTTTTATATAGCGCAAACTTGACCCGAATCCAATCAGGTATCAGAGCGCTTTACATAGCACTAGTTACGTTACATTAGGACACACATTCATTCTTTGTTAGGCACGGGGAGATTAAGTGATTTACCCAGAATCACAAGATGTTCAGCGTCATTACCGAGACTCGAATCCAGTTCGCCAGGTCCGAGGTCGAGCGCCCTAGCCGTTAGGCCAGCTCCTCTCCCCCTCGCTGTTGGGCGAGGGCAGCATTTCGCAAAGTATGGACATGAACTGGCCTCTAAGAATGCTTGTGTTCAGGAGTCTGGTTGGTCAGTGAGGTGTGGCAAGACCTGGCTGCAAGCGCCCTCAAAAGCGATGTGTTTGGAGACAGGGTTATGTGTGAGGTATTCCTAAACAATGTCTCACCGCGAGATTACAGGTGTGCGCGAGAGAGGGTTGTGAGCGAGACGCTATAGACGATTGAATGGCCTCAAAAAATCGTATGTTTGAGTGAAAGGGCTGTGAGAGTGACACGTTTCAAGATGTGGCCCCAAAAACTGCAGGTGTTTTGGGGGAGATGACGGATGAGACATTACAAGGCATGTTGCATAGCTTCTCATCCCAGGCAGGTGTGTGAGGGTCGCGAGTGACATATTGCAAGACATCGACTGGTCTCCAAAATCTAGGTGTTTCGAAAGGGGGGGGTGAGTGAGACACTGCAGGACATGGTCTTGTCTTCAAAGGGCGCTGCCTGTGAGAGGTGATGTGTGAGACGTCACAAGCCACAGACTGACCATCATGAAGCAGGCTTTGGAGCCACGGTGATGATGAGAGAGACATTTCATTGCAAAGACTGACCCCATCTTCCTCATCAAATGAGTTCATGCAGGGAAAGTAGATGGCCAGGGCCTCGAAGAAAGCTGACAGGCTGATGCGGCTCCGAGACGCTCCATGTAGAGCCCGGGAGCGCTCCCCGGCTCCACCGGTGGCTTGGCCAGTTTAGTCGTGCCATTTTTCACTCGAAGCACTGCACACGGCGTTTTGGCAGATTTCCGGGCCCCGTCAGGAAGAAGAAAACAACGGCTTTGTTTTCACCCCCCTTCACCTGCAGTCACCTTTCCCTTTGCTTCGGTAAGAAGAAAACAAGCGGCAATGAAAGCGATCGCTTACAAAACACGCCCGCGAGTGGTGCGCACGCACCACAGCGACACACGTGGTTTTAATTATTGCGCCCGTGTCTGGGCACGATAATTGAAACCACATGGCCTATTGGTGTCTATTACGCGCACCAAGCGCGTGATAGACACCAATAGGCCATGGGCGGAGCAATGCACCCGCCTTTGGCCTATTGTGTGCAGTCTTTTAGAAAAAGACGCACACAAAGGCCAATCGCGTCGCACATAAGGAAAAGCGCACGCACGAGCATGTGCGATTCCTAGGTCAGCTTGAAAACTCTGTTTTACAGATACTAAAGGTCTCGTGCTGTGCACTGCACGGCTAGGCGCGAGACCTAAAAATGGGTAGGGTCACTTCTTGGAATATTTTCCTTATTGGTTAGGGAGGGGGCAGGAGTCACCCCTTACCATAAGCTAGTACCAGCCATAAATGGGGCACCTCTTGGCATCCACTTCAGAACAACACTGGACCAGTTGAAGACAGAAGGACTGCACCTGGTGTTGAGAAATGTAAGAAGAACCCAAAGGACTGGAGCTGCTTGGTGCACCCAGTGAACTTCAAGCTAAGACACAAAAGCAGCAAGTAGCCCACTTTCCTGGTGGATCCCAGCTGACCAGTTTCCACTGGACAGGCCCTGTTCTCCACTGGTAGCTTCTGCTAGAGTATGTCCTGACCCCCAAGAACAGTTCCTTAGGTCCTGGAACCCTTACCTGGAGTCAGAGTGTACTCCTACTGCCTAACCCTAAACTTGGGACATTCTACAAACTTTTTACCTGGAGAAACTGTTGAGGGACCAGTACCAACCAGAAAGCGGACTCGCCAAGTGTGCATCACTGGTGGACCTGACTTCTGCATAGCTCCCTCTATGTTCTCCGCTTGACGTCAGAATCTGTCATCATTGTGACCTCTTCGATTCTTTCCCACATCTCTCTCAACGCAGCCATAGACAAGGATCCCATCAATGCCGAAGACCTGCAGAGAGCAAAAACTCAAACTTCTCCAGCCAAACATTTTCCTACCAAACCAATGATTTCGACAAGGCTCAATCCTGATGCTGGAGTTCATCTAAGATAACCCCATTCTCTCAGCCCACCATCTGCTTTAAGTGTAGGCTGTTCACGTCTGAAGGGAAATTTTTCACCGGAACGGACCTAGTCCTTGTTGTCGAGACAACCTCCTTTACGGCCAGCCTTAAACCATACCCTTGTCCCGGTCTAGCACAATCAGTTGGTTGGTGGTAACTCTTTTTTGGCACTTTTTTCATTTACATTTTTTATCATTTCTAAATATTTTTTATTAAATGGTCAAGAGAAAACACAATACCTTCCTATACATGGAAAAACATTGTGGAGCACATCAAAGCAAGTCATTGACTGTCATAAAGAAAGTAGTTATTACGGGTTAAAGTATATGATCACGATTTAAAGTGCACAGGAACTAAGTAGATAGTATCCTAGCAGGTAGTAAGAGTGGGGTCAATGCCAGTAATGGACATGCATTAAGCAGATAATGCATATAAGGGTGACAAATAAAAGCAAGAAAAACAATATTAGCCCTCTCTCTTGCTCTATGTGGCATGATATCTGGGACTCTCTCCTTTGCCATAAAATGTTCCACCTACTTTACAAATATTTAATATTGGGCCATTCATAGATCTTTTACAACACAAACGTGAACTAATAGACTCAGATGTCCGCTCAGATCTTAACCACTAGGCCAAAAGAAAACTCTGCTGGACCACACGTCAGATGAACAGTACTCCACCATTAAAACAGTTCTGAACAACTCCTAGTAAAAGTTCAGATGTAGATCCAAACACCACAAAGTAAGCCCCAGGTAATTCACATTTCAGTTGGGGGGTGGGGGGGGGAGTAAATCGCTGTGTCTGAAGAGCAACTATTTGTCTGATCAGGTACCGCATATAAAACCAGCCTCCTCATTACATAAGCAGCAGTGAAATTACCTGCAAAAACATTCTGAACCTGCCAAATACATTGCAGCCCTTCTGTCAGTACACACACGCAAGGCTTTGTTAGCCACATCTCTTGAGAAAGCAGAACCAGATAACTCACTGTCTGCATCCTAAACTACGCAATAGTGCAACTTTAGCACAGATTAGGCTCTAAGAGGGAGCAGAGATTGTGATCAGCCATAATTAGTCTATTCCTTTGACCCTGCTTCTCACCAGGTCAAAACTGTACCATTCTCACATACACCCTATAAGTGATTGTGTAAAGTCCATTCAAACTTAGAAGAACTAAGACGCCCTACATAATTATTTGCCATTACTATTGGATCCTATACTCAGTGAGTGAAATGCGTTCTAACCTTTGGGAACTATGAGTCACAGTTGCACCTATGCTATTCCTAGTTTGACAGATTGGGAGTTCTGCCTTACCTAGCAAGACCTTTCTGGGTGCTACTGATCCCAGGGCTTCTATTAATCAGACCAACTCCCATATTAGGAGAGCATCTTTGCCCCCTCCCTCAAGAGGATAACTATCAGCAGTAACAAACAGGTCACATGGAGTAACAACCATGCAATTTCCTTTCTCTACAACTTTTATTCAAAGAAGATATCCTTCTGAACTTTCCTACAGGGGCTCACCAGAGCCTGGGATAAACTACTTCATCTCTGAAGGGTCTAGATGCCCTACTCAAGCGTTCAGTCTTCAGCCTAAATCAATTCTGTCAAATGTATTGATCAATGGCTGACATCAGTCACTGATGAAGTAATAACTCCCAAGAAAGAAAAAAAGCTGTAAAAGGTTGTGAACCCCAGGATGGCTCACCAAGGACCATATGGTCCCTCAAAACTGTGAAAAGAGCACATGATAGACAACAGAAGAGACAGTATAAAGAAACAGACACATACCCATAAACACCAGGGTATTAGGAGGAGCCATCCTTTGCCATAAAAGCATTGGCAATGTCTCAGCTTTGAAAGGTTGTGCTATCGGCTTGCCATTGCTTGTTGTCACAGGCGTGCCAACGCATAGTTGACAATCTTGGAACGGGTTTCCGATTTAAGGAAAGCCATTCCAAAATGTCTGCTAATGCGCTTGCATGCACTGTGACTTATGCGTTCGAATGTGTCATGACAACCGTTTTTAGGTCGAGCCTGCGTCAGTACATGCACTCTTGCTTGCAAGACTATGGTTTACAATAAAGGGCTTAGAGCACAACCCTTGCTTACCATCTGCTAGCTTCAGTGTCACTCTTCTTTGCTCCTCCTAACTGGCTAGCTTCCGTTCCTTTCCTGTGGAACATGAACCAAGCACAGATTTATTCCACTTAGTCACGTCTGTACTTGTGGAGTGGTTAAGGTACTATTCCTTCTTTCGCCTAAAACCCATCCCTGCTCCATGGTGCTGTCCCCATCTGGTGTTCCTTCCCTCCTACCCCCGCACCGCCCTTATATTGCTTTCCCCTCTACTGTTGTTGCTCCTTCTACCGTCCTTCCATGAGCCTACCTTGTGTTGCTTCCCCCGCTTCTTTTTTGCATGGCGTAAAAAAAAAGCACTATGATGTGGTCAACGCTGGTTGCTTCATAGCGTTTATCGGTTGAGCCTAGCAGCGCGCATGCACTGCTCGGAGAGTTATGTAGTATCTGAATATGGGCTTGAAGCACCGCCCATGTTTCCTGTTGGCTCCTCCTGTTAGTGCCCTTCTTAATGGGCTGCTTTTGTTTGGTGGATATGTTTAGTTGGTCCTACCTTTTAGTGTTTCCGACTCTCCCAGGTGACTGGCCCCATTACTGTGGTGATCCTCTTTTTTTTTAGGTCTCGCCTGAGCCACTGCTCTGGCGAGACATATAGTGTGTGGGCTTTAAAAAGCCGACCACAGCTTTTTGGCTGGCATAGAGCGTGCAGTTACGTGCACAATGACGAGAAGAGTCGCCATCTGGCTTTCCTCTTTTGTCATGGTGCGCGCACATCGCACACCACTCGCCAGACGTGACGCTGCAACTGCTGCTTTCACTTCCCACTCACGTGCTTATCTATTTCATTTTAGTGCGTGCACACACACAACTCCCGGGCTTGTTTTAAATGGATTTGCTCCCGACGTTGCTTCTGTCCATTTTCCGGACAATTACTACAAGATCTCTCTTCTCCCTGTAGACTCTAAATCAACGTCTTAAGTGTATTTCGATATAAGCTACTTAAATATATAATACTACAAAAGGCTACATGAACCCCACAAAAAAAACGCTTAGTTTGTTCTCTATCTTGGGAATGAAGCGTCATCTAGAGCCAACAGCGCTGTCAGCTGGCAAATGCAGTTTTACTCCATTTCATTGCTAATTACCAGGCACGCGCATTCCGAGCTGTCACAGGTAGACGGAAGCCCTCGTCCTGAGTGTGAGGCTCATTCAGCAGAACTCACCAGGCCTTCCACACAGCAGCGCATTTCCTGTTGACTTTTTCCACCGGGATTCAAGTTGAATAGCAGGCCTTCCAACTTCTGTTTCTGCCCAGAGCTGCAGGGATTGGTGGGCTTTTAGTCAGCGATAACAGATTTGTCCTTCCACACACATCTTGAAAAATACCTGTCATATATTTCTCTGAAGAGGCAGCAAATCATGTAGAACCAATTATGGGTAATCTGCGTTCAGAAAAAAACAAATTTTTCTTACTCTGGATGCATGAGCTGACAGCATTCTGCTACATTTTACCAAGATGTCACATTACAGTGAGATGTCAGTCCAGATGTCATTTGACGTATGTTAGAACTTTGCTTTTCTTGTGTGGAAGCTTACCTGATCTATCAGAGAGTACTATGCTTGTTTTCCATCTTTGGAAATATGCCCCATAATGTTCCTTTGTTAGGCCATTCACAAGATCACATTGACTGCAAGGATGGGAAGAACCAGGAGGTCCTGAAGTAAAGCACCATTGACTGCCATTTTCCAGGTTTCCACCAATCTGAGAGAGCCTGTCACATTAGCATCATTCAGCACCACCACAACATCACTCACCGCCACCACAGAATCACTCAGCGCCACCACAGCATCACTCAGCGCCACCACAGCATCACTCAGCGCCACCACAGCATCACTCAGCGCCACCACAGCATCACTCAGCGCCACCACAGCATCACTCAGTGCCACCACAGCATCACTCAGCGCCACCACAGCATCACTCAGCGCCACCACAGCATCACTCAGCGCCACCACAGCATCACTCAGCGCCACCACAGCATCACTAAGCAACACCACAGCCTCACTCAGCACCACCACAGCATCACTCAGGGGCACCACCACAGCATCACTCAGGGGCACCACAACATCACTCAGCGGCACCACAACATCACTAAGCGCAACTACAGCAACACTCAGCACCACCACAGCGTCACTCAAGCCCACAACAATTCCGCTCAGGGCCACAACAGCAACACTCAGCGTCACCACAGCATCGCTCTATGCCACCAGAAAACTCAGCATCACTCAGGTCCACAACAGCATCACTCAGCGACAACAGCATCCATCAGTGACACCACATCATCACTCAGGGCCAACACTGCATCACTCAGGGCCAACACTGCATCACTCAGGGCCACGACAGCATCACTCACCTTCACCACAGCATCACTCAGCACCACCGCATCACTCAGGAACACCACAGCATCACTCAGTACTACCACAGCATCACTATGCGCTACCACAGCATCACTCAGCACCACCACAGCAGCATCACTCAGGAACACAACATAATTATACGCTACCACAGCATCACTCGGCGCCACAACAGCATCACTCACCACCACCACATCACTCAGCATCACCACAGCATCACTCAGCAGCACAACAGCATCACTCAGCAGCACCACAGCATCACTCAGCGCCACCACAACAATATCGCTCAGGGCCACAACAGCATCACTCAGCGCCACCACAGCATCGCTCTACGCCACCACAACACTCCGCGTGACCACAGCATCACTCAGCGACAACACATCATCACTCAGGGCCAACACTGCATCACTCAACAACACCACAGGATCACTCAGCGCCACCACAGCATCAGTCAGCCTCACCACAGCGTCACTCAGCACTACCACAGCATCACTCAGGGCCAGCACAGCATCGCTCAGCACCACCACAGCATCAGTCAGCACCACCACATCATCACTATGTGCTACCACTGCATCACTCTGCAGCGCCACAGTAACAATCTACATCACCAGAGCATCAGTCTGCACCACCACAGCATCACTCAGGGCCAGCACAGCATCACTCAGGGCCAGCACAGCATCACTCAGGGCCAGCACAGCATCACTCAGGGCCAGCACAGCATCACTCAGGGCCACCACTGCATAACTCATCTACACCACAGCATCACTCAGTGCTTCTTACACTTTTTAATTACAACTTCTCAGCATGCTGCACAGCAGCCCCACTTCTCTACAGCACAGCTTAGTAACAGTGACAAAGTCAATAGCTCTACCTAAACACTTATAAGGCCCCCACAATGCATAACCAATAGGTCTCGCGTTTGGGACATTATGAGTGTTAAGTTATCCAGCACAATATCCTTCATTAAACAATATCAAGTGTTGCATGGCTATTCACTTATAAGGTCCCAAAAGCGAGACCTATTGGCTATGCCAATGCTTGTTATTTTAACGTCCTTTGTGCACTCTTTTCTTGTTGTTTACCTCGGCTGTGAAGAAGCACGGTTCTCGCTTCAGAGACACCATGCTTTTTTCTGATGGGCGTAAATTGCACCTATTTTTATTTCAAGCAGGTCTGGACGACGCGGGCAGCTTGCGATGACAGGATGTAGACAGGCTTGGAGTGGTCCGATGCAGGGGCTGTCTCCCATCACTGCTCTGCGTCTGAAATCCAAAGGAATTTCAAAAAGATTAGAAACCTGCCTGCCTGGGTCATCTTTCGGGTGTCTGCTCTGGTATCCTTCTTGCGAGTACCAAGGACGACGCCCTGTTCTTTGTTCTCTGTACACGGGAGCAAAAAAGGAAGAAAATAGGATTAATATATTTATTTTTATAGTGCTCGCTCTCAGAATCTTGTAGCACTGTAACCATGGGTGCTGCTGGCTGCCCGTATTTAAAGGTGTTTAATGTGTCAGCCTCAGCACAAGGAACTACATGTATCGTTTTTCCGGATATTTATAACAGGCATTTACCTAATTATGTGAAATTTTGCTAAACTTATCTGAAATGTAAAGTGGTATTTAATGCTGCATTTCAGCATGAAATGATTTTTCCGGACCTTTTTGGCCAGAAAGACTCATTTCGTGCCTATATAGAGGAAAAAAACAGTGCTGCGAGCTGCCACTTACATTCTGGTGGTGTACAATGTTTCTGTGCCTCCGCGCTAATTTTTGGGATGTAAACGGTGCCTTATTAGGCTACACAAACATAACATAAAAATATGCTAAATCGTTTGGAAAGCAGTGGTTGAAATGGTATTAAAGAAGTGTAGGTACTCATTGCCCAAGAGTACCTGTGTGCTACTGAGAAGAGTCCTCCGTTCTCCTGAAACATGTCAATGGGTCCAGGGGGAGCTGTACTGGTGCAGAACCCACTCTGGCCCAGTGGACTGCAGAACCCCCTCTGGCCCAGTGGAGTACAGTGAGAAAGGCTGCACCTGAGATGTTCCAACGTGAAAAGCAGTGTGTGGATGTTGACCAAGGTTGTACCAGGAGCCCTCTGTGTAACTAATGTTGGGAGGACTTGTTCCTGGGAGAGCCTGTGGCAGAAGTAAGGACACAGGGGTGCATTCTGAGCTGGGTTAATGATGGACACTCAGTACTGGCTGTCGGTGGAGAGCTGGCATGAGAGAGAAGCTGTGCTCTGCAGCCCCCCTGTACAGTCACTCTCGGGGTACATGGAAAGACCAGCCCATGGCTTCTGGTTGAGTGTGATGCTTGCACCCCCCTGTGCCTCTCCACTAGCGGTGGGCAGCCAAGCACTGGCTCGGCCCAGATATCTGGCTCAGCTCTGGTGCACAGGGGGATGGCACGCCGAAATGGAGCCTGGCACAACACCCCAGGCACTACCACTTCTCTCCTAATGGAGCTGTGTTTAGAAACTATCACTTCCCCTAAGACCATCACTTAAGGCAGTCAGACAGTCCAAAGTACTTAAACAAATTCTCAATTAGTCAACTTTTTTCATCATTACAGAATTTTAAAGAGTATTTATACTCTGATGGCCAAGAGATGGGGGGAGCGGGCCGGTGGCATCTTCAGCGAGCATTTGGTGCCCAAGATGAGTTCTGGAGGCTGCAGTAAAGATTGTTAAAGTGCCTCCAGGGGATCGTCTGGCCTGTGATCTGCACTTCCAGGCCCCTCTTCTGTGAAGGCCCCTTTCAGACTCCTTTGTAAGGCCTGAAGGGCGCAGAATCCTGACTGCACCAAACGCTAAGCTGCTGACACTGCACCTGATGCCGGGAAATGCACAAAGGCCCTAGCATTCAGGGACCTCCCGCATAACCCCTCTCCCTCCTGTCCCCTACACTGCAGGCTGTGTACACAGTAAATTTGAAAAATTCACCAGTTCAGGTGTTTTTATTCAGAGATTTGCGAGTGTCCCTGCTCCTACAGAGGGGTAGAGTTTGCATCAGAAGTTCACGATTTGTACTTGGTCAGACTCCTGCTGCTCGGGGTGAACATGGGCCGTAAAGAATAGATAGTCCAGGGGTAGAGAGGAGGGCATTCTCTGCAGGAGAATGCTCTGCCAGGTGGCTCTGTAATCAGGCTCCCAGTGTCCCAGTTCTGGACATTCACAACAGTCCAGTGAATTCTGGGAGCTGTAGTCCAGGTTCATCTCACTGCAACCATTAGGATAGAGGCTCCAGGTCCTACCGATTTGCAGAAAAAAAAAACTCTTATTGTAAACAAAACATACGATGCCTCAGAGAGATTTCTAGTTACGGTATATAAGGGCGCCAAAAAAGAAATGCATAGAACCCTTCTGTGCCAGCGCAGCGGACATCACTGATTTGCAAAGGACTGGTGGGAAGGTCTGATTCCTCTTGAGTAGGAATGACCTAAGTAAAGGTGTAAGTCTGACAAGACCAGGATGTTCACAACACTGAAGATTTTTAGAAGACTGTAGTGTTTTAAATGGGCAGGTGCTGCCAAGTCTGAGTACCTGCACTTGTTAAATTTGAAAGAATGAGCATCTGCACTTCTCAGCACTTCTGCAATACATCTAATGGGAGAGTACCTGCACTTCTCAGGATCAAACAGGTACTCTAAATAGTGAGTACCTGCAATTCTATTTCCATTTAAAGCAATGCTTACTATGTTTCTCCTTCAGACACCCTTCCCACCCCCCAATCCCGGTGTACAGTAAAGAATTAACGGGTGAGCTTTACAGCTCATTAAAAAAAAATTTAAGTCAGTCTCTAAGCGCTCACTGCTGTAAAGCTGATGGCGGAAAATAGAACCTGAAGAGGGTTGACAATCACTGGTGAGCAGTGAACTTAAGGTCACAGCCATAATTTGTCACACTGACCCCACCAATGATTAACAGAAAGTTATAAAATACATATAGTTCTCCAATTAATTTTTCTAAAAGTAAACACTAGGAATAATAATTCACAAAATGGGACTATAAAATAGGTTCTAGCAGCAAAATAATTGTTCCCTTGCTCATAAAGATAATTTATGAAAGTACATACTAAAAGCCAAACACTCAAAGACAACCCCCATAGCCCACAGTGTGAATAGAGAAAGGCAACTTATTTAAAACACAGACCACCTTTTTTGCAGAAGCATATCAGAGGATTTTTCAGAAGCCCACAGTTCAATAAGTAAGTGCATACATTCAAAGTGACGAAATGTGAATAAACTAACATTTAAGGCATTTCTCTACAGTTAATTGGGACTCATTAACATCACCCTACGAATACTCCACATTTCAACGAGAAGCAGGGTTGACTTTGATATTGAACCGAAGACCCCTAGGGGCTGCTGCATGGCGTGTACTACCCAAGCGTCTGGAGGCACACACTAGTTCTTTGTTCACTGGTACAGTAGGTTTAGGTAAATAGGATATTATTTCAAAAGAAAGGAGCTAGCATTAAACAAGCTAGGAATACACGAACCACGACTGCTGCAATGTTTAATTCGCCACACACTGTGTTTATGTTTAAAGTAGTGCCTTGCTCAGTCTTCTCTACAATGTTTTTAGGTCCTTATGTTATGTACCAAAGCATTTCCACGTAGACATTGATTGGGTAAACACCTTTCATACATAAGGCCCTTAGTTCCTTAGCATTTCTATCTGCAATGAAACACCACCATGGAGTTCTAAAGTTACTTTCCATGCTATTCTGCAGCACTGTAAAGAATACGGTAAATTCAAATATTTAGATTATTAGTGGGAAGAGGGGGTGAAGATGTAACACATTCACTTAATCACTTACAATCGTAAGAACTATTTGTGTCAGCAGAAAGAAGTAGCTAAATAATGAACGCATTGGTCTTTGGGCTATGGTTTATAATTACATTGCTCCAATGGATGCAGTTTTTGGATGAGATAATAAAATAGCGTTCACCTATTTCTTCAGAAAAATGCAATAGCTCTTGCCTTTGATTAAGTTAAAGCCATTTGCTTTGCTAATGGTATTGTATAGCAAAGCAAATGGCTTTAACTTAATAAAAAGCGAGACCTACTGCGTTTTCAATGCTTGTTTGAGACCTCCTTACACAATAACTGACCCACCCAGACCACCTACCGCCACCCTGGTGGCATCAGTGCGGCCCTCGGTCACACCACAGACCGTACTTTGTGGCCCCTGGGTAAATATTTTCGAGTAACCATGCATTAGAGGAAAAACAATGGGAGAGATAGCAAGAAAACACATGTACTCTCATGGAGTGTCAAAAAACAAAATAAGCACGTCCTGTTTGTTTTCGGTTTTGAAAGGCTGGTCATCCTATAAAAGCGGCGGTTTTTGTTCTCTCTTCTTCTTGGCGCTACACAGCCCGCCTTCTGCTCCACTGCCAACTGACACCTCCATGTCTGTCACAGTCTGTACATTAGACACCTCCTGGCAGGTCATAGGCTACTGCCGGCAAATGAAGTGAAGATCCTCCAGACAACTAGAATCTCACTCGCCTCCCAGAACGGATCGCTTAAAAGACCGTGTTGGACTGTGTTGTGAAGAGCTTGTGTTCCGCCAGTAAACCAGGCTCTCCATCATCCTCCTGGTATTTTTTTATTTTTTTGTTGACTGTATTGCGAGTTGCGACTGGGCCATTGTTTCCGGAGCATTTGTGAGGTATTTTCCGGTGAAGGCTTAGGGGCGGGCTTTCTGCTGGTATAGGTTGCTTCGGAGATGGGTGGGCTGTGGTTTTCGGGGAGGGTCATTATTTTATAACCAATCACAACACTTAATGGGAAGGACAGCTACAAAGACCCTCCTACTACCGGTTCCTGCCATGTCAGTCACTTTAAAGCTAGCTCTCTGAAAACCTTCTTTTTTTGGAGGGGCATATTAAAGTTGTTTACTCTCAGAAACAAAGTAAAGGCATTTCGATGTTTGAGATCTTCTGTCGGGAGACGGGAGGTAAGGTTGCACGTTTGGGAATCTTCTTTTTCACTCGAAAGGATTTTCATGTAAGCATTATCAATAACATTGTGCTTCTAGTAGTTAACAGAACCATAGGTGTCACAATTTCCCTTTTTGCCCAATATGCACATTTCCTTGAGCGGATAACAAATTCTCCTTACGGATTGCACAGGGAGGAATGTAAACACGGAGAAGAGTTAAACACATAGCAAAAATAACATTTTAAAAGCTCCAAATCTAATACGAGTGATCGTTTGTGCACTATTTTAGTGTTACAAAATTATAGTGAGGCTCGTCATTACACCACTTTCTTCAAATATACCCCCATCGGTGTAGATACTTGTGCATAGCCTATGTTATCTCTACTTCTCATAACAGAAAACCTGATCTTGGACCTGGTTGATTTGATGTCACTCTGTGAGAAAAAAAGATGATCCAAATATTTTACCAGTATAACAGTTGGGCAGTTTCCAGCCGGAGTGGTTCCCACCAGATAGAGAGAAGAGAAGAGACGAGGATAATTCTAAACAGCAACGACAGTATATTGTATTGCTGCACATAAATAGCCCTACTACTCCTGTAGGGCACTGAGACACTTCCTGCATGTGCAACAAGCTACATCATCTAGGATGTGTGGTCGGAATACTGTTGTCTTTTGATTCTGTGTTGGGAGTGTTTCCATATCATACTTGATGACCACCGAGGAGCAGCTATGTTATAGAAGGCTGCAGGGATCAGTGTGGAGAATGAAGAGGTGGAAGAGATGTGCAAAACTTATGGTTTTCAATAGGCTGGCAGCTTTGAGCAGCCCTGTAGGTCTCTTTTTGGTATTTCTTATGATCATAGTCTACTAAGCTGATTGCTACATTTTGTTTTCCAGCATGATATTTTCTTTAAAGTTGTTAGTTCTGAGCAGGGAGGTTTGGAGAGAGAAATGGTGAAGGAGATTTGCTGGGGTGGGCCTTGTCGCTATCATCCCATGTCTGACTGTCGTAGTGTGTAGCTAGTTGAGACCTGCAGTGATGGACTAGATTAGAGTCCTCCGGTGAGCCAGCAGTGTGCAACATATATTATCAGTTATTCCATGCATTTTCAGTTTATGATGTATGGTTTATTGACTGTTACAGTACTGGGTGATGGACAAGACCTGCAGCATATATGTCTTATGTGAGTTAAAGATGATTAGGCTATAGTTGACTGCTAACCACTGAGTGTTAAGGTAGTATTTGTGTCAGACAGAATCGTTATGTTGTCATCTTCTGTTTAGTATAATGCATCCTCCCCATTGATGTTCTCTTCCCTGCTGCTCAGCCAGTGTGTGAGGCCATTAGAATGTTGAGAGTGTTTATGGTTGGATGAGTTCAGTTGGAGTGGATGGGCTGAGCACCAAGGATGCTGCTTCTGGTGAGGCTTTACCTGTAACCAAGTTAATAAACCTACATTCATAACCTGCAAGGCAACGTTGGTGATGAGGGTGGATATTGGGATTTGGTTGGGTGGTGTTATTGGGAGAGGGATGTGTTTTGGCATGTTCTCACCTTTCTAGTGTTATATCTCCTTAAGGTGATGTGATACCTTGGAGCCTTGTGTACATCATCTTTGAAATGTGATGGGCACTTGGGCTGAGCTATCCTGACTTTACTGTCGTTGTGGTGGATGCATTAAAGATAATTTAAGTTAAACCTGTGTCTAAGTGGTCTCACCCGACCCAATCAGGCTTTCGAGCATCTTATTCTACTGAATCAGCCCTGCTTCTGTCTACTGAGACCATCCGGAAATTTGTGGATGAGGGACAAACGGTGGCTTTAATTCTTTTAGACTTGAGTGCCGCATTCGACACTGTGGCCCATCACACGTTGCTACAGTGTCTTAGAAAGGGAGGGGTGGTTGGTAAAGCCTGGGAATGGATGGAATCTTTTCTGCAAGACCGCAGCTTCCAGGTAGCACAGGGACCCGACAGATCAAAACATATCAAATTGAAACAGGGGGTCCCACAGGGGTCCACCCTCAGTGCGACCCTATTTAATCTCTATGACACACCGGTGGCAGAGATTACGGAGAAATTTGGGGTCAAGGTCGTGTTGTATGCTGACGACATGCAACTGGTAGTGTCTCTTACTCAACCAGATGAGATGGCAGCCAGTAATCTTACAACATGTCTGCAGGAGTTGGCGTCCTGGATGGCTAGTAACTGCCTCAAATTGAATAGAACCAAAACGGAGGTATTTGTCATAGGCAAGGCACCATCAGTGTGGACATCGGCATGGTGGCCACAGACACTGGGCCCCACACCCACGCCTAGCGAACAGGTTAGGAATTTAGGGGTGTGGCTTGATAATAAGCTCTCATTTGAACACCATACAAGACGAGTGGCTGGCACCTGTTTTGGAGTCCTGCGGGGTCTCAGGAAAACGCTGGACCTGCTACCTACCACAGTCAGGAAAACCATGGTCCATGCCTTAGTGACATCAAGGCTGTACTATGGAAATGTCCTCTACTTGGGAGCTAATATTAAGTGCATTCAGAGGCTACAACGCATCCAGAATGCGGCAGCTCGCCTGGTTTTGATGCTGCCCAAGAGAACCCCTTCCAAGAGGGCTTTGGCCACCCTGCATTGGCTTCCGATTAAGGAGCGAATTCTGTTCAAAGCGCTCAGTGTGAGTCAACGGATTGTACAGAGGAAGGGGCCCACCTTCCTCCATAACCTCCTATGCCCCTACCCGTCAATTAAGGTCTAGCGGGAAGGGGCAGGTCATCATACCTACCATCAAGAGAGCAAGGATGGGCGGGCACTCCTTTCGCTTTGTGAAGAGGTAATATGCCAACAAGGGATTTTATTTAAACAAATTCTATAGTTGTTGATTTTGAGAAACTAATTTGGCGGGTGAGTTCAAGACAAATACCAACCCATATGTCAATTGACTGAACCAATCATCAAAAATATGAAATACACACACTGGAAATCTTTTTGTGAAATAATCACAAATCTTTTTATATGTCAATTCAATTAAAAAGGAGTATAGGTAAACAATTGAATGAACAATGAATCATGAAAAAGGAAAACCTGAATCTTATCCACATTTCATGACAAAACATCTATTCCAAAAGAAAACACAGAGATCTATCTCATACTGAGAGAGTAATAATCAGCTGTACATAATTAATGTTATGGAAATAGATGATGGAGTCGACGTTTCGGTCTTAGATGGCATCAATCCGTCAGACCATCTTCAGGACAGTAGGCATTGCATAAAAAAGGAAGACCCTTAGATGTTTGTACTTAATGCGAAAATATTTATTGTGACCTGATGGTTCACGCTGGTTCAGATCCTGGTCAAGTTACTGACTAAAATTAATGTAGAGGGGATAATCCTTCCTCTTATTTTTGGAAAGACATGGCGACACTGCGGGGCAACACCGTAAATATGGCACTCCTGTGTGTCGAAAAGGAGGAGACAATCCTTCCTCGTTTATTTTTCTTTTTTCGGAACTCTGCAGCGACAATTTTTCACCGAGAGTAAGGAAAGCTAACGCCAGTCCACACGAAGCACAACAATGGAACAAACTCCCGTAGGGGCTCAGGACGGAGGTCTCCGAGATGACCTTCCGTAAGGAGCTGAAAACGTATCTTTTCCCCTCTGAATAGAGTAGCAGGGAGCTCACACGGGTAGGGATTGTATTTCGACAGGGGTGTCATGGTCCTGTTCCGCAGCGCGGGTACACACTAGCCTAGTGTAACCATGCACTTTATAAATTTGCTTATTATTATTATTATTATCACTGGCGACGAGTTGGAGCATCCACTAAAGAACTCTGCGTGCGACGTGTTAGCTGGACAGACTGTATGGTTGTGGAACTAACTGTATACTGCTGTGAAGTATAAGTTTATTAAACTGCGATTATCTGAGTAACCCTTCTTTTTCCTGTGAGGTACAGCCAAAGACGGTAACATTTTGGTACCACTGTGTGACCATTTGATGAGAAAAAAAAGAATATAAAAGCATCCTATATACCATTGGGCACGATTAGTGCTGTGCGGTATTTGAATCTTGGATCGTGACTGGCTTGTGAGGAGCGCAGCCTTTTCCCTACAGCATCACAGGCGGTGTGCGCGTGAAACTGCATTATGTGTTAGAGCGTGTTGGTGAGCGTGCAGCCTGCATCAGCATTGGAGATTGTGGAGCATAGCTTGCATCGCACATGGACAGTGTGCGACAGGAAGCTTGGTGCATGTCGGAAAGTTACACATGCATTCCACGTCACAGTCGGAAGCTAGTGCATGTCTGTTGCAGCTTTCCGGCTTTTGCGTGAAGAATAATTCTACGGGTGGGTGTGCGCTACACAAGCACACAGCTCAAGTGTTATCATACCAGCATTTATTTTAAAGAGATATTTCAACAGAGGTGCTCGCTTGCCAACTCACTGGAGGTGAACATAAGTAGGTAAGTGGGGAAAAACGTATAATGATATTCTCTGTTACTACCAAACATTGCAGTTTAGGAGGATTAGAGAGAAGCTTTTCTTGCAGACTCACTGTCAAATGTATCACCGGCTGTTGATGACCCCAGTAAACTGGGAATTTGAGTCAGAAACATTCATCTGGACTTAAATCCTTTTATTTTGGTTAGTTTTGTTAATCTGTTTTGGTGATTTATTATTCTATCCTTTTATTTTATTAATTAATTATTTCTGTCTGTTATTTCAGTCTGTTATGTTTATTGACTAGTACTATTGTACCATGGCTGCGGGGAGCATGCTTCCTTCTCCACAAATCCTCTCAGGAGCTGCCAATCCAATACTACTGTGGAAGAAATGGAAAAACAACTTTTGATTCATATGTAATTGCCGTTGGTGGGGAGAAGTTCTCACCAGCAAATAAACAAGGTGTCTTACTACACAACGTAGGAATTCAGGACCAAAATATATATAAAAGCCTTAATGAGCTCACAGTAGGGAATGCTAAAAGGGACCCTAGAAACATTTTCAAGATGTCTATGATGATGATGGAGAGGCTGTAGTATGGGTGTATTATTGTTATTCTTTGGTTCAGGCATATTTGTCTTTAATGTTGTCATGGATATAGTAGAATGGATTCATGTCATGTTGGGGTATTCTGGAATGTGAGGATTGTGACTCATTGATTGTCCTGCTTCTGTAGCAAGCGGTCGTGGGTCCTATCTGTGGAATTAATCTTACTTTGGAAAATAATTAGTCTTTTGGACTTTTTACTTCATGGGACCATTCCACATTTTTATGGCGACAAGTTACTAACCTATGGGACCCGCTCGGACCACGTGTTCATCGGTTCAAGAAAATACCTTTATTTGGCTTCTTGAATACTTTGGGACATTTTGATACTTTATGTATGTAAGTTTTGTGTGCTGAAATTTGTCGAGAGTCATTTTGTGTGCTGATGCGTGCCTTGACTTTGGGAGCCTACATTGTGTCTGTTCCGATCTGTGTAACGATCGGTGCGCCTGCCACATCCTTTGAGAATCTCCTTACCTTGTGCAATTTGTTTCTGCCTGTTTCCGTGACAGGCATACATTTCTACTTGTTCGTGCACTTTACTTGTGCTTACTTTCGTGACAAGCACACGTTTGTACATGCTTTTTCAACTGCTGTTTTACTACTTTATGAGTAGCCATTCTTAGGATTCCTATCCTGCCTGTTTCCGTGACTGGCCCACCTACGCTGCTCTTTTACTTTTTATTTTTCAGTCAACATTTCTCGTCTACATTTGGGATTGCAATGTACTTTTATTTGTTTCCTCAAATTTTTATTGTTATTTTATTTGCCTGTTGGAAATCATCTACTGTGACTGGCACACATTTACAAAACTTTCTTTTTATTATATTTCTTTGTTTACTTTTGCTACTTCTAGTAATGTTGTGCAGCCTCCACCTTTCCTGCAAAATCCAAGTAAACCACTTATAGCATGGCAAAAGTGGTATAGGGTTTTTGAGAATTATCTAGTGGCAATAGACGCTGCCACATGTTCAGCGGCTAGAAGGAAAGCTTTATTATTCAACCATTTGAAAAGTGCTGGCCAGCAAGTCCTTGATAATCTGCCAGTTGTAGCTGCACCTGCTGGTGATGACAATTGGGATGTGTATTCTGAAGCTTTAGCACGTGTGGGTAAACAATATGTGGATGAACTATCTGTTATGGTAGAGAGACATGTTTTTATTAAGCGTAAGCAAATGCCAGAGGAGTCCATTGAAGACTATTTAGCAGTTCTGAGAGTGTTAGCATCCAAGTGGGAATTTGGTACCAATTTGGATACATCTTTACATGAGCAACTTGTTTTTAATTATTTTAACAAGAAAATTCAAGAACGTATATTAACTTGTAAGAATCCTTCTTTAGAGGAGGTTATGGACAAAGCGTGAAGTATAGAATGTTCTGTAATTTCCTCTAAAATGTTAACAGAAGGCGGTACCAGCAAAACCTTAGAAGCTGTAGGGGTAATGCAAGTAGCAAGTTTAAATAGTGCAAATAATTCTGAGATTAATGCTGTTTTACTGAAGGACAAGACTAAGAAGTCCTTTTATAAAAAAAATGAATGGAGCATGTTACAGATGTGGTTCTAGATATCATATGGGTAATAACAGCAATTGTCCTGCACAAGGGAAAAAATGCAACAACTGTAAGAAAATTGGACATTTCTACACAGTATGCAATTCTTCAAACGACAAGTGCAAAGTAAATCAACTCAGTGTAGAAGATGAGTCACTGTGAAGCACTAAATAATGTACTGTTGACTGCTGAAGTTAGCACATTAAGTAGTTCTGGTAAAAGGTGCAAAGGACCTATTTGTGAATTACAAATTGGATCAATTGACTTAGGGTCACCTATAGCAATTCTGGCAGAGACTACATTTTATAAATATTGGTCCAATAAATTGTTAAAACCTACAGATATCAACCCCAAGGCATTTGGGGAGTATGATATTATTATGAGGGGTTACTTTTCTGGCGTGATTAAATTTAAAGGAAGAGAAATTTATACTAAAATATGCGTTGCATTTAATGGACAAGACTTTTTTGGGCTGGCAAGATCAAGCTAGTTTAAGTATCATACTTAGACCTGGACATTCTGAACCTGTGGTGTTGGGGGAATTTGCCGATTTTTATCTGTTGGTCCAAAAAGTGAACATGATGAGATTTTGTGTGACATATTTTCTGAGTTTGCTGATGTTTTTAGTAACAAGGTTGGGGCTGTTAAAGGATTTTAAGATACCATTAAGTTGAAAAATAAGGTCACTTCTGTTGCACAGAAAGTTAGACCTGTTCCGCTTTCTGTTAGGGATGATCCTAAAAAGTTATTAGATGATATGTGTTCCTAGGTTTTATAACAACTGTGGAATCTTCAGAATGGGTTTCTGCTGTTGTCGCTGCATGCAAATCTCAGGGGATATACGCTAGTGTGCGGATTTGAGGGCTCTCAATCGCAGTATTGTAGTGGATTGCCACTCGCTTCAAAGGATTCATGAGATGCTGGCTAAATTAGGTGGGAGCAAGTATTTTACCACTATTGATTTACGATCAGCGTACCACCAAATTCCTTTGTCAGAAGAATCGCAGCCATTAACAACCTTTGTGACACCATTTTGTGTGTAAATGTATAAACGTATGTCGTTCAGGTTGGCATCGGCTGCCAGCGTTTTCTAGAGGCTTATGGACCAAATGTTTGGAGGGGAAGTTGGTGTCCAAGCTTTTCAGGATGATATCCTCATTCACACTGAAAGCTTGGACCAGCATTATCATCTAATAGAAAAAGTTTTGAATGAGATGGGGAAACATGGTATGACTGTTAATATGAACAAGTGTAAATTTGTCACTGAGGAGGTGGATTATCTTGGCCATAACGTCTCATGTGAAGGGATGAAATGTAACCCCTTGCGTGCTTCGGACGGCCCCCGGCAACCCGACGTCACGGTGGGCGTGTGCGGAGGACGGCCAGGGGCCGTCCGAACTCCGCCCACTGATTAATTTGCCCGCACAGCAGGGGAATTTGTGTAGCATGCAAGGGGTTAAAGTGTCATTGTTGACTGCTATTAATGACGCACCCATTCAGATGGACAAAGACTCTCTGAGGGCATTTCTTGGCCTAAGTGAGTATTGTACCAGATTCGTGCAAGGTTATGCAATAATTGTGCAGCCACCGAGAAATTTGTTTAAGAAAAATGTAAAGTATATGTGGTCTGAGGAGACTCAGAAGGGTTTTGAGTGTGTTAAAGAATTGATTGTGAATGCGTCTGTCAACAGACCATTTACTCATGGTGAAAAAAGCATCATAACAGTGGATGCTAGTTCCAAAGGATTGGGGGCTGTATTAAGTCAAATTGTGAGTGGGCTAGAGTGGACAGTAGCTTTTGCCATTTGGGGGACAACGTTTGAATTATTTACTGACCACAAGCCTTTGATTTACATGTTGGGAGATAGTTGCTCCAACAAAGCATCTTTAAGACTTATTAGGTTGCTGGCAAGGTTGTAAGAATTTCATTTTTTACATTAAGTACTTGCCGGGAGGAAAGAATGTTAGGGCTGATTGCCTGTCGTATTTACCTGTGGGGAGTGAAGATAACCATGATGCTGGTAGGAATGATGATGAGTTTGTTTTAACTGTGGGTGATGTTATGGAAGAGTTTGAAATCACAGAAAAAGGAGTGGTTTGAAGGCTGCGAGAAGGATGATTGTTTAAATAAATTTAACACATTTTTGACTGAAGGGTGGCCTTGTGATAGGAGTATGTCTCTAGAAGTAAAGTTTTTCTCGCAAGTAGCATCTGAGTTGTAGTTGGTTAACGATATTTTGGTGAGATAAGACATGTTTGTACTACTGGTAGGTTTGAAAGGAAAGATTATTTTGTTGGCTCATGAAGGGTGGTGATGAAGCATGATTGTGCAAAATAAAATCTTGCTTTATTAAATCTACTCATGTTTATCGTACAAATAAAACAATGACTAATAGCATGGAAAATTATTAAGATGGGTGACAAATTTATGCTAAATAGGTGCAAAACAAAGCACCCGTTGGAAGTTTTAGTAAAAATGTGAAATGAAGCACAATACGTGTAGAAAAATGAAAGTAGCATTAAACGAGCGGAGAGCATGACAAATAAACTTTCTCTATGCAAACTGTGACATTTATGAGAGAGAGAGAAATGGAAAATAATAATAGAAAGTGCTTATGAAAAATGTTATGCATAGACCCTTATTTTCTATTCATGTAATGAAAGACATATTAATTAATCCTATGATTAATTAGATTAAGCTTTTTGGAGGTAATAGAAAAGTAAAGATTCGGTTGTCATGATGAATTTTTATGAAAATATCGTGCTATCATAAATGTCTTTTATTTTCTTAGAGGAAGTGCATTACAAAATCCTATGAGGGTCTCAAAACCTTGCTTGAATGATATTTTTTTCTTTTCTTTAGAAATGTAGGCCTCAGAAAGAAAATGTGTTTTGTCCTTCACATTTTATATTTCTATGATAGTTTGTTTAGCTGTGCTCAAGTTAATCTTTATGAATTTCCTCTTGCTTATTTACTGTTAATAAACTTGTCGAAATAAAGTTGCCAACTGGCGGGACATGCGCGAGGATATGGATAAATGTTACGATGTTTTCCTGCTTCCACAGAAGGATGACTTCATTAGAACTAACAATGACTTTCTTCAGTGAACTTTTTCTAGCTAGTATGGTCAGATGGTCATCCTATTTTGAAAACCAATGAGAACGAGAAGAAAACCCTGAATGATACTTTTAGAAGATTGGACATTAATATTTAGGGTATAAATATTTGTGCAGAAATGAACTAATCTGGAGTAGTTGTTTCTGTGAGAGGAGAGCTTCGCTGCTGCTTCTCTCTATGTTACTCTGGCTGGCTGCTGACTTTGCTAAACCTGTCTGAGACTTTCCTGAGATCTTTGCACTTCATCGGCTGATGTTGTTGCTTTAGCTATACCTTTTGGCCAAGAGGTTAGCATCCTCTCTCATTGCATGCGGTGTGGTGACTCTTTAGGTACGTATGAGATCGAATTGCATATTGGAAATTGCAAGGAAATATTTCTTTTTTGTCTCTCTCACCCCCACTCAAATGCTTGTTCTTGATATTGTGCTGAATTATACAAATTGTTTCTTAGAAATGTGGTTTATCTGTAACATTTGCTTTGAAGAAACTAATGATATATGCTAATGTACACCTGTATTGACCATTCATATTCTGAAGAACTTAGATAAAAGTAACTTGATGAGTATTCAGAGTTTGTCATAATTTTTATATTTTTGTGTATATTATGACAGTTGTTACTGTTAGGTATTTCCTTCATTAGGGTCCTCATGAGGGGAAAATTATCTGTCTTTTCATTACCAAGTCCCTATTAGATGTACTAAAAGATCCATTGGAGGACCTGTTGTTGTAAGTGGTTATTGAGTTCTTATGGGCCCGAACTGCTAATCATATAAGTGACTAGTTGGTATAAAATGTGTAATATTATTTAGGATGAGTAAAATTTTCACCCACTTCCGCTGCATCAAGGGCATTTAGGCATTACTGCTAAAGTCAGGATGATTAAACAGACTTATTGGTGGCCTGGTATTGACGGTCAGGTCAAAGTTTTCGTTGAGACGTGTTTTGAGTGTTTGTGTTCCGATAAACATTGCAAAATTTGCACGGCACCCCTTTGTCCAGTTGAATGGCCTAAAGGTGCATGGGAGAAGATAAGCTTGGACTTTGCGGGTCCCTTTAATGTTTTGGGCGGTGACAAGAGATTGCTTATTGTTGCCATTGATTATTTTTCTAAATAGTTGTATTTTGCTTTTGTTAACAATGCTGATACTAGTTCTGTTATTTCCTTTTTGGAACACTTGTTTTTTATTGAAGGTTTTACTAAAGAAATTGTGGCAGACAATTGGACACATTTTGTATTGAAAGAAATGAGCAAGTTTCTTAAGAAGTTTGATATCAAGCATATTCTTTTACCATTGTATAGTCCCGCTTCCAGTGGACTTGTTGAGAGGGAGAATCGTTTGTTGAAAGAAGGTGTGCAAATGGCTATTGCTAATAAATTGGATGTGGCAGATTATCTGCATCACAAAGTCTGGAATTATAATGCCACTCCCCACAGCACTACCAATATTTCTCTGTATATACTTTTAAGGGGTAGAAAACCTATTTCCATGTTGAGTCCTACATGGTTGCTAGATAGAGTGGGGCAATCCCACAATCTAGATTTACATAAAGTTTGTGAGCATGTGAAAAAGAAGCACGCTATTTACAATAGAGATTGTGACAGACGTAGGCATTTGAAAGAGAGAAACTTGGTGCCGGGTGACTGGGTTTTAATAAAAAAACCTGTAAAGGTGGTGAAAGGACAATTTAAATTTTCGGAACCAGTTAAGGTACTGAAAGTATCTAGGATGGCTGTTCTGTTGCAAGACAGAGGGTGGTGGAATAGAAATGCATTGGTCAAGTTGAGTGAAGAACAAGCTATTATAATTGGTCAGAAAGTGAGTGATCAGAGTGCGGACATGAAGAGTGGGTCAGTGAGAAATGATTGGTTTGATCTGGGTGATTTTACTTATTCTTTTGAGGGTGGTGTTGATAATTCACGTATTGGAAGTTCACGCAGTACTGGTGCTGACAGAGGAGATAATGATCACAGGGCTTCCAATTCTTTCATGCAAAGGGCGCCTTGTGGTAATGGGGGTGGTATGCATAGGATTTGTGGTAGAGTTAGAACGGCTCCTGTTGTGTATTATTGAGTCACTAGAACTTTGTTTTGTTTTATAAAAAAAAAGGGTGCTGTGTAGTATGGGTGTATTATTGTTATTCTTTGGTTCAGGCATATGTGTCTTTAACCCCTTCAGCGCGACGCGGATTTCCGCGCCGCGCTGAAGATTACGTGCGCGGGCGGGGCCATGACGGAACGGTTCCGTCATAAGCACAGCCCAACCGACGTGCATGACGGAACCGTTCCGTCAAGCGCGTCGAAGGGGTTAATGTTGTCATGGATGTAGTACAGTCGATTCATGTCATGTTGTTGTGGTATATTGGAAAGTGGGGTTTGTGACGCATTGACTGTCCTGCTGCTGTGGCAAGCGACGTGGGTCCTATCTGTGGAATAAATCTTACTTTGGAAAATCATTCGTCTTTTGGACTTATTTTACTTCATGGGACCATTCCACAGAGGCACTTTGGACCCCGTATAAATGTAGTTATGGAAAGACATACATTTTTCTCTGGGGTCCAGGGCAAAACTGAGAAGGTGAGGAATTACATAGCTTCCCTCAACAGCCTTGTGCGCTTCTGTGATTTTGGAGATCTAATAGAATCGTTACATGACAAACCGACTGACACTTGTAGAAGAGTGGTTCCTTTTAGTGGTTCCTTTTAGTGTGAACTCTGAGGATGATGATGAATATCACACGTCAATACTTAAGGTAGGAGCTGTAGGCTCCAAGGCTAGTTCTGCCAATACCAAGGGCAAAGGGTTTGGGGTCAAAGATTCCAAGCAAGAATCTAAGATGAAATGTTACAGATGTCGTAACCCTGGTCACCTCGCCACAAGCCCAAATTGCTTTGCAGTTTGTGGGAAGAAGGGACACCTGGCAAAGGTGTGCAAGAACATGGAGGTACATTCTTGATGATCCACCAGATGTGCATCAACCTGCCATCCTATGTGTTTCACAGAATCAGATTGAGAGTGCGAGTCAATCGATTTAAGAGGTGTATGTTGGACGGGTGCAAATGCCTGAGTGTCATATATCATTAGAAGGTAAAGAGATCACGGTCCTAGCAGATTCTGGTTCCCTGTTCACCATCATAGGGTACAGAAATGGGGAACACATTTTTGGCAATGACGACATTGAGCTGCAAACCCTTGACATCTCAACTTGGGGGTTATGGTGGCGTTAAGATTGTGTGAAAGACGGAAGGCAACAGAGAACAAAGAATGATGAAGGTACATTTATTTTCCTTGAAGATTTGCCCATGACCTGGATAGACCGGTCAACTCGTGAACTCAGCTGCAACTGGCAGAAGTCACAGTTCAGTCCACAACATCGATCCATTCCAGAACAGGAACGTCAAGCATAAATAAACATACACAAGCGTGCCACTGACCATGTGTAATAATCAATACACTACAGATTGATCTCATGGGGTACACCATTATGAGCATGAATTTTGAGGGATGAAAAACTGTTGGTAAGGTCTATGTAGCCAAACAGGGAGACAATGTCTTGGGGTTTGGGGATTATTCTAAACCCTAATACCACTGACCAAGTTATACTCGTTGCCAACATCAGTGAGGATGAGGATGTGCCTAGAGACTTTCCTGAGGTGTTCAGGGACGAATTAGGCCTATTATGGGCGTTTGAGCACAGGATCATTCTTAAGAGCTATGCCAAACTCGCTGTTCATAAGGTACGGAAGATCCCAAACCTCATGATGGTCCTGTGAAAATGGAATTGGACAAACTCAAGAGGATGGACTTTGTGAAAGAAATTAAGTCGTCATAGGTGTGGGCCCCTGTGGTCCTCACACTTGAGATCAGTGGGTCCAAGCAGGAACCTTAATCAGTGGATTTGGGTGGACCGGCAACCTCTTCAAACATCGCTGAAATGTTTTCCATGTTGAGTGGAGCCCAGGTATTTAGAGTGATGGACCTTTCTGCAGCTTACCATCAAGTGATGCTGCACATAGATTCCCGCCAACTCATGTCCTTTGTGACACCTCCGGGAGCCTATAGGTTCAAGAGGATGCTTTTTGGCCTAGCTTCAGCGGCTGCTTGCTTCCAGAAAATAATGAAGGGCGTCCTGGGGGGAATCACTAATGTACTGTTCTTCCAGGGCGACATCCTGGTTTACGGAAAGGACAGTGTCGCTCACAATGTTATTCTAAAGCAAGTGTTGGAGATGCTGAAGACCAGTGAGCTCACCTTGAGGCAAGAATTTAGATTAGGCACGGTATCTTACCTTGGTTACACCATCTCTGCAGAAGGTATCAAGCCTAAGGTGAGTTTGACTGAGTCCATCACTAAAGTTCCAGCTCCCGTGGACAAGGATGGTGTGCAGTCTTTCCTTGGATTGGCCGAATACTATTCGAAGTTTGTTCAGGGGTTTGCTAGTATAGTAATGCTTCTGAGAATGATGCTGAAAAAAGGGATTATGTTTTTGTGGTCGATAGAATGTGAGAAGGCTTTTTCAAGAATTAAGGATGTGATTGGAAGTATGCCCAGCATGGGGCATTTTGATGAGACAAAGAGAACCATTCTGACCACTGATGCCAGCCTCTCACTAAAACAAGGGTGAGGGAGAGCTAATGGTGACAGACAGAGTCTGGTGAGGGATTGCGGGTTATGCTCAAGCAGTGACAAGCCCAAAGTGGTAAGGACAACATCTTTGTCTCCAGCGGAAGTGGCGGAGGAGCCATGGTATAAAGCTGAGTTTGGACATTGTTAGCCCTTTCAATTTGTTAACCCCCAATGAAAGATATGTACTTGTGTTAGTCGATTATACCTCCAAATGGGTGTCTGCAAGTTGTACTAGTTCCATAACCGCAACTAGTGTAATGGAGCTTGTTGGAAGCCGCAGTCCCAGTCCCACAGTACTGTCACCGAATGTGTGACCCGGGACTCCCCACTCAACGTTAGGCCAAGTGAGGACACCATTTGAGATAGCCCTGCTCACCCCTTTAGTAGCTTGGCACGAGCAGCCAGACCTATCTCCAAGGCAGGAGTGTATAGTATGTGCAACCACGCCCACAGCAACCCACTGGTGACACCACAAATGGACTCCATATGAGTTTGATAAACTGAGGATAAACTTTATATAAAAAGATATACGATCAGACCACATGATACAAAAGCCAACATACAATAAAGGGTTGTTCCGGCTGGCTGGTAGGTTCAAATCCCAACCACCGCTTTCAAAACGCTATGTTGGTCATAATGCTAGAATCACACACGTTTCAATGGACAGACAATAGTGCACTGCGTAAAAAAACAATCCTGTGCTGAGCAAAGGAGAAATAATACAATGCATAACGATACACCCCGGTACCTTGCAATGAAAGAAATAATGCAATGCGTACCGCTACAAACATGTACTGCGCAATGAAGGAATAATGGAGTGCGTCACACCCCAATCACATACTTTGCAATGAAGAAATAATGCGATGCGCACCGCTAAAGTCATGTACTTTGCAATTAAGGAATAATGCAATGCGTAGCTACAATCATGTACTTTGCAATGAAAAAATAATGCAATGCGGGCCGATGCCGTCCTGTACATTGCAAGGGAGAAATAATGCAATGCGTAGCGTTATAATTGTGTACTTTGTTAGGCAGAAATACTTTCGGGCGTCGTAGGACAGATCGGCAGTTCGTTAGCAGCAATATTGGCAATGTGTATTACGACAGTCAGCCTCTTCGATAACAGTTGCCCCCCACACGGATCAACGATGACATAAAGCACAGCTTCTCACTATGGCCCCAGTACTGCCACTCCTTTGGTCAGTATGGGCCCCACTCTGAGCCGAAGCAAAGGCTCACATCGCCAGAAGGCCCGAGAGGCCGAGAGAGTGTCCCTCCGAGCCCGCACCCCGCCCAGGCAGTGATCCACGATAACTGAGGGCGTGACCCCACTCTCCACTCCTCCTTCAACGGACTGGGCCTTCCGTGTAGAATTTCCTCAGTGGGCCTCAGCGGCTCGGCCTGGCAGCTCAGCTTCTCTGGGGCTGCCGGTCCGGGCCGCGACTGTTAGGAAGGTCTCAGGCGGCCGCAGGGCACATGTACCCCACGCCCCTAAGATTACGTTACTCTGGGTGCACGTTCACCACAGCACCCTCCGGGTCTCGTCTCGCACAAAGCCACAAACACAACGCTGATGAGTCTTTTCGTCGACCCCGAGTGCACATTCACCAAGCACTCTTTCCTGCGGTTTCAGTTGGCACCAAGACCCGCACACCGCGCTGCAGAGACACACTTCCGGTGCACACGATGATCAGCGATCACCTCCACAGTCCCAGGTTGCACCAAAGCACGCACGCTGCTTCACTGAGACTTACTCCAACTCTGGTGCCTCGATCTCCAGGTGCTCGTAACCAACGCCTTCCGTCGCACATCGACACTCTCCCCGTGTCCGAGCCTCACTTCTCGTCCGGTGCACTCGATGACAAGGCACTCCTCACCAGCGCTTCAAGTGCACCCAGACACGCACCCTGCGCGTCCGAGACTCACTCTGCTTTCGATGCACACGTTGACCAGGCGCTCTTCACCAACGCCTGCGGTGCACCACGACACGCACCCTGCACGTCCGAGACTCACTTCTCCTCCGGTGCAAACGTTGACTAGGGGCTGTTCACCAACGCCTCCTGTGCACCACGACACACACCCAGCGCGTCCGAGTCTCCCTTTTCTTCCGTGTGTCTAAGATCACATGGCACACCTTCCAAGGGTCTCAACTTGCCACAGCACGCGCCCACCGCGTTGCTTGAAACTTCTTTGGGACTTTTTATGTTCCTGTGTATCCAAACAGGGAGCCAGCTCACCTCTGGCCCTTGTGGTTACAAGACACAGCCCACAGCACAGTCCCATCAGCCTCTTCATTGGTTAAAACAGCAAATTGCAGACCAGCCCCAGGTCACGAAGCAAGGGTTGATCCTTCCCAGTAGCCTCTTCAGTTCTTCCTTCCTTAGCAGAGGTTCCTCTTGACCACGAAATGGGTCTAAGCCTTTTCAGTCTCAATCCATTTCTATTCCAACGTTCAGGGGCCTCAGCTCTCATAGTTATACCCCTAAATGTCTTTGAAGTTCGTTATGCTCAGGGATCCCTTACCCCTGCCTAAATTAGTTCTGGGTGTCTCCTTCCCAGTGTCACCTTTCTCCCTTTGATACTGGGGGGCTGGATCCTTAATCACTCAGCAGGAGATGGGTCAATTGGTTTATAGCTGCAGCCCAGGCCTTTTCACCTCCTGGGCTTCTCCTCCCCCCTACTCTCCCAATGCAGGGCAGCCTGGTGCCATCTCCACCCCTCCCTGGGTCAAGACCTCTCCCAGCTCCTCGCACATCTCAGATCCAGACAGTCAATCCACATTCAGCAGAGACACACAAATGCTTAAAGTACAATACTCAGCCACTTTCTCAAAGAGTGGTTTCTGAACACACAGTGACAAAACCACTTTCATAGAAAGATGTGTTATGACACTGTGAGTTCATATATGCTAAACTTCACCTCTCCATTTTAAACTTATAGGAAACTAGGCTAACAAACACAATACCCAGCCTCCCCATTCTGTCCTATGGGCAGGATGGCCTTTCAGCAGTGAAAAACAAAATGGAGGGTTTTTCACTGTCAGGACATAGCACACACCTAAGTATATGTCCTGCCTTTTACTTACACTGCACTCTGCCCTGGAGTTACCCTGGACCTACCACAGGGGTGCCCACTGTGTACGTAAAAGGGAAAATACGGCCGGACAAGTGGTTGCACTTGTCAGGACAACATGCTAACTTAGCAAGCTGCGCGCAAGCCCTACACTGAAGGCCTAAGTTCCCTTCTCTGCGTGCCTTTGCATTACTAGCCCTTGCACACACAGTGCACATCACTAGGACTTTACTAGTAAGGCAAATATACCAATCATGGCCAACCAATCACCATTACACTTTACACAGGGAACCCTTGTACTTTGACACTGATTAGCAGTGGTAAAGTACCCAAAACATCTAAATTGGCAACTCTATGTCAGGAAAACGGTCTGGGGGAAAGCAAAAGTTTTAGGGAGCTTCAGCCAAAAGAGCCAAGTCCAACAGAGTTCCCAAAGGACGTGCTTACATGTGAGAAGATCCCGAAAGTTATTGTCACGGACAATGGTATCCAGTTTACACCTGATGAGATGAAGAGTTTCCTTAAAAGGTTGTTGATCATACATCACTGAACAACACTGTATTCCCCCCAGGCCATTGGCCTGGTGGAGAAAATGAATGGTCTGGTTAGAGATTGTGCTCAGGCTGCACTGGCAGTCAGGGGGTCCCTTAGGGAGTTATTAAGAGAGAAGTATATGGCACACTGTACTACTCCCAACATCTTAACTAAGATTTCACCTTTTCAAAGATTAAAGGGCCGTTTAGCGGGTTCAAAGCTTAATCCCAGGTGGTTGGAGTGGAAAAGGAATGTGAGATTCCCAACAGGGACACGGTGGACAATGCAGAGTATTTGAAATTTGCCCTTTTAGCCATAGGTAGGAAGTGGAGTGATGGCAGGACTGAAGTCATTTGTTCTCTTGAATGAAAGTGGAGAAGCAGTATTGCACCAACATTTCCGATTAGTTTTATAGCAGGTATGATGAACCTTTGACCTCTGAGGTACAGGCTATTAGCGTAGACAAGCTTGGAAATTACGAGACTGAGGATGGCTGGTAGTTTTTGTTGGCATCCAAGGTTTCGGAAGATGCGACTCCATGTTTTCATTGTGTAGAATGCATGTGTTAGCACTTTCATTCTTGGTGTGGTCTTCCTCCAAACATTTTGTCTTCCCCCCCTACTGTTTTGTGAAAGTCGTTGTTTTGGCCTTGGGACTCTGTCCACTTTACCACTGCTAGCCAGTGCAAAAGTGCTTGTACTCTTCCCCTAATACATGGTACTATTGGCTTACACCTAATTGGCACTTGCAATTTGCTGGTAAGATCCTAGTAAATTGTACTACATGTTTCCGTGGCCTATAAATTAAATGCTGCTAGTGGACCTGTACCACTCATTGTGCCAGCCACTTGAGTAGCAATTTAAAATATGTCTTAGGTCTGCCATTGCACCCTGATGTGCAGTTTTAAAACTGCCAATTCAACTTGGTAAAATAAACCTTTTGTCAGGACTAAACCTACCTTTCTAAAACATGTCAGCTCTGATGTAGACCCTAAACAGTCCATAGGGCAGAGTGCATTGAATTTAAAAAGTAGGGCATGTGTTTTTAAGTTTTACATGTCCTGGTAGTGAATAACTCTTAAATGTGTTTTTTTTTACTACTGTAAGGCCCAGCTCTCCCATTGGATAACATTGGGTTACGTTATTACATTTAATATGTGCTAACGTTTGATAGGGAACAGATAGGAATTTCAAGTTTGGCCTCAAATTAATTGTAATTTAAAATTCTCTTTAATTGTAAAGTCAAAGGATTTAATCTGGTTTGGTAAGGTTGTTTGGTAGATGTTGAATGGTCAAAGGGATATGATGGAGCCCTGAGGGGCACCACATTGTTGGGTGTTAGGGACTGATGTGAAAGGTGAGAGGCAAACTACACTTTGTCTCTGAGGTAGGAAGCAATCAATTTTAGAGCACTTTCACATATTCCGAGATGATGACATTTTTGTAGCAGCATTTGTGGTGGTGGACAGTATGAAATGCAGCTCAAAAATCCAGAAGCAATAGGGTGGCCACTCAGCTCTTTTAAACTGTGAGTTTGAGGTGATCCCAAATGGATATGATGGTGGACTCTGTGTCTCTGCCTGTTCTGAATCCGAACTGTTGGTCTGACATTAAGAAATTTCCTTCTGTAAATATAGGAAATTGAATAAACATTGCTCTTTGAAATATATTTCATGCAATTATCATCTTGCATATTGGGTTGTTAGCAGAAATTCCACACATTTTTGTATGTTTTTAAATGTTTTGTCCAAGATTAACAATAAGGAGTATCTCATCCGGAAAAAGGGAAATAATGGAGGACACATGAAAGCAAAGGGAGAATGAGGGAGAGACTAACATGATGAGTCCACTTTGTGCTCAGTAGTAATCCCCCAAATTTGTGTATATTCTTAAATGTTCAATTAGAGTTTACGAATAGGGAATATCTCATCAGGAAAAAAGGAAATATTGGAGGAAAAGTTAAAGGAAAGGGAGAATGTTTAGTGTATTTGTTTCAATTACTTAAAATTGTTAGGAATACATTCACCCAAGAATAAAACATGTTACGCAATATAAGAAGCTGTGAGATCTATAGAAGCTCAGTTAAAATTTAAACTAGAAATTAAAACTTTTAAGCTCATTACAAAGAAAATAGATTTTGCTCTACAGGCTTTGTTTAAAATCCAGAGTCCATATGCCACTGCGCTTAATCTTTCAGATGAATTTGTAAACAAAGTTCTTCCCTCACATATTGAGATATTTGTGACCACCAATGCAGGTATTCTTTTGGCATGCAGAAAGTTTGTAAAAGTCCTTCCTTAGAGCATCTCCCTCAATGTGCCACATTCAATGCTTTGCTACCTCACCAATTGATGGGATAAGCTAGAATATTTCAGGGATTTAATGTTTTTAAATATTATATGTATGTATTTGCTAAATCAGGCTAGTTCCTTTGTATTGCTAGTTGTGATGCAGAAGTCCAGGGCCTCCTATCATTTTATAATCCTGGTAAAGTGTGACACGCTGCCAAGAAATTCAGACAGTAGCAAGGCAGAGGTAACATGGGCTCTCTTCTGTTTTAGCAAAACCCTCAATGCACTATAACTGTAGGCGCTTTATTCTAGTTAGCTCTGTACTCTTTTATTGGGAGAACCATAGTCCCATAGTCCCTGCACGAAGTATTTGATTTCTGCACACCCTGCTTAATGGCACTTTTAAATATGATTGCATTTGCTTTTCTTGGTATGATTATAGATTGCTTTTGAGTGAACAGTTGATTGTAGTTTTTCTATATCAGTCTTCCTTGAAAGAGGTAGAACGTGCTTTTTAAGGGTTTTTATGGGCGAATTACAAAACAGAGCTGTTTATTAGATTATCCATTATCAGCTTTAAATCCTTAACTGTAGTGGCTAAATATAAGGATCATGGGTTTGCCTCCTTGTTGAAGATCTCTTGTAAGGCCATCTTGAGTGTGCCTGATTTTGCGTGAGTGATTACAAAAATAACATTTAATAAATGATGCCTTGCATTCTAGCTCCTGCACCATCAAACCAAATTCCAAACGTAGCTGGGATTGACAGGTATGTTTTGGGAAATGAGAGATCCACCTGTATGCAGTGCACTGCAGTTTGCCCAACACCAGTGAAAGCTCGCTGTATATGCGTGATGCCGTAAGAGATATCTGGCAGCAGCTTTGCTTTTATATTTCTTATAATGGCTTCCACTGAACACCCAGATAGTTATATTTCTGTGTATGTGCTATTTTTAGCTGGCCCAACCTCCAATGGTGCTTAAATCTGTTCTTGTACTTCCCAAAACCATCATGTTTGTTTTGTTTATGTTGGCCTTCAGTTTATTGCTTAAGTTATATTTGTGTAGTTCATCAAGTGCACACTGCATGCCAATTTGTGTCTGATCAAGAATGACCAAATCATCTGCATATTGGATGATCAGTAGCCTGAATACTTCAATCTTTGGTGGAAATATGTTTGCTCTTGCCAGGTCACTACCTAGGTCGGCTATGTTAACATTAAGCAACATTGGAACTAGGACACAGCCTTGTTTTAGGCGCCGGTAAGTGGCAATTCGATCTGTGACGATGTTGTCCTGTCCTAACTTGATACAAACCCAAATATCGGAATACACAACAATAATGGCTTTAAGTAGAGCATGCAGTATTCCCCATTTTGTAAGCTTAGCCCAGGGTATATTTCAACCCACCCTGTAAAAAGCTTGCAAATAATCCTAAGAAGCAGGCAAAGAAGGTGGGGCGAGCGTGCAGACAGGAGTGGTGGGCCGTACAAGTTAGAGCAACTATTTTATCTAAAGCGGATGCCTTTTTCCTAAAGCATGCTTGGTGAAAAGTGATTCTCTCCATATGCTTTGTTGTACAGCTGTAAAACTATGCATTTGTCAGACAACATAAACATCAGGATTGTTCCAGACAGATTCCATGCTCACCCTCAGGATATGTTGGCCTGTGTCCCTGTTAGCCCACAGTGCACAATCTTGACCCCCTAACCTTACAGAGTAACAAATATGTGTGCAGTCTCCGAGCATGACAACTCTGATCTCCAAAGGAATGTGTGGTAACATATGTATATATAACCCTTTAGCTTGGCCTCTCATGCATACCCAAAGAAATACACAAGAAATGCTCAGTAAGGCGTTTCAATATTTATTGAAGCATTGTGATTCTTGTATAAAATATGTGCGCTGAGATAATAGAATGAAACAGATTTGCTTAATCAGCGTTATGAAAAAGGTAAACATTTCAACCATTGTGCTGAAACAGTGAATATATGCAGGCATATAAGTACTGTGTACTCCTACCTAACACTCCCTGAACTAATCCTGCCTAAGGTGGGTGATCTGCCAAATCCCTGCCCGGGTCATTTAACTCCCCCTTACCTGCGGGTGTCATCAGGCTGTCCGTCTTGGTTTAGAGCTGAACATCCCATGTGTTGGTTAGCAGGAATCAGCTGAGCTGGAATACCGGCATATAGTGACCTCGCAGGGTCAGCTGAGCGATCCTGTGGTTCTATATATATAATAACAGCACCCATGTGGTCATGTCGCAACCCATGTCAGGCTACGACTGTTTATTCTAGTTGAATAGCGTTGTTGCCTACCAGACCATAACATAAATACCATTTGCACAGTGAAATTTAGCCCTTGTACTGAATGTTCCAGGTGTCATGATAGTGTGCCTACAAAGTGGAAATGTAAGCAGTACAGATTCAGAGAATGTTATCCTGCATGGTCATGCGTGCAAATGTATGTCAAAAGTCACTGTGTTTCAAAGAAAAGGCAACTTAAGAAACGTAAACATGTAAATGGTGGTGTTTCTAACCGTGCCTATCTTGACCACGTGACAGCCCAATCTTCAAGTCCCCCGTAGTAAAAGTTTTGGACCCTTGCCATGATTGTGGTACATGTGCGCTCAGTAAACATTCTTGGTAAAGCTGCGTTAACTTGTTTGCCCAAAACCCTTTATCAGCTTTAAAAAGAGAGCACAGTAAGCCTTTGGGGCCAGGCGCCCCTTCATCTCTCATTCAGTTTAGTACTTTTTTAACATCAATCTCATTAATTGAACAGGTGTCTTGATTTGGTTCCCAAGGCTAGTACTATCGGAGTTGGTGACGTCCTGTGGGCTCCTGTCTATGTAAAGCCCCGGGACGCGTTCAGTCCTCTCTGGTGGGAGGGACTCCATTCCCTCTAGTATAGGGTTTGTTAATTAAAGAGTTGACCTATTGCCAAAACATTTCCTGGTTGTTACGACCCAGTAAGGTGTGTAGATTTTGCCATTCGGATTCCAGGTGTTTCGCCTTTTCCGTCCAGAATATAGTACGGTAGGCCTTCCTTGAGCGTTTTAGGTGGAGCTTGGACTCCATGTTCGATTTATCCTTGCTGTGATTTCTTACTGCACCTCTAAACACTGACTTACTTTTGTTTACATCAAGGTGTACCATGGGTTTGTTCGAAGCCCTTACTTCTTCCTAACTGTTGTTTCATAGTTGTCTTTCCCTCTCAAATTGTCGTATAGCAAGTCTCTTATTATGTCTTAGTTCAAAATGAGGTGTTTATTGATTAGTGGTTGCCACGGAGCAGTTTTTGGGGAAAGTATTTCTTTTCACGTTCAGAAGTGAACTAAAGACACTTCGGTCCTCTATAACCTCTTTATTTGTAAGTGTTTCTCTTCAGATATGGTTGTTTCTACCTTTAGGCCTGTAGATACGTAGATTGATAGTCCACCAGATGGTCAACCAAAATTGTTAGTTTTGTTAGCTTCTTGGTGTATTTCGTAGTATCCTTTTATTAAGTGTGGTTTAACTTCCCACATTTCCTGCAAGCAGGCCATGTTGTCAGTTTTTATTAAGTTAAGAGCTGTAGTGTGCCTAACAGAATGCTTAAGGCCAGCAACCAGGATATTACTGTGAAATGGCTCTTGCTTGCGTTTCTGGGCTGCCCCTCTGTTTTTAGGTCTCACCTACGCAGCGCGCAAGCGTTGCTTAGGAGATGACCTCTTGGAATCGCTCTGTACTTTCTTGGAAACTCCTGCATGTTTTGCACTGTTTCCAATGAGTACTCGTGCATGCAGAGCGTTTGCGAGCAGCACTGCCATCTGTTAGCAATTATCGCGCCTGCTGCTGCTCGCTCCCGCAAGGTAAACGTGATTTGCATAGGAGGCTCAGCAGTAACTCTCCGTGAGCCTGCCTCATGCCTTATGTTTGGAACATTTGCCTCTCTCCAGACATCCCCATGTGGCACCCAGTTTCAATCTTCTTGTCTCGTCTGCGTAGCAGCTGCACCCGGCAGCTAAACGATGGCTGCGTTTGGGTGGTAAACAGTATTCGTTTTGAGGGGGCTGATAACGGGAGGCGGGGCACACTGAAATAAGCCGTAGTGTGTGAAGTGTTGGAGTGATGGGGACTTTCACGTCTTGCCGAGCAGTTCTCTGGTGGCTGTTGTACGGGCAGCAGGGTTAGGGTACAGTGGCGAGCGGGGAGTGCGCATGCTGGGTGAGTGGCACAATGATGTGTCTTGCTCCGGCTGGTTTTGTTCTATGAGTGCAGTGTGCCTGGAAACCTCTTCGCCTTCTTTCTAAAGCCTCTGCATTCAGTGCAAAGCGCTATTGTCTCGGGCTGGGAACCTCACAGGCAGCTTCTCAAGTGGGCAGATAAAACTGAAAGCACCAAGCGGAAGGGGGGGGTGGTCTATTGACATCGGAGGGGGACACGGGGAATCATTAGTTCACTGGAGCAGAACCAGCTTTTGCTGACCATGGAGACACTGAACTACCTTCGGGGCTTAAAAGAGAATGTCATTTTAAACTAGAAATGTCCGACTTTGGAGTTTTTTGGTGCCTGCCTCTGCGGGCAAAGTTATTTGTACGATGCGATGCCTCATGTTTTAAATGTTCATGCTACGATTGCAGTCATCTCTGTGCTCTGCGCTCGACTGCTTCTAAGCGCTACCCCGCGCCCGTTAGCTGAAGCAGTCCCCAGCACCCCCGCCGTACAGGCCCAGGAAAATTACTTAAACTAACAAGCAGGAATTTATCAGCTTCAGCCGAAATCAATGCGCTAATCGATGGCGACACTGGTTGTGTCTAAAGCGCTTGTCGGTAATTTGTGGAAATTACGGCATGTAAATGTCTTGTGCTTTAATTGAACAACTCAATCAGCTGGGGTGACTCTGGATGTCCATGCATGTGCCCATCCATCTCTCCAGGTTTAAGGAGCCCGCCTTCACCCCTAGCCCTGCCGGACTGCGCAGTTCTTCGTGTAACCAGCGGATCTGGGTCCCACTAGTCCCTGCTTAGAGCTGGCCGTCGGACTACCCGTGTTCACCCACACGCTGTTAATAGTAGGGGAGGTGTGCTCGGAAGGTGGCACTGTAGAGTCCTGGCCCTACTACTCCCATGACAGGGTACAGCAACATACCATCCGCACCATTCCGTGGCTCGGGCTGTCAAATGTGCTGCAAACGGCGATTCCCCCCAATTTGAAAACACAGGTTTCGCGCAAATTGCGCTAACACCCATGGGTTTTAGTACGTGCAGTTCCCTCCATGTGCTTACCTGGAGGAATGTGCGTGGGTTAAAAATTCAAGATATTGGAATACCAGCTCTAATGTATCAACGCAAGGGCCATATTATCAAGAACGTCGATAACATTATCGCCGCCTTAGTGGTAGGAAACTGTCGTTAAAGCGGCGATAAGGGGCTTGATAATATGCCCTTGAGAATTCCAATAGAAGCACAGGTTCTGGTGTGAGGGAATCAAACCTGGGCTTCTATTGGAATTAAACAAGCATTGGCATAGCCAATAGGTCTTGCCTTTGGGACCCTTATAAGTATTTAGTTAAGCAGCACTATATCCTTGGTGCAACAACATCAACTGTTGCATGGCTAAACACTGATAAGGTCCCAAAGGCGAGACCTATTGGCTATGCCAATGCTTGTTTGTATTGTGTTACGAATAATCAATGTTCGTCAAAGTTAGTGTGAAGGAAGTTCAATCCCAATCTGAGTCTTTTTTTCTTTAGCTGTTTGCGGGAATATTGTTCAGCTTTTTTGTGTTAAGATTAATTAGAATCAAGGGCTTTGTAGGAAAATGGGTTTCTGTTGCAGTCCCCCACCCCCCACACACACACACATATTGCCTGGCTTTTAATACATCTTTGACTGTAGAGTACTATGCCCCTGCTAACCAGTTTCCCAGTACCAGTTTTCTTTCCCTAAAACTTTACCATGATTGGCACAACTTCAGACCCCCTGTAATTCCTAGTAAATGGTACCCCTGCTACGTAGGGCTTTGGGACCAAAAAGGGTCTCATAGGGACACCTCACCAAGGTCATGCAAACTGTCACTGCAGCCTGCATGCCTTGGTACAGACAAAAACGATAAAGTCAACATGGCACACTACCTGTGTTCCATGTCAAAGTAGCACTGCCGAAGGTATAGATAAGTCACCCTTCTAGCAGGCTTTACAAGCCTAAGGCAGGGTGCACTCTATCTCGGGTTTAGGCATATTTTCGTGAGCAGATATATCCCCAATGATATTTGTCTATTCTTAATATTGTAAGTGCCAGTGAAGCCATAGGGAGTACATGGGTTGGAAACTCGACAACTCGAGTTCCCCAGCAGCATGATGGCTTCACTTAACCCAGGAGTGTTTGGTAACAAACAACTCCTCCTAATAAATCCACACTGATGCAAGTGTTGGATTTATTAAAGCATGTACTCAGAGGACCCCCCTACAAACCTACCAACCCTGGAGTGTTTTCTGACTGGTTTTAGGCAGCCTAACACCACCAGACATGTTTCTGGACCCCTGGGTCAAGAGCCCCTGCTCTTTGAGTCCAGAAACAAAGCCCTTCCTGGGCGAAGTTGTCACACCTCCTCCCCCAGGATGCGCACAGTGCTTGAGAAGGAATTTTCAAAGACCTTGCCGCTTTTGTAATGCGACCGGAGCCTCTGCTGCTAGCAGCAAATGGCAGCCCCCAGTTCAAAACCCTCACTTTTGGCAGGATAACCGGCAGGAAAACTAAGTGAGAAGAGGAGGTGTGCCCCTCTTCGCCAACTTCACCCCTCAGGTGCTGGAGGCGAAGTGAAGCACATTTTTCAGTGCCCACCATCTTGAAGATGGTGAGACGTATCCAATCAGGGCTAGGGCTATACACCCTCCCACTGGAGAGTAGCATAATAGAGGGTGTAGACACCCCAGGTAAGGAACCCATTGGGACCCTGTCGTCCCCTGTAATGCCCCTAAATCTAGTATTTAGGTGGCACCCCCGAGACCCTGAAATCCAATTACTGATGACCTACGAAGCTCGGACGCCGAAGAGCCGCTCCAGCAAGAAAGAAGAAGGAGTAGTGACTGACTTGGCACCAGCCCTGCCAGCCTGTCTGCTCCCTTTCGCCCTTTCTACAAAAGTTGACTCGTCCTGCAGGCCCAGCAACCTCCAAAACCCTGGGAGGACTGCCTGCCTTCTATAAAGGTCAAGAGGCTCCCGTGGACAGGGGACCTGTCCCAAAAAATAAATAAATGTAAAAACGAAGACCTCTGCCCTGAGAAACCGTGAAACTGCTTCCGGACCCACCTCTGCACCCAACGCCCATGGTCTGAGTCCAAGTGGCCCACCGGTCCTGTGAAGGTTCCCTAGCAATTCTGAGACAGAGTCCACTGTGGGCTGACCCCTCTTGGACTCTACCTCGATGCCTGCAGCCTCAATCTGAAGACTCCCCCCTGACTGCGACCTGCCCGGTAAGCTGTTCTCAACCCCAAAGGATACCACTTCACCCGAAGCCCCTGGGCTTTGGGGAGCTTGATCAATGGTATCCCTACATCCCCTAGCATCAGAACTTTTCCTGGGCAGCTATGGGCTTCCTTCGTTCAGCCTCCTGGCCCGAGCCTGCAGCCTTTTTCCAAAACCGATCTCCCCCATTGATTTGCATTGGGTGCCCGATGCTGTATCAGCACTCTGCACCCAGCTGCCACTGTGCCACTGAGGCTGTAAGTTTGGTGCTGCCTTATGCGCCCCCATGCTTACCTTAACTCCTGGAGATTGACACCTGATACCACTTTGCTTACCTATGAACACCGCAACTTTGATCACCCCCAGTCTCCATTGGTTAACATTGGGTGCCGGACCCTAAATTTGATCTCTGCACCCGACTGCCCCGGTTCCGCTGGTGGTACTCTCTTGGAACTGATTTGAACCTTGCCTGGTGTTCACCTGTATCCCTGAAGACTGGATTTGTAAGTTGTGCAGTTCCCTTTAAAATTGCATTCTTGTTTCCCTCCCATAGGTTAACATTGCTGAACTGAAAAATTGCTCTGTGTCCACTTTTTAAAGTTAAAAGTATATTTATTTAAAAATGTACTTACCTTTTAGCGCACATCTTGTCTTAAAAGAAATCTTGAAAGAAACCTATTTTTTTATAAAATTGGTGTTGATCTCCTTTTTTGAGTTGTGTGTCGTTTATTGGTTACTGTGTGTATAACAAATGTGTTACACGCCTCCGTGTTAGGCCTAAGGCTGCTCGACCACACTACCACAAATAGAGCACTTTGGGTTTACATTGAGCCCTGTACACTTCTGGGGGAATCAATGGGCTATTTGCAAGATAACCACTCAGTGGATATCACATAAAGTGCCAGATTCCACAAGGCTTCCTATGCAATGAGGAGTCAGATGCACTGTTCATACTCTTAAGTATGCTTTTTGTAATCTGTTTAATGCTGTCTAACACCCTGTTGGTATACTATCAAAGTATTCACCAATCTTTACAAAATCCTTTCCAATTTCACTGAACCCCTTACCAACTGATTACCATGATCTGTGTTTTTGATGAATCTTTGCTTCGTGAAATGGTAGTTATATCAGGAATGTAATTATTAATAAGCTTACTATCACCCGGTATGAAAGTGCAGCACTGTAAAGCCCTTAACAGATGACAGACTCCCCCTTTTTTTTGCATCACCATTGAATGTATAGCCATTAGCTCTTCATTAACTCGCGAGAATTTTCCAGCAGTACTAGTAGCCAAGTAATCCTCCAACGCATTCAACTTTATAATTTCACATCTACCAATAGTATGTATTTGAACACCAAACAAATCAATCAGTACTATACAGAAACCAATTTGTTTTTCTTCTAAGTCGATTGTCACCGAGTGTCCCCCCTTTCTTTCATTTGATTCACATGATGTACATGAAGGAAACTGCAGCTGAAGACAACCAAATATAGCTGCTTCCCACCCAATTATGTGAGAGAATAAAATAAGCAGTTTTTCACAAACTTAATAAATTCCTCTTAATATTGGTCTTTCACCAGTCAAAAGCTTATTGTTGGACACATAACTGACATCACACCCGTTTATTCCAGCCAATTCTATTGACTCATCACTCGGAGATTTCTCACACATTATACACATTACTCTCTTCCTTTCTTGCTACACTCTCAGTCTAGGATGCATTCTAGAGCATCTGAATTTCTCTTGTGCCTCTTCTTGCAATTGAATATCTTTCACTTCTTCCCAACTTCTACTAATTTTCACCTTTCTTTCATTATATTCTTTAATAAATTCATGTCCCACATTACTCAGTTTACCCACAAGTTTGTTATTTGTCATATCAGATTATAAGTTGGGTTGTATGATCGATCTCAAATGATTAGAAATAGTCTCCACAACTTCAGTTGGAACCTTTTCCGACTGGATACCTAAGTTATAAAATAGGCTCTAACTAAGAAACTCTGTGCAATAAAAGCTCACGCTAAGAAATGTTGTAGTTCTTGAGGTAAGAAACAAGGAAAGCGTTAACAAAAGCATTATATGATCGAATAAGACAGAGGAATCTGTAAACAGGTAACTCCCTCTGAAACAGAAATTTGGAGAAATGTCCAAAAATAATAATTATGAACATTAATGAAAATAAATTTAAATCTACTTTCTCCTTTAAGTTGCCTGAAAATTTATGTTTATATGCTAGTTTTGTGTCAACTATTCTATTTTATGTAGTGATTAACTCTTTACTCTCATCTGCAAGTGAATCATATCCAACCAGTAAAGTCAAACACAACAGTAAACCAATTAAAACTATTTTTATAACCAATAAAACTGTTCATAAATTTGAGCAGAATCTCTGCTTACAGATTGCCATACTTATATGAAAAGTTACTAAAAAGCAAAACAAAATCTAAAGACTAATTTTAACGTTCAAAATCAAAGATCAAAACTTGACTTTCTTCAAATCTTCACTTTATAGGCTCAGTTCGTATATTCATCATAGACTCAAGAAAGGAACTCTTATTATCTTCGATTGGATACCTAAGCTATATAGCAAACTGCACAAAAAATGTCATTATTCCAAAATGAATCTCTTTCTTTATTCACATTATTTCATGGTAGTTTTCCTTCCTCTTCAACAATAAATGGGCAATTTGCTAACCTAGTGACTTTGATATCTGACTCAACATTGGCTAAGTATGACCATTTAGGAGCTGCATACGTTTTATTTGGCACTCTTACTTTTGTTGATCTTTTGACTACAGACTGTTCACTTTTGCTGCCATTAAAGTCTTGTTCTGCCTGCTCCAGATCTACTCTATCTTTTCTTTTTTTTGGACTTCCTTGAACACTCTTTTTCTTCCTCTCACAAGTTCAGGCAATTTATCTCCTTGATGTACTTTCTCATCTTCAAATCAGCTTACGAGTACTGCTACATCTTCATCTTCATTTGCCATTTGGTTTCTGCGTGGAACAGCTAAATTCTTTCCACTGGAAACCGATTTCCTCTGGAGGTTTCTGAAAATCAATTTTTTCTCCTTGATTTTAGGTTTCTTGATTTTTATTTTCTTTTTGTTCTTCTTGTTCTCTATCTTGGTAAACTTGATTCTGATCTTGATGTATATATTCACCATGCCCTTGTGGATTCGCACAGCGATCTTGAGCTTGATGCTGTGACTCGGTGTTTGTTGTCACCATTTCTTCAACTGCTGTCTTCACTCCCATCACGTGAGAAGTGTGGATCCACTGTGACAAGCCTCCACATTTCTCAGCAGTGTTCACCACAAGGATTATTTATGTTGACACTTCCACCTTGGCTCTAGGAAAAACGTATGAATAAGCTCCTTCACCATTGCCCAGTTAACAGGCTAGAGGTTGTGGCATAGTTCTTGTGTTGCCAAAATGACGCTATGACAATGAGCGAGTACAGCATCAGCAAGGCATTTGCAGTAATCTATCACAATGTCATCCATTATTGACACAGGTGCAGCTGATGGAATGCAAGGGATTCTCATGGCTCTCCCCATCAACTCTTCTTGCGGGGAAAGTCCCATATTTTTATTCAGTGTGCTTCTGAAGCTTATCAGTATGAGTGGAAGAGCGTCTAGCCATTTCAGTGATGTTGCTTACTTAGACTTCAGTGTACCATTGTCTTGTTTTACAATTCCAGATGCTTCTTGTCTGTAGCTACAATGGAATGTCTGCTCCATTTGAAAAGCTGTGCACAATAGCTTCATTACTTCACTCTTACAATGTGTACAGTTATCGGATTCTGAAGAAGTTGGCAAACCGAATCTAGGGATCAACTCACTCATTAGTAATTTGGCTACTGGTTGGATAGCCTTCAAGCCACCTCAAAAATAAACACACAATCACTGAAATGATTGTAACAGATTCAGAGTACAAGAGCAAAGCTACCTCTCTAGTATCCCTTTGCCCAATGTAATCAGATGGTTTCCAGTTCTATGGACAACACACTTGACATCCAAAATCTCCTTAGGTTGGAGTACTGTTCCAGTGGTACATCTTGTTTTGGTGTATAATCCAGTCAATACAATCATGATCACAATCATCTTCATCATCAACTTTGTTTGCAATTGGCAAAAGCATCAGATTCAAGGTATTGCATCGCCTGACTGAAATGTCAGCCAATACAATTGTCTGCACATATTTAGTTAGCGGTTTGTCTGATGCTGAGTATGAGTCAGCAAAATCTCAACAGAATGAGGTATTAACACAATAAATCTATAACCCATCACAATCCCTTGTTCAATTGCTAGACTAACCTTTTTTTACCAATTTTAAACAACCAGGGTGTGCGGCAGCTACTGGATCCAATGTGGCAGAGAAGTAGTTGACCGGGCTATTCACTGGTTATAGCGCTGGTGGTGCCCGGTGCAAGAATCTTTTTTGCCCACCCCCCACCTCTAATTGACCACCTTCTCCATAGATTCCCTCACTACCACCCTCCTACAGTGCCCCTCTTCTATCCATTGCTGTTCTTTCACATGCATTTAGTTTGTTTTATAGCGCTACCAATACCAGTGTAGGGTGTCAGAGCACTTTACAACATACACAGATTACATTGAGACATAGAATCAGACGTGTACATCAGTGTATACAAAATGTTACATACAACTATGAGGATTACAAGGTGTAGGAATCACATGCCATCCATACCAGTAGGTAGTATACTCTGAAAGTGTTTGGTCTGGAGAACTACACACCCCGGGCTTAAAACATACCTCAGTGGTTGGGGTTGGCCTCATATTTCTACCCATTGGGGTAATGAAAGACTGAGGAAAACATAACATTCTAATCAATGCCATGTATTTTGCTTGCAGCTCTTTGATGATAGTTCATAGGCCGCTGTGACATATTAGGATTGTAACTTGTGAAATGCAAGTAACAAGGATCTCTGTGACAAAAGCAGTAACCCACTGAGCTATCTCTATTAACTAAAGTTTTGTGATCTTCATAGTACATGTTATTTGCAGCAAGCAAATTAACCTTCTGCGCTACTTTATGATGAGTCAAAACTGCCAGAAGATAAAACTCAATCTCCAGCAGGTACATTCATTACCAGAGTTTTCTTGACATTTTTATTGTTGCTTGAAAACTGCTGTACACAGCAGGTGCTTTTAAACCCATGAGTTATTTCTCAACTTAGCACCCCCACCTAGTTCAGCACCAGGTCTGGCTGCACCAGTCACACCACCCAAAAGCTGGCCTGGATTCACTTCTCTATGTTTTTGAGTAAGTACTGACAATGCACACCATTTTCTTTCATTGCAAAACATGTTAAAGTATTTCTCATAATTTGGCCTTTCTAGAGAGGTAGTTTTTCGTTGAGCTTTAGGACGGCCCTCATAAGTTCACCATAAAATGGCAAAATTGCTGTAATCCTCAGTAAAGGCTTTCCAACCAGGAAAACATTTTGAAACCACTGTCTACAGTTGCCAACCATTCCCTACAACATCCTCTCTTCTCTCTGTGTAGTTCAAGGAATCGTTCTCAAAAATTGCAGAAATGCATTCTTTAGACATTTTTTTTGCCCCTTTTTAGGTCTTGCGTAGACCGCGCATGCGCTGCCTTCTCGAGAGATTTTGTTTACTGTTATTCGGGTTGGTATTGTTTGTAAAGCATATTAAGTAGGCTTGTGGGCAGTTGTGGCAGGCCAATGAAAGAAATTGCAAGGGATAATATCCAAGGTGCAAATGCCACAATGCAATAAATAAACGAGAAAAACAAACTTAGTATTGATGTAAATATATTTAAAACTAATACTGAACTTTGAAAAAGTGCCCTATAAAACTCAAGCCAAGCTTTTGTTACTCAAAATGCCTCTTTTGAATTATTCTTTAACAGGCTTCAAAAGCAATGAGTCTCCCAGGCCACCCAATGACTCCTTAGAGGCTTCTTTCTCCGGGTGATGATGGTGGCTGAGAAGAACTGGCATCTCTACTTCTGAACTACCACGTCCGACGTGACTTAAAGCTGCCTCCCTACTGAAATCTGGCTCCCACTGATACGAGGTAAGCCCCTTTTTAACCTATTATTTTCCTAAATCACTATTGTCTATGTATCTTTTCTTTTTTATGATGCACTGTCTATTTTTTTTGGTTTTTTTATTACTGAACATTTAAGTTTTTGCTTTCAGAAAGAAAGATTCTAACAACATCATACTTTTTTACTACAAAGGATATGCTGATATGATGATAAAAGAAGATAAATATTTCTCTTCAACCAAGATATAATGCTACAGATCCAACCCAAATGTTGGCCACAGGTCAAAACGTCCACCTCTACTGAACGTAGAGAGTGTTAGTGAAACTCTACCCAATTGGAATTCTAAAAAGGGTTTATTAACAAAAGAAAAATGTATCTCGTTGAATCTCAGAAACCGGCGACAAGGGGATCCTGTTAGACCTGGTACCATTGGTGTGAGTCTCCCTTCCATTTGTTACTGATTGCCTCCTCTGTTTTTGATCTGTTTGCTGGTTTAGATGCTTTGGGCACTGTGCCACTGCTATTCAGTGCCACAGTGCAAGTGCTCCGTATGTTAAATTGATGGATTGATTAGTGACTCCATGATTGGCTTATTTAATTTACTTGTCAGACCTTAGTATAGTGCACCATGTTTGCCCAGGGCCTGTGAATCAAATGCTGCTGGTGGGCTTGCAGCACTGATGGTGCCACCCACAGAAGCAGCCTGTAAAGTGTGTCTCAGGCCTGCTATTGTAGAGCCTGTGTGCAGTCCAGTACTGCCATGTCGACTGGGTAAGTGCACCCACTTACCAGTCCCTAAACCTTCCCTTTTCTACATATCAGACACCTATAAGGTAGGCCCAAGGGCAGGGTGCATTGTATGTAAAAGGTAGGACATGCCCTGATGTGTGTGGCATGGCCTGATAGTGAATTACAGCCATTTTCATTTTTCACTATTGCAAGGCTACCTGTCCCCATAGGCCAGAATGGGCAGTTTGATTAAAACACCTTATAATCCTAACTGACCCAGGGAACATTGTAGAAATTTGAGTTTAGTGTGCCTGAGCTCAGAATGATAAAATACATCTTTTAGTGAAGTTGGTTTTAACATTCTGTGTTTGAAAATACCACTTTTAGAAAGTAGGTATTTTCTTACCTAACCATCCAGCCTACCTCTGCTAGCTTGTGTATTGTGTCTGGTTTGTGAGTGACAGGGGCTGGGGAGACTCCAGGAGACAGGGTGAGTCAGCACAGGGCTGAATAGACCTATCTGCATGTAGAGTGGTGGGAGGAGTAGCACCTGGGTCCGAATAGGGCTGTGCCTGCCTTCCAAAATGCTGGCTCCACCTCCTGTGGTGTGTCTGAGGACCCTGGCCCACACTGACAAAGGAAGAAGGTGTACACTGGCAGAATGCACCCAGAACTGGTTTGAACTAGGTACCAGACCCTCTGCCTTCAGAGGACAAAGGATTTTGCAGTATAAATATTGGGGCCCACACCCCAGGACTTTAGATCACTTCTGGAACAACAAAATGAACCTTTGCCAAGGAGAGGAACCAAGGAAGCTGCAGGAGTTTGGACTGCCCGCCTGCCAGTGTGCTGTGTTGCTGGGTCGCATGCAGTGGTGTCTTCATTGCCAAGTAAAGGAGAAGGAACTTTTAAAGAACTTTCATCATCTTGCAGAATATTTCTCCAAGGGCTTGATCTTGTGCTTGCCTCCTGCTGAAGTCTCAGGGACAAAAGACTTCACCACCAGCTCCCCTCTGAATTTCCTTGCTGGGAAATCTGTCTGCAGAAGCCTGCGTGTCGATGGGAGCTGGAAGCGCGACTCAACGAGAAGCGTGTCGCAGTTCGCAGCTGTTGCCGTCACATCGCCTGAGAAGCGTGTCGCCGCCGCAGAGGTCACCGCCGCATCACCAGAGAAGCGTACCTTCGTCGCAGCTGTTTACCGACGCATCACCCGAGAAGCGTGTCGCCACCCTGAGGGTCGCCGTCACATCACCGGAGAAGCGTGTCGCAGGGCCTGTCGCGGCTCCAAAGTTACAGAGTTCACCACATGGCCGCCAGGTGTGCACGCATCACCTTCACGTCATCGTATCGCATCAAGGGCGCCATCTTATCGCATCGCACCGGATTATCGCATCGCATCGAGGCGCCATCTTGCTGCATCGTAACCGGAACGCAGTACGAGAATCAATGCATCACCTCCTCTCCGGTAAGGAACAAGACGCATCCCCTACTCTGTGCAAGCCTTGAGGAGCCACACATCGCCTCCCCCGAAGCAGGGAACCGACGCATCACCCTACCTGCGAACCTTTTTTTTGTTTTGCGTTACGCATCCAGGTACTTTTGTGAGAAACGTGTCGCATTTATCATCAACTTGAACTAAGTTACTTCTACCATCTTTAAGTCTATTTTGAGTACAGTATTGTGGATTTTTGTCGTTTGTGGTCTTGTGTTAAGTCTATATAAAGAATACTCATTTTTATAAAACCTGTTTCCATCTGTAGTGTTTTCACCGTATTACTGTATGTGTTCACAAATGCTTACCACACTGCTTCTAAAAGAAGCCTGTATGCTCATGCCAAGCTACCAAGGGGGTGAGCAGGGGTTATCCAGGAGTGTAATCCCCTTTCTCTGACTTAGAAACAAGGGTCCCTATTTGGTCAAAGGTACCTACCTCTGCCAACTAGAGACCCCCAGTTCTAACAGATTCCATAAGCACCCCAAATGAGCATAAGGTGCACAAGCAGAGACAAGACACATATCCATAGGGTTTTGTGTATCGGGCTCCAATGGAGGTCGTGTTATGAAGGTGAAACAAAGGAGTTACACAGAGGCAGGATTCTGAAGTGATGAGAAACTAAACCGACAACTATTCAACAAATACAGGAAAGTACGCTCTTGTCACTGATCAAGCTAACCAGAAGTTTCTCACTTCAAAATCTAAGCATGAGAATGAGGCTCTACATGTCATAGACTGGAACAACTTGAAGGCCTGGTGAGCAAGAGCAGAAATGAGGTTGCAGCAGTTACAGTTAGGATAGGGCAACATTTTAAAACCTCTCCAAAGCACATTTTTGCCCTACACTATTCAAAACAACAAATCAGATGTCACATCTGGTTATTCGGGAATCCATTCACATTACAAGCTCTTGTCATCTTCCATTCTCCGTCCTGAGAACTTTTTCTACATCACACCACTTTTGAGTTCAAACAGCAGTCAGCTAGCTTTAATTACATTTGAGTGGTAAGATGCCCTTCACGTCATAGCAGTTCTATGCTTTGCTGTTAGCAAGCCCATAACTGAAGCTGACTTTTTTGTAAGAAGACAGGGCAAGTGTAGACGTGAAAATGACACGATGGTTGACTTCCATGAATCCGACAATTTACTATTTCACTTCTACCCATAGAGAAATCACATGTACACATCCCTGACACGTGTAATTAATTCCACCTCCTAATAAAGTATTTTATTAGACTGTAGTGGGTGGGGGGATAGAAGTCTCAGCTAAAACAATCTAGCATTTGCTATGAATATGTTACCGTGAGCTTACCATTGGTAGGTTGGTAGTCAGCAAGGCCTCCCCTACACAAAAGTGCATGTGATACAAAGCAGAGGCACTAAAACAGCATTATTGTTAAGAAATAAACACTAGTGCTCTGGCTAAGATACTAACATAACTTCCTATAAGAGGCCAGCAGTGGTTTCATTTTTTGCACTGAAGCTAAGCATCCTCACAGGAATAGTTCTGAGGAAAATGTTTTCCTTCAAAAACAAAGCTATGGTCACAAATGGCCTGGTTTTAAAAGTTGCCGATAAATACATGTACAGATTGCTATGACTGTAGCTTCTTCTTCACTGCTGCACCAAATGTTCGCTAACATCCAGTGAATGCTCCTTGGACTCCGAAGCACGGCGTCAAGGGTGGGGAGCGTGGGGTGTTTGTGCCATTTCTAACAAATCATTGGTCAAAAGGGGCTTTTTTCACTTCAAGCATCTACATATTGTGTATCTTGTGATATGTCTTTTAAATGTATTTTGTAGGGTCTGCTCCAAATGTGAGTTTGACTTTTAGGCACCTTGCACTGTTTGAGCGCAGCTGACATATAAACCTGGCAAACCAAAAGCCCTTTCTTTGTGTGAGGGCCTATTTAGTAGGCCAGACTCTGAAAAGATACAAAACGCCAGCTAACCTAGCCCAAAAAGAAAAATAGAAAACGTCCAAGTGAAACACGCCCAAACTTTTATTTTCTTACATGCCCCATCTCCCTTTTATGACAACTAAATGGAAACTAACACCTTGGCCCTTACCATTTTGTTATTTGGGGATGCCACTAAAATGTTGTTTCCTTTTCCTTTTGTGTCTTCCAGTTTTATGTGCTTGAATTAAAGGTGAAGGTCTTAGAATAATGTTTTATAGTCTAATCTAGTTGTTTTATATAGACTACAGAGAATGTGGGAGTATAAAAATCGTATTTGATATGTTGGCAGTATTTCATTTTGTCAATGATTGGTGAAATGGCTGACTTATAGGAATCTTGACCAATATTTATTATCATATTTTTCCATAGAAGCAGAATGGGGAACACCCTTTGATGCATCGGGCCCCTTTGCTCACTGGTTCGGATTGATAGCAGGTGAACTGCCAAACATCCAATGCAACCTGTGGTGTGATGTGTACCTGTGAAAAGTGTGTTGTCACCATGTACTCGGGACAGTGGTGAAAGCATGATACAAGACTTTCCATATACCAAAGCAGCATAACAACAAAATATCATAGCTGCAAAGTGCCCCATTGTTATGTCTTACACATTAAGCTAATCTTTCCTTTTTTAATTTAATTTTTTTATAGCAAACTGAACTTTACCATTGGTGTTTTAGAGCCCATGCTTTTTAATGCTAACAGCAAAGTCCCAGAATAGAATGTGATGTTGGAAAAAAAGTGAGGACTAAATTATAGTTTGACTCTTGGCGTTGGAATACTTGATAGCTATGAATCTGCGTGTGACAACAGTAGCACCACTTTCATGTATTCAGACAAAGAGTGCAGAAAAGCAGTAGCAAGCATGCAGAAATCTGTTTCGGAATGTCAGACTACAAATTAATCTGTTGTCATTCACATTTGTAAATGTTCTATAAGTTACAATTCTGTTGGTGGGGTTGACCACACTTACAAGGTTGTAAAAGGTAATAAGGAGTAGGTGAGTGGCACCATCCCTCCCTACCCCCAGCTGTGATCAGGATTTTGTTTATTAAACAGCATTTGAATTTAACACGTTCTTCCCTTCTAAATCCACTAATAGTCCCATAAACCCGACAGTTTCCCAAGGGAGTGAGTGTGAGATGTAATGAGATATGAGTGAGGACATGTAAGAGAGTCTTTGAGTGAGAGTACAATACACAGACTGTTATGCTTAGCACAGTCTAACATAAGTCCATTGGACATGCTGCCAGTGGGAACACACCACATCATCTGCAATATGTCTCCTTTAAATTGAATGTATACATTTTAAAAATCACTGCAAAAATAGCAAAATGTTTTATAAACATTGTTAAAACTCAGTTTAAATTATTTCTTTTTTGGTGGTTACGCAGCTAAATAAACATCAATAAGTTCTGATATCAAAATGTTTGAACAACACCACTGAAAACCACTCAAAATAGTGAAAACAGGAAACCTGATTATGGTAAATGTAGTGCATGGTTCTATTTGCTTTAGTTTACGCACTGGTATTGAAGTGTTGGCTATGTTGGTGCAGTCAGCTGCTGTTTATCTCTGGGCATATGTTTCTGGATCATTGTTCATCCATCGAACTGAGATAAACACTTGTTTGAGAGTGCTGGAAATGCTGCTCAAAGTCTTTAAAGGTTAAGTACCACTGTTGGAGCACAGGTGCAGCCATAGGGGCTTGTCAACCACAGTAACTGAGCTATGCCAAAGGCACAACGCTGTTGCACATTCTGATCGTCTATTTTTTTTACCTGGTGGCTGACTCTAGTGCCTAGAAGACCATTCCTTGGGTATTAGTCACGTTTTACAAATCTCTATTACATTACACATGGTAAATGCAGTGCACATTGTCACTTTTCCACTCGTGGACCTTGATTGATTGAAGCTTTGGCTAGAATCCGTAGTAATGCCAGTTCACACTTCACATGTAGGCATAGGTCTGATATGGATGATTGCCAGACACCTATAAAATATCTCAACAAATTTTGCAGGGTCTTGAGAATAACTCTTTGCTCCCTTGTGAAGACCTGGGTTTTTCACATAGGTGTTGAAGTTAACCTCCTGTATTTTAAATGGAATGTCTTCGCTGTGGCTCCCTTGCCATGATTGATAATAAAACCTAATTTCGCCAGCAATTGATTCCTTACATGACTCATCCTTCTTGAATAATTCCAAGCTGTTTTTCACCATTTAACTTTTTGGGACATATTCTGAATTCTTATTTGCAGAAAATATTATGGTAGAGACTCCTAGTCACATGTTCCTTACCTTAGAATTATCCTGAGGCATAAAACTGGATCCGGATATTCTTGAGCAGTACCCCCCTGCGTGCCGGTAGGTGGCATCCTTCGTCACCTCATCAGTATCATCCACAATGAAAGTGAAGTACGCGGTGCCTGTATAGGTGCCACCCCAGTCCACTCACATCTGATCTTTTCTTTCCTCGCTACTCAGCGCAGATCTGGAAGGGCTTGTTTATTATTGTTTTTTTTCTCCATTGCGTGGAGTCTAAGGGGCGGGGCCATGGGGATGACAGGCATGATGGGGAGTGGTAGGTGCACTGTTGTCCGTGCGCATGTGAGTGTGGCCAGCCGTCTCAGGACCGCCAAACTGACATGCAGACTGAAGCTGTTTCCAACCCTAGCTGTGTTGTCGGTTTGGAGACAGTAGGCACAGATTCCCAGTCTCTCTGGGAGCGCAAATCCAGGCCGCACAGGCCAATCCTCTTCAACACATTCCCTAACTTTACATCTCAACCTGACCCGGATCAAATTTTGGTGCATCACTGGCTGTCGGAGGCTATTGATTCTACTCTTCCTCTCTCTGCCAAACCCCAACTTAGAGCGCACCCCCCTGCCCCGTGGTTTACCGACTTTCTCAAGCTTGATAAAAAACATTGCAAAGTCTTGGAGAGACAGTGGAGAAAGCACTATGCACCAGAGGCTAAGGCTGCCTATTTGGCGGCATTGAAAAAATACCATGTTCTATGCAGATCTGCACGTGCTTTCTTTTATACGGACAAGATTATGAATGCCCAAAACTGTCAGAAAACTTTATTCAAAGTTGTGAAAGAACTTTCTGCATCTAGCACATTTCTGCCATCTCCCTCGCTCTCCCTACATCAATGCAATGAACTTGCGTTGTTCTTTCACAGTAAAGTAGAGTCTTGCCACCTTCAGCTAGACTCCGACTCTTCCCTTCAAGACAACTTTATCTTCCTAACACTCCTTCTTCTGCTCAGGTCAATACTTTCTCTCAGGCCTCCTCATTTGTTGAGTCTCGTCAGATTAAGGCCTGGCTCCCCCTGGACTTGACCTCTCTTCATTGTTTGTTGGGGACAATCATGTCTGCTCTCCACTTGACCCTCTCCCCCCATCCAAGCTCAGACTTTTGGACGAGTCAGCCTTTGGCCTGATTCTTACTCTCCTCAATTCCTCCTTAAGTTTAGGTCAGGTGCCCCGGAATTGGAAGCACGCTCTGGTACTCCCTCTGCTGAAAAAGACCGACCTTGACCCCCTCTGTTGGTCAAATTACCATCCTATATCTCTTCTTTTAACATTTTCCAAAGTTTTGGAAAGACACATTAATTCCCAACTCTCCTCACATGTGTCTTTGCACAAGTTATTTCATCCGTCACAGTTGGGTTTTCGTTCTGGGCATAGTACCGAATTGTCTCTGCTTGTTACGGAATATCTTAGGCAGCACCTTGATTGCGGTGGTATGGCAGCGCTCATCTTATTGGGCTTGAGCGTGGCCTTTGGCATGGTCTCACACTCCATCTTGGTGAATCGTCTTTATGCCTCAGGTATTGTAGGAATGTCCTTGCAGTGGCTGATTTCTTTTTTAAAGGATCGCGCATTCCAAGCCTTCTCACATACCACTAAATCAAATTCAGTAGCTCTAACATCAGGAGTACCGCAGGGCTCGATTTTGAGTCTTCTGCTTTTTAATCTTTACGTTCGCCCTTTGGCAGACATTGCAGAAAAGTCTGGGTGGACCATTTTCTATTACGCAGATCATTTTCTCTCTTTCATCTGCTCAGCATCAGGACTCTTCCTTGCTCCAGCTCAGACTGCGTAATATCTCTCTATGGATGTCCAGTAATGCTTTAAAGCTGAATGGCTCTAAAACTGAGGTCCTCATTCTGGGATACAATCCTGATCTCTGGGGAGCAAACCATTGGCCTGGCTCTCTGGGGCCTCTACGTGCTCTGGTTCTGAAGGTTAAGAACTTGAGTTTTATCATTGATAATAATCTTTCTCTCAGAGCCCAAGTGTCTGGAGATACCGCAACTTGCTTTGCAGTTCTCTACTGGCTAAAAAAAATCCTTTGGTTAATTCCTCCCACATCTCAAAGAACCGTATTGCAGGCATTGGTGATCTTCAGACTTGACTATGGCAATATAATGTACTTGGGCGCAGACAAGGCCACCGTTCGCCGTTTACAGCTCATTCAAAACACGGCCGCTCGCCTGCTTTTTCGGTTGCCTCGACAAGTCTCTATCTTTCCTCTGCTCCATCAACTTCATTGGTTTAAGGTAAACAAATGCAGCGAGTTCACAGCTCTATGTTATGTTTTGAGCTAAGCACGGCTTGGCTCCCTCGTACATACAAAGCCTGATCAAATCTTACCTACCTACCTGTCAGTTGAGATCGTCCAGCCTCTTTCTTTTTTCTGTTCCCAGACTGCGGCTGACCCGCATGAAAGGCCGCTCGTTCTCCTATCTTGGACCTAAACTGTGGAATTCCCTTCCTTTGGAACTTTGGACCTGTCGGTCTCTTTTAGCCTTTCGTAAAAAGAGAAAAACCTTTCTTTATAACCAAGTTTAATCCCTCTGCTTCAGCTATCTGCAATCTCGCTTGCCCTGTTTAGCGCCGGGAAACCCTGTTGGGTAGCTGTGCGCGTTATAAATCTTTTAAATAAATAAATAAATCCTGTTGCTGCTCTCATGGATGAGAGCAGCGTTAAGATTGGACACAGGGCAGTCTGGGAGCCTGTGCCTACAGTGGCGCCAGAAATGTGGCAATCCGCCGGGGCATATTCAGGTAATTTTGTTGTTGTTGTTTTGTGTTTTTGTCTCTTCCCTTCCGCCGCCCGCCACTTTGTCCCAACACTAATCACGACTGCAGCCAGTCACTTTGTGACTGATCTTTTTTCAATGTTTTCTCTAACATTTTTTTGAGAAAACTTTCTCCTGGTCTGTAAGGCACCCTGTGGTGCCTGTCTCAGGCAGATGTCGGTGACAGATCCTCAGTTCATCTGTTTGCGGTGCTTGGAGTTGGACTACATCTCCAAGGCCTGCGGACACTGGCTTGGTCTATCCTCCTTCCGTGTCAATGGAGGAGAGAGCCTCCTTTACAATGGTAGTGCGCATGGCAGCAGTCAAGAAGAAAGTCTTGATGGAGGTGCTTTAGCTTTGAATTTCCCCGTCCAAACCTCAACTCCCTTTCAATTAAACCCTTACGGATGACCATTACGGGGCCTGGAGAAAAGCTCTGCACAAGGGCTTCCGTGCACAGGACAATTGCCCACCTCCTAGGGACACCAGTTTCCTCACCCATGACCCCACCGGGAGAGTTTTGTAGTCCAAGCCCCCACCTCCTGAAAACAATCCAGGTGTGCTCCCTACCACTCCACTTGATAGGGAATCCAAAAGGCTGGACACCTTAGGCAAGAGGATGTTCTATTCCGCCACCCTAGCACTGCGGTAGGTGAACACCAAGTGCCTTTTGGGCCACTGAACCCATACTGTGTGTGACTCGGTTGCACAAGTGCTGCCCATGGCTTTGGAGGAGGCCCGAGCCATAGTCTCCCAAGCTATTGCTGACAGGCAAGACGCAGCAAAGTTCACCATAAGATGTGGAATGGACACAACTGACTCACTAAGCAGAGTGATTGCATCGTCAGTGGCACTTAAATGCCATGACTGGTTGAGAACCACTGGCTTTTCAGGGGATGTTCAATCTTCCCTCATGGATATGCCCCTTGATGGCCCTCACCTCTCTGGTGAAAAAGCAAACTGTGCTACAGCGCTTTAAAGACAACAGGGCTATCGCCAGATCTTTGGGCTTATCCATGGCTCCCCGCCAACCCTAGTCTGCCTTTCGCCCCTTCCGTGGCTACGGTAGAGGCTAACAACCATGTCCTTTCCCACCCAGCTACCACGGTCAGCAGACTTCCCAGCCTTTTTGTGCATGCGGTTCCCACAAACCTCGTGGGAACACCAGCCAGAGGTCGGGCCAGTCCACTGCCTCCCCATTAGCTGCCACCCCCTAGCTCCTTTAGTTTGCCCTCATGCAAGCAAGGTCACCCAGTGGGAGGCAAGGTCGCCCAGTGGGAGGCAGGATTCACCATCTCCTGCCTCACTGGCAGTCCATAAGATCGGACAGGTGAGTCCTTCAAATTGTCCAAAGGTGCTATGCCATCCCCTTAATGGAGCTCCCATCACCCATGCCACCTTCTTATTACCAGCTGACGGAGGGCCATCTTGGTTTGCTCCATCTGGAAGTACTGGCTCTTTTGGCCAAAGGAGCCATCAAGAGGGTGCCGGCATCAGAAGTAGGTCGTGATTGCTATTCCTGCGACTTTCTGTTGCCCAAAAAAGGAGGCCTCCATACTAGTCTAGACCTACGCCTTCTCAACTTCTTCCTGAGGAACGAGAAATTCAGGATGCTTATGTTAGTACAGGTCCTGTCTGCACTCAACACAGGAGACTGAATGGTAGCACTGGACTTCCAGGACGCCCATTTCCACATTCCGTTCCTAGCTACCCACAGGTGTTTACTTGCAGTTCACGGTGGGCCACAAGCATTATCAGTTCGCTATGCTCCACTTTGGCCTTACCAGTGCCCCTCAGGTGTTCAGCAAGGTGATGTCATTGGTTGCAGCACATCTGCAGAGGTCAGAGGTTCCAGTTTTCCCCTCCCTCGACGATTGGCTATTGAAGGCAGGCTCACCCCAGGCAGTCGTCTCCCACCTCTAGACTACAGCAGACCTCCTGTACTCGCTGGGGTTCATTATCAATGTGCTGTAGTCACACCTGCCTCCTTCACAGGCACTCCCATTCATCAAAGCTGTTCTGGACACTGCAGTTTCAGGTCTATCCTCCCGAATGGCGAGTCCAGGATCTTCAGGCTATGATGCAGATGTTTCTGTCTCTAGCCTGGATTTCAGTGAGACTGAGTCTGAGGCTCTTGTGCCTTGTGGCCTTCTGCATCCTGCTTGTGACATTGGCATATGCCTCCGTTGGCATTTGCAGGTTCTGCAGTTGGTCTTGAAGCCCCAATGTGCAGAGCATCAGGGAAATCTCTTCTACATAGCCCAGAGCTCGGAGGCAACTCCAAAAGATCTGCAGTGGTGACTGACAAACTGCGATTGGGTCAGGGGCAGACCCCTCTCCCTTCCTCTCCCAAAGATGACTGTAGTGACAGATGCGTTACTCATGGATTGGGGCGGCCTTCTGGGAGAGGTCTAGATCAGAGGGCACTGGTCATTAGTGGAATCCTCGCTCGTCATCAACCTGCTGGAGCTGCAGGCGATGCGACTGGCTTTGAAAGCCTTTCTTCCTTTGATTAAGGGTAGGCTAGTTCAGCTGTTCACGTACAACACCACCACCGTGTGGTACTGCAAAAAAACAGGGTGGAGTGGGGTTCTGTATCCAGTGTCAAGAGTTCCTGCGTCTCTGGTCATGGCTGGAATGCCAGGGCATTTTCCTGGCTGTCTATCTGAAATCCAGAGCAGTGTAACTCAGATTTCTTTGCTTAGTGTATCACAAATGGCGCCTCCATCAGGAGGTGGTGCAAGATATCTTCCGAGATTGGGGAGAACCTTGGTTGGATCTATTCTCCACCACTGAGAATGTGCAATGTCAACAGTTCTGCACACTGGAGTTTCCAAGGCGACTCTTGCTCTGAGATGGTTTTCATCTCAAGTGGAGCTCAAGTCTCCTGTACGCCTTTCTGCCGATACTACTCCTTTCCAGAGTTCTTAAGAAGTTCAGGAACAATCAGGCCTAAGTTATTATTGTGGCTCTGGATTGGGCATGGGGAGTGTCTGGTATCCTGAGCTGTTGAGCATGACCATTGGTTCTCCAATCAGGCTGCTTCTTCAAGAGGACCCTCTATTGCAGCCACAGGGGAGGGTTCTTCACCCAAACCTGCAAACCCTTTGCCTTCATGCATAGAGATTGAGCAACTGCAGTTGACAGCCTTCGACCTTCCTCCGGACGTCTGTGACATTATTCTGGCAGCCAGGCATTCCTCCAACAAGCCAGTATGCGCCTGCCGTTGGGACAAGTTTGTAACAAGGTGTACATCTAAGAACATTGACCCTCTTTCTTCACCCTTATCACAAGTTTTATTGTTTTTTTCTTTTTCTGGCCCAGAAGGGCTCTGCTCTGGGCACTGTTAAAGGTTATTTCTTGGCTTTCTTGCGGTTGCCGGACCAACCTTCCTTGTTCAAGTCATCTGCTGTGACTTGATTTCTTAAGGGACTCCTGCATCTGCTTCTCACAAGACCATTCATCATGTCCCAATGGTACCGCAATCTGATCTTAACCTTCCTCATGTACACCCCCATTGAGCCACTGTACAATTACCCACTTCGGTTATTTACCATCAAAACTGCTTTTCTGGAGGCCATAATTTCGACCAGGAGGATCGGCGATCTGCAGACACTCTCTGTGTGTCCCAACTACACCACTTTCTACCTATACAAACTGGTTCTGAGAACGCAGGCCTCTTTCCTTCAGAAGGTGGTAACACCCTTCCAGGTACATCAAAATATCATCATGTCTTCTTACTTTGCTCCACCTCTTGATTTTAAAGAAGAGAAGAGACTCCATTATGTGGACCAAAAATGAGCGTTGTTGTTCTACATTGATCGAACCAGAGTTCAGGATGCACAACCAACTCTTTGTTGGATATGTTGGGGCAAAGAAAGTCTTGGCTGTGCAGAAACAGACCATCTCGTGATGGATTGTGCTGTGTATAAATTTCTGCTAGGCATTGACCAAGAAACAAACCCCTGAAGGCTTGCACACTCCTTCCACCAGAGCCAAGGCTGCGACCACTGCTTTTGCTCGCGGAGTCTCAGTTCTGGACATCTGTCAGGCAACGATGTGGGCGTCTTGACAAAAGAACTACTGCCTGTATGGTCAGGTCTGTCATGATGGGCACTTTGCCCGTTTGGTCATGCCGGACTTTTTGGTCTAATTTGTTTGCAGACCCACCTCTGGTAAGCTGTTGCTTGGGTATCTATTCTAAGGTAAGGAATCCACGGCTAAAAGTCTCTATCAGATGAGCAAGTTATTTACCTTTGGTAATGCCTTATCTGGTAGAGACTCTGTCTAGCTGCAGATTACTTACCTGCCCTCCCATCCTACCCGCTCAATGAACTGATTTCTGCATAGGGCCATCCTCTTGAGCCTCGTATTAATGCACACCAGTGCATCAGCATTCTTTTTGCCTCTGCACTTTTGGCATGGAAAAGTCTCAAAAAGAAACTGATGTCCGCGCGCTGGGGTGGCGCCTATATAGGCAGCATGCATGTCACTTCCGGTGCGGGCGCCGATGCTGAGCCGATCGACACCACAAACAAGTGCGCAAGGTACTGCTGAAGAATTTCTGGATGTAGTCTGATGCCTGTGGATTATTCTAAAGTGAGGAATCAGTGGCTGGAAAGATAAGGCGCTACAGACGGAATGTAACTTGTTATTTAAATCTACGGCCCATGTAGCAAAAAGTGTGGTTTTTCTGTAAATGGTATTTCCCCTGTGAATAGAGGTCACTTTGGTCAGATACAACAGCACCACTGTATCCTTTTTTCCCAACCCTGTCAGAGAATAACAAAGACACCCGCTGCGTTTTATATGACATTTTTAGGTCGAGCCTAGCGCAGTGCGCATGCGCTGCTCTGCGAGATTTTATGTAAAGGCTTCAAAAATCGCTTGTGTATTTGTTTTTGTCACAGGCTATTGGCCTTTGCGTGCGTGTTTCTAAGAAAGACAGCACGCAATTGGGCAAAGGCGGGTGCATGTCCCGCCTTTGTTCTGCCCACGACCTAATGCTTGCGGTTACCCGTACGGTCGGCATCTGTTTTGAATTATCGTGCCCAGATGCGTGCGAGATAATTCAAAACAGATGGCTCGCTGTGGCGCGCGCACCACTTGCGTGATTGTTATAAACATCAAAAGTTTGGCGGGATATTTACCGAAGAGCTGTATGAAAACCGTCAACGCAAACTAGTTTCCTGCATTTTTTAAGTAGAAACGGCATTCCAGGCGAAGCTGTGATGACATGTGGGTGTAGTTCGGATACGCCCGAGTGCAACGTGCTGTGGTCGTAACAGAGAAACGTCTCGTCCGTGATCTGTTCTTGTCTTTAGTGTAGTGACTGCACGCTTCTATTTTTGACTGTTTCAGATGCAGGGAAGTCAGGAGAAACTTCCTTTGGTTAGTTAATCTTTTTTAGTTTTATTGTATAGTTAATTAGAAGTCCTTGAAGCTGGCTGGAAACTTAATTATGCCACGTTAAGTGCATTTATAAAGAGTAGCGAGTGGGACTTGTATACATACATCTGGAATCCAAGATGGCCGTTCTTTCAGTGGTAGCTAATAGCGTTGCTGCTCGTCTGCAGTGTTTCAGTTCCTTTGCTGGGTTTTGTACAGATAGCAGGCACTTGGGTTATACTTCACACAGTAACAGTCAAGTAAGAGCCTGCGTGTCAGTGGTGACATTAGTTGCATTGCATCATGTTTTAGGTGTGCTGAAAAGTGTTATAGATGGAAGTGTTTTGTAAGGTTATGCCGAAATTACATGGGTGATGTGCTGCATTGGTTCTCCCTGTCATGGGTGTAACTTTATGAGGCAAAGAATATCGGGTACAACTGCTTAACAGCACAACCAGTGTAACAGAATTTATTTCGTATATCGGTTAACTCTCACCAGTAACACATTTGTTGAAAAGCACACCTAATGTGACCTTTTTTCAGTTAAGCTTGTCACTTGAAGAACTTTTTTCTGGTTTAAAAAAGAAACCCTACATAACAGACGCGATCTGTTGTTTATTTAACCTAAGTGGACTGCGACCCAAGGACGTAGTGATTTTAAACCTTGGGGTATTTAGATGGCATAGATATAACCTATCCCTACAGCAACATTTCTCGATTGGAGATAAACAGGACTCCGTCGTCAGCGCCAACACTCCTTTTGGTGTCCTATGGTGTTAATCGATGGTTTGCGGCAGTGCAGTAAAACAGAGAGCCTTTTCCTTGCACCTCTGCGGTTAAACAATTGTACGTTAATAATATTGCCTTTGTGTTGTTTTTTGCTTCATGTATCTCAAAGAGCGGAGTGAAGCCAGGCAGCTGCTCCAGGTCTCCGTCATTATCTAACTAACAATGCCTTACTCTGCCATAGTGCACCCTGTCCTTCCCCCCCCCCCCCCCCCCTCCCCCCCCCCCCCTCTCATTCTACATATGTGGCGCTGGCCTCTCTCTCTCTCTGATTCCAGGGTGTGTAAATAACCTGGAGGTTCCGTGTTTTGTGTAGCATTCCTAAAGGTCCTGCCTCTCAATATTATTTTCTCTCCAATGCAAACTAAAACGATAATTTAGCTTGTGGTATTAGTTTTTTTATTTACCAATCTGAAAACCTTAGCCCCTCCCCCCCCCAAAAAAATATGGCGCACACTTGTTTTCGTAGGCTTGCATGTGTAATGGAACATATACATAACTACAAAATGACAGACCCGGGTTACCACACTTAAAAAAAAAAAAACACGTGTTCGCTATACGTGGTGTGCTTTCACGTCCTCTTAGAATGCTTTCGTTTTGAATCTGCAGTGCTGGCACATTCCCTTCAGCTTAGATAAAGCACAATGTCCCTGTGCTCCAGCCTGCAACAATCTGATGCACCGCAAACCGGAAATCTTACTCTCTAAAATAATAGCCTTTTGGACTTGAAGTGAAGCGAACTTTCCATCACTCGCTTGGGTGTCACATTCCTGTTTCCTTTTATTAATCAATTACCTGCCAGCACGTAGTGCACCCTCTGTGACTTACTTTTTGTACTGTTCCAAAACATGTTTGACAGTATGACCGAGACGTGTAAAGTAATTTCTGGACTGTCAATCCTATGAACTGCAAAGTTTCTGACTCCTAAAATGGATTTATTAACTCATGCCGAAGGCTTTGTCTTTCATAGACAGTGCCCCCCCCTACTTCCCACTCATCTGCAGTTTTCCCAAAAGACAAACCCCTCTTGTGTTTGTAGCCGGTCAAGCCAGCCTGCCACGCTAGCCAGCCTAGCCTTCCAGCCCAGCTGTTGACCTCAGCAACTCGGCAAAGCAACTCAGCACCAATTTACTCTTGCTGTCCTGCTATCTCTCCTACTAATAGCGATCCAGCAGCCAACAAGCCCAGCGCACTGTGGTGACCAATCACAGCAGCCATTAGCCTGTTAGTCTTAAGCCGGTGCTACGGAGAGCTTCCCCAGACAGGAGTTCAGCATAGCCTTCCAGTTGTATAGCTCTTCAATTCCTGGCTGCACAACACCAAGGAAAATGTGCTGCATGGCTAAACACTTATAAGGTCCCAAAGGCGAGACCTATTGGCTATGCCAATGCTTGTTCCTCTTGTCATCTGTTTTCAACCTTTTTAATTTTTTCTACACCTCTGTCTATCTAGACGCTTACTGACCCTAACAGTAGGCAAGTGTATAGGTTGTTGGATAGATGCAATGTTGACCTGAATGTAAGCTCTCAATACAGTAGAGTGCACCATATTTCAGAGTTTGATTTTAGTGATCACTTGCTTTGTAATGACCTGTTGATCTGGACTGAGACTTTAATCGCGTTATCACTATGTTTATGGATAGGCACCCCAAGGATTATCCTGACTAGGACACTGTGAGAGGTATTGGATCACTAAGACCTTGTAGATATCTGGTGGAAGACTAATTTTTCTCTTTCGATTTGTCTCCACCTTACTCTGATAGTAATCTTGTGTACTTTTTTATAACTGGTGCAATAGGTTGTTCGAATAGTGAATGTGGTGGCAGGGCACTGAGTCACCATTCTCCCGTTGAATATGGTATCAGTGGGAAGGCAGGAGGTCTTATATTCGTACCTCGAAATAGAGAACTGGGGCACAACAGGATGAAGAATTCAAATTGGAGATATTCACAAAGTAGCTGAATTACACTATTACCAACTCAGGTAGGACCTTATGTCAAGCAGTGAAGTGGGAGGCCCTGAAAGTGGTACCTAATCGTTTTTGCATAGGCAAGATGTGGGCTCACAGGGACCCTCTGGAACAAGATTTGTTGGAGGGGGAGGTCACCCTGACCCATCGTTCAATGATCTTGATAGGAATTGTTCATTAGCATAGATGTACATCCAGTTGGATATGTTTGATCATGAGACTTCTAGACAGCTGTTTCACAGGAGGGAGGGACAACACTGGTAACATATTACTTTGGCTGCTAAGGAGAGGAATTTTGGATATATTGTTTATAGACACTTGCTGGAGGTAGAACTGAATGGACCAAGTAGGACATTAATTATGCATTTACAGACTATCTGATGTATCTGTAGGGACAAAAATATGTGGTTTGTTATGAGAATATAGGTGGTTATCTCACTGGGTTTGGCATCGCTGGCATATCTGTGGTACAGTGCAAACTGTTGGAGGGGCCTCTCACTAGGGATCAATTGCTGATTTGTCAGTAAGATGAAAACTGGTGAGACACCATACACAGATGGGTTATCGATTAAGTTCCACCAACGCATACCAGAGCTACTTGTGGAAATATTGGTGTAGGCTTGTGATAAAGCAATAAAGTTTTTTTTTCCAGATTGGATGAGAAGCACTGATAGTAGTAATTCAAAAGCCAAAAAGCGATTTGTGCGGATGTTATATTATATACCTTTCTCCATAATGAATGTGGGTACAATGATACCCAGTAAATCAATAGCCAGTCATCTGCTGCAGATAATCCACACATTACTATATACTAACCAGTTCGTTTTTATGATGCCTAGGTGCATGATTATCAATTGATGTCAAATGATAAATATTCAGCAGAAATGTGTGAATTGCGAGAGAGGATGATTATGCTGTTAAAGCCTTTCGATTATCAAAAAGCAGACTATGCAGTACATTCAGAGATTCTGTTGAGAGCGTAGGTTCAACATTTGCTCCAAGTTTGTAAACAGGAATAACCATTGACCAAACTGTACCACATGCTAGGTTTAAAACTGTTGCAATTATTTCAAAGGTGTTGACTCAGGACATATGCATACACTACAGTTGTACCTTGTCTCTAATGTTGTTGGCCTAGGTGATAGAGCAGAGGGCAGCAACTTTGAGGAAATAAATAAGAGATTGGGGCATAAAGATGAGAGAAGTTGTGCATGTTGTCTCAGTCTTCAGGTATGATACTTTGCTATTTGTACACAACTCAAAGAGATTCATTCTTCAACTGCTTTGCAGAATAAGGGATGATGTTTATTTGTCAATTTTAAATACTAATTGGCAGAAGTCATATCTTTGTATGCTTAGACATTTAGCACCTCTTAGTGACTCTGAGCTTCCAATGTTGGAATTGGCCTGTGATCCAGAGAACTTAATATATTGTCATACATGTTGCACAGACCTTTACGGACATGATAGTTTTAAATATGATGCATGATTGTATTACTTTGTTTAATACCTTATCTTTGTTAGTCATGGGGTGGGCGAATCTTACAAAAAAAGTTGTGATCCAAATGTGTTTTATATGATCTGCAGATAACCAAATGTGTTGTCCTAGGAACTATATATAAGGAGCTGAACAGTCTACCCATGGGGTTAGTGTGGGCAAACCCCAGACCCGTAGATAAATTGGAGGCCCTGAAGCTAAATTATAACCAATAGGATCTAAACCTCCCTGATACTGAAGTGCTGCATTGGGTGTCATACCTGGCACATTGAATTGATGTTGAGCCAAATACCGGAAAATAATTATTAACTGGAGCCGGGAATTCATTGACTTTGAAGATCGAATGTGCCTCACTGAATGCTGGAGGGTTAAGTGTTTGTGTATAGTGAGCATCATTGTCAGTGTATGGGACAGTTACTCAAAAACGGTTGTGAGGAAATACATATCTCATCTGAGAGCTCCACTGTGAGGACTTCCATTATCTCTGTGTTGGTAATGGAGGCGTGGTAACTAAATGGGTACAGGGAGGTAGTGTGGAGTTGGGATGTTTATTGAGAATAAAGAATTCACATCTTTCAAGAGGGCATGTGTAAGATTTGATGTGCAAAGGAGTCAACTTTTGGTTCTCATCAGATTGGCAGAATCATCTAATTTGACATGGATTTATTTCCTAATGCCGCCTATGCTCTCTATGATTTTGGTTGAAGTGTTATCAAAGATTTGGTGAGGAAATGGATTAATGTTGTAAAGCATGCAAAGAGCAGAAAGAAAACTGTTGCTGTGTCATTTGAGTACTATGCGAGATATTGAACCACTAAACGACATTAACTGGACTAAAACAATTGCACATGTTTAGGCTGTATGGGAAAATGCCAGATTTAAACATACCTAGTTTAATGTACTTGATCACTAGCATTCTACATACAATTTACCCTATAGGCACAGGTGTATGCCCTAGATGTGGGGAATGTACAGCTGACTTTGTTCACTTGATGAGATCTTGTCAAGTAATGGTTGCCTTTTGGGAACGGTTAATGAATCAGCTTAACAATGGGGTCTACAAACCGTTCAAACAGATTACTTGCATGTCTTACCCAGAAAAAATGTACTCCATTGTACCTACTGCTTTATAGGCATTTGATTGCCATTCATTGGCCTAACCCCATAGGCTCACAAATGGATTTGTGACCTAAACTCATGGCGTTTAGGAGCGCATGTTGCTGAAGAGCTGCAAATGTGACCAATGATAATGTGTTAAGTTGCGTGAAGACCTCCAATGTTGATGGGACTTTTCTTCTTCAAAAATCAATAGCTGGAACGGACCGTATTTCTTTATTATTAACGGCGATATTACAAGTTTTAACTCGGTCTACGTCGAATCCTAACTTCTTCATTATTAACATCAATATACAAGTTCTAACTCCGTTTATGTTGAAAAATAATCATGTAGTTCAAACTGATTCTTTAAACTCGATGTAAACAACAAAAGCCACTAATGTAGCCACTCAATCATGTTCTAAACAATCTATACCCAAAGCAGACAAACGGGTCCCTTCTGGTTGAAAAGAGCACATACATTTCTGCACACATATTTAATAACTGCCTTGGGAGGAACATGGACTTTGAGAAATTAAGCACAGCGAGATATTTAAAAGTCAAGGTTAAGATGCCGAACTAACCTCTGCTATAAATAAAAAGAAGCCAAAAGTAGCAGATTAGAATTTAGACTTCAGTACAGAGGTTGCTGGCTCGAAGAGATCTAAAACATTTCCAAAGAAGAAGCAGAAAAATAAAAATAAGAGGAGGAAAAAATGAACTTGTTATTTTTCGATCTAACAGACCTATTCTTTGGACTGTGTTGTAGCAAATGGGAATTAAACAACTCCTACTTTCAGAGATAACCAGCTTCCACAATGCAACAATGATTCGTGTCCGTTATGGACAATTGAAGGAATGCAGTGCTGCCTTTGAAATACCAGTAAAGGTGCGGCATGGCTGTGTACTTTCCTCCCTGTTGTTTATCTAATTTGTGAATAATGTTGCTGCTTACACGAGCAATTTCAATTTTGATGTTCCAAAATTGCTTGAGGATAAAGTGCAAATTTTACCATACATTGATGATGCTGCTTTAATGTCTATAACCGAGTCTTCAGTGCATAAGCTGGTTTATACATTTGCTAAATTATATTGTGCAGAGAAACTGACTATTAACGTGACGAATACAATAGTTATGCTTATGAAATCTGCTTTGCTCCTTTGAAGATTTTTTTCTGTAAATCGCTACCACTAGAGAAAGTGAGCTCTTTTAATTTTCCTGGTATTAATTTCTAACAAAATCTTAACTGCCTCTTACACATCAAGAGAGCTGTTGTCATTCATAAGCAGTCCTCTAATGTGGTTTTAAGGTTTCCTAATGAAATTTACTGCTAACTTCGGAGTTTTTAATCTTACAGGTTTATAGATACAAAGAGGTTCTGGCAGCACAGTATGGTGTTGAGATCTGGGGTTTACACTAACATAAATGCACTACAAGTAGTAGAAAATAAGTTTTTATGCTCTGTGTTAAAATTGGGACCCAGTGCTCCATTATTGCCTCTTTATTTTGAGCAGGGTATTAAATCAATCAGTGATATTGTTGCCTTTACCAAATATTTTACTGGATTCAAAAAAATAGCAAGCACTATGTAATTTGCTCTGTTATGCTACGTATATCTGTGGAGCATGCAACTCACCCGAGAGGGTATCCTGGTGCTGACAGTAGGAACTGCCTAGTCTAAAGCCTGGGCCGAGGTGAGATGAAGACTCATCTCTTCAGTTTCTTGTGTAATTCAAGAACTGTAGAGGCCTCTCAAATATGCAAAGGCAGGCCATTCCTGGCTTTTGGAGCAAGGCACGATCGCCAGATATGGTTTGTGTATTTGGGAGATATAGTGCGAGTAGGAGTCCGGCTGAGCAGAGGTGTCTGTTAGGTTTGTATAACTTAAAGTGATTGTTGAGGTAGTTGGGGCTGATATTGTGCACGGCTTTGGATATTGGCATGAGGAGCTTGGAGTGTCCGTTTGTGGATGGGGAGCCGTGATGTGGGTGAGTGGGGGGGGGTAGTCTGAGTGTGAGTCTGGAAGCTAATTTCTCTATAGTCTGGAGTCCTCTGGTCAGTGGTGCATTGATTCCTACATAGAATACATTGCCATAGGTCAGCTTGCTGGTGATGAGGGCTTGGGTGGCTGTTCTGTGAGTGTTTAAGGGAAAACCACTTGAAAATCGTTTGTGCATCTTGAGTGTGGGGAAGTAGGAGATAGAGACTGCATTCACTTGGCTTGTCATAGCGAGCTGGTTGACGAATATTATTCAGAGGTTCTTCGCATGGTGGATTGGGTAGGGGTCGAGTTCAGCAGGCCACTAGGTAGAGTCCTATAATGAGGTGTTTTTATGGAAGACAGTTACTTCCATCTTGTCTGTGTTGAGTTTAAAGCATTTATTTTTCATCCATCTGGCAACTTCCAACATATAGGCGGATGGGTTGATCCAGGTGTTTAATGTTTTGTTGGAGAGGACTAGCAGGCCGTCGTCGGTGTAGGATATAATGTTGATTCAGTGGGCTTGAATGAGGCTGACAAGAGGGGCCATGTAACAGCATGGTAATGAGCATTAATCCTTGTGCTACTCTACAGATGAGGTTGGTAGTATCTGAGGTCAAAGGAGCCAGGCTGACCAACTAGGTGCGGCCTGGAAAGAAGGACAGATTCAGTTGAGCACAGGTCCTTGAATGCTTTGTGCTGGCATTGAATGAGGATGGGGTTGGGAGGCTGTGTTGAAGGCAGTGGATAGATCCAGAAGGATGAGGGTAGCTGTGTTGCCTCTGTCCATGATCCGTCTGATGTTGTCTGTGGCGGCGATGAGAGCATTCTTGGTGCTGTGGTTGGGTCTGAATCCAGATTGAGTGGTGTTGAGTAGTTGGTTGTTGTGGGTGGCTAGATGTTTGTTCATGACACTCTCCATGACTTTTGGCAGGTAGGGTAGCAGAGAGATGGGCCGGTAATTGGCTAGCATGTTTGGGACTGCTCACGCTTTCTTTAGGAGTAGAAGACTTGTGGCCTGTTTCCTGGTGTCTGGAAAGGTGGCTGTGTTGATCATGTCGTTCAGGATAGGGGTGAGGGATGTGCTCATGGGATCCAGTCCTTTAGTGAACATGTGATGAAGGCAGGGTTCGAGGATGCTCAGGGGTGGATGGACTACAGCTGAGGTTGCCTAAATGGTGATGGTGGGCCAGGTGGTCACTGTGGTCCTCTGGATGTTGGAAGTGATGGGTAAGAAGGCTGTGAGGGTGAAGAGAGCCCATTGAGGTTCAAAGTTGTTGCTGGTGATCTTGCTGCTGAAGAAGACGGAGAGCTGGGCGCAGAGTGCCACTTGCTGCCAGAGAGTTGACATCTTTCATGATGGCAAAGATTTCCTTGCCGCTGTTGGTTCTACTTTGGAAGCCCTTTGTGAGAGCAGCAGCTCTGATTTGTTGCTTTTATTGCCTGAGGGCTGATCTGTAGGTGCTCTTATTGGTGTTGTCCTGGCTTAATCTCCAGCTGCATTCTAGCTACTTGCAGTGGAATTTGGTGAGTTTGAGCTCTTCTAAGTACCATCTTGCTTGTTGTCTGGTTCTGGTGGCCTTGATGATATTGAGTGGAGCTAGAGCATCAGTGCAGGAGATGATCGAGACTTTGAAATTGGAGATGGATCCGGGGAGGTTGTAGAGGTGTTGCAGCCGGAGGAGCAGGAGCTTCAAGGACCAGGATTCTTCAGAGATTTTGTTCCAGTCATGTTGTGAAGATATGGTGATGGGATACCTACGGTGAGTGAGTATGTTGAAGTGGATCATACCGTGACTTGACCTGCAGATGAGTGTAGGCTTATCCAGTAAGATTGTCCAGTGTTGTGGGTGGGGCCATCTACTCGCTGAGTGAGTCTGAGGTTTGGCAGGTCTTCTAGGAGGTTAGTCATGTTGGGGTCAGTTAGATCCTCCAGGTTGTAGTTTAGTTCGCTGAGGGGGATGAATGTGGTGTAGTCAAATATCAGGGGCTACAAAGTCTGTAAATGTGCTTCAAAAGTTGGCTCAAGGGGTTAGTAGATGAGGGACCGCTCAGGATGTAGTTGACTGTGATGTGGAGTTTGAAAGTGAGGTGTTCCATGTTACTGTTGGTGCTTGCGATATAGTGAAGCACTACATATACTCTTTGAAGATGATGGCGAGTCCTCCTCTGGGTCTGTTAGTCCTATCCTGTCTTAAAATCTTCTATCCGGTGGGGATATCCATGGCAATGTCCGGAGCTGATGTGGGAGTCATCAGCCAGTACAGGTACAGGAGAAATGGTGAGGCTTGGCAGCCGCGCTGGCAGGTGGTTTCAGGGGGAAGCAGTGCAGTAACAGTGGTGGGTGAGAGAAGAGTCGGGGGTTCTAGCACTGGGCGCTGGTTGGGTATGGATGGGCTCAGATGGGCTTGCATCTGCACTGCAACCACCATTAAGTAGTAGCCGGAGTGAGAGAGGCTTAGAGTGCGGTAAGTGGGGTTTAGAGAGCAGCGGGTTATAGTGAAGCAATGGAGAGGAGGCAAGAAGGGCGTGAAGAGGACCAAAAAAGAGCAGGAAATGGACAAAGAAGGATGAGGTAAGGAGCGAACGAGCAAAAAGGGGCAACGGATGAACTAGAGGCCAAAGAAGAGGCCAAGGAGGCAAGGTCAGATGGGAAATTCAAGAAAGAAAGCACCAAAGAGTGAGTATGAGAGGCACAGAAAATGGCTGAGAGTGTGTGAGAGTTGCAGATTAAAGGGGGAGACAGACGGTGTAGGCCAAAGGAAAACAACCAAGAGTGAGTGAGGAAAGAATAAAAGAGTATGAATTCAAGAAAGTGGAAATAGCTCAACAGAGTATTCAAGAGGGAAAGTGGCACGGAGCCCTGAGCAAAGATTTGAGGCAAAAGCACATGGACTGAGAAGAGGTCAAAAGTCAAAGAAGCAGAGAAAGTGGTGAAACGAGAGACAGCAGGAGAGCGAGAGAGAGAGCAGAAGGTTGAATAGAGAGAAGAGGTCAAAGCGGGGAGCACAGAGCCTATGCTGTAACTGGGCCCAGTTACAGGTAAGGGCGCAGGAGCAGAGAGGGGCCAGGCAAAGCCAGACATTTAAGATTTCTAATAGAAGTGACTGCTTAAAAAGGACCCAACGCGATCTGTTGGGCAAAATATATGATGGGGTTGTTTGTAGGCATAGGCCTTAATTATCTTTGAGATAACCAAGGTATTATTGGTCCTGGTGCTATTAGGACTGTGAAGGTGACACGTTGGTCTTACAAATCTAATATAGTAGAGAACACAACTAAGTTGGGTTCCTTAAGATCTGCTTACCTGGCTACAGAGACCTTTGTGTCTTTGGCTCATTTAGGTCAGATGTATCCAAAATCATGTCTTTCCCTGTATAATAAAGTTGGAGTGCAGTTTTCTCGACAAGAGCATACAGAGCAAAGTGGGACACTGTTAGACCTGTCAGCCCTTTGGGTGGTCCCTCCTCATCATTATTTATTTTGTCCCACTTTTACCTCAAACCCTGTTTGAATTTTTCCTTTTTGGGAACCACCAGACTTTTTAGTGTTGCTACAGATTCAGGGAGCCATTTTAGCTACCCCTGAAACTTCTGTCTGAGGGCCTGAAGCACAAAATGGTGGCCTCCTGTGACATCACCAGCATCCACTGGAACCTACCAGCACCTTCCAGAACCTTCCAGGAGATTCCAGAACTGTGTGACAGTTGGAAACCGTTTAGAATGTTGAGAGGATAAGAGAGGCAGTTGGCAGTTGGAGCTGGCAGTTGGCACCTGACTGGTGAAGAGAGAGGAGCACAACAGTGAAGGAGGAAGGAGTGAAGCAGCAGGGGTGGAAACTTGTGCCTGGAGTGGGGTCCATAAACCCACCCTTGATACTTGTCCCTACTGATGGATCCCAGCCTATAGCCCTGTGTGGGAAGAAGTCAGAAGAAAACCATCCTAAGGACCTGGACAGCAGGAACAGGCCTTAGAACCAAGAAAGCAGCAAGATTCTGACCTGAGAACTGGTTTCCCTGGAGCCTGGCGTCGAGTAGCCGAAGACCTGGAGCCCGAGGTGGAGAAGCGGCGCTGACTGAGGTAGCAGACGTCGTACCCGGAGCCGCCTGAGGTCGTAAGAGGGCGCCGGCGGAGGTCGAGAGGAATACCAAGGGTCGAGAAGGAAGTGAACCGAGGTCGAGCGAGCGGCGTCATCGGAGGAGTGAAGTCCGCCCTCCGGAGTCGTCGGAGACCGAGGTAGAGGAGCACCGGAGGTCGGGAGTGAGGATCGCACTCCGGAGTCGCCCGGAACCTGTGAGGAGGAACACCGGAGGTCGGGGGTGAGGATCGCACCCCGGAGTCGCCGGAAGTCGACAGCGAGGCCAGGCCGGCCGACGTCATCGGAGCCGAGAGCGCCATCGGACCGGAGCCGCCCGAAGTCGACTTCGTGAAGAGACTGCCCGACGCCGTCGAATCGGAGGTCGAGATCGAACCGAGGCCACCGACATCGGACCGGAGCCGCCTGCCGGCGTCGTCAAAGAACTGACATTGTGCCGAGGCCGCCGAGACCGAACCGGAACCGCCTCACGGCGTCGACACGACTCCAGCGGCGTCGGAACATCAGAAAAGGGCAGTAAGTGGAGTAGAGGGCGCCTAAGGCCCTGTGGAGACCTGAGAGACTACTCTAAGGGGCTAGGGAGGTGCTGAAACCCACCTGACTGTGCCTGGGGTGAACTGGGACTAACCTAGAGAGGTTGTGTGGAGAAGGAAAGCCAGGGCATTGGTATTCCCCCCTTTGATCTACCTCAGTTTAGGCCTCAGCCTTGTCCCAGCCAGGGAGTAGCCCCCCCTCAAGCCTTCCACACCCTACAAGCTGTGCCTGGGCCAAATCAGCCCTTAAGAATTGAAGTGTCATCTGATTCATGAGTGTTGCTGTATACTTTTAATTATTTATTGGGGATACTGTATTTATTGAGTTTTTATCTATTTATTGCTGCACTAGATTTATAGGTCCACAGGACTTGATGGTGTACAATATTTATTGGTACAGTATTTATTGCCTCAAAGTATTTAATTGTCTGTATATATTGCACTTGTATTTATGCCCTGTTATTTATGATCACCCCTATTTATTTCATCAAACAGCCAATATTTATTTGACCTGCACTAATTTAAATTTGTATATTGTGATTGTCTTATTTATTTTTCCAATCAGCAACTAAGAGAAAAAGATAAAGAAAGAATATTTTCATAATTTTTACGGTGTAGAGTCGTTTTTGGAACGGATGCACGCATGGTTATTGTATGGGTATATTGTATGCTTAGCACTGCGCCTGTTTCCTGACCACTCGAGCCAAGCTACCACAGTGTGTTCGGGGAGTCCACCACCACCCTGCGGAGTGGGAGTGGGCTGTTTCCAACATAAATTGGTGTTCAGCGGTGGGATAGAGCTGTGCCTACGTATACTCAACAATAACTGTGGGTAGTCCATAGGCCTACACCGGGAGTTTTCTCACAGCGGCCTTCCTAATTGTGGGTTTTTGTTTTTTCCAAATTTACTCTGGTGGTGGGAGGAGGTATTATTAAAGGTACCCCCCTGCATTGTTACTACACAAAACCTGTCCTCTAACCTGAGTGGGCAAGATGGAGTTTGTTCTTGAAAATCTAGACACGTACACTGTGGCCCAACTCAGGGAGTTTTGCCAGCGAGAGGGGGTGTACTGTCCCCCAGGAGCAAAGAAGGGTGCACTTCAAACCAGCTTAAGGGCTTGGGGGGAGGCACGCAGGGAAAGCAAGGCTGAGGAAGAAGACAGGGATGGAGAGCCTGACCCCGAGGGGGCTGAGATGTACCAACCTGAGGTGGGGAACCTGTCTGCAGGGCCCAGGACACTTTCTAGGAAGGGCAGCACTGTCTCTAGTGGGGGCTTATCCGAAGTGGAGTTAGCAGACCGGAGAGAGAAGAGACAGCTCACATGGGACTTAGCAAGGCTGGAAAAGGAGAAAGAGGAGCAGAGGATGGCCCATGAATTGCGACTGAAAGAAATAGATCTTCAGATTTTGAGAATCGGGGCACAACCTGTTCCTAATGGTGGCAGCCAAAACCAAGAGTCCACTAGGGAATCCAAACCTTACCTGCCAAAGGACATTGTAGCGAGCTATGGGGCGGGTGACGACATCGCCAAGTGGCTAGCAGCCTATGAGGTCTCATTGAGGGCCCATGGGGTTCCAGTGAAGTATTGGGGAGGGGGATTGTATAAGTACATGCCTCCAGCTGGTAGGGATGCTTTATTGGCCCTC